>NC_133556.1:27705770-28955770 GCF_048773025.1 Camelus bactrianus
ATAGCATCCCCTCCAAATTCATGTCCAGTCTGAACCTGTGACTGTGATTTACTTGGAAATAGGGTCATTGCGGAGACAATTAGTTAAAGATTTTGATATGCTAGCATCCTGGATAAGGGTGGGCCCTAAATCCAATGACTGGTGTCCTCTTAAGTGGTGAGGATGCAGAGAGACACACAGCGAAGATGGCCATGTGATGGTGGGAGCAGAGACAGGAGCGAGGCCAAGAAACGCCAAGGATGGCCGGCAACACCAGCAGCTGGAAGAGGCAGGAAGGATCCTCTCCTAGAGCTTCCAAAAGGATCCCAGCCCTGCTTACAACTTGATTTCAGACTTTTGGCTTCCTCAACTGTGAGAAAATAAACCTCTGTTGTTTTAAGCCACCCAGTTTGAGATCCTTTGTGACTGCAGCCCCAGGACACTAGCATAGGATCAGAGAAAAAGAAGTGGCACTTCCCCTCTCCTGCGTGGGGCCTGGAAGTGGGTCAGCCCTGGGTGGGGGCTGCCTGCATGGGTTGGGGGAGGGGGGACATGGTGGGGCCTCAGTAACCAAGTGTGTCCTGAATGTGGGAGAGAGGCATGAAGCGGCTAAGGGGCAGTGCAAGAAGGAATCTAGTATTCACTTCCTATCTCTGCCTTAGCAAGTCACCACACCCTTGTGTCTGAAAGCAACGCACGTGGGTTATCTTACAGTTATGGAGGTCAGAAGTCCATCATAGATATCACCAGTAAAATCAAGGTGTGGGCAGGGCAGCGTTCCCACTGGAGGATACAGGGGAGAGTCTGTTTCCTGCTCAGATGATAGGCAGAATTCAGTTCCTTGTGGTTGTAGGACTGAGGTTCCCATTTCTGTGCTGGCTGTCAGCTGAGGGCCATTCCCATCTTCTGGAGGTGCCTTCATTCCTTGGCTCCTGGCCCTTCCTCCATCTTCAAAGCCAGAAACAGTGGGCTGAGTCTTTCTCATGCCTCTGAGATCACTTGAATTGTCATATGTCTCTGATGGCAGCTGGGAAAAGGTCTCTACTTTTAAGGACTCTTGTGATGACATTGGGCCCACCTGGCTAATCCAGGATTCTCTCCCATCCCCAAATCCTTATCTTAATCCCATCAGCAGAGTCCCTTTTGCCACATAAGGTACATATTTACAGGTTCCAGGGATTAGGATGTGGACATCTTGAGGGGGGCCCATCACTCTGATGACTAGACTCTGAAGCTGTGACCCCAGGATTTATCTTTGCTCAGGGGCTCTGAGGCATGAAATGAGCTGTCACAGGCTGGTGTCTGGGGGGAAGCAGTGACCTTACTGCCCTTGACTGGCTCTGTATCCTCCTATTGGGCATCCCCTCTTAGGGGCCCAGCCCCCTGCTGCTGTCAGGCAGGATCTCCCAGGCTTTCCAGGTCTGGCTGCTCACACACACCTGGGGATCTCAGGTCCCTCCAGACTCTGAAATTCAGCAAGTCTGTAGGGCGGTGGGTTTCTGCACAACTGAGAACAATGAGAGTTAGATGCAATGTGGGTGATTCTAATGCTGGGCTGGGGCCCCAGCCTTGCACACCCCTACGGCCCCCAGGCTGGCGCAGAGAAGCAGACTTGGCCTTCTTTTCAAAACTCGGTCATGTGCCTCAATCACAGCTCATTTGAGGTTTGTGTGCCTTGTTCCAATGGAAGGCGGGTGCTCCAGGGCAGAACTGCAGCTCATTCCGTCTCTGCCTCCCCCACACTGCTCTGTGGAGGCCAGTGCCATAGATGCTCAGTGGACCTCTAGATGTGTTCCCTCCTATAAAGAGGGCAGAAAAAGGCTGAGGGGCAGGAAGCCCTGGAGAAAAGGCCTCAGGGGGACAGCTGCAGGTCGGCAATGCAGTTGCTGTAAGAAGCCCCCTCTCCATGGGCTCTGTGCGCAGAGACCCTCAGAGCAGTGCCCTGGCTGGACTTCCTCTGGTGTGCTGCTGATGCCAGTAAGCCGTAAGGAATGGAGACCCTTGTGGGGCTGTTGGAAGCCCGGCTGTCTGTCCTGGTGCCCGTCCACACCTTGACGGCTGCCTTCCCTGAGCTTGCTCTGCTGGCCCTCTCCGCTCTCCTCCAGGGAAAGCCTGACTCCAGCCCCCAGGGCCAGACTGGCTTGCCTCCTTTCAGCCTGAAACTCAGCTGAGAAACCTGGTGAGGCCAACAGTGTGATAACTGGCACCCGTTGTACTGATGAATCGTGGTGTGGCTGATGACGATGCAACTGGGGATGCTGGTGACTGGATGCTTCCCGCACGCCCATTATTCCTCTGGGATGTGTAGAACATCTTGCTGCAGCCTTAAATGACTTCATGAGATGGGTGTAACCATTGTTCCTCTTTTTTCCCTTTTGTAAAAAATTGAAGTATAGTTGATTTATAATGTGTTAGTTTCTGGTGTACAGCACAGTGATATAGTTATATATATACTCTTTCATATTCTTTTTCATTATAGGTTATTACAAGTTATTGAATATAATTTCCTGTGCTATACAGTGGGACCTTGCTGTTTATCTCTTCTATATATAGTAGTTTGTATCTGCTAATTCCAAACTCCCAATTTATCCCTCCCCACCCTTTCCCCTTTGGTAACCATAGGTTTGTTTTCTTTTTTAAATTTTTATTTTTAATATATTTTTATTGATGTAAGGTCAGTTTACAATGTTGTGTCAGTTTCTGGTGTACAGCACAATAATTCAGTCATATAGGAACATACATATATTCGTTTTCATATTCTTTTTAACCATAAGATACTACAAGATATTGAATATAGTTCCCTGTGCTATACAGTATAAACTTGTTGTTTATCTGTTTTATATATAGTAGTCAGTATCTGCAAATCTCAGCTCTCAATTTATCCCTTCCCATCCCCCACCCCTCTCTGGTAACCATAAGTTTGTTTTCTATGTCTGTGAGTCTGTTTCTGTTTTGTAAATAAGTTTGTCTTTTTTTTTTTTTCTCCAGATTCCACACATAAGTGATATCATATGGTATTTGTCTTTCTCTTTCTGGCTTACTTCATTTAGAATGACAGTCTCCTGGTCCATCAAAGTTGCTGCAAATGGCATTGTTTTATTATTTTTTATGGCTGAGTAGCCACTGTTCACATTTTACAGATGAGAAAACTGAGGCTCTGTGGAAACAAGTGACTCGCTGAAGCTCACACAGCTGTGGCCAAGACTTCAGCTCAGATGAGTCTGCCCCAGAGCCTGACCTCTTACCCTCTCAGGACGCTGAGGCGTGTGTGGGGCCCAAAGGAATGCCACCAGATCAGGGAGGTATAGGATGAGGGCAGAGGATCACTGCAGCAAAGGCTTCCAGGAGGAGATGGGAGCTGGGCTTTCTGGAAGTAAGACAGGGCAGTGGCTGCTGGGGAGTGGGAGTGGCTGGGCACAGCTGTGAATCAGAATTCACCTATGCCCCTCCTGCCTTCACGTCCTGTCCCCTGCCCTGGCCAAGGGTCGCCAGGAGAACAAGGGTGGCTCAAGCACCTCTTCCCCACAAGACCACACAAAAAATCAAAGCTGCATCCTACTTCTGAGAGAGTGAGAGGGGAAGTCTTGTTTTGTAAAATGCAGCAAGTCTCACCAGGCACCAGGTGTGGGCATTTAAATCCCAAAGCCCCTCTGAGTCGACTCTCCATTTCCTGTCTATGCAGTTTCTCTTGTTCTCTCTCTTTCCTTATTTTTTTTTTTTTTTTTTTTTTGGTGGTGTTGGGGGAGTCCCTCTTTCTTTCAGCTCCAAGTTCAGGCAACTTTGAACAAAGATGAAGATGAGCACAGATCTGTCAGCCTTCTTCTTGGCATGATGATCTAGTTCCCCGAAGCCCCCTTGGTCTGAGTGGTGGGTGTAGAGGCAAGGATGGTGGTGGGTACAGGGTCGAGCATCCTCTTTGGAGGAAGTGCAGGGTACAGACTGACCACACCCTCTGTCAAGGGTGCGAACGCAGGGGAGATGGATTTGTCTGCAGGGAATGAACACAGGCCTGTCTTCCCTGCCGTGCACTAGTTTTACCGCGATGTTCTACGTGCTTGGCCTCCACTTCCTGAGGACTTTTTCCAGATGCCCTTCTGCTCTGAGGGCCTCTGGACATTGGCTTGGCTCTCCTTGGACAAGAGACTTTTGCTCTAACCCTGCCAGGGAAAGCTCTTGGAGAGAGTGGATTAATTTGACAGTGGCGATAGCAACACAGTAGACCAGGGCTGTGGCCGGCTCTCCCATGGATGCCGTGCCCGGGGACGCCTGGACACTCTGGCCCACCTGCCCATTCTTTGGTCCACATCCCTGTATCTCGGTGCAGAGAGTGGGTAACAGTCATCTTCTAGGGCAGGCGGACCATGGTTCCTGCACAGCAGAGCATCACTCCCCTTGGTCATCCATGAGTAGGGAGAAAAGACATAGGCAAGGACTAGGAAGCAAAGGGAAAGAGTTTGTCCTGGGAGGTGTACTGGCCCATCAGACAAGACATGTGACCCTGGAACCACCCCCACCCTCGCCTACCTTCTTCATCTGCCACTTGGATATGCCCAAGGAGGGCTTGTTGGCTGCTGTTTTCACAGAGAAATTTTGCTTTGATCATTCCACAAATATGTGCCTAGCATGCACCACATACCAGGCAGTGTGCCAGGCTCTGGAGGTGCCTTTTGAACACAGCAGTAGTGGTCCCTGCCTGGCTGGGTCCCTGCCTGGCTGGGTCCCTGCAGGGTCTCTGTGGGAGGGAGACAGACAATAAACAAATAGGCACCCGAGGCACACACAATTTGCTAAGGGCCAGAAATGGGGAAGACTTCCGAGGGGTGACTGTGGTCAACTGAATCATGGTCCCCAAAGATGTCTATCACCTAAACTCTAGAACCTGTGATTATGTCCCTTATTGGGTAAAAGGGGCTTTGCTGTTAGGATTCAGTTAAAGAGATGCGGAGATTGAGTTCTAGAGAAGGGAGATGATCCTCAATTATCCTGGTAGTCCAATGTCATCAAAGGGTGTTCATGAGAGAGCCAGGAGGCTCAGAGTCAGAGGAGATGTGAGGATGGAAGCAAAAATCTGAATGATGCAAGGAAGGGGCCACGAGCCAAGGAATACGGGTGCCTCTAGAATCCAGGAAGGTCAAGGCAATGGAGTTTCCTCTAGAGTCTCCATAAGGAACCAGCCCTATGGACACATTGATTTTAGACTTCTGGCCTCCAACACCATCAGAGAATACATTTGTTACAGCAGCAACAGGAAGCAAATACAAGGACTTAGGGACAGTCCCCTGAGAAGGTGACTTTGGGTTGAGACTTGAAAAATGGGAGGAAGAACAGGTAGAAAGGAGACACTTTTTCTGGCAGAGGGAACAGCATATGCAAAGGTCCTGAGGTTGGAAGGCTCTTAGGCTCTTAGGACAGCAGTTCTCAAACTTTTTGGTTTCAGAACTCCTTTCACACTCTTAAGAATTATTGAAGACACCAAAGAGCCTTTGTTCATGTGTGGAGTAAATCCAGGGCTAGCTACATAATTCTTTGGGCCTGGTGCAGAATGAGAATGTGGGATCCCTTTTTCAAAAAGCAGGAAGACATTGCTGTTAAGGTACTAAAATGACAGCTTTACCTTTTTTCCCATAGTCTCTCTCTGGCTTGTATGCATGCACTCAAAGTGTCATAGTGATTTTATTTGCTATTTACTGTCATTCTAAGTAAAGAAAAGAATTTAAATTTAAATATTAGGATGATTTTTACCATCCATCTTTATATCCTGCAATGCCCGTTTCAATGCACTCTGAGAGCATTTAGCTGGTGTGCAGAACCACTGAAATTACATGATTTGTATTCTTTAGCTTGTCCCCAGAGGGTCCAGACACAAATGTGACTCAGAGTCAGGAAGTCTGGAAGGAGGAAGAAAGGTGTAGGGCTGGCCCGAGGCAGCACTTCCTGGGCCAAGGACCCTCATGGGCTCCCAGGCTGGGTGACTCACACAGGTGGATACACATGCTCCAGCCTGATGGGGCCCCTCCCAAAAGCCCCAGGAACAACGTACCTCACCGTGGCCTGGCCAGGGTGATCTAAGCCAGGCAGCTCTTTCTCACGGACCTGCTCAAGCCATGGTGGCTGGGCAACCTCTAAGGATAGTTAGTTAACTTGCCATACCTGGCCGCACAGGTACCTGGATGGACGTAGGCAAGAGGCTCACACCTTCTAGGAGTGTGTCTTGGGGTAGGACTGCCATGCCCCAACGTGAGAAGCTTAGCCTGACCCTGACCCTTCCCTCATTTGGGGGTGGAGACGATGCAGAACACCCATCTACCTTGCAAACGTGACTCAGTCTCTGGGTACCTGAAGTTTGGGAAGCAGGGTGCTGGGTGCGGAGGGTTTTTATTTAGCAAACGAAAATACAGGATGCCCAACTGAATTTGAATTTTGGATAAACAACAGATAATTCTTTAGCATAAATATGTCCCAAGTAATTTTGGGGACATAGAGCATCCGTCCTACCCATGAGAGATTGGTTTCAGGACCCCCAGGATACCAAAATCCACAGACCCTCAAGTCCCTTATATAAAGTGGAGTTGTATTTGCATATAACCTATGCACATCCTCTGTATCCTTTTTTTGTTTCAAGATAGGTTATTATTATTATGATTATTATAATAATTGAAGTTTAGTTGGCTTACAATATTGTGTTAGTTTTTGGTGTGCAGCCTAGTGATTCAGTTTTATATATATATATTCTTTTTCATATCCCCCGTATACTTTATTTATTTATTTATTCATTTATTCATTTATCTATTTATTTATTTTTGGAGCAGAGAAAGGTTTATTGCGGGGCCAAGCAAGGCAGACAGGCAGCTCCTGCTCAGAAAACCCGAACTCCCTGATGGCTTTTGTCTCCTGTATGCTTTAAATCATCTCTAGATTACTTATAATAACTAATACAATGTAAATGCCATGTAAACAGCTGTCAGCACAGCAAATTCAAGTTTTGCTTTTAGGAACTTCCTGGATTTTTTGGTTTCTTTTTTAAAATTTTCAATTCATGGTTGGTTGAGTCTGTGGATGTGGCACCCGCGGATACAGAGGACCGACTGTACTTACACTTAGGATGTTTTCTTCGTTTATCTGAAATTCGAATTGGTGGGAACTGTATTTTATCTGGCAGCCTTGTGGGCAGGCCCAGGCTGGGCAGTGGGTGCCCGAGGTAGGTGGTGAGGTGCGGGGAGGCACCCTGTGCGCTAAGAGTCCAGGTCCCAGCACATGCTCTAGTGCCCCACTGGACTTCACTTATAAAATGCAAGTTTGAAGATAAGATTACTAAGAAATTTAAGCCAGCAGAGCATGAGGCCAAGTGTGGGGTCCTTCTGAGCGTGAGGCCCTGTGTGATCACAAAGATTACACACTCATCAGCCAGTGCTGGGTATATCCATTGCTATTTATTATATTAGAAATTCCACTCGAGAGAAATTTTAAATATTTATTTACTCACTCAGTTAAAAATAACAGTAATAAATCCATTAGATGTTAACATAAATAGCATGCTTTATGAAAAATTACTTGAATTTCCAAAACAAACAAGAAGAGTTAGCAAGAACACTGGTTTTGTTTTACATCTTGGCAACTCTTTTTACTATTTGGCCTCAGACTCCAGAGGCAGCTGGCTTCTCATATCTGCTTTTGTGTTCACCCATTGAAAGCATGCGTTTCAGTGTTTTTAGTGTATTCAGAGAGCTGTGCATCCATCAGCATGATCGGTTTTAGAATATTTTCATCATCCCTTCCCCCACAAAAAATCCTTGTACCCACTAGCAATCACTCTCTGTTTCCTGCTCGCTAGCCCCTGGAAATGGCCAAAGAACCACCAGTCTACTTTCTATTTCTATGGATTTGGTTATTCTGAATATATTATATAAATGGATTCATACAATAGACGACCTTTTTCGTCTGGCTTCTTTCACTGAGCATCGTGTTTTCAAGGTTCATCTATCTTGCAGCCTGTGTCAGCGTTTCATTCCTTTTTTTAAAATTAATTTTTTAAGTTGAGGTATACTCAGTTTACAATGTTGTGTAAATTTCTGGTGTACAGCGTAATGTTTTAGTCATACACATACATACATATATTCATTTTCTTATTCTTTTTCTTTTCTATTTTTTAAATAGACTTAGTTTTTTTTTTAAGAGCAGTTTCATTTACAGCAGAATTGAGCAGAAAATACAGAGTTCCCACATAGCCCTCCCCACCCACACATATATACTCCCCTACCCTCAACTCATATTCTTTTTCATCATAGGTTACTAGATTCATTCCTTTTCATGACTAAATAAAATCCATCATGTGGCTACATTTTGTTTATGCATTCAACAGTTGAAGGACATTTGGGTTGCTTCTACTTTTTGGCTACGACGAATGCTGCAGCTGTGAACATTTGTGTGCAAGTTTTTGTGTACATAATCGCTTTCACTTTTCTGGTGTATACTCTTAGAAGTGGTATTGCCGCATCATACAATAATTATACTTAATCATCGGAGGAACTGTCAGACTGTTTTCCAAAGTGGCTCACCATTTTACATTCCCACTGGCAGTATATAAAGGTTCCACTTTCTCTGTATCCTCATGAACTCTTGTTTTATCTGAAATTTTGATTGTAGCCATCCTGGTGGGTGTGAAGCAATATCTCATTGTGGGTTTTTTTTTCCATTGTGGTTTTGATTTGCATTCCCTTGATGACCACTGATGTAGAGCATGATTTCATGTGCTTATTGGCCATTTCTTTGTACGTCTTCTTTGGAGAAATGTCTATTCCGATCATTTGCTTACTTTATAAATTGTCGTAGTTCTTTATAAAGTTTAGATATGAGTCTCTTACCAGACATATGACTTGCAAATATTTCCTCCTAGTCTGTGGATTGTCTTTTCACTTTCTGGATGGTGTCGTTTGAAATGAAAGATTTTTAATTTTGATGAAGTCCAAATTATCTGTTTTTTTCTTTGGTTGCTTATGCTTTTGGTGCCAAATATGAAAAACCATCGCCTAATCCAAGGTTATGAAGATTTATGCCTAAGTTTTCTTCCAAGAGTTTTATAGTTTTAACTCTTAGGTTTACATTTAGTTCCATTTTGAGTTAATTTCTGTATATGGTGTGAGGTAGGGGTCCAACTTTGTTCTTTTGCATTTTAGCATCTGATTTTCCCAGCAACATTTCTTGAAAGGACTGTTCTTTCCTCATAGAATTTCTCCATACTTTTGTCAAAACATCCATGGACCATATATGGATGAATTTATTTCTAGACTCTCAATTCTGTACTATTGATCTCTATGTCTGGCCTTATGCCAATGCCATACTTTTGATTACTGTAGCTTTGTAGTAAGTTTTGAAGTCAGGAAGTGTGATTCCTCCAACTTTGTTCTTATTCAAGATTGTTTTGGCTATTCTGGGTCCCTATAATTCCATATGAATTTTAGGACCAGCTTGTCAGTTTCTGCAAAGAAGACAGTTGGGATTTTGAAAGGGATTGCATTAAATCTGTAGATCATTTTGGGTAGTATTGCCATCTTAGCAATATTTAATCATTCAACCCATGAACATGTCTTTCTATTTCTTTAATTTCTTTCAACAATGTTCTGTAGCTTTTAGAGTATGAGTTTTGTACTTCTTTTTTTTAATTTTTCTTAATTTGATCCTTTTGGTATTATTCTAAATGGAATTTTTTTGTGTGTGTGGAATTGTTTTTTTGTGTGGAGTTGTTTTCTTAATTTCATTTTGGATTGTTCATATGATAGACTTTTGTCTATTGATTTTATATCCTTCAATCTTGCTGAATTCATTTATTAATTCTAATAGTTATTTTTAGTAGATTCCTTAGGATTTTCCACATACAAGACCATGCCATCTGTAAATGGAGAGTCTCAGTTCTTCCTTTCCAATTTGGATACTTTTTATTTCACTTTCATGCCTACTTACATTGGCCAGAAACTCCAGTGCAACACTGAATAGAATGCTGAATGGTAAGAGTGGGCATTTTTGTCTTGTTTTTGACTTTAGGAGGAGAGAATTCAGTCTTTCACCCTCGAGTATGATGTTGGCTGTGGGCTTTTAATTTTTAATTTTATTCAGGCTGGGATGGGGGGTAATTAGGTTTATTTACTTATCTATTTATTTAAATGGAAGTACTGGGGATTGAACCCAGGACTGTGTGCATGCTAAGCATGCGCTCTATCACTGAGCTATACCCTCCCCCAGCTGTGGGTTTTTCATAGATGCCCTTTGCTATGTTGAAGACATTCCTTTCTATCTCCAGTTGTTGAGCGTTTTTTATCAGAAACAGCAGTTTATTAGTCTCACACACACTCACAGCCCAGGCAAGGAATGTGTTGCACACCACACATGCCCTGCCCACGGGGGCTGCACTTGGGAACAAAGAGGGGAGGTGGGAGGAGGCTGTGTAGTAACAAGACGGCAGGGTGCCTCCTGGTTCCCACAAGAGGATGTGACGGGCTTGCTTGAGTAATCCTGTGGGCTGGCGGGGACTGAAGCCCACTGCTAATGGATGGTCAGGGGCTGTGCTCCCTTTGATAAGGGGGTGCTGTTTGGCTAGGGTACCCTATCTGTGGAAGCTGAGTTGGGAGGGGAACTTGCAGCCTCGCTATTCAAAGCCTTCCTGGTTTCAGATGTCAAGGCAGTATATAATACTGGATCGTAATTTGGAGACTTACATTTAAGGCCACTGGGGACCTTAGTGGTGGGGGCCAAAACCTGTCTATGGTTGGTTCACGGGGGCAGACCTTGAGTCAGGAACCCACTGGACCAATGCAGGAACACGGGCTGCAGCTGCTTCCCTTTGGATGCCTGGGGGGTGGAGCCCAGTGGGACCATTTCTCTCCTCCCCTCTCATCTGAATGCTTCAATTGACTTCCTCTACTAAATTGTATTCACCTGAGCAAATATTTGTGGTTGGCCCAGCTCGCTGCCGGTCCTTTGGAGCTGCCTGGGGTTGTTGCCGGTGTTGAGCTGCACTTTGGAGGGCAGCGTGTCTCACAAACACCGCCTGTTCAGTTCTTTTCCTCTCCCCAGGGACACGCACCATTTATTGTCACCTACACAGCATGCACACACAGGTCCTGTCTTAAAAGCGATTAAGAACAATACCACTGTGCCATTAGGGAACTACTACAATTGGAAGCTACGATTCACAGTCAGTCTTGAGAACCCTTGCATCTGCCAGCCAAGAGCTCTCAGCCGCTCAGGACTCAGCGCTGGCTGAGCTGCCTTCCTGGCAACGCAGGCACATTGCTGGTAGGTACCCTGCGTTCTCTCTGTGACATTGCTCACTTGCTTCCGGGCTCAGACCCCAGGAAAAAAAAAAAAAAAAAAAAAAAAAAAAAACCAGCAGAGCGCACCCTACTGGGATTCCCCAAGTCTCCTGGATTGAAGGGGCTTAACCCTTTCTGCCCTGTAAGTTAACCTCAATGGAATGTGATTCAGTGGAGATAAAATACTTTATCTGCTGCTTGTAGGCACCAGTGCTGGGAGGAGAGTTCCGGGTCCTGATGTTTGTCCCTCTAGCTCTGATCCTAGGCTGCAGGCAACAAGTCCGTTTGTGCCTTGGATGAATGGGCAGAAAATCAATGGTTTCGCTCTGCTGACAAAAGTGCTCCTGACAACATGAATGCAGGAGACCATTAAAATACCACTGACACAATTATTTACTATGAAGATGTAGCTATTGATTTAACAGTTATAAGAATGAAATGCAGGAAGACGACCGACAGCTGAGGGTAGCCTGCTTCCCCCAGAAGTGGTCTGCCTGGAGTGTGGCAGCTTAGGTGGGGAGAGGGATTCAGCATTATTTTTTTTTTTACATTTGACAAACTTTTTATTATGAAATAATTTTAGCCTTGCAGAAGAATTGCAGAGATAGTTCCAGGAGTTCCCATGTAACCTCTCACCCAGCTTTTTCCTTCTAATGTCAACATCTTACATAACCAAGTACAGCGACCAAAAACCAAGAAATCATCATGGGCACCACACACAGGACAGACTCTGTTCAGTTGTCATCAGTGCTTCCTTTCTCTGTCCTGGGGCTCCCTGTTGCCTGTGGTTGTCATGTTTCTTCATCTCTGATCTGTGATAGTTTTTCAGTCTTTCTTTTCTGTTTATGACCTTGAACCTTTTGGAGAACAGAGTTCATGGGTTTGGTAGAAAGTTTCTCAAGTTGGGTATCTCTGATGCATTCTGATGACTAGATCGAGGTTATGGATTTGGGGGAGAATCCCAGAGGTGGGTGCCCTTCACTACATCACATCAGCCTCTCATGCCATTGATGTGTCTCATTCCTGGCGCTGTGAACCTCTGTCACCTGGTTAGGGTGGTGTTTGCCACCTAAAGTTACTATTTTTCCCTTGGTAATTAACAAATATTTGGGGGGGAGGTACTTTGGAATCATACACATATTCTGTTTCTCCTTAAAATTTCACCCACTCATTTTAGCATCATTGATGCATTGAGCATTTGGTTGGAATTCCAGAAATTTTCTGAGTGGCCTTTTCCCTTTTTTCTGCAGAATTAAACTCAAGCTGCCAGAGGTCTTCAGGCAAAGTCTTTCTAAAGTCTGTTGTGGGTTAGCGGACCTGAGAAAACTGTCACGTCAAGGTGACACAATTACATGATTGTGGGCTCTGCGGGCTCCGCACTTGTCTTAGGTTCTGGTCAAAAATGTGACTTCAGGGTTAGATCAAAAGGCACCCGGGTCTTCAAGCCCATGTCACTGCCACAGGCATGTCATTTTTGTCAAGGAATGCGTACAATTAACAAAGACTGCAGGGCCGGCTGGGAAACCAATTACAACAAACACATCAGGTATCGAGAGCGAGACACAAACACAGCCCCCATTGATTGACGCCAATCACCCTCAGCACTCGGGCCCTCCAGCCAGCATGGAGGTCTGGGGGTTTTCACACCTTTGGGGACCATTGTGAAATGTTGTTTCTGTGCCTTTCCAAGCGAGCTCACACCATGTGTGCTTTGAGATCATCTGGGTTATGTATGCAGAGAATTAAGAGGGTATTACTTTTTTTTTACATTTTTTATTGATTTATAATCATTTTACAATGTTGTGTCAAATTCCAGTGTAGAGCACAATTTTTCAGTTATACATGAACATATATATATATATATACATTGTCACATTTTTTTCTCTGTCAGTGACCATAAAATCTTGTGTATATTTCCCTGTGCTTTACAGTATAATCTTGTTTATCTATTCTACAATTTTAAAATCCCGTCTATCCCTCCCCACCCTCCACCTCCTTGGCAACCACAAGTTTGTATTCTATGTCTATGAGTCTATTTCTGTTTTGTATTTATGCTTTGTTTTGTTTTTTTTTTTAGATTCCACATATGAGCGATCTCATATGGTATTTTTCTTTCTCTTTCTGGCTTACTTCACTTAGAATGACATTCTCCAGGAGCATCCATGTTGCTGCAAATGGCGTTATGTTGTCGGTTTTTATGGCTGAATAGTATTCCATTGTATAAATATACCATATCTTTTTTATCCAGTCATCCATTGATGGACATTTAGGCTGTTTTCATGTCTTGGCTATTGTAAATAGTGCTTCTATGAACATTGGGGTGCAGGTGTCATCCTGAAGTGGGGTTCCTTCTGGATATAAGCCCAGGAGCGGGATTCCTGGGTCATATGGTAAGTCTACTCCTAGTCTTTTGAGGGATCTCCATAGTGTTTTCCATACTGGCTGCACCAAACTGCATTCCCACCAGCAGTGCAGGAGGGTTCCCCTTTCTCCACAGCCTCTCCAGCATTTGTCATCTGTGGATTTTTGAATGATGGCCATTCTGACTGGTGTGAGGTGATACCTCATTGTAGTTTTGATTTGCATTTCTCTGATAATTAGTGATATTGAGCATTTTTCATGTGCTTATTGATCATTTGTATGTATTCCTTGGAGAATTGCTTGTTCACATCTTTTGCCCATCTTTGGATTGGGTTGTTTGGTTGTTTCTTATTAAGTCGTATGAGCTGCTTGTATATTCTGGAGATCAAGCCTTTGTTGGTTTCATTTGCAAAGATTTTCTCCCATTCCATAGGTTGTCTTTTTGTTTTACTTACAGTTTCCTTTGCTGTGCAGAAGCTTGTAAGTTTCATTAGGTCCCATTTGTTTATTCTTGCTTTTACTTCTTCTAGGAGAAAATTTTCGAGATGTATGTCAGATAATGTTTTGCCTATATTTTCCTCTAGGAGGTTTATTGTATCTTGTCTTATGTTTAAGTCTTTGATCCATTTTGAGTTTATTTTTGTATATGGTGTAAGGGAGTGTTCTAGTTTCATTGTTTTACATGCTGCTGTCCAGTTTTCCCAACACCATTTGCTGAAGAGACTGTCTTTATTCCATTATATATTCTTGCCTCCTTTGTTGAAGATCAGTTGACCAAAAGTTTGAGGGTTCATTTCTGGGCTCTCTGTTCTGTTCCATTGGTCTATATGTCTGTTTTTGTACCAATACCATGCTGTCTTGATGACTGTAGCTCTATAGTATTGTCTGAAGTCTGGAAGAGTTATTCCTCCAGCCTCTTTCTTTCTCTTCAGTAATGCTTTGGCAATTCTAGGTCTTTGATGGTTCCATATAAATTTTATTATAATTTGTTTTAGTTCTGTGAAATATGTCCTGGGTAATTTGATAGGGATTGCATTAAATCTCTAGATTGCCTTGGGCAGTGTGACCATTTTAACAATATTGATTCTTCCAACCCAAGAGCATGGGATATCTTTCCATTATTTAAAGTCTTCTTTAATTTTCTTCATCAATGGTTTATAGTTTTCTGTGTATAATTCTTTCACCTCCTTGGCTAGATTTATTTCCAAGGAGGGTATTTCTTGTTGCTAATATCTGCTTTGTTCTGACTCTTCTCTGGTACGTAATGTAAGACTTTAAAAAAAAAAGTGTATAAAGAAATAAAACCTAATGGGCACAGCCTGTTGAAGTGATGACATTCACCAGTCTTCCATGTGGGAATGTTCTTCCTACATCTCTGGCCTAGTGGGCGAAGGTCTGCTGGCTGCTAGCACACCTTCAGAGATGGGTCCCTCACTCCAGAGCTTCCCACGGTGGCCCATTCTGCTGCTGGATGCACTGAGGCCAGTTCCTGAAAACCTTCCCTCCCAGCTGCTGAGAGCTATCCCCTGAGACCTCACAGGACAAGGCTCTGTGGCAGTGACTTGAGGGCAGGGATCATGTGTCCAGCTTTCATCCCAGAGCCCAGCCCAGGGCCTGACCCAGGGTCTGTGCTCAGTAAAGCTTTGTAGAGTTGAGTCACGGAAGAGTTTTGGCAGAGAAACCCACCTCAGCCTGAAGCCCTGCAGGCCTCCGGAACATCTGGGATGTTCTCCAGCAGATCGTCCCATTTGCTCAGCCCATGATGTTGTGCATGGGGGGCAGTCAGTGGTGCTTAATCATGTTCTATGTCAATGAAGTGTTTGGCTCAGTGCTGCTCCTGGGAGGGACCAGAGGGATGGTGAGCCCGTGGGGTCACGGTAGCCTGGGCACCCACCCCAGGGAAGGAAACTGTAAGTAGCAGGATGGTCTGACTGAGTGTGTGGCCTCCCCGCCCTGCAGACATCAAAGCAGATCTCTGTTATTTCAGGGATGAGGATGCTTGCATGTCATTAGAGCAAATCACAAACCCTCTTCCAGGGGGCTTTCAGGTGAGGGACTGGAACGCTTTTTTGAATTAGTTGTGGATGCTGAGGTGGGGATGGGCAGCAGGGGGTCCCTGGCCCCCATGGGCTGGCAGGGTCCAAGGAAGAGCAGGCTCTGTGACCTACCCAGGTGAGTTGGGTGAGTGGGAATGGGTGGCCAGGTGGGCTCCAAGCAGAGAGAATTGCAATTTAGGAAACACAGATTTGGGTAAAATGGAGAATGTTCTAGGGAAGAGAAAGAGTCAGGGACTTGCAAAGGCAAAATCCTTGAGACTGTGCTGTGACACAAGAAAGGAAATATATGTTCTTGAGGGATGGCTGTCATGAGTTGTTTTAGGCTGAGGGACCAACAAGTGTCTTGCGTTTCTGGCAGATGTTCTGGGTGTCTTTGTTAGGACAGTAAGTGGTCAAAAGATCAGATTCTATCACACTTCCTCAGTGGCCTCCTTAAGAGCTCTCTTAGCAATACCAACTCCATTTTGATTTTTCTTTCACATTTCCTGCTCCCCGGGATCCTAATAATCTCAAAGAACAACTGTTCTTGATCAGGAAATAGGCTAGTCTCATTAGATTTGGCCTGGTTATTTGTACAGGTTTGGCTAGAGTGTTGATTCACCATAGAAGCCTTCTTGAGTTTGCTTTGCTGGATGTCTCTGTGAGGAACCTCAGATTGGACTTTCAACAGCCTGTATTTCCCGAGATGTGGAAACCAAGCCCAAGAAGCTCTCTCCACCAGATTTCATTTGTAGGACCTATACATTTGGGCAGATTCCTCTCTTATTAAGGGCTGCTCAGAACGTCCTTCCTTACCCCAGTAGACCTGGTATCAGGGCCATTTTCCTGGGATGGATTTACAAGTAAAACCAACTTTTCTCCTTTAAAGTGTCTGGTCTTACCCTCCAGTACATCCTTTTATGTACAGCAATGTATCCAATTATGTCCTAGTAAAAAGTAAGACAGATTCTTATTGAACTTGTGCAATGAAATATGTTGTCATGAAAAGTAAAAGTTTCTGAATTCAGTGAAAATCATAAGTCATTTTTAAATGTTTCACATCATCTTAGGAAAGCAGAGTTTTGCTGAATTTCTGTGGATTACAGATTGCTTAAGAAGAGAAAAGGATTCCTTACATATCCCAAAAGTAGAGTATTAGAAATCCATTAACCATATTCCAAACAAAGAACTGTAATAATATTTCCCTCTCAGTTCTGTTAATCCTAGGTGATTAATTCTTGTTCTCCTGAACCTGGGGTTTCATGAAGCCTTCTGCTTCTCAAGTAACAGAGTCTGGAAATCCTGACTCAGACTATTGTCATCTGAAAGTTGTTTGAGCAGCCTCAGATCAGAAGACTGTTCTCGAGTTTCTTCTGTGAAGTGTCAATAATTTCAAAGAACCTGCTACAGTCCTTTTTCCAGGTGATTCCTTCCTTGTTACAGACACAAGCTCTGGCCCATAGCTTATAGCAAGGCATCCACACAAGCATCAGAGTGAAACAAAAACTATCTGTAGACGCCGAGACTTAGTGGCTCTGGTTAATTTATTAATGATAATTTTCAAGTCTGGAAGGTCTGATGAGAGTTCAAAATAAGAAAAATGCAACTACTGAGGAAATCTGGTTGTTTCTGAGGCATGCAAAACAAGATAATAAACCATTCCCCCAATTTTTTTTCATACAAAATGTCTCTAAAGCTAATGATTAAGCCTGTTTTTGAAGAAGTCATTGAATATTACATCTGACTTATAAAAGTGAAAGGACATAATTTTTATAAAGGAAAAAACATCTCAAGATAGAATATACAATTATCCTTGGACATAATTTTTTTTAAACAAGCAACATCAAGTAGAGAGATTCAGTAAGTCTGGAGACGATGTGTCTATATTCTTATAAAAACTTCCTGAGTGACTCTGATGTGCAATCACCTGTTGAGAATCTCCTGCCTAGAAGATGCTAGATTCAAGTGAAAGAAGTTAGGTTGAGGCCATGTAAATATTCTAAATGGTAACTGAACTTGTGACTGATAACTCTATTCCCTTGTTGACAAACAGAGGCAAAGTACCCCCAGGATGCTGATGAATCAGGAAACATGACAGAATTATTGTGATCAGTACTTTCACTGACGTTAACAACTAGCCTGGGAAGCAAGGACATTACCAAGGATCCACGAGAGGCTCCCACACAGCACAGCATTTCTGAAATACTTATATTAATAACATTTGCCTCTACAAACTTAACCTGCAGCAGGCTGAGGGTCTCTTCTGATTGTGTTACTGAAACTCAGTCCGGCTGCTTGAGGCTCAAAGGCCAATACCAAGACAGACACATGTTGGTAGTCAGGAAAGTTTGCTTTATTCCAGAGGCCAGCATCCGGAAGGGGAAGAGGGGGGCAGACTCCTGTCCAAAGGCCAATTCTCTTCCCACCCCCACCCTGAACAATCAGTGGACAAGAGCTTTTAAAGGGGAGTTTCAGGGGTGCACAGGCAGAGGGAGGGGGCTACGTGCAGAACCGCACAGTCAGCTCCAACAGTCATCCTGAAATTGGTCATGCGGTGGTCTGATGAGTATCATCTTGATTGCTTTAAGTACAGTTAATCTTCAGTTCCAGGGTCAGTATGTTCCCATTTCTTCGAGGCCAGTTCTCGGAATTGTGGCAGTTTATGCCATGGCTACAGTCTGGTCATCGTGTAGTTAGCCATTTCTACTTGGGGGTTGGGGGGAGGCTGGTTTCTTTCCGTATCTACAAGACAACTCAAAGGATATGGCTTAGAATTTTATCTAGAGCCCTTGAGAAGGAACTAAATGTCCTTGGCTTTAATGACTAAACTATTATTGTTTTGCTTGACTATTTCCCTTTGTTTCTGTATTTTCTTATTTCTCTAATTAAACTTATTCTTTGACTAAAGTTTTTCTACAGACAAGAGGCAGGCAGAGGACATGGCGAGGGATGGTCTGTCCTGGGAAGGCCCCAGAGGGTCCTGCTCTGCTTCAACCATACATCTCTTCCCATGCAACTCTTAATGCTAGTAACACAAGAAACAAACCGACTTCTGGCATCTGCTGCTTTAAGGCGAAAGAACAAAACTTCGTGACTTTTGAGGGAGCCCGCTGGAAAATTGTAAACATGGTTTGAGGTGAAAAAGATATTCTGAAAGTTCTACTTTGTTTTTTCTACATGTGGGATCCCATTTGGAGAAAGGAAAAAATCAAAACGTTATTAGCAGAGATTTGGATGCTTGGTTAGGATGGGATCCGAGTGTCTGAGAAACAGTCCTTGGTTACCTCTTTAACCAAAGTGGAAATAAAAATTATAATAATAAACACAGAAAGCAATGCAATGGCTGAGAACTTTAGCTCTTTTATAAGTGAAGTACCTTTGGGGTTTGGTTTTCCCCTTAAATAATTAATAAAGTAGACACAGAGCACAGACATTTATTCTGGTTAAAAAATGTAAGGAATAATTTTCACATTGCAGGAGGAGACATTAGTCAGTAAACTAAGAAGGAGGCCCAGTGAGGTTGAGCAAACTTGGCTAAAATTTTATCAACTTCTGTAGCTTATTCTAGACCCAGGTATTGTAAATCAAGGCAGATAAAATCCACTTTTCAAGTATTGTCTTTTATTATGTGCTCTAATATTCTGGAACAAACTGACACTTATTTTAGGACAGCACTTCTCTCTCAGGGGTCTGCGCGGTCAAAGCTAATTCATGATGACTAAGACTTTATTTGTGTTAGCATGCAGTGCAGTCATCATGCTGTCTTCAAATGAATAATGCTCACTTTTGAAATTTTGTTTGACCCAATAATGTCCTTTTTGGCATTTTTTTCCCAGGCCAGTGTCTCGTTTGGCATTTAGTTGTTGCATCTCTTTAATTTCCTTTAATCTGGAACAATTCATCTGCTTTTCTCATCTTTCATGATGTGGACATTTTTGTAGACTATAGCCCACCCCCATGACAAGAAATAGAATGTTTCTCATTTAGGGGTGTCTGAGATTTCCTTGAGATTAGACGCAGGTGTTGTTGTGGCCTTTGCAGGGTGTCACAAGTGGAGCCCCGCAGCCCCAGCTGCCCCTGGCTGGGGATGTGATTTTCGGTTGCTCATGTCAAGTTGTTTGTGTGAGACGCTCTGTAGATCACTGTTTTCCCCTTGCAACCAAATAAACAATCTGTGAGCAGACGCCCTAAATGTGTTCCTCATGAAACTTGCCCCTCCTAGATTTGACACCCATTAATGATTCTTGCTTTTTTAATCTTTAAAATGATGGTTGCAGGATGGAAATTTTCCAATGCAGCATCCCTTCACACATACCAGTGGGCAGCTGGCTTTCTACTGTAAGCGAGAACCCTCCTTTCTCTGTCATTTATTTATTTCTGTATTTATTTTTGGCGTGCCCTCATGATTTATTAAAAATAAATGTATTATAACTTCTTTTTTTGTCTTTTTATTTTTTATTGAAGTATAGTTGATTTATCGTGTATATATATATATATATATATATTTTAAATCTTTTCCATTATAGGTTATTTACAATTTCTTAATTATCTTGGTGCTCAAATTGTCCCAAGTGTGATCAGTGGGAGCCCTGCCAAGCTGGCTCCTGGTTCTGTCAGTAAGTCATGCGCCTTTTTTTTTAGAGCACTTCCTTACTTTCTGGTATAACAAGATATTTCAGGCTCATCTTGGCCTTTCCTGTCCCAGTCCTGGAATCAGCCATTTCTCCAAGGCACCTTGGTTCCCATTAGTGAGGAATGGTGTTAAATGCCAAGATCTGGGCACTAGGTGTGCTCATTTTCGCTGGGGTGTTTTTGTTTTGAAACTCATTCAGCAGACAGAGCTAGAAAATAAATATGCCCATATGCAGACACATTCATGTACCTATAGGTATATACACATATACAAATGCTTGTATTCACACATGTGCCTGTTTTAGAGGTTATGTGTCCGCACCGATACCTCCACTTCCAACCCACCCTCCAGTCTGTATTTGTCTCCCAATACCATCAACACCTTTATTAACTTACTCATTTCTATAATATAGAGCTGTGAGCAATTGTACTGAGCTGTATAGTTAGCTGTGTCTACTGGGGAGCTACTATCTTAATTATGTGCAGAAAAATTAAGGTGTGTAATCACTTTGCCTAAAAAACTACTGAAGGAAGAATTAATAACGTATCCTCTCCCTTCCTAGGAGATGAGAAGAAGTTCCCACCTTCCTCTCCCTTGAGGGTGGGCTAGGCTTAGTGACTCACTTCCAAAGAGTCTAGAAAGGGAAAAATAGTGACTTTCTAGTAGAGAAGACTGGCAGACACACCTTGATCAGGTGATCAAGGTGAGTGTTATCCGTAATGAATTATGAGGATGTTAGGCACCCCAATATGCTGTAATGAGAAGAGCACCTCACCTCTATGGAGTTGCTCCCCAAAACCCATAGCCCCGGTCTAATCACAGGAAAACATTAGACAACCCAGATTGGGGGACATTCTACATGATACCTGACAAGCAGTTCTTGAGACTGTCAAGATCGTGAAAAACAAGGAGACTGAGGACCCCTCACAGATCAGAGGAGACCAAGGAAGCATCCTGACTAAAAGCTATCCAGGGACAAAAAGAGGAAAATAATAGGAGAACTGGTGAAATCCAAGCCAAGCCTGGGGTTCAGTTTGTAGTAATGTCCCACTATGAGTTTCTTAGTGACAAATACACCACGGTTATGTAAGATGCTCTCAGTGTGGGAAACTGGGAGAGGGGTATGGGGGCAGTTACCATACTATCTTTGCAACTTCTCTTTAAATCTGAAATTATTCCAAAATAGAAAGTTTAGTTTGGAAAACTGCTAAAGATCAGAGAGCTGGTACACTGGCTCTCAGTATATTGAAAGTGCTAACATTTGTTAAGTAATGGTGAAGAACAGGAACATTTTGATCGGAAATTTTTTGATGTACGAAATATTATTTTTAAAAATAATTTTGCACCTGGACTTTAGACAATAGTGAAGTCCTCTATATACTTATCACATGTTTCTGACCAAAATTTCTACATCTTTCCAGTGAAGATGCCCAGTGCCAAAGTCATGCTAATTGCATGACAATCCTCCACCTCATGGAGGTCAGCCCAAACACCTCCATCTATTAGTGATAATAATCTAGGTGTGTTACCTTAATGACAGTTTCCTCTGGGGCATAAATGTACAAGATGTATTCTTAGGTGACATTAATTCTTGAAAAAATTTATTTTAATTGAAGTATAGTTGATTTACAATACTGTGTTAATTTCTGGCGCACTGGATAGTCATTCAGTTGTGACACACACGTATATATATATATTCCTTTTCATATTCTTTTTCATTATAGGCTATAATAGGTTTTGAATATAGTTCCCTGTGTTATATAGTAGGACCTTGTTGTTTATTTTATATATGGCAGCTTATAGCTGCAAATGCCGAACTCCCAATTTATCCCTCCTCACCCTCTTTCTCCCCTGGTAACCATAAGTTTGTTTTCTATGTCTGTGAGTCTATTTCTATTTTGTAAATAAGTTCATTTGTGTCATTTTTTAACCCACAAATGAATGCTATCATATGGCATTTTTCTTTCTCTTTCTGGCTTCCTTCATTTAGTATGATGATCTGTAGGTCCATCCATATGGCTGCAAATGGCATTATTTTATTCTTTTTTATGGCTGAGTAGTATTCCATTGTATATATACACCACAGCTTCTTTATCCAGTCACCTGTCAATGGACATTTAGGTTGCTTCCATGTCTTGGCTATTGTAAAGTGATGGTAGTGCTGCTATGAACACTGGGGTGCATATATCTTTTCAAATTAGTTTTCTCCAGATATATGCCCAGGAGCAGGATTGCTGGATCATATGGTAACTCTACTTTTAGTTTTTTAAAGGAATTTCCATACTGTTTTCCATAATGGCCTCACCAAACTACATTCCCACCAGTGTCACCAGTGTAGGTGGGTTCCCTTTTAGGTGAAATTAGTCCCGAGTGATCCAAGCTACCTTTGAGAAGTAACATTGTTTCCAGGCTAGTGGTTTTTAAAAATTATTTACTTATTTTTTTTATTGGGGAGGTAATTAGGTTTTTATTTATTTATCTTTAATGGAGGTACTGGGGATTGAACCCAGGATCTCACGCATGCTAAGCACACAGTCTACCACTGAGCTATACCCTCCCCCATCAGGTAAGTGTTATATCTTCTCCAGTACTAGATGATTTGGTGGCTCAATGGCAAGTAATTTAGGGATTTGGAGGGTGGGATTTGATAGGTACAAGTGAGAGAGTACTCATTACTCTTCAGATGATTGGAATGGAAGATATATGAGGTGGGACATTGAGGGAACAGCAATTGTACCAAATTAATATCTGCATACTGTCACTATGGTATTTAGCCAGATTTTTTTAAATTGAAGTATAGTCAGTTTACAATGTGTCAATTTCTGGTATATATCATAATGTCTCAGTTATACATATATTTGTTTTCATGTTCTTCATTATAGGTTACTACAAGATATTGAATATAGTTCCCTGTGCTATACAGGAGAAACTTGTTGTTTATATATTTTATATATACTAGTTAATATTTGCAAATCTCAAACTCCCAATTTATCCCTTCCCACCCCCTTTTCCCCTGGTAACCATAAGATTGTTTACTATGTCTGTGAGCCTATTTTTGTTTTTGTAGATTAGTTCATTAGTGTCTTCTTTTTCTTTTTTTAGATTCCACATATGAGTGGTATCATATGGTATTTTTCTTTCTCTTTCTGACTTCACTTAAAATGACGATCTCCAGGTCCCACCTTTGTTGCTGCAAATGGCCTTATTTTATTCTTTTTAATGGCTGAGTAGTATTCCTTTTTATAAATATGCCACAGCTTCTTTATCCAGTCATCTGTCGATGGACATTTAGGTTGTTTCCTTGTCATTTTAGCCAGATTTTAAAGACTCTTCAGCCAAAGTTGTATTCAATTAGAATATGTTCACCTTGCTAATGGTTTCACACTGATTTTGAAGCAACATAGGCCTATTCAATGACCAATTAATACTATTAACTTTTCATTACCATGGACTCTTTGTAGCCGGAGATTTGCACTGAGATAGTGCTTTGAGGAGGCTGTCCTGGGAGAGACCAAGACTCTCGCCAATCCAGTGATGGTCCAATGGGCTGAGGTCTGGGTGGTCTGGCTTGGTACCCAGCTCAGGGAGCTGGGGAGTGGAGATGCTGCCATGGTGAGCTGCCCACTTCACACCTGAAGCTCACTACCTTGGATATTTACTGTTTTCAATGTCTGACGTTCAGGCAATATCCCATCTCCCTTAATCTGTGAAAATTATCTAAATTACTGAGCAGTAAGGGAGACCATTCCCTTACCTCACAGTCCAGAAGACCAAACTGTGGCTTCAGAAGTGGGATATGTTATGTGACTTGGGTCTGGCCATTGTGTTGCAGTCCAGGATGCAGGAAACCAAGTCTTGAAGGCTTGTCTTCAAGGTTCATCACTGAAGCATGTGTCAAAGCTTCATTCCTTTTTAAGGCTGAATAACATTCAGTGCAGTGAACTTTCATCATGAACTTTCCCAGCAGGTTTGGAGAGCAAATCATATACTGTCAAAACTTTATAAATGCTGGACATAATACACACCTGTGGCCTAGTTCTTAAGAAACCAGCATGGGTCCCACTCATAGAAATTCTGGTTTGATTGGTCTGGAGTGTGGGCTGGAGAGCAGGTGGCGTCCAAGCTCCCGAGTGATTCTAATTTGCGGTTGAAAACTGCTGCCCTGGGTCCTGCTCCTGAGAGTCCCTGAGGACATGGAGCAGGAGTCAGGGAAGGCTCCCTGGGGGCGGGTGCAGAGGAGGCAGCATCCAAGCAGAGGAGAGGCCTGAGGGAAGCATGGGACAGAAGGCATCATGAAGGATGGGAAAGAAGAAGCCTGATGTCCCTGGATGTCATAGTTGGTGTCTTTTGGGTGCAAGAGAGAGAAAACGTGGTCCAAACAGGCTTACGTGAAAGGGAGTTTACTGGTGTCAGTGTCAGTTTCACCTGGAAGCTGGTTGGAAATGCAGGACCTTAGCCCCACCTGGGATCCCCCCACCCACCGCCACAAATCACAATCTTCATGTTAACAAGACCCCCAGGTGATGATGTCTCTGCACCCTCAGGTTTGAGAAGCATGACTTTAGAAGAGGGAAAACGGAAACCTGGAACAGAATGTTCTGGCCAACCAGGGGTTTTTCTACAAGTGAATACAGTAACTGACTGCATACCTTTGTCTCCCTTATTTTCAAGCCTTTGCGTACAAGTCCCAGAAATGTTGCTTTCTCGACTCCAAGCAAGGACGCACACATGGTGCACAGTCACTGTCAGGAATCTAAGGGGACCAAGATTGATGCCTGGATTTTCTTAGCTTCATCCTCTGATGGGAACATGACTCATGCGTCTTGGATCCCAGCCTAGTGCATTGCATGAGTACTTGACTCCTAGAAGGAGCTGGGCTAATCAGTAGAAAAAGAAAATAAATTTTTAATTGATCATTCAGAATTCTTTATTTCCATACCTGGCTCTGCTCTTGGCCTCTGTGCTCTTTTCCTACAGCATAACAAGTGTAATAACTGATCCATTCCATGTACGTTAGAGATTCAGCTGATGCTTGTTGTTCACAGTTGTGAAATCTATGAAGTCACTGTGAACCCTGAACCCTCACTCCTAGGGAAATTACAGGCTTAGGTTCTTGCCAGCCTCTGCTCACAACATTTTTGTCAGCTGATCAATATGTAACTTTGTTTTGTGAGAGCTTCTATTTAAAGACACCTTACTTAACATATATTGTTAGATCATTAACATTGAACTTGGCACCACAGCATTATAACTCATGTCCGTGTGAAGCGTGTGTAACAGGTATTTCCTCCGTGGAGCCCGTCACGGCCTCATGTGCTTTGGACACTAAGCCATCATTCCTGCACTTTAGGACCATTTTAAATGGTGCAATTACCACCAAATATGCAAAAATTAGCAAAAAGTTGCCCCAAAAGAGACCCGGAAAGATCACTTACACTGTGAGAGCTGGAACCTTAGCGGGATCAGGAGACTCAAACTTTTTGCTGCTCTGCACATGTCTGTGAATGACCTCAAAAACGTCCAGTATTGCTTTTTTGGAGGAGGCGGGGAAGGAGGTAATTAGGTTCGTTTATTTATTTCTCTTAATGGAGATACTGGGGATTGAGCCCAGGACCTTGTGTGTGCTAAACATGCACTCTACAACTGAGCTATTCCCTTCCCCCACCCCCAGTGTTGCTTTTGGGGGTTACAAATAACTGAGCAAGTAGACAAGGTCACAAATATGGAATCAGCCAATAATGAGAACCGACTGCCCATGCCTTTGGAGAAAAGGTGTTTTCACTGTGGTGAATCCCAACTGAGCATAAGCCTGGAATTTGAATACTGAATAATTTTGGAAGACTGATTCTTTTTTTTTTAAGTGGGTGATTCAGGAAAATAAATGCCAGCCAATGGGGAATGGTGTCAGAACAAGCCTGGAGTTTGTCCTTTCCGCTGCTGCTCCCTAATGGGAAGTAAGGACGGTAGCTCAGTCCCCGACCCTATTGAGGGTCCCTCCCTGATCAGGACAGTGACAGGCTCAGGGGAAGGCTCCAGAAAGCACGTGACACATGAATGCATTTATGAATGAGAGCAGATAACCTGTCCACATGGGTATCGGTTTTCCTACTGTTGGAAAAAACTCCAACAAAAGAATTGTTTTTAAAGACTAGGGAAAGAGGAAGAAAGAAGAAACCTCCCACAGTCAATCCCTCAGGTAGAATGGACAACATTGAATCTCACCAGCCCTCTCTCTGAAACCCAGAGTCTAAGGGAGCGGAAGATCGCTTACCCTGAAATCTGACAAAAGAAACTGATATTCAGAACAGCACAGTTATGCACACAGCCTCGAAAGGAGACACAAGCCAGATGCTCCCAAGATACGCTGGAATTATTTTGTTATCTAGAGGAGACACTAATATTTTTGAAGAGTGATGGTGTAAGCTTTTCTGTCATTCGAATGTTTATTTGTAGTCACTCCCTGTCTCAATCATCCTGTTACTCCTCTCAAAGGCACAGGCATCAAAACCAGGAATAAAGGCAGATACCTCTTCAAGCACTCACCAAATCCATGGGACACAGGAGGACCTCTGCAGATCATGTCCCTCCACTGCAGCCAGGAGAGCCGAGAGCATCACCCCATTGGGACCACAAGAGAGGGTGCAGCTTTCCATGCAGGGATCTGCTAGTTACGAGGAATAAGAGCCGTCAATAGCTGGGTTGAGCTTTTCTTCAAGAATTCAGCTCCGTCTCCCTGTCAGAAAAAACAAACAAACAAACTGAATTTGTATTTCAGTAAGACTCAGCAGGATTTCTTTCTAGCAAAGGCCTGGAAAATCAGGGTCTACAGCAGATTTTTTCCTAGCAGTGAGGAAGTCAACTAGTACAAAAGGTTCTTAAGGATCAACATCTAAGAAAAATATAGTCTTAAAAGACAGACATCAAAACTTCCCATGGCTCCCATCCCCCAGGTATTACTAAGCACGTCAGATTCATTCTGATGGTGGAAGTTACTCGAGGGTCTGGGGGGCAAACATGTGGCATTTTTTCTGGAGTTATTACTGTTCCCTGTTCTTCTCATCCTGGTCTCTTTACCTTCATCTCTTCTAGAGATCTCTGGAAAGGGGGCGGGGGTCTTGGATCCAGGAGAGAGGGCATGTAAGGAAAAGATGGAGCTATCAAAAGGAAATAATAAACACTATTTCTGTAAGGCTGAGAGCAAACTGCACTTTGTGTAGTTGATGTGAATTATGTACAAAGTGTGTATATATATATATATATACACACGGCCACATGGGAATGTCTCTAGCTTGTACACCTACAGGTTGCCCTTGGGAATTTTGAATGTGAAACTGGGCGGCTCTGATTTCGACAGATAACTCTGTCACTCTTCTCCCCTGTGGCCAGCAGCCCGGCCCATCGATACATTGCCCATATTGCTTTGACTTTGACACAACAAAGGGACATTCTTTCCCAATGAAGCATTCTCAGGTAGAATCTATGTGTTCTACAGTGATTTCAGTGTTAGTTGTGGAAGAAACTTTTCTTTTTCTTTTTTTCTTTTTTAGCTGAGAACACATCTGCCGATGCAGCCTTTATAAAACAGGACATTGCCAGAGACAATGATATCTAGGTGTTTCCCTTACAATGCATTCATGTTAGAAGGATCTGGATGTCTCAGGAAATATAATTAGAACATAATTTAAATTTAATACAATAAAACCTCATAATCTCAGAAATGGCTGGCATAATCCAAGGTCCTGCATACAAAGCTGGGCCCCCATTTAATGTGGCTAGAAAGGGGATGAGTAAGTCCTATATATCGGGTAGCAGGGATGTTTTCAGAGACGGGAGCTCTGAGGAAGGCCCCCGAGGGAGGCATCCTGGGGTGTCTCCCTTGATCTCAGGCGGAAGCTCCGACAGGATCCTGGCAATACAGCAATATCGTGATGGTAGGTGTTATCGTAATGGTATCACAGCCAAGAGAGGGGGCAGCCAGACTGAGCTGGAGCATGGAGGGATGTGCCACCCCCACGCCACAGACCTGGGGACCAGATGTCTGTCTTCTCTGAGGAGGCAGGAGAGAGGGTAGACCAAGGATTTGTATCAGTGGTCCTGACTTTGCACCTTCCTTCACTATCTGCTCAGGGCCTGGATGCAAATGATAATCTTCCTGAACCTCTCCATCCTCGCTCTCAATCCAGAGGGTGACACAGTGTCGTGCCCTGAGCTCATGCTGAGGTTCTGATAAATAATGTTGTGGAAGGCTTCGTTTTAAGTATTTGGAGCAGAAGCATCTGTTGGTCCATTAGGTTAAAAGCTTCAACAAAGTGCATGCTGCCTGTACCATGTTGAATGGTGTCCCTCCAACAAAATTCACGTCCAGCTGGAACCTCAGAATGTGACCTTATTTGGCAATGGGGTCCTTGCAGATACAGTTAGTTGAGATGAGGTTGTACTGGATTGGGGGGTCCCTAAATCCAATGACTGGTGTCCTAATGAGAAGCCATGTGAAGTCACAGACGTACAGAGAGGGAGGGGCCACATGACAATGGAAACAGACACGGGAGTGATGGAGCCACTCACCCAGGAACGTCCAGAACGGCCTGGAGGAGGCAAAGAAGGAGTCTGCCCTAGAGACTTTGGAGGGAGCGTGGTCCTGCTGACACCTTGATTTAGGATTTCCGGCCTCGAGAACTAAGAGAGAATACGTTTCTGTTGTTTTTAAGCCACCCAATTCATGGTGATTTGTTGGAGCAGCCATGGGAAACTAACACGGGGGTCCAAAAGGTCTAAAGTAGCACCACCAACCAGATGACAAAGACCTGGGTCCCTGGGGACACACCTTTGTCCTCCTGCCTCCTGCACAAGCAAAAGCTTCCAGGTGACAGCAGATGGGACTGAGGCCCAAGAATGAGCCTCCAGATGCGTTTCCAGAATAAGCAAGGACTTCATTTAATTTACAGCATCTGCACCAGTGCTTGGTGACAGTAGGAACTGCAGATTTCTTGCATGAATGAAAGTGCAAGTATGGAGAACAAGATAAATAAATATTGCTGCTATCCCAGTGGATGGCAACAGGGTAAACAAATAAACAGTCTATAAAGAAAATGATTACAAATGTCATGAATACCATGGAGGAAGTGAATAGAACGCTAACATACAAAATACTGGAGAGAACTATGACAGAATCCCAGGAGAGGCCTCTTTAAGGAAGAGACATTGAAGCTGAGATCTCATGCAAAAGAAGGAGGCACACATGGGGAGAGAGGGTTCCAGAAATACAGAATGCAAAGGCCATGGGGCAGGAAAGAGCTTGACTTGTTTCCAGCACTGGAAAACCCCAGGTTGCAAGCTTGGAGAGTTGGGGGCTGGGTGGGGAGAGTGACAAGAGGCAAAATCAGCAAGGGGTGCAGGGCCAGGTCACCCCAAGTTTTGTTGGAGTGAGGCCCTGAGCCCGAGTTGTCAGATAAAATATAGGACACCCAGGTTAATGTGAATTTCAGGTAAACAACAAATACATTTTAAATTTAAGCCTATCCTATGCAATCTTTGGAACACACATACTGAAAAATGATTTGTTGTTTACTTGAAATTCAAACTGAACTGACATCCTGTATTTTTGTTTGCTAAATGTGGCAACTGTTGGTCTGAGAACTAAAAGAATAGTGAGGCCCTTCGTCAAATGACTCAAATTAAAAATGCTATATGGAGGGGAGGATATAGCTCAGGTGGTAAAGTGCATGCTTAGCATGCATAAGGTCCTGGGTTCAATCCCCAATACCTCCTCTAAAAATAAATAAAAATGCTGTATGGTATTTCAAATGTAGGGAAATCTAATAAAATGTAATGCCCCCTCCGTGATGTCCACTCAGAAGACTTTTAATCTCAAATTATTTCATGATGATTCTCTGGTGTGATGGTCTAGTAGGTGTGTGTAGACGTGCAGTGAGCCTGTTTGTGGGTTGTAGGTATAGGGAGTTTGGATTCTGTTTGACATGTCTCTGAATGATTTTAAGCAGGGGAGAGATAGGTTCCAGGTTGGTTTTTTCTTTCCTTCAGCAAGTATTTCTTTTTAGTGAGGTGAAATTCACATAACATAAAAATAACCCTTTTAAAGTGAACAATTCAGTGACATTTAGTGTTGGAGGAAGCAACAAAGTCATTCCCCATCTCCAAGACCCTCCGGTTACCAGCTAGCCCTCCAAAGATCTCTCTGATTTGTCCCTTCCTGTCCATCTTCAGACCCCATTCTTTGCCTCCTGGGCTGGTCTGTTTGCTTCTACACTTACCTCTCACCCCATAACAATCATAAAACTATTCATTAATAACTAATGAGAATTGATTACTGGGTTAAATGCTGGGCGACATACTTTCAGGAACTAGCTTGTTTACTCTCCATAAGAACTCCACGAAGTAGGTGTTACTTTTACCCTCTGTTTATAGTCAAGCAAACTAAGGAAAAGAGAGGTTAAGCAACTTGCCCAAGGGCACACAGCCATCGTATTCTCCAACTTAGCCAGAACTACCAGTCTACATGCAAACCAGATCAATACAGGCTTAAGACTTTTATTGTCTCCCCTACTCGCCATGCGAATAAAATCAAGGTCAAATTCTTAAAATAAAAATCATTTTGCATTTTAAGAGGCTATTTGGTTCACATGGAGGGAACTGACCTTCAATTGCCAGAGTCCTGGATTAGTAAATTATTAGTCATTTCTTATCTTAAATACGTGCTTGGAGTCTTTAAAAAGGCTTTCTAACATCTCAATAATTCGCATGGCTATGAATCCTCAAATCAGAAAATCAGCAAAGAAGTGAACAATAACTTACCAAAGTGTCAGAGTGAAAAATTTAGATTTAAATAACACTGTCTTTTGCATTTCTTTCCTTGCATTAGCACCTGCATCCTGACTATGTTAAATGTCATTATTACTCATTCAACATTCAACTCCCGGCAAGAGGGGGAGGGTATAGCTCAAGTGGTAGAGTGCATTCTTAGCACGCATGAGGTCTTGGGTTCAATCCCCAGTACCTCCTCCAAATAGAAATAAATAAACCTGATTACGTCCCCCTCATAAGACAAAGGAAAAAAGAAAAAAAGAAAGCAAATCAATTCCCAGCAAGTGCAGCCTTTGGGTAAAGGACAGAATAATTAATACCTTTACAGTTTCCTGTAAATAAAATTAAATTAAATTACAGGTCTTCTCATTTCACTTGAAGTATTCTTCTTGTTTGGAGTATAGATGAGTATTATATTTTCAGCAGCACATGGCATAGATACAACTATATTTTTGCTACCTTGCAGTGAGATTCTGATCAACCTTTAAGGTTAAGATTTTACTTGGTAAACTTTCTCAAATAATTATAATAGATTTTTTTAAGAGACAAAATAAATAATTGAATAAAATTCAAAATAAATAGTTGAATAAAATAATTGAATAAAATTTATAAAATAAAAATAAATAATTGAATAAATTTTGTCCTTAAAAAGAAGAGCAAGAATTTCATCCATATAGTATGGATGAATACAATATGAGCTCTCATAGGAAAATGGTGTTTATCTTGAACAAATTACTCTGAGTTATTAGATGCTACTGGAAACCCCCACTCCCATTTGTGTTATCAGCAAATTTTGAATTGATTCTGTCTGGGAACATTAACTACAGTAAAATGGTCTGGAGAGGGGTATTAGTAAAATCTCTTTATTAATTAAAAAAGGAAAAAGGTAATTATATTTTCTGCCAGGTGGATTAAATCTCTTTCTATTTGCAAATTCTTGTAGCTGCTTGAGATTGCGCACATCGTCGGGAGAACTAGTTGAAGAGAAACAAGCTTGAGCTGGAGATAAATATGTAAGAGTGTGCCTGCTGAGGGGCACAGGCCACCACAGTCTTGCTTGAAGAACTGTTACTTTGTGGAGAGAATCAGCTGAAATACCCCCAGCCTCGGTACCCCCCACCTGGTGATTGTTTTCCCAACCTACTTGAGCATCTGCAGCTCCTCACTGAGGCCAGCAGAGAGGAAAGCCGGAGTTTGTGGGAGGGAGGGTGGAGGGCGTACTGACTTCTGAGGTCAGATTCTCTATTATTGGGGCCATCTTGTGCACTAGAAGATGTTTAGAAGCATCCCTGTCCTCTACCTACTGGATGCCAGTAGCACTTACCCACCCCCGAGCTGTGACAACCACATGTCTCCAGACATCACTGAATGTCCCCTGCAGGGCAGAATCTTCCCCTTGAGATCTATTCTGTTGGGTCAGTCTACCAGAAGTATGAGCAGGCCATCTTTGGCCAGATTAGCAAATAAAACTACAGGCTGCCTGGTTAAATTTGAGTTTCAGATAAACAACGAATGATTTTTTTAGTGTAAGTTATGTCCTAGATATTACATGAGCCATGCTGGGCATCCTGTGTTTTACCTGGCAATGCTAGGTGGACTTGGAGAGACATAGGACACTAAATTGAGCCCACTTATGGAACCAAAGCAGCCATCGATTCAGAAACAATCCAAGGATTAGAGGTAATTTCCAGAAGGTAGTTTAGTCCTGATCCATCTCTTAGCTCCCGTGTTAGGACTGAATGCAATGAAATGTTTGTGAAGGAAGCAAACATGATGTAAAATGTGTTCCCTTTTTAGGTAGTTTGGAAAGATAATCCAATTTTATGCTTTTATAGAAACACCACTGCTAAATATTTACTTGCAGTACGTCTACACTTTTTACTAATTTCTGCACACAAGTGAGTTGGTTTTTATTCTTTGATTGCAGACTGCTTTTTTAAAGATACGGTTATTGGAAAATAGTTTTGAGTGACTTTTTTCTTTTTAAAATAAAAATAAAACATAACTTAAAATGTTTATGGTTAAAAAAAGTAAAACAATATAGAAATGTATAAAGTGAAAAGTGAAAATCCTGTTTCCCACTGTCTCTGATGCCCTAGTCCTATTTCTGGAGGTAATCACGACAAACAATTTCTAATAAATTATCCTGGTTCTACCAGAAATTTTCCATACATAATCAAGCAAAAACACACACATGTCCTTCCATGGCAGGCAGCCTCTGAGATGACTCCCAATGATATCTGAGTCCTGGTATTCATGTCCTCTCCTCTTGAGTGTGGGCAAGATTCTGTCCAGTAGAATGTAGCTAAGTCAAGGGATATAGCTTCCATGATTAGATTACAAGAGATTGTGACTTGCATCTTATTAATAGACTCCATGCCTTCTCAGTGTTTAATCTTTGAGGAAGCAAGCTGCCTTGTTGGAGAGGTCCCCTGCCATGGAGCTGAGGCCCTCAGTCCAACAGCCCTTGAAGGACTGAATTCTGCCAACAACCATGTGAGTCTCTAAGTGGATTCTTTCCCAGCTGAGCCTTCAGATGAGACCTCAGCCCTGGATGACACTATGAATGCAGCCTTGTGAAAGACCCCACGTGGAGGACCCCGCTAAGGAAGGCCTAGATTCCTGACTCAGAGAAACCATGATGATAAATGGGTGTTGTTTTAAGCTGCTAAGTTTTATGGTAGTCTGTCATGTAGTGATAAGTAACTGATACACCTTCCTCTTGCACAAATGGCTTTTATCCTACATGCTGTTTTGAGTGCTCGAGAAATAAGGAGCAAGTGTTGGTCTGAAAGGGGAGATACCAGAACAAGGAGTAAGGAGTCAAAGTTGATGGTTTCTTGATGACTAAGTATTACAGCCCAGCTGTGCATTTTTTATGAAACAATAACTTTTTGCCCTAAAGGTGTGGGGAGACATGAAGTGAGTGTCGACTTACAACCTAACATTTAGGAATATGTGCAAAAAGGCAATTAAAACCAGAGAAGGGTCCAAAGCGAGACCTTTCAGCGCTGAGTCAGAAACCTGGGAATGATAAACTTTTTTTTGTGAGCCTCACTCTTTGTGGGTTACTTAGTACTTCTCTGGAACCATTATTGAAGTGGCTAACATTTGGGGGTTATGTATCTGAGTAAAATGAAATGCCACCAATATCTGGGTGTCGATAACTTTAGATATGGAATAAATTTCCCCTGCTTTATTGACATTTTTACTATATATATAAATATAGCACTATATTTGATATAGTGCTCTCAAGATTTTTACAGAGCACTTTTCCAGGGCTTCTCAAGTGCCCATGGTCACAGTTTCCTGGCATAATGTCAGAATGGCAAGACCCAAGCCTTTAAACCTGTCTTTCAGCTTATCTTAACCCTGTTTTGCTAGTAACACAGAGCTTTAATTCACAGAGAGAAACCAAGCCCTCCAGAATGTCACAGCTCAATCTGGTCCTTTCTCAAATATTAATCTGCCTCACAAACCAGCAATGGGTTTCTAAAACTCACTGGCTGGCACTCAAACACAGTTACTCTCCACTTTGTATAACAGATGCATTTCAGCCACGTTGACCATAAAGCACTTCCTTTGTGGAAACCATTGATTTCTATGCTCTAATCATAAAAGTGTTCCCAGGAAAAGATTCACCAATAGGGCGAGTTGTACTTCTTGATGGCTAATTTTGACTTACTGAGAAACACCAGTGTTTTAACACTGTAAATAAGATTTCTACCTAGCACTAGCCACCTTGCTCAACCCCACCACCGAAGGAATATCTTTTATGCCTAGAGAATATCCAGAAGAGAGGTCAATAAAATTTTTCTATAAAAAGCCAGAGCATAAATATTTTAGGTTTAGTAGGCCATATGATCTCTGTTGAAACTATCCAAATATATCATTGTGGTGTGAAAGCAGTTCTAGACTCAGAACGCCAATGAGTGTGGTTGTGTTGCATTAAAACTTTATGGATACTTAAATTTGAATTTCATATAATTTCCACATGACATGAAATATTATCCTTCTTTTGATTTTTTTCCTAACCATTAAAAGATGTAAAAACTATCGTAGGACTCACCAGTCATTAAAATACATGTGGTGGCCAGATTTAGACTATGGGATAGAATTTGCCAACCTCTGATCTAGGTGGTACATTTTGTTCTCCCAGCTCCCAAAACCCTTTCTTCTGGGTCTGGATACTTTCAATGCCTTTTAGAGTTGGATTGCACAATTACATATTTGCAGAATGTGCAAATAGCTAAAAGATTATATTTTACCCATTCATTTATCTGGACTTTAAAAAAACCCCATCTGTCAATCTTTGTTTTCTTACTAATGAATTTAGCACTTACATTAATTGTTATTATTGACATACTTGGACTTGTTTCTACTATCATTTCAGTTTATCCCACCTTTTCATCTTCCTTTTAATCCTTTCTTAATTAAACAATTGTTATCTATATTTCCCTCACAATAATGTGACAATTCAGCACACCCTCATCCCTTGATCCTCCTCCATTCCGTCATATTGATAACTTTTAATTCTGTCTTATTATGGATATATTTTCTCTTTTTATCTGGACTTAGAGAGTTCTTAAGAACAATAATAGTAATTTTCAAGGAATTTCAGCATCTCTACTTCCTACATCTTTGTAGCTTCTCCTGTGGTTTCTTTTCTCTTATTTAAATACTTCATCCCAAACAATTTTGCATGGGTCTTGGGTCTCAAAGCTTCTGAGGCCTTGTATGTCTTAAGAATATTTTTTATCATGTCCTCATTTTTTAAAGCAATTTGACTGGATACCAAATTCTAAGTGTTAAGTTATTTTCCTCTAATATTTTGAAAATACTATTCCATTATCCTTTCCTTTTTTTGGCTTGCAGTTTCTCTGTTGAAACATTTGTTACAAGGTCCTGATATTGATCTTTTAAAGTTATTATTATTGAGATACAATTCATATACCATAAAATTCACCCTTTTAAAGTGTACAATTCAATGATTTCTAGTATAGTCACAAAATTGTGCAACCATCACCAATATCTAACTCTGAAACATTTTTGTCATGTTAGCAGCCAATCTCTGTTTCCTTCTATCCCCAGCCTCCAGCAACCTGTAATCTAATTTCAAAATTAGGATCCTAAACAATATAGTCTGACTCTAAAACCCATACTCTTGCTACATCCTGGACCAATCCTTTGTGTCTGAAGTGTAGAGGACACGAGTTGGTTTGCCTCTTAGTGTCCACTGGCCTTTCTGTTAGAAGGACCCCAAATTTCCTTTATATTCATGGCTTTGGGAGGGGTGACCCCATCCCAGCTCCAGGCTTGTGCATTTGAAGTGGGCCCAAGGCAATCAGTGTTTTCCATCCCCTGATAATAGGGACTGCTTCAGGTTGGGGACAGTGACTCACTTCCAGCCAAAGACAGGCAGACCCAGAACTTCAGTTTCCCCTGGAGAGAGAAGGAGCTCCAATAGGGATGCAGAGAAGCTAAGACTTGAGGACATTTCAGCCTTGGATGGAGTTTTTCTCTCCACCCACCAGGCCCCAGACTTTCCAGCTACTGGAACTGGTGAAATCTACAACTACCACCACCACAGTCTTTTTCTTGAAAGCCGTTTAAATTGTATTTTCTGTCACTTGCAAAGGCAAAAGCCCTAATTAACTCATAAAATTTTCTCCAAGGGGAAACCACACTAATATCTTAATAAAAATATGAAGTGGACTCGCATCTTTGCAGGATTTTGATATTTTGTTTTGTCTCCAGGCCACTTTAACACAGCAAATCATGTTTGGGAAAATGATACAGATGCCTCATAGAGCAGTATACTCAGAGACACACCAGATAAAAGATAAATAAATGCAATAAACAGCATAAAAATTCTCTATCAATTTTAGTAAATAATCATTTCTGCCATAATTAAGAGAATAGGAAACTGGGAAATACTACAATTTTGATGTCTCTAAAATGTTTAAACTCACATTGATAATAATTCATAGGGCCAGTAGGATTCAATCTTTTTTGTGTGTATGTGATAAAATGTATGTAACATAGAATTTACCACTTTAACCATTTTTTAAAATCTTAATTTTTTTCCTTTTCAGTTTTGTTAGGTAGAATTATTACAGTTTGACTGCACAAATACATTATATTACATGTAAATGCATACATGCAGTATACTGCATTTTTTTTTACTTTACGTATATGTACTGATCATTGTTTCTAAGGGCAGATTAGAGCTTTAGCTTTTTAAACTTACATAGTTACCAAAGGAATAAAGCCAACCACGAAATAAGAATCAACAGAATGTGGTAATCCAATCGTAAAGGACAGTCAAATGTGCTTACACATATTCAAGAAATCAATCATCTAAGTTCTAAATAATAAGTAGTTCACTTGTATCTTTATCATTATTATTATTATTCACTTTAACCATTTTAAGTGCATAATTCAATGACATTAAATACGTTCACAGTGTTTGTCACTATCACATCATCTATTTCCAGAACTTTATCATTATTTGAAACAGAACTCAATATTTATACTCTAACATTTTAAAATTATGACAAAGAACACTGATACAAGGTAAATTTGATCCAATTGGGAAACTTTTCTATTTTTAATAGGTTGATTCTTTCCTAAACACTCTAATAGCAGATCCATTTTCATGCCAGAACTCTGGAAGCATTCACATAAGTAGGTAAAGGGTTTTCAGACGTTAATGATCTAAGATGAGTCTTGGAACTAGGTTTTGAATCTGTAATTCCTAATTTCTTACTCCTTATAACATTTTACTGTTTTGCCCAATGGATTATTAAATTGAAAATTGTATTAAAACTTTTAAACTCAAGATATACCTTATATCAGCATCTCCTCTCATAAAATAATTATTTAAAAGCAAATTTGTATGGACTCACTGTTGTAAATATAAGCATCTCTTCTTTATAGTTGTATTTCAAAGAACACCCGTTTTTCAAATTATTTTCAAGTTTTCCCCTTACAAATATAAAGCGACTGATACAATAAATATGTTTTGCTTATCTGAGAGACTGGCAAAATAGAAATAAAAGGACATAATATGATATGCAAAGGCTTTTTTTCCTATTAATCCATGGCTTAAAGCCTTTGAAATAACTTGATCAGTGGTTGGTATTGTGTGAAACAGTGACCCCCGAACAGTCTGTCAGTTCCTTGCATGCCATTTTTCAACAGCGTGGTGTAATTATAGTGGACTTTATTGACATAGTAAATATGAGAGCACAGGTGGTATCCATTTCCAGTTGTTTAATTGAAGAAATGAAAGACCTTGTAATACGGAGTTGACATGGAGAATTTGTCAAGCCACAATAAAATTTTGCAATAGCTGTGACCTTGGGGTCATAAAATGATCAAGAGGGAAAAAAAATTTATGACATAGTATATTGACTTCTTTTATTCTTAGCTCCAATGCCAGAATGAACTGCTTCCCACTGCTGTCTGTTCTAAAGTTGAGTGGGAAAATCTATGCAAATATTGCCTGAAATCACAAGCTATCATTAAATAATACAATATGGGCAACTTTTAATTTTAAGAATGCTGAGAAAAAAAGTGAAGAGTCCCAGAATTCTACTAGATAGCCTCTTGAAGCAGATGTCAGCATGCACACACAGAAAAAACATCCATGATTTTCTTCAAACAGTAAATGAGTCAGTATACAGATAACTTTTTGTCATACAACTCGAGATGTAAGTATCAAAATAACACTTAATTCAGGGACAAAACATTAAAAAGTGGTGCAAATTCCGAGGATCTTTTTTTTTTTTTTTTAAGTAAGCTGACTGCTTTTAAACAACCAGCTGTAACAGAACTTTGTGCCTTATATCCAGTGCTTCCCCATCACAGCAATGGTTAAGAATTAAGTGATAGATGACAAAGAAACCTTTGGTGTGTCTTGAAAGACAATTCACACTGGGGAAACTCAAATTTAAACACAGATAATAGGGTAGGGTATAGCTCAGTGGTAGAGTGTATGCTTAGCATGCATGAGGTCCTGGGCTCCACCCCCAGTCCCTTCATTAAAAATAATAATAATAACAATAGACACAGATAATAAAATGTGTTATACATGGGTACTTTTTCCCTCTACCTTCTCCATAAACCAGAACTTTTAGGATGGTATAGAAATTTCTGGAAGTTCTCTGCAGACTTGAAATGTTGGATTTTGTGCCAAGAAATTCACAGTTGCATGGCTCATAGGACAGGAACAATGATGAAATTTGGGGTTTAGTAAAAAAAAAAAAGTAGTAGCTTTATGAGATACAATTCACTTATCATACAATTCCTCTTAAAGTGTGCAATAGAATGCTTTTTCGTATAGTCACAGAGTTGTGTAACCTTTATCACTATTTAGTCCCAGAACATTTTATCACCTCTGAAAGAATACTGAATCCATGAAGTGGTCACTCCCCCACTCCCCACTCCCCACCAATCCTAGGCAAACATTAATCTACTTTCGGTCTCTAAAACTTGTCTATTATGGTCATTTCATATAAATGTGTCCTTTTGTGACTGTTTTTTTTCACTTAATATAATGGTCTCTTTCTTGCTACAACAGGTATCAGTACTTCACTCCTTTTTATGGCCAGGTAATATTCCACTATATCGGTAGATCATTTAAATAATTTCTAAATGTATATATCCATCTAGTTTACAGTCATTTGGATTGTTTCCACTTTTGGGTTATTATGAATTATGAACACTCCTATACAACTTTGTGTGGACTTATGTTTCCAGTTCTCTTGGAGAGATATCTAGGGGTGGAATTGTTGGGTCAGACAGTAAGTCTATGTTTAACTGCCCGAGGACCTGCCAGACTTTTTCACAGCAGGTGCACCCATTTACATTCCCACCAGCAGTGTCTGAAGGTTCTAACTTCCCTTCATCCTTGCCAATACTTGTCACTGTCTGCCTTTTTTAAAAAATGGAGATACTAGGGGTTGAACCCAGGACCTCGCACATGCTAAGCACAGGCTCTACCACTGAGCTATACCCCACGTGCCACCCCCCCCCCCAATCCTGCCTTTTTAATTACAGCCATTCTAGTGGGTGTGAAGTCATCTCATTGATAAGGCTCATTTTTCAACTTGAACGATTCCATTGCCTGTGAAATAGATGCTTCCCCTCTATTCTCCATCCCACTTCCTAGCCCTTCCCACAACTCCCCTTGTTAATATCAGGATTATGTCTTTTTAATACTGCATAAGGTCCTCTTTCCGCCATCACACCTTGGTTCCTAAACTACTTCAAAGGCAGTCACAGTTCCTTCACAACTCTGATTGTGGCACCAGGTTGGAACGTTCATCACTTGGTCACATTTCCATGCCTCTCACCTCATTTAGCAATTCAATGGAGATCAAAAAAAAAAAAAAGATATTAAAAGTGTTAGAAAACCAATCCGAGGGAAGGAATGTCCCGAGTGATGACCTGTGTGTGTCCTCTGCATGGAGCTTGGTCACTGACACCCATGGAACGCTGCTGAGGCTGTTTCCTTCTGAGCTCTAAGGAGGAAGGATACTTTGACATGCCCAGGAAACGTGTGACAACACTGTCAACCAGGAATACCAGTTATAGTATTTTGCAGCCCGTTTTAGTGATGGCTATCAATGGAATATAGCCTTCTGTAATTTCCCATCTGTTAACTCATGGGGATGTCTACTCTAACTATGACGCTTATGAGTTTTAAAAAAAATGCAGGAGGGAGGAGTCACGTGATGTTATATGAAGTTGAGTAACCCATCTAATATCATATAACAAAGTAAGTTTGGACTAGAAAGAACTTGAATAAGTCCTAAAATACAAATCTACTGATCTCCCCCGCATCACACACAGCAACCTCTGCACTCTGGTACGATGCTGCTCCCCACTTTCAGCATTGCCCCATAGTAGAGGCCAATATTATTCATGACTGTTGATAGATTCATTCAGCAAACACCAGCTATGTGCAAGGTATAGTAATGGGAGGATTCTGACATGAACAGGCTCTCAAAAAGCATCAGTCTAGAAGACACTGACATGCACAAATAGACTGCATTTCCCCACAGGGTTTGTACTTTTGTATCATCTCTGTCCCACTGGATCTGTCCAAATCTTTTATTTGACAGATAAGGAGAAGGAGGCTCAGACAGTCTTGACCCACACAACTAATTAGTGGCAAAACTGAGATTTTGACCAAACAGCCTGACTTTTGGTTTCTACGATTCATGCTAGCTCCTCCTAAACCCCATTTATTTTCTCACTTTTGACAACTGTGCGATAAAACTGCTGATAAGAGAACTCTGATTAACATGTAGTGAAATTAAGCACGTTGAGAAATCTCCATGGTCATTTTCTCAGAGTGATAATTAAAAATAAAAGTGTCTTTTGTAATGGAGGTTTTCTCTTGCTTTCTTTAGCATTTGCCCAGCTTGTGAACAACAGATAAGGTATTGAGCTCTGAGCAAATTCCTAAACATGTAAAATAAACCTAATAAAGAACAAAGCCTGGGATTTGGACCCAGAGGGAGGAAACTAGTGCTGGATGTGCAAATCGGCTTTTCCCAAGCACCTGTACCTTAGTTGGGAGTAATCGGGGCTCTAAGATAACCTATTTGGGTAGTAGATATCATTCACAATGGTAGAGTGGCTTCATGTGAGGTAGCTCTTAAAAATGTTTTCTAGAAGTAACAATGAAGTGATGAGCATCAACCTCATGGATGATGAAAAACATGGAAATAAAGACTCTGTTGTTGCAGGACCAGTAGTTGTGACGTATCTGTAAAACTATATGTATATTTGCCATGCGGGAAATTCATTTCTAGACATAAATTTATTGCCTATATAAAAGTCTTGGGGAAGTGGGCATATTTTAGAGAAATGGTGGGGAAACAGGGTAGAGTTCTAAATTGAGTCCAGATTCTAGAAAGTGATGAATTCCAAACTGAGAAATTGTTACTTTGATCCTGGAGTCTGTAAACTACGGTTTGCGGGCCAAATTTGTCCCACTGTCTGTTTGGTAAATAAAGTTTTATTGGGCCAGACATGCCCATTTGTTCAGGTATTATCTATGGGTGCTTTTTACACTATTCCAGGAGAGATGGGTCATTCTGACAAGACCATATGGCCCACAGGACCCTATATATACGACCCCTTACAGAAAAATATGGGCCCCCTGATAGGGACTACTGAAGTTTCCCCAGTAGGGGATGCTGTGATGGGAGCTGGGAGATGCTTAATCTGGTGGGATGGTGGAGGAGGGACTGGAGCAGGGACAGGTGAGAGCTCCTGGAGAAACCAGGAGACCAGGGCAGTTTCAAGGGTTATTCCAAAGAAAAACAGAACTGAGATAGGAGGGAAGGGGACAGGGCACAACCATTAAAAGAATGACACAGCCATTGAGGACAGGACAAATACTGGTTAAAACCAGCCAGGCCCAAGATGGTGGAAGATTTGACTTCCCATGGACCTTCAGCCTCATTATATGCTCATTGTAATGCCTTAGCCACTAAATGACACACCCACAGGTGCCATGACAGTTCCGAGGCTGGCCATAAAAGGCGGGAAAGTGGGTAGTGGCCCAATTCCTGGAAATCCCCTCCCCTTCCTCTAAATTGGAATAATCTTCCCACTTGTTAGCCTATGAAATTACCTTTCCCAGAAAAACTAACTACTCCTGCACCCCGGGCCGCTTTTACCTTCTGAGACAGTCTGCATTCTGCCTATGGAATGTGTATCTCTCTAAATCAACTTGCTTTCACTTTACTATGGCTCGCTCTTGAATTCTTTCCTGCGCAAAGTCAAGGACCTCACTTGGTGGTACGTCCCAGAGACTCACCCGAGACTTGGGATGTGACCATCATCTCATGCCGCATTCTTCTGCAACAGAACCCGACATCTGATTCATTGAAAGTGGGGCAGAAGGTTCAAGGCTACCTTTGAGACTCTGAGCCTGGGTTACTAGGTGCACATTTATGACACACTTGGAAGGAGAAGAGCTGGTCTGGCATGAGTGTCTGATTTAGTTTTAGGTACACTGAGCTTAGCTATACCTGGTCCCTCAAGTGGGTAGAGATGCCTGCAGCTGGGTGGCAACATGGAGCTGGAACCTGAGGTCAGTGACGTGATTCATTGCAAGATAGCCGGTTAAAGGCATTTGAAATAATTTAGGAAAGCTTAAAAAAAAATCATACATGTCTAACATAAGTTGTGATGAAACTGGCCCATGACAGCCCTCCAGAGAGATGGGCTCTTCCTAATGTGGTCACATGAGTAACCCTCCGGTGGGGCAGGCTGGGGGGCAGCCAGATTTTTTCCCCCCAAAACTGAAGCTGGTGCTTTGTGTGCTCGTGACCTCTCTCTCCTCCAGCTTTCTCTTTCCCGCAACACATTTTTTTTGGTTCAGTGTACATCAGGCATGTAGAGCATCAAAAGGACACGCTGAAATATGTAGCATGGACTACAGGCACCAGATTATGGGCACATCTCGGAGATATCTTGGGTTTGGTTCCAGACCACCACCATAAAGCTATTATCACAATAAAATCGAGATGCACGAATTTTTTGGTTTCCCAGGGCATATAAAATTTATATTTACACTAAGCTTAGTCTATATTAAGTATGCAGTGACATTATGTCTAAAAATGATGTATATACCTTAATTTAAAAATATTGTTAAAAAATGCCAACCATCGTCTGAGCCTTTATGGAGCAGTAGTAACATCAAAGATCACAGATCATAGGTAACCATACAAATATAATAATAATGAAAAGCTTGAAATACTGCAAGAATTATCAAAATGTGACAGATGCATGAAGTGAGCAAATGCTGCTGGAAAAATGGTGCCAATAGACTGCCTGATGCAGGATTGCCACAAACCTTCAATCTGTGAAAAACACAATATCTGGGAAGCACAATAAAATGAAGGTGTGGCTGCGTTCCAAGCCCCGCTCATTACTCACTTTAGTTTACCATGGATCAGCTCATACATCAGGCTCTTAATGAGTTTTCCTGTTTTAGTTTGTAGTTCAGTCTTGATCCTTACTACTTCCATTTGTCTGCCAGCATTGATGTTTCTCTTCTCATTTGCTTTGCTCATGGAACAAATCGAGTTTTTGTTGTTGTTTGAGCCACTTGGACTTGAGAAGGGATCTATTCTCCCACATCTCCCTGAATCCCTGTTACTGAACTCAGGTCCAGCTACTCACTTCTCAAAAATCAATATTCAAGAGGCAAGTGTTGGTGGAAGTGGAAAATGTTGCTTTGGATCAGAAAGCTGGCAGTCTGGGGGAGAAGATGGACTGGTGTCCCAAATCCAACACTGCAGATTCTGCTTGGCCATGTAAGTTTTTAAGGGGAAATAATCTCAGTTAATCACTGAGATAGGAGAGCAGACTGGTCGCCATCTTCCACTGCATGCAGGCTTGTCGAGTCCTTATGAACCTTCTTTAGATGCTATCTTATTCACACAGTTTGTTCATGATATTACTGAAGGGGAAGCTAAGAAAAAGATCTGGTCATCTGTTAATGACTTATTCTTCATTCCTACTTCTTTGATTTATGGAAAAAACCAACAGCAAGGTATTGTGTGATCAAAAGATTGGAAAGGTGTGCTTGGGCCAGAGATGAGTAGAGCATGGGAGTACCTGATTTAAGGTTTGTTATAATATAGCTTTGCTAAAATGACAAGACAAAAAGGGCCCCCTGCAGAGAACCCTTTCCTGCAAAGAGCTTTTTCCTGCCGAAAGCTGCATACAAATCCCCACTTGTCAGAACATCATTCCATTGCTATGGGATTGTTACCGAACCGAACTTGGGTCTGCTCACCCGCCTGCAGTAAAGCTAACCTACTGACACTGAGTGTGGTGAAGGAAAGCGCAGCGTTTATTGTAAGGTGCCAATATAAGGAGAACAGATGGCTCGTGCTCAAAACCCCCTGAACTCTCCAAAGGGTTTCAGCGAAGAATTTTTAAAGGCAAGGTGAGGAAGGAGTGGCCTAGGGCATCTGCACAGCTCATGCACAATTCTCTGACTGGCTGACAGTGAGGTAGCAGGGTGGTGTCACGGGGGTTAACATTATTAAACCTTAGGTCCATGTAGATCTGGGGGTTATGTGCCCACCATCATCAAGTAGTCAATTTCTTCCATTTGGTGGGGGTTTTAGCATCTGTAAAACAACTCAGAAATGTGCATCAGATACTATTATCTGGGTACTTCAGAGATGAGCTACAGAAGAGGATATGGGGGAGGGGTCTACCCCAGGAAGGCCCCATAGGGTCCTGCTCAGTTACAGGATTCTGGGTGAAGATCTGTCTTCTGTATCTTCTTCATGCCGACACAGGGCACCCTATTCTCCAGTGGAAGATGTCAACATGGGTCTGTAATCTCTCTTTGCTGACAAACTGATTTGCCCACTTACATATATGAGCAGAGCAAGCTACCGTTATTTTGATGCCCAAAAAGAGACACATTTTTATGAGCAATAGTGTTAACCCCATTCTCTCAAGGCCAGGTACTGGAATTCTGTTAGTCACAGATTCAGTCCTTTTCAGGTTGGAGCAGCCAATGTCATGAGTATCCGTAAAACAACTCAGGAATGTGCAACAGAGAGAGTCTGTGACTATTGTCCTAATCGTTACCTGCTTGAAGCTGCTCTTTTGTGACTCAGGGAGGCCTGGGAGACTTCAGCTTTTCTTCCAACAAGCAGCAGGGGACATGGAAGGGCCTTTGTACTTGGGGAGGGGGGTGCAGGGTTCTGCTGGGCTCCATCCTGAATCAGCAGTTTGCATGGAACATCCCTGAGCTCAGTCCTCAGGCTACTCTGGAGTTGCTACTGCTTTGTTTTTTTTTCATAAACTCTTTCTTTCCCAATGTTACTTCAAGTTTTCTTGAATCAGGCTCCCACCAAAGTCCTTTTCACTCTTTCTTTTCTGTTTCTGCCTCTTGTTTGCTCCAACAGCTCTTAAATTGCTGTTTTCACCCTAAACCTGATCTCCCTATCTAGTTCTTCCAACCTCTCCATGGGTCACTTCACTCCTCTTCTCCAGACAAACTTTTGCAAAATTTTACACAAATACCTGTAAATGTTAGTACATCTACAATCTATTTAAATGTTGGCTGGTCCCTTGACAGAAGAAGGACTGGGGAGTGAGACTAATAATTGAGTCGTCAGTATTGCAGCTCCTGGGAAGGATACTGTAATCACAGGACCAACATTAGAAAAGTTACTTTGTTGTTGAATAAATAAAAGGTGGTCCTGTAATGCATTAAAATAATTGTCACTTTCTTCCTACTGGTTAGTATGTGTAAAGTTGATTACTGTATGTTTTCTCTGTCACCTCTTTGTGACATGCCCCTAGATGATCTGACAGCTGGCATGCTCTGGGGAGGTGACGGGTGTACCCTTATACCATTTCTTTAGCCAGACATGCAAGCTATTTCAGCACTGACCTTTGTTCACTCACCCTTGACTTCTACATCAAGTGGCAAAGCTAGGCATTCCCTGTCCTTGCGTCTGTCCACATCTATGCAAAATGTATTGACAAGTCAATTCTATTGTTAAGAACAAAGCAAGTTTACAGAATTGCTACACAAAAATGGAAGAAATAAATTCTTTACAGAACGCGGGAGGGGGTCTCAATTTCATTATTAACATCAAACAATCCAATTCTTTGAGGCTTGTGTTTTGAAGCAACATATCTTATGAAAAGCCTGTTGTGTCCTGGTAAAGATGACTACACTTGCTTAATCTTATATAGCTTTCAGCGAAAATTAATATGAAAAACTACAAACAAAAATTTAAAATATTATTCCCCTACTGAGATTCAAATGAAAAATGCATGCAAATTGTTTCTATACTTTTTTTTCTTCAGAACTGACTTAAAATGCCAGTTCATTCTTTTGGAAAGACCAAGATATGCTCCTTTAAGGACAAAAACTGGAGAGGACTATGGAAAAAATTTTAAAGCCTTCTCTACTAAATTTTAAATGGTGGGAATGCAGGTACTTTATTTGCTTTCACATATCACTTGAGAAATTAAAAAATAACAAAGGATGAAAAATAAAAACTATGTTGTGATAACAACATAAGACTTGTCTCCAGTGTTCTATTTTTCTTTTGTGGTATATGGCTGTGTAATAAGTACCAAAGTTGTTCTTCCTTTTAAAGAAGGAAGTTCAATAATTTAAATAATGCTACATGTGGACAGTAGTTGGTGACAACTTTAAAGAATTTAGTTGTTGGATCTTAACTTATTTGCCCTTGATTAGTACTCTATTATCAAAAATTAGTTTATAAGTCCTTAGATGAAAAAGATTTCCAAATGGTAAAAAGCTGGCAAATGTTTTGTCAGGTACGCCGAAGTCCAATATTTAGCACATCAAATAATATATGTAGTGTATATCTATATATAAATAGTACCAGCAGGAAAATATTGTAATTGATCTAGCAGACTGGCCTTTCTTCACACTTCTCCAGCAGGTGACCAAAGTCTGCATCCAGCACCCATTCTCCTTCTAAGAGCCTTATCAGCAATTATGCACCCTTCTTTTCTTCCTTTTTAAAAAAAGTTTTTGTGGGAGTCAGGTAATTAGGTGTATTTATTTTTCTTAATGGAGGCAATGGGGATTGAACCCAGGCCCTCATGCATGTTAAGCATGCGTTCTACCACTGAACTATATATACCCTCCCCCCACTTCTTTTTTCCATGCGCTCTTTTAATTGAGATAGAGTCGCACGCAATATAAGTAATAATATAGAAATCCCTGCTACATTTGATCTACTTTTCCCCAATCAAAACAGCTTGCAAGATCACAACCGAGTTACTGAGGTGGACACATCCATAGTTTTTTCCAGATTTCTCCGGTTCACCAGCACTCGTTTGTACTTGTGTATTCAGCTGCTGCACTTTCTATAGCAACGTCTCCAGCACTTCTGCCTAGTTCTAGCAGAAACGATCCCCAGCATCTTCCTGGGCGCCTGGTTCTTAGCCCCGGACGGCCCTCGAGTCTGGAGGACAGGAGAGGGCCCCCGGGAAAGGAAAGAAACGGGGAACCATTCGCGCCCAGTCTCCCCGAGTCTTGCTCCCCACGACCTGGACTTAATAAAGACGCTTGGGTCCCTCAAGGCGGTGGGAGGGAAAGTGGCAGGACCGAGGGCGGAGTCAGACAGAGTTCTGGGACGGGCCGGGGGCGGGACGGAGGGCGGAGTCAGGGCATGGGTGGAGTCGGAGCTCGGGGGCGGAGCGGGGGCGGAGCCAGAGGTCGGCGGGGACGGGGCGGGGCGGGGCGGAGCTCGGGGGCGGCACCGGCGCGCGGCGGGGCGGGGCCTGCGCTAACGGTCGCGCGGCAGTTGTCGCGCGGCTGGGCTGTGGACCGAGTTCTCTGTGGAGAAGCTGCCGAGCGCAGGCTCCGCTGACGAGGCGGCGGGGTGGGGCCTCTGTGCGGCGGGTTCTTGTCCAGGTGCGAGCACCGTCTCGGCCGGGTGAGCGCTCCTGGGAGCAGCCGGCGCGGGCGGCTGAGGTGAAGCCGGGTGGCAGTGGGCGGCGGGCTCTCATCAGCTCCTGAGGGCGGGCTTCCGGGCCACGGCGTGGGCGGTGAAGGCGGCCTCCCATCCCGGCTGCCCGCGAGCTCGGTGGGGCGGTGGCGAAGGCAAGCCCGCTGAGACCCCGGCCCTGCGTCCCGGGTCTCTGCCGGCTCTCAGGTCACCCGGTCTCCTCGTGCTGGGGAAGCCGGCGGGGCGGGGTTTGTAGGACACGCCCGCACGCCCAGATGCGAAGTGGGCGGATGACGTCCGCTTCTTGTCCAGGTCTCGGGGACAGGGACGCGTAGAAACGCTCAGAATACCATAGAGTGTGGACGTCTAGGTAGAGCGCAGTGCGTGTAAACAGGCAGGTGTAACCAACGCGGAATATGCACACACATGCTGCAGTGACGCAAAGTGAATTCCCCAGAGACTGCTTTTAGCTTACGTTAGGGTTCAGGCTGGGTGTTGGACATTCTGTGGGTTTGACAGATGAGTAAGGACGCGTATACACGGTTACAGGAGCCTTCAGAGCAGTTTCACCGTCCTAGAAACCCCCTACCCACCACTCATGCCTCACCCTCCTACTCTGGGCAACCTCGGATGGTGCGCCGGCTCTCTATAGTTTTGCTTTTTCCAGAATGTCATAGAGTTGGAATCTTCAGAATACATTTAAAACCATTGAGAGTCGCATTTCACCGCTGGGTTGAAAAGGCACAGTTCTTCAATCCCTGTTGCCAAGTGCTGAACTCATCTATGAGGTGCAAAGTGTGAGGAGGACATGAAATTACAAACTTTGGGAAATTGTATTTGAATGCAAGTCATGCATTTCTCTTTTCGTTTTTCTTTCTTTTGTTCTTCTTTTTTTTTCCAAAGCAGAGTTTAGTTAGAAAATTTGAAGCTACCTTGAAAAGTTACTAACAAGCGCCCTTCTGTCCCCATGCTGGGGAATTCTCCAGTGTGATGACCAGTTGGCCAGTTATCTTATGGACACCCCAGAGTGTTTGGAAGTCAGCTAGAATTTCAAAATGCAGAATTTGCTGAGTTCCCATTGAAGCAGTAAAACCTACCCTTTTGAACTGGACTTACAGAGATAACAGAATGAGTGTTCCCTTTTACAGGAAATGACCAATTTTGTCAAGGTTTGTTTAAAAAAAAATCTTTGGTTTGTGATGGATGTTTGGGGGGATTTCCATGTATGAAATGGTCACATAAAGAGGACTTCTCTGTAGTGGCTCCGGCACAGTTCTTAGAATAAAATAGAAAATTACAGGAACATCATTGCTGAGGTTTTTGGAAGCTCCATCATCTAGAATAGCAGGATATAAACTGTACTTGTTTCCATAATTTAAATGCTTGTTATAAATGTAAAATTAGCTGTTAACCAAAATTCTGTTTATCCAAAAAGCTAATTGTAGCAATGTTATTCTCAAATTATAAATCAGGTTGATTTTACAACTCATTGATTAATTTAGGCAGCAAGTAGCCAGCATGTACTGTGCATCAGGTACTAAAGTAACTAGGCACTGTAGGACACAAAAGGGGGCAAGGGATTTCTGTATTATTATTTATACTGCATGTGACTCTGTATCTCAATTAAAAGAAGAGTGCATGGAAAAAAGAAGTGGGGGGAGGGTATAGTTCAGTGGTAGAGCGAATGCTTTAGCTCTTTTGTCATCGACCCTATGCTGTAATGAAGGAGAAAGACAGCACACAGGCAACAATTATGAATTAGGAATGCTGAGACGGGGAATAGAGGCTGGGGGATACTTGAGGGAGAGAAGTAGCAAAGTATTCTCTTTGAGACGCAAAGAATACTGAAGAGCCTGTCTTGGGAAGATCTGAGGGTGGAACTGGGGAGGATGCTCAAGGAAGAGGGAATTGTGTAAGCCAAGGCCCCAGGTCCCATTTGATGAAAAGAGAGCAGCTGGGGTGACTGGAGCATGGTTGTCAAGGCGAGAGTGATGTGAAATGAGGAAGAGATGGGCAGAGACCAGATCAGCTGGGCGTTAAAAGGCTGTAGCAGAGTTTGGATTTAATTGTGTGCACTTGGGAAGGGTTTTAGGCGAGGGAGAGACAAAATCTAAGTTTTTAAAGAATTCTCTGTTGTGTGGAGATGAGATAGAGGAGGCAAAAGTGAAAGCGGAGAGTGGTAATGTCAGGGAGATGGGAGAAGCAGTCAGATTCAAGAGATAATCAGGAGAATTGGCAGGACCTGGTGAGGGTTATTTTGGATCTGGGCAGTGAACGAGAGGAAGTGTTAATGTTGACAGAGTGGATAATAATGGAATTTTCTTTCTTTCTTTCTTTCTTTCTTTCTTTTTTTATCAGAGGCACTGGGGATTGAACCAGGACTTCATGCATGCTAAGCATGCACTCTACCACTGAGCTTTACCCTCACCCCACCCCCGCCCCGGTAGTAGAATTTTCTGATAGCAGAGTCTGAGGTAGCTCCAGGGTACCAGCCCAGTACCTGGCACACAGGCCCCCATGAATAATTGTACTGACAGGAATGAAGAGAACACACAGGAGGCACAAACACACGCAGCCCTTCCTGGCCCTGGAGAAAAAAGTCCCAAATTTATGACAATTGTCCTCTTCAACCCCAATTCTTCCATCCCAGGCCCAGGCCTCAAACTGACTAACTGACCTACTCAGAATTTGAGACTATGACCTCAAAATCAGAAAGTTGGTAGAGTTTTCCGTAAGTGTCTTACTGGCACCCTGAACTAAACCTGTAGGCCAGACACCTTCTCAGAGCAGTAGCTCACAGTGTGTCTTCATCCTCTGGGTCCAGAATCCCCTTCTCTTGTGCCAGATCCACAGCAAGAGTAAGGATCATGCAATGCAGCTTTCTCCTCTGGAGGGAAGTTGCAGCCAGTAGGAGCATGAAGGGCTTGAGCCCTACCATGCCCTCATGAAATCTAAAGCAAAGGACCAGGAAGGTCCTGGGAGGAACAGGCCAGGTCAGGCTGGGCTCTGGTCCAGACCGGAGGTCGCCATTCAAAAATAGGAGGAGGGCTTAGAGCTCAGGAAAGGGAATTTGGGAGACCTGGGTTGGAGGGCTGTCAGAGATGGTCATGGTGTATCTAGTGTCTGTAATGCAGGGCCAACCTCATCACAGGGACTCCACAACTATTACCTGAGACATTGCACCATATTACCTTAACTGGACTAGTTCCACCACCAACTCCTGTTTCCCTTTACCCTTGTCAAGTATCTGGGCCAGTGGCCTTGAGGCTGTACACATCTAGTCCCACATCTGGGCCTCTGTTTTTGTTGCTCCTCTCTGAGGCCCCACCCCCCCATCCTGATGTAGGGCTTGATACATATCAGACACTCAACCTGCAGGTGGTTTTATACATAAATAAACTATGTATAAAACCAGGTAATTGCAGTACTCCAGATGAGAAATGACTGAGCCTTGGGCTGAGGGGATGGCACTGGAGATGGAGACAAGGAGACATATTTAAAATATATTTGGAAAGTAGAAGGGACAGTAGTCACTGATGAATGATATAGTCTCTGTATCACCATATTGAGCTCTTTATTTCATGTTAATTTTGTATTTCTCAAAATGTCCATGTTGATAAGCAAGTTGTCATTTTTATTTTTTGGAGGCAGACACTAAAGCAATCACCATATATTTTGAAAAATAGTGGAAAGTGAAGGAACTTCAGAGAGTTCATGGGATGTCATGTAAGTCAATAACTAAACCACCAAGAGATGTTAAGGGGTAAAAATTTGAAGAACTCATTTAATATGTAGGTGGGTAGTGTTTTTACACAAAATCTAGCTAATGAATAGTTCATCCTCTCTAACCTAAAGTGTCTAGCACTTGACAGGCTCTCAATAAAGTTTGTTGAGTGGATGGATGAATGAACAAATCTGTCAAGGTTTGGCAAGTGTTTCAGAGACTGAAAGTGCATAGTGAACCAGATCAGACTAGGCCAAAGAATGAGTAGGAACTTAACACTGCTTCACTCCCAGTTGTTTATTGTGGCTTGCTTGAACACAGAAACTGCTACATTGAATAAGAACGAAGAGCACTAGTCTCATCTATCTAGAGTCTGTGAACATTTAGGCACTTTGTACATTATTTTGAATTCTCACAACAACCCTGTAAGGTAGATATTATCCATATTTTATGGATGAGGAAATTAAAGCTCAGTAATGTCAAAACGTTTGACTACAAACTGGTGGCGCTGGAATTCAAAATCATATTTGACTAACTCCATAGTCTTACTGACTTAACACATAACTCATGTTATAGGACATGTCCTGAAAGTGAAACCTGTAGTTGAGGGCATTTACCATTAAAGGGGCCTGGTGGTAAGAAGTGAAATCGAGTAAATCTGCTAGTTTGGTGTAGCTGACAGTTGTTACTACACTAAAACCTTTTCTAGTGATGATACTGAAGTGCAAGCCACCATTGCATTCATTTGATATTTACTGAGTGCTTTTTCTGTGCAAGGTAGTATTGGAATGCACACACAAGTAATATGTAAGAAGCCACCACCTCTGCCCTCATAGAGCTTACGATCTGGAGGTGAGGGTAAAGTACCACCTATCCCCACACACAGTGTAACTAAATGCATGATTTGAAGCATTACAATAGAGTTTTGCTTTGCTTTTTAAAGTAGTCTTTGTAGATGGGGAGGGTATAGCTCAAGTGGTAGAGCACATGCTTAGCATGCATGAGGTCCTAAGTTCAATCCCCAGTACCTCCTCTAAAAATAAATAAGCCTAATTAGCCCCCAAAACAAACAACCAAAACAAAAGTTAAAATAGGCTTTACAGTAATAAATATTTAAATCTGCAGATGTGCCATTGAATCATCTCTCATCTGAAACTCTAAATTTGCCGAGTGCCCAAACATTGGCAAGTTGTTTTTTTTTAAAGTGAAACTTAAAAATTGAAACCTAACTATATCATTCACTAAACTATATCATTAACTAAAAAAGGACGTTTTGAAACAGGTTTTTTTACTGGTTGAATTTGTATTAACTTATATTTCACTGTTGTAATAAAAAGTTTTCCTAAAGAATAAATAAAATATCCAGTACTTTCCTAGATAAATTCTTTTTTCAATCTTGGAATTTTTCAGTTTAGTTCAGTTATTTAATTAATCCATCTAAATTTTATTTTCTAAAAAGCAGATTAAAGAATGGCAAACTCCATTGTATCAAAGAACTTCACTGCACTTTCAGGTCTTCATCCAAATATGGCTAATCTGGTACGTTTCAATGGTGTAGTGGTTCAGTTCTCTAACGGAACTTTAGGTGGTAATATCACATTATGTCAAAATTATTGATTCATTCAACGTGTGCTTGTATAATTGACAAGTAAACAGATCTCATTGCATTAGTGTGATTGTTAGATGTTAAATGCTCCTAAGCTTCTTTGTATTTATGCCAACTAAATAAAAATTAGTCTTTCTTATAGAGCAGGAGACTGTAGATATGACTAGTGTTCGTTAAAACTGATCAAAAGTTTATTTGTATTATTTTAATTAAATATTTAACAACAACTCAAATTTAGCATTGTAAAATTAAAACATTTTTGTTTAGTAGTATCTATTTTCTAATCAAATTGTCCAAGTTATAGACTGAAATACTTGCCATTATGCTGCTTTTAGGACGTGAAGTTACACAACAGGTATATTTCTGAAATGATTATGTGAAAATTCATTTTGGGGAGACGGGTTGCAGGGAATTCAGTCATTTCAAATATGCCAAGACTGTTATTTATTTAAAAGAAATCTAGGTGGAATCATAAGGTGAAGAACTTAATGTGTAAAGCAATTATCTACTCCCTTACCTTTCCAGCAGTCTGCTGTTTACATTTGGAATCTGCAAATCAGGTTTCTTAAAATGAGATAAATTTATATATAACTTTAATAATTTGCAATTTAAAGTTTATTAGTGTTAAAAATAATTGCTGTTATAGTTTTTCTTGAAAGATAAACTATTCACTAATTGCTTCTTCAGTTAGAAAATTTTACTCAGTATTTCCCTTAGTTGTTTTCCCAACAAAATTCAATGAGATTTGTATGCATTTGGAATTTAAAGAAATAGCAGTGTGTCTAAATGTAGTAAGACTAGCTAACAGCTCAGTTAGGATGTGGTGGTCTTAAAAGCTTGAATGTATTTTAAACGTAACAGATTATTGCAAGGTTAAATCAGTTGCTAGAATTGGTGATATAAGTTCATCCTTTCAAAAAAAGGCAGTTATTTTTATTTCTTAAAGCACTTTTAAAATATTTAATTTTTGTTAGTCACTAAAGAGAATTAAAAAATTTTAAGGACATGTTAATAACTTTAAGGCTTAAGATCTAGGACTTTACAGCTTAGATTTATTAGCAGCAATATGCAAGTTTTGTTACAATCTAATTTGTATTAGTGTCCAGCATGTTTGGATTAAGAAGCTAAGTAATTGAATGTGGATTGTTAGAAAACCCTATATAAAAGAAAGCTTTGAAGACCATGGCAAATTAAATTGCATTATACATGTGCTTTGAATGAATTCAGTGAGGACTGATAGCTTAGGGCAGTTACTGTGCTCCACCTAGTGATTGAAAATAAAGTAGAAACATACTAATATTAAATGATTTTATTTGTAATAGCAGTTAACTGTCTTACTACTTTGTACTATTCCTTGTGGAACTGAACATTTATGAAGTTCTTTTGGATGTTTGTCTGGAGTAAATACATTTAAATGGTTCCTAGTCAAAAATGTTTGTTAGAGCTAGTAAAATATAGCAAGTCCATGAAATTAAATTTACCATCTACATCTGTGTTTAATATTCGTCTTCTATAACCTTTTTGTTTTTCAGAAAATAATTGGCATAGTTATTGGGAAAACAGATGTCAAAGGCTTTCCAGACAGAAAAAGCTGAGTTCTATTTAACTCTTTGCTTCATTTTTCATCAACTGTGGCTTATGACTCCAACAAAGTATATTTAAGTGATTAAATTTCTCATGCCTGTTTTACTCCTTAAGAGCAATGGCCATGTTCTCTATTGCATGGTAAAGTACTTGATTTAAGGCCACATGTTTGAGGGCATTAAAATCATTTTAATGGTTTTATTTTGTATTTCTCAAACATGATTTTAAAGGCTGTGTATACATTACCAAAATAGCTAGTTAAATTGGCCAACTCATTAATGTCTATCAACGTGTATTTACTGAGCACCTCCCCTGTGTAAAACCCAGTGTAAAGGTAACAGAGAAGTTGTGTTCTTCTCATCATTCTCGAATATCACAGTGTCTGAGAGGATGGACTTGGGGCTAGACTGACTGGGCTCAATTAGTCGCTGAGTCATCAGAGATCTGTCCTATGCACAGCTGTGAAATCCGGGTACATAAAGCTGGGATGAGAATTAAATGAGCTCATACATGTTAGGGTGTGTAACCCCCAGTAAGACCTCCATGTTCACTATCATTATCAGCCTGAGATATAAGTACACAGGTAAATCTCATAGAAGACAGAAAGTGATAAGGAGGAAGGGATTTCCAAGGTCATGAGGAAGGTCTTGAAAGTGTTGAGGGAGAGAAGTATGGCAACAGCATCTGTGTAGTTACTCAAACAACCAGACAATTCAGTGGAAAAAAACCATCTTTCATATGTGGAAAATACAGTTAAGTTTGGCTTAGTCGTTCTGATTGAGTTACTTGAATTGTACAAGAGTTTTAGGACTGTGGAAACATAATCCAAGACTAAAATAGGATTTTTAAAATCAACTGACCTTCAAACTTTTGTAGTTTACATGCAGAGATATGATATAGAATGCCAAAAGTAGCAATTCACTACTATTAGCTTTTAAACTGTCAGTGATTTTTACTGAAGTGTACAGTATAAATGCTTCTATACAGATTGAGGGAATCAGAACTCTAATCAGCCAGCCAATAGTTTTGACAGAAGACATTAATTTTGTTTGAATCACCTGAGTAATTGTGGCTGTGTTAATTGATTCACGATAGAGTAATAGGTACCTTTATTTTTATTTTATCTTATATAATATTCTGTTGTTATTTTTGAGGTAAATAACAAAGATATCATCTCCCACCCAACTCATTTGTGTCTTCACTTTACTTCATTATAATTAATTTTAGATCAGAATTGCCATTTGAATAGTTTTAGAAATTCTATTTATCTGTTTTCTCAGCTGTAAAAGGAATAACTTAAAATATATGAGTTAGAAAAAGATCAAGACTTAAATATATGCTAAAATTACAACAATGAAATATAATTTTCACCTGTCAGACTATGACGGCAGGGAACCTTTTATAATTATGGTACAGTATTCATTTTTTGGAGAAGATACGCTTACTGACTTTAAGAAATATTACACATATAACATATTAATATATTTTCATAAAAATCCAAGCCATACAGAGGTCATAGAGTTGAAAAGTGAAATTCTTTATTTATTCCCCAACTTTTCCAATCCCAGTCCCCAACCCAAAGGTAAGTGCTAACAACAGTTCAATAGATATCTATAATGTGCATTTGTACATTAGGTTGTATTATTTTTTAACTTTTTAAATTGAAGTATAATTGATATACAATATGTTACAGGCGTACAGTATAGCGATTCACAGTTTTTAAAGGTTATACTCCATTATAGTTATTGTAAAATATTTGCTATATTCCCTGTGTTGTATAGTATATCTTTGTAGCTTATTTTGTACCTAATAGTCTGTACCTCCCACTCCCTCCACCTCTACCCTGCCTTTCCCTCCTTCCCTTTCCTCACCGGTAACCTCTAGTTTGTTCTCCATATCTGTGAGTCTGCATTTTTGTTATATTCACTAGTTTACTGTACTTTTTAGATTCTACATGTAAGTGATATCATACAGTATTTGTCTTTCTCTGTCTGACTTATTTCACTTAGCATAATGCCTTCTAAGTCCATCCATGTCACTGTAGATGACAAAATTCCATTCTTTTATGGCTGGGTAGTATTCCATTTTGTATATATACTGTATCTTCTTTATCCATTCATCTGTTGATGGACACTTCCTTGTCTTGGCAATTGTAAATAATGCTGCTATGAACGTTGGGGTGCATGTATCTTTTTGAATTAGTGTTTTTGTTTTTGTTTGGTTATATACTCAGAAGTGGGATTGCTGGATCATACAGTAGTTCTATTTTTAGTTTTTTGAGAACCCTCCATACTGTTTTCCACAGTGGCTGGAGTAATTTACATTCCCACCAGCAGTGTACAAGGGTTTCCTTTTCTCCACATCCTCACCAACATTGGTTATTTGTGTTCTTTTTTATGATCGCTATTCTGACAGATGTGAGGTGATAATCTCATTGTGGTTTTGATTTGCATTTCCCTGATAAGTGATGTTGAGCATCTTTTCATGTTGCATTTTCTCCTTGGAAAAATGTCTATTCAGTTCTGCTGCTCATTTTTTAATCAGGTTGTTTGTTTTTTTGATATTGAGTTGTATGAGCTGTTTATATATGTTGGATATTAACCCCTTATTGGTCATATTTTTCAAATATTTTCTCCCATTCAGTAGGTTGTCTTTTTGTTTTGTCTATGGTTTTCTTTGTTGTGCAAAAGCGTTTAAGTTTAATTAGGTTCAGTTTGTTTATCTTTGCTTTTATTTCCTTCATTTTAGGGAATGGATCCTATAAAATATGGCCATAATTTATGTCAAAGAATATTCTACCTATGCTTTCCTCTAGGAGTTTTATGTTATCCAGTGTTACATTTAGCTCTTTAATCCATTTTGAGTTTATTTTTGTATATAGTGTTAGAGAATGTTCTGACTTCATTCTTTTACATGTAGCTGTCCAGTTTTCCCACCACCACTTATTGAAGAGACTCTTTTCTCCATTGTGTATTCTTGCTTTCTTTGTCATAGATTAATTGACCATAAGTGCATGGGTTTGTTTCTAGGCTTTCTATTCTGTTCCACTGATCTATGTGTCTCTTTTGTGCCTGTGCCATACTATTTTGTAATGCCTTTTTAATTAGCAAAAACAGAAAGAAATTTTATTTGGGGAAAAGAAGTACTTGCTGACCCCTAGTGGTATCTTTTAGTAGCACACATTTATTTGTTTGGAAATAATTAAGATCTGAATTATGACTTAGGTTAAGACAACAGTCAGTGAGAAATGGAGAATCTATGCTAATATATGGATGGTTCAAGCCTACATGTCATTTCCCTCCAAATATATAGATAACTGGGGAAAGGGAACAGAGGAGTCAATAATGAGGTCAGTTAAAAAAAAATAATGAGGTCAGTTATCTACTTTGACAGCTTTGAAATTCATAAAAGTATAACTTACAGAATTTATATCTGAAATAATATTTTATACCATGTGTTTGAGTGTTTTTATCATCAGAATCATATTTGTTCAAAATTTAAGTAAAACTGTTCATTTGAAAAATAAAATCATTGGTTTTCCCTTAGATATTGGATCAGAAAGGTACACTTTCAGTTTCACCATTCGTGATTCAGTGACTCATTTTGTAAATGCAACATCCTGGGGCAACAGAGACTACATCAGATCACTTTCTGACAGCTTTAGGGTTGGTGAGTGCGGTAAGTAAACTGTTCTCTTAGAGTATTAATCCCATGATTTGTTTGTGGTAACTACACTGAAGGAGTCAAAATGAAATAAGATACAATTCTTATTCTCAAGAACCTTATCAGAAAAAAAAATCAAGTGTTAAGAGCATAACACAAGGCATTCAGCATTTAGTTGAAACATACATACATGATAGTCACATATTTTTTCTAGGTAGCTCTATGATCTTTGGTTTATTTCTGTTTCACTTTGCATCAATCCCTATTGTGGCTCTAATCATTTATCTTTCTGTAAACATATAATAGGGTTGCTAAATAGATTTTGATAAAAGATGATACTTAAATTTTTAGTGGGGTTTTAAGAAACTTTACTTTTAGTCTAAAATACCAAATCTTTTGTATCCTCTACCCACCCCCATATCCCTCAGATGGTACAGTGTAGTATAATAAAAAGAGCAAGACTTTGAAAACAGATGGATCTGGATTCAAATCCAAGTATCAGTATTTATTTACATTGTGGCTTTGAGAAAATTTCTTAATATTGTTGGGCCTTAACTATTAATTAATACTCTGTAGATTCTCATGAATGTTAAATGAGGTATTGTGCCTGATATAGAGTGTAAAATTTAGTCACTCAATAGTTAACAGCTCTAGCTTCATACAAGAAACAAGAAAGCATGTATACCAGTTCTATTTGTGTAGAAAAAAAGATGAGAAAGAGTAATACAGACAATTAAACTACTCCTCTCTAATCCTGCAGTATCAAGCAGTCTCTTATGCATACTAGTTACTTAGCATCCAGTCATACATTGCCTTGTGTTATTAACTTTCAGGATTATATGTAATATCTCTCTAACTGAATAAAAAGGTAATTGAACATATGGACTGTGAAGGCAGACAACTTTGCAAACATCTCAGGACCCAGTACAAGTGGAAACATTCCTTGGATGAATGTCAGGACATTACTTACATAGAGCTAAAAGTACATTTCGGTATTAAAATATGTTCTGTGTTGATGTTTGTTGTGAGGATGAGTGAATAAAGGGATTATAAAAGTGTGAAATTGACAATGCTCATAAATCTAAATAGGATTTTGGTGTGTGAAATGACAGATTTTTGAGTCAGAACAATTCTAATTCTAGCTCTACTACTTTCTAGATATAACACATGAAGAAAGTTATTTAACCTCTGTGAACTTCAGTTTCTTCATATGGAAAAAGGGATAATGGATAGTTGTGTGAGGAATTAGCAAAACAGAACACAAAAAAGTCTAACATAGACCGTAAAGAAATGGAAACCCTAAAATGTTAAGTCATAAAGCTGATGAGTTGAGGGGTTAAATCAGGACCCAGATTTCGCATAGCTCTTTAAATACTGCTGTTTTTTTTGAGGGCAAATGTGAATTGAGTGAAGATCAATTAAAGTGTTTGTTTTGTAGAAGAGTATATTATAGCCAAATCAAATGTTCAGTGTAACTAATCAGTAATCTTAATGTGGGTCATATGTTGGGATTTAAACACAAAGCATAAGAACTGTCATCTGAGATCCAGCTAATGGTCATACCCCAGATTCTGTTGCTCACAATGCCACCAGAAAGTGATTGTGAAGGGTATACAATACCAACTCAAAATTAGAACTACCACTGTAATGTTCATTGTTATGTACACTTGTTTTTTAAATTTATCCTGTTACTTTTCGTGATAGCATCATATTTTTCCTTCTGTTTTAGTGATCATTGAAAATCCCCTGATCCAAAGAAAGGAATTAGAAAGAGATGAAAAGTTCAGCCCTGCAACTCCTAGGTAAATCTAGCACAGAGGTCAACTATCTTTGTGCCAGAATGATCACTACTCATAGGTTTTTAAAGTATCAGGTTAGCAGAGAGCTTACAAAGTTATATACTTCAGTTTGAAAATTAGGAGTTTAATTCTTCCTCACAATATTTATCTTTGATTATGAAATAATTTACTTTGATATAGGATCACATAAAAAATGACTTTGTGTTTAATACTTTGATTCTCATTCTTAGATTTACAAAAATTTGATTCTAGTCAAGTTAAAGCTGAACAATGAGAAGAAAAGATAAATCTTGGAAGTCATATATCTGTTTTTTTTCATACTGTCATAACTCTATTCACATATCGTACTATCTTAGTTCAGGTTCCCTGGAAGCAGAGTCCAGAGGAGGATTTTTGTGCAGATGATTTGCTGAGGGAGAGTTCTCAAGAGCAGCCTGTAAGGATAGGGCTGGGGGGAAGCTGAGTAAAGAAGCAGTTAAACTGGAGCCCTGTCTCAGTGTGACCCAAGAGGGAGCTCTGGAGCATGAGAGGCACCTCAGAGTGACACCCCCTAAAGGAAGAGGCTTGGGATTTTTGTACCCTGTATTTACAAGTCATTGGCTCAAGTCCACCCCCCACTCCTGTGGGGGAGGGTGGGCTTAAAGGCATTTCTGACTGAGGGCAGGTCTTGAGAGAAAGGTGAAGCTGGTAAAGGGCTCTGGGTGGGCACAGCAGTCTCTGATACATGCATACCTGCACCCATTTTTCTGACCTCATCCGATAGGTCTCATGTCTCTGCAGCCACATGGAACTTCCTCCACTTTATGAATACCCTGGGCTCATTCTGCACTAACAGCATTGCCTGTTCACGTCTCTCCGCATAGAACAGTCTTCTCCCTTCTGCTTTGATTATGTGCTCTTCTTGTCATTGAAATGTCAGCTTAAATGTCACCTCCTTAGCTCTTCCCACCTACTCTGTCTGTAGTAGCCCTTCCAGTCCCTATTACCAGGACTTCCCCTGTACACAGTGTTATGTGTACCATCGTAACCATGGTCACAGTCTGGGATTATTTGATTAATTGTTCTTGTCTGTCTCCCTCATACATGTAAACTCTGTGATATCATAGGTCTGGTCTGTCTGCTTCGCCACTGTATCCCCTGTGCTTAGACTCGGGTCTGATGCATAATAGGCTCTCAGTATTTATAGAATGAATGCATGAGTGAAGGAAGGGGAGAGCATTCCTGGCAGACAGAACAAACATGAAAACCTCCTGGCCTTTAATAATAGTTTGAACCATATGAAACTGTTGATGTTTGACTACTTTTTCTCTAAAATGGCAGTTTCATAGCCTAGTAGTCTGATGTGGCTGGAATATAGGCAGGAGAACAACAGGAGGAGAAGCAGAGACACCTCACAGACAGCTTTGTTTGTTTTACTAACTTCATTCTTTGGTGATGGCTAGCCCAGAAGATCTTTGAGCTGGGAAATAATGTATTCATATTTGTGGTGTAGGAAGATCACTTTGGCCACCTGAGGAGGATGGACTGTAGGGTAGCGAAGTTTAGGAGACAAAGCAATAGTTTGGGTGAGAAATGATGAGGTAAATACCTGAAGCAGTAGCAGGGGGAGGTGTGCGGAGGGCTGGATTAGAGGCTGCAAAGAGGCTCCTTGGAGGACACTTGGGAGTTGATTGGCTGGAAGGGGAAGAGCCCCTCAGGTTCAGTGTATAAACAGTGTGCATCTACTCCATACAGGGCACTGCAGAAGGAAGTAAAGCACTGTCCTTCATTTAAAGCATATAGGCAGGGCACTCAGTGTCATACAGATGGAAGTGATTTCCACCCCCTCCCCCAGCAACATTTTAGAGTGCTTTTACACCCCATTTTACAGAGAAGGAAACCGAAACTCAGACTGTTGGGCAAGAGCAGTGTGCTTAGAAGTCAGGCACAAATGGGTCCTCAATACATTTTCTTGATGAAAATACATTTTAGAAAAAAAATTTATAACTTTTTCAATGTTTCTAAAATTGAAAAGTATAAATTTTCTTAATGTAGTTTGAATTACAACAAAAATTTAACTGCAAACCTTGAAGTATTTTTCTATTATAACTGTGAACCTTGAAGAAAATCATTTGATATTAACTTTTTGTGTATGTTTCTGCAATTTAGCCATTGTAAACTGTTGCTCAGTGAGAATCACTCAACGGTAAAAGTTTGTTCCAGTTATGAAGTGGATGCCAAGTTAATTTCTTTGATACACTTACCTGTTAAAGAGTCTTGTGATTATTATTCATTGGGTGACATTGTTGCAAACGGACACAGTCTTGATGGAAGAATTATTAATGTCCTTGCAGCTGTGAGGTCGGTAAGTTAAAACCCCAGCAAAGCCAATTTCAATTTGGTGGAGGAGTTTCATCATTTAATTTGTGTTTGGAAAATAATAATCAGCTGGGATAAAATTTTCTCTGTCTTGATCCATCCCCAGCTGAATTTAGAAAATGATAACACTTCTCAGTAAAGGAAAGTAGCATTTTGTCTGTGAATGAGTAGCAAAATAAAATCATATTTGAGTGTTAAATGCAGCACACAGTCATAAATGATCCACTAACTACATGAGAATTTTTCATACTTCAGTTAAGCAAAGGCGCAAATAGAAAGGGTAAATTCATTGACTTGAAGATCTCCATGAGGTTCTTTGAAGGGGTGCAAGTTGGGTAAACCAAGGAATCAATTCGGTGTGTGTTCTCAGAGCTGTCCTGCGATGGGGGAGAGAGTGAGAAGAGAGTGAGATCACCCCCATGCAGTAGGGGCCCAGGGAGGTAACGCAGGGCATTGGCATCAGCATCCTGTGCCACAGGCAGGGCAGGATGACACTCTGTGGGGTGCCAGGGAGTGTTTCCCCGTCCTCTGCATCCACATCTCCCTCTTACCCAATTATTGCAGCAAATTTTGAACTCCTTTGGACAAATGAAAGTCACTTGGCAGGAAGTTAAGTTTCACAAAATAAAGTAGATGAGGAAAATTAAAGGGGCAAGATCAACTCTGCAATATATGGGAATAATGATAATCAGAAGACCAAAAAAAAAAAAAAAAAAAAAAGGAAATGGACATAGGTACTTGCAGGTAACATTGTGATTGCTAATTGTGTTTCCATGTTAAATGACCGAGAGGGTGTCGATTGTCCTAGATGACAGACTGACAGAGGCCATGTCTGCTTTGTTCACCACCCTGCCCAACCTAGCACAGTGCCTGCCACACTGTGAGCACCAAGTATAACTCAGGATGGAGGAATAAATACCCTCTATGACAATCTTGAAAAAGGGGAAAAATTCCTTTCTGGGCAACTTAGTTTCAGTCTTCCTTAAATATAGGATATGATCTCTCAATTCCCCTGAAATTCTATATAATGCCACTATATTGCAATGTAGTAAGAATTTTCTAAAACCCAGTATGGATATAAAAACTGCAACAGTTTTTTCCATGCCCCCCCACCCCGGCCCCTTGAGTCTGGTACCTTCTTTCATAGAATTATATGACTTCTTTTTTTCTTGCATGCCTTTCTTCTCCCATTTTGCTTCCATCCCTCTTATATTTCCTTTTCTTTGCCTTTTTATTTAACCTGTTCTTTCTTCCTTCTCACCTCTACTTAGGTCTCTTCACTTTAAAACTGTCTTTCATACAATTTTCTTACCTCCTGTGATATGGTAGGCCTGTCCTTCCTGGCTGTCCTTCCCTCTGACTTTTTTTTCCCCCTAGATCCTGCTCTTCTGTAAGCAGCTGTAAGTCTTTCTTTAGCTCTTTCCCATGGAGCTCAGCCCTGCGAATAGATGCAGTGGTGACAATGGAATGGGGGCAGCTAGCAGACTGTCCGTGCTTGGCCATTGCTCTGTGGCTGTCAGAGGTGCCTGCTGTTCCATGTGAGAACTCCCTGAGGGCATGGAAGGGCCCGTGAATTCACTTTCACCTCCATGATCCTCTCAGGCTGCAATGTGGACTGAATCAAATGATGTATCAAAGCATATTCCTACATATCCCTCATTTGATCCTCACCAGCTTATCCCTATGAAGGCAGCAAAGGAAGTATTGATATCTATACCTGGGGTGGCAAGATAAGGACATTGAGGTCTGGAGAGATGAGTCATCCAGTCACATGAACTCCATGCCAAGCCCTATGCTAAGTCATGGGGATACATAGATATTGAAAATATACTTTTACCCTCAGTGAGTCCACAAAGATGCCACCTAGGGGCTTGTCATGGAGCATTTGTTCTAACATGTTGGAAAGATCCCACAGTCTTACTTAAAGCACATGTATCTGTATCTCTCGTCAATCAAAGTGTGTAATTTACAACTTAAATACACCTAGTTTAAAGATAAAAGATGCCTTTAAGTCATCAAATATATATATTAGTAATTTTTGCTATTTCTAATTTGTTGTTTAAAAGGTAAATATTTGAGTATTTTTATCAACAAATATTTAAGTACCTCTGTAACTACAGGTGAAGAAGAATAACAATTTCCTTCAATTTTTAAGGTTGGAGAGCCAAAATACTTTACAACTTCAGACCGAAGAAAAGGCCAGAGGTGTGAAGTTAAACTCTATGATGAGACAGAATCTTCTTTTGCAATGATATGGTAACTTCGCACATCTGTTCCAAACTGTGAAATCCATGCTGTTATCACCAAGTCAGAACATTTTAATTTTATCATAAAGATGTTGGATTTCCTATCAGGAGAGGAATAATGATAAGAGAGAAATTATATTTAAAAAATAGGGGGTGGGGGGTATAGTTCACTGGTAAAGCGCATGACTGGCATGCATGAGGTTCTGCATACGATCCCCAGTACCTCCGTTAAAGGGGAAAAAGTACTTAAGGATGTGGGAGTAGCTTAGTGGTAGAGCATGTGCTTAGCATGCACGAGGTCCTGGGTTTAATCCCCAGTGCCTCCATTAAGGGAAAAAATATAAATAAATAAATATACCTGGCTCTTGTATGTTGAGTCATTACAGTCTGATTACCTTAAAATGAGATCTTTTGGGATTGCACAGATGGACACTACTGTTTATTATTATTTATTATTGTACTCTGTTTTATAACAAATGGTGATTTATGAGGTCCCATTGATAAAGAATAAGCCAGACTTTCCGTGATTGCTTGGGTGGTAACCTGGAGCCAGGCCATGGAAAGATGGTAGAAAAGCAAGCGTTGCACATGCTGGGTTCTGTGAAGTTCCCGGAGTGTCACATGTCGGGTGGAGCTACTTCCTGAAGCATCACAGGATATAACATGGCAGTGTTTAGACTCCAGAAGCCTGAGTAGCAAAGCACTTAATTTGAAACAAGCCTTCAATCCATCAAGTCCCCTCAGCAGTTTATCCATTGTGGCAACCCTCCCTTAATGGTATGAAAGAATGACTTAAAATATTTTAGACTTGTAGTCACTTAGTTCTAACTAGCCTGGAGTAATCTGAGAGGTAGAAAAAGAAGGAACTGAAGTAGCAAAAGCTGTTAGAGACAAATGGTGTGAAGGAATGATTTATCACGTAGGTGTTAAATTCTCTGTGAAATAGACAGTGTAGCCCTGCAAAATGCAGAAGCCAAGATCCTTAACTGTGCCTTTGACCACCTGGGGGATTATTAACCCCAGCCATTAAGACATTCTTTTTCTGGTAAATAAAGTGGTCACTGCCAGTTTTTTCTAATGTATTTGATTTTTAATCACTTGTTTTAACACATACAGTTGGGATAATGAATCTATTCTTCTTGCACAGAGCTGGATGCCACGAAAAACAGGTATCGTATTTCTATGATTGTGTTCAGTATTTGTCATTTTTAATCCCCCTATGTAATAATTTTAAAATGGCTTTTTTCCTAAACAGTAATATTTGCCTCAGATGTAAGAATAAGTTTTGACAAATTTCGGAACTGCATGACAGCAACTGTAATCTCAAAAACCATTATTACAACTAATCCAGGTAAAAAGCCATCTGAAATTTTTTATCCCTTTGGAAATGACTATATCACATATTCTAATATCTCTGCAGTGTGCTTACGAATGGAAATGAAGCTTGGATTTCATTTGAGTTAAAAGTGAAAAACTGCTTTATATGACTTTTAAAAACTTACAATGAGCTATATCTTTGATATCTTTACTAAAGAAATGTGAAAAAGCAGACTTATTTTTAAAGCATCATCCCTTGTGATGATTATTGAGAAATCAATGCTGTTGATTGGATAATCTAAATTATTGACTTTTTAAAAAATAACTTGTTTCACTTCATTGAAATAACTTAGTGCTAGAACATAGAGAACATACATGTAGTATCATTAGTTCATAACTGTGAGTGGTTGTTAAGGGTTTGCAGCTTATTCCAGCATGAAATAGGAGAGCAGGATTGGGGAGATGCAGGGGCTGGTGCACTTAAGTATCCTCAGAGTTCTTTGTAGTGCAGGTAGAAAGATCGGCCCAGCACTGTAGAAGACTACAGAACTCCCAGAAATGGAACGATCCTTCATAATCTCAAGAAGATATAAATATAGTTGTGTATCATTTTCAATATAAGCACATTCTTTGATCAATAACAAAGCATCAATAGTGACTGAGAAGTACAGGGAATATTAACTCGTTGACCAAATCAGAATTTTTAAAAATAAAATTACTATGAGATATGCATAAAATAACAAGACTCTGTTTTTATATGAGTATATGGATCTTGCTCTTCTGCTGCAGGAACACTGTCTCCTTGAAAGCAGTGTCATGGGAGGTAAAGCAACACTCACTTACTTGTCCTTCATTAAACTCTCATCTCCTGTCACATGCTATGTGCTGGGCACTGTTCTGGGGCCCAGTGACAAAACACAAGTATTTTCCCCTCATTGAGCTCACATTCTAGCCAGGGAGAGACAGATAATAATGATAACACAGCCATGAATTATGAAATGCTTGAGAAGTAAAAGAGGAGCAAGGTCAGGAGGGTCCAGAAGGCTACAGTGTGTGTAAGGCAGCCTGCTGTTTACATAGGTGGTCAGGTGGGCCTCCCTGGGAGGGCGACATTTGAGCAAAGATACAGTGAGGCAGTGAAAGGGTTAACCACAGGAAAAGAGCACACCAGGCAGAGGGAACAGCCAGTGCAAAGGCTGTGAGGCCAGTGTGGCTGGAGCTAATAAAGCAGGGCAGGAGGAGTCGAGGTCAGAGAAGAAATGGTAGTAATGGCGAAAGCCTTACAGTCTGAGAAATGGATGCTGGATTTTACTCTGTAGGAAAGGAGGAGCAGGGCAGTGATGTTATCTAAGTTCTAAAAAGATTGCTCTGGCTACTTTGTTGTAGGTTGATGGGAACACAACCATAGTCTGTTCTCAACACAGGACAATAGTGCCACTTTTCAATTTCTTTTTTTTCTTTCTTTTGAGGAGGGTACTATGGTTTCTTATTTTTAATATTTTGTTAATACTAATAGACTGTTATTAGTGTATTTAATAACATCAGTGATGGAAAATCTCCATCCTCTAAGGGTAAATTTGGCTTGGGAAAATTTCTAAAAAAATTGGATTTGTTGGATTTGTCTGGTGGAAAAGATGATCAAGCTTGACAGTAGTAATTATATTGAAATGTCAAAACTAAGTTAATGAGACAGATTTGAAGGATGTTGTGCATTTGGCTCTGAAACCAGATTCAAAGGAGAAGTGTCAAAGTGTTTTGAGCAACGCCAACATCATTAGAATAAATGCCTAAATGCCTCAAGGAGACAAATATAAAAGAGGATATGTATAACGGTGTATGAATTTCAATACGCTTATTGAAACAGCGTATGTCTGATTTCCTGGGCTTCACCTGCCAGTAGAAATGAAGAACCTCTAAATGGTTTGAGCTTTCATCCTAGCCAGGATGTCTAGGTTCCTGCCCTGAGAGAGTTCATCCGATGGGGAAGGCAGAATTTCCGCCCCCACCCCCACCCCCACCCCCACCCCCACCCCCGCAGTCAGTCTGGGATGGCCCTGTTGTCCTAAGGGATCTTGACAGCAGTGCCTACACCCCACCATTCCTATCAGCTTCTGTCCCAGGATGCTCATTGGTTTGATTTCTGTGGCCTCACTCCAGCATCTACTTCCAGCTTATATGCAGTAATTCTGTCAGTGTTTCAAAAGTATTCATTCATTCACTTGTTAATTTACAAATATTTAGTGATTGCCTTTTATTTGCCAAGTACTGAGGTAACTTAAACACCTTCTGAACAAGGAAGTACATGAGTGGATGGATGGTCAGATGGATGGAAGGATGGTCACTATATCAGATACTGGAAGTACAGACATGAAAAGGCAAGGCCCCTGCCCAGGATTCCAGTCTAGTTCTGAGAAAGAAACAACAGTGATAAGACTTGTGGTACAAAGCGACATGGAGGAAGAAGGCCTAACTCTATCCAGGGGAGCCAGGGGGCATAAGCATTGGCAGGACAGTTCATAGAATATTGGAGATGGTGATGGAGGGCTGAAAGACAAGCAGGTGCTGGAGGTTGGGGCTTGGGGTCAAAGGATGACAGAGTCATGTGAGAGCCCCTTTTCAAAATGAGGTTCTTGTCTTCTGGCACACCATCTGACTAGTCCTGAGAATACTCATATCCTAAATTGAGAAGCAAGTTTTTCAAATAACCTTAAATTTTTTCCTGACTAGAAAAGAAATACATATAAAATTCAGAAAATACACAAAAACATAAAAAGGAAAACAAAGATCACCTATAAATTCACCATCTTATAAGAGATAATCATTTCTTAGATATGTATTCTTCCAGATGATTTTACCTATGTATTTTTTTAAATGAAAGAGAATTTGTAAGCTGGTCTTTAAACTCACAATATCTGGTGTACATCTCTCTGTGTTAATAGAGCACCACATCACATTGTTAATGGCTTTGTAATATTCTATTTGACTGTATTCTTATATGGCTTTGCTTTTTACCATTAAAAATAATTTTGGATCATTCATAGCCATTTAAAAAGTAATTGGTATGCTTTTTACTTATTATGCTTTTTCATTTTAAGATACACCAGAAGCTAACATCCTACTGAATTTTATAAGAGAAAATAAAGAAACAATTCCTCTGGATGATGAAATTGACAGTTATTTGAAAGAATCCATCAATTGTAAGTGACCTTTAAGAATTATTTGACTTTTTAAAAGGCCAGAATTTGAGCCTGTAAAGTTGCATAGTAAAAGATACTATATTCTTATTATGTAACTGCTATACTTCCACTTTTTAAAAGGTAGTTAAGGAGAGGGTGTATATATAGCTCAATGGTAGAGCACATGCTTAGCAAGCATGAGTTCCTGGGTTCAGCCCCCAGTACCTTCATTTAAATTTTTTTAAAAGGTAGTTTAAAACTTTTAGAGGCTTATATAACCTTTTGCCAATCTGATGAGAGCTAATGACCCTCTCCCCAGAAGAGTAGCTGTACCCACACATAGAATTTTGCATAAAATGTCATGCGTTCACAGAAACCTAAACCCATTCAGCCCAGGTTGAGGCTCACCTTTAACAGGGATGCTGTTTGTTGCCGTCTGTGGCTTATGCTTAGACACCTGGGAGAATGAGGAAGCCCAGAGGGAAGACTTAGATCACTCCCTGAAGGCATGTCCTATAATTTCATGCTAGGAGATGAAATACTTCCTCATAACTGAGGATACCTAATTCATCTCAAGAGAGTAACAATTGAATTAAGCATGAAATAAGTTATTCTGCAAGTCACATGTAAAATAAGAACTTTGTCACGCTTTCCTGGGGATACTTAACACGTTTCTTTTCAATAGCTATCACTAATAGAAAAAAAAATACTACTGGATCAAAATTATAGGTACCATCTTTCTGCCTACAAGGAAGGACAAGCTTGAAGTTATATTGTTTTTTAGAGTTAAAATAAAGCTATTATTGCTACTTTGGAAGCTTTTTAAAATGTCAGGTCGTTTGCAGATACTGCCATTTCAGAAGACCTTCAGGAAGTAAAAAAGTGTTCACTGGGCCTTGAGTTGGATTTGCTACAGCGTATGTCAGTCCCTGCCCATTACTCAGCCTTGAAAATAGGGAAAAGAACAACAGTGCCCACTCTAGACTCCTCTGGGCTACTCAGCGCTAAAATATTTGTGTGGAAAAATTTTCCTGATCAATGGCTCATGTCAAAGTAACCACAAAAGTGGTGCTTAAGTTCCCCTTTCTTTTATTTCAATGTGGAAATTTTTATGATGAAATTCACTCAGAGGCAAAAATAAGTTTCTATATCTCTTAAAATGCTTGTTATTCCCATGAAAAACTTATAGATTGAAAGTAAGTATTTCAGGGTAAAACTATCAATATTTTCTTTAAAGCTTTTATTATTTTTATGTAAAATAATACTCAATATAAGAAAAGTAAATGCACCAAACAGCCCAGAAATAAAACAGTGCTATTTTGTGAACATCTTCTAATTCATCTTCCAGTGCATATGTGCTAACAGCAGGATAAAGACATACAAATAAGATAGATAAGTAGATACATATAGTTATAATTTTTATTGAAAAAATTGAATTTCTTGTGCTAGACAGCAACGAAAGAATAGTGAAGTGCTGAAGGAACTGGGCAACTTCTGTTAAAAGCTTTCTTACCCAAGTAATATTTAGACTTTTAAGATTCCTCTAAGATTAAGAAAAGTTAAAATGACTAATAGGGTTACTTGTTTTTAGTTTTGTAAATTTCCTTAACTAAACTTTTTAATCGAAGTATAACCGATACACAGAACAGTGAACAAAGTATAAGACAGCGCCCTGCATTGTCATGTAGGAAACACACCTGTTTAGCATCATTCCCCCCAGGAAGTAATTGCCAGGGCCCAGAAGACCCCTTGTGACCTCCTAAACAGGATTCTCACTTCTCACATGATAGAAACCACAGATGAATTTAGCCTATTTTTGACTTTTTAATATGAAATCGTATCATGTGCTTTCACTCTTGTGTCTGACTTCTTTTGTTCAATATTTCATTTGTGTCATCCACACTGCTGCGTGTAGTATTGCTTTTTGTTGATGTATACAATTCCATTATATGACTATATCACAATTTCTGTCTCTGTCTTATTGTTTCCTATTACAAAATTTCTACTTTCTCTTTGAATGTGACTTTAGGTGAACCTCTGTTTTTCTGTTGAATATACATATTCCTAGGAGGAATACTGCTTCATCATGTATGTGCACTTTTAGATTCTGCCAGATGGCTTTCCAAAATGTTTGCACCAATTTACAGTTCTACCAGTTCTACCAGTAATGTTCAGGAGTCCCACTGCTCCACATTCTCACCAGTGTTTGTACTGTTAGTCTTTTAAATGGTGAATGTTTAGAGATATCCTTCTGTTGGTTAATTTGCATTTACTTGATGATGAGTGAGGCCAATATGTTTATTGTCCATTTTTATATCCATTATGTTAAGTCTTTTTAAAGTCTCTTCCCCATTTAAAATTTAATCGACTGTCTTTTTCTTATTGATTTTTAAGAATCCTTTAGATATTCTGGATATGAGTCCATTGTCTCCTTGTAGATTCCTAGCATCTCCTGCTCTATAGCCTGCCTTTTCACTCTTTTAATGGGCTCTTCTGATGACCAGAAATTATTTGTTTTAATAAAGATTACCTTCTCATTCTTTTCCTTTTTTTTTTTTTTTGGCTTATTTTTGCTTTCATGTCCATTTATATAATCAGTTTTAATCTATCATATATAATATTTTTTCTGTTACATAACTTAATCTACTACATATTCTCATTTAAGCTTTTGTAGCTTTTCTATTTGGATGTAATCCTTTGGAGTTCTTAGAATACACATAGAACTGTAATAACTTTTTTTCTTTTTTAGTAAATTCAATAGTTGATGTCTATACAGTTGAACAATTAAAGGTAAAAGCTTTGAAGAATGAAGGAAAAGCTGATCCTTTCTATGGAATTCTTTATGCTTACATTTCTACACTGAACATTGATGATGAAACTACAAAAGTAGTTCGAAATAGATGGTAAGCAGTCAAATTACTTTTAGAAAGTTCATTCTTATAAGAAATAAAACAATTATTGTTAATAAACTTTAAACTCTATAGAATTTAAAGCTATTCTTTGACATAATAGTGGTTATGTATTTGAGAGAAATGTGTAAATAAATAACCCATACTGAAGTTTCCTTGGCATAGTGTTTATATTCAAAGATTATAATTGCCTCTTGAAGTAAAATTTAATTTACTGTGTTTCAGAAATCCTAAAACAGAAAGGTATAACACTGTCAGAAACTTTTAAGTGGGATGACAAACTATTGTTTTATAATACATTAAAAAGTTATTTTGATTACCACATCCTATAGCAATACAAGTGATAGCATTTTAATAAATCATTTCAACTGCATGATGAATATGACTTTCAACCTCTCCTAGGTCAAAGTTAGTATCTACTTCCATAGAAAAGTAAACACCAATAGATTTAATAATCTTAGCCAAAAGATGCTTGGCAAGGAAAGTCTAAAATGTTTTTTGTGAGTCTCCCTATGGATTTGTAATTAAAAATTTTTGACATAGTTCTAGATTCACGTGGCACTGTAAGAAATAATATAAAGAGGTCCCCTGTACACTCTGTCATCAAGTTTCTCCCAATGGAAACATTTCGCAAAACTATAGTATCACATCACTGACAGTAATGACATTAATTCAATCCACTGACCTTATTCAAATTTCCCCTGATTAACGTGCATCATTTGTGTGTGTGTGTGTGTGTGTGTGTGTGTGTGTTACATTCCATGTAGTTTTATCACATGTGTGGATTTGTGTGTCTACCACCACAGTTAAAATATTGACCTATGGATTTTTGAAACATTTTATGATTCAGTATTAAGGTTAAAAAAAACTAACATGGAGGCAATTGTGTAAGGCAGGTGCTTATTTTTTGAAAACTATTTTTTTCATTAAAATGTATTGTCTCCCTTATTTTTCCCTACATCTTTAATACTGAGATCTGAGGAAAAGCATCTAAAATTTACTTAGAAAGTGATTTGTGGCTTACAAGAAACCAGTATCTTCAGATCATTCCCTCTGCTTGAGAAATTTGAATTAGTCTTCCTATTCAAATTGGCTAAAGTAATGCCTTCTTCAAAAATATAGAATATCATGTAATTACCCCTGAAAGAGAGGAAATGTGTTACCAGCAGTACTAACTCCCCAACCCTAGGGTTATTCTGTAGATAGATATACAGAAGACCTAGTACAGGACCAAGTATGTATTCATGGAATCCAGGCTTCCTAGGCACAAGACAGGATTCCTGCCCTCAACCTCTGAGCCAGGAGATAAAACAGACATACCTGCAACAACATGAAATAGGATGTGACAGGATATAAGTCCCTGCGGAAGTCTAAGTTGTGCAGCTGTTCAGAGAAGGGAAGGGATAGGGCTAGGGAACAGGAGAGGAAGGCCTTAGCAGGAAAGTGAGCCTGGGCAGGAACCCCAGTATGGGGAAAGGTAGGAGGAAGGATAGTGGGAGGACTGGCTTATCCCAGTTTTCCATGCAGGAATACTGAAAATTAGGTTGACTGGGTAGAAAGCATGTTGTATCATTTTGCATCATACCTTGGTATTTCATAGGTCTATTGTGTACCCTGTTCAGCACTGAGCACTCTGTAATTATACTCCGTAAATATTCCATGTGCTGACTAGAGTAAAAGTCTAAGTGGTGATTCTTCTGGTCAGATTTGTCACTTAGAGCCTTCCCATTTTATCGTCTTTGTTTCTTTTCAGTTCAGGTTGTGGTTACATCGTAAATGAAGCATCCAGCACTTGTACAACTTGCAACAAAGATTCTTCGGGATTTAAATCTGTTTTTCTCAGCTTCGATATGCTAATTGATCTTACTGATCACACAGGTACCCTCCATTCCTGCGGTCTCACAGGAAGTGTTGCTGAGGAGACTTTGGGCTGCACGGTAAATAGAAAAAAGGAAAATATGTTTAGAAATACTTCCAAATTAAATTCTCTTCTCCCAAAATATAGGCTCTTTTGGTGAGCATTTGATAGAAGTTAATTAATTAATAAAGAAGTCTGGGAAAACTCAATCTTGATTTTTTGAACAAATAAATTATGTGTTGTATATTAAAATTGTAGCTAACATTAACTGTTAGGAATAATGAGAGAGGCCCTTGAACACAGTGGAGAATAAACATGACATTTTATATAGTCAGATAACAATGGGCAAAACAACACATGGAGACACTGAGCAGGGTCCTTCATGGGGAGAGTTTGGCAGTATTTCAGGTACCCATGTGTATCAAGCCAGCAACTCTAGCACAGCAGCAGAGATTAGCTTGTACACTTGATGTTAGGTTTGATGCTTTTATTGTTAAAACCTGCTCCTGAAGTTTAGCAACCTCAGTGCTTTCCGCTTTGTTAAGAGGGGCGCTTTCTGTGCCAAGCCACTGGACTGGCTTCAGAGATTCAGTTTAGAGCTTTGCTAGCCTCATCTCCTTCATCAAGAGAACTGAGCTATAATTACTATGGATAAAATTTCATTTCTAGTAAGCAAACTTAAGTTTCACATTATTGTCAAGATGGGTTATCTGTATATTCTTTGGAAATATTTGTTTGATTTTTTTTTTAACCAGGTAAATGAGTTTCTTGCAATGACAGATGAACAGAAGACAACATTGAAGTGGCAATTTCTTTTGGAAAGAAGCAAAATTTATTTGAAAGTTAGTGCATTTTACACTTCTATGTTATTCTGTATGTTCAAACAACAAGAAAATCCCAGAGTAGGATCTATAAATTAGGGAATTTGTTATTTCTAATAATGCCCAGTTCCCAGATATGCAGAAGGATTCAGCTACCATAGAAACAGTAGAAGTAATCAGGTTTTTTCCTACAGTATAAAAGAGTTACAAATGACCCAAAAGAAAAAGACCAGCAAAGAAAACATCCATTAATGTTAACTCCAACTGGGCTCTAGAGGCAAAGCTGGGTCCCCCTGCCCCTATGTGCTGCGCTTCTCACTTCAGTGAGCAGTATGCAGTAGCATAGTTAAATGCTTAGATGCTGCGGTGAGACAGACTTGGGTTTGAATCTCAGCTCCACCACTCCTCAGCCTTTGTGACCCTGGAGGTTAATAAACTTCTCTAAGTCTCTAAAATTCTGTGATCCTTCAACTAGGATCAGAGCAGACTCCTGCAGCAATAGCAACAATTCAGTGTTTGAGGGTCACAGAATCTTAGTGTTAAAGGTGTAAAATGGGCAGTGAGACAAACTCCCCTTGTTTTGTAAATGAGGAAAATGGGGCCAAGAAATGTTGGTACCTGCCCCAGGTCACAGGTGAGATAGGGCTACAGCAGACATTGTTTCAGATGTTTTCTCCTTTCATTTTCAAGTTCTTAAGTGAGTTTATTTGTCGATATTTATCGTACTAGAACTTAGCAATTAAGTTTGTAAAAATTTAATTTTAAAAATTTGAGAAAAATTTAAAACATTCATGAGCACACATTCTTTTAGCAGTCAGAATGATGTACCATCTCATGTAGGCTCTAGAAAACATCATAGTATTATTATAAAAATAGCTTTGATCTCATGGAGACCCTGAAAGAGTCTTTGAGAATGCTGTGTCTGCTCTATCTCAGCCTCATAAGCAGGTTTTCTCATTTTCCAGTGGCTTCCTTCCCTTGCTTGCCTTCCAGAGCATTCCTCCCCTATGCTCCTCAAGCATATCTGAATACGTTGCAGACATGGAGTCACCAATGGCCTCACCGATATTTCTAGGACCTCAGTTTGAGGCCTCTTCATTATGAAGTCAAAGAGGGAAGTTATGATAATATACTGCATCTCTTCCACCATTAGCATCAATCCACTGAAATACTGTACTGTCTATTCGCAAATCAGAATATCCTCAGATCCTTGTCCAACTTAATGTTTTCCCTCCAAACAGGAGGTGCAATTGCTATGACTTTGATCAATTTAAATTCATGGCAACTTACTTATAGTTTCCCAAACTTGATTCAAACATAACAACAAATTGCTCTCAAGTGAAAGGATAGTGTTCCTTTCCAAAGAATATGTTACAAAGATATTTGTCAGATTTAACAAAGATTTAAAACAGATGGAAATGATTATATCACAAAATGTAATAAAGATCATGAGACTCAAATACAAATTTAATTACTATAAATCAGTTAAAACAGTACATGTAATTTAAAAAATAAGAACTTAAATTGCCCTGCCAATATGATAAAAAGAAAGGATTTCCATAAGGATTGGACATTTTATATGTTTATCATATTTCAGTTAAAAATCATGGCTACTTAAAATGGTTCATTTGGTGGGATTTCAAAGTGAGGTATTCATTTTAATGTTTTAAAACAGTGATATTATTACAGATCCTTGTAAGGTCTGATATTAGTGTTAAAGAATAATTTTCAAAAAGATAAAACTGTGACTCATACAAAAATAAAATGAACACGTCAAAGATTTAATTCAATTCTTGAATAATGAAGGAAATTAAAATGGCTAGCTGATGGGTCCTTCCACGCTATACTAAACAAAATGTCCGTGAGAGTGCTTTGTAAATTGTAAAAAGACAGACATTATTAATAAACTGCATCGTGGTATCCCGATACTCTAACAGATCACGTTTCTGCAGCAGGTTCACATCTGTCACCGCTGGTGGTGCAAACACATGTTAAGCCCTTTTTTATTCATGTTGGATTTGAAATCCCAACTTTCCTACCAGAAAGAAAGGTTATGAAAAAATGACATGGATTTTTACAAAATCATTCAGAAGCTAGATCTGTAATTTCTCTCCAACTCTGCCTGAGCCTGGAATGCTTTCCACCATCTTACAACTTTAATTGAAGTTTATGTTCACATCTGTAAACAAAACTCATTGCTGTTTTCTATTTGTAGTCATTGGTTTTCAACTTTATATACAAGGTGGTTTAAAAAGGAACTCTCTCTCTTTTTCTCCCTACAGTTTTTTTTATCACATAGAGCAAGGGGTGGACTGAGAATTAGTGTGCTCTCCTGTAAGCTTGCAGATCCTATTGAAGCAAGTAGGAACTTGTCTGGACAACGAAATGTTTAAAAAATACCATTTTAAACTCTGGAAAAGAATACGAGTTTTCACCGCCTTTAAAGTGGACAATGAAAGAAAAGTGGAAAATGAATTTGAAAATTATGGATAAAATTGCTTTTTGTTCAAATGTGATGAGAATGTGTCTATAATTGTTATTCTGTTTCCCGCTGGAGTTGGCTTGGGGTAAATCCTAAAGTCTCTCTCTTACTCAAGCTTGTTTCTTATAAGGCTTGTTTCTACTGGCTTTGCCTCCTTTCTTCCCAAGTTGGAAAATGTTTGCTTGAATTAATAAACAAGCTTAATCTTTCCCACAGATATGATTTCTTGTATTAAGCCCCTTTCCTCTTTGTCTTGTTTGCCTGGAGAAAGAGCAGAACCTCTAAAAATGACTTGGCCATGGCTCAGACTACTTTGCTGGAGCCGACAGCAGAGGCATCAGGCTCTCCCTGCACTGGGTGGTTACAGAAGTCCATGAGTGAAGCTGTGCATCTGCTTTGAACACTGCAGAGCTTCTCTAATCTGTTGCTTTCTCTTATGACACATCAAAGCTACCCAGTGCTTGTGAGGGCTTGCTGACTCAGGCTTGACATTTATGAGTCTTAATCAACTGGGAGGAGACCAACTTCAGAGGCTTCATGAGCAGTGCCGAGTCTTTAGGAACTGGGAAGGGTGGGCGACCTGCTCTGCTTTGATGGGATGACAGCCCCGCCACCTCAGCTGCCTTTGCTGCAGCCCCACAGCGCTCGCCTCAGCTCCACACCGTCTCCAGTCACTTGGCACTTGCTTCAGGGCACAGACCCACCTCTACAGTTGGTGTTGACCCACAGTGTGGGAGTTTTGGCCAGCACAGTTTGGGTCTGACACTTCAAAGACTACACTTCACCCACCACAGGGGTGAAGAAAAGAAAAAAAGTAAGTATATGAAATACTTTTCTAAAGCTGGTGTTGGGAGATAAACTTACTTGTCAGTAATGTTTTCTTTAGCTTTTACCATATGCAGCCATGGAGTGGGGATGTGAGTTGACCCCTAGTGTGTCTAGGTAATAAATGAAGTAATGAAGGACTTGACTTTAGCTGTGCAAACAGCAAGTGTATCTGATGAAGGGCTTCCTTCCTTTCTCCCTTGTGGGGGGGATGATGATTGTGTTAAGCAAGGTGAATTGTGAAGGTGGACAGGGAGGGAAGGAAGGAGAGTGCTAGAGGGGTAAGGATGATACTCCCCTCCTCAGGAGCAGCCAGGGGTGAGGTTGGGGAGAGAGAGAAGTGTGGGTGTCCAAGAGTGCTGGAGATGAGGAAGGACTCTTGGCCCAGATGTTGTGTCAGGAGCTACTGTGTCTGGACTCCTGGGGTCCTGACCTCTAGCGACAGGTCCCCAAGTGCCAATGCCTGGGCCAAGGGTGCCAGAACCAGCTGTCTGGGCTCCTGTAGTCCATGGGCCTCAGCTGGTCTGGCTGTTTCACCACTGGCTTCAACTGCATAATACAGGTGTAGAATACCAGCATTCTCAGAGTAGGCACATATGTAGTGCCCAGTGTTCCTCAACCAAGGCCTGTGAAGGCCTAGCAGGGCAGCAGAGGGCTCCTCACTGCCTCCTTGGTCACCTCTTGGTCCACTGGCATTTAACTAAGGAGACCCCATGACATCACTAGAGGGACATCACAATCACTTATTTCATCTGATGACGTAAGAATCTACAGGACTAGCTGTCAAGCTACCTGAATCAGATGAAATAAGCAATTGTGTCCCTCCAGTGATATCATAGAGTCTCCTTAGTTAAAGGAGATTATAAATCGGTCAATATCTAAAATTTGGTTGTAGATTAGCCAGAAGACTGGCACTTAAAGAAGTAAGGAAGCATTCTGCCCCATCAACACAAAATATATAACCCCCTGTCCAGAATTTCTCTTTCTCTAATGTTCTCCAGAAGCTGCGTTTCCTGGTCCTACTGACTTTTGATCTACATGTTTTATATTGCTCTATATAGTTTGCTGACTACATCATTTTCCTAATCTTCTATTACTGGTTCATTTCAATGCAATTTTCCTTTCCTAATTCAGCTTTGGTAAGTTTTTTGTTGTTGTTCAGTACTGTGTATGTGGCAGAAGCACAATATATGTTTGTCCATTTATTATTCATCTTGGGGAACCCTGGAGTTTTTGCTTTTTATGTATTTTTTTATTATAAAGTTTTGTGTGTTTATTATAGAAAAATTAGAAAATAATAGATGAACAAAAAGGAAAACCCATAATCTCTTATCCCTAATTTTTTAAACTGGTGGGAAATATATTTGTTCCTTATATATATATTTTTTTATTGTGGTAAAATATACATTACATAAAATTTACCATTTGAACCATTTTTAAGTATACAATTTAGTGGCATTAAGTGCATTCACAATTTTGTGCAAATGTCACCACTATCCATTGCCAGAAATTTCTCATCACCACAAATTGAAATTCTGTATTCATTAAGACAATAACTCCCCATCTCTCCCTCCCCCAGTCCCTGGTGACCTCTAACCTACTTTGTGAGTTTGACTATTCTAGGTACCTTTATAAGTAGAATCGTAGAACATTTGTCCTTTCATGTCTAGTTTATTTTTCTGAGCATCATGTTTTCATGATTCGTCCATGTTATAACGTGTCAGAATTTCATTCCTTTTTATGGCTGAGTAGTATGTATGAATTGAATGAATGTGCCACCTTTTGTTTATACATTCATACCTTGGTGGATGTTTGGGCTGTTCCACCTTTTGGCTATTGTGATTAGCCAATTGTAGCTACCATGAACTTCTATGTACAAGTATCCCACATTTTTGTATGTCTTTCCTGACTTTTTATCGTCTCTTTATCCATCTTTCTATGTTAAAGCATATAATTTATAAAATAAATCCTCCCAAATTAAACACACATATAATTTACAAATACAGGTTACACTATAATCTGCTTTTACACTGAATAATTTATAATTAACTTTCACATCATTATTCTATATAATTTTAATATATCATTTAATTATATGAGTATAGGATAGTGAACGTAATTAATCTAATACCACTTGACATTTAAAATGTTTCCCATTGTTTGCTATTACAAATGATGGCTGTAGCTAAATCTTTGGCCACATTCTTAGTTACTTCTTTTTTTTTTTTAATAGACTTTATTCTTTTAGAGCAGTTTCAGGTTCACAGCAGAACACATTCTTAGTTATTTCTTTGGGATAAGTTTCTAGATATTAAATTGCTACAGTAATGTTAATAACTAACATTATTGAGTACTTTTAATGTGATAGATTTTGTAATAAGCACTTTATTTGTATTATATGATTATACAAGTACTGTTATTTTGCCCATTTTATAGAAGGGACATGAGGGCCAAGCTAGAGCAGGTAGATTTGGTGGCTGACTGGGCAGGCTCTGTGACTGCAGGCTCAAACCCCATCTGCTACTCCCGATGTGTATGGAGGACAGTCCTTGCATCATTGTTTCTAGTAACAAAGCATTTGAAACCTATGTAACCTACAGGGGAATATTGGGCTCTACCCAGATCCCCCCCCTTACCTGTAGGTACACTCCTATCCCTCAGCTTCTATGAGGGTTGGAGACTTATCTGGGGAAGGTACAGGAACGGTGAGGGAGCAGATTCCTGCAATGACTTCCTCTTGGGATGGTCAGGGACTGAAGCTCATCTTCAATCCTGACACCCTGTTCTTTCTTAGTTTGCTCCCTGCCCTTTCTACTTGCTCTTCACTTCCTTTCTCCTGAGAGCACTCCTAAAGACCACCTCAACAGTTATCCCTGCTCTAGCCCTGCTTCTAGGGTACATGATCTAAGACACAGCCATTAAAGGTGATTATGAAAATATTCACCGACCTGGAAAGAAATTCACAGCATATGAAGTGGATGTAGAATACTCTTTTTTTTAAAAATAAAAGCCTAATAATGAACAATGTTTTAAAAGTCCACAAGAACAGATGTCAAGCCATCTATACGCTATACGAATTAATATATTATGAATTTTTAAAAATTGTGGTGAGAGTATTGTGGTTATGTAGAACATCCTTATTTTTAGGAGATGCCTGCTGAAAGGGTAGAGTGTTTTTGCGACTCACTTTCAGTTTTCAAAAACAAGTGTGTGGGTTAACCCAGGGCAGGACATGGGGAGAGAATGAACATAGCAAATGTCACCAGTTGTTGAATCTAGTGCAGGATATATGGAGTTTGGTGCATTAGTCTTTACATTTTTGTTTGTTTTTGTTTTTGTTTTTTTAGGGGGGAGGTAATTAGGTTTATTTATTTATTTGTTTAATGGAGGTACTGGGAATTGAACCCAGGACCTCATGCATGCTACGCATGCACTCTATCATTGAACTATACCCTCCCCCGAGTCTTTCAATTTTATAACATAAAATTTATTCAAAATTAAAAGTTGGGATAAATGTTATTTTCTGGGTATTAGGATTATTGTGATTTTAGCAACATCAGGAATTGTGGGAAATGGTGTCTCTCTGTTTTTGATTCTCACAGTCAAGGAGTTTGTGTTCTACACCTGCAATGCTGATGCTAGCTGTCTGTGACAAAGCTTGTGCCACCACTGGATGAACACTGACCTCAGGGGCACTGTACATTCTCTGGGTGCTGGCTTGTGCCACCCAAGGGGGCCACATGTGAACATGCTCCTTCCATAGACCTTTAGCTTGCTTTCACATCTGTCAGCTTGGTAGACTTGACTCAGTTGAACCTTCTGTCTGCTAGCTTTACTAATAAACTCTCAATATGGGCACACCTTGATTCATCTCTTCCCCCCTTAAGGGACCCTAGCCAAAGGAAATAGCTACTAGGACAAAAATGGCATTTGGGACATTTTGTCTCAATGGAAAAAAATGGAGGACTGACTTCAGAATCTTACACAGTCACTGAAGTTATCAGTGCAGCAGAAATGTGCTGACTGACATGAAAAGACAGTCTCGATATACAGTGAAAAAAAGAAAAGTGTATGGTATAAATTTTATTCAAAAGATAACAATACATCCAGAAGAATGTACACCAAATGCTTAACTTTGGCTGTCTCGGCATACAAAATTTGGGGTGTTTTGGTTTTTTGCTTATACATATTTTCTGACTCTTCTATAATATATATTGTTTAAACACTTAAAAAAAGAAATCTTATTAAAAGATTAACATGACATTTTATAAACAAATCCAATTATGGCCCTTCCAAGAATAAATTCTAAATGTGGGGGTGGCATAATACCGAAATGTTTGAATTTTTAAATATATCTACTTAAAAGATGCAGCCTACATTGTGGTCAAGACTTCAGGTTTTGGTCTTGGGATAGCTGGGTTACATCTTGGCTGTGCCACTCAGCTGAGTGACCATACAGCCAGGCTGGCTAGCCTATAAATCTATGTCTCCATCTGTGTAACAGAGATGGTAGTAATACCAACCTCACAACTTTTTTGAAGATTAAATAATACATAAAAAACTCTTGGTACAGCGCCTAGTAGTACTTAGTGCTCAGTAAGCATTACAATCCAGCAGGAGCCCCTGCCTAAGCCTAAAGGACTCCACCAGGAACTCTGATAGCTGTACTGTGCACTCACCTAGCTTTTGTCAGAGAAGGGAGGAGGTGAGAGCAAAAGTAGCACTCCCAGGACATCTGACCTCCCTGAAGCTGGGCGGGAGGTATAGGTGCTGATTAACTCTGTTAATAAAGCACAGTGCTCACAAGGCCAAAGGCCAAAGACCAAAGTCTGAAGCCCCTTAACAAGGAAGTGTTCCTCCTAACCACTATTTGGGGTGGGGGTGGAGTATACTTTTAGGCCACACAAAAGACAGCATACTCATTTGGGAAACAATACTTTCAAAATTATCTCCCAAACTCAGAATCTGTGGGCCAGAATACACCCCCTAAGTAAACAAATGAAGTATTCATTAATTGCTCACTTATTAAATAAAACTTTTAATTAACTATTATGTGGAATAGTGTTTTTCTACATTTCCGTGATAAGAATCACTTGGAGCACTTGAGATTAATTAATTCCATTAATACATTGGGCCTGGGATGGGCCAGTAATTTGGAGATTTTTATTTTTAAATACCTCCAGATGATTTTCATGATCAAGAAAATTTGGGAAACACTGATGAAACGTACTTTTCTGCTTCCTTTGCAGATATTAAGTCTTGAACACCTGGTCCCAGAAATGGCCCAATGAAAAAAGTCTTATCCAGTAGAGTTTTAGGAGAGGAAGTCTTCTGAGCACGTGGTTTGTTGTTTCCTAGAAGGCACTGTTTCTCATTTCTGTTTCTGGTCCAACTCTTCTAGATCAGGTTTTTCCTGGAGCGTCCATCTTCCTTGGGTTGAGGTATAGCAATACAATCACTTATTAATTTACATCCCCTTTTTATTTGAAGTATAGTTGATTTACAATGTTGTAACTTATGGTGTACAGCATTGTGATTCAGTTAATCCAATCATTTTAAAAATTGGCTTCTAATTTAAAAAATGTCATATTTAATTAAATAACCTTTGCTTGCTTGCTTGCTTTGTCTCGTTCTCTTCTGCCCTGAAACTTGTGTTAATAAATTAGGGGGCTTTGTATAGACTTAATATTCTGGCCTTTCCACTTTAAATTTCATACTGACGACCCCGTGTATGCCAGCCTGGATCTCATCGTTTTCTTTAACAGGCCCTACTCCCTTTGGTGTCCCGGTCAAGATAATATCTCCTTCTTCCAAGGTCATTATCTTAGAAACGTAGCTGATGATGTAGGGGATGGAAAAAATCATGGAGGATGTCTCACCCTCCTGCCTGAGTTCCCCGTTGACATTGAGCCAGAGCTTCAGGTTGTGAGGGTCAGGGATCTTCTCTTTGGGCACGAACGCGCTGACGGGGCAGGAGGCCGTGAAGCTCTTGGCCAGAGTCCAAGGCAGCCCCTTCTTCTTGCACTCGTCCTGCACATCCCTGGCGGTCATGTCCAGGCACAGGGCATAGCCGGCCACGTAATCCATGGCCGCGGCCTCCGGGACGGCGCGGCAGCGCTTGCCCATCACTACGCCCAGCTCGAGCTCATGGTGCAGGTTGCGGCTGTAGGCGGGCATCAGGACCGGCGAGCCCTCGGGGGCGTAGGCGGTGGACGGCTTCAGGAAGAGCACCGGCTCGCTCAGTACCGCGCTCTGCATCTCCCTGACGTGATCCGCATAGTTCCTGCCCACGCACACGATGTTCTTTCCCCACTCCCAGAAGCGGGACAGCGGCCTGGTGGCAGCCATGGCTTCTGCCCGTTGTCCCCGGAGTCACGTGGACTCTGCCACTGGGCGCCTACGGCTTCCCAGAGAGGACCAACTACCTAGGAGCGCTATCCCGCTGAATCCGCCGAGTGCTCGGGAGTCACGGCGCACGTCCTCTTGGGAGCCGCTGTCCAGTGGCTGCCTCAGGAATGACTGGCCTCGGGATGCGGCCTGGTCCCAGGAGAGTGGCGGAGGCTCTTGGGCAGCTCTCCGGCCACCGCCGCCTCTCACGTCGTCCTCAGGCCCGAGGCAGCCGGGCGCGGGGCAGGTACCGCTGTGGACGCGAGCCCTGATTGGCCGGGGGCTCGGGCGAGACTAGGGCGCTAATTGGCCGGAATGTGGGGCAGGCGGAGGGCACGGAGTTGGCGTGAGCGCAAATTGGCGAGGGGCTGGGAGGCGGGCGGTGATTGGCCGCGGTGTGCTGACGCCGGCTTGTGCAGCCCGCCCGCCCGACGCGCCGCCGCCCGCCCGCCGCCCGCCCGCCGCCCTGGTCATGGTGCTGGGCTGCGGGCTGCTCGGCCGCCGGAGCCTCTCTGCGCTGGGAGCCGCCTGCGCCCGTCGCGGCCTTGGTAGGTGGGCCGGGGCCGGCGCGGAGCCAGGCATGCCAGGGCGCCAAGGGGCTGGTCTGACAGGGGCCGGGGCCACGGGTACCGGCCCGCGGAAGCCAGGCGAGCTCCCAACCCGAGGGTCCCGGCCGGCGTCGTAGCCAGGGTAACGGCGGTTAGGCCGGCGGCGCTCCCTAAGGCATTCCAGCCCGGGGTCGCACAGGTGGGGCGGCAGGGAGCCGCCGGGGCCGCCGGGGCCGCCGCGGCTGACGCTGTTTTTTTTTGACACAGGATTTTAACCCCTCGCTGACGTCGGCAGGCAAGCCGATTGGGGTTGAGAAAAGGCTACACAGCAGTTGAGTCAGACTTTGAGAGGGCTGAAGACAGAGTAGGGTAACTTGTCAGCTGGGGGTTGCTGGAGGATTTGTGCTAGGTAAGGAAATGTGTGTTCTAGGGAAGCTCGGGAGCCCTGTTTTGGGACCCTGCCTTCCCACGGTTTGCCCGGCGTCAGCGAGCGCCCGCATCCTCCTTGATTCCTGGAGGTTAGGAGCTTTTCCACATCCATCCATCCCCACCCTATTCCAACCCTGTGTTTCTAATTCCCTGGGGTGATGGAACTGTAACTCAAGCCCCACAGAATGCTGTGTATATTCTCCACAAAGTGACATCACGTCTTTTCATGTGAGCTTTGGCCGGCAAGAAAAGCTTTTGGCACACGATTCTAAAGTGAAGACCAAGGGTAGAGCTGGCTTCTCTGAGCTGTGGGACCCTTGCCCTCCCTGGTTCTCCTTTCCATACCTCTAAAATGAGAGGCCTTGGACGCCCTGACCTCCAAGGGCCTGCCCTTTCAGCTATCAGATTCGATTTTCACTGTTTTACCTTTTGTTTTGTTGGAATATTTTGACCTTGATTTTGAAATCTCTTTTTCCTGATATCTTATCAGACTGATGTAGCAATAGGGGCAGTAGGTTAAGCTGAGCCTTTGGAGCTGGTGAGCAGTGAGCGAAATGCCCACAGAGCCCTAGGTCGGGGTATGGAGCAAACGGGAAGCTGTCCTTGGCCATTTTCAAATCTCACTGAAAGCAGTCAAGGTTCTGGAGGGGGTTTGATGTGTCACCATTACATTTAGGGAGCTCATCAAAGTATCAGAGCTCAGAGTTTCTGTGTCAGGAGTCAGGCAGATAGTGTAAGTGGGACTGTAGGGAAATTGTGAGGAAGTAGCTGCCTCGTTCAAAGGGGGCCCAGCCCCAGTCATTTGATGCCACGCAGGAGGGGCCCCGATCAAGAGAAGCCAAACCAAAATGTGTCTCAAGACTTGCCCTTAACTCTGCTCTCTAGTCCTCCTGGGGCTTGGATAGTAGGTATTGGGGCTGAGAGCAGGTGGCACGTCACAGAAACCTGATAATATAAACATATTGTTGTACTGAGCATGAGGAGAAGGGCCTGGAAAAAGCCCAGCTGGTAGTCAAAAGGAGGATTTGGATACCTCTGTGTGATCCTTAAGGCTGTAATTCAGGCAGTTCCCTGGCCACGGCAGACACTCCTAAACTCTGCATCAGACGGCCCCTGTAGACGTGGTCTGTCAGGCGGTTGGTGCTGCCTGCTTTCTGGATCCCTTTTTTGGAGAGGCCCCCCACCCTAGCACATACTCCAGAATTTATGGCGGTCTTCTGGCACCTTTTGTGGTTTTAATCCCTTTCATGCTGACTTAAAATATTGTTGAGACCTTCGTGAATTTTCAGGTTGAACAGAAGTTTCGTTGTTGAAAATATTTTGGCATCTGTCTACTGGGTGGAGGCTGCTTTTGCCCCCAGTCACTGCCAGCCCACCCTGGCACCTTCTTTGGCTCAGCTGGATGGTGATTCTGTATCCTGAACACTTGATTCTGGAACAGTTGTGGCCAGCTTTACTGTTTCTTGGGCCCTGGGTGGTTTTTGTGTGTTATCCAAATTTTGATTTCCTGCCATTTAAAAGTGAATATTGTTTCTTCTCTGGCTGGAGGCCTGAGAAGGGCTGTGAGCAACTGCCCACGCTGCAGACTCTGTTAGCTCGGAGAGGCAGCTGTGTGCCGTGGGAAAGTAGCCTGGCCTGGCACTTTCACTCTGGGTTTCACTCGACATGGTCTTTTTTCCGAATCAAATGTGAATAACCCCAGAACTGGTAGTGGTCACATCTGATAGTGGTTTGAGTCACAGCCACAGGCTGGCACTTCTGTCCTCTTAGAACCCTTGAAAAAGAAAATATAAGGATCTTAAATCTGGAAGAGCTGATTGCTACAAATAGGAACATGAATCATGTTCTGTTATTTCCTTAATAGACGGTTAAATGAGGATATCCTCTCCTATATCAGAGAATTTAGAAAACTTGACCTGGTGAGCCTCACGCTTCGAGGCTCACCATGTCGCATCCCTGGGATGCCACTGCCCCGGATGCCAGTACTGCTGGGGTGAGGGCTTGCTCAAAGTCTCAGCCCAGTGTGGTCTCATGGATGCTGACTGGAACAGCACTTTGTCTTCAGGTCCAGCCTTGCTGGGAATCTTTCTCCATCACACGGATTTCAGGAAGAGCTTGACTGTGGAACAGGGCACCATGAAGGTTGAGTCACTGCCTGCTCTGACTGATAACTACATGTACCTGGTCATCGATGATGACACCAAAGAGGCTGCCATTGTGGACCCGGTGCAGCCCCAGAAGGTGGGACGCATGGCCCCAGAACCAATTCTTCATCTCCTGATGAGTTTGATAACCACAGTGCCCTTGCAACGTGGCCAAAGCTAAATAGAAATCAACCCATTTGGTTTTTGAAAAACAATTGAACTAGTGTCCAGCCACTCTCTTGTTGGGACAGAGGGCCAGTGAAGGGTGGAGGCAACCAAAGGCTTTGGTGTGGAGAGAAAAGGGCTTCTGTCTGTAGAGTGCCTGGGCACAGAGAAGCAGGGCCCTTCTCAGCACTGTCTTCTCTTCCTCCAGGCTTTCTGCCCCTTGGCGCTGCCTTTGAGGGTGGTGGTCTTGGATTAAGGGGCTTGGAGACGTTATCGGTGGGGCTGAATTGCCAAGTGGAGTCCAGAGGGGAAAAGGCCACCTTGTCACCCTGCTCTCCTGGAGTTGGGACAAGTTGGTAGGGTCAGGACAGGACCTGGCACATCCTGGGCTCCACTGGGCACCCCCACTTTGTAGGCAGGCCGGTGAGCCAGTGCTGGGGGTGTGACTGTGGCCTGGGTCCTGCCCCCTGTTTGGTTGCAGGTTGTGGAAACAGTGAGAAAGTACGGAGTGAAGCTGACTACCGTGCTCACCACCCACCACCACTGGTAAGTGCTCCAGAGGCCGAACTTCTTCCAAGCTGGCAGAGCTACTTGGGCCTCACAGCTACGCCACGTGTGCTCCAAGGGTGAGCGTCCAACAGGCGGAGCAGGGTGGGATGCTCGCAGGCTCCCCAGGCCCTCCCACAGGTGGAGCCCAGAGCCCTGGAAGCTCTTCTCCCCTCCACACCTGTGAGCTGTGCGTCAGCCCCCGTGGGATTCTGACGAGGGTCCGGGTGCTCGCCTCTGTGCTGCTGCCCCGTGTCCCTCGGGCCTGGTGATGGGGTCTGGAGACTTCGGGGCTCTGAAGGGGGAGGCTCATGCTGTGGGTCCTGTGGCCTTGGGAGAACCACCAGCAGCATCTTTGAAGGCTCTTGGGCTTGTGTGGTGGGAAGCTGGCCTTGATGTTTTGGAATAAACTAGTCTAGACGTTAGTGTTTTAAAAAATCCAGCAGTCATATTTGGAGAGGTTGTGGGGTTTTTTTTGATATTTGAAGGCTGAAGGATGGAAAAAAACCCAAAACACCGATATTTGGGTTTTAGGGCTAGAGTCGCCTGCCCAAGGCCCTTTTGGGTTTTTGAAACTTTTGAGGCTCTTCAAAGCTAGGAAAAATGTTTATTTGGCTCTGAATTTTCTTTTCCAAATAACTACCCAAGGGCAGCCAGCGTCTTTGAACCCATTCCTGTGGCATCTTGCCAAGCTCAGGGTATGTCCTTGGGTGAAAGGAGGCCTTCCAACTTCTCTGTGGGAGTGTCATATTGATGTGGTTTGGCCAGAATCTGTTAAGTGGTGGAAACTTGGTGGTTGATGTAACTAAGTCAGTGAGAGCCTTGGAGTTGGTTAACCTCTGGGGCATCAGGTGTTAATTCCTGGCAAGTTAGGGACTTTAGGACATGGATCTATGATGGCTCCTTAATGCAACCGCCCTTTCTCTCAGGAAGTCCACCCTCTGTGGTGCCGAGGTGTCCCCTACTCCCTCGGCCTCCATGTGGCTCCATGGAGCCTCCTGCGCGCCAAGCTTTTCCCAGTTTACTTCTCTCTCCCACCATGAGTAACCCCCATGTCAGATGTCATTTTTCCCACATTGTGATGCTTTGGGGTTTTTCTCAGCACCTTTTGTTTATGCTGGAACATAAAACCCTAGATCAGGCCCCACCCTGAGCTCCAGGGTGTGGCCTGTGCCACCCTCCCACTGGCAGTGTGCTGAGTCGTTGGTGCTGGCCTGCATGTAACAGCCTCCGAGTGGAGGGGAGCGGAGGGCTGGCTGCCCGTTATCTCTGAGCCCTGCTGTCTCTGGGCCTGTTGAAGGAGTCCGTAGGGGAATGTGTGGTGAGGAACAGGTGTGCCCTGGCAATTGGAAAACCCTTGCCTTGTCCTGGCAAGGCTGATCTTCCAGGGTCAGGACACTCCCAGCCCTGCCCCGAGTCCAGGACCCCAGCTGGGCTTGCCTCGCTGCAGTTCCAGCCCCACAAGGCCGGGGAGTGGAGCTCTTCTCTCGACCTTCTTTCTGAAGTGCTGGTCAAGCTGAACTGGGGAGCTCCTGGATGAGTGTCCAGGAAGTTCCTCAACTCTGGCTGCACATTTGAGTTGCCTGGGGAGGTCATTCTGAGCTGGCCTGTCCCTGGGTGGACAGTTTGCCCTCTGGCAGCTGGGCATTATAAAAGTCAGCTATGTGATCTGCTCAGGGTCCTAGCTGGGCTGTGAGTTAGAATCACCCAGGGGACTTTTAAAACTCCCGCCCTACAAGCCTCCCCGGGCCCTCTGCATCAGGATGTGTGGGTTGGAGTCAGGCCTTTTTATGGATCTACAGGTGACTCTGATGCACCGGAGTTTGGGATCCATGGGTGTTTATGATTTGGTTCATCTGCTTCAGAAGCTTCTGCAGCAATAGGGCAGGGGCACAGAGGTGCCTCTCTTGGAAATGGGGTATCTGAGAATGTTCTTTTCAGTGGAGTCATGACAGACACGAGGTGAGCTTCCTGGGTTGGAAGATGCATTTCTACTTCTAAGAAGTGTAACTGGGGAAAATAAAAATTGTGTTTGGGCAGGGTTTAAAAGCAGGCAACCTCCTCTTCGGATCAGCAGTAGCCACAGCTCTCCTTTTTGACTTCTAGGGACCACGCTGGCGGGAACGAGAAGCTGGTCAAGTTGGAGCCTGGGTTGAAGGTGTATGGGGGTGATGACCGGATTGGGGCCCTGACTCACAGGGTCACACACCTGTCCACACTGCAGGTGAGGCGTGAGCCAATGGAAGGGGTTCAGTCGTGGCCCTGCAGGACTCCAGGCCCCAGAGCACAGTGTGGGGATGGGGGTCCTGTGGGGACACTGCCACCGCCTCCTCTTGGCTGTCCCCAGGGGCCCAGAGGGGCACTCGAGGGCTTGGGCTGAGGAGACAGCCTGGCCTGCAAATGGGTGGACAGGCTCTCAGGGCTGCCAGACCTGGACAGTCCCCTCTGTCGAGTGCTGTAAGTGCTTCAGTGTGCAGATGGTGACTGGTGAGGGGAGGCCATAGGCATGGTTTTGAGACACCAGGGAAATTGAAACAGACCCTATGTGGGATCATTTCTCACGTTAATACTAAGTTTCTTCAGTGTGATGGCAATGAGGTTATGTGGGCAGATGTCCTTTACTTGGGGATGCAGCTGGAGTGTCTAGGGGCAGTTTGTCAGGGGATGGGGTGGAGTGAGCACGTGCCGCAGATGTGGGACCTGCAGCATTTGGTGACTCAGGTAAAGGTCACACAGATACTCATCGTTGTTTTAGTTTTTCGGTCAGTTGGAACATTTTTGAAGTAAAGAGGGACCTAGGGGGTGAGACAGAGAAGGAAAACAAGACAGAAGCCCAAGCACCTAAGAAGGAAAACCATCTTTTCTGGCAAGATGTCTAGTTCAGATTTGACCCGGTTTTGAGGAGAGAACAAAATCAGCCCCTTGGGTTCTGCATGCCAGCAGACCAGCTTCCAGGGGGGCCCTGCACTGGGGGGCACCCATGACGACTGGGTCCCGTCAAGATCTAGGACTTCCTAAATGGAGCAGCATCCATGGGTGCCCGCTTGCCCTTGACGGCAGCTCCTGTTGTGGGGCAGGCGTGGGTCTGGGAGCGTCTGTGGGCCTTAGGACGGACCCCCCGCACGCAGGGAGCACGTGCCAGTGTGTGCTTTGTTTAAGGTGGGCTCACTCAATGTCAAGTGCCTGTCGACACCATGCCACACTTCCGGACACATCTGCTACTTTGTGAGCAAGCCCAACAGTTCCGAGCCCCCTGCCGTGTTCACAGGTGAGTGTTCAGGTGTGTCTGCTGGAGGTCTGGCGTTCATTGCAAAGACTCTCTTGGCATAGGGATGGCTTTGAAAATCTCTGGGCAGAGAAGCAGAGCATTTCCCGACAGGCAGACTGTGCTGGGCTCTGTAGGGACGACCATGGCCCCAGGGTAGAGCCTGGGACTCAGCCTTAGACACATTTGGGGTGCAGGCAACCCTAGTGGGAACGTGGGGGCGAGTGCTACCTCCTGGTGGTGCTGGCCTGCGTGCTCCCCCTGATCCTGGTCACCACTGTCAGGCATGTAGGGACAAGCCTTTCAGCGACTCTGCCTCGTGGGGATGCAGTCCCAGCCCCCACTACCTCCTGCAGCAAACAAGCAGGTAAGGGGCAGGGGGCAGTGAGCCAGGAGGAGGGGAACCAGCCAGACCCTGATTGATTCCGGGTGCTGAGTGATCATGCTGCTCCCTCCCTCCATGTGCTGTGAGCCGAGTGGGTCCGGCAAAGTCCAGCCTTACGTCTGGGTGCCCTACACAGTGGCCTCAAGAGCTCAGAAGGTGGCGGTGAAGCCCTGCCAGCGTCAGGCCTTGTGAGCTGCCTTCAGTTGGGGCAAGCAGTCCTTTCCAGCAATTGGAAGTATTTCCCCCTTTGAGAGAAAATGGAAGAATGTGGATGCTTGTTGGGGATCCTGTGAAGCGGAGCAGCCGCGTGACGAAAGTGTTCAGGGTGATGTGAGCCAGTGGCCATGGGCAGGCAGAGGTGGCCTGTTGGCTCTGCAGGGCCCCTCTGCCACCTCAGCTTGTTTAGTGAGTATAAGCAGTTTTTAATCTCTGAGTCTTCCCCAGATTTCAGTTGCAGTCGTGATATAACTGCAGTGAAAGTTTGAAAATACAAAAGCTGATGAAATGTGGGCTCCTGGAGTGAAAAACGGGCATTGATGGGAAACCTTCATCGGGTCTAGGGTGGGGACATTAATGTGAAGGGAAACACAGGGCCACTGGACTATCTCTGTAGCTTGTCCAAAATTATCTCTGGTGTGCAGGGAGGGGAGGGGTGGGCTGACTCTGCAGAGTATGGGGGAGGGGCAGGATGCCTCCAGTGCTCTTAGCAGCTGATGGTGAAGGGTGAGAGGGAGATACTGGTGGTCCCCGCTGCCAGGGGAGGGCTGTGGGGGTCGCTGAGTGTCCTTGCTGGTGAGGACATGGCCCCATGGCGGAGGCCCAGGCTGGCTCCCTGGCCCTGGTGGCAGGAGGGCCTGTAAGTAGCAGGTGCTGCTCATCCCTGACGGAGGGCCTGACCCTGCAGCCTGCCGCACCTGTGCATGGCCCGTCCTCCTCTCGGGTCTACTTGGCTTCTCGCTGGTCCCCAGACTTGAAGTTGTGGAGTCCTTCAGGGGCATAGCCCTAGTACTGCATGTTGAGGCCCTGCTCACAGGCTAGCCCAACTCCCTTGTCCTGTGGTTTTGTTCTGAGGGGCAGTGCTGCATCCCGGCCACTGGGTGGGCCTTGACCCCTGCCTGGGAAGGCCTGGGGGCTCCCTGGGAAGAGACCTGGCAAGTGCTGGTGGAGGAGGACTGTCGCTTTGTGTTGTGGGGTCCCAGGCCCTCCCCGCCCAGGGGCCTGGTGCCGTGGGCTCCCACTGGGCACAGAGTCCCTTCTCAGGGAAAAGCCCAAGAGAGGGAAGCAGCCTGTGGACACTTGGCGGGTGTCAGGTGGAGGATGGACTGAGGCAGGAAGGAGTGAGTCTCAAAGGCCCTCAAGGGCTGTGGTTCTGCATGAGAGGCTCCTGGAAGGCCCAGGGAGGTGGGAGGAGGCAGTGAGCTCTTCGGGGGTCTTACAGGATAGTGCTGGCTGTTGGGAGTAAGGGAAGTCACGGGAGGTCTGGCCTGGGAGGGACTGCTGGATGGGTGGAGAAAAGGAGTTGGGGGTGGGTCTCAGAGCTACAGCTGATGGGACTGGGTAGTGAGACAGAGTGACCCTAAAATTTGAGTTTAAATTGCTGTTTGGAGTCTGGCAGTACCAGTTAGTGAGATTTGAGGGGAAAGGTTTGGGGAGGGTGGGAACCAGGACTCTGGGTCATCTCTGGGCCCTGGCGGGGTGGAGGTCAGGTCTGGGGCTATGGCCCGGTCAGCACAGAGGTCAGGGCAGACCCCTGACCCCTCAAGGAGGGGTGTGCTGCGGGCAGCCCCTCCAGCTCCATGGCTGTCCTGTTTTCAGGTGACACCTTGTTTGTGGCCGGATGCGGGAAGTTCTATGAAGGGACGGCGGATGAGATGTACAAAGCCCTGCTCGAGGTCCTGGGCCGGCTCCCTCCAGACACAGTAGGCAGCGCTCCGTCAGCTGCCCGAGCCAGGTGGTGGGAGGACACTGCCAGCTCTCCCTATCCGTCCCCTCAGCTCTGGCCGGGCCTTCTGGGGCTGTTGGCACTCAGGGCCAGCTCTCCCCACTGGGGCCTCGTAGGCCTTCCCTGAGTGTTGGGAGGAGGGGGAGGGTGGAGGCATTACTTCTGGAGGCGTGTTTTTTCTTTTGGTGTATTTTTTATTGTCTTTTAACATACACTCAAGAAGTGTCCTTGTCCTGAGGGACATCTCCGTGGGTGCTGCACCGGACATGGCCCGGGGCCCCTCACGCCATCCCTGAGGGGTTTGAGGGTGGGTTGGTGAGTCTCTTCAGAGCTTGCAGGCTTGGCTTTTTCCTCAGAGAGTGTACTGTGGCCACGAATACACCATCAACAACCTCAAGTTTGCCCGCCACGTGGAGCCCAGCAATGCCGCCATCCAGGAGAAACTGGCCTGGGCCAAGGTGAGTGGGATGCACAGCCCTGTTCTGTGGGTCAGCACCATGTGACCTCCCTGGGAGTACGGAGCTCATGGCACTATCTCCAGAGTGTGCAGAGAGTGCTCCTCCAGGCCACGGACAAGGCGGGTTTTAGATGGCCCAGCTTTGTGTGAGGAAGCCCTGGTTGTCTGCTTAAGATCCCTTATGACTCGGGGGGTCCAGGCTGGGCCTGGGATTCTGCATTTTCAACAAGCGCCCAGGTGAGGCCAAGGCAGCAGCCCCCAGCCTGTTTCCTGTGTCAGGGTCCTGCAGGGCCGTGTGGCAGCTCCCTGGCGTCCCACTCGGGGAGACCAGCCCTGCCATCTCCTGAACAGCAGAATTCATCCTGCAGGCTATTTGTCTGAAAGGTCTTTATTTCCACCATGGCCCAGGATGTACTCCGTGGCTCGGCCTTGGGGGCGGCTTCTGTGGGGGGTTTGGAAACACTGCTGGGCCGAAGACGGCCTCCTGGACTCGGGTCTGTCTTCCTCCCTCTTCAAACACACACACACTGCAGAGGCCTCAGGTGCTGGGCTCCCTTCTGCTGAATTCAGTGAGTAATGGTCTCATAGTTTTGTTTTTTTATAAATCACCTGTTTTTGTCAACCATCTTTATCAATTTTGGGGGTGGGCTTACATACTTACTAAATTCAAACACTACCTTAATGAGTTGATGAGCATCCCATTTTTTTTTTACAGTGTGCACATAAGAATACTTTTTCTTAACATAAAAACTCATCCTGTGTGTGGTTTTGTGGCTTCCTTTTCACTTCATAATGGCTCTTACTGCTCTTTCCTTAGTGGTCCCTACATACTGAACTCAATCTTTTCTTGGTTATCTGCTTTCTAAAAACTAATTCTTTATTGAAGATAATTTACATACAATAAAACATACCTGTTTTGAGTGAAGAGTATACAGTTTCATGAATTTTGACAGTGTTTGCTCCCATGTCACCCCCACAGTCAAGATACAGAACATTTCCTCTGTCCCAGAAGGTTCCTTGCCTTGCTCCATTCAGTCCCCTACTACTGATCTGCTTTCTCTCACTGAAAATTACTCTTTCCTAGAGTTTCATATAAACAGAGTCTGAGTACATTACTCTGTTGTATCTGGCTCCTTTCCTCAGCATCTAATTCATTCATGCTTTTTAAACATTTCTGAGTAGAATCTCGTATGGCTGTACTGCAGTTTGTTTATCCACTCGTCAGGATGGACTTGGGTTGTCTCCAGCTTTTTGCTATTATACATAAAAATTACTGTGAGCGTTTGGGAGCAAGTCTTTGTGTGGACACATGTTTTCATTGCTTGTGGGCATGTATCTAAGTGTGTAATTGCTGGGTTGTGTGCTAAGTGTATGTTTAACTTTTAAGAAACTACCAGACTGTTCCAGGTACTTGAGCCATGTGGCACTCTAGCATTGCATGGGTTCCAGGTGCTGCCCACGCTCACCTACACTTGGTCTTGTCGGCCTTTTAAGTTTCAGTCATTCTGATAAATGTGTAGTGGTAGCTCCTTATGGTTTTTAGATTTCCATTTCTCTGATGGCTAATAACATTGAGCATCCTTTCCTGTGCTTATTGGCCTTTTACATGTCTTCTTTTTGAAGTGTATGTTCAAATCTTTTTTCCATTTTAAAAATTGAGTTGTCTTCTTACTGAGTTGCAAGAATTCCTTATATATTCTGGAAATAGGTCTTTGTCAGTTATATAGCTCAGATATTTTATCCCAGTTTGTGGCTTGGTTTTCCATTTTCTTAACAGTGTTTCTCAAAGAATAGAAATTAATACTTTTGGTGAAGTTTAGTTTACTTTTTCTTTTATGCTTTTGTGTCCTACCTAAGAAATCTCTGCATACCCAGACATTACACAGACTTTCTCCTCCATTTTCTCCCAGCAGTTGTATAGTCTTAGCTTTTATGTTTATTTAAGTTTTTATTTAGATCAATGATCCATTTCAAGTTAATGGTTGTGGTGTAAAGTAAGGGTAGAAGTTCTCTTTTTTGCATATTGACATCCAGTTGCTCAGCACCATTTGTTGAAAAGGCTTCCCTTTCCTCATTGGATTACCTTGGCATCTTTCCTGAGTAAAATGGACCAAGTAGGCATAAATCTACTTCTGGACTATATTGTGCTTCATCAGTCAGCGTGACTTATCCTTGTGTTAGTTGTACTGTCCCGATCAGTGTAGCTTATCCTAGGTCTGAGAATCAGGTAATATAAATCTTCTAACTTTATTCTTCCTTGAAATTGATTTTGGGTTTCCTGAGTCCTTTGCATTTGCATATAAATTTTAGGATCATCTTATTCTACAAAAAAGTTAGCTTGGCTTTTTACTGGAACTGTGTTGTAGGAGAAGATTTGGAGAGAACTGAGATCGTAACAACATGGAGTCTTTCCATGAACATGATGTATAGCTTTACATTTATTATGGTGTTTCATTTTTCTCGGCAATATTTTGTAATTTTCAGTGTTAAAGATCTTGTACCTATTGTTAAATGTGTCCCTAAATACTTCATGTTTTTGGATTTTATTGTAAACTATTATTGACAGTCTTTAGAAATACAACTGAGTTTGTATTTTGATCTTGTTTCTTGTGACTTTGCTTAACTTAGTCTAGCATATTTTTCATAGATTCCTCATCACATAATCATGCCATCAATTAATAGATAGCTTTATTTTTTCCTTTCCAATGTATATGCCTTTTTAGTTATTTTTCTTATTGCACTGGCTGAGATCTTCAGGACAACGTTAAGTAGACATGAGAGTGGACACCTTTGTCTTGTTTCCAGTCTTAGGGGGAAAGCATTCAGTCTTTAATCATTAAGTGTGCTAGTAGCTGTGAGTGTTTTGTAAGTCTGCTTTATCAAGTTGATAAAGTTCACATGTATTCCTGGTTTTCTGAGAGTTTTTGTCATGAGTGGATGTTGAATTTTGTCAAATGATTTTTCTTCATCTATTATGTCATCTTTTTCTTCTCTTTTACTCTGTTAATATGGTGAAGTATATTAGTTGGTTTCAAATGGTAAAATGTTGCTTTCTGGATAAACCTTAGGCATGGTGTCTTCATTACGGCTGTGTTCATAAGCAGTATCAGTCGGTTTTATTTTCTAGGAATGTCTTTGCCTGGTCTTAGCATCAGGGTAATGCTGGCCTCATAAAATGAGTTGGAGTGTTTCCTCCTATTTTCTGAAAGAGTTCTTCTATGATTGTTACTATTTCTTCCTTTAATGTTTGTGAGAATTCACTAATGTTGGGGGAGCATATAGCTCAGTGGTAGAGCACATGCTTAGCATACACAAGGTCCTGGGTTCAATCCCCAGTACCTCAATCAATCAATAAAGCGAATCCCCCCCCCCCAAATAAAGTAAATTGTACAAAAAAAAAAAGATGTGAAGTAAACTTTAAAAAAATTCAAAAATGAATAATTTTTGTGGAAAGTTTTTTGTTATGAATTAACATCTTTAGCTTACATAGGGCCATTAGATTTTTACATCTTCTTGAGTCAGTTTTGTTAACAACTTGTATCTTTCAAAGAATTTGTCTTTTTATCAAGTTTCTCAAATTTATTGATACAGTTTTCATACTGTTCCCCTTTTTATTATCAAGCTTGTTGAAGTTCTGTTCACATGTAATAACTGCATCAGTTTAAACTGAACAGTTGAGTGAATTTTGACAGATGTGTTTACCGGTGAAATGGCTCCCACTGCAGTTAAGATACAGAGCGTTTCCATCACCGCTGAAAGCTTCCTCATGCCTCATTTTCTCTGCCGTGCTTCAGCGTGCCACTGGAACTAAGTTGGCGTTTTCAAGAATTTTATATAAATGGAACTATAGAGTATGTATTCTTGGGTCTTTTTTTACTCAGCAGAATGACTTTGAGATTCATTCATGTTACTGCATGTATCAGTGGTTCATTCCTTTTTATTGCTGAGTAATAGTCTTTTGCTTGGATACCCCACATTTTGTTTATTCATCTGTCAGTTGACATTTGTGTTTCCAGTTACTGGCCATTGTGAAGAAAGCTGCTATGAACACTTGTGTACAAGTCTTTGTGTGATGTATGTTTTAATTTCTCTTGAGTAAATATCTAGGAGTGGAGTGGCTGGGTTGTAAAGAAACTGCCAAGCTGGTTTCCTAAGTGGTTGTATTATTTTACATTCCCACCAGCAAAGTATGAGAGTTCAGGTGGTTCCACATCCTCACCACCACTTGGTATTTGTCAGTCTTTTTAATATTAGTCATTTTAATGCATATGTAGTAGTATTTCACTGTGGTTTTACTTTGCATTTCCCTAGTGCTTAAAAACGTTACACATCTTTTCATGTGGTTATTGGCCATTTTGTCAAGTGTTTGTTCAGATTTTTTGCCCAGTTAAGAAATTGGACTGTCTTCTTATTGAGTAATAAGAGGTGTGGTTTTTTAAAGTACATTCTGAACACGAGTCCTTTCTCAGATACATGTATCGTGATTATTTTCTCCCATTCTGTAATTTGCCTTTTATTTTTCTCAACAATGTCTTTTGAAGAGCAAATATTTTAAATTTTGATGAATTTCAGTGTATTAATTTTCTTTTATGGTTCATACTTTGTACCTCTTATCTAAGAAACCTTTGTTTTTGCCAAGGTCAAAAATGTTTCTCATATGTTTTCTTTTGGATGTTTTGTAGCTTTAGCTTTTACTTTCAGATCAATATGACCCACCTCTCCCCACCCCCGCCAACCCTGCCAGTATCTGTTGGATCTAAATAGTGATGTCTCCTCTTCATTTCTGTTATTGGCAGTTCTTTTTCTTCATTGTTCTCATCAATTTTATTGATCTTTTAAAAGCACAACTTTTGCCTTAATTTTCTTTGTTTTTCCATTGCACTAATTTCTGCTCCTAACTTTTAAATTCTTTCCTTCTACTTCCTTTGTATTTGCTTTGCTCTTCTTTTTATATTCTTAGTATGGAACCTAAGGTCATTGATTTTAGATCTTTCTTCTTTTCTAATATAAGCACTTAATGCTAAAAACTCACCCCCAAGTACTGCTTTAACAGCACAGATTTTGATATTTTATATATTCGTTGTCTTCAATTTGATATATTTAAAAATATCCCTTGTGATTTCTCCTCTGACACATAGGCTACATTGAATTGTGTTAAACTTTTTTTCAGCCTTTTCAATACTTTATTATGAGAATTTTCACACACACAGAAAAGATGAAGGAATTTCATCGTGAACATTTATAATCCAACACCTACTTTCTATTAACGTTTTACTAATTTTATCACTGCCTATTCATCCATCTTACATTCATTCTTTTTAATAAGTGAAACATATTAATGTGTGGATGTCATCCATAAATCATTTTACCTGTCCGATTAGGGAGGACATTTAGAGTTTCCAACTTTTTTGCTCTTGTGAATTGTCCTGCAGTGAATAACATTCTCAAAAATAAGTCTTTACATTTCTGTGTGCTTCATGCTTCTGCAGGAAAAAACTCCTCTATGTGAACATTCATTTTAATAGGTAATCCAAGTGTTGTGACAGTTTACACTCCCCCAACTATACTTATAAGGACCTACTTTAAAATCTTTAGATGAGTTCTCTTGTTTTCTTCCCTCATAAAAGGTGGAGGAAGATTTCTTAGGAGGGGTGAGAATAGTGGAGCAAGCACAGGGAGTGTTATAAAACATTCCAAGCTTGTTTTCACCAGAAGGCAGAGTTCAGAGATGAGCAATAAGCCTTCACCTTGACCTCCCACCAGACCCCTACTTGACACCCCTTCAGTGGTTAAAGGGATACTTCTTGATGCCACTGCTCACAGTGTAGGGTGGGGTCGGGACCCTTGGGTCTGAGGGCCCCAGTGGTCAGGAAGCCTAGCCGTGGGTGTTGACAGCGGCTGTCCACTCACTGACCCTGGGTCCGCGGGGTCAGCCCAACAAGGGCAGGGGATGCGGGGAGGGAGACCCGAGCTGTTAACTGTGACTTCTTCCTGTAGGAGTCTCTATAGGAGTGGACAGCTGGCCAGACGTCCCAGTTTGCGTCTTCTCTCCGTCTTCCTGGTCAGTGTTGATCAGGAGCGAGGCCATCCTGAGTGGAGGTGACGAGCTGTCCAGACACCCTGTGGCATGAGAGCCTCCCTATGGGGGATGTTGTCCCAGGGGAGGGGCCCGGGGCACCTGTTTCCTTACTGTTCTTTCCGGCAGGGAGGCGCTCATGACCCATATGCTGTCTTGGGGGCGTGGCTGTGGGTGTTCCCTTTTCTGTTTGCTGCATCTTTGCTGGTTGTTACTTCTGTAACGTAAGGCCTGAGCTTCGTATTCATGAAAAGAAAGCTCCATGTCCCCCCTCCACCTCCAAGACAGCAAGGGAAGGAGAGACGGGTTGTTGGTGGCAGCCGGAACACTCGCGTCTCTCTCAAGGGCAGGGAAGGGGCCTGTCCTCACACTGACCTCCTGCTACTTTGCCTTCTCAGTCGGACAGTGTTTGAAGACCCTTAGAAGGTCCTCTGAAGTGTCAGCTTTAGACATTTCGTATTAAAGTGACCTGCTTGCTTTGCAGGAGAAGTACAGCGCTGGGGAGCCCACGGTGCCGTCCACCATCGCAGAGGAGTTCACCTACAACCCGTTCATGAGAGTGAGGTGAGGGCGCGGGCGGGCCCCACGCCATCCTCGGGTGACTTCCCTGCCTCACTTGGGCACAGCTGAACAGTGTCCAGCACCACAGCTCCTGAAGAGCCAGGTGGTAGAGGAGACCGCCCTGAAATCTGTTAAGTACAGCCAAGAATCAGATGCTGCTGCTTAAGAGAAAGGAGAGCACTTGCTACCCTGGGAGGGGTGTGGGGTCCTTTCTGACCTTAGAGGAGAGGAGGCAGATGAGACTTGTGCTCGGTGAGCCTCTTGGCGCTGGGCAGTGCCGGATGCCCGTGTGGAGTTGGTGTCCCCGCTTTCTGGAACACCAGCAGGGGTGGCACGCCCAGCGTGTTTCCCACAGTTAGGAGAACTCAAGTTGGCTGGTAGCTGTCCTGTTTCATTTCTGAGAACATCCTGACTCCTCCAGGCACTTTTCTTCCCTGCTGCCCTGGGAGGGGCGGTGGGGCCTGTGGGCGCCGTGTGCAGCCTGCAGCCTGGTGCTCGGCTTCCGCAGGGAGAAGACGGTGCAGCAGCACGCGGGTGAGACGGACCCCGTGACCACCATGAGAGCCATCCGCAAAGAGAAGGACCATTTCAAGGTGCCCCGGGACTGACGTGGCCGTGAGGCCTGGGCGCCTGTGGCTGCTGCCACCTCTGCCTTCAAGCACATTTGGGTATTCAGTTGTTATAGGTGAATTTCCAGCCAGGACTGCAGGAAATTCAGTCTCAGATTAATTTTAAGTTAATTTTAGAGCCCTTTGCTTGTGTTATCAAATGTTCTAATGCATATTTATGAGAGAATAAGTTTAGAAAGTGTTTATTCCTGGAAGCTCTGCTTGCAGACTGTGTGTTGTCTCCGGTCTGTCCATGGGGTCCCCACAGTTGCCTTGTGAACCCCTACATGCTGCCTCAACAAGAGTGGCCCCTCTGCCCCCGCCGAGGCCGGCAGGCCCTGTATTTTCGGTGCTTCAAGTCCGGACTTTCCAGAACAAGCCCCTGGGAGGGGCACGCTCCCCTCTTTTCCCACCGCTGCATGGCATCATCCCCTCACCTCTAGACTTATCTCACAACTCATCTTCACAACGACTCGTCCATGTTGACAGGCAGCAGGACCCCAGGGCTCGGCCTTGAGCGCCTACCTGGGCTGGGGCAGCAAGTGGTCATTGATGTACATCTGCATGCTCGAGGCCAGAGGCTGGGGCAATGCTGAAGACATTCCTGCACTGCAGGGCTGGGCCGGGGCCTCGGGCTGGGAGTGTGTGGCTGGGAGCCTGGGGCACCTGGTGCCAGAGGAGCTCCAAGCTCTGCACGTCCGTCCCTCTGAAGGCTGGCCTGTCCTGGGGACGCTCCCAGCAACCAGCATGGGGCACTGTTCCTTGAGTGGGCACAGGAGCTGACGCAGGAATGCCGGGATGTGTGTCTGCAGTGGGGATGCGTGGAGCCCAGGGCTATCAGACAGAACTGTTGGCCCTGCGCTGCCCCTGCCTGAGGTCTGATCCTCTCAGGTCGCCGGCAGGGAGAGGGCTCCGAGTCCTTCCTCCTGGTGGCAGCATGGGGGAAGCCTAATCTTGAGGTGGTGGTCTGGGCGTCCCTGCTCTGCAGCCATTCCTTCTGCTCTTGCTTGAGAAACTTGAAATGCGCTGTCCTGGGAAGCAGCTGTGCTAGGCTGGGTCCCTTTGTCTGCAGTCTCTGGCTGGTCTTGGACCCTGGGGAACCAGGTGGCTCTGATTACATCGAGTCATGTCTCAGGCAGAGCCGCTGGGAGATCCTAGCCGGCCCAGTGGGTCGTGATAGCACCCAGGGCCCTGAGGCGGGAGGAAGGAGGGATGAGACTTGGGGGCACACGGTCCAGACATGGGAACAGTTGGAGGCAGGAAGGGCTGCTGGGAAGATGGGCTGTCTGTACCCAACCAACCCATTTCTAGACCTGGAGGTTTTCTGTCTGACCTTGGTCTGTGACAGGAACAGTGCCAGGACCCAGGGTTTGTGACAGCTTTGCTCGCTGAGCGGGTCATGTGAGTCTCCTGGCCTCACCCGCCGCGGTGATGCTCACTGAACACTTTTCTGTCCAGCTGAGACCCTCTGCCCGCTCCCTTTGAGGTCGTGCCCTTCCCTCCTCATCCAGACCAGTCATGACACAGTGCTGTTGTCTGTCGCCATCTCCCTGGATTCCTCAGGTCCCTGCACTATCTAAGCTCGGGCCTGTGTCACTCTGCAGCTGCCTGTGTGGGCCACACAGCCGGGAGTCCAGGAGATTTAAAAATTGCATGAGGATCACAGTCATTCCTGTCCAAAGATGATGTTCTAGGTGGAGCCAAAGCTCCCTGTGACCAGCAGCCCCCCACGACCTGGGGTGTGGAGGGGTTTGCATGAGTCCTTCTAGACGCTTCATTTCATAGCTTTGTACCGCTAACTGGAAATGCTGGTGCAGTCGGCTTGGGATCCCTTGCTTTGTGATGCCCAAGGCCAGCATGAGGATTGCTGTGGGCCTGTGAGTGTTGCCCCACCCCCCAGGTGGCCCTTGTGTTGCTGACAGCCCCTCCCTGGGGATGTGGAGCTCATCGCCAGTTCCCACCAGCAGCACAAAGGCTGCGGTAAGGGTGGGTGGTATTTTTTGGAACCAGCTGCCACAAGGCCCCTCTCCCACAGGTGCCTGCCAAGGTCCCGCTTCCCTCCTCTGAGTTCTGGGTTGGACTTGTGGCCAGTGTCCTGTGTCTGCGATGCATGGCTTTGACGTGCTCTTGTCCAGGCCTGGGCTGCCCCAAGAAGCGGACGCCGGCCGGTGGAGAGAGTGCTTCAGAGAGCATCCAGCCCAGCTGGTAAAGCTGGCCCGTCCCGCTGCGCCCGCCGCTCTCAGTCCGGGGCATGGAAGGCGCCTTGTGGAGGTTCCACATGTGTCACCTGGTTACGCGGGAGGCTGACTGCTTTTCACACACTTACTGGCCGCTTGGATTTCCTCACTTGGGAGCTGCCTCTTAGGTTTCTTCCCTGGTTTTCTATCAGGTTTGTGTTTCTTACTGATCAGTAGGAGTCCTTTGTTTCATATTGCACGTTTGATTCTGTATGTTTGCAGTTTTCTCCTAGTTTGTTGCTGGCTTTACACTCTGGTGTCTCGTTGAAGAAATTCTTAATTTAATGTAGTCAAATGTATATTTTTTTCCTTCATGGTAAATGCTTTTGTGTCCTGTTTAACTACCCTTTCCTGCCTCTGACGCCTTCCTGTATTTCATCCACTAGTTCTTTGTTTTACTTTTCACATTCCGGTTTGTGATTCTTTTTACCATGCTATTTATGCTGGTGGCTGGGAGATGGGTCGCCCGGTGCCCCTTGCCCTGGGCACTGCCAGCCCTGGTGAGCCGGCGTCCAGGGGTTCAGACCTGTTTCATGGCTCTGCATTCCACTGGTATGTCTGTCTGTCCTGACGTCGGCCCCAGGTTCCCTGTTATGACAGCTTTAGGACAGTTCATTTCCAGCAAGGGGCTTGCCCAACCACATCCATCAAGGGAGTCTTGGTCCTTTGCTCGTATGTGTAAATATCAGGATATTTACGTCTGGGATTTGCACTGGAGAAATGTGGACCCGCTAGATTGGAAGAAGTGGCTTGTTGTGATGTGGAGAGTTGCGAATTATGAACACGCTGCTGGTGCAGCCACTTGGGTCTGCAATGCTGTCATGCTGTGTGTGCAGGGCAGCTCTGCTGCCGACCAGCAGCGTCAGCACTACCACAGGGGAGGGGCACAGTCCCCCATCAAGGCTGCCCTCACCTCGGACACTGGCCATAAGCTGGGGGTCCCCAGGCCACGCGCACTTCTGACCAACTGGCGACAAGTTCAGAGGTTCTCATGATCCCCCCTTGGATTCAGCAGCTCACTAGGACGACTCAGAATCCAGGGAAGCACTAGACTTACGATTTTACAGTCTTATTATAACAGACACAAAACAGGACCGGACAAGTAAAAAGACCCACACGCAAGGTGGGGAGGATCTGGGCCGAGTGCCGTCCCTCCAGCACACCACCCTCCTGGCACGTCCCGCTGAGCCTCCCTGTCTAGTTGGTTTGGGGTGTCACTGTGTCATCCCTGGCCTGAACTCCAGCCCCTCCTCCCAGGACGTCCCACCCTCTGATCACAGGGTGGTTCTGCCCGGTGACAGCCTCCATTTAGTCACCTCATTAGTGTCAACTCGGGTGGCCGGGGCTACTGTGACTAACGAGTACCCACCCCTCAGGTCACTCCAAGGAATCAGAGGCTCCCTTCCCAAACCAGGGGGAAGTCTGGACACACGGCTGTGCAGCGGATGCCTTTCCCACCAGGGTTTGTAACTCCCTCTCTGGAGGCCGGCTCTCTGGAACTCTGGCCCCAGGTGCTTTGTTTTGATGCTGTTGTAAATGGCGTCTTTTTTTAGGTCTCTCCTGAGGTCAGGAGTGCGCAGGAGGGCAGTCACCCTTGTCCCTGGGAGCCCCGCTAAGCTTGCTCACCCTAATGGCAACTGTTCTGTGGGCCTTTGTGGTACTGTCACTGGCACTTTTGTTTCCTGCATCTCCTGTGTTGAAGTGAGGCGAGCAGGCACAGTGGCCTTCATTCCCGACTTCATTGGTTTAAAAAATATCTGAATGCTGATGATGTGGCAGATGGCAGGCTGCTTTGCGGATTCAGAGGGAACAGATGGAAATCCCTGTCTTGGTGCAGGAATACCACTCTCTATCAGGTGAGTGGAACACTGGGCAGGTCAGACAGAGGAGGTACCAGGGAGAAGGTGAAGCAGGAAAAGGTGCAGAGAGAGCTGCCGACGTCGTCCTTAAATAGGGTGGGTGGCCAGGGGTGGCCTTGACGAGGTGAGTAAAACTTGAGGGGATGGACAGAGGGAGCCATGCAGATATCTGGGAGAAAACAAGTGCAAAGGCCCTGGGGCCGGTCTGCAGAAGAGCAAGAGGCCAGTGTGGCTGAGCTGAGCTGAGCCAGAGGAGGGGGTGGGGAGCAGTGATAAGGTGGGTCAGTGTATAGGCCGTGTGAGGACCCTGGTGTCCACTCTGAGCTGTGCAGACATGGGATCAGAGCTGACCTTTACCCAGATTTCTCAGGTGTGATGGCAGGCCCACTAGCAAGGAGACCGGCGGTGCTGGTTGAGGTGGTAGAGCGGCGGGTTCCCAGTGGGAGCCGAGGTGGAGGCAGCAGCACTTGGTCCCAGGCTGGCTCTGAGCTGAGTGCTGAGTTGGGAGTCCATGTCCATTTCCCGGGAAGGGGAGACTGAGGGGCTGAGACCTGTGTGGCCGGGTTTTGGCACGTCAGGTTGAAAGTGTCTCTAGCACATGGTGAGTCCTGAAGCCAGGAGAGTGAGCCAATGTCAGGAGGGTAGGGTGGTCTAGAGGGGGGTGTTCCCCGGAGGAAGCCGCCAGCTGGCCCCTGCAGGTTGGTGCATGGCCTGCGTAGCTGTGGTCATCGCAGTGAGCTGTCTTCCTGGCTTGCGCGTTGTCCGAGTTGGGGTCTCATCGCATCTCCTTCGGTCTGGGGGATGGTGCAAACGGTTTTCAGTGGTGTTGCCGTATCTTGGGCAAAATCCCCTTTCGTCAGAACTTCGGCCGCTGGTTCACTCTTGTACCGTCTCTGCCTGGTTTCGGAAATGCTAAGGTGTCGTGGAAAGTCTCCTCACCTCCTGGGGCATTTGTAGGAGGTAATTCTAGTCTGAGCCCAGTGTTTTCTTTTGTGGGTGTTTTTAAAACTAGTGATCCTGTTTCTTCATGGTTATAAGGGCTGTTACTTCTGTTCTTCAGCCACTTATCTAAGTTTTTTATTTCCTGCATTTTCAAATCCGGCCTGTAAAGTCTTCGTGTCTCTGACGTGCACGTTTGTGTCCCTTCCCCCTTCCCAGCAGAGCCCTTGGTTGTGTCCTCTCACTTTGGGCTCCATGCTTTCTCAGTTCCCCAGGGACCTCTCATCCCATCCCAGCCTTTTTCCTAAAGAGACCGTAAAGCTAAAAAGTCCCCTGCAGCGTCCGCTGGGAAGCACTATGCCCTGGCTGCGGTAACTTTCACGATTCCTCGTTTATTTCCTCCCAGGCACCTGTACAGGTGGACTGATGCTACTCCATAGGAAATAAACAGCCCAGGTGTTCTCACTACCTGTTGCTGATTCCTGACCCAGTGCCCACCTTCTTTCCTCTGAGGATTTTTATGAAGCATTTCCTAACCATTCTGTCACCTGTTTCCCTGAGTAGAGACTCTGTCTCTCACCAGGCTTCGTCCCTGTGTATTTAGTCTGACCCTCTGGGACACGCCCCGGGGTGGTGGTCTTCCTTCCCCTGGCCATCACACTGGCCTGGCCAAGTCCTCACTGTTTTCCCAATAGCCGCCCACCTGCCCTGCATTTGTCACGTGCTGTCCCAGTGTGGTCTGTTTCTCTTCAGCTATAAAATTGCTTAGGTTTTAGTAGTGACTGCATTTCTTTAATTAGAACCCTTTAAATTTATTTTTATTTAAATTGAGGGGAGAGTCATACAGCACACAATTAACTGAGCGTACAATTCAGTGGCATTTAGTAATTCACAATGTTGTACAGCCCTCACCTCTAGTAATACGAAACTTGTAATTATTAATGTCAGTGAAACCGTAAAGGAGAGGCTCGTCCAGGACCATCCACTTGTACGGAGATTGGTTCCGAGCTGGGGCAGCGGAGACAGATGGATCTCGGTGGATCCGGGAGAGCCTGGCCCAGGGGCTGTAGATCCAGAGAGGAAGGCTGGCCCTGCCCCCATGTGTGCCCCCAGGACACACACACCCTTTCCACTGTGTTTGTATGCTTGAACAGTCAGCCCTCAGCAGAGGTCAGGGTCAACCTCCGCTCTCGGGCCCTCAAGCCCATCTGGGGTTCCACTCAGGTAGCAGAACACCTGGTTCTGTCTCTCCCTTCCTTCTCCAGCCTTTCTCCTGCTCTCTGAGCTCGAAGAGTTTTTAAAAAATATCTTTGTTAGTATTTTTAGGCTAGAATCTTGCTTTGTTAAGCTCTGCAACCAATAATTTCTTTTTTCTGATTTCTGTTCTAACAATCTTCTATTGAAGGAATGAACATCTAGTATCTAGTTTGAATGGGCAGGGGTGGTAGGGTAGTCAGTGGGGGAAAGAATTTTAGAAACTGAAAGGGAAAATAGATAATTCAGCAATAGTGCAGATTTTTAATACTCCATTTGATAACAGGACACTGTCACTTGGCTGAACCTGTTTATAGAACATTCCACCATCATTTTCAGGTGCTCATGGAACATTCTTCCAGGACAGATGATATCACAGACCACAAGACAAATCACAATAAATTTTAAAAGACAGAGAATATACTTTGCTTAATTTCAGTGGAAAAAAAACTCCAGTGGAATTAGATATCTACAACAGAAGTCTGAAAGCCCCCCATGTTTGGAAGTTAAATAACACATCTAAATAGTGTGTGGGTGAAAATGAAAACACAGTATATCAAAATGTGTGGGATACAGCTAAAGCAGTGGTACAGAATGATGTACCGTTTTTTAACACCTGTATGAGAAAAGGAAGGCCTCAATTAAAAAAATCTCAGCTTCTACCTTAAAACACTAAAGAAGAGCAAACAAACCCCAAGGGAAGCAGAAAGAAAGAATGATTAGCAAGGAAATCAGTGAAACAGAAAAACCACTGATCAACAAAATAACACACCAATTAACAAAATCATGAATGAAAGAGGGGACATCACTACTAATTCTACAGAAATGAACAGGCCTTATAAGGGAGTACCAGGGAGACTGTACCAACAAACTAGATGAAACGGACAAATCCCTAGAAAGACACAAATCACTGAAACTGATTTAACTAAAGTCTTAAGTCTTTATACAAAGGAAAGCTCAGGTCCATGTGGCTTCACCAGTACATGCTATCAGTAACACCAGTCACTTACAATCTCTCAGAAAATACAGGTGGGAACACTTCCCAACTCATTTTGAGAGGCTAGTGTTATCCTGATACCAAAGTAAAAGACATCACACACACACACACACACACACAAAACCCAGAGATCATGTGTCTCACATGAACATGGTTGTAAAATCCTTAAAATATTAGCAACTGAAATACAGCAACATACACCATGGCCAAGCAGGATTTATCACAGGAATGCAAGGTTGGTTAAACATCTAAAAACCAGTTAACATAATAAACCATTTTCACAGGATAAAGGGCAGAATTCACAAGATCATCTCAATAGATGCAGGAAAATATCTGGCAAAAATCCCACACCCACTTGTGATTAAAAAATGTCAACAAACTAGGAATAGATGAGAACCTTTTCAACCTGATAAAGGACATCTGTTAATTTCCAAATGCTGCTGTATCAGATCATTACATACGTAGTTCAAAACATCACAAGTGTATCATCTGACAGTTCTGGAGATCAGAGGTCTCACATGATTCTCATGGGACTAAAAGTGTCAGCAGAGCTGTTCCTTCTGGAGGCTGCCAGGGACTTTCCTTGCCCTTTCCTACTGCTAGAGACGCCTGCATTCCTTGGCTCCTGACCACCTCCCTTCACTTCGAAAGTCAGCAGCTGTGGGTTGAGTCCTCTCATTGTCTCACACCGACCTCTTCTGATCCCCTCTTCCACTTTTAAGGACCCTTGTAACTACATTGGGGCCTCCTGGAAAATCCATGTTTATCTTACGGTCAGCTGATTAGCAACCTCATTTCCCCTTTGCCATGTAACCGGACACAATCACAATTCCAGGGATAAGGACATGGACATCTGTGTTTGGGACAGCATCTGTGAAGACCACAAGCTGGGCTCCTAATTCATGGTGAATGACTGAATTCTTCCCTGTAAAATCAGGAACAAGACAAGGGGACCCGCTCTTGCCACTTCTCAACATTGTACTAGACCTGCAGTTAAGGCACACACAGAAGGCAGCGTGCACACTGGGAAGGAGGATGTAAAAGTGTCCTTCACAGATGGGACCCTGTATGGAGCTGATCTTAAGGAGTCCAGATACACAAACATACCTGAAACTAGTAAGTTTAGCAAGGTCCTGGGATGCAATATAACAGAAACCTGCTATGTTTATACATACTAATGACAATCTGAAAATGAAATTAAGAAAATTCCATTCACAATAGCATCAAAATAAAATACTTAGAAATTACTTTATCAAAAGTAGTAGCAGATTTATACACTGTAAACTACAAAAAAAAAAAAAAAAAGCTAAGCGAAAGAAGATCCAAGTAAATGGCTAGATACTCTATATTCCTTGATTAGAAGATCTTTGTGATCTTGGGTTGGGTAGAATTCTTAGACACCACATCAAAATCATAAGCCATGGAAGAAAAAAACTGATCAATTGGACTTAATTAAAATAAACTTTTGTACTTCAAAAGCCAACATTTAAAAAAACGGAGACAAGCCACAAATGGAAAAATATCTGCAAATGTTATCTCTGATAGTCCATAGCTTATAGTCTTGTATCCATGATATCTAGTCTTATAACTCAGTAGGAACACAGCTCAATTTAAAAAATGGGCAAAAGTCTTAGACATTTCACCGTAGATATAAAAATGCCAATAAACAGATGAAAAGGTGCCCAACATGAATTGTCAGAGAAACAGAACAGCTCAAAACAACAAAACAAAACTGACCATACCAAATACTGATGGAATGTGGAACTGGAATTCTCATACTTTGTAAAATGAAACAATCATTTTGGAAAACAGTGTTTAAAAAAATTAAGACATAAATACTATGTCAGCCAGCAGTTCCACTCCTGAGAGCCCACCCAAGAGGAACGAAACCTATATCCACACAAAAACTCATACACAAATGTTCATGGCAACATTATTCACAATAACCCCAAAATAGAAACAAGCCAGATGTCAACAAATGTGGCAAATGCATAAAAAAAAGCATAAAAAAGTATTGATCAGCTGTAACAATAACGCAGCACTGACACACCACCATGTGCATGAACCCTGAAAACACACTCAGTGCAAAAGGAGACAGAAGACCATATACTGTTCGAGAATGTTCTAAAGCTGGACTGTGGGTGTGGCTGCACTATACAAATTTAATAAGAATCACTGAGTTGTATACTGGTAATGGTTGACTTTTATGGTGTGGGAATCACATTTCAATAAAGGTGTTTTAGAAAAAGAACTGTGTTCCCAGCCACATGTTGCAAGTCAATCAAAAAGCACAAACCATTCCAGACTCCAGTTTTTGGCTGTAAACAGAAAAGGCCATTTTTGTTAGTAGTTATTCACTGGATGGTGTTAATTTGATTCAAACTAAGTTCTAATTCAGACAATAAAAGTTAAGCAAGTATTTACACCCTCTTTGATATACTGAAGTACTGTTAACACTCAGAGGAAAGACAACTTGGGGTATATTTGTACCCACGTGGTTGGTCTACTTTTGTGGCTAGTTTACTCTTCTTGGTCCAAGCTGGGTGACAGCAGACATGTAATGCAGTATACTAGGAAACAAGACTGCTAGCTAATGTTCAGCTAGGAACAAATTAATGCAAGGTTATTTTAAAGTTACAGTGAACTTCATCGTAGCCTTCTTAACGACCTGTCTTGAATCTAGACTTTTCTCCTGTTATGTGGTGTCACGTTACTATTACTTGGAGACAGAATTTCTCTGATAGTGGCATTAAGAGTATAATGGGTTGGAACCTGGGTCTAGGTTTTAGGGGGTCCTTGTGGTGTTGGAGGATTGACAGCAACTCACAAGCAGCTAGTAAGAAAGAAAACTGTCAATTTTGTTGAATCGGTCCTTAACCACCATCTGTTTCCTGGTTTCCAAAGCAAAAGGCTGGGACTGTCTCAATCTATGGATGCTCATAATTTGTGTCTTATTTTCTCCTTTGAGGCTGTCTTTATTTATTGGAACATTGTAGTACAAGAGGGGTAGTTGGTGTTAATGATGCAGTGTGATTGCTCTGGGCTTATGACTATGTTTATATAAGACTGTTGCTTTTGGTATATGATGTTGAACATCTCAGGACTACCCTTATGGTAATTCTAGTCAGTCAGTCACTAGTAACCAGTGCGTCATTTAGTTTTTGGCTTACCTTTAAAAGGTTAGGAAAATTTGTTTCATTCAAAAGTATTTTATGGAGTAAGAGAGATGGTCATTGGAAGAGATTATATAAAGTCTGTCCAGTGGACAACTTTAGTACTAATTACATAGTTTAAAGCTTTTGCGGTTGCTATGCTTATATTAGCATATATATATTTATTTTAAAAGTAACTATATTTTTTTCATTCTCCTTGAAGGGCATTGTTTTTTTTTTCCTTTTGAAATGTAGTTCCCTCTGCTTCCCTAAACCCGTGCTCAAACTTAAAAACTGATTGATGGATATATTTTTGACTTTTTAATTAAAACATTAATTTGTGAATGAAAACAAAAGAACTGCTGGGTAAAGGCACCACAGTTAATACTTTACTACAGTGTCCCAATATACTTCTAGAAAAAAACTTCAGCCTAGACAAACCAAATGAAATTAAGGAGGAAAAATGACAACACTTATAATATTATTAAAAGAGACAACCATCTATAAGGAAAAAAAATCTAAAAAAACCTATGCAAGATCTTAACGTGGAAATCTACAAGACCACTGAGAGGAACTGAGGACCCAGATAAAGGGCGGGCTCAGGCCATGTGCACAGACGGAAACTCCAACTGCAGCACACATCACAACTGGACAGGCTTTTGTTTGATTTTGGACACTTGACAAGCTGCTCCCACAGCGTACAAGGAACCGCGCAGGGCCACTAATAGCTGAGACGCTCTCGGAGCGGGAGGAGGGGGGAGGATGTGCTCTCCCTCTGGTTCAGGGGGAGCCCAGAAAGGGCCGGGATTATGCGGGCCCTGACTTAACGGCAAAGATGGCGCCAGAGAGCCAGGAGGAGACGAAAGGACCTGCACTAAACGTGGGGAGGAGACTGTCACCAACAGAACGCAAGGACCACCACCTCACTCTTAGAAAGTGAGTTAGAGACAGCGTGGCCCATGGATGTCACAGAGAAGGATAGGGCGGTTAGATGTTCACGAGGTGTTTTAAGAGAATACATTCAAGTCCATGTGCCAAACAGGACTAGAAACAATGAAGAGCTGGATACTTCAGACTACGTAAAAAAATTTTTGGAGTTTTTCCACATGACAAGCATCTTATGAGACCACATTAAAATCAAGAACTCTCATCAGAATGATGAGGAGACTGGAGAAGCAAACCACGGTACAGTAGAAAACATGGGCCACACATACCTGACCAAGGAGCTTGCGTCCGGAATACAGTTTTCAAACAAAATCAGCAGGAGACTTAACTGTACTTAACAAACAGGACAATCTACTGGCTAATGAGCTGCCATCATCGGTGATGGAGGCAACACGGAATGATGAAAGCCACCGTCCACCCGCCTTAGTGGCTGAGAGCAGACAGGGTGAGGGTGGTGTCAAGGGCACTCCCGTTGCCCCAGGAGGGTGTGACCCCCAACTGCCCGGGAAGGGTTGGCCTCCTGCCAGGACAACATACCCTGGTCCCAGCGATTCCACTCAGGGCCCACAGAAATGCATGCATGCAGGCCCCAGGGGGTTGCAGCGGCACTGCTGGCAACGACCAGGACGTCCCTCAAGCCACAGGTGGGTCAGGCGCCCACAGCGTGAAGGAGGATGAAGGGAGGACTGTGTCTATGACAGCACAGGAGTAGCCAGGCCCAGGGCTTCTGTATGGCACCACTGCTGCCAAGATCGGAAACTGGCAAGGAAACCAGACTTCTCGGGGGGATCTCGGGTGGAGAGACACGAGGGCGGTAATGAGCCTGTAAGTCAGCACGGGCCGCTTCAGGGAGCAGGGACCAGAGTCGGCCCCGGGCGGCCAGGACAGCAGTCTTCCCAAACTCAGTGGGCTGAACACTCATGTTACTGCAGGACTCAAGAAACATTTAAAAGTACCTAATCCGGCTGCCAAAAACCTGATAAGGGTTCCCTGCCCCATAAGCTCAACTGGGGGTTTACAGGACCTTTCCTGCCCTGACCCTCTGAGGCCCTCTGAACTTGAAAAGATGGAAACACTGACTCTCCTTCCCAGGCCACGTGCACCGGCCCCACCATCCAGGAGCTCCTGCTGAGTCTGCGCTTTCTCCTGTGTAAACATATGTTTACCGTGTAAATTTCTGGGTGTGGACTTTCTCCCTGCAGATCTATAATTTCTCAGAAGAGAAGCTGAGAACGACCTGGAAAAAAAATCAAAGCTCAGGCCCACTGCCCTAGGCAGAGCAGAGCGAATGGTGGGAAGGCAGCCAGAGAAAGGGTCCTCAGTAATGAGGGAAAGGGTGGCTGGAGGCCCAGCCCCGGGATGTGTGGTTTGAGCAGGGAGAGCAGAGACTGGGTTCCCAGGTGGAGAGGGGAGGACGGTGCTCCAGCTCCAGCAGCCACCCCATTCCCCCATCTAACCCGTGGTGGCTTTAGGCCCAGCTGCAGCCTGTGCAGCGCAGCATGGCCGTGTCCCCACAGGAGCCCTGGAGGACAGCCTGGGCCCCACTACTGGTGGAGACTGGTCTCACGGCCACAAGACCTGGCCCCCGAGGCTAGGCCATCCCCCACTCTCTCCCTGGGAGGACGGTGCCGGGGAAAGCAAACACAAAGTGGCCGGGGCCCTGCCAGGCATTCCTAGAAGAGACTAGGGGGAGGGGCAGGGGCCAGACACCAGCTGACCCCGAGGTCACGGGAGAAGCCAAGGCTGGGTCAGGCCCCCAGGGGCTTCAACAAGAAAGAATCCCACCCAGGCAGTTAGGAACTGGGGAGAAGGGTGGGAGTGGTCAGCATGCCAGGGCAGAGTATTGCTCCAGCTTAACTCCCACAAGGCCATCTGCTGGGCGGGGAGACCCCAGGAGCTGCCCAAGGGGCCCCCACCCACGAGCAGAGGGCTGGCTGCACACCAGCCCCTCACAGGCTACTCCAAAGGAGACCCCCGCCCTCCACTGCCTGCGGGCCCCAGCTCTGCTCCGCCCAGCCCTGCAGGGGGATGGGAAGATGGAGGGATGGGAAGATGGGGGGATGGGAAGATGGGGGGAATGGGAAGATGGGGGACAGGCCCTTGTTGGCCCTCAGGTCTGCATACAGCCCACCTTGTACCCTGAAGGTGCTTCAGGGCAGATGCAGCCCCCAGCCTGTCCCCTATGCCATCTTCACCCTGGGGGCTCAGTGCCGATGCTGGCAGCCCGGCAGGAGAGGGTTAACGAAGCTGGGGCCAGCAGGGCTGGGCTGGCCGGTGACAAGGGTGCTGGCTGCCCCAGCAGCGGGTGGGGAAATCCAGAGGGCAGGAGCAGCTGGCCCCAGCAGACGCCCCCCCTGCTCGCTGCCTGCAGCCTGCTCTGCACGCGGGATGGCCCCAAGGAAAGGTGAGGCCCCCGTGTGCCCAAGCCACTCGCTCCAGGGGTTAGCCGGCCCTGTGTCCCTGAGCCCATTGAGGCAGGGGCTGCCCACAGGGAAGGCTCAGCTTGGGGTGGGCCGGGGGCTCTGGGAGCCCATGGGGGAGTGCGGCCACTCAGGGTGGTGGGGGCCTAGGTGTGCCCCGGAGAACTGCTGTTGCCTCCTCCCCTCCCACCAAGCCTATAGTGCAGGAGAGGACAGGCTCCCCACACCACCACCCAGCGGCCTTGCCCAGACCCTCCACTAAGCCAGGGCCCTCTCAGCCAGACAGAGGCCAGGCCACTGCCACCCTGTCCCTCCTTGGAGCCTAGCCCCATCCAGCTGGCTGTGGGGCACCAACCCCGGGACCCGGAGCTCTCAGAAGGCAGGGCAGGGCCTGATGCTGTGGGCAGCCTGGCACCCAGGGAAAGTCTAGGCGGCTATGGCTGGGGAGCCTGCCATCTTTTGTCCTGAGGCACAACCTGACCTCTGGTGAGTCCACGGTCTGGGGACCCTGTTTGCTCCTGAGGCCTATCCCACAGGGGCCAAGTTCTTGGGTGAGTGCCACGCATACCAGGGAGCAGGTAAGCGCCCCCCAGGTCTGGGGGTCTAGCTGGGGCAGCAGGCATCTAGCTCAACTGTCCAAACCCTCAGGGCAGCAAGTGCGTACCCACCCAGGCCTGCTCCAGAATGTTCCCTCGCTCACACCTTCCCCCAGGCCTGCCTAGCAGCCTAGCCTGGCTTGAGTGTCCACCTTGGGGATGCAGACGGACACACGGCCTAATCGCTAGGTGCCAGCTCTCAGTTTTCCCTGGAACAAGCATCACTACCCAACTGCTCCCGTGGGGTGGAAAGGGCAGTTAGTTTTGAACCGGAAGACGCCCCAGTTGTCCTGCTTGGCTGCCATTTTCCACTTAAGGGAGGGCGACACCTCATATCTCAGCTCATACTTCCACCAGTCCAGTTAGCCATGCCTTCTTTTAACTGTTGCATGCTGCAGTCTAGGTGTGAGGAAGGTTCAGTGTCTTACTCACCCAGGGTTCATGTCCCGGGCCCCCTCAATGCCGTCTCCCCAAGCCCCTCTCCCCGCAGGAGGCCTGGCCCTGGCGGTGCTGCTGGTCTCCTGGGCAGCGCTGGGCCCCCGCAGCCTGGAGGGAGTGGAGCCTGGGGTGCCAGCAGACACTGAGGGCCTGCAGTGCCCGGCAGTCTGCGTCTGCGGCCACGACGACTACACAGACGAGCTCAGCGTCTTCTGCAGCTCCCGGAACCTCACCCAGCTGCCCGACGGCATCCCAGAGGGCGCCAAGGCCCTGTGGCTGGATGGCAACAACTTCTCTTCCGTCCCCGCGGCGGCCTTCCGGAACCTGTCCAGCCTGGGCTTCCTCAACCTTCAGGGCAGCCAGCTGGCCAGCCTGGAGCCACAGGCGCTCCTGGGCCTGCCAAACCTGTACCATCTGCACCTGGAGCGGAACCAGCTGCGCAGCCTGGCGGCCCACACCTTCCTGCACACACCGGGCCTGGCCTCGCTCGGCCTCAACAACAACCTGCTAAGCCGGGTGGACGAGGGCCTCTTCCAGGGTCTGGCCCACCTCTGGGACCTCAACCTGGGCTGGAACAGCCTGGCCGTGCTGCCTGACACCGCGTTCCAGGGCCTGGCCAACCTGCGGGAGCTGGTGCTGGCGGGCAACAAGCTGACCTACCTGCAGCCCTCACTCTTCTGCGGCCTCGGTGAGCTCCGGGAGCTGGACCTGAGCAGGAACGCCCTGCGGAGCGTCAAGGCCAACGTCTTCGTCAAGCTGCCCAAACTCCAGAAGCTCTACCTGGACCACAACCTCATCGCGGCCGTGGCCCCAGGCGCCTTCCTGGGCCTGAAGGCGCTGCGCTGGCTGGACCTGTCGCACAACCGTGTGGGCAGCCTCCTGGAGGACACCTTCCCGGGCCTGCTGGGCCTGCACGTCCTGCGCCTCTCCCACAATGCCCTCGCGGGCTTGCGGCCCCGAACCTTCAAAGACCTGCACTTCCTGGAGGAGCTGCAGCTGGGCTACAACCGCATCCGGCAGTTGCCCGAGAAGGTGTTCGAGGGCCTGGCCCAGCTGGAGGTGCTCGGGCTCAACAACAACCAAATCCAAGAGATTAAGGTGGGCGCCTTCCTGGGCCTCTTCAATGTGGCTGTCATGAACCTCTCTCGCAACTGCCTGCGGAACCTTCCGGAGCAGGTGTTCCAGGGCCTGGGCAAGCTGCACAGCCTGCACCTGGAGGGCAGCTGCCTGGGCCGAGTCGGCCTGCACACCTTCGCCGGCCTCTCAGGGCTGCGCCGGCTCTTCCTCAAGGACAACAGCATCACGGCCATTGACGAGCAGAGCCTGGTGGGGCTAGCCGAGCTCCTCGAGCTGGACCTCACCTCCAACCAGCTCACACACCTGCCCGCCCGGCTCTTCCAGGGCCTCGGCAAGCTGGAGTACCTCCTCCTCTCCCGGAACCGGCTGTCGGCGCTCTCGGCGGAAGTCCTGGGGCCCCTGCAGCGCACCTTCTGGCTGGACGTCTCCCACAACCGCCTGGAGGCGCTGCCTGAGGGCGTGCTCTCCCCCCTGGGGCGGCTGCGCTACCTCAGCCTCCGGAACAACTCGCTGCGGACCTTTGTGCCCGAGCCACCTGGCCTGGAGCGCCTGTGGCTTGAGGGCAACCCCTGGGACTGCGGCTGCCCCCTCAAGGCCCTGAGGGCCTTGGCCCTGCAGCACCCCAGCATCGTGCCCCGCTTTGTCCGGGCCATGGCGGAGGGGGACGATGACCGCCAACCGCCTGCCTACACCTACAACAACATCACCTGTGCCAGCCCCGCCAGCGTCTCAGGCCTCGACCTGCGTGACATCAGCGAAGACCACTTTGCTCGCTGCTGACCTGAGGCTGCCCAGGCCGGACACCACCCCGTTCACCTGCCGGGGTCCCAGCCCCAGGGGACAGTCTTGGGGATTTGCCAGCACAGGCTCTGGACCTGTGGCCACCAGCCTGGTCCCTGAGGGCCTGACCAGGAGGGTCAGGGACACGGCCACCACAAAGGCCCATAGCCCTCCCCAGCTGTCAACAATTAAAAGCAGCCTAATAAACATGCCGTGTGACACAGGGATGACGCTTGGGGAGGGGAGTGCTGGCCTAGGCATGCTGTGGCCTGCCCCTTGCTGTGTGGCTCAGCCCACACCACCTCTGGCTGCCCTGGTCCCACACAACCGTCCACATCCCTCCCTGTCCTGTGCCCAGATTCTTGTCATGTCCACTAACCCCCAGGCCCCGCCCCCCTGTGGAGCGCAGGCACATCTTCAGAGGCGGCTTGGTCCTGGGAAGCTGCCGGGCTGGCCTGCGGCCAGAGTGGTGCCGACCCTCGCTCTCCAGATCCCTGTGCTCCTGGCCAAAGCCTTTGAGGGCGCTGCCCCTACTCCCCCTACCCCTGCAGGGAATGCCCATCTGGGGCATACTCCTGTCTTCCCTTCTGTCCCAAAAGTGGTACCTGAGGGTGATTTTTCCAGACCCCCTGTTCCCCGGGGCCGTCCTGTATACTCTGCTCAAAGCCCAATCTCCTCCCCTTGGAAAGAATAGCAAAGCCAATGTCCTTCCAAAGCCTTTCCCCCCGTGGCCTTCCTGGGAGGGTGCAGGACGAGCCCTGGGACTCTGCTCCAGACTCACCTTCCCTGCTCCTCTGGTCGGCCCCCCAGGCCCCAACAGTGTGGACTGCGGGGCGGGCAGTTAACTCTCACGGGCCAAGTGTCACTACTCACACGTTTCTCCAACATCACAAGTTCCTCCCCAAACTCAATTCAAATGTATCCTCACCCGAGTTGCCAGGGGCCTGTTGACAACAGGGCTGTTGGCCCAACTCTTGGGACTGAGGGAGTGGACGCCGTCTGCTCTAGGACACCATCACACTAAGTGGAGGAGGTGGGACCAGAGCAGAATGATCTAGAAAGGTCAAACCTGTAACCTCGGTGGGGGGACATGTTTATTTTGTGCTCTTCTGGGTTACAAGCTCGACACCTCACTGGGTGCTCCCTCCTATACCATGAGTACCAGCCTATGGGCTGCAGGGGCCCAGGGCACCTGAGGACGGTAGGGGCCTGGCAAGCTTCCAGACACATGAGCTTTGTGAACAACATGGGGACTCGGCTGTCAGGAGCAGCCTGTCTCTCTGTCTGGGGCAATGAGTACCAGAACGCACCAAGAGTGATCATACACCATCAGGGCACTCAGGCCACGGCATCAGACCGCACATGATCCCCCGGGGCCTCGCCACAGGCCAACCAGGTAGAACCACTCACTGTCGGTGGCTCTGACACTGAGATGCCGCTGAAGCACTGACAGGGCCTGCAGAGAGGAACACTCGGTGCTGCGTGGCCCAGCCTGCAGGTTCCAGGAACCTTGCCCAGTGCCTCTGCTCTAGTAGGTGAGCAGGAGCCCCACGGCCACAGAGGGGAGATGCTCAAGGCCACCTTGGTCAGGACAGTCAAATGGGTGTCTCATTTAGAATCTTCTCGGCTATGGAGGAGAGCGCGGGAAACGCAGGGCTTGAGGGGAACTCCTGGATGAAGTCCCGGCCCTCCTCCAGGCTCCTTGTGAGCTTGGGGTCCAGGGGCACAGAGCCTGCAAAGAGGAGGAAGGGGGCCGGGGGAGGGGGAGGTGGTGAGAGCAAGGCCTGTCCCAGTCATGCACCTCCCACAGCCCAGGAGCCGGCTGTCAGCGCCACGGGGCTGCCTCCCTCCAGCCGGGCAGCAGCAACCCATCTGTTAGCGGTGAGGTGCCACACAGCAGGAGGGCAGAGGACACTCCTTCTCTCCTCTCCCCTGCGGCGGGGGGCGTGGGGAGGTGGGACCACCTGGAGCAGAGGCCGGGGGCAGCCCTGGCTCACTCACCCAGGAAGGGGACTCCGGCGTGTCTGGCCAGCTCCTCACCACCTCCCCTGGAGAAGACGTTGGTGCACTCCTAGGACACAGAGGCGCAGAGTCCACCTCCTGGCCTCGCGCCACACTCAAGGGGAAGGGCTGGCCCCCACCCCACCACTTCCCACGGCTCACCGCGCAGTGCGGGCAGACGAAGCCGCTCATGTTCTCCACGATCCCAATCACCCGCAACCCCACCTTCCTACAGAAGGTCAGCTCCCGCCTCACATCCCCCACGGACACTGCCTGGAGACCAGGGAAGAGAAAAGACCTGCCGATGGGCACCCTGAAAACTCAGTCAAGATGAGCGGAAAGAGTAGGGAGAGTGCCTGCCCGGAGTGAGGTCGCACACGGCAGGCAGACAGGATGGCGCTCCCGCAGTACCTGGGGTGTGGTGACCACGAGGGCCCCCAGGGGGCTGAAGGGGCGCAGGGCATCCACGGCGGCCATATGCTCATCAGAGGTCCCTGGGGGCGTGTCCACAACCAGGTAGTCCAGCTGCCCCCAGGCCACATCAGACACAAACTGCTTTATCAGTGCTGCGGAGACCCAGGGAGGGCCGGGGTAGGGGGAGAGCAGGCGAGGCAGGGGTCTCATGAGGGTGTCACTCACAGCGTGCTGCCTCCTCCCAGCCGGCATCACGGTGGCTGTGTGTGCCTTCCTCACCAGGACAGGCCAAGCACAGGCAGCAGGGAGACCCTTCCCCACCCCCTAACCCCCACTGCCCCAAGACTTCTGCTCAGGCCTTAGCTGAGGACAGCCAGAGCTGTGACCCTCCTGGGGTGTCTGTGCCCAAGAGAGGCAGCCTGCAGTCAGCATGGCGTGGAAGCAGCCCTGGCCCTGCACATGCTCTCACACCTGGCAGCCTCTCTCCGCCAACACAGGGAGTGTGATGCCATTTGCTGGGGTGGAGACACCAGAGCCCAACCTCTCGCTCTACGCTGGGTGACCTCAGGTCTTAGTGGATGCGCCTACAGCCTGAATGCGTGTGGGCCGCCTGCTCAGTTGAGTGGCAGCAGAGTTTGGGAAGTGAAGCAGCTAGCACGGGAGTCTTCCCAACCTTACCCAAGGCTGGTGCTGCAGGGGAGGGCGGTGTGGAGGAGTGCTGGCCGCCCTGGGGTTCCTGCACAGCTTTCTAACTGAGCACTGAGGGGGCAGCTAGGAGAGGCCAGGAGGCTGGCGGTGCTGTCCCCCTTCCCCCGGGTTGTTACCGTTCTTCTTGGGGCCCCTCCACACCACAGCCTCATCTGGCTTCTCCAGCAGGAAGCCCACGGACATGAGAGAGATGCTCTGCGCCTGGTCCACGAAAACTGGGACCCAACCTCCGTCACACTGATGCACAGCCTGGCCCTGCACCTTGAGCATGTGGGGGATGCTGGGGCCGCACAGGTCCACGTCGAGGATCCCCACCTGCAAGGAGGCAGGACAGCCACTGGCATGTAGGGGCCTCCCTAGGACCAGCACCACCAGGCAGGAAGAACCCAGCCACTGCCCACGTGTCCACCCACGAGGGGCAGCTGGCGCGGGCGTTAGGGGAGAACAGATACCATGATTGGATAGGAGGCTCTCACCTTCTTCCCCGCATGGCGCAGGGCCAGGGCCAGCTCCGTGGAGATGGTGCTTTTCCCGACGCCCCCCTTTCCCGAGAGGACGAGGATGATGTGTCGGACGCCAGCCAGGTTTCCGGGCTCTGGTCAAAAGGACAACGGGGGAAGAGGGCAGGGCTTTGCCTTTGCCCTGGACACTCTCCACTGCTCACTCACTGTGGGGTCACCGGGCACTTCCCTGAGACCTGCCCCTTCACCCTGACACACGGCAGAAGGGCTTCCAAGAGGCCTCAGACCCAACCATCTTGTTCCTTAAAAGCGGCTGCTCCCACTCCATCTGGAGCAGGGCTGCTGGGGCAAGAAATGCCTCAAACCACTCCTCCTTCCAACGTGCACACCTGGGACTGCACACCTGTGAGCCCACAGGCACAGGGGCCAAAGATTGCCGGCTCCCAGCTGATTCCAAGGGAAGTGGGCAGAGACTAATGTAATAGGGTCGTCCTTACAGCCAGGAGGTACAGCTGTGCCAAGGCAGCTTTCTGGTCTGACCTGCAGGCGCCCAGCCCCCTCCCCTGGGGTCAGAAGAGGAACTCAAGGCAGCCCCAGCCTCCAGTTCTCAGGAGGGATGTTACAACTCTGGGATCAGAGCAGCCACAATCATGTGTGGGTGTGGATGTCAGGCCATCTTGATGGCTTGAGGTCATGCCTTAAGAAACCCTGGGTACACAAGGGCAGGCCCTGGCCCAACCATTCTGTAGAGCCCTGTCGGCCACAGGCCACTCTGCCCCAGCTCCTCTTCCTTCCACTGAGCCTGAAATGCTACCCAATAAATACTTACCATCCCAATCCCTGCCACCCCCACAGGGCTGCTGTCTGCACACAACCCTCAGCCCCTGCAAAACCCCCAAGTTCTTGCTCCAGCGCCCTTAGGACCTCAGCATCCAGACTCCTGCCTGGCCTCCAAGCTGCTCGCTCCACTACCCTCACTGCATGCCCGGGTCCCCAGAAGGGGCTCAACAAAAGGTCAATAAATACTGCCCTCCTCCTGACTCATCTCTCATGGGGTAGGTTCAAAGGCCCATGCCACCAAAGCCCCCCGAGAAAGAACTCAGAGGGCTCCTGGCCTGGCTTTCCAAAGGTCCTTGTCATAAATGCATTACAGTGCCTGTCCTGGGTCTCCTCCCAGTACTGGGGGCTGAGAGATCTTTTCAGGTAACAAAGAAAGGAGACCCCCACCCAACCACCCAGATCACTGCCTGCAAATATAAGCCCTGGACACTGTGCCCTTAAGATCACCTCTGTGACAGTTTAAAAACCTATTACTTAAATTGCTTTAATATCAAAAAGCACTTGGGAATCAATTTCGCCCTTTTTCTTGGGGAGGTGGGGGCAGTGGCTGCTCTGGTGGGAACTTGGGAAAGAGCAGACCTGGGTCCTGATTTCTACTCGCCCTTTGTGCGGGTGCTGCACCACCAAGTTCCTAATACTGACGACTGGCTTTCTTCACTTGTGAGGCTGGGGAATTTTATCTGCCTGAGCATCAAACAGGACAATCCTGCTCCCTTCAGGCTGTGAACTTCTCAGACAACAATCCTTACGAGCCAACCAGAAAAAACTTCACTCGTAAGTAAATGGAAAAAGTTTATGGACAGATTATCAAAGATAACCTGGGTGCCCACTAGATGTGAAAGGCTGCACTGGAAGGGGCAAAGAAAAGCAGTATCTCCCCATGGAGGGAAGTGGGGGGCCCCCTGTATGGATAAAGAGCCTTAAGTCCAACCACATAATGATTATTTGATACAACAGATGAGTATGGAAATTTTTACTTGTAAAGAATCTTTATAGAAAGATACAGTTGCCTCTAGGAACAAGGAAGTTTACTGCATACCCCGTTAGGCTTTTTGAATTTCTATACTCATTTTCCCCCTAGTTAAAAAAAAAAAAAAAAAAAAAAAAACCTTCATCAATCAAACTAGAGATATTCCTCTCACCTTGTAGCAAGTCTGCCCTTATCCTAACAAGCTTTTTCAGGTTTTTTTCTCCAGTTTTATGTTTATAATCTGATGGATGAGTCCAGCATTATGAAAGCTTTGTGCCCAAGATACCAGACCTGAGATCTTTTAGAAGATAATGTGGCAAATCGCTACTAATAAAGGTCTGTCTGGCTACTCTTTGTAGACCTGATTGAGCCCAACTTTATGTCTATATTCTGTCCCACAAGACTTTCACTTTTTAAAAATCAAGGCTTTTAAAGTTAGAATAATGTTTCTACAAAAAACTAAGATTATGCGATATTTCGCTTTTCCTTTTTTTAACCCCCCTTTTTTTTACACTTTTGAGTTATAGCCATTTTACAATGTTGTGTCAAATTCTAGTGTAGAGCACAATTTTTCAGTTATACATGAACATATATATATTCATTATCACATTCTTTCCGCTGTGAGCTACCAGAACCCCTTATTCAAGACTTCTTTCTAAGCGCCATAGTGACCAAACACATACAGGGGCACCTCTGCGACCTTTACGCTGTAAACAGACGGTGTGCTAAAACCAAGAGACCCGGCCAGCCGCTGCGTGCCAGCTCCTTCACTCTCCCCTTCACGCCTGCGAAGGGGGAGACCCCGAAACCCACCACACTCACCCACGGCCGCCTCCATCCTGCCTGGGTAGCCACACGGCTTCCTTCCGCTTCTGCCCGCCTCCCAGCCTGAGTGAAGCGCCCTTAGACCAATGGGAAGTGCGAGCACGCCCCTGGCTCCTCTTGATAGGCCTACTCGCGCTATCTTCAGCCAATCAGACCGCACTACAGGTGCACGCCTGTTCAGACGCAGGCGACGCACAGGAAAGGGACTCACTTCCGTATCAACGCCCGAACGTGGGACCGCCTCTTTTCCTCGCCCCAAGTCCAATGGGCGCGCAGGCCTTGTCTGAGACAGTTTGAGATGTGACCAATGGGGACGTCATATTAAGATTGACAAGTCCAAGAGCCTCTGAGCAAGAAGTATGTGCTGCGAGGCCCGCCCCCCTCCCGAAGATCCGAGCCGCGCGCGCTGCGGGGCCAATGCGGTGCGGGGGCGGGGATTGTTTACGTCTCGCTCGGGAGCAGAAAGTAGGTCACGGCCAGCCCCGGCGCAGCGCGGCGGCGGCAGGGCGGCTGCAGGTGAGCGGCGAGCCGCGTCAGCACGTCTACAGGACTCTCGGTCCCCGCCGTCCCGCCCGGCTCGGTACCCCGCCGCACCCGCCGACCTTGCGGAGCCGCGGGCGGCAGGGCCTGCGCACCTTTGTTCCTGCGGCGGCGGCGCCCCGGCGAGGCGGGCGAGGCGGGCGAGGCGGTCGAGTCTCTGCGCCGCAGGCCGGGCGGGGCGGCAGGCGGGTTGCCAGCGCGCGGCGCGGGCGGAACCCCGCAACACCGCCCGACCCTGAGAGTGCGATGCCGGATTGGGAAGCAGCCGACTGCTGCGAGGTCTGGGGGCGCGCTGCCTGGCTTCGCAGCGGGGTCAGTGTCCGGGCCGTGCATTTGGCGTGCATAGCATGGCACCTACTGTGTGTGCCGAGGTGGCGAGCGGGGATTGGGTCGGGCACACTATAGCTGGCTCCACTTAAGCTCGGAGACCGGCAGGCGTTGCTGGACAGAGCGACGCTGGTCTGAAGACGAACTCCCATCCCTCGAAAGCTGTGCCATTGCTTTCACTGACGCTCCCTCGGGGTGGTGGCTGGGGGACCGTCCCAGCCCTCCTGAGGTTTTCAGTCCAGGGGAGAGCCAGGAAGTAGATGGTCACAGAAATCGACTTAACTATTTTAAGTCTGACATGGAAATGAGAGCTAAAGAGAAGGCATTCTGGGCAAAGGGCAGGAAAGATCTCGCAGCTGGGACGGGGCCAGAGCGTGATGGGCTCTGTAGGATATTGCATATTATCTTAAGAACAACGCAAACCCTAAGGAATTTAAAAATTCGTTGGCTTAAAATTTGTATTTCCCAGAAAGCTTGGGTATAGTGAATGAAGTGGGAGGAGCCATACTGAAGGCGCGTTTTGTGGGGGCGGGACAGGCAAGCAGGGATGGAGATGGATTCAGGACATGTTTCAGAGGTGGTGTGGTGGGGTGTGGAGGGCTGTGACGCCAGGATGAGAGGGAGGAAAGATGTGTTGGGGATGACTGCAGTGTGTGACTGCTGTGTGTCTGGCATGAGGAACCTGGAGGTTGGAGATAACCATTTATCCAGCTGGTCAACAGAGAAGGAGCAGGCCAGGTTTGAGATGCCCGAGAGACATGCAAGTCGGACAGCTGGGTTCCTGAGGCTGAGCTTGCAGAGGGGCTAAGACAGGCATTCAAGAGTCATGGATGTCTGGATGGTGCTCCAGGCTCTCTACTTGGGTTTTATCAAGGTGCTTGGACACTGGAGTGAGGTATACGCTTTTGAAGAGAGTTCTGGAGCCCTGGGTGGGCTGGTGCAGGCTGGGGGCCTGAGTGCAGGGGGCGTTTGGATACCTACCAGTGTGCTGCTTATCTTCCTCTGCTCAGACCCTGTGCTTCCTTCCAGATCCTGTCCACCATGGCCAGGCGTCCCCGGAGCAGCAGAGCGTGGCACTTTGTCCTGAGCGCAGCCCGTCGAGACGCTGATGCCCGGGCTGTGGCTCTGGCAGGGTCCACCAGCTGGGGCTATGACTCTGATGGGCAGGTAGGTTCCAGTGGAGGGGGCGGGCTTGGCTGGACTAAGGTGAGGAGACACCCAAGGCAGGTATTGCCTGAGTTAGGACTCAAAGGGGAAGATGCTCCCGAGAGCAGAGGATGGGGCCAGCCTCAGGCCCTGCTGTCCTGTGTGTGCTCTGCTTGCCCAGGCACTTTACGCTGGTTAAGGACCCACGTGGCCCTGGGTGGCAGGACCTCAAAGCAGACACCACGTTCCTTTGTGTGTTTTTCTCCGAAGAGGGTGTCAGCAGGTACTTTGGTCATTTTGTTTAACAGCAACTTCTCCATTCCATTTAACCAATTTCCAAAAATAGCTATTGTTAACTTGAAGTGCAACTTTCTGGACATTTCCTTTGCTCATTCAGATCCATACTCTATATTTGTGTGTGTGCCTCTAAAAAAAGAATTTCAATTCTTAAAGACTAATATTCCTGAGCCTTCCCGTGCTCTGAGACCCTGAGCTCTGGGAGGCCCAGGATCATGGAGGCTGTGAGAGGAGCAGCTCAGCTGTCTTGTCTGTAGTGCAGGTTCCTGAGGTACCTGGAGGTTTGCAAGAAGAGCCTCACTGTGCAGCAGGGTGGGGTGGCGGGGCTGTGTGGCCTTCGTGCTTGTGGTGGAGGCATGTGGGGATGGCTTCACAGGCAGCTTCCTGAACCTCCTGGACCAGAGCTAGGCTTTGGCTGAGTCACCTCTGCTGCTTCCTGCAGGAGTAATCTGTGGGTAACTTGGTTCTTCTCTGTCACAGCCACCTTGCACTGGGGTCCTGGCTCAGCCAGGTGTCCTGGGCAGGGGTGGGAGCCTCTCCTCCCCAGCATGAGGGAAGCTGAGCCCCGTGGAATCACCAGGCCTTGGGGGAGAATTGGAGGTGATGATTCTGAGCTGGCCGAGTGCTAGGCCCCCTTCCTGGGGCCTCCCTTAGCTCCCTGCCCCAGCCAGCAAGAGGCCCCAGCCTGCATTCCTGTTCCGCCCCCAGCTCCCACTGACCACGTGGCCTGGAGCAGTCTTTTCTTGTATCAGTCCCTGCCTTGCTGGCTCATGGCTGTGGGATGTGGGAGGTGTCCAGGGTTGGGGGTACAGTGTCTGACACACACCTGTGGCTTGTTCAGTCACCTGATGGGCCTAGAGTACTTGTGTGGGTGAGAGAATGTGTCATCCCAGCATCTTTGAAGGCTGAACATGTACATTCCTGTCCTTTCTGCCCTGAGTTCTCATGGCTTGTGGTGGGGCTGTGGCTGTGCCCTGCCTGGGGGTTGGGAGCTGGGTGCCAACCAGTTTGACCCCTGGGGACTGCAACACTCAGGTCTGGGCCCCAGGCTGCTGCCTGGGGTGCAGTCTCCTCACTCCCTGAATTCAGCTTCTGCCCTTGATTCATGGAGTTTCTGTGTGGTGCGTGGGGCTGAGTGTAATAGTAGAGAAACTCAGTACTGGGGACAGGAGGCAGATCAGCAGGACCAAGGAGTGTCAGGAGCCAGTGAGAAGAGGATGTGGAGGGAAGGGCAGGAGGAGCCTCTTTGACGTGACATCTGAAAGCTGCAATCCAGGGGCAAAGAGACCCCTGCCCCAAGGAGGGAGTGGACAGGTGGGCAGGGCAGAGGAAGAGGGCATAGGCTTTGTTCTCAGGGCAGCAGGATTCTCAGCTCTGAGCAGGTCACTGGGACCACTGTGCAGAGGGTGCCAGAGGCCAGAAGAGTGAGGGTGGAGGCCAGAGCCCAACCAGGACCCCAGGCCGGCTGGGCAGGCTGGGAGAGCAGGCACATGGGGTCTGTCTGCATCCACTGGCCCTGGGGAGTCAGACTCCAGCCCCTCACCAGTCGGCTGGGGGTCCTGAGCCCAGGCAGGTGTCTGGAGGGGCCCGTGTGGCTGCAGAGCAGGAATGACAAGGTGCACAGAGAGCACCTGGCTGGCCTCCAGGAGGGTCTGTCAGTCAGCCAGTCCCTGGAACTGGACCGGTTCACTTAGTGTTTGGCCGCTGGCCTGAGATCATGACCTCAAAGCTCGGAGTCCGTACTTCGAGGACTGAGTCCTCCTGTAGAGGGCCAAGTCCCCACAGAACGTTTTCCTGCATGAGGTAGCAAAAGACCGCGGGGCTTATCAGGGCTGTGATGGGGGTTGAGAGCCAACTCTGTGAGGATGGTGAGGGTGCCATAGCCCAGGACAGGTGTGCAGGCCCTACCATGGTGCTCAGCTCTTGCCTGAGCCAGGCTGCTGTGGGGAGACCAAGCTGCTTTTGTTAGGTCAGCAGAGTACTTTGCTGTGTGGCTTCATCTTTATCTGTGATGTAGTTGTCTGGACAGTGATGGATGGCTGAGGGTGCAGCCCTGCCTTGGGGCTGAGTAGCAGCCAGGCCTCCAGGGCCCTCTGCTCTACTCCCAGGAAGCCACCAGGGTGGTAGGCCTTTGGGAAGGAGGCCCTCCCAGCTCCTGAGCCAGGAAGAGGTGTCCAGGGTCGCCATGGCTGGCAGTATAGAAGGGGTGGTTGGCTGTGCCCTTGAGACCTGAGGAAGCCCTTTGAGGCCAGACCCCCAGACTCTTCTTTGGCCTACGGTGGGCACTGGGGCCAGTAGAGGAAGGGGTCAGGTGGGGCCAGTGGAGGGTAGGGCAGGTGGGAACAGATGGCCCCTTCCTCTCAGCACAGCGACTCGGATTCGGACCCTGAGTACTCGTCCCTGCCGTCGTCCATCCCCAGCGCTGTGCCTGTGACTGGGGAGTCCTTCTGCGACTGTGACAGTCAGAGAGAGGCCTTCTGTGGCAGCCTGCACACGGCCCACCGGGGCAGGGACTGCCGCTGCGGGGAGGAGGACGAGTGTGAGCGCCGGGTGGGGCTGCAGGGTGGGTGGGTGGGGCCTCCGGGGCCACGGGGAGCCTGCCCAGCCCGGGCCTCTTGCTCTTGCAGACTTTGATTGGGTCTGGGACGACCTGAACAAGTCCTCAGCCACCCTGCTGAGCTGCGACAACCGAAAGGTCAACTTCCACATGGAGTACAGCTGCGGCACTGCAGCCATTCGGGGCACCAAGGAGCTGGGGGAGGGCCAGCACTTTTGGGAGATCAAGATGACCTCCCCCGTCTATGGCACCGACATGGTAAGTGGTTGGCGGGGCGCAGGGGGAGCTGCTAGGTGCCCTGGTCCCGAGCCCCCTCTGCCAGCCCCACTCTTCCCAGATGGTGGGCATCGGGACGTCGGACGTGGACCTGGACAAGTACCACCACACATTCTGCAGCCTGCTCGGCAGGGATGAGGACAGCTGGGGCCTCTCCTACACAGGTGCATGGGCCCCCAGGGCGGGCAGGGCTGCGGGGGCTCAAGACACCCAGGCTTACCCCGCCCCCACTGCCCCCAGGGCTCCTCCACCACAAGGGTGACAAGATGAGCTTCTCCTCACGGTTCGGCCAAGGCTCCATCATCGGCGTGCACCTGGACACCTGGCATGGGACGCTCACCTTTTTTAAGAACAGGAAGTGCATAGGTGAGGGTGTGACCTTGACACCTGGCTGTGGAGCGCAGCTGCCATTGAGCCCCTGGTATGGACCAGGTTGAGGGCCCCCCGCTTCCAGAAAGGCTGTCCTCATAGAAGCCTGAGGTCCAAGGGGCCCCAAATGAGGAAGGGCTGGGTGGGAATCCCAGCATCCTTAGTCACCCTAGGAGGACCTCCCAGGACGGCCTGAGCCTGGGGTTCAGGCTGTGCGCCTTCCCACCCCAACCAGGAGTGGCGGCTACCAAGCTGCAGAACAAGAGGTTCTACCCAATGGTGTGCTCCACCGCAGCCAAGAGCAGCATGAAGGTGATCCGCTCCTGCGCCAGCATCACCTCCCTGCAGTACCTGTGCTGCTACCGCCTGCGCCAGCTTCGGCCTGACTCCGGGGACACGCTCGAGGGCCTGCCCCTGCCGCCTGGCCTCAAGCAGGTGCTGCACCACAAGCTGGGCTGGGTCCTGAGCATGAGCTGTGCCCACCACCAGCCTCCCACACCCACACCCTCACCCCCGGCCGATCCCAGCAGCCCCGAGCCCCAGCGCTGCCAGAGGAAGCGCTGCCGAAGGACCTAGCTCACCCCACGGAGATGAGGGGCTGGATGGTGTTCCCCCTCCTTTCTCCCAACACCCCCCAGGGCAACACGGGAAGGTGGGCTGAGCCGCCAGAGGCTGGGACAGGCCTGGCTGTGGAGGCTCCGGGGCCGTGGCCCAGTGATCCCGAGACCAGGCCTGTCTGAGTCTGTCTGCGTCCTGGGCCAGGTGTGGGAGCAGCCACTTTCCTCAGTCTCAGGGGAGCTGCTGCCCTATTGCTGCTGGACCCAGGCTGCAGGCCTGGGAGGAGAGCCTGGGGGCTGGGGTCTGCTCTCTGCAAGGAGGGTGGCTTCCTAGGAGTTCAGCCCTTCCTGTGCTGCTGGCCCTGGGTTTTTTAATGTTCTTTGCATGTCGTCAGCTGCTGTTCCTTCTGTCTGAGGCTGAAATGACAGTAATAAACTTAGAGTCTATGTCTAATGCTTACACATGGGCAGGACAAAAGGGGTCAGACTGAGGGCCTGGGGCTCAACAGGTGTCCACAGCTTTTCTCTGGTTGGAGTGTCAGCACCTTGGGGAAGAGAGAACCTGATTCTCTTTCCTTCCTCAAGGCTTTATCTTATTGCTCCTTTTTGAAGGTGCTACTCCTCAAGTCTCCAGGTGACCAGCGTTTCCCCTAGTGGGGACCTTAGGTACTCCCCAGCCAGCTACCAGCCCCTATGCCCACATACAGGCCCTAGGGCATGTGAACCCTGCCCCAGTCTTCTCCAGACCTTCAAGCACTTGGCATCTCCCAGCAAGAAAACAATTTTCTCTTCTGCCCATAGCAGTTATTCAAGAACTGCCCCTCCCCCCGCCCCCACCTTGGGGGTCAGACCTGTACCCGTTTTCTTGCTCCCTGCATACCGCCCCTTGTGGGTTGCAGTCAGTCCCCTGGGCAGGCTGCATCGTGTCCTGCCAGTAGGTGGCAGAAGCCCTACCTGGTCCTCGAAGCATGGTCAGGAGCCCAGGTCCAGCAGGAGGTCAGGATTGTCAGTGGTCAGGAAGAGGCAGATGCGGCGGGAAAGGTCAGGCCCCACCCTGCGGGGCCGCACACCCTCACCCATCTTCACTGGGAGGTCAGTCAGGAGGGCCAGGCGCTCCTGCTCCGAGCCACAGGCAACGTAAGCCTAGGGCAGGCAGAGGGATGAGCAGGGCAGGGCTTGGGGACCCTCCATACCAGGGACTGGGGGAGAGGGAGCACCTGTTGCAGAAGGCGGGGGGAGGGGAAGGCGGTGACAACAGCATCGGCCACAGCTGGGCTGACCCGGTTGAACTGCTGGATCTGCCGCCACCAGGCCGCCCGCAGCCCTGTGCCATCTCCTGCTACTCGCTCGCCTGCTGCCCAGCGCCCTGCAGTGCAGAAGGAAAAGGGCCCCGACTCCCGGGCCTGCCTGGACAGGGGAGGGTGCGGGGAGGCTCCTAGAGGCTTCGTCCACCTTTCCTGAGCACCCGCCCCATACCCCCACCCCTCCTGGCAGCAGCCACCAGCAGGGTGAGGCTCACGCACTTGAAGGGGCGCTGGGCAAGGGCCTTGGTGAAGGTGCACACATGCTGACTCAGCTCCTGCCAGGAGGCCACCAGTAGCACATCCATGTTTGCCCAGAGCTGCAGGAGCACCAGGGCCTGAGGAGGGAGGGGGTAAGCCCGTGGGTGTGGGTCAGAGGAGGGCTCCCTTGGGGGACACCCAGCTGAGACCAATGCCACATGCCACCCACATGCCAAACCAGCCTCCACTGGGTCTAAGAGCAGCCTAAGCGCTAGGGCCCAGGCCAACCACCTGACCCAACCTGGCTGCACTCACCTCCTCCACCTCGGGCCAGCCGACTACCACCTGGGCACAGGCTGTGGCTGAACTCTCTGGCAGCCGTGTCTCCCGAGTGCTGGGCTGGTGAGACCTAAGCAGAAGTGACCATCACTCCAGCTCCCCACACCCCATCAGTCCCACCCTCTGAGTTCTTCTGCTTCCCCCAGAGCCACCCAAGGGAGAGGGTTAGCTGTGACACACCAGCCTCCAGCGCCACCCCTGCCGTTCCCCTGAACTCTCCCATCCCAGTCAGGCCAGCTAAGGGTGTCAGGGTGACCAGTACCAGAGGTAAGCATCCAGACCAATGACAGCCAGGTGGGGGCAGGCTGGGCTCCCAGGGGTGATCCACGGCACCGAACAGGCTGGGCCACGGATCTGCAAGCCAAGGTTTACCACACATGTCCTTTGGGACCAGTTTGCAGAAAGAAGGGGAACGAGACTGAGAACGACCCTGTGGTGCCTGGAGGCAGGAGTGGATGTCCCTGCCCAGCCAGTTCGCTTTAGAGAACCGGCTTTGTGCCTTTCCTGAGATCAAGGGCAGTGGCAGGGGTGGGGCGGAGATCCACATAAGGCCCCGGGCACGTCCTGTGCTCCTGCAAGAGACGGACTGAATCCCCCTCGCCATTGTCGGTCCACCTCTGCACACACGCCAGCCTGGCGCACAGCAGGTGCTTAATCTGGGAACTGGCAGAGGGTCTAATAATACTCTGGTGCAAAAATCAGCTGAACAGTCCCTATTTCTCCTCTAGCCAGACAGGCTGGGCTGTTGGGGGTCACAAGGTGGATTGCACAGCCAGTCTGCAGCTCTGGTCTTCACCCCCACCTTGGCAGCTTACTGCCTCTGACTTCTGACTCAGCTCCCCAGAGAACTCTCGTTATCCTGGCTCTGCCCTCTAGAAGTAGCTGCGGCTCCCATCTGCTCCCAGGCCAAGAGTCGTGCTGCCTTCCTACATCTCACCCAGAACATCCAAGATAGGAAACCCAGTCCCTCACGATTTGTGGACGAGGATTACTGCCCCCTCACCCTTCCCCCAGCACCTGGGTCAGCTGGATCACACCCTGAAGAAACTCCTCAGGCTCCAGCAGCAGCAGCAGGTCCTGCTCATCTGCAGCCCACACCTCAGGAGGCACCTGTGGGGACATCCGGGGCACTGCTGCCCACCCTTGGCCTCGTGCATCCCAGGGTCTCGACCTGGACACCCCAGAAGTTCTGAGGCTCGTGGTTACTGCCACTCGCAGTTTCTTCCAGTGCTGCTCTACAGAAGTCCAACATCCCATCTCCTGCTGAGACTAACACCAGCCCAGGTCCTCGAGGCAAAACTTTTGGCCACAGGCCTGATGGGGATGGAACAGCCCTCAGCAGCAGCTGCGTTCAGCCCACAACTATCACCCACTCGGCATTCCCCATTCTTAGTTTACTGGTCTGTAAAACATGCACGACTGCAGCAGGTGCCTTTCAAGATTAACTTCATGGCTATAAAACACTTAACCTAGGACACTCACACCGTGGGGGCAAGGGTCTGGCTTCACTCTGCTCCACCTGAGACTTCTGGCAGGGCGCTGGGGCTCCACACGGTACTCACAGCCCAAGGTGTCCAGGGCCTCAATCAGGATATCCGCACCAGCATCTTCCAGGATGGCTGAGAGGGGGCAGAGGGAGTCAGCTGTCACTCCTTCCTTCCCCCACGCGAAGACACTACTTGGATAGGGACAGCAGACGCACAGCCTGGTCAGCATGTGTTACCAAGACACATTCCGGACCGGCTCCCACAGCGCACGACTGAGTCTAAACAATCTTCCCAGCGGGGAAGCCGGTGCCAGTTCCTGGCCAACAGGGGGCCCTGAGAGATGCCTCACCCACCTGCAGTCGGGCCGACGATAATCTCCTGGGATTAAGGGGAACTTCCAGGCTCCCCACCCCGGGCCACTCTCTGCGCCCGCCCGCACCTGGGTCGACGAGCACCGCCAGGCGCCGCAAGGCCTGCTCCGGCCGCAGTCGCCGCGGAGTCTCGGCCGCCGCCCGGCGCTCATCCGCCGAGTCCGGGACTCTCACGGCGGCCTCCACGCCGGCGGGACCCTCACTGTCCGAGTCCGAGATCTCCCAGGTCGGGGGCCGCCGCTGAACCCGGCCCTGGCGCGAACCCCCGGCCCTCCCAGACTCAGCCCTCTCCATGGCCCGCCCGGCCTCTTCTCGGCTTCCGGCTGCGCCCGGACACCTTTGCGGGGGACACCCGCCGCTTCCGGCATCGGACGGGCCTAGCGGCGCGCGGCGACGGCTTCCGGCCGCAGCGGCATGGCGCGGAAGAAGGTGAGGCCGCGGCTGATCGCCGAGCTGGCCCGCCGCGTGCGGGCCCTGCGCGAGCAACGGAACCGGCCGCGCGACTCGCAGCGCTATGCCCTGGACTACGAGACGCTGACGCGGCCGTACACGGGCCGCCGGCTGCCCATGCGAGCCTGGATCGATGTGCAACGCGAGAACCGCCTTCTGCAGCTGCTCAGCCGCCTCCCGCTCTTCGGCCTGGGCCGCCTCGTCACGCGCAAGTCCTGGCTGTGGCAGCACGACGAGCCATGCTACTGGCGCCTCACGCGGGTTCGGCCTGACTACACAGCGGAGGTGCGCGCACCGTCTACACCGTCCCCATCGCCCCGCCCCCGCAACGCTGGGCACCTCTGCCTTCCCTGCGCGGGACTTTGTGGGATGGGGTCACCTGTCTCCCGATCCCTGGACAAGCGAGCTTTCTGAACTGATTCTCCTCCCCACTTGCTTTGCAGAACTTGGACCACGGGAAGGCCTGGGGCATCTTGACCTTCAAAGGTAAGGCTGTGTTGGAGACAAGGTAGGCTGGCTGCCGGCAACAGACTGTTCGGCCAGCGTGTGTGCAGTAAGCCTCGTCCTTTTTTCCCCAGGAAAGACGGAGAGTGAGGCTCGGGAGATAGAACAGGTCATGCACCACGACTGGAGGGTGGTGCCCAAGCACGAGGAGGAAGCCTTCACCACTTTCACGCCGTTGCCGGAGGACACTCTTCACTCTGTGCCCTACCCGCCGCTCCTCCGGGCTATTATTCTAGCTGAGAGACAGAAAAATGGAGACACCAGCACGGAAGAGCCCATGCTGAGTCTGGAGAGGTCGCGCATTGATCCCTGGGACTATCCTGAGAAACTGGAGGCGAAGAGAAAGACCAAGGGCACAGCCGTCTAAAATACCAGACTCGGCAGGCTCCCAGAAGGGTGTAAGACAGTGGGCACCAGTTTGGGTTACACTTGAATCAGGCCCCTGGGAGCCTGGATCCGACCTTCCAGTGACTTGTTCTTAGGTTCTACATTTTGGAGGAAAAGGGTGGGAGCAGACCCTGCACCTTGTGTCTTTCCTCTGTCCCAGCTGCTCGAACACGCCTATCTGACTTGAGAGGGGCAAGCAGGTGTGGAGCCCCAGTGTTGGCACGTGACACTTCCGCGTTGGCTCCCTTGTCTGTGACGTGTGTCCTCTGTAGGGACCCAGGCAGAAGCTGTGAACACGAATAAAAGCACATGAAGTAGCCCTGGGATGTGGTTTTTTTGAGTTTGGGGTTGGGCGACCGTAGCGGGCTGTTTGCAGGGTTGTAAGGACGAGCAGGCCGACACCAGTGCTCACAGCCCGGTGCTGCGAGGAGTGTAGCGCAGGCGCCAGGTGCGTGGGGAGATCGGAGGGGATTAGCGGCCGCAGAGTCGAGGCATGGGCATGAACGACTGGCACCGCCTCTCCGCGTCCCCCGCTGAGTTCCACCCAGGCAGCGGCGCCAGGCTACCCCGCAGCTTTAAACACAGGCCCCGCCCCGGCCTGCGCACGACCCCAGCCCCCGCCCCAGCCCGCGCCCCGCCGCCATCATGATCTGCCTGCTGCTGACCGTCTTCGCCAACCTCTTCCCGGCAGGTGAGCAGCGCGGGCCGGGTCAGGCCGGGCGGGGAGAGGGTACGGCCGAGCTTGACGCGCCCGACCCCGCCGGTCCCCGCAGCCTGTACCGGCGTGCACGAGCGCACCTTCCTGGCCGTGAAGCCAGACGGCGTGCAGCGGAGGCTCGTGGGCGAGGTCGTGCGGCGCTTTGAGAGGAAGGGCTTCAAGCTGGTGGCGCTGAAGCTGGTGCAGGTGAGGGCGGGGTTCCCGGGCGCGGGGGGCGGGCAGAGAGGGTGGGGTCACCGGGTGCTGGGGACACGGATTCCTGGCGCACCTGGCCCGTTCCCCTCCCCAGGCCTCCGAGGAGCTGCTACGCGAGCACTACGCGGAGCTGCGCGAGCGCCCTTTCTACGGGCGCCTGGTCAAGTACATGAGCTCGGGGCCGGTGGTGGCCATGGTGAGTGCCCGCGGTCGGGTGGGCGGAGGCGCGCGGACCTTGGGCTGACTTCGCGCTCCCGACCCCGTCTGCAGGTGTGGCAGGGTCTGGACGTTGTGCGGGCTTCACGGGCGCTCATTGGGGCCACAAACCCGGCTGACGCCCCACCCGGAACCATTCGCGGCGATTTCTGCATCGAGGTCGGCAAGTAAGGCTGCTCCCGACTCCCCCAGCTGGGCTGTATGGGGCCCCTGTCCACCCTACCGCCCACGCTCACGCGCGCCTCTTCGGCGCAGGAATGTGATTCATGGTAGCGACTCAGTGGAGAGCGCCCGCCGCGAGATCGCACTCTGGTTCCGCACGGATGAGCTCCTGTGCTGGGAGGACAGCGCCGGGCACTGGCTGTACGAGTAGGCGGGTTGCAGCCTCTCGGGCAGATGCCCCCTTCTGACGTGGATCTCCAGGCCCCGGAGGTGTGCACACACGTGGGCGCCCCCACCCCCAAGAGCTCAGAACACCCTTCCTGTGGTGGGGAGCACAGCAGCTTTGAGGACCTAGAGGAGGACAGACAGGTGCACGCCTGCCCAGCCCTGGCTGCTGCAGGCCTCCCTGCGGGAGCCCCAGGCTGTGCCCCTGTTCAGTCCTCTTGGAAACGGGGCAGGGCGCTATCCTGGCGCTTGGCTGGCCCCAGGGTTTCTTTTTATAATAAACTGAAGAAAATCTTTGTGTTCGAGTTGGCTTGGGCCCAGGGACACAGAAGTATGGTATTAAGACATTTATTACATACAGAGCAGATACGTAGGTTCACTTGCAGGGCCAAAGCCTGAGGAGAATCATCACCCAGCCCCTTCCCCTAGCTGCACCCCCCTGGTGACCCCCCCCCCCCGAGTCACTTCACAGCCCTGTGAGAATAGACAGGGGACTTGACATACATCACAGTGGAGAGTGGCGGGGTGGTAGGGAGAAGCCTGCAGCTGCACGTGGCGGCGGTGGCCGGCTGGGCTTGTAGGATGGCTGCCCAAGATCTGTGCTTCTCTGGTGGGAGGGATGGGCAGCAGGACCTGGGGCTGCCCTGATCTGTGCCTCGAGGAACAGGAATAAGGCCTGGGCAGGTTGGGGGGTAGTGGCAGTCCAGGGCGGTGCCCCTCAAAGCCGGCTGGAAGCGGCTCCTGTCCTCCGCCCTTCGGACCTCTGCAGCCTGTCGTCAGTTGCCCTCAGGAGAGCAGGCCACACCGCCAGCCCTAGGCACTTAGTAGCGTGTCTTGGGAGCTGGGCTCCTTGGAGACTGCACAGGGGCAGGCCTGGAGCACACCTTTCCCCATCACCCTGAGACTGAGCCTGCATCCAAGGGCTGACCCCAGGAGAGGCCAGGAGCCTCTCCTTCTTCCTGAGGCTTAGGCCTGCCCTGGCAGCCTAAGAAATTCCATCCTAGAGACTTCTGGGAGCAGTTGACTGGAGGGCCTGCTCCTACATGGTTGGTCTTTGCCCAGGCAGGGGAGGGAGGGCAGGGGGAGGACATGGGTCAGTGAGGGCCAGTGAGAAACTGCCACACAGGACGATCATGGGACTCGAGCAAGTGAGGGCATCTGTCCATTTTCTCAAGCAGGTGCCCCAGGGAGCCTGGTTACGTGCTTTCATGCCAGTTCCCAGGGCGGCAGGGATTGGGGTAGGGGGAGTCCAGGGAAGGCTAGAGACGGCCAGTTCCCTGAGGGTTGGACCCCCACGCTGGTGGGCAGCAGGCAAAGGCAAGTGGGCTCAGGGTGGGAAGACTCGGCGGAGTGAAGTCCCTGCTTCCCCCTCAGGGGGTTCCTGGGAGTGAGTGACGGGAGTGGGGAGCCCAGGGTGGAGCTGGGAGCCACCTGTAGGGGCTTCTCCTGGCCTGACCCACCTCGGGGTTCAGCCATGCTCTGGCCCTGAAGTGCCCTGGGGCCTTGAGGACTGTGGGCTGAGTGCCAGCCAGCAGCTGCTAGGGAAAAGGTGTTCCAAGAGGTGCTACCCCTGCCTGGTCAGAATGACCCCACTCCCCTGCCTCCCTCCCAGCCAGCCCCGCATCGCTGCTCTCTGCCAGCTCGAAGGGAGGCCAGGACCTAAGGTGAAAGCTGCAGGTTGAGAGGTTAGAAGAGGGGTGGACGGGCGCCTGTCTGCCTGCAGGGCGGGTGGTGGGCGGGTGGGCAGGGCTGTATGTACAGGTGGCAGGCATTGGGCGGGGCGGGGTGCCGGAGGCCGCAGCCTCACTCGGGGGTGTAGGACACCTGCCACACAATGATGTGGCTGCGCTCGGCCTTGGACAGCATGGGCTTCACCTGGCTCACATCCCCTGCACCCTCCTCGGGCTCGTCATCTTCTCCATCGCCTGGAGAGAGAGGGCAGCTGCTGTGAAGGGGCTGCCACTGCCAGGGGATACCTGGGGCCCTGGGCGTGCCCACTCACCAATGCGGAAGTCTATGTAGCCCTCGCCGCCACTCAGCACCAGCACGTTCTTCAGCTTCTGGGCCTCAGCGTCGGCAGCGGGGGCAGCGGGCCCAGGGCCCTCAGACGGGCTGTCGAGCACGCTGCCGTTGAGAGTGGCCAACACATTCCCTGTCATTAGGGCACAAGATGTCAGCGGGGCAGCTGGAGCCCCGATGCAGGCTCCTGAAGGAGGTCACAGCTGCAGCTCTGTGGGGAGCAGGGCCAGCCCCTCACCTGGCACGGACACGAAGAATTTGACAGCGTCACGGTGGCCGTGGAAGCAGAGTTGAGCCTGGGCCATGGAGCAGTAGGGGATAAAGCTACTGGCTGACTTGTCACTGCTGTCATCACCATACACGTGGATGACACCCCCTGGGCGGGTCCCCTCCCCAGACGTGGGTGATGTCTTGTTGGCTGGAGAGAGAGAGGGGCCGGGAGCAGCTGAGCCTACTGGTGGGGAGGCCTGGATTTCCAGCAGGGAGAGCAGGGGGTGAGAGAGCAAGGTCAGCCTCATCCCCAGGGCGTCCCAGGTTAGGTAGGGGACTTCCTTCTGAGAGCAGGAGGCAGGCACTCTGGACTTACCACGGAGCCCCAGGAGCTGGCCTCGGTGCAGGACCACGGCTGGGGGAGGTGAGGGACAGAGCATAGAAGGGAGAGGAGAAAAGCAGTCACAGAAGAGCTGTCGCCAGGGCAGCTCGTGTCTTCCTAAGTGTGACTGGGCAGAGCATGGGACCCCGGGACCCTGACTCGCGCGCCTAAGCAGCAGCCATCAATATCTCTGCTACTGCCTTGGGGGTCACTCACTCTCGGTCAATGGGATGGAGATGACGACCCCGTTGCCGGTGCCCACCCAGAGGCGGTTGCCCGCGATGAGCAGGGCTGTGATGCGCACAAAGGAGAAGCCCAGCTTGCCTGTGCCTGGTGATAGGGGGGAAGGTGGGTCAGTGGGGCCATCACGGGGGGCCCTCCTGCCACCACACACCTGGCCAAGGCAGTCCCTCACCCAGCATCTTGCTGACGTAAGGCTCGATATCCACGTCCTGCAGGTGCTGGTGGGTGTGGGCATGGTAGAGCCGCAGCGTGGAGTCCAAGCGGATGGACACCCACACCCCGTCACCGATCCACGCCAGCTGCCGCACCTGGCTCTCCCGCCGTGGGTGCGCATCAAATGATTTCTGCGGTGTCAGGGCAACCCGTCAACGGGGCAGGGGTGAGGGGAGCTCTGAACCTGCCACCACTAAGTGTCACCAGGACATCCACACAGCTCATGGCAAGCTCTCTATGGCCTGCTTTGCTCCCTTGAGTCCTGGCTCCCAAGAGGAGCCCTAGTGCCCACCCTGCACCCGCACCCACAGCCAGCACCCAGGAGGTGTTCGGGGCCCACTTAGGCCATCAGTGTGTCTGGACAGACTGGCATTCACAGCCCAGCCGCTTTCTGCTTGCCCATGACTTTGGACAAACCAGTCATTTCTCTGAGTGCATTTCCTTGGACCCCATGAAGCCCCCGCTAGAGTCCATTGGAGGGTGCGGCTGAGCCCGGCCACCTGCCCGCACTCGCCTCGATCTGCATGGTCTTGGGCTGGATGACGTGCACCTTGTTCTTGTAGCCACACCAAACACGGTCATACACGACTGCCATGCAGCGGATGGAGTGATGTGGGCGGCCCAGGTCCATCAGGTGGTAATTACTCAGGTCCCACTGGCTGTCTGCAGAGAGCCCACAACCCCTGCTCAGGCCATCTCTGCTCAGGTGGGCATGGTTCATGCCCGGCCAGCATCGGTGGGTGCTGTTCCCCTACCCACTGGGCCAGGCCTCACCTTCGCCTCGGTGGAAGATGGCCAGAGTCCCATCTGCCAGAGCCACCAGCACTCGCCCTTTCACGTGCCTGCAATGGAAAGGCAGTGAGCCAGGCTTAGGCTGGCACCCTTGGCTGTCAGGCCCCCCTGCTGCCCTGCCCCGACCCCCGGCAGGGTCACGCACACCAGGCTCAGCACCGAGTCCTTCAGCTTGATGGAGTGCAGACACTTCCTCCAGTTGGCGACAGCTGAATGTACGTAGAGCCTGTGGGGGAGGCGTGGTGGGTGGGGCTCACCCAGGGGACCCACCCCACCCCTGCCCGCAAGGCCCAGCTTACCAGCCATTCTGGGCTCCTAGCCACATGGTGGGCGCGGCACTGCTGCTGGCCCCAGCAGGGTCCCCACTGGGCTCCGGCTCAGGCTGTACACCACTCACTTCGGCCTCTGGCCCATTCTCACTGAGAGGAAGATGGCAGCTCCAGGAAGGTTTCCAACTAGGGAAGCCCAGCCCCGCCCACCTCCACCAGGCTCCCCTCCCCCTCAGCCCCATCGTGAGAGCCCACCTGTCAGGCTGAGCACTGGGGGGCGGGGTGGGGGCTGGGTCCGTGAAGACGTGCTCTGTGAGGGGTCCAGGCCGTACTGCGGCTACCTCTGTCTCACTGGGCCCAGGGTCTGGCACCTCTGTGGCCTCTGTGGCCTCCTCCGTGGACTGAGATGGGTTGACCTTCCCATTGGCGACGGTGGCCACCTCCCCTGTGGAAGGGAGGGGTGAGCTGGGCTGGGGAAGAGAGGATGGCCGTGGGCTCAGGCCCAGGACTCACCCTGGCCCTTGTCCAGCACCGGTGTGTCCCCACGGGAGGAGCAGTTGCTGCGTGGCACGTTGCAGCGGGTGGCACAGCCCACCAGGGTGATGCCTGCCAGCACACCATCAGCACCGGAGTCCTCGGGGTTCACGTCGCTGTCCAGGAAGATCTCCCCTGGAGGGTAGTCGCTGTCGCTGGCCGCTAGGGGGAGAGTCACAGCCCTGTCACCTCACACTGAGGAGACCCCACTGCAAGATGACACCCAGAGCTTGAGTCCTGGGACTCCCGGGCCGCCTGCGATGCCACCCCATCTCTTTGTCATCGGTGAGTGTCAGACTGGGGTCCCCTGCGACATCAATGGGACTGAGCAGGACATGACCACCAGTGAGCTCCTATCTGGATGCTTCCCCCCAGCCCCCAGCACAAGGAGGTGGTGATGATCTTCTGGCTCCCCTCTGAGTCTCACAAAGCTGCACCCTTGGGCGGTAGGGGGCCAGCGCTCACCAGGGATGCTGGAGATGCACAGGACGTGGGCATTGCACACGGTGAACTGGTCCACGACGGTGCCCGGCTGGTTGGCGTCGATGATCACCACTTTGCTGGTGGTCAGGGTGCTGGTGAGGATCCACACGCGGCTGGAGGTGGCGTCTGCCTCCGGCAGCTCCTTTCCCTGTTCGGAGTATGGGGACAGGGTGGCCTGAGAGCACGCTACTCGCCCGGCAACACAGGGTTTGGAGGGGCCTCCCGGAATCTCTCAGGATCTAGCCTTGCCTGTGGCCTTAGGGGACCCAACTGTCCTCCCCTGTCGCCAGGATGGCAAGAACTCCTAATTGCATATCACATCTGGATCATGGCACATGTGACCTCCCTTCCTCAGAAAAAGGATGAGCTCTGAGCAATAAGTCACTGGCCCCCAAGTCAAGCTGAGACATAAAATGAAGCTTTGGACTCCAAGTGCTTAGCCCCTTCCCCTGCCCCTGGGCAGGCAGAGAGATGTGCTCCTGGCAGGCAGATCACAGCACCTGTGGGCCTGACCCCTCCAGCCGGGCTGTCTGCAGAGCATCCTGCCCCGCAGAGGCAGCATGGCCCAGCCAGCCCTGGGGAGGGCAGGGAACCTCAGATGAGCCCAGTCTTGGGCCACTGTCCCCATCTGTTCTGTTTCTGTCATTCCCACCCAGATTGCTGGGCACAGTAGAGCCATTTGGGCATTAGGAGCAGAAGGTAGCCCTGGCCTGCCTGCCACTCTGACCTTCTTCTTCTCAGGGGATGTGTGGTTGCTCTTGGACTCTCCTTCTACTTCCCGGTCACAGGTCAGAGGGTCTCGGCCCGGCGCAGGCTTGACTCCGTTCCCAGGGTCCTCTTCATTCGGCTTCCACCCGCTCAAGTTGACGCCCGCCGCACACCACAGCTGGGGGCACAGGGCTGTGAGGTCCAGGAACCCACTCCTCCCTGCTTCCCAAACCTGCCGAGACTTGGCTTGTGAGGGGAGGGGAACTCTCCTGGCCTCACCCCTTCCCTGGCTCACCTTCATGGTGGGGTCCTTCTCCACCAGAGGACGGCAGTACACGGGGACAGGCACATTCTTCATCCGCGTGTCCTCCTGGCCCCCATTAGGACTCAGCTGTAAGCACAAGACAGAGGGGCACTGTGGGCACCAGGCCTGGGCCAGCTCAGGTATATGGGCAGCGGTTGGCTACCCAGTCTTGCAGAATCTGGGCTGGGGCTGCAGATGGCAGGCCCTGGTCAGAGGGGGCCAGGCCCTCCTCAGGTGGAGCCAGGTGTACGCAGGCGACTCCCCAGGGGCTCCCCTTCTGCGGCCTGGGAGGCCTGGCTGAGGGGGTGGGTGCCCCCCGTGCTGCCCCACGCCCCCAGGCACCTGCTTGTACTTGGCCGGCAGGCTCCAGCCACAGGCCTGCAGCCGCCCGTCGTCGTTGCGCACGTGCTCCCGCACCTGGCGGTACTGCTCGCGCTTCTGCTCCCGCCGGGCTGAGGACGTGCAGTCACTGGGCAGAGGAAGGGAGGTTACCGCTTGGTCTGCAGGGAGCATGCCCAACACCCCAGCCCTCCCTGCTGGACCTGTCCTTGCCTTTTCCCAGCGCCCATCTTTGGGGGGGGGTCTCCCCAACACTACGCTTGAGGCCATGTCCAGTCCCTGCCCTTGTCCGTTCTACTGTCACTGTCACCAAGGCCTGGCTGGCAGGGACCTACAGTGTAGCCTCCCCTCCCCGACCCTGGCCCTTTATAGGGAAACTTCCATAAGCTTCTGTCATCCAAGGAGCAAGGCACATGTCTCTGGGACTAAGAGGGACTGTGGAGGAGTGCAGCCTCTGCCAAGGACATCCAATACTCCCATTAGGGAATGGGACACAGGATGTACATGAAGAGGTCATGACCCCTGATGCCTGGATGCCATCCCCCCACCCCCATGACAGCCCCTAAAGCAGCCAGGTGGAGGCCTGGAGGGGAGGGGCCCTGGGACCTGTGGCTTCCCCCTGTGTGGGCCAGCGGGGAGGGCAGGGAGGCCCTGAGAAACTCACTCATCTGGGAAGAACTCCAGGGGCCGGCTGCCAGAGATCTGGCACATGGCGTGGCTGCGGCGCTGGCTGAAGCCGGCCGTGGTGGGCGACTTGTAATGGATGTTCACAGAGGGATAGGACCGCTTGGCCGGAGGGGGGCTGGAGGAGGAGCTGAAGAGGCGGCTGAAGCTGCCAGCCGAGGGGTGGGGGGTGAGGGGTGGGCCCGAGAGGAGATCCCCACAACTGTGGCTGCTGCCCAGACCCTCCCAGCGCCCCCAACTCACAACTGCCAGATGGTGGACTTCTTCTTCTCCTGGACAGATGGGTGCTCTCGGGACGCCCTACGGTGAGAGGCAGGGGAAGAAGCTCCCGCTCAGCCACTGCCCCGTCTGGCTCGGCCCCACCCAGTCCAACACACCCTGCTCTCACGGGGCCCCTCTTTCCTCCCTTGCTAGGGACCCCCACATGAACCCACTGGGGATGGAGCATCAGACAAGAGGGGCTCCTGGGTGGGTCACTCATGACTTCCTAGAGGTACCCTGCTGCACTGGCCCCAGCGGAGGGACTCGGCACCCTTTCAATCCTCCCCAAGAGAAGGAGGGATAGGGGTCAGCCTTAATCCATCACCAGGAGCTCCTCAGGGTGATCGCAACTCCCAGATAAAGACAGAGGCCCCGAGACCCACCTGATCATCTCGGTCCACCGCACGGCCTCCTGCAGCTCCATCAGCCGCTCCTTGTACTGGTTCCGCTCCATAAGCACACGGGCCATCTCCACCCGGGTGAAGCGGCGGCGCTGAGCCATGGGGATCTTGTCCTACAAGGTAGAGCACTGCTGCTCAGCCTGCAGGGGCCGCCCAGGAGTGGGGGCACCTGAGTGTGGCTCTCCCATGGATCTTCAGGCAAATGCAGTGGGGAGGGCATGGGCACAGGGACAGGAGCCACCCACCCTGAAAATACCCCCTTCTTTCCAGAAGGTCACATGACACACTTGAGGGATGCAACCCCGGTGTCTTCCTACGAGTTCCTGGACACTGGGCAATCTCAGATGCCCCTGGTCATGCTCATGGTGGAGACAGCCCAAGGTGGAGCAGCAGGAAGAGAGGTCTTAGGGGAGGTCTAGCGAGCAGGACCCGCTCACTACATCTGAACCAGACACCTGAGGAACCGGTGGTTCAGCGTGGGATCCGCCATCCAGGGCGTGACCAAGTCTCCTTATGCAAATTGGCCCCAGGCTGCCACAGGGTGGCATTGGGGGCCCGAGAGGGAGCAGCACAGGTGGGCAGCAGGGCATCCCCCCAAGTGGCCCCAACTGCCAGCACTTGGAGTTCAGGGGTGCGTCTGCAGCCCCAGGCCCAATGCGAGGAGGCCAAGGCACCAAACAGGCAACCTCCGTGCTCCATGAATCCCTACTTTCTCTCCTCCAGTACTTGGAGGTGAGGGGGCTGCACAGGACGGGGAAGATGAACAGCTACAGTCTCCCAAGTGCCTGCTACATGGCCAGCATCTTGATACGTGCATTGCACAACCCCCCAAAAATACTGCTGATGAGTGGGGAGGTCGGCACTCCAAATCCACCTTGGGTTGAAGATCCATGCCAGCCCTCTCCTTAAGGAAGGTGGCCAGGTGGCTGGGCCCTATTCTGGAGAGAAGGTGGAAAGACAAGGAGCCCTACAAACCCTTCCCCACAGGAGAGCAGTCCTAGGAGCAGTCAGCTATGGACCACCAGGGAGCAGAGGGGTGGAGGGCTTTCCTCAGAACATTCCATGCACCTCTGGGGGCTTGTGAGGACAGATGAGGGGCCTGAGGGCTTCAGGTATTCAAGCTGTTCTGTCTTGGGGAGAGCGGCTGGGCCGAGCAGGCAGAGAGACCCCGATCATGACTGCAAAATGCACCTACACGCAAAAGACTTGGGGCCGAGAGGAGGCATCCCGCAGAAAGCAGGGCGGGGTGTTGCTGCTGCTGGGTGCAGTCGCCATACAGGAGGGGTGAGGGCTCAGAGACCCAGAAGAACCAGCGCATCCCTTGGGGCCCGCCCCACACTGCCCACCCCCCGTGCCCGCATGTTAATAGTGGAATATACCAATTCTGTACAGAGATAGCTGCTTACATCCTCCACCTCTTCTTTGGGTTCACGGTGGGCAGTGATGGCCTCTGACTTCACTCTATAGGACAAGGAAGGAAGCAGGCAGTGGTGAGAGCCCCACAGGGCACCAGCAGGGAGGCTGTGTCCCATCTCTTGGCTGAACTCAGGGCTCTCCCTTCAGGTTCAGGGACCTGAGGTTCCCACCAGTGCCTTGGGGATGAGTGGCTCCCCGCCCCTGCTCACGTGTGCCCGGAAGCCCAGCAAGGAATGGGCCCTCAGGCTCAGGTGGTCAAGTGCTGATGGGAAGGCAGAGCAAGCTACCTCCTGGGCAAGGGCAGCACTGGCATCAGGCAGGCCCAGAGCAGATCTGGCTCCCAGTCCCCAAACCTGGCACAGGGGCCACCTGCCTAGGGCCCTCGTCTCACACCTCCCTGTTCCTGTCAGGAGCCACGGGCACCACTCTGGGAGAACAAGGTGAGGATCAAGCTGGAAGAGAAAGGCCACAGGGCAGTGCAGAGAGTTGTGGAGGAGACCGCAGAGCTTCCAGATGAGGCCAGACTTGCTGACCAAGGGGTGGGGAGCAGAGGGGAGCAGGAAGACCCACGGTGGCCAGAGGCCCTTATCGTCCCTCCTTCCTTCTTAATGAATGTCACAGTGTGACAGCAGCAGGAAGGCCGTGCTCAGCCGTCAGAGGAAGGATGCCCAAGTCAGAACCGCTGTGTCCCCTGCAGGATTCCCACGAGGATGGTGGAGACAAGAGGGGTGGGGTGGGTGGCCAACACAGTACTTGGGTCTGGATGGAATCAGATGTGAACTGAGGCTGAGCAGTGAGCACACCAAGTGAGCCACTTTAGGAAGGAAGGACCTCAGAGTGTAGTTAGCCAAGAGCAGATGCCAGGGCATTTCAGAGAGAGGACAGGAGAGAACTGGCCCCATCCTCTCGGTGACAACCAGGAGCCCCACTCTGATCCCGCCCCTGGGTGCCCCGCCCCTTCAGGGAGCCCGCCCACCTCCTCAGCTCCTCCTCCAGGTCCTTGATGCGGCTCTCCAGCCTGAGTTTGGCCTGCCTGGCGGCTTCCAAGTCCCCCTTCAGCACCTCCTGCTCCCCCGACAGCTGGTCCACCTTGGCAATGAGGTCATTCTTGACCACATTCAGGGCATTTCTTTGAAAAGACAGAAAAGAGGGGAGCCCCTTGTGAGCTGGTGTGTACATTAAGTGATGTGGTTTCCAAGGGGTCTGGCCACACTAGTAGATCTGAGAAGACACATCCTGGTCCTGAAAGTGGTGAAAGGCAGTACCCACGCCACCCTCTCCCCAGGCTGGGTGAGTGCAGCGGTGTGGATCCAGGTCCTGCCTGGGGGCTGCCCTCCAAGCAGGGTTGAGGCAGTGGTGACAGGAGGCCCCGGCCCTGGTGAGGGGCTGTCCCAGCAACCTCGGTGCTGATGAAGGGCGCTCTTACTTGGTTTCTAGAAGCTGTGAGTTCTCCAGCAGCAGATTCCCCACTTCCTTGCCCATGCCTGCAACAAAAGGTCTACTGTTAGCATGTATGCCTGGTGAAGCCAGACCCTGATGCTACCACACCTGCCTCAGAGGAACAAACATCCTGCCAGGAGGGCTGGCGTGAAGGGATAAGGACCAGAAGCCCAATCTACAGGAAGATGCCCGCACAGGGAGGCCAGGCCGGCCCTGGGGAAAGGCCTCTGCTGGTCTTCCGGCAGGCTCTCCATGGATAGGGAAGGCCCTGCTGCGTCCGAACCCCATGAGCATCTCAGACTGGTCTCTGGAGGGCACTGAGCAGGTTCCCACTGCCCTGATGGCTTACATTCTGGAGCTCAGCAATGACCTCTCACTGGGCTCTACCGACGGAAAGTCTGCATTCCAGCAGGGCCAGGGCAGCACCAGCCTGAGCCAACCCCGACAGCCTCTGTGCAACCACCTCAATCTCTGCCCGCCCCCCCAGCATCACCCCCTTTCCCCTAGCCCTGTGGTTCCCTGGCCGTCATGAAGCCGACCTCTTTCAGAGCTGCCTCCTAGGAGATGGAGATTGGAGCTGTTGAGGGGGAACAGAGAAGATGGCACGGGATGACAGGGAGACCCTGACTGAGGAGATGGGACAGCCCAGTCAGGTGCAGCCCTCCACTGGGCTAGAAGCAGACCTACTGGGACCTGGCCCGAGGCGGCAGAGGCAGGGGAGGGAGTGGAAATGAGAAGGACAGCGCTCCCTGGGGCTGGTGCCCCAGCAGGGCTGACGGGGCTCCTCTGTGACCAGGCCCCAAAGTGGACTCTGCAAACTGAGGTCTCCGCAGGCATGTCACAGAAACCCTCGAGCACTGAATCGCATCCTTCAGGACAGCCCCAGAAACCCAAGGTCTGTTTCTCTTGTTCTCGTCCCTCCTTGGCCTAACTCGATCGATTGTGAGACAGGATGACACGCACACTGTGTGCTCAGTGCGGGTTCCCCTACTGTTTCCACTCTCCCCTCCTGGCCGCAACGTGACCTGCCTTCCCCTTAGATGGGATGCAGTAGGCACCGGGCTCACCCAAGACGGGCTCACCCAAGACAGTCTCAGGGGTACCCCCAGGGGCCGAGCCTGCCCTGAGCTTATGGGGGGGCTCACCAGGCCTACTGGAGGCCCCACCACCCAGAAGCTTTGGCCCTGCTGACCCCCCACGCCACCGCCCCACCATGCGCAACAAAGCAGGCAGCTCAGGAAGCATGAGAAGGTGTCAGGTGGACAGAGGGAGACACACACTGAGACGGGGCCTTGGCCTTACCAAAAAAATCATCGCGCACTACGGGTGCCGTCCCCGTCCCACGGGAGATGGGCAACCAGGGCGGGAGGAGGAGAGGGAGAGAGGAAGGGAGAGAAAACAAGCGCGTTAAGCCCATGTGATAAGCAGGGTGGCCGGGAATGGGGGATATTTCAGGGTTACTTCTTGCTGGATTGGGGTGGACACAGGTGCAGGACAGGATGGGCAGATGGAGTGGAGCCAGCCACTCCTTCCAGAAAGCCTACCCTGGAGGTTACACAGAAGACCACCAGGCCAAGAGCGCCTGGTGGTGAGTTGCAGGGTCAGAGCAATACAATTGACATCTTAGACCAAAATCCTGGGTAGAGAGGGATCGGGGGTTAAGGACAGGAATCTCTGCAAATGAGGGAGAGCTGTGCCCATGGCCCAGGGCCTTTGAGCACCATGGGGAGGTCACACCTGGACAGCCAGGGACCTCAGAGCTTCCTGCTGAAAGCCAGACAACAGAAGCCTGGCCCATCTGCTACGTAGAGAGAGGACCCCTGAATTGTGCTTGGTAGGGGGACTCACAGGACCCCTGACCTCTAGGGGGGAGCACCCAACGGAGGGGAGACAGAAGAGAACTGGGCCTACACCTCTAATGGCTCTGGAGACCCTTGAGAAGTGGCCCTGGGGGGTCCCCAGCCTTCGAGGAGAGGATGGGTCAAGGGCATAGCAGTTCTCCCTCAGTTGTCAAGGTCAGAGTCAGTGGGCTAGTGGAGCAAACCAAAATAAGCCTCTGGGCAGCAGCAGGCTGGTGAGCAAAAGCACGTGTGCCTTAGTGGCCTCGCCCAGGATCAGGAGGGGGTAGGCTGCAGCAGGGTTGCCCCAGGATGCGCCCCATCCACCCAGACCCCACTGAGGGGAAGAAGGGGCTGCAGACAGACAGATAATGGAGATACACACCTGAGAACTCCCCTGGGGCCATGTCCAGCGAAGCACAGAGAGACAGGGGGAAGGAAGTGACAAAGGTCAGTTGGTGACTGGAACCAACAAAATAAAAAAAACTCTTATTAAAGGAAAAGCAACAATGATCAGCCATTTCCAAGTTCAAGGGCATGGGAGAATAGAAGTGGATGTCACCAGGTCTGTGGGTGACAATCCTATTGGAGGCAGGGACCTTGAAGGAAAGGAGGCCAGACAGCACATTCCTCAGTCCCTGGGAGGCCTGGGTGGATGTGGGGATCCAAAGCCTGCTTGCCTCTCCACCCACTCCCATCAGGAGGGCCAGCCCCCAATAAAGGTAACATGTGTGCGCATGTGGTTGCTCAAAAGTGGGGTGAGGTGGGTGCCGGCGCCCCTAGAGTGAGTGAGCCCTGAGCCAGTGAGCTGCAGTGTAGGACCTGGCCCCTCGGGGTGGGGGCACCGTGGCCAGCCCAGGTCTTCTGGGAAGGACAAGACTTCAGATAAAGGGCTCTACTGTGCAGGGAGGAAATCAACGAGTCTGGACAAAGCGTGTGGGGCATGTAGGGCCGCCATGTACCAAACCGCTCCCCACAACCCAGTTGAAGACTCGATGCAAGATACTATTCTATTTGGTTCATTTCATGCAGAAAGAAGTGGTATAGAAAGTCACTTGACTTATCACAAAATACGGACTCTGCTGTAGGAATTCACATTACACAGCAGAGCACCAAAAGAGGACGTGACCTTTCTCCCGTTTCCTTCCCAGGGCAACCAAAGTTAACAGTTGATGTCCTCTTCCTCAGATCTCTTTCTAGGTAAACAGCAGTTTGTAAAAACAAAATCAGCCACGCTCTCCATCCTCCTGGGCGACTGCTTGGTGGTACCTAATATGGTATCCCTGGACTCTTTCCCTGTCAAAGATCCATGATCACCCAGGATGTTTCTATGTATTGCCATATAGGAATGTCCCACTATTTACTGTAGCATTTGCTCCTTTGATAGATATTTAGGGCATTTATAGTTTTGCGTGAGCCCCGGGACACTGCAGCACAAGACCTCATGCGGGGGCACTGTGCCCTGTTTGAGAACCTGTGGTCCTGCTTGTGCTATCTCTACGCACCTCCCACCAGTGGGGTGGACAGCACCTGCTTCTTTTCTGCCAATCACTTGAGGAGAAAGCGCTACCTCTATACTCTCTTAATTTTCATTTCTGTCATTCCTGAAGTTGAGCATCCTTACATATGTTTATAAGTATCTTCTGTGAACTTCCTACTTTATCCTCTACCCATTTCCTACTGTACTTCACTTCACTTTAATGATGGAGATCATATATATATTTTCACGTAGTCACACCTGTCAATATTTTCCTCTATGCCTTTGGCCATGAAGAGAGGCCCAGATTATGAAAATACTCTCTAATATTCTCTTCCAGTTCTATTACTCTTGTATTTTTATGTTTAGATCTTTAATCCACCTAGAAATTACTTTTCTATTGGGTGTGAGGTTGGGATCAGACTTCTTTTTTTCCCAAGTGGCTACTCAGCTAATCCAGTACATATATTGAGTAATCCACCCATTTTTCCAATGACTTGAAGGTCTTCATTTATCAGATAGGAATTCCCATCTGGCTCCAGGTTTGTCCTAAGCCTTTGTGCTGTGAACTTCGAGTGACTGGTTTTATCGCTGCTCCAGAGCTGCCTGTCTCCATCACTGTAGCTTCACAAAACACCTTTGGTACCTGGAATGGCAGTCCTGCAAATTTGTCTTCTCTTAAAAATTTCTGGGCTATTTTTACACATTTACACTTCTGAATGAACTTCGAATCCATACATAACATTCCAGAAAAATACTAAGTCTGAGGGTCTTTTTCTTGGTACTGAATGAATTTATGTATGAACAATGGACTGATACGTGATGTCACCTGATGGCATTACAGAGCCCAGTCTTGTGTTGTATTTCTATTTATTCATGCTTCTTTCCTGTTCTTCAATTCTGCTTTCTAGTTCTCTTTACACAGGCTTGTCTTTTTCTCAAGGTTATTTCTAGACATTTCTAGGTCTGGTTACTGCATGGGTGGGACCTGCTGCAGAGCAGAGGGAAAGTCAGATCAACCTGTGCAGAACATCCAATTCTAGGTGATGCAGGAGAAGTTGCTTAGCTTTTCTGAACTTTACTTTCCTCATTTGTGAAGTGGAGATGTGCCTTCCTGAGTGGAGGGTCACTGTGAAATTCCCTGGTGGAGCACTAGGCCCTTGCTAAGTGGTCAATAAGTACTAACTCCCTTACTCCTCAATAAGGCTGATTCTCAGATGTATATTTTTCACACCTTAACAGTTCTGAAATTATAAATGGGTCTTATTAATCAGTGGCATGTTATAGTGCAATGTGCAGCAATTTTTTTTTCTTGGAGATTTCTAAAATAATGGTGCCTTACAAGTACTGATAGTGTGGGTTCAATGAAATACAGTGGTATATGCCTACCCAGCGATCTTTCCTTTCCTTCTGTGCCAGAGGAATTCACAGTCCTAATGCCAAGAGATGCACAGAGCAGCCAATCCAGGTATTTAGAGCTTGAGGGATGCCTTATCAACCAGGCCAACTGCCTTAAGAAGCATCTATCTCATTGCAGACAAAGCATCAATGTGTTTTGAAATTACAAGACTATCCACTGTGAAAGCTATGACCAAACCAAGACCACCAGAGCCACCACTGCTCCAGTTTCTTCCTGCCCGGGGACCTGAAGGTCAGGTGCCCACTCCTTCGGTGGGTGTCTTCAGGAATTGATGATGGGGGACCAGGACTACCATCACTGACACTTTCTCCAGCTGAGCCAGACCCAGGACAGAGCCCCTGGGAGAGGGGACTAGAGCCAACCCCAGCTCACCCCTCTACCCTGCTGGACAAAGGGCAGGCCCCTCTGCTCCAGGGCTCCATACACAGATCACAAGAGCACCCAATGCTCCTCAGCTCCTCAGGGCTGCCTGACCTGTGCCCCTTGTGTGAAAGCCCCAGAAAGGCACCAGAAGACACATTACTCCCAAGAGCTGGGGTCTCGTTCCAACCAGAACTGAGTGGTGCTCAGAGGCAAGAGTCCTGTCAGCCATCACAGTGCAAGTGCTGAGGGCACAGAGACTCCTGCGCTTTGCTACCAAATGAGAAAAGGATTCTCACATCTGGCTCCTCAGAACAAACACCCATCAGATGCACTGGGAAGAACTTCCACGAAGACGCCAGCTGGGCCCTCTTCCTGCGGGCTCAGGCCTGGCTGTGTGTGCAGATGGGAGGCTGGCTGGGCAGCATGGTCCACACAGCCAGCTGAGTTGAAGCCCAGATGTGCTCCAGAGGCACCCCGAGGCCCCATGGGCAGCGTGTGTCAGCGGGGAGGGACAGCCGCAGAAAGACAAACAGTGATATCTCTTAGATGCAAGGCAGCCCCGCCTCCTCGGGCAGCAGATGGTACAGTATGGACCATGTCAGAAGGCAGTCCTCCAAGATTTTGGAAGTAGACTTGATACCACCCACTCACCACGTGTCCAGCTGAGGCAGCTGCCCCAGGTTCAAGCTGCTGCCTCTTCCCATGAGAAACACCCTGTGGGCCCCCTCAGCGGGACTGGATGTAGGGAAAGGACACACCAGAACGTGCCCTGACCTTAGAGCCACACACTGCCCCAAAGCCCACCTCACTGGCTGTGGAGGTGGTGGTGGTGGGGCTCAAGCTGCAGCCCCAGGCCCTGGAGCTCTTGTCCCCAGCAGGGCTTCAGGGACAATGCTGCTTCTCCAGGCTTGGGCTCCAGACTCACAATCAGGGATGGGGTGGGGGGAGTTGAACCCCCTGAGAGACAGTGTGGACTTCCCACTTGCCACCCCAAGGGCCACAGCCTGGCCTCAGAGCCATACAGGCCGCCCTCAGCTACGGGCAGACACTGGGAAACACGGGGCACTGTGCATCTCATGGGCCCTCAGGGAGGGGGAACCAGGAGCATGTCTACATCAGGTGGGGCTCTCTGTACCCAACTCAGACCTAGCGCGGGGAGTTCAGTGGGGAACTACGGTGCAAGGGCTCATGGCGGGCACTGACCCCGTCTGGGCACGTTCCTCTTGGAGTGGAAGATTGGCAATGGCCACACTCCCAAAAGGTTCCTAGAGTGAACTGCCCAGGGGAGGGAGCTTGGAGCAGGGCTGGGGCTGAGGGTTACTGGGGTGGGCTTTTCCTTGGGGCGGCGAGATGTCCTACAATTAGACAGCTGCTTAAGACCCTGAACCCCGCTGAGTAGGACACTTTAAGTGGGCAAGTTTCTGGTGGGTGAAATACATCTAAATCTTGAGAGTTTGTAAAAAGCACTTCCTGGTTCACGGTTCACAGAGACTTTGCTTTCATCACAAACAAAATCAGCAACAGCAAGCCCGGGCCCTGCAGGCTGGGGCTGGCTTGTGTTTACCTAGCAGGTCGGCCCCTTCATCCACGTCCCCGATGACCTCGGAGCCCGCAGTTGACAGCTCGTGGTACAGGGAGTCAGTGTTGATGCCAAAAGCCTTGTTCACGATCCCCTGGGTCGGGCTGTGAGGACACGTGGCCAAGAAAGGCGGAGTGAGTGGCAGCACCCAGGACACCCCTGCGTGGCCGTTCACTGCCAACACTGTGTGGGCGGTGCAGGTGTGGCGGGGGGTGGCGGGTCGGCACCCTGGGCAGTTCTCCCACTTCCAGAGGCTGCGGGGGCACCTTCACCAAGGGCACCGACTCCTGCAGTAAAGGCTGAGCCCACTGGGACCGGGCTCTGGGCCCAGTGAGTACCTGTTGCCCGTGCGGTCCAGGCGGGGCTCCCGACCCATGTCCAGCTCTGGGGTGGAGTCGATAATGTCTTGGACATCAGACCACTCGTCACTGCTTCCCATGCCTGGGGGACACAGTGGAACCGGGGTCAGGAGGGTGACTGGCAGCTCCTCCCATGATTCATGGCTGCCCTCGGGCTCCCTTACCCAGAGACCCCAGCTAGACCACCGCCAGGCAGGGAGTGTCAGGAGAGGCTGCTTCCCAAGCTGGGGCTGGATGGGGCCTGTCTCCCAGAACTGTGCCTCCTTTCTAGGGTCTCACCTGAATAGGCCAAATTCCTCCCCTCCCTTTGCTCTAATTAGACTGGGTCTGTGGGATGACAGGGCTGAGTTGTGTCCCCCAAGTTCACATGCTGAAGCCCTACCCCCAGGTCCTCAGAACATGCCTGCATTTCGAGATGGGTCTTTAAGAGGTGGTGAAGGTGAATGGAGGTACCTATGCTGACGTTCCGCATCTCCTGCGTGACCTGCACCTCCATGTTGCGGCTGTTGCGCTTCTCCCGGGCCCGCTTGCTGTTCTTGGTGCCGGCACCGTACTCGCCCAGGGGCTGCAGGCCCTCGCTGAGGGGCGTGACAGCGGCTGAGGGCACGGAGGAGGTGGGCGTGTTGGACTTGGTGCCTGTGGTGCTAGGCGTGGCAGCCGCCGAGGACTGGCCCGACTCGGACATCTCGTCCTGCGGACACTGGGGCCAAACACAGGGAAGAGGGAAGCTCGTGGTTGGGGTCGCTGCCCCCCATGGCCCCAGGGGAGGCCAGGCAGACCACGCAGGCCACCGCCACGAGGCCCTCTTGATCGACTTCTCTGCCACTTGGCCACAGTAAAACACCATTCTGTGCACAGAATGGAAGGGACGGGGCCTCTTCTCTCCCATTGGGCTGATTCCTCCCAGCCTAGTCATTTGGCTCATCCAATCGCAGCCTCTGGCTTTCCTGAGGCAGCTGCCACCTTACTTAAATGGCTTGGATCTGGGCTTTCGGCTCACAGGCTCCCCAGGAAGGCCCGGTATGGCCGTGCATGATAGACATGAAGCTACAGAGATGAGGCAGGTAACCCCTTGCAGCCAGTGCGGTGGCAGAGAGAAGCCATAGCCCAAGGCTGGGCAGAGGTTCTAAATGGGGCTGGCAAGGAGGCGGGGAGGCCAGCATGCCTTCTAGTCAAGTTATCGCTCTTCCACGAGGCCTCAAGGACTAGTCCCTCCTGTTCCTGTCTCCTGCTCCCTACCCTGGCCATAGTCAGGGCTATGAAGGGTGCATACCACCCCAGTTCCACCTGTGGTGGCCTCCCCAACAAAGAGGCACCAGGGGACAGGTACTGCTTAACCCCCACGTCCCAACTGAATCAAAGTATGCCTTCAACATCTACATAAATGCAAATAAATGGAAATTCGACTTCCACAGAATGGGACATCCCCCAAATGTTCTGGGAGTGAAAAGAGACCAGATCACTGAAAACTGCAGTCGACCACCGACCTTAAGAATCTCCTTGGAACAAAACGAAAACAGACTCATAGAGAATGAATGGGCAGTTTTCAGAGGGGAGGGGGTGGGTGGGGCCAAACAGATCAAGGGGATGAAGAGGTACAAACTTCCAGTTGTACAATAAATAAGTCATTTCTATGTAATATACAGCATAAAGAATATGGTCAATAACATTTTAATAACTTTGGGGACAGAAGTGTGTAAATGTCAAATCATTATGTAGTGTAACTGACACTAACATAAAACTATATGTCACCTATAGCTCAAAAATTAAAAAACGTGACAACCCCCCCAACAAAAAAAAATCTTCTTGGAGAACACATTCTGTCTGAATAAGTATGGGACAGGAAGCAAGCATCCTTCTCCTGTGGGCTTTCCTCATGAAACTATTGGGCAATCTCAATAAAAGTAACCCCCGCTCTTCTAGTAACTAATATCAGTAACTCCCAACTCAGCCCTGGGGCAGGTGTCCCAGACACCACCCCTGCACCAGCAGCCTCTTGCATGGTGGCAGGAAGGGACACGGCCTCAGGAGGGGCTGAGGCCCCAGGGAGGGGGGAGTGCCGCTGAGAGGCAGCTCCCGTGCACAGCCCAGCCAGTGCTAGACCACGTGGTTCCCCCAAAGGACACAATTTCAGGAGATCTTTCTAATGGGAGGAACTGATGACAGGGGGGTGTTGGCCCTCTCTGTGAAGTGAGGACCAACCAATACTGGCCTTTAAATAAGAAGGGCTGACAGGACTCCTGTGGCTGCCTCTGGGTGACCATGAGTCACAGCTGGTTGGGAAACTTCCAAGACCTGCCTTTTCTTGACCTGCCCAGACCTGACAGGGCCCAGGCAGGATGCCGCCTCTCCCAGGGCTGGCTCCCAAGACTTCTCTACTGGGAACCTTACAACTCACGTCCTTCTCTAGGCAGGGCTCCCATCCTGGCGGCTGTGTCCCCAGGGGACGTTTGCTGATGTCTGGGGGCACTTCCTATTGCTGTAGCTCAGCACCCACAGGGCACAGGACAGATACTCGGCCGGATTGCCGATGTGCTGTGGTGAGCACCTCTGTGCAAACATTTTTGGTTTGGGTTCTGCAGGTTAGGGCCAGTTTGAAAGGAAAAACCCTTTGCTCTTCACCATGCCACACACACTGCACACTGTGGTGCTGGGGCCCTGTGTGCTGTCTACCCCATGCATAGAGGTGCCTGGGTGTCCCGCAGGGAGGCCCCTGCTGCCACTTGAGGGGGGACAGTGGGAGACAGATGTGCAGAGACTTCCACAAAGATGGGGTGGATGCACAAGCCCACACCTCCAGGAAGCACATGTTTTCTGGACAACCTGACTCCACAGCCACGTTCCCCAGCCTGTCTGCGGCTTGAACACTCGTGCCTGTGGGGTTTCGGCGGGCTGCCTGACCCTGGTAATCGATATGGGGAATTCTTTGGAATAACCAGGCTCCCCCAGCTACCCTAGCTCTCTGTCACCCTATAGGCCACCACTTACCCACAGGACATGCCCCCTGGCCACCACTTACCTAAAGGAACCTGCCAACCTCTAACACCAACGGGCAGCAGTGACCTCCAAATGCAAAGAACCCACATCCCAGCGGCCATGCCTCCCATGAGTAGCCACAACTGTTTGGTTAAAACACTGAAAATACAGTACATAAAAACAAAAAAACAAAAAAAGAACAACAAAAAAAAATTTAAAAATTAGAAAAACCTGAAAACCTAGAGCGTGAAATAAAAAGAACTTAAATGTAATTGTTAAAAAAAAAATCAAAGGAAACACACCTATGAACTAAAACAGAAAACGCTATGATTTATTAAGAGAAGACGGTTTCAGACACGGAGGAGGAGGAGAGGCAATGCCATGAGAAGACAAGCCGGCCCTGCTGCCCACGAGGCCTTGGTCCCCACAGCTGTCTGAGGCTCACGTGTCCCTTCAGGAGCCTCGGGGGTGCGCACCAGCTGCAGGCCCCCAGCCCTTCTGCCCGACTGCCCCCGCCCCACCCCCGGCAAGACAGCCAGTAACTGGAGGACGAGCACCCGGATCCAGAGCTGCAGAGGCGCACTCACTCCGCGGGACAAAAGCAGAGCAAGTGGGGAGGCTTTCTGACACAGCTCGCAGCTGGCAGCAACCTCCCACGGGTGAGCTGGACACTTCGAGTCGGAAGGACAGCCGGCAACAAGCTGCAGCAGGGAGCTTCCAGGGAAGCCTGGGACCACATCCATGGCCCAACCCAGCCTCTGACAGCCTCTGTGGGAAATCCACCAGACCTAGGGTGGCCCCCTCTACCCCAAGGTTGGCATCCTCACTGGGCAGTGAGGCCAGTGTCCTGTCCTGCCATGGCTGGCCTTCACCAGCCAGGCTGAGCTCACAGACCACAACCGGCAGCAAGTGACAAGGGGCCCTGAATGAGTGATGGGCCGTGAGAAGAGCCTGCCCTGGGCCTTCCCGGGGCCCCCGTCCTGGGGTGCACTCGCTGGTGAGCTGCACACACGTAGGATGTCCACCTTCTCAAACTCAAAGCCCAGAGGTCATTAGCATGGACAGGCAGGTAAGAAGAGCCCAAAGAAGAGAAGCTGACCCCTTGCCTTTGACACCCTCCCAGCTGGAGGGCGAACCTCAGACACCAGTGGGATAGCGAGTCTGAGGTAACGTCTGGTCTGGCTGTGAGGCTTTGGGGTATGTGGGAGATGGTCCCTAAGCGCAGCCCTGACACACGGGCATGCTCTGGCTGCAGAAGGGTCTAGCCAGGACTAGAAGGTGCTACACACGGACACGCTGGGGGTGGCCAAAGCAGCTGAACCTGGCCTGCGGCCATGCCCTCCTGAGCTGGTCCCGTTTCTCCACTGCTGTCGCACCTTGGAGAGAGGGTCACTAACTCAGGGAGCTGTGAAGGGTTGTTCACAAAGACTGGGCTTCCTGAACGAATGCAGAATGATGGGGAGGAGAACCCTCACTCCACAGCACGGCTACAAAACCTGGTAGCTGGAGCTCAACTGCAGCTGGCCGAGGTCACTCAGGTGCCAGTGGTCCCCCGCAGGCACGAGCTTGCCCCCCATCTGGGCACGTACCGTGCTGTCAGCCAGGGGGAAGACGTTCAGGGAGGTAGGGCGCTCCTTCCTGCTGAAAAGGGAGAGAGAGATGGGAAGGAAGAGGACGGTTAGATGGCGGCTCATGAAATAAGAGCTGAAAATGCTTTCTAGACATGCAGATGCCCATCCTGCAGCTGGAGCTGCTCTAAAGATATCCCTCATCCATATGGGAGTGAGAGGTCAGTGGTGGGGAGGGCGTGACCTCCTGGGGCAGCCTGTCACGCACAGGGATCTCCCACTTCCTCTGACCTACAGCCACCTAATCAAATGTGTTCACGCATTCATGGGAATCTTTGCTTCACTGTGATCCCCTCCTGCTACATTGTGATTTATTAGTTTTTATTTATTTCGACTTCAAACAGACACCTGCTATGGATGCTAAGGAATCCCACAGCAGTGCCTGCAACAGGCCCCTTGGCATCACAGCCAGCATTGACTGGTTCCCCTGAGTGGTGACTTTTATGATGATCCTCCTCCTTGGCCCTGCTTCTGCCTCCTGGAGCCACACAGAAGGAATCAAGCCTTTCAGCCCCTGTTCTTTGTCCCTTGTGGCCCTGCACGCCATGTGGATATCAATGCTTTTTCAGGAGACCTGTGTACAGAGTAAAGAGCAGCCCTGCCCTTCAGCTGGCGCTTTTCTCTTGCTCCAAGCGGTTCCTCCAATCATGGAGCAGAGACACTGAAGAGGGATCATTTTCCAGTTCTGCTAGGAAACTGGGAATATCCACTAGCCTGGACTGAAGCTTGGAGCCTCCTGCCGTGGACTCAGTCCCCAGGAAACGCTCCTCGGGCCATTAGTAGTGGTGAGGGCTCAGGACCCAGGCCCGTGGGCTGTGTGGAGTCCTCGCTGCTCAGAGTTGTTTAGGCTGTTGAGAATCAGAATCCTTTGCATCACAGCTTCTCAAGCTCAGAGCTTGACCCTCAGAGACTGAGGTGGGAGGGGTGGCGGGGAGTCAGGTGCAGAGGCTGGGTGGTCCTGGAGAGAAGATGGTGGCTTCCTAGTCGTGCTTAGAGGATGCAGGTGATGGAGAAGGGGAGTGGCGCAGCCACTGTGAATGCAAGTTACTACAGCTGGGTAGGCGGCATCATGGAGCAGGACTCTGGGAAGGACATCCTTCTGGCTGGGGCCCCTCACAGTTCTGGGGCTGCCAGGGCGGGGCTAGGGTAAAGCAGGAGGAGAAGATGGAATCTGGGGGCAGAGTCCTGCCCCGGCCCCTCTGTTCAGGGAGACACTGTCTACTGAAGAGCAGGGTCCCTGGACCCGTCGGGACCTCCAAGGCAGGGACAGAACCAGAGGAAGCCTGTGGGGCCTGGACAGAGTGGCCTCGGTGACTCGGGAAGGCAGTTTCCTGTAGACGATCTCAACTGCCTCATGCAGTTCTAATCACCCGCGACAGAGGGCACTTTCTTGGACAAGTCTCAGACCATCACTTGAGAGTTAAGGCGTCAAGTCGGAAAGCTCTGAGTTTGCAGACCCATCATGACCCCAGCAGCCTGAGGCTCAGTCCCCACCAGGCTGCTCTCTGATGACAGCTCCCGAGGCCCCCAGGCATCCGGAAGGCAGCTCCCTCGGGCTCCCAGCCCCACCCTCTAAATCCACTGGCTCCCAGTGCTGGTGTGGGGACCCCTCTCCCAGGGCCCAGCTCTGACTTCGCATCAGACGCACACAAAGGGTCCCGCGGCCCCAGGCTGTCACCAAATAATAGAGGGTGATGGCAGGGGCAGAATGTGGGGCTGCCTGCCTCAAAGGGCAAGGGACGCTTATCCGCTGCCCACTCCCACAGCTCTGTGCGCGTACAGCCAGGCCGCGCTCCCCAACAGAAACCTTCACTGGGGATGGAGTCCCATCTTCTCCCTGCCCTCCACCCTGAGCCTCAGGAGCATTCGCTGCACGTGGTTGACTGCTGGCTCAGGGCCCCGCCAAGGCTCAGTCACTGTGCCCTCTTGTTACCACCCCACAGCTCCCTCTGGAGACACCAATGCTGTCCCACTTCAGAGGCTGCACTCAGAGGGGTCTCACTGCTGGCTCTGGGCCCAGTCTCTGAGTGACTGAGCTGGGCTGCCTGACGCCAGGGTGCTGGGTCTCCACCCCCACCCACCGCCTCCCCAGCCCAGGGCTGCGGACACGTGGTCCGACCTGCACACAGCCGTACGTTTGCTAGCGGGGCCTGCACTGCCGCCTGCTTTGGGGCTGTCTCGGGGATCTGGGACTGGCCCACCGCCTCCTCAGCATCAGGCCTTATAAATGCCACATCAGGAGCCTACGACCTGTACCATCCCGGCAGGAAACGTGCCACTGGACTCGTAATTGAGAACCGTCAGCCGCCCTGGTGCTCCCAACCCGAGGCCCAGGGACTGCTGCAGTCTTTACCTTTTCCTCCATGACTGGCGAGGACTGCAGGGCAACAACAGACAAGGGCCAGCACACGGCAGTGATAGCACAGAGGGCAAGACAAGAAGACAACATTAGAGAGCGAAGGGCGGGGGCTTGGGTGGCATGTGTGCACACCAGAGAGTAAAGGCACGACGGCAGAGGACAGCCGGGCACCCCACCCTGCGCTCCCCCAACAGAAACGGACAGATGTGGACCGTGCAGACGCCTACACGGGACAGACGCAGGACACAAAGACACATGGCCCTCTTGACTCAGACAGCAGGTAACACGCACTCAGCACAGACCAGTGCATGTGGGCAACGCTCATGTGGTGACAGAGCACACAGAGCACACGGTCACATCTGCCACGTTCATGGGCCCAAGCAAGCTAACCATCGGGTTTTATTCTGAAGATACACAGATTCATGAAACCAAGCCAGGAGGGAAGGAGAACGGCCCGATTAGGTTCAGCGGCGAGCAGCGGCAACCTGGCACTACCGGTGGAGTTGGGGAGTCTGAACTCAAGCTGGGCAGACATACATGTTATGTCTCCAGAGGACCCAGAGTTGTGGCGGGACAGGGTGTACCCCAAAGGAGAGCAGACCAGGAGGGCAGGGCAGGGCCTTGTCCTTAACCGGCTGCTGCAGCAGCACAGGCCACAGGGGACCATCCCCCCACCCCATGCCCCCAGCCCTACAGAGGCCAACGCCCAGCACAGCGAGGAGGGCTTATGCTTTCTCTGTCTCCACTGGTGTGCACGCTGGAGACCTAAGGCTGCTGAACACCTCTGTTCACCCAGAAACAGGCCCAGGGCAGTCAGACACGCACGGTGGGCCCTCGGAACATCTCAGTGGCAGCAAAGTGTCTAGGCTGCGGAGGAGCGGCTGCAGGGACAGCAGGAGCCCAGGGTTTCCTACACCACAGCAGCAACCATGACGCCACCAATTCTGTGTGCTGGTAATGAAGCTCAACACCACCAGTTAGCTGGTAGGACGACGGGGGCAGCCCAGACGCAGCCCATCCTCTTTGCTTCCCAAACACATGCTGCTCCAGCACCACCTTCACCCCAGTCTCCACCCAGGAATATACCTTGACCACCAGGTACAGGAAGATACCTCCGGCTCCTCCCTCATCCCAAGCAGGCATCTCCTACAGGGTGGGGACTCTGGCTCGGGAAGGTGACTTGGCAGAGAGCACTGTGGACCCAGACACACACACCCCAGCCCCGGGGATGCCCCTCTGGCCAGACACGGCACGGCGGAAATCTGGACCAGAGCCCCTGTCTCTCCTGGACACTGGTGGGTAGGTTTGACTAACAAGGCTCCCATGGGCCTTGGCTGGTGTGGAGAAAGCCATTCCTAGGGCACCAACCACCAAGCGCATCCCGTCCAGAGGGGACTGACGGCTTTGGCCAGGCAGCAGGACCTGGACTTGCTGGCCCAGCAGAAGAGGCCCACAGAATCGCCCCTTAGGAAACAGCTCTTGGGGCTTCTTACAACCAGCCTGCTCTGTTCCCTGAGGACAGAGGAGAGCTCAGACACAGCCTTCAGGAGGGGAGTCCTGACCAGGAGAACGGCGGCATCTGCCACGGGCTGGGGACTTCCTCGGGGAGGGGAAGCTATCTTCTCCCAGGCCTGCCCATCATGCACCAGGGAGAAGCACTACTGTGGCTGGTGCTGGGCTGGTCCAGGCTCTGCTCAGGGCTGCAGGAGCCACAAGACACATCTTGACAGCAGGTTCCCAGGCTATGTCCTGTCTCCACTGTATGCAGTCGCCCACAAAAACAACACCCCATCTTCAATCACGCCATCTCTTCTATATTGAGGAGGAATCAGAGGTCCGACCCGTGGTGATGGCCAGTACCCTCAAGGCCCAGCTTTGGAGCTTGGGCAACTTCTGATTTTGGCTGAGTCCACATTGTCCTGAGGTTCCGAGGATGCCTATTTCTGTCGAGTCCCTTGGGTGCTGACCGCTGTGACTCAGGACCCCAGATGCTCTCGGCCTCCAAGTCCTGGGCCCAGAGGTCACCTCCCTGGCTCCTGGGAAAACTGGGCCCCTCTCCCTGGGCTCTCTGCTGTGTAACCTCCGAGGTGCTCCAGCCTTGAAAGTGGACTGGCAGGGAAACAGCCGAAGGCTCTGGAATGCCATGGCTCTCTGGAACCGGGCAGGCCCCCAGTACTTGTCAGAGATGCCCAAACCACCAGCCTTCGCAGCCCCAGCTCAGACTGCCCAGTTCAAATGATCCCCAAAACAACACAAAGAGTCCCCGATTCCAGGTTAGCATTCAGTGCAGTTACTTCAAAATTCCCTTGGGAACTTCTGAGTGCCAGGCGTGAGGATTTCATAGTGTTTGCAGGAGCTGGTAGCCTGGAGATCGGTATTTCCCACTTTTAGATGTACCTGACCCAGAAATGGTATCTGCAAAGGGTTTGGTAGTTTAACAAACTCCTTGATACATATTCTCTCACAGAGCTGGAGGGGGGCAGCAAATGACCCCCAAGGTACTATTTCCGAGGGCACAAGCATCCACAACGGTTGTAGCCCCTACTCCCCACTAAAAGCGGTGAGACTGTCTGAAAACCTGGATGACCACCATTCCGAGGTGCTACCAGGCCTCTGCTTACACACTACACGTTCTGTTTTCAAGTCAGAAGACTTGGCAGCTTTGCCCAGCATGACCCAGAGAGTAGCTGACGCCGACCTTTGTAGACACAACCCACCAAGGAGGCAGGTACAGAGAAAACAAAGCCTTTATGTGACTGACCAGGGGTTCCAGGTGTTTCACTGCAGGAACAAGGGGCCACAGCTGGAAATGAACTAACAGTAAGCTCGACCTGTGGGTCATGGGGTTCCAGCCTCCAGTCCCTTCTCCAGCCTAATGGAGATGTAGAAATTGGCACCAACCCGCCTGGCCTTCCAAGGGCCAGCTCCCTGCAGCTGGCCATACCCCAGAGAAGACCTTGGACAGTCTGCTGTCTTGGGGACAAAGGTGCGGCCTCATCCTGCCTGAAGGGCACTGAAGATAAAGGAGGAACCGGGCCTCTGCTCCCCGGATCAAACCAGCACTGGACTCCTGAGCTCAGACAAGCAAGGGCCACTGAACCTGCCCACGCCACCTGTCCCACACTGGGAATGCGGCTCCGCCTGCTGGTCACCAAGGCCTCCCCACAGGTGCAGTTGGTTCTCATGATTCAAGGTGATTATACAACCAGCAAGTCACTGCAAACACTGACTTTCCTCATAGAAGAAGTAAGTACATAGGTAGGTATACATCTCATAGCGATCAGAATTTTAATTCCTAACTCACCCTGATAGATTCTATTTGCTTTATCTTATAAAAGAGAAAACGAGGTGCACAAGTATTTGGTGGCTTGAACATGTCTTAGAGGACAGGGGCCAGAGCTGGGCTTCAGGTCCCACTAAGTGGCCCCAGAATCCCAGAGTCTTGCAGGACACTGCACTGCCCTCCTGCTTCTTTCCACGCCCCACCCAGGGTCTCTGCAGGAGGCGGGGATGAGTGGGCGGAGTGACGCTGGGTGTGACCTCAATTGGCACCCTGTGTGCTGGGTGACTTGAAATTTTCACCGCCCTGTGCACATCTGCAAGAATGCCAGGAGTGGTGATTTTGAGGCTACAAATAAATTTTAGTGAGCAGGTGAATGCACAAACACAGACTCTGCAAGTCTCAGGAGGGCTCTGGTGCAGGCCCACGGAAGGTCTACCTCAGCCCTTCCAAGCCCACTCTAGCGCCTTCCTCAGCACACACCCCTGCACAAGCCACATGCTCCGACCAGACACCCCTCTTTTTGAATTGGGGGAGGATGCAGCTCTCAGAGCACCCGTGGAATAGGGGTCCCTGGCTCTGCAGTCAGCTTCCCGCCCTACCTCCGCCCTGGCAGGCTGCCCTCGGTTTGGCTGTTTCCCCCAACCTGCTGCATCTTGGATCTCTCGATATGCTCCACGTAGGTCTGGATCATCTGTGAAGAAGAAACCCCCTGTGAGTGCTTCCTGCCGACCAGCCCCTCCCTGCCCTTGAACCTGCACTGTCTTCCCCCTCCCCCTCACTGGGCTCGGACAGAAATGAAGGCAAAGGCTAGGGAAGGCAATCATTGGGCCCCAAGGGTAAGAGTTTGCAGCTTCGGCAGGGGAATACCAGAAAACAGAAAAGCGGCCACGGTTTGCAGCCAACCAGGTGAGTGGGGCTTGGCTCCGCGCAGACACCCACCTCGGTGTGCCGCTGGTGCAGGGCGTTGTACTCCTTCTTCATCTCCGACTCCCGCTCCTCCAGCCGGGAAACTAGAAAACACAACCGCTTATAGTCAACTGCACAGCCCTCCTCTCCCTGGCTCCGCGTGTCTCTGGGCTGGGCTGCCGGGGGGCAGAGGGTTCCTGGACAAACTGTCGTCTGGCATGGGCTGCCAGCAGCGCTCCAAACTTGGAGATGGCTTCATCGGGAGAGCATGCCCAGGGGACGCTGGCAGGTAGGTTCTGACTGGTCTGGGTCTGGGGGTTTACTGTGTGTGGGCTGCTACTTGAGGGTGTTCAATCCTGCTACAAAGAAGAATGGTGGGTGAAACACACAAGTGTTACTATTTGTGCTTAAGTCGGCTGTGGCTTCTGAGGCGCAGGCACAACTCACTGGATGTGTCAAGTTGTGTCAAGTGTAGACAAGAAGTGGGCTGGTGGCTTATGGAAAGAGGCAGAATTCATCAGTAAGTAGCCTCTAAGACACGTAAAGAGAAAAGAATATCTGAAACCCAGGATGGAACACACAGGTGTCCCTTACACATGCCAAGGGCTGGAAAGACCAAGTCATGATCGTGCCACCTCTGGGCTGGTGGCTGTGTCACCCCCATGACACCCAGGATGGTCCCTGTGTAGGCTCTTCCTAAGAAACACAAGGAAACACCTGAGTGTCTCAGGGTGACTGTAGCCAACAGCGCATGCGCACCCCGGGCCTCAGACACCTTACGTCTGTGGCTCTTTGTTCCAACCTCAACTCTGCTGAACTCTGCACAGAGTAGGGGAAAGGATGTGTGACATCCTTGCTCTTCCCTCTCTGTGGCCCTTGCCCCTGGTGCTGACGAAGTGATAAACTTCAGCCTGTAATCTGGAGTTTGTGTTTTCCTTCTAAGAAAAGACAAGAAGGTTTCACATGTGAAAAGTATTCTAAGCAAGAGGAATATGAAGGACTCTGTGCAGTTATAGAAAGCACTGATCTGTGCATATCTAAAATGGGCCTTTTGCTTTGCCTCTACTTTGCAGAGACGTGTGTGTGTGTGTGTACACACTGGCCACCTGCTCACCTACACACCTGTGAGGTACCAGCTTTAGCCAAATGGTCTTCAGGTCTTGGTTTGTGGGATAGGGACGGACCCAACCATCAAACCATGTTTTTTTCTTGACTGGAGCTTGACTTTTCAGAGGGATGAAGGCCCCTGTTATCCAAGGGAATGAGGTAAAGCAGCAACTAGATCTCAACCATCAAAACCTCTAATTTCAGAAAACTGTTAATTACACAGGTTGTTTTAACTTTGACAGTATAGTTTAAACAAAGGCTTCTGAAAGCTAAAATAATCGTTATGATAAAAATAATAATTAAACAAAAAAACCCTGCCCTCGCCTCTCCTTGAGAGGGACGGGGCATTCCCACAGGCACCCTGGTCAGCCGTGAGCCCCCCCTTGGAACTGTCACTACAGGGGCCCCGTTGTCAGGCCCAACTTTCAGGTCACGAAAGAGCAACATCTCACACTCAGGAACCCCCAGATAGCAGCCAGGAGCTCTGTCCTGAAGGACCATAACAAGATCACAGATTTGTGAATTTGGGGTCAGACTGCAGCATTAAGCAAAAGTGCTATGTCATTATCAAAGGGACCTTATTTATTTATTTTGTTTTATTTCCCTAAACGAGTCGAGGCCACTGACAGAAATACAGAGCAGTGTAAAGAGATAAAACAAGTAACTGAGAGAATCGCACTGAAAAGAAAACCAGGCTGTCCTTGGGTTTTTCTTGCTCTCTTTGTATCAAAGGCTCTGGGCACCCCTCCTGGCCGGCCAGGGAGGGTCTGAGGATAACTAACACATTCAAACACGGCGTCCTTTCAGAGGCCAGCAACTTACTCTGATCTGAATAGTTTTTGGCCTTCAGTTCCAGCTGGCGAGTCTGAAACTCATAGTGTTCCACCTGGATTTGGAGCTCTTTCTTCTCTTGTTCCAAAGCATCTTCAAACTCAATGAATTTCTGTACATGCAAGGAAGAGGAACAGCAGGTGTTAGGAACATGGGGAGGCCAGGGGCAGTAGCCCCTCCCAGCAGGGCCCAGGCCTCAGGCACAGAATGCGGTCTCCCCAGCCCCCTGCGATGGCCTGCCAGAGACAGTGCAGGAGAGCAGGGGCTGGAGGAGCTGCCCAGAAGTCGGTAACACAACCTTCTAACTGGCTACCCCGAAAGTCACTCAGGGCCTGGAGGTGAAATGAGCTCATGCACGCTCACCTTAATCTTGAAATCCTTAATAATTTTTAAACAAGGGGGCCATGTTGCCAGTTTTGCACTAGGCCCCACAAATTAAGTAGTTGGTCCTTATGCAACAAGGTAATATTAATCCTCTTGGTACGATACATCTAAAAGAGGCCAAGTGTATTTTCTTGGTCTGTATCTCAGTCGCTGCTCCGTTCAGGAAGCTGTCATTTGGTGGAGTGACCAGCAATGTACGGTCCTGCTCCGATTCTTTTAAAAACCAGATTAGGGGTGGGGGTTGTTGGTCTAGATTTGGAATCTGCACCTTAACATGCTATGTTTCTGGGGAAAATTATTATCAAATCAAGTGAGAAGAAAACATTTTGTAAAACAAGAGAAAATCCTCAATGGTCTTCGGAGGAGATCTAGCTTACCACTGACAGCCTGGGGTGGGGGTGGGAGGCGGTGAAGCCAGGCTCCAGTCCAGGGGGCATGGCCCCAGGCTAGGCGATGGCACAGATGCCACAGCCCTGATAGGGAGCTGTCAACACCTCGATTTTACTAAGTAGGAAATGGAAATACTAAGAAATTTCATTTGTAGGAAACATAAATATCAACTAGGTTCTGAAAATATAGTCTCAGAAGATGGGAATATAAAACCGGTTGCTGATTCCAGGTTTTGGGTGTCAAGAAGAGTTGGTGAATTCATGGTGGTCACGGCCGTGTTTCCCATGACAACAGCACCCAGTCACTCCCCCCTCCACCACTCTCCACCCGCCCCCCAACTCTGGGCCCCAGAGACACTTGACTTCCTACAGCGGCTTCTCAAAGGTCTTTGTGCTGAAAAGCACTGGGGCTCCTGCCCGAAGGATGACTCATTCTGCGCAGTGAATGAGAGGGCAGAACACATGGGGGGAAGGGGAGGGGCGGGCAGGGAAGAAGCTGCATCAGGAAGAAAATCTGTGTTAATGACATCACATGCAGCTTAAGTAAAATGAAGACAAAACCACCCCACTGCTGGGAAAACACACAGAAGAGGTGAAGTAGCACACAAAATAAAAAAAAAGTGGTTCTGAATGACCATGGATATGACCAGCAAAGAAGAATAAACAAATGCTATTAATTGGCTGGTAAAGCTATTTTTTTAAATTGGGTAATTCAAATTCCTATTCCTTAAAGAATATTTAAAGAATGACATAAACATATACTTTTGTAGAAAAATCAGATGAGAGTGTGAAAAATAATACTTTTAAAGTATTATTAAAGTATAAAGTGAAAGTAATACTTTTAAAAAACCCATAATTCTACCATCCAGAGAGGGTCAGTTAAAACTGGGTGACACTCTTCCAGACTAGTGTGTGTGGGGCGGGGAGGGCAAATGTGCGATCACCTTGTACGTAGTATTCTGACCTGGTTTATTGGCTCATTTACCCTGGAGCATCTATGTGGACAAATGTACTCTACCACTCCCACTTTTAACAGGTGTGTGTTCCCTGTGAGTGTGTGTGTGTGGAACATAGTTTACTCAACTGATCGCCTATTATTGTTGGACTTGGGTTGCTTTAAAATGTTACCACTTGTGTATCTGCCCAGTGGCATCCTGCTGTGGTTGGGCTGATGACTCTTCTGAATGGCATCCCACCCCTACATCCCCCGGGGCAGGCGGTGCCCTTCCCAGAGCGCCCACGGCCTCTGTCTGCAGCCCGACAGCAGCGCCGCCCACCTGACAGGTGGGAAAACAGCCCCGCGTAACTGTTTTCATTTTTAGTTTCTTGATGACTGATGATCCTGAGTAAATGTATCAGTCATATATGTTACTTCTTTCGTGAACAGCTTATTATGTCTCCTGTCCGATTTCCTACCATGTGTTCAAATTTTTCCCAACAATCTGTAAGGACTTATCACACCTAGTCAAGAATCTGTCTTATATGCTGTAAGCACTGTCTCCAGGATGTAATTTGTGGGTGCACAGTATAGAAGTTTATTTACTTCTATACCATTTGCTTAATAATATACTCTTTCCTCATTGCTTCGAATGCTACCTTTATCATATGCCAAATTCTAATACATATTTCAGTCTATTTCTGAATCAGTGCTAAAGGTTTTCTTAAACTTATAGTGTTTCAGTATCTTTTAATAGCTGATATATATCTGCTCTCTGAAGTCTTCCTTTTCAATATTTTCTTGGCTATTCCCACTTGTGTCTCCTAGATTAAATTGAGAATCATCCTGAATCACTTACATATTTTTTTTTGAACAAACATTTTGCCTGTCATAAAGCATAGGTTCTCTAGTTCTTGGGAAGGGGTCCCTGTTTTTCATGACAAAATGCTCAGGCTTGGATTTGGGATAAAGAGAAAACTTACCTTGAAGAGCTATTTGATGGAGAAACTGGGGCTAAAAAAATGGAAATCTTCTTTAAAATGAGCACTGTGCTACCTCCAAGCTGTAGCACCTGAGTTTTACAAAAAGAGACGTAGTCTGTGGTACTGATGTCATTTCTCTAGAATTCTCATCTGTATTTCATCATATCACCTGCATTTCGTATCTGAGAGTCAGCTAAAAAAGATTTCTAAATGAAAGACGATGTAAGAAAATCTACTCCCAGATCCTTAAGGTCAGACAGACATTCCTAAATCTATCCTGATAGGTGGTCATTAAAATTCAAAGTAGACGACAGTGCCGAAAAGCCTTGTCAGGCCACCAAACAACCCCTATGCTTCGAGATTCCTGATGAAGTTGGCCCCAAACCAGGGCACATGCAGAAATCCTCTGTTGTTACGGTCTTTTCAGGCCTTTCAGCACCAGGAAATATGGAGATGTTGACTGTGAGAGAAAACACCTAACTAAGTAAACTGTGTCTATGCACGTCCTCAAGGCCAAAGGCAGAGGGCATCCCAGGGGGGCAGGGAGATGGTGAACACACAGGATATCAGTGGTTCTCAGGCCAGTGCAATCCTGGTGCCAAGGGACAGTCACAGGGCAGGACCACTCAGTCATCCTCTAAGCACCCGGCAGACCAGGGGTGTGAGCAATCACAATCATGGGGCAGCAACTCCCCAGATGAGCCAAAAAACCCCTAGAAACACACCAGCAGACTGAAGAGCCAGCCCCCAGCCCCCTGCCGGGCTAGGAGCAGATACCAGGGCATTGTCAGCCCTCCACAGGTCGGCCACTATGGCTGCTTCCCCACTGCCTTGGAGCTCAGCATCCCACCAGCCAGAGCTGACCTGGAGGGGATCGCAGGGGCTCCTAGTTCACAGGAACATTGTAAACACAATACAGGATCCATAGCTGAAAAGAAATCCTTTTTCTTCCCCTCTGGAAAAAAACCATTTCAATGTCACTGCAGTAATTTCAGTTAACAAGAATGCAAGATGGCCATTTAACCAGATGGAATACACAATGCCATCTTCATCAGGTATCATGAGGAATAAATGATGTGAAGGAACAGTGCCTGGCCAAGACTAAACAAATATTTAATCTTTAATTTCTATGAGGAAACGCTCAGGGCTAGACTCGGGATGAAGTGAAAATCATCTTGACAAGTGAAGAGCAGGGGACAGTCGTTGACGGGGCCGGGAATACAGCAGGGGCTTCACGGCTGGTGATTCAATGAATAAACGAGGGAAGGAGGTTGCAAATTCAAGTTCTCCTTCAACACAAGGGAGAGAAGCTATGGGAAATGGGGAGAGGTGTCAGCAGGGAACTTTATTCACAGAGTTAAAGTCACAAAAAAATTCAACAGATATTTTCAAAGAAGCAGAAAATATTTTTCTTTAAACATCATTTACTTTAGATTTAAGAGAATCAAGAATTTTCAGTGGTGGGGGACAGGGTTAGGTCTATAAAGAAGCCTTTCCATAAGAAAGTTTTAAAATTTTTCAGTTTTTATTGAATTTATCCCATTCAATTTATCCAGTATGAATGGTATGAGAAGAATAAAATTTTAACTGTCAGCACTTGGGTTGAGTGGGTCCACACAGCCCTGGATTGTAAAACAGTAATAATCTCCCACCTGAAACACTGCAGAAGGTGTGGCCCTAGCAAAGGGAAAACGTCATACACATGCTAATTACGGGTACTACAGATCTGAGTTTGTTTGGAATTGTCACCTGTCTGAGTCTAATCAAAATGTCAGGTATCATCTGATAACCTACAGACATTTTTTTGTTTGTTTGTCTCATTCTTTAAGGCCACCCTTAAACCTCCTGAGCCCTCCAAGAGCAACGATGAGCCACTAACAATTGAGGAAAACGCACCAAATGTGGCTTATCCTGAACACTGAGCTGTGAAATACCTAATTCTCACCTCTAAATATCAATATACCACATGATTCCCTTTTTAGATTTGTTTTTAAGATATCCTTCCCCCTCTTTCTCCCTAACAAAGTGCTCTGTTTTAAAATTAAATTCAACTTTGATTTTCAGAATTTGATTTTTGGTGAATTTCAAAGTATGTATTAAAGTCATGTGAGATAGAAGGCTCTTCCAAATTTTAGGAATCAAAGGAAGCTATTCTCAGTATCTCATGGAATAAGTTCATTCTTCCCATTTTATACATACAAGCAAACTTAAGTAAGAAACTGATTTTTCATGCCACATATAAAATTAAAACAACATAATAACCAAAAACTTCTCCAACTTGGGAAAGGAAACAGTCACCCAAGTCCAGGAAGCACAGAGGGTACCACACAGGATTAACCCAAAGAGGAACACATCAAGGCATGTAGTCATCAAATTGACAAAAATTAAGGATAAGGAGAAAATATTAAAATTAGCAGAGAAAAGCAACAAATAACAAACAAGAGAACTCCCATAAGGTTAACAGCTGAGTTTTGAGAAGAAACTCTACAGGCCAGAAGGGAGTGGCACGATATATTTAAAGTGATGAAAGGGAAAAACTTAACAACCAAGAATACTCTGTCTAGCAAGGTTCTTGTTCAGACTTGATGGAGAAATCAAAAGCTTCACAGATAAACAAGAGCTAAAAGAATTCAGCACCACAAAGCCAGCTTTACAGCAAATGTTCAAGGAACTTCTCTAGTCATCAAACCATAAGAAAAGAGAACAAAAAGAAGAAAGAAAAAAAAAGACCACAAAAGATTGCTTTGGCAGTTTAGGGTCTTTTATGGTTCCATATAAATTTTGGAATTGTTTGTTCTAGTTCTATGAAAAATGTCATGACTATTTTGACAGGGGTTGCATTGGATCTGTAGACTGCTTTGGTAGTGTGCCCATGCAGTGTGGGCAGGTGGGTAGAGAGGGAGGGAGGGTGTTTCTTTTGATATTGATTCTTCCAATCTAAGAGCACAAGATATCTTTCCATTTCTTTGTTATCATCTTCGATTTCCTTCATCAATGCTTTACAGTTTTCAGAGTATAGGTAACCTCCTTGGCTAAGTTTATTTCTAGGTATTTTGTTGTTTTTGATACAATGGAAATGTTTACGCCAGTTATAAAATTCTGGTTTTTTAAGTGGAAAAAAAAAGTGAATGAAAGGCGGCAAATGGCAAAATATCCTTCTTTCTTATGGGTGAGTTGTATGCCATTACACATATATGCTGCATCTTCTTTATCCATTCATCAATTGATGTACACTTAGGATGCTTCCATATCTTGGCATTTATAATGTTAATAGTGGAATGTATGTATCTTTTTGAATTAATTCTTATTTTGTGGTTGGCTTTATTCCTTTGATAACTATGTAAGTTTAAAAAGCTAAAGCTCTAAATGTTCTCAGAAACAATGAACAGTACATATATGTAAATTAAAAAAACACGTGCAGTAAAAAAAAAAAAAATTAAGACAACGGAAGCCAGCATTACCAATCCCAAAGTGCAAGACAGATTACTAGGTAAACACTCTTTCATGACGTACTCTTTAGTTTTGGTAACTTTCATAGCCTGAGGTTGCTTTAATTAAATGCAAAGCAAATTAACATATTAAATCCAATCCTTCCCTCTTGTATGTCCTTTAGGCCAGGGTCACACATAGGAAGTAATTCAATTCTGGCTGGTTTGTTAGAAATGAACACAACAAGAATCAAAGATCTTTTCTTTTCTTTTGCATTCTTAATCATGTAATTCCTTCCTGGGGGTGAGGGGGTCAAGTGAATTTCCAAAAGAAAAATGTTCTTTGTTTTTTATCTTAGGCGGGCAGAGTGGTGCACTTGGGGTGCTGGGCACAGGCTTATGTGCCTAGGGGGAGACGCCTGTCTCCTGGTGGCTAATTCCCTGGTCCTGATGGTGCCTTCCCGTCATGATCAAATATTTACTGAGTGCTCACAGGGGTGCTGAACCCATAAGACCTCAAGCGTCAGAGGCTCCTTTACAGCTTTCTTTCTATCTACAATGCAGTGTGGGCAGGTGGGTAGAGAGGGAGGGAGGGTGTTTCTGCATTCAAATTGTAGGCACACGCCTGAGAGATCAGGTCACTGCCGGAATCCAAGAATCGGGTTGATTTCATTTAAAAAAAGAAAAAAAGCAAAGGTTCCACATTTGTTATGTTAAAGGGACCACTGGTTCAGCATCTGCCTGAAATGAATCCCAACAAATGGCATTGGTTTAATTCACATTGATTTTCAAGAATTGGTAAGATAGAAATGAAAAGTGTGTGTATAAAAATACCTATTTTAATATATATTTATTTAAATATTGTATGTTAAACACTAATATATAATTTGTATCTTAAAATATATATCATATTTTTATTATATATGATATATGATATGGTGCCTGGGAGATAAGGAAAAGGAAGATAAAACAAAAACTCTAAATGCCCCATCCTAAGGATTCTCTGGGAGAAGTTACTCTCAAGTAGACTATGTTCTCCAAAGCATTCTCAGCAGAACACAGAGACTTCTTAAACTTCCTAATCCACTTGGCTTCTCCCTCCCTCTTGCTCAATTTAACAGGAGAGACCTAAGGATGCCCGTGATTGGCCACTCGGTAGACAGAGGGTCTCGCTGCCCAGAAGCGAACATGGCAGACCAGCAAGAGGCCAATGAGCACATGCACCCCCAGATTCCGCGATGATCTGGGTCTGGTTTACTGTGAAGAGGGAGGAGTGGTCAGAAGGCCGGCGTGCAGAGGTCAGGGAACAGGAGCCTAGGATACAGGATGGAGGAAGGGCACCCTGAGAGCAGGGGAGACATGAGGCCAGGGAGGGGGCACCCAGAGAACTTTTAGAAAAGGCATTGCTTTGAATTGGCCACTGTGGTAATCAGAGTCTAAATTTCCTAACCCCCAGCTCACAAATCCCACCAAATGGAGAGATGTTCCACTTAAACTGGTATTCCCCAAATCTCTTACCCATAAGAGGTGCTGAAAGTATAACTGATAAATGGCTCCGCAGGCTCTAAGTGTCTTCAAATATTTCATTTCCATGGGGTGAGCCTTTTCCACGCTGGTGACTGGGATGCTTTCTTAGGATGCACTAGCCAGCCACCAAGTGATTCTAATTGCTGGGTTTTTCTGCCTGTCTTCCAGCAGCAACTCCATGGGCTGCTGCCTGCAGGACAGGCAGGACTGAGAAATGGAGTGTGGCTCCTCCACCAAGAGGAGCTGAACTGACATCTGCACAGCCGGACGCGCTCAGCAACAAAGGGACAAGTGAAAGGACAACCACCTGGGTGAATCTCAAAGCACTACGCTGAGCCAAAGAAGCTGGTCAGAAAAAGCATGTACACTGCAGGATTCCATTTGTATAAAGTTCTAGAAAATGCAAATTGATCTGCAGTGACAGAAAGTAGATGGGTGGTTACCCAGACGGGGGAAGCCGGGAGAGATTACCGTGGCATACAGGGAAATTTGAGGGATGATGGAGATCATCATTATCCTGATCGTGGGGATGGTTTTTCAGGTGCAGACATGTCAAAACCCACCAAACTACACACTTCAAATATGTACAGTTCATTCCACTGACCTCAATAAAGCTGTTACAAAGAAGGAAAGAAAAGAAAAGAGAAGCAGCCCAGGGTCAGAGATATAATCCTGTGCCATGAGCACCACATGCTTTCAAGGTGCTGCGGATTTGCCACCAGACCTCCTCAGCCTTTCGAGAATTTTATCACCTCTCTGTTGTTTCCTAAATAGCTGGCATGCTTTTCTTCCCCCCATCTCACAGTATTTTCTTCAGTTATCCTGTTTCAAAACTCCCTACGCTTTGGGGTCTCCCCTCTTTCTGGAACTTGTTCAATGAAGAAAGAACGTCCCACCTTTTCAGCCTCTTCCTTTCTTGCCTGAGGCCACGTAACAGGTAACAGGTTAACATTTACTGGCTGCTCTTACAGGAAAGTGATTGAGCGAGATCTATGGACGGCTGTGCTGCCCAGGACGGTAGCCCCAGCCACATGTGGCCATTTAAACTCAAATTAATTACAATGACATAAAAACTCATCCTCAGTTGCAGGAACCAAATGTGAGGTGTCGATGGCCCTGTGTGGCCATTGGCTACTGAATCAGATCCACAACAAAACAGAAATTTCCATCCTCGTGCAGAGCTCTGTTGGATGGTCAGCTGAAAACCACAGGAAGAGGCCTTGAGCTCAGGAACCAGATAGCTCAGGACGGTGCCTGCGCAAAGAGGAAAGAAGCTCTCCCACCTTACACGCATGTGCAGACAGCTGGCATCTCTTGGGGATGTGTGGTCAGGGAGAAAAGATCCAGCCTTGGGGCTGAAAGAACCAGGTCACTGCCCTTTGGTTAAGTACAAAGCAGCCATGGGGACTCCGGGGCGATGGGGACTCACTCAAGCACTTGCATCTGCATATCATGGTGCCCAACATGAGGGATTCAGGTGTGCACAGGAACGGGCGAGTGGTCCAGGCAGGGAACACCATGCAGGGTGGGGGATGGAAGAAAATGGAAGGGCAGGGGGGAGTGGGCAGGGGAGGTGGGCCTGGGGACCTCATCAGAGCAAGGCCAGGCCCTGGCTGAAGGCACTACCCTCCTGAGAGAGTCCCTTTCTCCATCTACCCAAAGCAGTCCCTGTCCCGACCCTTCATTCTATCCTGTGTCCCCATTTTCTCATCCTCTGAGTATGTGGCCCTCCCCATCTGAAGGCCTGCCCCAGGACACCAGGGACCTAATCCCTGGAGCCTGTAGCTAAGTCTGGCACTCAGAACGTCTCATTGAAGGAGTGGACGAACAAGTGAGAGTGGGAGGCAGGATCTGCCTTTGGACGAGTCACACTGCTGGAGTTGGGCTGAGACAGGCAGCAAAGTGGCTGGGGGACCAGTGATAGGGCAACTGGAACCAGGGTGGTGGCAAAGGAGATTAAAAAGAAAGTACATCAAAAAGAAAATCAGGCCAGAAGAATGGCCGGGACTCAGTGAGCAGCTGGATGTGGGCGGCAGTGATGACCAGCCTCAGGGGCCTGACTTTAAACAGAGCATGGGAAACGAACGCCACCAAGATCATCTGACTCACTGATGATGGACAGCACTCTGGTGTGTCTGCTGTTCTGATCTTCCCTGCCTTAACAGATCACCCTCACACTCTCATGAAAAGTGAGAACTTGAGAAAAGGGACCCTGTGCTACACACAAGGATCCCTCCCCAACTCCCATCCTGCATCTGGTCATGAGGTCACATGAAAGCCAAACTGGGGGCATCCAGGGAGCTGTGATGTCACCATCATCAAGGTTGTGAAAAGCCAACTGCGAGCAGAGGATGCTATGGGGAGCCGGCAGGACCTCTCAGGTCTTAACAGAGAGGGAGGGAGGGAGAGAGAGAGAAGAATAAGGTGGAAAAACGGTCACATTGGGGAATCTGGGTGTGACTTTCCATAAATAACTTCTATACTTTTCTATAAATTATCCTGAAACAGAAACTTTAAAAAATCCAGATATCAATTTAGAAATCCTAGTTTTGGGAGAACTAACTTGTAACCAACCTGTCCTCAGCCTTGCTAACTGCCACCACGGGGCCCTGAGGACTCCTGGCAGGCAAGTGCCTCTCTCTGCTCTTCTATGCCTATTTGTCTCCATTTTTTAGGGAGATTCTGCGGGACTCCTGGTGACTAGCAGACATACAAGGGATCGACATTTAGAGGTGACCAGGAAAAGGCAGCTCCAGGCACCAAATCTTAATGGTTTCATCTGAAAAAAGTTAACTATTAAAAAACCCCACAAAACTGTTCTTAATATGACAACGCAGCAGCAGAAGAAATCACATACTTTGTCCAGACAGTGGTGGATTTACTATTTGGAATGTGGGAAACAAGAGGGAAAACTTTGGATCCAATATATTAATTCACTCATGAAAAAAAAAGGCAAAATTATCATCTCTATAGAGTAGGATTATGGCTTTCCCCCACCTCCAGCTTCACCCTCTCCAAATACTCTTCTATGAAATGCATCACTTTTGTACAACTAGAACAAAAAAAACCCAGTTTTTGGGTCAAACTTTCCAGCTGGATGCCTTCCCTACACAGCACCAAATGCTGAAGTATCAGCAAACATCCACGTATGTGTTTCTCCAACAGAATAGCCCCTCGAGTTGCTTGTGACAAAGGGGGTGTGTTACTAGTAGTTTCTTTAAGGCTAAGAAGATTTTAAGGCAAATAGTGGCTACTCAACTCACACCGTGTCCCCCAGTTTTTCTTCTTGTGAGCAAGGTGATTGATCAGGGCAAGGAAGGCTCTTTGCTGCCCAAGAGGAGAGCAAACTCGGCCCCCTGCTCACCCCTCCCTCGGGGCACAGTGGGTGGCGCTGCCGAGGGCGTACACTTGCTCCCAGCAGCCCCAGGCACTTCCAACCTTCTTTTCTAATGGGAAGGAAATCGGAGGGTTTGTCACATTTTGTCCTGGTTACAGATCCAGCACTTTAAAGGTCTCCGTAGAGGTTTTAGAAGCCACATCCATTTAGCTCTGCAAGTCTGAGTGGGACTCACTGGTCTTGATGACAAGAGCACATCCCGGCATAATTAAGAGAGACTGAGATGCCCAATGCTTGCCATCCAAGCCGGCCCCATCAAGGTGCCCTTCCCTGACTCGGCGAAATCCGCCGTGCTGCAATTCTCTAGGCAAACAATGGCCAACGATGGGACTTGGCACGTGAGATGAAAGCAACCTGCCACGTCTGGCAACCCACTTGCTTTCCTGAAGCAGCCAGTGCAGCTCCCCAGGCCAAGGCTGGCACCCAAGCCTGTATCTGTGGACGCTGGGGCTTGATCCCTCTCCCTGAACCGCACCATCACCAGCTACCATCACTCCCACCACGAGCACCACCTCGGGACCAGAACATACTGGCAATTTCTCACTGTTGTTATTACGGGCAAGTAGACAACCAGGGTGTTTGTTCTGCCCAAGGCTTTTTCCCTTTGAAATCTGCAGATTCTGTGTGCTCAGAAGGCTGCAGGCGGCTCAGGTTACCCTGCTCTGACTAAGCCTTCCTGAGCAGAGTGGCCAGGGAGGCAGGAGCTACTCTGCAACACACACATGCCCGCAGCCTGTGCCATTCCAGCTCCTGTGTTATCAGACACACATCTGTGATCTCAGCCCCTGTCTGGAAAAAGCCAGTCCACAATGCACACTGGTCTTTTCCACAAAACTGAAAATGACTGCTGGATTTAGTAAGTGAGCCAGAATGCCAAAACGGTTACAGTATTTGGCCCTTTTCTCAGTTGTAAAATCACACGAGGTCTCTCCAAGGGCATCCTATTAGCATCAAATCACGGCCTCCAAGCTGGCCAGCCAAGCATTTGTTTGCTTCGGGACTCTCTGCTTAGCTTCTCTTAGTAGCTGGGCCAAGGGTGGGTCTCTGCCCCAAAGGCAGTCTCCTCCAAACCACACGTGCGCCTCACCCCCATCTCCCCACCTCTCAGTCCAGGGGAGTGTTAAGTGGGAGGCCAGAGGCACACTGGCTCTCAGCTGCACTTGAAGTACACAGAGCAGAGCAGGGGCCTAACACTCCCAGAGCTCATTTTTAAGCTAGAAGTTTATGATTCTTAGTCTTAAAGTGGTCCATCTTTCTCCTTTTTGCCCCTTCTTGTCCACTATATTACTGTAAAGGTATGGGATGAAAGAAAACAAACCTACTCAAAACCTCAGGCAGGCGTCAAATGGCCCCTGAGAGTAGTCAGAGAAGTGGGCGGAGGCAGCCACTGCCCCACGACCAGGTGAGGGGAGTCCCAGCGCTCCAGTCTTCTGAGGGTACAGCTCTCTGACTTCCCACAGCAACGTGACGTGGAAGGAAGAGCCCATGCCAGGGGTCAGGGTAGACTGGGGTCAGGGTAGAATGGGTCCAGGCCTGGTTCTTCTAGGGCATGTGACCTTGGCCCACCACCCCCTCCTTCTCCAGGCCAGCTCTTTCTCCAGTAAATGCCCAGGGCCACTCTGAACTCTAAAATCCTATGAGCTCTTCTATCCCCTTCAGCTGAGAGCCCTAAATCAGTTTTGGTGGAGCTTGGCACCCCAATCAATAGACAACAGCCTCTTGACAGACACTTGAAACCCAAAAGCAAAACAAACCACCAAAGGTAGGAATGATACAAAACACCATTAAATTTTATAAACACACTTTAAACCAAACTAGATCATAAACTGCTCTGACTTAAGAAAAAGCCAAAATACTGAAACACTCTTCGATTTCAACACTAAAGTCAAGAATGTGTTAAGCCCAATTAAGTAAAAAGGAATTTAGCTTACTAATAAGAAACTTCCTAGTCACAAATCAAAGAGCTTCGCTTTATGCCTGGAATAAGAGAATGCCAGGGCTCAGAGATCACCTAGGGCAACTGACTCATACAACTGACAGAAAACAAAAATCCAGAGTGGGCAGGCGACACGGACAAGGTCACAGAGGCAAAGCAGGGATGAGAACCCACATGTCCTGAATCCACTTGGGTCTGGTACACAGTCAGAGCTAAATATGTGATGGTGATTGAATGAAGGTAAGGAGTATCCCTACAATGCATGGTTTTTCTAACTGGTTCACAAATAAGTGAATTCCAGGTTATGGAGATATTCTAGAACATGATCAAATATTCTAAAATTCTAATTCTACTTTTATTGCCTCAGAAGCTACAGTGGAATTTCTCAGCCTTTTTCACAGAAGCTCAGAATCTTCCCAATGGGGGGAACCACAGAGCAAAGAAATCACCCCCGGACCTGGAGTCTTTCACCTGGTGCCAGAGAAGCAATCTAACTGCGGCTCTGGGTATGTGTTTACACCAACCAGCAAATTCACCCATGTCACAGACGATCAAACACTGGTTCAGGGATGAGGAAAAGGTCTTCTTACAACAGACCTCTTCTGGTACAGAACCATAACAAGATCAGAAATCCCTTTTCCGGGAGGGTTTAAAATTGCAGTAACCAGAGGTAGTAACTGGGGTCTAGGAAATGTTTGCGAAAAGCACGCAAAAGCAAAAAGAATTGGCATCTGGAATGAGAGGTGGGTATGGAAGGGAGATGGAGGCCCGAGATTAAGGGAAATTTAGGCTACAAGCGACCCTGGTGAGGCCAGGTGGTTCAGGGCTCAGGGCTCCCGGTGGGAGAAGCAGGCCAGGAGGAAGGGGGAGACAGGGTTCTCCCCCGGGGCGGGATGAGGGGCTCAGGGGACATTGGTGAGATGGGCGGGGCGGGAGTTGGGGGTCTGGGCAGGGCGGGGTCCCCGGGCGGGGCCCCAGGGCGGCCCGGCCCACGCACCTCCTCGGCCTGCTTGCGCAGCGCCTTCTCCCGCTCGTACTGGGTAAGCAGCTGCTCGTTGTCCTCGCGCAGCAGCTCCAGCTCCACCTCGTGCTCCTGGTTCTCGCTGAGCACCGAGTCTAGGTTCTCGAGCACGTTGACCACGAGCGGCATGAGCTCCTTGACCACCTCCTCATCATAGCAGTGGATGAGGCGCTCGAACTCGCGGTAGATGGAGCCCGCCAGGCCCGACACCCGCTCCGACATCACCGAGCCAGAGCAGTAGTCGTCCTGGTACACCACCACGCCGCCGCCCTCGTCCATCTGGATCTCCATCATTGCGGCCACCGCCGCCGCCAGCGCGGCCCGCTGTCCGCCGGCGCGCCCGCCCGCCCCGGCTGCCCGTAGTTCTTAGGCCGCGGCCCGTCGTCTCCGCCGCAGCCGCTGCCGCTGTCGCCTCAGGGCTCAGCAGCCGCCGCCGATGCTGATGCTGGTGCTGATGCTGCGCCCGTCACTCAGTGGCCGGAAGTCCCGCCGCCCGGAAGTCCCGCCCTCCAGGCAGAGTGGGTGGTGCCCGCCCGTCCCCCCGGATTCCCTCTGTGCTGCACTGCTAGAGGGCGAGGGGGGGGGGGTCGCAGAAGCCATGACGTAAGAGGAAGCCCGTCTCCGGGCCGGAAACTCGGCCGAGCGGGCAGGGAACACATCCGGCCGGGTTTGTTGGAGGCGCTGTAAGCCGGCTCCCACGACCCCAGCCTCGACTTTTATAAAGTGACAGCATGTCCCAAGAGTATATATAAGTGATTGTGTACGGTTTAGAGACTTAAAGCAAGCGTCACCCTCCCCAACAAAGAAGTGGATGTTATCTTTGTGCGTCCCGCCCTTCCCTGCAGAGGTGACCACGATGGTCACCTGGTTAACTGTTACTTGACTTAACCTCTATAGCTTCACTACACAGTAGTACATCCTCCTACACTGCAGGTATTCAGGGCTTCTCTTCAGGGTGCTCCTCTACCCTTCAGTCGTCCCTCCTGGGATTCAAGTCAAGTGCAAGTTGCCTCTATCATCGTAAAACCCAGTAGCAAACTCATTTAATCCACTTCTCTGGCCTGCATTTTGTTTTAACTTCTTCAGATTTCCCAGTTTCACTTCAGCTATTTGTAATCTAACCCACCTACTGAGTTTTAAACTTAAATAGTTCTATTTTTAATTTCCATTCGACCTATTTGATTTTCTTATATTCTACCAGTTTTGATAGGCCCTTATTTCTTCCACTTTTAGCCACGTGATTTGCATTTTCTTTCACTGGCACCCGAGGACACCATGAACCTCAGACTGACACGTCCAGCTTTGGGGGCCACGCAGGTGGCAGCATGAATCCTTATCAAAAACACATCAATGACAGCTTAGTGCTAACAAGTGCTCTTACCCCTGCCTTTCACCAGATGAAGCACTTCAAGGTTGGCTCATCCTGACTAATGACAGGATACTCTGACTGCACAAAATCAATGAATGTTCCTGCAGGTGATGCCCTAAATACTATTGCACAATTTCCCCTTGCAGCCTACTCTGCTGTATGGATGCTCACCCAACCCACCCCACTAAGAAACTGGGTTTCACTCTCACATTCAGATTGCCTGGGGTTTGATCTTAGCTAACCTTAAAACTGAACCTAAAAATATTACCAACCTACTAGGAATGTCATGAAGATCGTGAAAGGTGCTCATACCATCTCTAGCAAATGTTAAGCATGCAATAAGTACATTATAGACTTGTTAATGTTTTATTTTCTCAAAATGAGAAGCCAGAACAGAAATGGAATGTTTAATTTTTTCTGGTGAGCGAGTTACAGAGAAAGCTTGGGTATGTTTTGGGGAATGTTTAAGACTTCTGCCTTAGGCCTTTTCCAGAAATGTAACCCCTTTTAAATTCCTGAAATAGCAAATACAGTCAGGCAGCCCCCACTACCACAGTGAGAGGCCAACTGACGTGGCATCAACTTTATTAGTTTTTATTACTAACATGTTTGGGCAGATTTATTACTTGAAATTGGTTAAAGAAAATAAAGTTTTAACAAGATGATATGCCGGATAACTCTTGATGCTTACTGAAGACTACAACTAGTACTCTTGAGAGAGTACATAATCAGCTTCCTTTCAGATTTGTAACAATCATTTGGGATTCAACTTTTTCTTTTTCTCGTTACCCTAAAATGTAAAATGGGCACACGGGTTTCAAAAGTTCCTAATGCCTGCAAAAAAGTCATGTAAGTCCCTATACTGTCCCTCTCATTTCTTTCTAAGTTGAATCTTAGATATCGCTTTGTATCGCACATAAAACAGAACTATTTAATTCATGAGCTCCAAGAATACTAAGGATTAAGAATACAAATTCAGAACAAATGAACTGGATAACACAGGAGATATATACATCTTTGCAGGGTTCAAATCACAAAAATAATAGAACAAGTTATGCTCTGTCAAAAGAGCCAGTGTGTTTCTGGACAAGGCACAGGACCTGAAGAGGGACCCTTGAGATATTTTTCACTTCCTCACCATAATATAGGGGAGCCACCTTGGTGCATTCAGACTCAGCCACTGCCTGGCCTCTGGAGACAAAGAGGCTGTGACACTCTGAGACTCAGTGCTGTGGCTGGAGCATCTGCTACAAAGAGGTGATGTAATGGTGCCAGTGGCTTGCCTAGCTCTTGGAACATGCTCTGCACTCCCCAAGGTGTTTTCAGATGGACAAGTGAAGATAGTGTCAGGTCACCCACGTCGGGTTACTTTCAGAAGTGCTAACCTGATAGTTGGCCCTGAGGCAGCAGGCAGAATGGAGGACGCCTCCTCTGGGGGACACTTCAGGCAGGCAAATAAGAAGGAAAAACAATCTATGCTTTCTCTACAGGACCTGAATCTACAGGCAAATTCTAATAGCTCAGCACCTCATCTACTCAATGCAGTTTGTCACGGCAGTTTCAAAGCCAATTCAGAGACAAGTTGTTCAGGAAAACAAGTGGTGTTGAGAAAGAAGAATCATTCATTACCTTCAACTTACAGAAACCAAAAAAAACGCTGCCACATTCCGGCTCATTCTATTCAAAGCTAAGTCTGATTTTCAAATGAAAAACCCTTAAGTCTATAATCTTTTGAGATTAATTTGGGCATCTGGCTAAATGAAAAAATTAAAAAAGGACAAACTCCTTCAACCCATGAAAAGCTGTAAGGGAAGGAGCAGAGTTCAGGTGCTCTGGAGAATGTGGAGGGAAGGACGTGCACACATCTGCCCACACGTACATGCTCATCCACACACTTGTGCATACTAGGCGCATGCAATCAACAGGCAAAGACTCTGAGTACGTGACTGCTAAATTTAATTCAATGGCTACACCCACGCCTGCCTTGTAAAAATAACAGAATGCTTCTCTCAAAGTTACACTGTGATGTGAGCACAGGTTTGGTGTTTCTGATACAGCTCTACAAAAAAGTTGGCACCAAATGCACATAAAAAGTTTTAAGGCTTAATAAAAAATACAGACTAGTCATTTCTCAATGCAGCGTGGAAGTTGAGAACAGGATGCTAAGAGTTAAATCTTTCAAATACAAATAGCCTCCTCCATCAGGTTCAAAGGAGCAAAAACATGTGTCCTCTGCTCCTGCCAGCAGCCAGACTACCCAGGCTCTCTCAATCACGCCTACGGCTTCACGGAAGGAAAGGAGAGAAGATGGGGACAAAAGTAAGGCAACTTGGTCACTGCTGCCCAGAGGCTCTGCCTGCCTGTGTCTTCTTCCTTCCCCCAGGCCTCTATCCCCACCTCTGCCCCAGAAGTCCCTGCCAGTAGACAGAACAGAGAGCTCATCCCTCATTTGGCTGATGGTGAGGCTGAGGGTGGAGCCCCAGGGCCAGCACTGTCAGGGTCTTCAGGGTGATCCAATTTGAAATTCACGAATCATTTTCTTGTGTATTAAAAGCAAACCAGAACATAAACCGTAGTTCATTTCTACTGTTGGAACAGCTCATGGTACGTTAAACAAATTAGTGTTTGAGCTTAAACGCTAACAACCATTTGTGACACTTTTTAATGGGGAAAAAATGCTGTGAGTTCCAAACAACTTTCTCACAAACGACCATTTGAATGATGGAGATAGGAAATACTTGAGAGTCACATGGAATGAGGGTTTCTCAGCTCCAAAGTCAGTAGTGACTGAAAGGGACAGTGTCTTTGGCTGGTAAAGCACTGTGCAGATCCCTTCTGTGTGCCAGTGGCAGAGGCGGAGCTTGGCTGGCAGCTCCTGCAGGCACTTGAGTGTCCAGGCCACTTGGGGTGTGGCTACAACTTAATAATGCTGAAGACATTTCTAGCACCTGCGTTAGCTTTGTAGGCAACAGCTCCACCACCCAAATCCTCCCTGTTAACCGTTGGTCCCACATGAGTGCAACAGAGGAGTTGACACTGTAGCCCTTTAGAAGCTCAGTGGGAGTAACTTTTGCCTGACAGATCAAAGCAACATGACTCTTGCCAGCCCACCATCTTTGCTAGCAAGTGTCATGGGATGGGCCATTTGAGACTTTGCGGCCAAACTACTTCATCTCCTGACCTAAGGTCTCTAAAATAAGTCTTATCTGGAAACTGTGAAGATGGTCCAGAGGTTCTGCAAACCTTTATAAAGAGAGGCTTAAGAAAACTTCTTCCTCTTTGGTGTACCTGAGCAATGGACTTTTTTTCTAAAAAGGTGTAGAAACAGACAAGTCAACAGTCATCTATGTGACTGTTTTTTTAGAACAACCTTTTAGATAATATTAAAGAATTAAAATCTAAGAACCCAAGGTTCTCAAGCATCTCTTCTTCCTACCACCAACAGGAATAGAAAGGAAGACATATGAAGGGTTTAAATGACCCCATTACTTCAATATATCTGGACAGTTTTAAAGTCCTGCAGATGTTCTCAGCCTTGCAGACAGGGAGAAGTGTGGCTCGTGAAGGGATCTGTTCACATCACTGGTGAGGAGCAAAGGCCCAGACTTAAGGCTGACAAGAAAAAAAGGAACAATTCATAAGCAAAACTGCCTGTAAAGAGTCCAAAGCCAGTCCCTGGCGGATGAAAGGCAGAGATTCCTATGTCAGATCCGGCTAAGGTCTGCGATGGCAGAAATGGGGCACCTCAGAAGATCAGGGCATAAGATCTTCCCATAAAGCATAAGACTGAGAACAACTTTTTGGTTTTTGTTGACAGCTGCTGAGGCAAAAGCAATCAAGGTGTTTCAAGGAAATCTGTAGAACTGAAGTGAAACACATGGGGGCTGAAACCCCAGGAACAGAGACCACGTCCACGACAGGGGACAGGCGCTGGGGTCTGAGGGCTCTCCAGAGCGCCCACCCCACCTAGTATTTCCATGTGTCGCGCTCCTCATCCCACAGCAACGGGCAGGTGGTTTTTGGTTTTTTCTCAAAGGCTTTAAACTCTGCTACTGTGTTAGTGATTCCTAGATACCCAATTAGCTAACACAACAAGGACATGAAGACCCCAGTCCCCAGGCTCACCTGGCCGAGCTCCATCTTCCCACCCACCCACCAGAAAGGCCCTCACACCAGGGGTCACATTTCCTCCCTTGGCGCCAGAAGGCCAGGTCCTCTGTGGTTCTTGTGGCGGCGTGGAGCCAGAGCAGCAGCCTCAGGCACCATCCAACTGACCCTCACCCACCCCGCTCCTTTGGGCTAAGAAAAACTGTAAAATTTGAAATCCTATCACTCGAGTTTCTTGTCTGGCTATGGGGGAAGCAGCCGTGTCTCTTAGTAGAAGGAGATGCTGGATTTGCCTCCGGGTGGGTTCAGGACTTTGTTGTGCGAGCGAGGCCGAGGGCCCAACCTGGGCTCATGGCTGTCGACCGTGGGCGCAGGCCCCTGGGCGCCGTCCGCTTCTCTCGGGCCGCCTCTCTCCCCTGGCTCCTGTCTGGGCGAGGCGCTGGCTGCAGCTGTGGGACAGAGTCAGCACACCACCTGTGAGAGGCCACCCACCGCCTAACAGAGCTGCACGTGTGCGCGTCCCGCCCACCCCAGAGCTGGTGGAGCCGGGACTCAGGACTCAGAACGCCTGGAGGAGCCCCTGAGGGAGTGGGCACATCTTTGTACTGCTTGTGGGACGCCACGCCCCCTTCTTCCACCTCAAGTATAAAAAGCACATGTTCTCAAGGTGAGTGTGAAAAGGAAGAGGGAGTCATTGGAAGTGGAGGGTCCAGCAGGGGAGCCAAGGTTACTGTGGACTTTCTGAAGGGACCACTTCATCATCATCAGTGAGGGAAATGGAGACCCTCACTGATGGGTGCACACAGCCAGGGCAGAGGACCATGGTGGAGTTTGGTCTGACATCCCATCCCCTCTTCCTTCTCACCCCCGTCTCTCCTCCCCTGGTCCCCTCATGCCCTTCTCTTCTGCCACTTCTGCCAGTGCTGTCCTCTGTCTTGAGTTCACGGAAGGTTCTGGACCCTTGCCCTTCACTACACAAGATCAGCTTCTAGAAGAGGACACCATGGCCTCAGGCCCAGGCTGACTAGTGATGACAAAAGTGCAGAAAAGCCAGCTGGAAAGTTCTTACCAGACATAACTGAGCCCATTTCCCCAGACTTCTCCAAATATGAAACCTCGCAATAACCACCACCTTGCTTGTTTCCATCGGCTGCTGGAAGGGGCACAGGGGTCCTCCTGCTTGTCCTCTCTGGGCACCAGCAGCCCCTGCAGAGTATGAGCCCCAGGGAAGGGACAGAAAACAAGCTTACCTTTGAGGTCAGGTACTGGGTCCTCTCCTTCACACAGGAGCACGTGGTCCTGCAACAAGGCAAACCCCAGGTCAACACACCACTAGGACACCTCCCACTCCACTCAGTGGGCGATGGGAAAGGCATGGATGACCAGGCTCTATTTTTTAACTTTAAAAAAGGTTTCTATTTGGATGATTTTAACCATAAACAAAGCAGAGAGAAGAGCCTGGTGAGCTGCCAGGTGACCTGCTCTACAGCAACTGACATCAGCTTGCTTCCATCCTGGTCTCAGCCACCCAGGCCTCCCACCCTCCTACCCTCCACCCCTCGTGGGAGTATTCTAAAGCAAATCTCAGGTACTTCATTTAACTATAAATATGTCAAGATGTGGCTCTTTAAAATTCAGCTAAAAACAAACAAAAACAACACTCTCATAACTGCAAAAATCAATGGTTCCTAAAATGTTTAACACCTAGTCAAATTTTAAAACTCGACACCATGTTCTCAAGGCTCATCTGTGCTGCACTGTGTATCAGAACTTCCTTCCTTTTCATGGCTGAGTAATATACCATCCTGTGGGTACAGCACATTCTGTTTATCCATTCATCTGCTGATGGACACTTGGGTTGTTTCTATCTTTTGGCTATTGTAAATAATATTATTCAAATAGGTTGAAGTATCTGAGTTCTTGTTTTCACAATTTTGGGGTATATACCTCAGAGTAAAGTTGTTGGATCACATGGCAAATTCTATGTTTAACTTCTTCAAAGAAAACTGCCAAGCTGTTTTCCACAGCAGCTGCACATTTGACATCCCCAACAGCAGTGGATGAAGGTTCCAATTTATATCCTCACCAACATTTGTTTTCTCTCTTTTAAATTGCAGAAATTTTTATTTTATTATTTTTTAAATTAGTTAGTTTACAATGTTGTGTCAGTTTCTGGTGTACAGCATGTTTCAGTCATACATGGACATACATATATTTATTTTCATATTCTTTTTCATTACAGGTCACTACAAGATACTGAATATAGTTCCCTGTGCTATACAGTAGAAACCTGTTGTTTATCTATTTTATATATAGTAGTTAGTATTTGTAATATCCAATTTATCCCTTCCTACCCCCTTCCCCCGCTGGTAACCATGTTTGTTTTCTATGGCTTTTTTCCCCTTTTTTGATAACAGCCATTCTAGTGATATAAAGTGGTTATTCACTGTGATTTTGATTTGCATTTCCCTATTGGCTAAGGATGTTGAGCATCTTCTCACGTGCTGATGGACCACTTGTATATCTTCTTTGGAGAAATGTCTGTTCAAGTCCATTGTTCATTTTTGAATGAGGCTGTCCTTTTGTTGCTGAGTTGAAGGGGGTCTTTACATGTTCCAGATAGCAAAATTTATCAGATATGTGATTTGCAAGTATTTCCTCCTATTCTGCGGGCTGTCTTTTCATTCTCTTCATAGTATCTTCTGCTGCACAAATGTTTTTAATTTTAATGAGGTTCAATTTATTATTTATTTAAAATTTTGCTGCCTGTTTTTGGTGACGCACTTAAGAAACTACTGCCAAATCCAAGATTATGATTTGTCGCTACATTTTCTTCTAAGCATTTTATACTTTTAGCCTTTCAACTTAGGTCTTTGATCCATTTTTTAGTTAATTTTTTACATGGTGTAAGGTAAAGATCCACCTTCATTCCTTCCATGTACACCACTTGTTAAAGAGACTGCCCTTTCCCCACTGAATGATCTTGATACTCTTGTGGAAACACCAATTAGCCACAGATGTGACAGTTATTTCTGGGCTCGCAGTTGTATTTTGATGACCAATATGTCTATCCTTATGCCCATGTAGTTCTGATTACTGTAGTTTTGTAGTAAGCTGTGAAATGGGGATGTGTGAACCTCCAACTTTGTTCTTCATTTTCAAGACTGTCTGGCTATTCAGGGTCCCTTGAGATTCCATACGAATTTCAAGGTCTTTCCATTTTTTCAAAAAATAAACAAAACAGTAACACAAAAGAAAACAAAAAAATCAAACCACCACCACTGTTGGAACTTTGACAGGGATTGCAACCTTCAGTCTTTTTTTGTTAGTCATCAGCCTCCCCCCTATTGGTTGCCATGCAGTGTCCTACATTTTGCATTACTTTGGTCAAATCCCTGTGGCGTTGATTAATATGAGGTTTAGTCGGATTCAGGCTTGGTGTTTTTGACAAGGATTCAAAGGTGGTCCACGATGGACTCATGATTTTTTGATGTCTCTCGTTTTGTGATGTTAGCAGCCACTCATGATCACAGTTTAGATCTACAATTTCATCACAAGTTTGCAAAATGATGATATTTGGATTCAAATATCCTTCTTCATTTATAGGCTGGAACACTTTTATAAAAGGAAGCTTTCCCTCCACAGCTGTTATCCTGAGGTACAGTTCAGGCAGGAAACACTGGCTAAGTGTTTAATTCTACCTGTCAGCAGTTTTCAAGATGGTCCTCTGGCATTCTCCAAAGGTGACAAATGAACTGTTTTTAAAGTAGTATCAGGAACCCAGGAATTCTAAATACTTGGTAAATTCTAATCCAATGCAGTTACTGTACTTATTGACTGATGATCACTAAAAGCAGTGAAATGTTTAAGAGGTGAACTCCCCTGTTTTATGTTCAGTTTTATAAATATCCTCGGCATCCACTGGTGATGTGCAGAGTAGTGGGCAGTCTCTGCAACCCACATGCTGAGACCAGCCTCCATCATCATGAGGTTGGAATGCATTTCTCCGATGACTCAGGGGAGCTCTGAACTCAATGAGTAATGACTGCAGCCAGGAAAACCATGTCACCCATTGTGCCTCTTCCTAATAACATAACTGCCTCAGAGCCTTTTCATTTTTTATTTAAAAAAAATTTTGTTTTGGGTGGAGGGGAAGTAATTAGGTTTATTCATTTAATTATTTAATTATTTACTGGAGGTTGAACCCAGGATCTCGTGCACACTAGACATGCACTCTACCACTGAGCTATACCCTCTGGTCCTCAGAGCCTGCTTAAAAGAGTACTTGGCTCAAGTTTTGTTTTTCTTGTTTTCATGTCTGCTATTCGAATGCAGTCCATACCTTGGGTTTGTTTGGATGTGCCAAGGGTGAAGTAGCAGTGACAGGGGACCCAAAAATATCACTGGCCTTCCCACCAGGTGGGTTCAGACGCTGTCGTGTCTGCACAGGCTTTGACTCATCAAAGATACCACTTCCTTTCCCTCCTGCAGAAACAATCGCAGAACAGTGAGCAACCTGGAACACCCATCTGATCCTACCCTCCACATCGTTCCTTCAGAGACCTCCTCTCTCAGTGACACCAGAGTGCCAATCCTGAGTTCAGGCTAACGAGGGTGGGTGACCAGGCTGACGAGGATCCCTGAAGACCCAGCCAAACCCAATCTCTTTACTGGGGCCTGCTGGGGCCCTCATTACTAGAACTGAGCTGAACCGGGCTGGCCTCTAGAGGCCAGATGGTAAGATGGCATCAAACAGCATTTTCCCCTCTAGAATTTCCTTAACTCTTAACTTTTCATGTTTTCCTGCTGAAGAATCTTCCTCATTAAACCCATGAAAAGTTCTTTCACAGATTAAAAGCAAACAGCTACTAAATTCTAAAGTCAGACAGAACTGAATTAATAACATGCTCTATTCAAGGCAAATCTGTAATCTGGAAGCACATTTACTCATTCTCCTGACCTCATTCTGGCCGGAACTTCCAGTGACAACTAGGTATGTCAGTGAATTACAGACGTTTTAACATCTTTGCTGCGAAGTAGAAATGACTTGATAAGCTATCACGAAAATATGCATCTCAGATGTAAGTTCTCATAAACCGACGACTGAGGAACGGACAAGAGAAGTAAGTGCCAATGTTAAACAGAAAGATGGCGACCGCGTGACACAAGCCCATCATCTCTGCATGCAGCAAACACTAGCACCTCCTTTCCGCAGAGCGCCGTGATGAGTAGAGAGGGGCTGTTAACAATCACAGCCCTGCACCAAGAATTTAGTCTTACAGGAGAGAGGAGGCGCGTTCCACAAATGGCCGTGAGACCAGACACAAGTGACTTGGCCCTTCTGTGCCCCAAATCCCTCATCCATAGAACAGCAGCAATAAAAGGACTCCCTCACAGCGCTGTGAGAGGATGCAGTGACTGACCGTAGCTCCTGTGGCAAATGCTTAGAACAAAAATGCTCAACGAGTGTTTGCTGTATTTTCTATGCACTGATAAAGAAACATTCCCTGGACACACTGTTCAGGGAAAGAAGGTACAAAACAATCGAGACAGCACACAACATCTTAATGTAAAAGGAGAGTGTCTTCTTAAATGCTTGCATCTGAATACAGAGAAGTAGTTACCTCTGGGGGCCGTGTGTACGCACAGGAAATGGGATGGACGGGGTTCAGGGGATTAAGACTGCTCAGCGCATTCATTTTTATAGCTGTGATCTTTGTTTACTGCCTTTAAGAAATTGAATTTTAAACAGTCACTCCTTGGCTGTAATAACCCACCCCGTGAGGACAGAGGACAGCACACCCAAGAGCAGCATGGACGACGAGCCCTGTGAGAGCGCCGAGGGGGCCCTCGTTGCGGGCTTGTCCCTTCACAAGCCCTCAGGCCCATCTTAGGGCCCCCGTTGCTAGGGTGGACTCTAAAGCAGAACAGCCTTTGGGGAGTCAGTCATCTAGGGGACATGAAGGGCAGCTCCAGTGGGAACCCAACCCTGGAAGCCTTTTTGGGATGGAGAATGTTCAGAGAATGGCTGGGACTGACAGCAGGAAAAGGCACACATTTGTGTCATTTCAGGGTGATCAGAGACTTCTAGACCTCAGCCACCAATGTTCCAGGGATCAGTGACCCCTGGACGGGGGAGAGCAGTACAGTGGAGTGTGGGGCAGACTGCCAGGCCGCGTCCCCGCTCGTCACTTACCAGCTGCATGAGCCTGCAGAAGTCAGTCAGCCTTCTGCCTCCACTTCCTCAGCTCTGACAGGATAATAAATACATAACGACAGCACCAAGCTGGGGTTGCAGGTGAGATGAACAAAGGGGAGGAGCAGTGCCCAGCAGAGGACGCTCCTAGTCACCCCATTGGGTTATTGCTACTAGTGGGGTGTCGTTGGCAGAAATGTCTGGACCATAAAGTAGAGAAAAACAGCTGCCAGAGGCCACCCCCTTACTGCGTTGTTACTGCCTTGCTGGTTTCGCTTAAGTCAACCCTTTCTGAGGTACAAGATGAAAATAAAAGTATCTCAATTGGAGTTTTTGGCTAAAGACACTGCTCATTTAGATATTTTAAAAATTGTGAAACATGACACAGAAAAGTCCCTAAGACACACATAAAGCAAATACCTGAGTAACGGCCACAGGCTGTACGGAAAGCTGCCAGCCCCGAGATGTGTGTGCTCCTCCCCCACAGCCCTAGGTTAACACACGCCCGGCTTTTCTGGAAACTACAAACTTGTTTTTTTTTAAGGTTTTACCATGTATATGTCCTACCCTAAACAACACAGCTCTGTTTCTGAACTTTATAAAAAGCAACCACACTGCATGTTTATTACTCAGCATTTTACCTGAAAGATGAATTCAGCTTTGAAAATGGAAAAGATGCTCAATTCACTCATAATTGAAGAAAAAATTTAAAGATACCCTTTTCAAAGAACTAAATTGTTGGGAGCGGGAGGGTATAGCTTAGTGGTAGAGTACTGTGGCATGCATGAGGTCCTGCGTTCAATCCCCAGTACCTCCACTAAAAAAAAAAAAACAAGAAAAAAAAACCAACAACAAACAAACAAACAAAAAAAAAAAGGGAATCACAAAAGACAAGACAGTGTGTTGGCAGAATGTGAGGAGCAGGCACTGTGGATGTCACGGAGAAGGAAGGCCTGGCAAACTGCTAGGAGAAGTATCGGTATTTGAAATTGATCCAGCCATTCCAAGAAATTTATCCCAATTGATATATTCATGAAGCACGGGCTCTGGAGTCAGGAAAACCCACATCCAAAGGCTAGTTCTGCTACCAATGAGCTCCAGGCTCAGGCACACCAGTGAACCACCCTGAGCCTCGGCTTCCTCCTCTGTAAAGGCGGCAAGTGACCATCACTGGATGGTCACTCAACTGGACAGTCCATCAGCCCAGAGAAATGCTCCATCAGCCCACTGGAGTTACGAGAAGGTGGGGTAAGTACTGAGGGAACCACATAGATGCACACTGGACTTTCAATCCCACTGACAATCTGATCAAAAACACTCTAAATGCACAATTTGCAGGTAATTTTAAGAATCTCAAGGAGTCCGTGGGACAACTTGGGGAGCCTCCCTGCTGGGAACCAGAACCCCACCATCTGTCTTTGCATCCTGAGTGCCTGGGTGCAGCCAGTGATGGTCGACAGGTGAGGGAGGACTTCAGAAGGACCAAGCCACCTTCAAGACAGAAAGTTCAAGTCAGGATAAAACCTTCCTTCCATTCTAGAACTTGGACGAGGGGTAACCCAGATCAGAAACTATGACAGGATCAATATAAAGAAATAGAAAAGTTTATCAAGAGAGCAGCATAAAAGAGCACAGGTAGAGGCCAAAGGACTAATGATCGACAAAGGCCCATACCTGGGGGATTGGTCCTTTTGGGTATGTTCTGAGGTTCTTCAGTTGGTCCAAAAATATTAGAGGCCATCCTATTGGGTCTGCTTGAAGGGACAGCTTCTTCTGGATTTCCAAAAAGATTGCTTGATTCCCCTCCCGGGGGCTTCATAGCCCTGCAAGCACAGAGAAAGTATAAGTGACTGACAGCTCACCTGGCCACCCCATCCACGGCCATGGCACAGGCAGACAGGGCAGAAGTACTTTCTTCATGTCATGGAAAAACCACACAACACGACTTGTTAGTACTGGTCTGATTACCTTACAGATGGCCACACAGCAAACTTCCTTCACTGCCCTTAAGTTTTCTTTGTATACCTTGGTTGTGCCAAAAGACTTCTAGAGATGTGCATATTCTGAAATTATTCCTGTGACCTCTCATTAGTAAAATTAAACGTTCCCTAAAACAGGCAAATTGAACCAGTTCAGCAGAGTTCCAGTGGTTTTAATTAGCCTACACTACTGTTGGGTATCGCAGCTTACACATGCTAACTGTTCATATATGCCAGCTCCCGTTCGGAGGACCTTACACGACAACCCTTTAAGGCAGGCACTGTTTTCAAAGACGAGGAGTCTGAGATAAAGAGAAATCACGAGGAGGGCCACACAGGAAGGAGAGAGAGGATGCAAGCCCAGGCAGTCTGGCTATAGGGCTCAGACTACACCCTAACATCTGTAGAAACAAACAAGTCTTCTAGAAACAAACAAGGGGGCGGTGCACCATCTACCCACAGATCAAGCGTGACCTAGAGAGCTGGGTCTTCAGAAGGGCGGCCACTGTGGCCAGTGAGTACTTGGATGTGGGTGTGTGGGCTCTGATGTGCTGTAAGTGTACTACACACAGGATTTCAGACTCAGCACAATGAAGAAAAGGCAAGCTATCTCTTTAACTGTATCTTTTACATTGATCACATGTTGACATAAGGTTTTGCATACATTAAGTTGAATGATATCTATGAAAATTATTTTTTCCTGGTTCTTTTTACTTTTAAAAATGAGGCTACTAGAAAATTTAAAATTCCTTATGTGGCTCAAATTTCTAACAGAATATGTCACCTCAGACCATGGGGAGTGCCTCCCTTACAGATCGAAGAGAATCCTGGGCATCTACACTAGACTAGTTTTCTCCAGTTCTAAGGTCTAGAACTACCACTGGAATGTCAAACATCGGACAGATCAGGATACACCAGCTAGACCACCGTTTACCGTAGATCAACACACATGCTCCGAGTGTCATGCCTGTAATATGTGTGGATTTTAACTAAACACCCACGAAGAACAGTGGTGTTCCCACTCATTCACCACCAACAGTATCTACCTGCAGTTGTCATCTTTGGGAAACTGACATGCACTACTTGGAGGTTTTAAAGTGGACATTTTAGAAGTGGAAGATCAGGACACTGAGTCACTTTTCATTGCCCTAACTAACCTAACTAAAGAATTAAGAAATTTCCACTGTGACACCCCCAGAGCATTAGTCTACATCAGCACAGCAGCAACACACTGGATTCATATGCATCTTCTCAGAACATCTAGATTTTTAAATGTATTTTAAAGCAGAGTTTTAAGCTGGTGAGTGGCCCCTGCTCGTTCATCAGTTCTAAGCAACAGGACAGTCTGTGATTGATCACAGATGTTTAGAAAGAGATGAAACTGCAGAGCTCCCCACATGAAAGCTATGCAGACACTGCTCATGATCTGTTCACAAAATGAACTGGATCTTTAACATGCTGTTTCCTTAACAAAGCGGGCAAGAGTATTGATCACTCAGTGTAATTTAAAGTGGATGGACTTCTCCACTCTGGCTGTAAAGCAGGTGGCAGACAGCATGCTGTCTCTCCTGGACCAAAACCTGCAGGCAGGCAGGCAGGCCGCTTACCACCACCGAAGCTGAGTGCACACCGGGCAGGCCTTCCACAAGGGGCCCAACTGCTGTCTGCTTGGAGGAAGGGAGCAGGGCTGCCTGCCCAGCGTTAGCATTTTCTTAAGGATTTGATAAAGGAAAATTACTCAAGTTTGAGGGGGAATAAAACCTTTTTAAAAAAATGACCAATAACCAGACAAATTAGAGAGGCATCAGTAAGCTCTCACATCAGGCACTTTGTTGGGGGACACGCAAGGCCACCTGACTGCTGCACCCACTATAAATCATGCAGCTCCATCACAATGACATTCTCATATTTTTGGGGACATATTTTCAAGCAGGTCCAACTGGCTTGGGTCTCCACGGCTATCTCCTTGAAACAAGGGGTGGAAGTCTACCATCCTCAGAACTGAACTGAACATCAAGTCTCATGCTGCCACAAGTTCAAATTCCTATTTTACTGATGGATTTGAAACAGGAGTCTTCTTTCAAACCTTCAAACTGTCAGATCAGGCTCAGGGAAGGCTCGTCCTGATCCAAAGCTCTCCGGGACCCTTTCCTCTCACACTCCACATTCCTGAACAGCCCGAGTCTCCTCAGCCTCTTGCTTTAACTCACATGTCCCCTGAGCACCTATCACCAATTGGCAAGCCCGCACCAGACCCTGTGGGTGGAAAGATGGATAAGAGCAAGTCCTTGGATTGGAGGAGCCCCATACTTGCCGGAAGGCTAGAGCTGCATGGAGGGGTTCCAGGTGAGTGATGCCACAGAGGTGCCGAGTGTCACTAAAACTCCAAAGACATCTTTGGAGGGGGTGAGGCTCAAACTGAGTCCATGGTCTCCATGAGGAAAGAGTACTACTGGAGCACAAAAGATGAGTGAGCAATGTTTATTTGGAATGATCAAATGTTAATTTGGGGTGGTGGAAATACAGTGTTTGTTATATTATCCTGGGGACTTTTTAAAATTTTACTTTGAAAAGAAAGAAAGGAAAGTCATGCCCAAGAATGTTGTAGCCGAGATTACTGTGCATAACGGCCCAGCTCCCAGACAAGGTGGCAACTAGCTTCATCACAAAGGCTGTGGGGTGGGCACTAGGGTCACACCAGCCATGGAGCAGTCAAGCAAATTGTGCAGGCTGCTCCAACAGGGTTTCAAACAAATCAGACTGTGAGTTAAATAGACATTTCAATAAAAACACAACCCGAAACCGTGGCTCAAAGTGGCCTTCACTAGGCTCAATGTTAAAGGCAGTGATCACTTGACCCTAATTACAGGGGTGGGGGGTGAGGGTGGCAATAACAGTGAGCTCAGACATTCAGAGGTGAATGCACAATGTGCAGATGGATACTCCCCAATTATTTTTTTTCCTTTTGTAGGACCTCTTCAATACATTTCAACCAAGACATTCAACATACTCAAGAGAAACTAAGGGTCTGTGACAAGAAAAGCCACACACACAATGCAAGTAAACACGGGCAGAGAATACAAAATTGACACTCACTGGGTGGGGCCCATGCTCACGACCCTCTGCCCCTCAACAGCTTATCCCTGTGTTCTAGGAAAGCTCTGGGGGACCGACCAGGTTTGGAGAGAAGCAGCAAAATAGACTCGATTAAATTCTTTACAAACATACAGCTTACAGCTTAAAAGAAAGACCTTAGATTAATGATGGCTAAAGCGTAATGCTTTTACAGCTCAAAATCCCTTTAACGCCAGATGACACTCAGCAAGAAAACAAAAGTGGGGTTTTATGAGAGGAACACCTGACTGGGTAATCCTACAGCCCCGATTTGACTCCCTTCACAGCTAAGTGTATGGTAAATCTTATGGGGTCTGTGGAGCTAACCAATTTCTTTAAGATGGCCGTCAAAACACAAAGTTGCTAACGGATCCCAAGCAGAAGCTTCCAATTAATCATCCGATTAAGATGGGTTTTCCTTCTTCAGCATCCTAAAAGGAAGAATTTTCCCCTTTTCATAATATCCTCTCCAAAAACTAATGCCCCGAAGAAGCGTGGATGTTAGTTCAGAGCACCAGCTCTGCCCCATCTCCTGTAGCTCAGAAGTCAGCTTCCATACGCATTACTCATGGTGCTTACTTGTTAATGGCTCCAATGTTTGCTGGGCACCCAGTGCCAGGCTGTGTAGACAAAGAGGGAGTGTACTTCAGGGACACAACTGAGAAAGCGCTGGGAAGCAGCCTTTGCCCAGCTGGTGAGAGTGGTGCAGGACAGCGGTTTTCAGGCACCAGAAACTGGTTTCATCCTGAGCCTGACTCCAGGATAAACTGGCTCCACGGTGAGTGATTAGTCGTCACTGTTACATGGATTAATGACTGATCATTTGGTTAGGAACACTGACCTAACTCCCTAGAACTTACAGGGATTTTAGCAGTTGAAACAACTTACTCTATATTCTTCTGTGCAAATGGGACACAGAAGAGGCTCACAATAAAGAAAACTCTAAGGCATCTGAAGAACCAACTCCAAGACACAATGTGGCGCCTCAAGGGGCAATGACACCTCTCTGCAGCTCTGGCAACTTTGTGACTCCTAACACCCGGAGTGTTTTACCAGCTATAAAGAGAGTGAGCGTGCTGCACTGTTTCTAAGTGTTTCAACCTAGTCGGACCTCGGCGTCTATCATGTCCTGTGTGGCCTGTTTCCTTGTCAGTAAAGTGGGGAGGGCACCGCCTGGATCCATGGGACCAGCAGGGTTGGGGCAGGGCACCGCCTGGCTCCACAGGGCTGCGGGAGTGGTGAGGGCTCCGAGGACGGGACCTGGCCCGAGGCCGGTCCACACGCACACGGAGAAAGCGCAGACTCCAGGAGGGCACTCCGGGTCCCACACACGCCGCACGGTCCCGGACTCCCGCAACGCCGCCACGCCCGCCCCGCTGCAGCAGACCACTCAGCCAGCGTCTCCGGTGCGCTCGCCAATGAAGGGACACGTGCTGGGACCGGACGCGGGGAAGGCGCACCTCCGGCCTCCTGGTTCCGCGGGCGCGCCCACCTCCCCGACCCGGCCGCGGGGGCCCAGACGGCCCCGGCTCTGTGAGCTCACCGCGGCCGCCGCGCCGCCCTGCCACGCCTGAGCCCTAGCCCCCCACGTGGCTGTGGCCGTGGCCGCGCCCGCGCCGCACCTGGAGCCTGCCCGACCGCCCTCGCTCTCCGGCGCCCGGAACATGTCGCCCGCCACTCGGCACCTCCCGCCCGCCGCGCCACCGTTCCCGCCTGGCTCCGCGCGGCCTGAGGTCCGCCCACCAGCCCCCATTGGACGCTGCCGAAGCCAGTCACGCCGCGGCAGCCTATCGTGGTGCCGGCCTCCGCCCCACGAGGAGGAGGTTTGGCGAGACCTGGGCCGCGCTCGCAGACGATTGATGAAAGCAGCTGCCGTTCACTGCGCCGGGCGCCGCCATTGGGCAGTGGGCCGGCAGAGGATTGGGCCTGAAGTGGGCGGGGTCAGGCGCTGTCCGGGCACCTGGCCGGTGGCCCCGCGGCCTGGCACAGCCTCCCGCCCCGGCTCCCGCACCCAGAGTCGTGCTGCGGGTGAGCCTCAGGAAGGGCCCGGCGCGGACCGCGGTTGTGTAGAGACGCTTGGTTTTTGCAATCCCGTCAGTGGTGCGTGGATACGTGGCCAAAGGAAACGCAATGGCAGTTCGTCTGTCCTGCACGTCGTGGGTGCAAGGGACAGTGTCAGCTGTCTCATTTGTGGGCAAAAAAACAAAAATAAAACAAATTCTGCAGCATTTTCTCCCTAAATTACACAAGGGACAGCTCATCAATTCCTGTGTAATCTCACCAAATGAGAGCCACTTGGGCTGTTTCCTACCTGTACATTTTGTTTATTTTAAATTTATTTTATTTGAGTAAAAATATTTATTTAGAGAGATGTGGGGGGAGGGGTGGTTAAAGTAAAGGTAGATACACATTCCATAGACAGAGTGTGGGCTGACTCTGGAGAGACCCTCTGTGCACGTTTTAAAAGAAAAATGCAGAAACAATAATTATTAGATCAAGTATTAGTATGTATTTATGCACAATAATAAAAACAGATTTACAAGTTGAACCGGAAATTTAAACATAAGAAGTTTAACAGCTTTTGTTTATTATATTAAATAACCAAACACCTTTTATTCCCAAAACTGGTAAAGAATAAATAATATAATTTACAATATAGTACAAAAAATAATCAGGAAGGACAGGCATTCAGCTTTATACATACACTGTATATGTATATTTATAATCTATAAAACAAATTCACATCTCAAAACAAGCCGAAAACCTTAGATGATATGGCTTAACGATTATTAAAAGAAACAGCAATAAGTTCTGCTGCCCCAACTGTAGTTTGAGAGCCAGGAATCCTGTTACAGAACAAAGGGCACAGGTTGCTGTAGTGCTTCCAAGACTTAACTCACTTAATACGAATTACAAGTTACTGTAGGATTAGGAGAGCTCTGACAGTCAGGAAAGGTTTGCTATGGGTTTCCTTTTTTGTTTTTCTTAAGACAAAGTGCCACATTTCCTCCTAAATGCATCTGCTAGTTCTCAGTGTTAAAAAAGAAAAAAGCAAAAGCAACTGCTGTTTTCCTCCTCCCTTTGTTTTAAGTGTCTTTTATTCCATGACTTTTCTTTGCTCACATTCGGATTCAGTGGTGTCATCTAGTTCAAGACGCTATTAAACTGAAAAGGTACCACCAGGGATGAGCCTATGGTACAGAATGACAGAGAATGAGACTGATGGCTAGGGACCTAGAGATGTGGGAAAGCAAGCAGATCAACCGGTGAAATGTTTCCCCTCCCTGAGCAAGTACTCTACACCCAGACCATACAGAGATGAGAAAAATGCCACCACGAACCTTACTGTGGAATCATGAACTTCATCTTGCCTATGCATCTTCAAGAATGGAATGCTTATCTCTGGAGAGTCACAATAAAGAATCAAGGCCAAAAACCCAGCTCCCCTGAGACCAGAGATACTCAGTCTCAACTGTTAAAAGAGATGAATCAGCTGAAAGATCCCAGATGACATTAGAGTGACTAGGCAAGACATCTTTCTGAGCAACTGATCTGGTCTTAAACACAACATGCTCAAATGCCCAAAGGGAGCCACAGGGACACACTGAGACTCTCATGACGTCCGCTGGAAAGGCAAAGGAAGAGGCAGAAGTGGGAGGCTTCTCTCCTTGGGTCTTTCGAAAAACTCTAGCCTTTTAACAGTTGCTTATTTTCACATGTATATAATCATTTAGGCTGGGAGAAAAAGCAGCCATCATTTTAATGCCACAAATGACACTATTTTTCCTTAATATGGCTGGTTGCTACAGAAGCAGAGTTCTCTGTAATCACATCAGCTTTATCACAGGCGAGAAGCGTCAGTCGGTCCACTTTCCTCTGGATACCACCTCCCCACTGGACAACGCTGGCCCTGATGGCGCCTACTCAAGAGGCCCAAACAGGAAGTGCTGCTACATAAAGGCCTACAAAGGCTGACCCAAACCTTCAGAGTTTTCCTCCCTCTAGATGTCAACCTACCCACCAGCCTACCTCAGGGTGCCCCCTGATGGATAAGCAGCTCCAGACCTCAACAGTCCCTGGCAAGGTGCACAATGCCCCCAGCACTGATTCGGTGATGTTACTTGGCATCTCTATGAGAAAGTCAGCAGCGACCCAAACTCGACCTGACCTACTGTGAATCTAACCAAGTCAGATGCCCAGAGAGCGACCTACAGACCTTGTCTGGCTCAATAAGGTGCTCCTTTCAGGAAGCTGATCTATTGATTACAGCAGTTAGTTTAAAGATACTCTGGATTCAAATACTACTGTCTATCTTCACAAAGTGGTAGCACATCCCCTCTCTCAGTCTTCTGGAGCTTTGGGACTATTTTCTTAAGAGCCCAGAAAAGCTGCCCACACTGGCCTTTGTTAGTGATGTCTGGGCCTAGATCCAGACCTGAAGGAGGGAAGCCACCTCACAGGCAAGCGCTCTGAGAGAAGCGTGAGATGAAGGGAGGAAGCTACTGCCTGGAGGCCAGATGTCCTCTGTTTCCTCCGAGACTTGGCGTGAATGACCATGTCTACATCTAAAGTGGCTGCAGCCACTGGCAAGGCCATGGAGTCAAGGGCAGCGACTCTGATCGTCCACGCAGAGAACCTTCTTCCTTTTCACACCGGCTCACCTCCTCTGGCAGACCGGGAGAGGCCAGTGGAGAGAGCCAGGATTGGCCCTGAAGGCTGCCACTCCACAGCAAGCTGGGAGAGAGGGAGGTGAGGAACAGAGACAGTTCAAGAAGCTGCACTGATTCTGGCTGCCGGGTGGAGGGATTACCTGCCCAAACCATGGCACTGGCACCCAGACACGGGGATGTGGCTGGATGGCGGGTTGCGTGTTGGACGAAACCCTCCACCCCCACCACTGCGCCCAGGCTGAGGAGGCAGAGAGCCCTGTTAGCGCCATTCTGGGGAAAGACTGAATAGTGGACCACCTGCCGAGGTGACAACTGGTCCCCTGAGGATGCTCAAGGAGCACACAAGAGGGATGTGGTTTCAGCAGGCTCTGCCTGCACCCAGATGCCTGACCTTGCTTGGATTCCCTGAATGGGAAGAAGAGAAACAGGAGACCACGGGGCAAAAGTACAAGCAGGGATGAGATATATGCACTGGGGCATCCTGTGCAATGATGCCAGCAAAAGGAAGAGGAGACTCTGAACAAGAGAGGACTTTCCCTGCAAAGGGCATCTGTCCCTGATGCTAGGCAGTAACGTTAGAAGTTCAAGAACTCTTAGGAAAGTCTTATCTATAGTCAAACAAGTGCTCAGGAGTTCTCCTACTAGAGAGAAGTAATGTCCTAGACCACCTAGAAGAAACTCGCAGACAGACACAGGGCAGAAGCCAACCAAACAGGGACTCTGCTCTGCCTCTTACATGTCTCCTAATTCTTAAAACACAAGAAAACCATTTTCCAACCAGCTTAGCAGAATTTTTTAAAAAGTCCACAAAACCTGCGTAAGACACGATTCTCTCCCTCCCTTCCTGTTAGGGCAGTCAGAACAGAACCTCCGGCTAAGGGAAGCACTGGGCAAGGTCAGGATTTCCGGGGAGATGGCACCTGTGCAGCTGCCCTGGGCCCCTCCTGTTGCCCTGTGTTCAGTGTCCTCTGAAGTGCCCGCTGTTGCAAGGTGCAGACACCACGGGGCAGAGCCCAGGCCGTGCCCAGCTGCCCTCCCTGTCATCATTCTGCAGAGAGAACAACTGTAGCACAGTGCAGGTTTGGCAGCAAGCAAGCAGCAGCCTGGAGCCTCTCCGCAGATTGCGGGAGGTCACGGCTCCCAGGACTTAACAACTACAGCCACACCTACTTTTCTCTCAGAAAGAAAACCCGCCAGAACATCCAACACAACACCCGAGGCGGAAGCATGGGCACTGCGCAGACCATAATGCGCCCCAGCCCAGCAGGGAGCCGCGCCAGCACCCCAGCCACATCCAACACTGGCCTTCCAGGACGCTTCCTCATCTCCTGGACCACCGCTGCTCTCGGCCTCATGTGACATGGCTGCCTGTGTGTCTCGTATTCTGGGGTGCAGAGGGGCCTCTGTTCAGGCTGTCTTTGGGGAGTCCAGAGCTCAATTTATGTTCTCTCTCCTCTGAAGAGGGCTACACGTACGACATGAGGACCACCAACCCCAAAGGCCTTCTTCCCAGCCTCCAGGATGACCCCCCTGACAAGGTGTAGTCACTGGGACAGGTCACTTACTGGGGGGCCACCTCCACCACCATCAAACAGAACCTCTCGGCGGCCAGGCTCAGTGATGGACAGCTCTTGGGCAAGGTCGTTGAACCGAGATATGTAATCAATGCTGTTTTCGTTCATCATGCAGACCAGCTGGGAGTCCACGACCTGCGGGAGAGAGGACATGAGGGAAGGCCACATCAGCAGGCGGCTGGCCCCCGGTCTGGACTTCAGTGCAAGTCTCTCTACAGTGAGGATTAGAGTCCCCCCGGCCAGCCACATCAGGGTGGCCCCACACTCCAGGGAGAACTTTAGAATCACCTCTGTCGCTCTCAGCACACACTCTTTGGACAAATGTGCCCCAGAGCCTACTGTGAGCCGGGGCCGTCTGGCTGTCAGGATCAGAGTGGTAGGTCCCTCCACATCAGGCTTTCGGGTGAAGACGGTCCATGGACAAAGAGGCAGAGGGCACAGACAGAGGCAGAGACTGGGGCGGCCCAAAGGAGATGGGAGTGGAGAAAGGGAGAGTCACCGTGGGCGTGTGTGTCAGAGGAGGGCTTTCTGAGGTGAAGTAAGAGCAGGAGTATGGGAGCAAGTCAGGTAAGGACCTGAGGGAAGCACGTTCCCATAAGAAGAAACAGCAAGTACCAAGGTGGGAGGTGGGAAAGCCTGAGGTGGGAACAGGTTCGGCTGTTCAGGAAACGAGGAAGATGGTGGGGGGACAGCGAGTGAGGCGAGAAGTGGAGGAGGAGAGAGATGGAGTGTGCAGAGCAGGGCCTCCGGCATCAGGCTGTGTTCTCTGGGCAGAGCCAGGGGTTCAGCCTGCTCCTCCGCTGGACTGGAAGCCTCGTGAGGATGGGGCCTTTGCTTTGTCCAGGCAGCGCCTGTATTAGTGCCTGCCACCCAGCAAGCCCTCAATAAATATTCGTTAATAAGCTGCTTGATGTAACGAACAAATGAGAAGCCTTTAGAGAATTCTGAGTAGAGCTGTGGCATGAACTGATTGTATGCTTTTTATTATAAGAAATTTCAAAAATAGTGAGATTTGTTTTCAAAATCCCCTCTGATCTTGAGATTCATGCCAGGACACCAAGAAGCTGAGGAGTCCTGGGAAGCAGCTGTGTGAGCTCTGTTCCATCCAGGGCTTCCCCCAGGTATCTAACTATGAGATGCTTGAGGGAACCCCAGGAACGCCCCGACAGACCAGGGAGCCGGCATCTGGGAACTGCTGCTCCTGGACTCAGAGCCCCATGCTCAACTCTGGCTCTGGGGCTTCCAGGTCCAGGTGCCTCCGCAGCTCAGCTGTTACTCAGAGCAGCCTGAACCCTGGCCCAGTATTGGCAGAGCTCAGAGCTTCCCTTCAGGAGTTAGAGACCTGGGTCTGTACACACCACCTCCTCAAGTGCAAGTCTTAGCAAGCAGTTCTGAATAACCAAACAGGTCTGCCGGAGGGGTCTGGCCATGCTGGACAGGGGCTGGCGGTTGGGACTGGGTGTGAGGTGGTGCACTTACCTCTGCGACATCAGCCAGGGACCTGGACACGAACGAGTCCCGGGAGTTCCCATCCAGGAGGCTGGGGCCCAGCAGGGAGGTACCACTGTTGGTCCCGACAGGGGTTGGCAGCATCTTCCGGCTCTTCTCTGGGGAGATGAAGCTCGCTGCAGGGAGGAGGAAAGCGCCCTGAGATGGCCTGGTCTGCATCGATCCAGGGGAGGATCCAGGCCGCACAGGCCTCTCCTCCCATAGTGAGCCTGCGAGAGCTCCCCGTGCAGCTCGTGGAAGTCTATCTCATTTTTCTAGGGGCCCCACTGTGTTCCACTGTCTGGTCACCCCAACCTCCAGGTAAGGTTGTTTCCAATCTCTTATGATTTCTGTTTGACTCTGCAGAATCTGCACTGTTCTATGTGACTCTCCGAGCAGGAAACTCTCGTCAGGTGCCCACTCCCCCTCACCACCCAGGCCAGAGCTTCTGGGCTGTCAGGCATGGTGCCTGCACTGAACCAGTGCTGACTAGGTTCATTTCGTATATAGTATGTCTGTCTCTGGGGCCACCAGACACAATGACCACATGCACACCTGCCTGCTCTCTAAAAATGCAAAGAGGTTGGAGGGTATAGCTCAGTGGTAGATCATGTGCTTAACATGCATGAGGTCCTGGGTTCAATCCCCAGTACCTCCATTAAAAATAAATGAAGTGAATTACTCCCCCAATAAAAATAAATAAAAATAAAAATGCAAAGAGCATGATCCTAGGAGTGCCACAGGGGCTCCTCTGTGTAGGAAATCAAAGCTGGTGCATCTTTCCCTGACACCCTCTTCCCATCACATGAGTACCTGGTGCCCAGTGAGAATGAACATCCTGTGAGTGCTCCAGTCTGTAGCCAACAGGCTGCGGGCAAGATAGCTGGACACTCAACAGGACAGAAAGAGGGAAAGAGCCAAGAAAGTACAAGGCACTGGCTCCTCCCGCCCCACCCAGGGCCTCTACCACCTGGCCCGCAGCCAGCGCCAGTCAGGGAGGGGCCAGGATACCAGGATGGATGGGGGAGGGACATAGGGGACTGTCCTTGGGGATGTAAGTGGCTGTGGTTACAGGGGTGTGCATGTTTGCCAAAGCCCAGTGACCTGCACACTGGGTCTGGACATTTTCCTTTATGTAAGTAATACAAAAAACAAACCAGCCCTAAAATCCAAGGGACAGTCCTCTAGGGAGTTCTGCCAGAGAGCGTGGCAAGTCTAGACTCTAGCCCGCTGGTCTGGGCTGATCCGGGACAAAGCCCCATGTGCCCTCCTTGGACTCACCAAACAAGCTGCTGAGCGATGAGTCTGTGGGGTCACTAGGGCACCACTGGGGGTCGTGGGTGGGGGAGGCGATCCAGTCTGGCTGGGGGCTGCTGGATGGGGAGGGAAGACTCTTCGAACTGTCACTGCCATTCAGTTTTGCTGGAGAAAGAGGGACTCCTTCACCTGTCAACCAAAATCCTGGGTCAGAAATGCTACAGGGGGTGAAAGGCCCCGCCTCCCCAACCCGCCACCAAGAAGGCCATGGGGTCATACAGCGTGCGCCGCTGAATAGAGAGACCCAGGACCCTGCTGGGGCCCCTTAAGAATGAACAACATGGGTCTGCCAGGGGATGCCCCAGCAGCAGGGACAGGTGCTTGTCTTCAGAGAACAACAAGGGCCGTGGCTGATGGAGGTAGGCCCTGTGCTGAGAGCATCACCTCAACCCTCTCATGGTGCCCACCACAGCTCTGAAAGTTGCACGCTGTTCCCAACTCACTGCTGAGGCCCAAATGAGCTGGTGACCTGCCCACGGCCACGCACTGCCAGGCTGTAAGCTCAGCTCTGTCTGAATCAGCAGTCTGAATTACACCAGCGAGTGCCGACCATCCGCTACCACAGTGCCGGCCCCAAGAGCTGGCAGAACCCAAACCCTGACAGGTACCAGGTCCAACCCCTCTCAGAACATGCAACCCTGCAGACATTCACCCAGGTTCAGAACCAACAAGGACACTGCCCTGCCTGATCCCCAGGCTGGAGAGGCCTCGTGGCCAGCTCTGTCTCCCAAGGCTGGGGCAGTCCCGCCAGACCACGAACAGGCCCAGGTCCTGTCTAGGCCCTGTCATATGTGTTGCCTCTGCCAAGGCTGGGCTGCGCCCTGTAGGTGCAGATGCTCAATGCCCAGGAGAGCTGAACGGCCACGGAGCCGGAGGCTGGCCACCACTCAGATAGGTCAGGGCCAGAGGGGAGCCAACTCCAGAGGATGTGCGGGGCGCCCTGCTCCTTACTGTACTGGCCAGAGCTGATGGCAATCTCGATGATGGAGTCGCTGATCTGCGTGGCGGGCTCTCCCTGCGATAGCACATCCTCGGGTGGGCCGGGCAGGGAGATGTCCAGCAGAGCAGAGACGTTGGGTGGAGAGAGCCGGGTGCTTGAGGAACCGTTGTGGAGAGGAGCCCTGGACAGCTCGGACAAGGAGAGGACAGGCGAACTCTGGAGGAGGCAAGTACCATTCAGACATGACCAGTCAGACAACCGAGAGGAATGACACATCAACCCTGTGGAGCAGTGACTGGTGACAGGGAAACCAATAGGGAGGCCATGACCCCAGCAGCCACCTCACCCTTCCCAGGAAGGGACACACTCGGGGAACTGACTTCTCCTGAAATCCTCAAGGGATGGCAGAGTTGGGAGGCCAGGCCGAGGTGGTCTGGATCTTCCTCTCCCACCACCAGCAGGAACACTGGTAAGGCCCGGGCAGAGGGTGAGCGCCAGGGAGCACCTCCTCCTCTCTGACCCAGAAAACTTAGTGCTTCCATAACTCTGTCTCAGTCACCCAGCCTTGCAGAGGGGAGGAGAGAAGCCTGAGACGGGAGATGCATGATCGTATCTAGGCCAGGCACGGGAAGGACAGCATTGGGCATCAAGGAGGTGGCGGCCTGGGTCCACTGGCAGGACTACAAGAGTGGGGACCAGGCGCTGGACGGGGTCCTGGGGCAGCCACTTTGCTCAGCAGCCGACAGAACATTCTACCTGAAAACTGTCTGCCACCGGCTCCTGCCTCGAGGGGATGCTGATGAACGGGTCGCCTGTGCCCTGCAAGAACACCAGGAGAGCCAGTGAGCAGCCGGCACACAGCCTGCCAGAACTGGCCAAGTGCTGGCCGGGACCAAGCTCCCAAGGAGAGAGCCTCTCCACCCACAGCTCTGAACAGGCAGAAGCACAGGAATATAGGTTGGAAACTTCTCTCTGTGAGGACAGTGCTTTAAGAACGTGGACCCGCAAGTTCCCAAACATAAGACTGTCAATTCAGGGGAGGGTATACTCAGTGGTAGAATGCATGCTTAGCATGCACAAGGTCCTGGGTTCAGTGCCCACCCTCTCCAGAGGCAGAACTCGGTCCAGCGCAACCTCAGCCCAATGGCCTCGGCTCTCCTCAGGACTGGAGAGTGAAGCCCTTCTAGATACACTCACCCCTACGTCGGGGATGGGTTCTCCATTCCGGTGGGTGCTGGTGGAGTCCTGACCTGAGACGGCAGCTGTCACCTCATCTGAAGACAGGGGAGAGATGCCAGGCAAGCCCTCGGCATCCAAGACTGGGAGGGGGCTCCCAGGGATGATGCCGGCACTCTTAGCCGCTAAATCAATTGCACCTGGCAAGAGAAGCAACATCTCAAATCTTTGCTCCACTGACATCCAAAGCCTGCCCCAAGAGGGACCACTCACGCTCAAGCCTTGTTCCCAAGCAAGGCCAAGGGCTTTCATGTCCACTGTGAAGGGAAATGAGATGCCATGGCTTGGAGAAGAGGAAAGCAGAAACATGGCTCAGAACCCCTGCAGGGAGTCTGTTACCATGCTGGGCCAAGAGACTTACTGGCAAGGTGGCCCGGGGCCTGGGGTGGAAGGACCTTGGGCACAATTGGCCGAGACAACGCCGCTTTGGTCAGGGAGGACTGGATGGGCCGGAACGAGCCTCGCCCTGTGAGGACGAGAACAGAAGCAGATGTGTCAGCCTCATGAGGCCCAGCCCCTTGGCTGCACACTGGGGGCTACAGAGAGTTTCCTTTATTGCTGTGGTCCAGGTCCCAGCAGCTGAGCTGAGTTGTAAACCACTGAACATCCCAATGCTCGCTAACTTGCAGAAGTCAGAGGTCTAACAGGGCCCAAGGGGGAGAAGGCCCTGTCACCCATGACAGAGGCACCACCATGCTTCCTGGGGGCTGCCATAAGGCTGTGGTCACCACTGTCATCTCGTGGGAATGCCCCTTTAAGGGTGACTTGCACCCGAGTTAAACTACAGGCTCCTCTGGGGCAGCCAGGGCACCAGACTTAATGTCAGGATTCTGCCTCTGCAACTTGGCTCTTTCCTGGTATGTTTTCTGCAGTTGAAAAGTAGGTGTGAGAAAAAGCAATTGACAACTGTATGGGTCTTGCAATAATTAAATCTGAAGTGTGAAAATTAAGACTGATTAAAAAGATAAATCACAGAATATGTTTCACTGAAAGAGTCTCACTATATAAGAAGACTCACTTCAAAGAGCCAGGGCCCCACTGAGCTTACAGACCTATGAAAGCATGAACACATCTATCCCGTAAAATGCCGGACAAGACCTTGCCGAGGATGGACAACAGATCCGCCTCTAAACTGAACTGAGCAAAGCATCTCAAACAGGGCCATCTGAGCCCACTTTGGAAGGAAGCTGCCTGGCAGACCACCTGTCAGGGGCCCACCTGCCCGCACTGCAGCCCGGGCCCAGCACAGGGCGCTCATGCAGTGTGTGTTGATAGAATGGACAAAGGGATGCTTGAAACGTCACTCAAAGAACCATGGAAATAAACGCCTGCCATTTTGAAAGACGGGGCCACGCGAGTGAGGACTGGGGAGCCCCTGAGAAGCCCTGGGTGCTTACCAGTGACGGAAGAGTTCGACAGGATGGAGAAGGAGCAGACATTGTGGGACTGGTTTTCAGATGGTCTAGGAAGCAGTGTTCTCTGCGGAGGGAAAACTGTCAACGATCAGGTGATGAAAAAACCCCCGAATACCAAAAATCACTTTGGAAACTAGTGCTGGATCGTAAAGGAACGTTCTAGACAAGAGGGACTGAGTGTAACCAGATGGGGTTCCGGTTCTACAGTGGATAATCCAAGGCTCCTGGGACAGTATGGGGATGGCTGTGTTCTATGGACACAGACCCAGAACACTGGGTCCTTTCTGAAGAGAATTTAGGGGATCAACTCTCCCAGGGAAAACCGGGGGTGTCAGAATGACCTACCATTAGTCTAGAACATTGTGGACCTGCCTTGAATGCGACTAGTCTTATAAACATTGATAACCACTGGATATGGACTGTTACAAAATACCCCCTTATCCGGGGCCTCCTCACACTTGGTTGAAGAAAATAACACTAAGGGGCCGTGGCCCTGAGGCGCTGGCCCCACCCGACGTCTGGTTCCTGCTGCTCCCGCTCCCGCGCACAGGGCGCCCAGGCATGAACCATTAGGTTCCCATGTGCTCAGGCCCCTCGACAGTGCCGACAGCTGACATCCAAGAGGAAACAGCAGTAACTGCTGAAGCTGTCAGTCATCCACGTAAAACAGACAAAGTGTCTGCCATCCAGAAGAGTCAGAGGCACCCACTTCGGGTGCACCACTGGGCAGAGGCTGTGGGGTCTGCTCAGGGGCCAGGCCAGCGGGGTGACTGTGAACAAGGTCAGGAGCCGCAGGTGCCCGGCGCCAGCACCACGCCTTTCTGAAAGGGCCAGGCTCTGGGGCCACACGGTCTCTGTCACAGCTACTAAGTCCCCCTGGTGGTGTGACAGCAACGTGGACAAAACGGAAAGGAAGGACCCTGGCCCTGTGCCAACAAGTCTTTTAATAAAGACCGTAAATGGAAAAGACCACATATTCTGTTTGATTCCATTTATGTGAACGGCCCAGAAGAGGCAAATCCCTAAAGACAGGAAGTGGCCCAAGGGCAGGGAGAAGGGACGATACAGGTAACAGGTCGGGGTTTCTGTCTGGGGTAATGAAAATGTTCAGGAATTACACAGTGTTGCTGGTTGCACAACCTTGTGAATGTACTAAAAACCACTAACTGTCCACTTGACCTAGGCAAGCTTCACGATCCGTGAATTACGTATCAGAACAGCTGTTTAAAAACAAAACAAAATGGCAACTGGCCACGAGGGCACCCTGGCTGTGACCCCCGACCAAACAGCCACAAGCTTCCTCTCAGCCAGGGGGTGTCCTCTCGTGTCCCGGGCCGGGGGCTAACATATTTAACCAAATACGCTAAAATTAAGTGCCATAATGTTAGAATAGCCTGCTCAAAAAATATTTGGGATTTAGAATTTATCTATTTATCTTCTTCCTAAGATCTGTCGTGCAATCTCTCATTTCCAAATAAATTAATGTCAAGAGAGGAAGAGATTTCTGAGTCTAACAGAAAGAGGCCTATGCCTTAATACAAAAACATTCAAGAAATTTAAGCCCATGGTTATTTCAGAATTTCAGCTTTACCTCTTTTATCTTTTTACCTCCTAATAAAAATGTCCTCTCTCTCACGTGCCTCTTACTCCCTGCCTCTTCCCGCCGGGTCTGCAGATGGCCCCCATGGAGCCTCCCAGCATTCACTGTGAGCTCGGGAGAGGCTTGGCCTGTGGCCAATCCACATACCTTGCCAACTGCTTCTATTGACCACATATTTATAAACAGATATTCTGAGAGCCCTCAAATATATCCCAATCTGGGACATTCTTGGAACTCGAATCTCTAGAACTTTCTGTCTTTCGTGCAAACGATTTTCATGCTGTGCAAAGATTATCTTTATTTTCAGGTACTTTTGGGTCACTGTTACTACTTCATTTACCCTATGCGTGAGAAGGAGGGAGGGGCAGGGATCTGAGACATGGGAGGAAACCAGTGTGTCCCAGGCAGCTCAGCCATTGGGAAGGCGGGGAGAGGCTGGGCAGAAAGGCCCCATGAGGTCGGGCGCACCCGGGCCTGGACAGGATTCCTGACCTGGACCACCAACGGCTTCCGCAGGTGCCGGTTCCGCAACTTTCTGGGCTTTGGCAAGAAGAAATCCGACTGCATCTGTAAGGAAAACAGTGCCCGACCCCTGAGAGAGTTTTCTTGGCCCACACAGGTCAGCCCCAGCTAACAGGGCCTCGAGGCGCTGCACTTACACTGATGGAGTTCAGATGCTGACGGAAAGTCAATTCTGTCTCTTTGCTGGGAGAGAAGAGCTTCCCGTGTCGGCTGTTGGGTGGTAAAGTTGTGGGGACGGCAAAAAGGCCCCCATCTGCGTCACTGCCTCCCGTACTAGAGGGACCAGCCACCAGGAGGTGTCTTGGAGGGTTTCTCAAACCTAGAGGAGAAGGGAGGATGAGCACAACTCCACTCCCCCAGCAACGTCTCCGGGGCAAAGGGAATTCTCTGGAGAAGAAAATCAGAAAGGAGTTCCCGACAACCTCTCGGGTTTCCTTGAAAGGAATTTCCTGTATCATAGTCCCATAAAAATCTGCTTTTCTTTCTCCCTGGAATTCTAGTTCCCACTATGAGCAGATCGTGACTTTCCTTGAGAAGATAAAGCACTTTACCACTTTGTTTGATCCTCAGTGGGAAGGGGAGATTCACCCTTGAAGACTTTTCAGAGCTAGGAAAACCTTCTAGATCCTCTACTGCAGACCAGAGGTCAGCACACGTTCTCTGGACAGTGCCAGATACCAAACAGCAGCCTCGAGGGCCTCACGGTCTCTGCTGAACTCAGCTCTGCAGCTCCAAGCACTGCAGCAGCCAGGGACCACGTGGGAGCCAGTGAGCGTGGCTGTGAACCACAAAGAACCATAAAACCTTTCTTTATGATGAGCAGGCTGGGGACCACGGTTTGCTGAATCTTGGTCTCCGTCTCTGATTGTACAGAAAACAGACCCAGAGATACAAGGACAGAACTGTTTATCCAGGAACTGCTATTTGGGGACTCTGCTCGTTCTTTTCATCATCAGAGGTGCCGCAGCAGAGCACCCTCACTTCTTGGTAGGGACAGGTCCCCTTTCTTTATTCTTTATGTGTAAATCCTTGTGATTAAATCGACATACAGTCCAGACACCAGGTCTTCTAAGCACCAGTCTGGACTCTAGCGTTGCAGGTGCCCTGGCTAGAAGCATCCTCAACTGAGAGAAAGAGCGTGGATATTGAAGAGTTCAGAGTCACAAAAATTTAAATCCAGAAGGGAAGGCAGGAAAAGACTATACAACCCACCAGCCAGCCCTGCCATCGACCAACGTTTGATTAACGTGCCTTCACCTATAAGGACAACTGACTCACAGTTTGCTGCCGCCCTCCTCATGAGCCACAGCAAGGAAACAGGATAAAGGTGAGGAGGCAAACAGAAGGTAAGTGCAGAAGGTGGGGAGCCCGACACCATGGCAGCCTCGGTTTTTTCAAAAGCCACCGCCAAGTGTTCTCGAGGAAACAGAATTCTCAAGCATTTTACAGGCAGGCTACTTAAAACACAGTAAGAGCAAACACAAAGCTCATGACATCCTCCAAACTGAAAATAACCCCAGAGAACTGTCAACACACCAGGACACTAGGTCTGTTTAACTAAACAGCTGCTACAAGTTTTGGGGGCACTTGTCAAGATCAGAGTAAACAGAAGTGGATGGCTTCTCAGATGACACACATGGGTTACTACCAGAGATGCCCTGTCCAGTGTGGGACATTTAAGGCACTAGGATGGACATGGTCCTGAAGCAAGAACATCCCGCCATGGAGGCAGTAACGATGCCCTGATTGCCTGGTGTGGGGGCCTTCAGGGAACAGGACACAAAGAAACGCACCAGTCCCCAGCCCCGTGGTCCTGCCCCCGTCTCTCAGGTCCCTCTGGGGAGAAGCTGCAGGGCTGTGCTGGGTGAGGAAGAGCAGGGCTCAGATGCACCACCACGGACTCATGTTTGGGGCATGGAGGGGCAGGACCCCAGAACATGCACATTTCTTATTCCTTAAAATTCATGCAGAATTCATGAGTCTGGCCATGATAATTTGTTTTATGAAGAAAAAAACACTAAGCAAGGAAACTGATACAGGAACAGGTCATATTTATCCCAGGTTTTAGGTGCCATGTAATCCAGTAAGGCCCTGAATTTAAATTACTTCTCAGATAAAACTGTGGACCAGCAGGTGAGCCCATCTTTCTTCTCAAGACTTGTGTTCAACCACTGGGGATCCCTGAACTGCTGGTTTTGTTATGCCAATACTTCTATGTAAAGGAAAACAGTCTCAGTCAGACTCAGAAAGAATCAACCTTTCTCAGACTTTAAGACACCAACTCGGTGTGACTTGGAGGCTTCTGCTGACCGCACAAAGCAAGGTGCCCCAAGTGACCAGACAGGCAAGGGTCCCCCATGTTTCCAGTCAGCTCCTGCACCCCAGGACCCAAAAGCCTTCTGTTACAGGCCCTGCACTTCCTACGAGGAAGTGGTGGCTCTGTACCTGCATACCGTCCACCAGACTGTGGCCAACTGAGTGGAGCCAGACCCCAGGCACTCCTGGGCCCTCAGCTCTGTGCGGCCCCCAAAGCCCAGCAAGGGTGCAAGATGGTGAGCCTCAGCATGGCCACCCGAGCCTCACCTGAGGAGCAGGGTGTGGAGCTGGAAGAGAAGGTCTTGCCATGGCGGAGGGCAGCCTGGTTTCGAGGGCAGCGTGGGCTCCGGGAGCTGACGGTCACCACTTTCCCCGGGGGGGTCGTTGATGGCTCCTCCTGGGCTGGCCTTGCTGAGGCCATGGAGCCAGTGTTTGCTTCAGGAGCCTGAGACAGAAATGGGCCGAAACATCAGCCAAACTCAGCACATGAATGATGCTTCCAGACGGCACACCCCAAGCAGGAGGCATGGAGACACCCTCGAATATGGAAGGACAGCAAGGGGCCTGGAGACCATGCCTGGGCTGTGCAGGTCAGCATCCCCAGGGCACTAGGGAGCGGGCTGGTTAGAAGCCACCAGGCCAGCAGCACTCAGGGACACTAGCATTGTGCTCCGGGCGCCTTCTGCCTTCACGGCCTCAGCGGCTCAGATAAGCCTCACCGTCGTAGGGTGACGGGAGGGACACTGGATGGCAAGCGACACTGACTCGCCTTCTTAAAGCCTCCTCTGACTTTGAGTCAGAGGGAGGAAATACAGATTTAATTCCTAAATTCAAACACAGTCACGGCCAAAGAGCCCTCTGCTGAGTCAAAATCCTAACCTCAGGGGTTTTGTCAGCCCTGCCTGAGGCCACGGCCCCACCACAGAGCCAGCCCTTCCCTCACCTCTGTTCTCAGCCACATCACGGCCCAGCCTCCCCGCTCCCCCCACACCCACACCCGACACCTCTCTGGGGCTCCCAAGTGACGGAACTCACTCCCCAAGCTCTAGGCCCAGCCCCGTCTGCTCTGCACCTGCTCCTGTGCCTCCCACGGCCCTCTGAACCAGTCCTGACCCACCTTCTCCCATCCAGGACCCCTGCCCATGTCTCCTCCTACTCAGTTCATTCGGTCTCAATACCTAACCTCCCACCTGAGTGCCCAGCAGTCTTCTGGGGCCCAGCCACCCACAGCCCTCGTCTGTCAGAGCCCTGCCCCACAGAGAAACCACAGGAGGGGCTGCAGGGCCAGGCAGGCGATCTCTAATTCAAGGTCCCCAGTCTATGACAGGGTCTCTAGCCAGCAATTCTCACACCTGAGCTGCATCAGAATCATAAGGTGTCAAAACATGGTTTCCTGGGCCTCAAGAACCTGCATCTCTGACAAGTTCCCAGGTGACACTCGGGCTACTGGATGGGGACCCTACTTTGGGAACCACGGCTCTGAGTGCCCTGTTTCACATTCTCTACGATGACATGTCCAACCTGCTCTGCTCTCCTCTCTCAGGTGAGGCCAAGGCCAGTACCTTGCTGTGTTCTGGAACTGCTGCCTTCTCGGGAGCCAGCCTGGCCTGACCTCCTTCCCTAGGGTCCTGGACCTGCTCCCATCTCCCCAGTATCCTCTCCTGACCTCCCCCAAAAGCCAAACTTGAAAAAGTTTTCTAACCTCATCGTCTCTTTCCGGTCATTACAATATTACCCACACCTGCCTGTGGGCCAAGAAGTCCACTGTGGGCCCTGCCAGAGCCGTGTCTCACATGATGCCCGTTCACCCACTGAGTGCTCTGCTGAGCACCGCCGGGAGACAGCAGACATGAGTCCAGTGGGAGACGCTCCCAGAAACAGTGGCAGAACAAGTGCAGGCTGCGTGCTGTCTGCCAGGGAGAAGTGGGAGCGTTTGGTTCGGAATGTGACCTGAACCCAATTTCTGTGAGGCTGCCACGATGAGCTCCACCAGCCCCTCCTCCTGGAGGCTATGAGCCGCCACCTTATGACACAAGGGCTGTACTTCCAGCCCCGTCTGCCTCAGAACGTTGCTCTCATGCCAGGGGAGTTAACTAGACTTTCTGATCATAGCACCTTTGGCCCCACTTACGGGCTCTGCTGGCCACCTCCCCAGGTAGGGGGTCACAGGCTGTGGCTGGGCCCACCTGGCATGGTGCCCTTTCCTGGGGCCATCACAGCCACTGCCTGGGCTCTGGCACCTCAAGGCCCAAAGCCTCCTGAGGAGCCCCGGACCATTCCAACCAGCTGCCTCCTGGACAGCTGCCCGCGGAGGTCTCCTGGGCACAGCCCCACACCGTGCTGCCCACAGCCTCAGTGTCCTGTCTGTCCCTCCCAGCTCCACTCCCCGCATCAAGGCTGTGCCACTGCCGTCCTCCCAGAACAGCCTTTCCAAAGTGTGCACTCAGCCTTGTCGTTCCATCTGCTGAAGGCAGCAACGTTCCTATGCTAGACAAAGCCCACCCCAGCTCAGCTCCCAGCCACGGTTGCCACCATGCCTCTGCACCTCTGTCCCCCTGCCTGAACGCTCAGGCTCAGTGGAATCACCAGAGCGCGGTAAGGTGTGGTCTGGTGGTTGTCTTTGGAGACTGAGTCCCACAGGACCAGAACCCACACCTGCAGGGAACCAGGGCCTGACCACATGCTCTGTGCAGCCTACGCCAGGGAGTGATAAGTGGGGCCCCTGGGCGCCCGCCACAAGGCTGGTCTCTCCTCTCTGGACCCCCAGCTGTGAGCCCCTGGAGGGCCCCCACCCACACTTACGAGCCTGGGGTTGACCTCAGTGGAGATGAGCTTCAGGAGGCAGCTGAGGAGGCGCTGCTTGTGGAAGGCAGCAGGTGGGGAGCCGGCTCGTGGGCCCTGGGCCTGCCCGCCGTTGGCCTGGCCCTCAGGGCCCAGCACTGCCAGCCAGTCGTACTCCAGCTGCAGCTTGTTGGGCTTGCCCATCATGAGGTAGACTTCGGCCAGCGTAAGGCTTTCAGAGGTCTGCAGGTTCCAGCCCTCCTCGCGGAGCTGCTGGGCGAGCCGGCTGGCGGGGACGTCCTTCGGCAGCTTGGCAGCAGGCTGACCCTGAGGTGGTGGGGGGTCCGCGGGGCTCACTTTCTCCTGGGGCTCCTCCACAGGCGCGTCTGCCAAGTCTTTAGTGCAAAGATCCGGCTGGAGCCCAGGGCTGGGCTGAGGCTCTGGGCCGGGTGGGATGCGGACAGGGGACAGCGCCCTGGCCCGGGCGAGGTCGGCCACCTCTGTGCCGCTTGGGACACAAGTCTCTGGGGAGGCACACCCTGAGGGCCGCAGGTCTGCACAGCGGCACTGGTCAGGGATGATGAGGTCCTGACAAGACTTCATGTAGCGGGGGAAGGGGTCGAGGAGGGACAGCTCATCCTCTAGCTCTGGGAGCTGGCTGCAGGCACACACCAGGGCCCCAGGCTCCCCAGCAGGGCCATCCACACCCTCTGCAAGACCGGCCACAGGGGTCTTTTCAAGCCGTCCCCCAGTGTCCTGGAGTCCAGGGGGAAGCCTGTCGGGAACATCCGGGCTGCTCAAACTCGGGGCGGCCCCCTCCCCAGGGCCACTTTCAGGGGAACTCTCCCCAGAGCTCTGTGAGGCATCGGCGGAGGGAGGGGGCCGGCCCCCGCCCTTACCCTCAGCGCCACCCCGAGGGCATTTCAGCTGGCCCCGGGCTGTGCCCTGCCCACTCTGGATGCCTAGGATCTGGGCGGGAGGCAGCGTGTGGGTGTCCTTGGCACTCTGTTTGCATCGGCCACCCTCCTGCCAGTGCACGGTGCAGAAGGCCTTCGAGTGCACCACTCGGGCTACGCCTGGAAGTGGTGTCACCGTGCAGTTCTCTCCCGGGAACAGGTGCAGTGCCACCTTCTCCTGTGATGGCTCCGAGAACGAGTCCTGTAGCTGCCGCTCCTCCAACGTCTTCCGCTGAGCATATGTTAAGGAACCATCTGCAGCAGCACACGCCCCCCCTGCCAGGCCCACTGTCCTTGGGGACTTCACCATCATCACTCGCACTCCTAACTGGGGACTGGGCAGGGCTACAAGCCAAGGCCACAAAGATGTTAGGTCTGGGGCTGCCCTTGGTCATTTCGTTCAACCTGTTGGCAGGGATGCTCTGGCCATACCCCAAGGGCCAGACAGCAGCCACTTACACCATGGAGGGCCGGTGGACAGAGGTCTAACGCTGCAGGGAGGTCGAAAGTGGGCTCAGACCCAAAACCCAGAGGACAACCAGCCGTTCTACATCATCACATAGCAAGCTGCTCTGCCCCATGGGGCCCCACTGCAATCCCAGGATCGAAAAGGGAGATCCTACACTCAGGCAGCAGGGTGCTGCAGAGTTGGGGGAGGGCTTGCTTTAGTAAGAAAAAGATACAATTCTCACTTCATGAAGTGCCCACTTCTGCTTTAAGAATTCGATGAGGCTGGAGACTTTTCGATGGAGCTCCACGATCATCCTACACAGAAACAAGACAGGAAATGGGAGGCTCAGACATGAGGAGGGAACCTTCTCAAGAGGTCCCGGGGGCTGCAGCAGCAAGACGATGCCATGGTATTTTGGAAGGGGCACCAATGATGTCCCAGGAGAGCCACTGGCTCCTTTTCTTAAAACCTAACCCTTTAAATTGAGATAACTGGAGACCCATGTGAAGCTGCAAGAAAAGATAAGAAAGATCCCGTGTGCCCTTTACAGTACCAGGTCTCAACTAGGACTTAGGCCTTGGTACCACCCACCATCCTCTTCTACGAAGCTCCTTTTGGATTCAAGAAGGGTGGATCTAACCATAATTAAACCCAAGGAAATAAAAATACATCCAAAGGAGTGAAGTCCTGACACTGGGTACAGCATGGACAAAACCGTGACGCTCACAGAGAGAGACCAGACCGAAAGGACTAGTGTATGATCCTATTTACATGAAATGTCCAGAACAGGCCAATCTATAGGGACAGAAAGACTGGCGGTGGCTGGGAGAGGGAGAGGAGGAGGATGGGGAGTGAGCATTCAGTGGGCGTAGCAATTCCTTTTGGGGGGATGAAAATTTCTGGAACTAGATTGGGGTCACAGTTGTACAACACTGTACAGGTACCCAGCGCCCTGGACTGGGCCCCTCACAAGGGCTCACTGTTAATTCTGTATTATGTGAATTTTACCTGAATCTAAAAAAACAACATGCAAATAGAAAACAATCCAGACCTAGTGGTACCCTGTGCATAAATCAGACACAAATCAGGGAGATGGTAGGAGAGGAAAGAAAAGGGGTCTCCAGGGGAAGAGGGAGAGATACTGTAGCCATCACCCTGCAACCGTGGTATCCTTTTACATCCGCTCTCAGCCCTCAAGACCCTTGCCCAAGTACAGAACTGCAGCTCGGTGCTTCCAGGCTCCCTCGTGCCATGCAACCCCTCCACGTTCCCCTCCTGATCTCAGAGAACGCAGAGCACCTGGTCAGAGCACTGGAGGGACAACTGCTGCTCACCCAGAGTCCCCGAGGGAGCCCAAAGCTGCCCTCTCCAGCCCCATCCCTCAAAGCTCACTCGCCCAAACACCGAGTACACTACCTGAGCCGTGGGTTCTGGGCGAGGCTCTGCACGCGGGCCCACGCATGGTTGTTCCGCGGCTGCAGCTCTACAGGGACTTTAAGGGGCAGGCGCACTGGTTTCTGGTCTTCTTCGTCACTCAAGCCTGCAACAGGAAGGAGTCATGAGCGCCTGGCATAGATGGACCTTAGTGAGAAAGCCCAGCCCTTGGCCGGATGTCTAAGGGCATCAAAGTGGAGCAGGGGGTAGCCTTGTGGTGAAAGCAGGGCTGGCAGGAGCCCCTCGAGGAGTGCCAGTGCTAAGGCCCTGGGAGACTTGCCTGGATACCACAGACATTCTGTTTGAGGACAGCTGTGGCTTCTGAATGGGCTTGATTCACTAGTGGACACAGCGCTGGGACAAGGAGGTTCCTTCTAGTCCAGGAGCTGCCCACGGGCAGGACCGGACCATGTGGGCTCAGGCACAGAGCCACCGCGAGATGCTCCCAGCTCAGCTGGACAACACCCCTTGATGGGCCCACCCCACCCGCATCTGACCTACCGTCCGGGTCACAGAGCTTCTTCAGGGCTCGGCACATGGGTGCCTTGATCCGCAGGTTCCTTCCTTTGTAACGCACCGTGGTGGCCCTGAGAAGGGAGTTTTAAATGAACAGTCACTCCCCACTCAGCACACTGACCGAAGACCAGCTTGTCCTGCACCAATGGAGCTTGAAGGGCCCCAGCTGAGTGCCCATCCTGGCCTCTAGAGCTCGTGCTCCGCCCAAAGACAGGCCCCACATGTCCCAGGATCGCAGGCAGGTGCAGAGAACACAAATGACAGAGCTGTGACTCTGCCTTGCTAAGCATGTCTCACGCTGCCAAGAGGATGCCCGCAGCTCAGGACGTGCACCCCACCTTCCTGCCTACTCACTGGATCCCCCCTCAGACATCAGACAGCAAGCTCCACCCCCCTCCTTGGGGGTCCCTCCAGAGCAGAAGGGCTTATCCACCTCTACGTGACCTCTCAAGCCACCTCTAGTGACCACCTCTCCATGTTAGCGACATTCCCTAGTCCCTCTGTAAACCACACCAGCAGGGCCCAGGGAGTCCAGGGCACTGGTGATCAGCAGGCATGGGGGTCACGTGCTTGTGTCCCACCACCCACCCCGACGCGCAGGCAGGCCCAGTCAACAGGGCTTGTCCACGATCCGTCACCGCTGTGGGAGACATGCCATCTGAACACTGTGGGGTAGTAGTTTACGTAGTGTTAGGATTACATACTTTAAAGAAATAGTACTATTTAACTGATGAAACGAATATAAAGGCCACAAAAAATAACTCATTCTAAAAAGCACACTTGGAAGGCTTCAGAAATACTCAGTAAAGGTAGGCTGACCAACTCCCAGCTGTGATCACTTCAGGTGAGACAGCTGCTCCTGTACTTGCTACTGGGTTTCTAAGAAACATTCCGTGAAAAAATATTCAGTGAAAAAAGAGAGAGCGTGTAGTGTATTCCCAAAGGTGTGGAAAAATTATATATTTATATTTGTACATATTTGTTTTTGTAACTGTATTTACGCACATAAATTCCCTGAGGGGAAAAATTTAGAAGATACACAGAATTTTTATCAAGTGGTCATTTTTGGAGAGGGGTGTGGGATGGGGTAGTCTTATATTTTATATATATTTATACTGTGACATTTTCATAAGAATTATTCATGCATCACTTGTGTAATTTTTAGAAGTCTTATTCTAAAACAATACTGCCTAAAATTGGGGATCAGAATGCAAACAGTGGTCTCAAGTGGACGGCCACAGGGGAGGGCCTCTCACACGCACTCCCTGCAGTGTGACTGAGGGAGCAGCCCCAAGTGCACACGTGTGATGGAGAAGCCAGCCAGGCTCCAGCAGGCCTGGGAGAAGAGTGCTTCTCTACAGCCTCCACCTCCTGGGAAGCTGGGCTTCATGTTCCTCCTTCCTAGATGGGAAACAAGCTCTGATTTCAGCAGTACTGAGTCTCAATCCCCTTCTCAGTGGATTTCACCTTCACCCCCAAAGCCTGCAAGGCTTGAAGCAAGGGTTTCGAGGGCCAAACAGCAAGGTCCTACAGGGGTCAGGACTAATAGCTGAGGAAAGTCAGTCAGCACAGAAAGTTCAACGATTCTAGCACCAACTTACTCACAGCAGATGTAATTCCTTCCCATCTGTCCATCTGTCCATCCATCCATCTACCCTTCCATTCATCTGTCTACCTGTCCTCCACCCACCCCCATTCAAGTACCAACTGAGCCCTTCCTCTGCTGGGAATCAAACACAGGACATCACAGAGCAAAGCTGAGATTCTGGAAGCCCAGCCAAAGAGGCAAGAAGACCTCAGGAAGCCAGCTCCCCACCAACCCCACTCCAACCACTGTGTCAGGAGGGGTGATTTAGAGAGGATGAGTCTGCAGGGAACAAGGTCTCTACAGAGACCAAGGGCTTGAGTCTTAACCACGTCAACCCCGGGGAGACACAGGCAGCAAAGCACTACAACAGGTGTGAATGATGTGGGGTGAGGCTGCAGGAGGGAGACCAAGAGCGTTGAGTCAGTTCTCAGACAATCTCCTCCAACAAAGGGCTCTGGGCACAAGTGGATGGCTCTGCCCACCTGTCCCAAATGTAACACAGCAGAGTGGCGGGATTTAAAGAGTAGGGGTTTGGGGGTGGTGCGTGTCACATGGTGCCTGTGTTTGTGATAATCACATTTTCCGTTAAACTACTGTTCTGTGACTTCCTTTTTTCTTTTTCTTTTTCTTTTTTTTTAAAGTGAAATTGAGCAGCCCCTTTTTTTACGATTAGAGAATCCCTCTGAGGTTCCTCGGCTCACAAATGTAAATTCTACGAGGCTGGAGCAGCACAGGTGGAGGCCTGGCTCAGCATGTGCAGGAGAGTCACATCCTGACCTTGGACTGAGTGGAACAACACAGAGGGTCTCATCTGAACCTTCCACTAGTGTCCCTCTGACAAAACAGGCAACAGAGCGATTCTTCTACGTGCGCAGGAGTTGGGCTTTCTTTTTGGATCTGAGGTTTATTTTCTTCTCTGCAAAGTCACTTGATAAATCCACTTGATAAATCTAATAAGCATGTGCTAAATTCTGTGCTACTGGGTCTGTGACCAATATAGTAAGATTTAATTTTAGAGCTTTTCTCAGTTCATTTACTCCTTAATCTAATTCTACAATTTTATAACAAAAGGAGACTGACAGTTAATTGGAAGAAGTCTGCATGAGAAGCATGGACAGGAAGCTAGTTAAATACACAATGCTCTTTGGTCTTCAGTCAAGGAGCAGTTTTCCACAGGCACCTTACCATTTCCACCCATCTCTGTTTCACCTTCACAGGCTTTTTGCTCTGTTCTTAAAAACTGATGCCTGCTGGTTAAAGAACTACAATAAATCAGTGGGACAGAATTAAAGTCTGGAAACAGACCCACATGGTACAATCAACAGACCATGGACAAGGGTAAAAAAGCAGTGAATGGAGGACAGACAGGCCTCTCAGCTGGTGGGGCCAAAACAACCGGTCACCCACAGGCCAAAAACTGAACCTCAGCATAAACTTCACAACGTGCACAAAAATTAATTCAAAATGGGTCACAGATTTAAATGTCAAACCATAGAACTTTTAGAAAAAAAGGAAAAAACTTTGTGACCTCGAGTTCAGCAAAGACTTCTCAGATATGACATGAAAAGCACAATCCATAAAAGAAGATGACAAATTGGACTTCATCAAAGTTGAAAACTTCTCTCCCATGAAGGACAACGCTAAAAAGAATGACGAGACAAGGCACAGACTGGGAGGAAATATCAGCAAATCGCATGTCTGACAAGACTCACATCCACAGCATATAAAGAACACACTAAACTCAACAGTAAGAAAATGGGCATGAGATCTGAAGAGGCACTCCTCCACAGAATATACACAGATGGCCAATAAGCACAAGAAAGATGCTCGACATCATTAGTCACCAGGGAAATGCACATCGAAACCACAATGAGACACCACTTCACACACTACGATGACTCAAAAAAATTAACTGGTAACACCAAGTGTGGGATGTGTGGGAAGCAGTTTGGCAGCTCCTCGTGAAGTCAGGACACACCCACTACATTCTCCCGGGGGTTTGCGCAGGTGAGGTGAACAAAGCCCTGGAGGCTGGTGCTGAGCATTTACTGTCTGTCAACAGCCCATGTGCCTGACGGGGGGATGGATGAACAGACCATGGAACAGCCACAATGGGGCCACTACTCCACAAAAGGCACGAACTACATATGGATCCACACAGCCGCATGGACTCATCTCAAGGATGTACTGCCGAGGGGAAGATGCCAACCCCTGAAGATCACTTTCGATGACAGGGCCCGGAGGAAGGAGCAAGAGAGCAGAAGCTGAGGGCACCCAGCCCTCTGCCGAATGCTCCTCCAGGCTAGGGCCTCAGGGCTTTCCAGGCCATCAATTTGACTTGTCACTGTTGAAGGTGACCTTGATCTCCTGGCTGAGGTCACACCTGTCAAGTTTCTCCCCCACAGTCCTTGCTATATATCCTCTTCAGAGAGGTCACTGTGGGCAGCCCACACTTAAGTGAGGGAAGTTATGCCCCACCCCTCAAGGGCGGAGGGTCTATGTAAATTACATGGAATTCTACACAGGAGATTTCTCTTGTTTCCTACTTATTTGTTTATTCCATCATTGATTTTATCAGTACGGACTCACAGACATTAATTTTTTTAGTCAGATTATGACCCAATACTATGTTACCAAATAAAGATGCAAAACAGATGTGTGGTGTGCACACGCCCTGGAATCCTTGTGTTCTCTGAACCATTCTAGCCACCACGGGGCTTCACTGAGCCAGGACCTGGCTGAGCCTGAGAAGCCTCAACTCTGCTCCTGGGTTTTCCCCTACCTTTGGATGGTCAGCTCAGAGCCTTGGGCTCTGCGTTCTCCAGCAGGCCCTAAAACTGACCCTCTGGCCATTTTCAAACTTATCAAAACATGTCTTCTTCATAACCCTTATCAGTTGTGAGGAATAGGCACATGTGTCCCCGAGAAACTCAAGAGACAGTCCCCATACATTCCCACAGGGCAATCTCTTCTCTGTGCTGGCTCTCGAGACACAACTAAGACAAAGCCAAGCAAACACACTGCTTTTCCATCAAACAAGCCCCAGTGCCCTTGAGCACAGAACAAAGAGCTGGGAAAACCCTTCACTCAACAACCTGGGGCAACTGAAATCAAACGTACAGTGAGATTTGCCCAACAAAACTGCATCACGGGAGAGAGTTCTCCATCACAGGGCAACTCCATCACCTGCTGGGGAGACACTAACATCAGAAACCTCAGCCAAGGATCCTGCACCTTCTTAATAAAGGTCCTGATATGCACAACCCGGCCAGAATATCTCAGATCCTAGAGCAAACAGCTTCCACCTGCCGGGCACAGGGCAGGTGTTGGGGTGGGAAGGGAGGCCAGAGGCTGAAGCTGTAGCAGGTGAACGGGGGCAGTGGTACCAACCAACCCTCAGGGCCGAGGCCAGCGGCCTCTTTCCCTATTTGCCTCCGACCATACTCCCCCACACCTCCAGGAGGCTCCAAGTGCCCAATGACACAAGCTGGCCACGCCACCTGCAATCCCCTGAAGTGAGGGTGACTCACTGCTCTTTCGCATGGCACTGATACCTACAACCTAGCTACTCTCAGGCTCCAAATGGGTGGCAGTTCATAGCTATAGAGCCTGGAGAACCCGACTCGAGCCTCTGTCAGGGCAGACGCTGGGCAGGCACTCAGCCTGAGGGAGGGGCTCCCAGGCCATCCAACACCAGGCCGAGGGCAGAAAGCAACCAGGATGCAGGAAGACGAAGTCCTGTGGACATAGCAGAGGCCAGTGGAAACTGTTTCTAGGGTCACTCTGACCTATGGGACAGTGGAACTTCAACCAGCAGGGGTCTGGGGATGGTAGATGGGTCCATCCACGACAAAGAGAGGAAAGGTCCAGAGGACAGCACGGAAGCTCTGGCAGGGTGAGTGGGAGGGACAGGGCGGCCGCCAATGAGGGTTCCACAGCAGGTGAGAAATCCAGACACACAGAATCCCAACCACAGAACAGGGTGGTCAGGGCTGGGCCATGGAGTCCAGCATGGCAGCATGGCTAGCAGACTGAGCCACAGCAGCTGTGAGAGAGGCCAGGGGTGAAGGGAAAGGACAGGTCACATGCAGTGCTTCCAACTGACTAGAGAGAGGAGCGAGAGGCGGCTGAGTGAGGGACTCTCACAGTGCGAGGTGGGGGACATCTTCTCAGGAAGAGCGGCTGGAGACTTCCAGGTGGCACACAGGAGACATCTGGGTTATAATGGGATTTACAAATTGAAGCAGAGAAATGTGGGACAAGTTAGATCTGGGATCCTTCACCCAGAAAAGGTAACAGAGGCCCTGGGAAGACTTATAGAGGCCAAAGGGGAGAGTACGGGGACAGGAGAGGCTGGGGACAGCGCTGAGCCAGTCCCGAAGCAGCAGTATGGGGGGAGGGGAGCAGTCCCGGAAGCTAAAGAGTGGCTCAGGGTCAGACACGGGGCTGGAGGCTGGAGACCTACTAGCATGGTTGTCAGAGCGCAGGGGGCCAGCAGGTGAGCCAAAATGTCGGTGGACAACGCAAGGACCCAGCACAGTGGCTTTTCTGTGCAGTGAGTCCTGGTACAGCATCTCTGGGGCAGAACCAGTCACAGCAGCCAGGGCTAAGTCGGGGTCCCTAGTGGTTGTGTGTCATCAGGAAAACTGTGAGCCCTTGGAGGCCAAGAGTGAGGGCAGAACAGAGAGTTAGATGCAGCTTCACGCCCAGAGGCACTAGAGGGAATGGCGGGCAGAGGAGGCAAAAACGCTATCAGAAGAGGTGCAGGGAGACCAGAAAAACACAACAGGAAGGCCGGGAGGGACGGCCTTCTGGAAGCAAGAGAGCCAACACTACGCCACCCTAGTAGGAGCCCTGCAGGAGGATGAGGGGCCTCCCCCCACGACACTGAGGGCAGGACAACCCCCACCCCCACCCCCGGCCCGGGCAAGTGCTCAACTGAGAGGGAGTCAGGGCTGACTCTGCAGAGTTGGGGATTTAATGGTTCTCACTAAAGAAAGGGGAGAAAACTGCACACATCTCAAGGTCTGTATTTCAGAGAAAAGTGCAAACTCCCGGAAGGGACAGGCAGCATCTCCCACCAGCCCTACTCACCCAGCCTGAATGAGCTCATTCAGCTTCGAGGCGTTCTTGTCGTCCATGCCTTAAATGGGAAAATAAACACGTGTGACAATGAAGCAGCTAAGAGCGCATCAACGTTCCCACCTAACCACCTTCGACGTAGAATCCAAACCATTTCGTGTAATATTCGAGGTCTTCTGGAATAAGACTCCTGTGTTAACTGCAGCCCCTCCCGCAGAGTCCAAACGTGTCACGTGCACTGAGAGCACTGTCCCCACATGCATGTCCTCTCCACCCACCCAGACACTCTCAGGTAGAGGGACCACTACTGCCTCTGCACAGCTCATCCCTCCCATAAACCTCTCTCCCAGACCCCGCTACACTGAACCTCTGCTTGTTCCCAGTCACCAAGTCCAGAGACTCTCCTTTCTCAGGTGACCACCGTGCCTCACCCATGCTCCTCCTGCTGGGCTCCTGGGTCACCTGCGGGCCCCCCTTAATCAGCTCTGAATCCCCAGGTCCCCAGGGTCTGCCAGATAACAGACCAAGACTCTGTGTGTTTACTGAGAGATACCCCATTTCCGCTGCCCTCCAGGTCCTCATTGCAACCCTCAGTATACTCGGGAAAGTATAGTAACGGGGGAACGGGAGTGAGGTGGTGGGGATACGGTGCCTCTGTGAGATGCTCTGAACTCCTCTGTGTATTAGGGGAAAAAATACAACAGACGACAAACACACAGCCAGGCCAAAATCAAAAGATAAGGACAAAACCTTAAAAGGAGCTAGACAAAAACAATGCATCCTCTACAGAGGAGCGAGGACATAAGTGGCCGGGGACCTCCCACCATGAAGAAAAATTGTTTCAGATAAACAACGACAGTAATTCATGGCCAGCACAGACGTGTGATAAAGACAGAAGGAAGCCGGACAGGCTGAAGGGAAGGGGGCCCAGATACACTTCCGGGCAAAGGGCAGAGGGCTTGCTTAGCCCCAGAGAGGGCCAACAGAGACCCAGGCCTTAAACAAGAGAGACGCAGCCCTGCCCTCTCTGCATGATGCCCATAAGCACTGGTCCATGTAAATGACAGCTGGGGTGATGCTGAGCGTGGGATGCAGGAGCCAGCCTGTTATGGAGGTTCATGGACTAGTGAGCTGAGCTCAGAGTAAATAAGCAAAAGGGGAGGGAAGGGCCCATTGGTCCCACATCTGGCAGGCTGGACGGACGCATAGACAGTCCAGTGCATGGAGCCATGACAACTTCAGGGTTCAAGGTACCAGATGGGGCACCATGCAAGAACCACCCCTTGAAAAGAAGTGGTCTGAACAAACTGGTGAGGACTGTAGAGAGCTGTGAGGACCCCCAGGCTGTCCCAACACCGTGTGGCATGGGCCTGGGGCAGAGTGGGCTGTCTCTCAACAGCCCAGGAGGCTTGACCAGTCATTTGCGTCAAAATGGGGGGTCCACAGCCCTTTCTCAAATATGGATGACGCCCATGGAGCTGGAGACACAGATGAGGCATGTCAAAGGACCAGGAACCATATGCATCTGGAGATCTCAGTTAGAAAAAGTACATTAATAAAGAGCATGCTCTGACCACCTGAGTTCAGACATGCTCCAGAAAGCCCAGAAAGGACAACCACTGTGCACAGGGCGCTGTGGAAAGCATCTGAGCAGGCTTCTTCCCCACAGACACTCACCAAACAACACAACAGTGTCCCAGCATGTGGACTGGGCGGGGGGCGGTGGGGGGGGGGTGCTTAGCAGGAGGGCCCTACGGAGGTGGAGGGGTCTGAAGCAGCTTTGGAGCCCCAAGCCCAGGCGGGGCCTCACATGTGTGTATGTGCACGAGTATGTGTGTGCACCTGTGCACATGAGCTGAGAGTGACCAACCAGGTGTGTCAGCAGGACCAGGAGCAGTTGAGCCAGAGGGGCGCCTGGCATGAGAGCCAGAGGCAGGCAAGAAGATGGGCTGAAGTCCAAGTGCGGAGGCCCCTTGGGTCAGGGGACCCAAGTGACACCCCAGGGGCAGCAGGAAGTCAACAAGAGAATGAGGTGAGCCTCCCCTGGGGAAGCCTCAGGCTGGGAGGTTAAGACATGGGAGATGGAGGAGGGGGCCTCGGCATCTGGCCCCACATGCTGCCACAGCCGGAAGCACTTCAGGGTGGGGACAGAGAGAAGGACGGGGTGAGGGAGCAGCGATTCGAGGGAGGCGGGGCCCTTGAGGCCCCTCAACAAACCATTCAAAGGAGGAGCTGGGGTGGGGGTGGGGGGGTTAAAGAAGTCCAGACTGCAAGAGAACAGGGCAGGGAACCAGGCCACCTGTCCCTTCGTTCAGAGGCTCGTAGGCACTCCTGCCTGTCTCAGAAGGCGGCAGGTCACCCAGTGAATGCCTGCCCCACCCTCCTTCCTGTTGCTTCCACACCCCAGTCCCGCACATGCCCAGCGTGCCATGTGAGGTGACTGAGAAGGTGCCGGCTGTGATCACCTCACAGCATCTCATGAACCCTCACAGTGGCCCTGTGGGTGCTCTCCCAATCCACATGAGAGGCGGCCATGTGGAGGCTGGAGAGGAAAGGGTGCCTCTCGTGGGTGGTCATGCGGGGAGGGGGCTCTGGGCACTGGGCACAGGTACCCTGGGAAGGCCAGAGTAGGGGTGCCTCTAAAGGGCATCTACTTATGAGGAGATGCTCAGAGCAGCACAAAGGGAGGGGCCCAGAGCCTTCAGAACCAGGCTCAGGGAAGACCAAGAAATGGGGACTGTTCTTGGTCAAGACTCAAGATACGGAGCTGTGATCAGGCACTGTCCTCGCCAGGCATGCCCCAATCGGTGTGCTGGGACGTTTTGGGAGATCTGAGTTTGGGCAGGACATGAGGTAAGATTATGGGACCCGCTTGATAAACATCAAACATGCTGTGTGAGCAGGACAATGTCCTTGTTCTCCAGAGATGGAGGCTGAGGGATGTAGAGTGTGCTGGGATGTCTGTGACTTACAGTCACGTGGCTGAGCAAGAAGAGAGCAGGTGCGTGGAACGAAGCGGGGGAGAGGGTGTGCACAAACGTGGCCAAGGTGAGTAACTGGTAAACCAAAATAAAGGTGTGCAGTAGTCATTCTAATCTTTTCAGTTTTCTGTATGTTAAAACGTTTTCAGAAAGGAAGTAGGGGAGAATGAGAATCGTCCCCAGCAGCAGAAGGACAGCAGGCCCTGCGAGGAGGAGGCTGCGTGCCTTCTGAAGCCGCCCCCCGAGTGAAGCCGCCCCCCGAGTGAAGCCTACTCACAGCCCCCGATCTTCTTCCGCAGTTCTCCATAGCAGATCAGGCCGTACAGCTCCTGGGACGACTTCTTCAGCCCGCGAGAGAACACTGGGAACAAAGAAAGGATGAATTTTAGGAGGGAGGAACTCAGCCATGTGGGGGTCGGCCAACTCTTGTGCACGGATGGCACTGGGGCACATGTGATGCTCTGACCTCCTGGTTTTGACCACAGTGCCCTGGACCACAGGATGTCAACAATGGGGGAAATGGGGAAAGCACACGGGAGCGCAGTGCTGTTTCTGTAATTCTCAAATTAAAGTTAAACAAGAAAGAGAGGAAGTGCCTTAGAAAATTAGTCCAACAGGCAGAGCAAGGTCTCCAGGAGGAAAAAAAGAGATGCCCGGCACAGCCAGCTTCCCTGAGGTGGGGGGGTCCGGGACCATCATTAGATCTGTCATCTGCCTCTCTCCGCACACACGGAATCTGCCCAGAGCCATGCGAGGCCAGCAGCACCAGAACTGACAGTCGCCTACCTCTCACTCCCCTCTGATAACTGACTGACATGCCCTGGGCCTGGGGCCACATGGAAGAGGAGACAAGGCTTGAATGCTCAAGACTCTCCCCCTGTTTCTTGGTAACAGGCCTCAGTTTTACTTGGGAAGCAACACAGACAATTAAGACAGCCTGTGTGCAGCCTGCGTAGCTGGACAAGGCCGCACTGCCAGGCCCCGGCCTCTGATGTGAGCAGAAGTGCTGTGGGCGGCTGCCGGAAGGCTCCTGAATGACGGATTCGAGAAGAAATGTGCCCTTTCGCTTGTTCCTCCTTCCTCCAGAGCCGCCTCAGATCCAAGCAAGGTGCTAGGGATGGCAGAGCAGAAAGACAGGAGGAACTGGTCCCTGATGTCCACCCTACCTACAGGCATCTCTGACCTGAGAGGAGAAGCGCTCACGTGCTCAAGCCCCAGTTACTCTGAGTGTCTGATCGTAGGACGCCGAAGCTGACCCCGACTTGGAAACCCGGCCAAGCACAGGCAGCCCCTTTCCCACAGTCTTGCAGAGCAGGGGCCACCACCGTGCATCCCTCCACGCTCTCTTACAACTGCTCTCCCCTGGGACTCCTTCCCAAAGTCCTAACACTTGTGTGATTATAACTATAGGAAAGGAAAATAAAAACATATTCGTAAATAGAAAATAAGGTTCTGAATAAGCGATCTGAAACGAGGATTCTGAACCTTGGACAGGATCTAAGGAGCCTGGGACTCTGCAAACATCACAAGCCAACTGTTCCAGAAGGTTCTTCAGAGAGAAAGACCAAAGGTCTCATCGGACTCCCACCAGGACTGCTACTTAGGAAACTGTGATCCACCAGGCAATCAATAAACAAATGTGATCTTTTGGACAATGGAGTAAACTCAGCCATGAAGAGGAATAAAGCTCGAACACATCCTACACCCAGGACGGACCTGGAAAAGTGATGCTCAGTGAGAGAAGCCAGACACAGAAGGCCACTCAGTGTGTGACTCCACTGACAGAAAGTGTTCAGAACAGGCAAACCCACAGAGACTGAGAGAGGACCCGAGGTTGCTAGGGGAGGGGCAGGGAAATGGCTGGACAGCATCCAATACATTGTGACAGCGGCCAGTGCGGCACCAAGAGGCAGGCAGGCCTCTGGCTTCAAGTGGCTGATGGGCTGCTGCCAGCTTGGAAGGGTGACCAGGACCAGCTAGAAACCCCGCTGGAGCTGTGAGCTCAACAGAAAGAAGGCATCACTCGTGGCATCCCACCAAGAACATGCAGCAGGTAGAGGGCACAGCAGAAGGGAGAGGACGAGGTCGGGCTAACCTGGCAGAGCCTGCGTGGAACCCAAAGGTGGTGGACATGTCCGCCCTTCATCCAAGTTGGAAACAGGGCTGATGAGGTTGACAAGTCCTGGGAGCCTGAGTGTCCCCCAGGGGCTGTCCACTCTGCCTGGAGCCCATCACAGTGGAAGCACAGAACATGCTAGAGCAGGGCTCCGGGACCCCACCAGGCAGCCTCCCAGTCCTCTTCTCTTGTCGGCGAGGCCATCGAGTTTTGCGAGACCAGTCAAAGCAGATGAAGGACCCGCTCTTGTGGAATGACTTTCAGAAAGAATGTGGTATGTAACCAGAAAAAAAAGGAAAGAAAAATGGGAGACACTGAGAAAGCCAAACAGTTGAAACTCATTCCTGCAGGCCAGCCTGGAAGGGAGGGTGACAGATTACAACAGCCTCAGACTTGACAGGACAAGTGTTGACATTTTCAAATAAACCAGGGATGCGAGCAACAGTCTCAGCTGAGGATGAGCACAGCTGGCAGGTACACGGACACCCTGGAGACAGCCTGATGCATCACGGCCACTGTCAAGCTCACGTCCATGGCCTCATAGACACGGAGAGTAAACACGCAGACACAGCAGCACTGGTGTAAGACTGTGGGTCAGACCGAGGGACTGCTCCCAGAGCATGGTAACAGAACCCACTTCCAAGGGCTCCAGAGAGAGCAGCAATTGCGCGCACACACGCACACACACACATACACACTCTTAAAAGGTGCTGGACCCATCATTCTGTTTGTGTGTTATTTCCCCCATCAAGATGTGAGGCTGGATGGGGGCCCCTGCAGCCAGAAGGACTGGAGTTGGGCCGTGAGCTCTCCTCTGAGGCAGCCCTCTGGTTACGGGGAGCCACTGCGAGGATCGGAGGGAGGACGCTCGCAAGGTTCCCAGTGGAAGGCTTTTGAGCAGGAAAGATATTTAGAAAGACTCGTGAGAAACGAGCATTTCACTGGCCAGAGAGACCTCAGTGGACCCTAAACTCCACAGAAAGAAGGCACTGCTCGTGGGGGTCTTGCTGTGAAACGGGCCTTGCTGTGAATGACATGCTCCAAGACCACCACTCCTTCTCGCCTTCGTCAAGGACAGAACCACATGGGAAACACAGGGAAGCAGTAGACAGACACCCAGGCCAGCGGGCAGGATGCTCGTCCTCCCGGGGAAGAGTCAGCACTCATGATGAGACAATAAGCAATAAACTTAAGTATAACAATCTAACTGTCCATCAATAGATAACTGGATCAAGATACGGTATTCATATACAATGGAATACTACTCAGCCATAAAAAATAATAAAATAATGCCATTTGCAGCAACATGGATGGCCCTGGAGAATGTTATTCTAAGTGAAGTAAGCCAGAAAGAAAAAGAAAAATACCATATATCACTCATATGTGGAATCTAAAAAAAAAAAAAAAGACAAATGAACTTATTTATAAAACTGAAACAGACTCACAGACATAGAAAACAAACTTATGGTTATCAGTGTGGGGAAAGGATAAATTGGGAATTCAAGATTTGCAGATACTGACCAGTATATACAAAATAGATAAACAAGTTTATACTGTACAACACAAAAGACTATATTTAATATCTTAAAGTAGTTTACAGTAAAAAAGAACATGAAAAAGAATATATGTATATTCATGTATGACTGAAGCATTGTACTGTACACCAGAAATTAAGACAACACTGTAAACTGACTACATTTAAATAAAAAAGGTAAAAAAAAAAAAGAAAATCAAGTATAAATTTATCTCAATTGTCTAAATTTATCTGAAGAAAGCATTTCCAAAGAAAAGTGCTACAAAGATCTCCACACCTGTGTTATTTAAAAACACTAGAAGTGACTTGCAAATCTAAAAAGAAAGGTAAAATGCATTCATTTGTAGTATGTCAACGCAAAGAAGTAACATTTAATTAAAAAAAACCACTTAAGACTCTGCAGCATCGTGAAAAGGCATCTGAACACAGCGTGTGTAGAGCAGGTAAGGGCCAGGAGACAGTGAGGGCGCGGGGGAAGGATGTCAGCCCTGATGCTCATCCTCGGGGAGCCTGGGCAAGGGCCTCTACCACTGAGCTGCCCCACGTCCAGGCGGCAGTGGGGACAGGAGAGGAATCAGGGGAGGGTTTCTGGGACAACTGACACAGGAGCTGAGTCTTGGCAGGTGAACAGGGTTTGGGAGGACGACCAGGCCAGGGTGGCAGGAGTCGAGGCACAAAGGGAAGTGTAGGGAAGCAGGAGGGAGGTGACCCCAACCCCGAAGGGCTGTGGGCCTCTGGTGGGGCGAGGGAGGTGCTCAGGCAAGGGAGCCAGGCAGACAGGCGTGTTGTGTGGCTCTCACAACGCGAACGGCGAGTTAGGAAGCGCAGGGCAGACAGCGGGAGAGCAGCGTTGGTCTAGGACACCACAACCAAGGGGGCCAGGTACTAAGGACAGAAAAGCTCGGAAGTGGAACCAGCAAGACTGACAGGCAAGCGAGAGGTATCCACAAAGATTCAAAGGGGATCCAGTCAGGGGACACTGTCAGGTAACAACTGTGACCATCTGGAGCTCAGCCCCCAGTCCAAGAGCCCCGGCGCTGGCCAGCGGCAGCATAAAAGGATCTCCATGGCAGAGAATAGAAAACCAAGGCTCGCAGGCTGATTCTAGCCCGTGGACTCTTTTTGAGATAAAGTTTTGTTAGAACGGAGCAACATGTACTCCTCTGCATGTTGTCTATAATGAGCTAAGAAAACAGAGTGAAATAGTTTCAATAAAGACTGTAAACCCCCAAGACCAAAAGTATTTACCATCTGATCTTTTCCAGAAAGAGACAGCTTGAATCACCATCTCTGGGCCTTTCTAAAGCTGGAGGAGGAATTCCTGGCCCTGGTGTCCTGACCCAAGGGAGAGCCAGCAAGGAGAGCCAGACAGGTCAGCAGGGGGAGGCTGAGACACAGTGACCGGCCAAGAGAACACCCACAGGGCACAGGCAAAGGTCCAGGAGGGAGGGATGTGACCACAGCCACCACAGTTATTCTGGATCAGAGCTGACGTTTTTTGGAGAGAAGTGTCAGAAGTAAGTGCAGTGAGTGGAAGCCAGTGTCTGGAGTGACTGAGCTACACATGAAGCTGTAGAAACAAGAATGCAACTCAAGAGGGCACAACTGAGGACCAAACAGCAGGAACAACAGGGACATGGGATTCCTGCAGCCTGTGACACAGGAGGTGGCAACGCCTCCCCTGAGGACACAGATACTGATGGGAAACAGTGCTCTGAGCAGAAAGTCAGCACCGCACCTGGCGATGACCTGGATATGTGAGTTAAAGATGGCACCATCAAACTAGATTTAAGTATAGACAACAAGATCCCCGGGCTGAGGCACGCCAGGCCCTGCCCAACCCACACCCCACCAACCCCACTGGGAAAAGGGCAGGCACTGGACGAGCTGCTTCTGTACGGTGGTGCCCTCTCCTGGTGGTGCCCAGGTGCCATGGGCACTCAGAGCTGTTAGAAACACGCCCAGCTTCCTTGTAATTCAGCCAGACCAACAGTGACGAGGCCTCCCACCAGCCAGAGCTGGGTGAGACCAACGCCAGGGAGGAGCCTGCAGCGTGCCGGGAACCACACATGCTCACCGTTGTCGAAGTCGATATACTTGGTGATCTTGTGCCACGTGCGGTAGTAGAAGTGCCGGACCTGCTCCTTGTTCTTCACCATGCTCGCTGGCTTGCCTTTCTTCTTGTACTTCAGAGCAATGTTGTTCTGAATCGCCTCAAAGTCTTTTCCATGCTGGAAAATAAAGTCCACGTGCAAAGCACAAGGTTACATGTGACCAGGCAGCCTCCTGTGTGATGCAGACACTTCCCGAAAAGGGAGGAAGGGGACTGCTGTGGTCAAACGAGTACCCTTCACAGCTCTTACTTGTACATGAACTTCAGCCTGGCTTCCCTAGAACCTCAGGCTTCAATTAGCATAACGGATAAAGCAGCAACAGAAACTTATGGATAAAACTATCACAGCATGTGGGTACCAGCAAGGCAAAGACCCTGGAGCAGGAGAAATACAAAGCTTATCACTTGGATAAGGCACTTAATCTCTAGAATTCTTTAGAACCCATGAAATCAGACACCTCCATGAAGACAGTAATCAGAAGACACAACAAAAGGGTGGAGGAGCTCCGAGTGCTGTATATCCAGCATCTTAAAATAAACATCAACTATTCAGAAAAACCCTCACTGATCTGATCATACAAAAGGTATTCTATGTTTGAACAAGGACAGCAAATGTGAATGTTTATTAAGAGAATCATGCAGAATATGCCCTGAATACATCTGTGGGCCTTTCTTCAACACTTTCACACAAAAGCTGAGTACATCTTAGATTTTCAAAAAGGAACTGACATTCCAGAGAACACAATCACTATCAATTCTGTTCAGGCACTGCCACAAGAACCAACTACAGATACTCTCATCAAAACCAAGCCAGTAAAAACTGCCGGGAAGGGCCTGGAGGTAAGAGCACCCTAGCAGCAATGAGCACCTCCCATGCCCAGATCTTGGTTTCTAAATCCTACTTTCCAAAAGGAACCAAGGCTCCTTGGAAAAATGGCTAATGTCAGGGCTGAGGCAGGGAAAATACAAGGTGAGTCTGGAATATCTTGTGGTGCCAGAAAGTGAAGAAGAAGTGCTGAAAGCATAAGGACACAGCAGCCAACTTGGAGAGGTTCCCAATGGCCAAATCTAGAATAATGCGGGCAAAAAAATCACAATGATATGAATGGATTATGACCCACAGGAGAGAATAAATATCCCTGAATCCATACGGATATAAGGAATCAACTGAATAAATACATAAATGGAGGAAAAGAGAGTGCTTTTCCTTGCGTAGAATTTCCAATTAATACATCTAGAAAGAATAATGATATCAGAAGATCATCACTGGGCAAACACCATAATGATAGTTGTTTCAGGTAAAAAGCAGCAAATTAGTGGTTGCTTAAATTAGTGGGAGAAAGAATGATGAGAAACAGGGTATTTACACAGTCTCACGGTTAAAAAAAAAGGCTTGGCAGTGGAGAACCTGGCAGACACCATCTGAATGCACTGATCAAGGTTCATATACTGAGACTGAGAGATGCCATCGCACATTCTGGAAGGAATGCAGCAAGGATGCTCAATTGTCCTTCTGACAAAAAACAAAATGTAAACTTAATCGTGAAGAAACTGCAGGGAAGCCCAGCTGAGGGAGTCTCTATAGATGAATAGAGCTGGAACTTCTGAAGTGTCAAGGTCATAAGAAACCAGGAAAAACAAGGAAACTGAGGGACCTGTCCCAGGCCAGAGGACCCAGGAGTCATGACAACTAAATGCAATGTGGGGTCCTGATCTGGAACAGGACATCGGTGGGAATACTGGTTAAATCTCGTGCGGCCGGCAGAGTGGTCAAGAGCACGGTACCACGTTGGCCACCTTCACTCTGCTGGTCACACTGCTGTGACCTGGATGTCAGGGAAGTGAGGTGAAGGGCACCTGGGAATTCTGCATATTCTTTTTGCAACTTTTTCCAATTCTGAAACTGTTCCAAAATTTACAGTCAAAATATCAAAATCCTGAAAGAATTACAGCTTGTTCACTGTTTCAAAAGCAACGGCAGGTGAACCATAACTAAGCAGAGCTGCAGCTAAAGCGCTTTCCTCCAGGGTCCAGTGCAGGGCATCCCCATCCCAACCTCCCCCAGCTCTTGACCAGAACCATGACACCAATAAAAGGCAGATGGCCTCTGCATCTCAGGACTTCAGTTCATAGCTGGGGTAACGAGCCCAGAGCGGAACTGACTGTCCAGGTGGGGGCTGCAATCTGAGCTTTGAGACTCCTGATGCCGTGTTTGCACTTTCTGAGAGTCCAGCCTCTTACATGCCTCTTATACTTCCCTAGAGAGACTGCCAGCCCCCTGGGGGGACTTCTTTCCATTTCTAGCACTACCACAGTGCCTCTATGCTTGGCCATGAAATAGACAAATAAAGGGTGAGGAAAGCAATGTTGAAAATAAGAAAAAACTATGTAGACACAAAGTACACATTTCAAAGGCTGAAGTGAAAACCTGCAGTATCATACAGCGGTCAGAGATGGCAGGAGGCAGGAGGTGCCCACAGCTGGGTTTGCAGGACACCAGGAGGTGCAGACAGAAAATCGGGAGGGGAGCACCGCAAAGCACAGGAGAGGTAAGGCCTCCAGCAATGATTACCCTGTGAAAACCAAGGAGTAGGTGCTGGCCAAGCGGCTGTAAGGCAGGAATCAAGAATTGTACCGCAAAAGCAGATACCGACAGACTGACATGATAATGGAAAGCAAAAGTCAGCAACAGGCTTTGTGGAATGGAGCATGGAGGGTTTCAGGACAAGGTTGGTCCAGGTGTCCAGCCCACTGCTTTTTTTGCCAGCTCCCGTCATGGAGGCCACAACTCTTGCCCTGGCCACAAGGAGGAGTCCAGGATGGGCCCAGCCAAGCTGAGTTTTCCCCAGAACTGTCCTAACTGGAGCGAAGGTAGGGGTAGGGAGACACTGTCACCTCTGGGGAGCATCTGAAGCAGGAGATAAGCAGAAGAACTGTCACCCCCAACACTCAGGAGTCCCGGCACGCTGAAGGGCTTGAGCTGGACCCTCCCAGTCCAGTTATGAGAGTTGCCCTCTTCCCCTTGCGCTGCTCTGAGCTGGGTCTCGTCACTGGAAGCAAAGCTCAGTCCCACACGTGTGCATCAGAAAGGCAGGGATGACCTGGATAAAAACTGCACAGGCCTGTGCTGAGCCACCTGACCCCACACCTCAAGATGTTCAAGGGCATCAGACCCCCCTCAGAGTCCCAATGAGTTCTAGTCAGACACACAAGATGACAGATGTACAGCCTGCACTTGTGTGTGCACACTTGCTGGTGTGCTCTCTCCTTCTCTCTCCACTCCCCCCCACCACACATACACACACTATTTGGGATACACTAACAGTACCAATGGTGAAAAGCATTAAGTAACCAGAATAGCCAATTATTAGTTATTATTAATAAGGATTTCAGGAGCACTCAAAATACCTACCTGGTGGAAAAATTAGAACAAGAGGGCTAGCCCAAGGAGAAGGGAATAAACTAATTCCCCTGAAGAAAGGTAAGGTCAGGTCATTAGCAGGAAGTTCCTCCCCTGATATTAATGGAAACCACATCTCCCCTCTGCTTTCTGCTTCTGAGAAGCCCAACACCCGCAGAGCCCACTTTCTTCCCACCAAAGCAGTAACGGCTTCAGGTAAAAATCAGCAATGGTTCACACCAGGAACCACAAGTCTCCTATGCCTAACAAACAGCTTACAGAGGGCATATTTGGGAATATAATCTGTACAAAAACAGCTTCATGCTTTACCCCAAAACTGTCGAGGGAAGAAAAAGAACACCCGTGAATGTGTTTGAATGATCTCGCATCTACAGGAACAAGGTTCACGTGAACATGTCACTCTCTCCCGGGACACCTGAGTCCACAGTACTGACACGTGGGCCTCCTTCCACCAGGATGGGCAGAACCTAACCATCGACCCCAGAAGGGAGCCAGCCACGGGCACACTCTGCACACAGTTCTGTGATCTGCTCTCTGCCCACACTTAGGCTTCTCCTTTTCCGATCTCTCTGTGAACACTTCACGGTTTCAGTTCCAAAGCCCCCTTCCTTTGTGAGCCTTGTTTTGCTAGACTCTTCCACCACCCTAATTATTTCACTATTAAAAGAACAAGGCTCGTTGACTGAGTAACCTACTCTTGACACCATATCCCAAAGAAGTCTCAAGTACAGAGTGTGCACTAAGGTGCCCACTGCAGCATCATTTATTACAGAATCTGGTTGGGACCAGGATGGTTAAAGAGAGCAAAGACGGGCCGGGTTGAATGTGCAGATGTTGTGGGCCACAGACACTACAGGAGCCACATCGCAGTCAAAGACAACGTGCAAGGGAACAGGCATGGCTGTGTTCTGATAGAACTTTATTTCCACAAACAGGCCATGAGCACAGGGGCCATGGCTGCCTATACCTGAAGCAGGATATTTATAGGCGTTAAAGAAATACTGAGCAGAACAACCATGAAACATCACGAAAATACATCTGATGTTAATAAGAAAGCATGTTCAGTCTAACTGCAAACCCGGAGTCTAGTGGCCAGCAGGGAGCACAGCAGTGTGCTGGGCTGTGGGGGGCCGCGGACGGGGAGCCTGTCTATTTTTAGGACGTCCACTGTCCCAGGTCAGGGTTGCACCGGCTGCTCTGAGGTGGCAAGTGCACCCTTGTCCCCTACTCCATGCACCACTTTTCAGTCAAGAAGGTATCTGAGAGACTCTTAGAAAAGAAAGAAAAGAAGCAAAGGAAGATAATTCCTAACAGCCGCTTCCCTAGTGAGGGGCTGAACTGTCCCAGTGAGGAGATGAAGGGCCAAGCTCAGAGGGCAGAGTGCAGGCCTTGGGGACCCGCGCCTGAATGGCCACGGGGGGCTCTCACCAGAGCAGTGATCTAGTGGCTCCAGTGGCCACATGGTGAGAAACACAAAGGGATCCTAAAAGGGAGATACAGATGAGGGGAGAGGCCACTCACCTCGTACAGCCCCTCAAAGAAGGTGTTCTTGTCCTCTGTGCTCCACGACTCCCACTGCCGCCGCACCTTCTTGCCTTCCTCTTTCTCACCACCCGAAGACCCCAAGTTCCGGGAGGAGGAGCGGGAGCCTCCTGCAGGGGCGGCGGGGGCAACCCCAGACCCACTTCCGGATGATGATCCGCCACCATCAGCTCCTTTGAGAGAAAGAAGCAGACAGTGATGTGTCCCGGGAAGCTGGAAAGGCTCAGGAGGCTCCCCAACCAGGTCTTGCCCGAGGCCCTATCCCAGCTCCTCCACCACCAGTGCTCCAGCAGGACAGCACCTGGGACCAACCACAAACCAGGGCACAATATCCTGACCGGACCTCGGGACTCTTTCAGAAGTTTTACCAGTAAGAGAAAGGAGAAAAAGCATCAACGTGCAACCACAGAGAGCACCAAGACAGGTCCCCGCCGCAGGCACACATCTCACAGTGTCTCTCCTTCTCAAGCGAGGTTTTGGGTAAAGTGATTATCTTTTCAAATAAACAAACTCAAAGTCAAACTCAAGAGAACATTTGAATGTGCCTAAGACACTACCTCCTTAGAGACACGATTGATATTTCAAAACATGGACCACATGACACCCAAGAATCTTTACAAAGACCAAAGTCTTTTTCTCGGTCAATTTCTACTCAGAAAATCTGTTATTCTGAGGACGACCCAACAACCTTGCAAATGCTTTTAAAGCACCAGCTCTCAGTCCTGAGATGAGTCCTTGAAAACCCTGCTGAGAGGGGAAGGCACAAAGAGCACAACACAGGGGCTTCAATGCCGGGCCCCGGACCAAGAACTCTGCACTCCTAGAGAACACAGGCAGTAAACCAAAGTTAAAGTTCACAGGTAAAAATTTTACGACCTAACCCAATCCTCCCACCCATCTCAATTCCGTCCCCTCAGAGGGAACAGGAACTCCCAGCGCATCCTTGTGATAACTGGCATTCTCTCCTCATGGAACTGCGGGACCATCAAATGGTGAAAAATCTTTAAACTCTGAACAACGAGGGTAAAAATAAAAGCACTTTGAAAAGCAAAAGCTAAACCAATGCAGATTCTCGTTAGAAGGCTTTCCTGAGGAGATAATCATGAGCTTCTCCGTCGAGATCCACTTCCTGGTCACTCTGCAGGGCCCTGCCTGGGCAGCCACATGCAGACTGGGGGCTCGGGGCCACGTTCCCCTCACCTCTCGACAGGATTCTGTCTCCAAAGGAGATGAAAGACAAAGAGTTTCAGAGAAAATCACAGAAAGAAAAAAAGTTAAAAATTAAAGATCCATTAATACACACATGCCTACAAAGAGAATACCTGGAAAAACATGAGATGTTGGTACAGGGGCTGCCTGGGGGGCAGGGCTGAGGGTGAGTCACTCTCCACCTTTACACTTTGTAGTGCCTTTCAAAGCATGCGCCGTAGATCTGTGTCATTACATCAACACAAGGAGTGTGTGCTATCAGTTAGCTATCAGAAAGCAAAACATCTTTTCACACACATAGGGAAAATTATTCGGTGACAGAATGGATCTGATTCTCCTGCGTGGAGAGGTGTATCCAGTCAGCTATGGGCAAAGTGCAGAAGGCAGCATAATCAGGTGACAGAAATCACTGTCTATCGCAGTCAGGTTGCCCAATTAGACAGTCACTAATCACGAGAGCAATTTAATTTAAATATTAATTAAAATTAAAGAAAACAATACCCCTAATTCCTCAGTCACACCAGCCACATTTCTAGTCATCAGTGTCCACATGTGGCTAGTGACCACTGTGGCAGACAGCACAGGACATTCCATCACTGCAGAAATGTGAATGTTTGCCAGCACTGTACTTGAATGTTCAACATTCATAGTCCTAAATATACTGTTGCAGAATAAGACATAATCAAGTTTAAAGCATTTCACACCCCCGCCTACTTTCCGGCTGCTCCCTTCCATCTTTCAGGCACAAGAGAAGTGTAACTCAGGTATCTGTGTGCTCCAGAGTGAACTAAGGATGCACGCAGTGTATGACTTGACTTCAACCATTCTTCACCAAACCAAACCAAACCAAACTGTGACCTAATTAATGAGCCTTGCATGTCCCAAGATGTTTTCAACAGATGTGGCAACTTTAGAGCACATCTGCAGGGATAATCGGTTTCATTCCATTTTCAGTAGGTCAGAGATGTTTTGTTGTAAAATGAAGACCAGGTTACTAATGCCATTTAAAACTCCACTTTTAAATACAAGACATTCTGGTTGACTTGGAGTCCATAATTCCTCACGTGTACTCATCTGAGGAAAGGTTGTGTGTCTACTTCTGCATCACCCACAACAAAGGATGTCAGAATCATTTTCAACTTCTGACAAAACCCTCACTAAACTCTCTTTTTCCAAAATAATGACAACGTGCTAACAGTCACAGCTCAGGTTTACCTCTGCTGGCCCACACTTGCATGAAAGTAGCATATGTACATTTCTGAAAATTCTACAATGCAGACATCCTGCTAGCTCTGTGAGATTTCACCAGATCAGCACTGGTGATCCAAGACGATTATGAACAGTGAAGGGAAACAAAATGGAAACATCTCTGAGTTGAAAGGGACCCTGGGGTAGAGTGAAGGATAAACCAAACTGGCAGATGGGAAAGAAGGCCCAACAGTAGAAGCGGCTCTGCTGAGGCACATGAGGCAGCCAACTGTCGTCCTCAGAGCAGCAAGTCTCTCTCCTCTAGCCAGAGGTCAGCTGTGGAGACGCTCAGCCTCTCCCATTGATGTCTCAAAAATGACACGTCCTCAGTAGAGGAAAATGAAGCAAAATGAATGTTCAAAAAAGAAAGCAAGTCACCCTCAGGTAACCATTTCTAATGTTTGGTGCCTGTTATTCCAGACCTTGAATGCTTTCCAAAAGTAAAGTAAAATTATAAAACTTCAAGGGGGAAGGAGAGCATGGACCTGGTACCTCCCTGAAATTTCAGATGAGGAAGAGGCATCACCGCTCCATCTCAGGCTCCTTCAAGGGCTGTGGCTCAAGTAAGAGAAAACAGGAAGCAGGATCAGAGACCCGCAGAACTGGAAGGCGACACGGGAAAAATGCAGATAATGACAGAAGGGGGAAGACAGAAGCAAGCGAGGAGAACAGAAGAGGTAGGAAAGCAAGGTAGGGAAGAGAAGATGACTGTGAACAGGGCTAGGTGGGCGCAGGTGTGAGCCCAGCAGAGAGTGGAGAGCCGAAGTCATCGCTCTGCCTGTGACTGCATTTGAGGCCACAGAGTGGGGTCAGTGAGAGTCTGCATCCCGCAAAGCCGGCATCCGAGAAACCAGAGGGAAGCAGTGCACAAGAGCAGAAGCCCCAGCAGAAAGCTCTGTGAAAGCAAGAGCAGCGTCTCACTTCCCTGAGCCAAGCCCAGCACCAGGCCCCACACAGCAGATGCTCAGCGAGAGCCTGGGAACCAACAGGGCACAGGCCAACATCTCCCCGGGGTTGCTCTGCCCTTTGCCCACCCCCAACCCCTGGGACCCAGCACCTCCAAAATGGAGTCCACTCGGCCCTCCCGATTGCTTCGGGGCCCCGGCTCCAGCTGGCCTCATCCCCTTTCCTGTTTCTGCTGCTGTTTCCCCCGGCTGGCTTGGCACCACCTCCAAGCAAGACAACATAACAGCCCCCTCTCCTGTCTCCCAAACCACCAACCCCAGCCACAGCCCATGCTCTGGAGCTCGCGTCTCAGGGACACAGACACGTGGCCTTGTTCTGCTTTCCCCGGCTGCACATCTGTCCACTCCACCACGAAAGGCTAGACTGCCCATCCCCCTCCCATCATGCATCTCTGTGCTGGCCCAGAATGCCAGCCCCAACACCCTCAAGTCCCCCAAAGAGGAGAGAAGGACCCCCATCTTTCTGCTGGGGAAGCCAGGGCACAGGTAGAGGAGCTGACCCAGTCTACCCAGCAAGCCCAAAGCGGCCAGACCAGGGGCCGGGCAGGGAGGGAACAAGGATTCACATGGCTCCAGGAAAGCACATGCAAACATGCTGCTGCTTCTTTTCCTCAGAGCACACAGTGGTCCAAGTTGCAGGGAAGGAGAAACAGCTCCAAAAGCAGGGAAGCTGCAAGGTCGCCAGGCAGCGGGAGCCAAGCCAAAGCCCTAGCCTCTTGTTCCAGGCTGGGCGCTATCCTCTTGGGACAGGTGACATCATGCTGGCTGTCACCCACGTCACGGCTACTCTTGTATTTTAATTACACGCAGAGACATGGGAATCCGAAGGTTCAGGGTGGAGGGAACTTGATCTCAACATCCCCTCTCAGACTGTGATGGACGAGGAAACTGAGTTTCCAATGGCTGCCCAGAGCCACGGGCCAGAGAGCAGCAGGCATCAGGACCCTGGATGACACTCACCTCTAAAAACCACCATGTGACTCAATCAGGAAGACACAGAGGATGTAATAAGAGTCTGTCCCATCACTAGTTCCTTGTGCGGGAGCCTTCCTTGGAGCCTGGGGAACTTCCTTCCGAGGGCAAAGCAAAAATCCCAAGAGTGACAGAAGACCTACCAAACTCAAAGTCTTCAGGAACGTCCATCCCACCAAGAGAGGACATGCAGGCCTCCCATCACTTCATCCATTCCGAGCCAGGACATTTCCATTTAGTTAATAAAGGTGTCTTCAGTCCCATCTGCCTCCAAGCCCAGCATGCAGTGCCTCCCATTACCCATGACCATGGTCCAAGAGCATCGCCACCTTGTCCCACCACGAGGCAACACTGAGCTCTGCCAGGGGTGCTTCTGCACCTCTCAAAACACATGCCATCTGTGCCATATGTGGTAACGGCCAGATGTGACAGAGGGGATACCCTCTCTACCAAGGCCACATAGAGGAGAAGGCATGAAGGAAGCCAATTCCCATGAAGAGCATCCCCAACAAAGGAATCCAAAGGCCTCCCCAGGCCACTGTCCTCCATCACACCTGCTGCTGCCTGTCCGTCTCCTGAAAGCAGCTCAACTCCACATGGCAGGTGTTCTAACTAGGATCCCTCCCAAACACACGTAGCTCAATCTGTCTCTAAAGAGCCACCAGACTCTCCAGTGATGCGGTGACAGACCTTGTCCAGGGTCCCCGGCCTCCGCGGCATACTCTTTCGTGACCTGAAGATGACCTGGAACCGCATGGTCCTGAGACGTGTCCCGCTCATCTCTGCATCTCGGGTGTCCCGCTCAGCGTCTCCAGTGCTCAGCACCTCGCAAGGCTCAGCGCCCTCAGTGCTCAGATCAGGGCCAGCCTCCCTCGAAGACTTCCTGCTCCTCCCACAAACGTTTGAGAAAAACACAACTAAAATCCCATTGCTCCTACTGAAACGTATGTCCTCTTCATCAGATATGGTGAAGATTTCCTAATGGTTTTCTGTAGCTAATTCTGGGCATCCCACCCAAACCACAAACTCCTGCAAATGTCTTCTCTTCCTGGCGTTTCACATCCTGTCCTTCAACGCTAAGAACAGCGCAGTGACCTCACGTGGTAAGACATTTCTACACACCACCACCTATGTCAAAGCTAGTTTTCACACTTGGGACTCTGCTGTCTGAAATCATCCCTCTGGTTGTATCTTCACATAATCCAAAACAAGACACAAAGTGCCACACAGAATAAAAACCCTGACATACACTTGGTGGGCACAAGACCATTCCAGGTGCTCACGAGACACCACAGAAACATTAGTTTTGACATGAAAAGTCGATAAAGTATTTGAAAATTTGCTTAGCCTTCAAACCAAAATTCAATTGTTACATCATCTACTCACCTATACCATCTATCCGTGTCTTTGACATGAACCAAAAGCCATTTGTACAACTGTGAACTTAATAATGCACCCAGAACCCCTGGTTTACAGGTACTTTCTTCTCCATCCTGTACAGCTCATCATGGCATCTCTGAAGTGGCCCGGGCTACAGGTCTCCTGACCTCCTCTGCACAGAGAGTCTGTGTCACACAACAGGGCTGAGTGTCGTGGTTACTGGGTCTTCCACGTACACGGCATGACACAGGGTGTGTCGGTGTGTGCTGGACAGAGTCGGGGGTATGTCCTGCCTCCTCTTCCTCTGCTCCCAACAAGGTCTGAGGGCTTTCACAAAGCTTGATGTCGTTCCAGGTAGGACAGTGGGATGGGCAGCCATCATTTACTGGATCAGACTGGGCACAAGAACCACAGCACTCCAGCCTCAGTGGTCTCAAGATGATCTGATGTATCTGTCCCCCTGCCCACCGGAGGGTGAGGCAGGGCAGGCACTTCACAGTAAATATGGTTGCACCCCAACCAGCACCCAGGTTTTGGCGCAGGTGCCCGACGAAAGGAGAATGAGAGTGATCACTGTGCAGACTAGAGGTGGAGCCGCAAGGGGCTGATACTGTCACACACCTGGTCAGGTGCACACTCTGGCCGCTCCCTGCCCAGGGCTCCCAGAGAGACCAGGGCTAAGCAGAGCCTACCAGAGAGAAAATAACCCTGATTTCAGGCGATCTACTTCCTTATGGGACCCAAGCCCCTCTGCACAGCTGATTCCTTCAGCCCTGAATGTTAAAGGGAAGTGCAGCTCACGCTGCTATCTCACCTGCCCCATCCTGAGAGTAAGGAACCTGAAGTCTGGGTGTGTCAAGCGGCTCCCTTCCACCCCTCCAGCAGTTCTGGATGGAGGAGCTGGGTCGCCTGATGACTGGTTCACCCCTCTTTCCAATGTAACACCCATCTCCCAAAGGTTGACTGCATCAATGTGAGATATTTCATTAGATGTATTTTAAAAATAACACTGAGAAGTTAGAGGCAGCCCAAAGATTATGCAAAATATAAGTTTTCCAAACACTGATTCCTAAGCACAAGCCCAGTGAAGGCAGAAGACATCACCCAGTTGTGCGCATTTTACGACTGGCTTGCCCAGCTCAGTGGAACAAGTTCTGGGGTGGGCGAGGCGGAGGGGACAGCAGTGAAAATGGAGGGTCTGACTCTGCCCCCACCTCAGGCCCTCCTCAGCCCAACCATTCCAACAGGGCAGCAGCTTGGCAGCATTCCTGGGACCTCTACCCCCTGCCTCCTGACAGGTGACCCTTTGACCCTGTTTGCCTGTTCTAAGCTCGCCACCAGGCACATTTTCCCTCAGAGAAGCAGTGAAAGCCTGTTAACCACTTACGCAGGCTTCCTGGCATTATTTATCGTGGTGAGGCAGGCACTGGTGTCATCCCCAGTAATGGACAAAGAGACTGAGATGCACCAGTTCGCCCAGAATCACCCAGATCACAAACTGCCCAAACAGGGAAGGGCATGGGGGGGCTCGGTCTCTGGGCCCATGTTCTTCCAGATTGGGACCTGTCCGCCATGTGTCCTCGGGCCACTCCAGACAGCATGGCTGGACGAGAGGAACATTCATTTGGCATCAAGGGGACCCACTGGTTTCCGATCTACAGCTTACCTTCTGTTTAAATTGAGCAAGTTAGTTAAACAGCAAACCTCAGTGTCTGCACTCATTTAAAAGTGAAGTAACGGGATGGAAGATGCCCGGCACACAGGCTTAAGTCTTGGCTACCTTCTCTTTATCAATTCAAAAAGAATTTAATTCGAATTGTACTACTGAAAAAATTACTCTTCATTGAAGTTGACAAGAGTCTATTCTTATGGAGAAAGGAAATACAGTTGTATAGAAAGAAGCAAAATGAGAAGGACTTCCTTTCCTCCAAAAGCCTTTTCCTCCCAAACCCACTGCAAAGTTCTCCATCTATCACAGCTGAAACTAGAAAGCAGTAAGTAACCAACCAAAGGCATCCCCAATGATGGGGCTGGGATTATTCCTCAAATGTAATGGAAATTATATTTTCTTGAAGTGAAAAAACTGAAAAATGACAGTTCTGTTCATTTCCTCACTGGTCCATGCTCACCAGCCCAGGTGGAAATTTCCATGGTCTGTAATACAAACACTCCTTGAAGAATTGTCTGCAAAGGTTACGGACAGGCTGTCACAAGCGGACCTTCTTTCTGGCAGATAAAGGAGGCAATGAGGAAGCAGAGGTTGCCCTGAGGTATGGGGAACCAGAGGGGAGGAGGGGGGTCCTGGGTGTGGTGAAGTCCATCCAAAGGCTCTCAGAGCACAGCCATGAAGAGGCCCCACCAGGAGGCTCAAGGCCAAAAGCACAACGAGAAGTTCTGCGAGGCAGAGGACACAAACTTTCTACTCCGCTCCTCAACATCACCACTATGGTTTAGTTTTATTATTCATTGAAAGAGATATTTACTTGCTAAAATAGGAACATAAGTCACAAGAAGCACAAATTCTAACACATCTGCATTTTACTAACAGAAAGTAGACTGCTGCTCCAAGCCACACCTTGGGCAAAAACCAGGAACAGAGCTGGTGCGCGACTAATCCAGGAAAACTTCTCCATCCGAGCCACACTCAACTGTGCAAAACAGAAGGAAACTTCCCCTCAGCAACTGCCCCAACTCTAACTGCAGTTTTGGCATCATTTCACCTTATGCATGGGCAGCCGCTTACAGGGGACAGAGTGCTTTCCTACCAGCGCCTTATTTCATCTTAGCAGCCACAGGGGGAGAGTGGAACGGTCCCTGCCCTTCCTCCTTTCGTAGGTGAGGAGGTCTCTCCAATGGAAACACAGGTCTGAAAGGTCAAACGAGCATACCCAGGTCAAGGAGGACGAGGACGAGGCCAGGAACTCTGACAGGACTCCAGATCCAGGGCTTCTGAAGCCACAAACCCTCGAAGGCACCCCAGGAACTTATGCATGGTAACTCGGACATACTGGCAACTAGGAGTGAAAAACTAGTTCTTTTCACAAAAGAACTAAAGCCAGTAAAACAAATGAATGTTTTCCTAATTAATCAGCAACTTTCACACCAAAATAAGCTTCTATGAGGCAAGTTTTAACTTCTGAAGCACACAAAGTTATCTCACACTTACATCTTTATGTAAGTATACTGACAGTAAAACAAGTCTTTATCAAAAAAACAAGTAACACCATGATTTCAGAGGCCAGTCCTCCTCAGTTGAGAATGAGGCAGAAGCAGCAAGTTTAATTGTACACACTTGGCATGGATCTCAAAAATGGGTTCTCCATTAGCTCCTAAGATACATCCTTCTTGAAATTATCAGGACCATGTAATGTACTTAATTTACCATTTCCCAAGGAACTAAGTCAAAGTTTTTTTTTATGCAAAACACACTAGAAAATGGATATCTGCTATCTGTAAAAGTGCTGAAAACTTGGCCTGAAACAAGAAGGATATTAAGAACAATTCTCTTGTACAATGAGGAAAAAACAGACTGCTGAAATACAGAGATACAAGCAGAAAACAATGGAGAACCAGCAGATGAGGAACAAAACTGACGTGCAGTTTTCTTATTACTTTGGTTGGGATCCTAGAAAAGCTCTAATGTTCTCAATCACCTGAAAACACCACGACCAACACTGTAGAATGTTGCTGGTTTATATCAGGCCACAAATGTCTTCACTATCTACCACACCAGAGGAGATCCTTAGTCGTGGCGCCCAAGGAAACCTTAGTTGAAACTCAAAGGGCCAGATCTTGGTGCCCTTAATATTTTCAAGCCTAGCACACTTGAGGTGGAGGGTGTTGAGCCCAAGTCAGACCTTTCCATCATTCATTTTTGGCTTCTTACCCATCTTTCCCCTAATGAGTTTCAAAATCCCGTTCCTTTGTCGTATTTCCACCACTTGATGTCTGAGGAAACAGACATGGCAGGTATTTTCTCTCTCCATTTCTAAATTACTGTCTGCTGTTTAAAATGACCTACCATATAAATCATCAATGATCCATTGAGGGGGAAAAAACCCACCTTCAGGAATCTATTGGATCTGCCCAAATAAAGATGACTTACTGCGTCTTAACATACTTTAAATGCAGGAAAAAACGGCCTCTTTGGAGGAGAAAGAGGGCATGTCCCCCTCCAAAGTGTGAGTGCGGAAGCTGCAGTGGAAGCACGTTGGCGGGGAGGGAAGGGTCCCTCTCCACCCCCAGGTGAGGACACCCTGGAAGGGGTTGGGGTCCCCCATACCTTTTCCGCGGGGCCCTGAGCTGCTGGCGCTGCTGCTCCCCCCGGAGCAGGATGGGTCCTTCCTGAGCCTCTTGCTCTGCGGCCTCACGCTGGACCTGAGGAAGTGGTGCTGGTCCTGGGGGCAGGCGGGCGGCGGGGACGGGGCCTGCGGGCCGCCCGAGGGGACCTGGGGACCGTCACCGCCGTCCCGGGGGGTCTTGCCGTCCCTCTTTGTGCCGCCGCTCTCCTCGGCCGCGTCCCCGCCGCCGGCCCCCTCTCCTTCCAGCGAGTCCTCATCGGCAGACCTCTTGCCCAGCCTCTTGAGCCCTTCCTCCCCGCTGCCGCCGTCTCCCAACTTCACTGTCATCCTGGCCGGGAGGGGAGAGGGGACCCTGGTGAGCGCGCGGCCCGAGCCTGCGAGAAGTTTAGCCGCACCGATCCCCTCTCAACATGGCCGCCGTTGTTTGTTCCAGATCCCCTCCCGGCGGCCCGCCCGCCCAAGCCCGGCCGAGCGGGGCCTGGGCCCGCCGCCCGCCCGACCCCGGCCCGGACCCCAGCGCTCCCGCCCGAGGCCCAGGAAACGGCGGCTGGCAGCGCGGAGGTGGTGAGGCAGTAGCTCGGCGACCGCGCCCGGACGGCCCTGCCCGCGCGTCGCCCCGGCCCAGGGGTCGGGTACCGGGTAGGGGGCCGGCGCCGGGGCCGGGCCGGGGTCCCGGAGCCACTTACCCCGCGGGCCCGCGGCTCATGGCACGCGCGGCGGGCAACCTGCGTGCCGGCCTCGCTCCCAGAGCCGCCTGGGCCGGCCGGGCCTCGGCGCCCGCGCCCCCCCCCCTCCCCGCCCCACAAAACGCGCGGGGCCCGGGGCCCGCGCACCTGCCCCGCACGCCAGCCCCCAAAGTTGGCCCCGGAGTTGGGGCGACGGGCCCGGATCGACCCCGGCATGGGAGAGGCGCGGGCTCGCCTGCGTGCACAGGGAACTCCATGGTGGCCCGTGGCTGCCGGTCCGCCTGCTTATTTTAAAACACACATAAAGAATAATAAGCTCGGGGTTTCTGGGAATCTCGCTTCCCAGGGTGATCGATATGAACTACTGAGGGGATTTACGAACTAAAAATGCTTTTGCAACAAAGGAGCCTGTTGCATGGAATAGGTTGGAGCCACTGGTGAAAGTGACAGCACAGTTAAGTCCAGGTCCAAATACAAGAATGAATAGAAAAGAATTGTGTTAAAACTCTTGGTAACCATGAATAAAAATCTCTCATTAACTTTGTTACCCTCTGCTGTGAGAAATGTCAACAACAGAATACAATGACTCTCAAAATGTTTGTTTTTCATAAAGATCCACTCACTCAGTTTATTCTGATACTCAGGTACTATCAATAATGTAGGGTCAGATACAGTCAGTGATGTGTACTTGCAATGAAGCAAGAAAGAGAAATACTAAATTCCTCAACAGGTGTTGATACCATGCTCAAACTAAGTTTGACATACTCAACACGACTGCTGAGAATGGGAACATTTTCATGTAAAAGGAAACGAGAGCAAGGCATCAAGGCCAAAATGAAATACAGTAACAGTGGCAAGGACCTTTCATAGAAAGATTTAGAAATGATTAATATTATAGTAATATCTCTACTGATCTGATGTATTCTGCCACAAAACTATCTGTAAGCTTGCATCTTGGAATTGATCTCATAAATCATTTGAATACACTCCAGCTAAAAAAAAACCTGCCAAAGAATACAACTATACAAGACATATCCCAAAATTAAAGGGCTTCATGGCACAAGACTCCTCACTACTCATTCCTCAACCTATTTCTATTAAGAAACCTCAAAATATCCCAAAGGGCCTTTCTCTAGGTTATAATGTGGAGAACCCTACTTCCCAGGGACCTGTCATCCTAAAGCTACCCAGTCAACCCAGGACCCGGGCAAAGCATACAACAGAAAAAAACTTGCCCGTTCGCCAGGTTGAATATTGAAAGACACTAAACTAAATACAGAAGGACGCGGCTTTTCAGAATTAAAAGGATATTCACACATTTCAGAGTCTTCCTCGAAGGGAAAAGTAAAACAAGAAGATGGAATTCTTTTACCGAATACCTCCAACATGACTTTCTGACCGTGCAGAGGTGGGGTCACCTCAAGCTCAATCCCGGCTGGACACCATTTGTCACATTTCGGGAAAAGGAAAGCAAAACCCTCCCTCCCGGGCCGATTTCTGGCTGCACACAAAGAGCGCTGTTAACCCAACACTTCTGGGTCTGGGCTCCCCCGAACCGTCCCGACAAAGCACCGCGTGCGTAACGGCCGCCAGGGCGCAGGCCGCTACTTCTGCAGCCCCGCTCCGGCTAGGAGCCCGGCCTCGCCGTGACAGCCGGTCGGGGCGTCCCAAGTCTCCCGAGCCCCAGCCTCTGGTCACCTTTTTCATCAACGCTTCGCAGCAGCCTGGCTTCCCGGGCCCCCCGGGGGCCTCCCGGGCGCCCGCAGAAACGGCCGGAGGCCGCAACGCAGAGGTGATCCTCCCGCCTTGGAAGCGGTCGCCGAGCGGCACTCGCCCTGGCACGTCTCCTCCGCGACTGGCGTGCGGCTGACGGGGCTGCGGGCGATGGTGCTGCCGCCGCTCAGCCTCCCGGAGGCCCGACCCGCGGTGCACAGGAGCAGTTCCGGCTACGGAGGCCGACGGAGTCCTCGGAGGCGACGCGCGGGGCGGGGCCGGGGCGGTGGGCGCGAGGGGCGGGGTGGGGCGGGGCGTCGCGCGCGGGGCCGAGCACGCCGAGGTTTCCAGCGGGCGCGCCCCCTCACGGGCGCTCCCATTGGCCAGCAGCGGGCGCGCGCGCTTACACGCACCGACGCTGGGCGGGGGCGGAGGCTGGCCTGCGGCGCGGGTAATGTTGTGACGCCTTCCTCGCGGCTGTGCGGACTGGTACGTCTCTCTCGATTGGTGGGTCGACAGCCAATAGAGTCAGAGCCTAGGCTGTGATTGGCCTGAGTCATGTTGACGGATGCGTGAGAAGAAAACGCCGCCTCAGCTATGAGTCTTGAATCAGGCGCGAACCAGGTTTTTAAGGAGAAAGTGTAAAAGTGTAACTGAGGCCGATAAGCACACCTTTTATTGAATTGAGTGCGTGTTTTTAAATTTTTTTAGCGTTTCGGATGGTGCTGAGCACTTAGGTTGTTTTTCTTCGTTTTGGCGATAAAGGAGTCTTTTTGAATCTAGTGTTTACAGAGTGAATAAAGATAAGACTGATCCGTGTTTAAGGGCACACACGTATAAGAAATAGTATCTAATACACAGTACAACGGATACACACAATAATATTGCACTATAACTATGTAATATGATAAATATCGCTACTTCCTGATTATAATATATACATGTATCAAAGTAACACTCTACACCTTAAATTTACACAATGTTACATGTCAAATTTGTTCAACAAAATTCTAGTGTTTATGAAAATTGGGCTTTTAAAAATAGACTCTATGTGTGTGATCCTACGCCTAGCCCCTCTGATTAGGTAGTACCTACACATTCCTCTTATTTTTTCTCTTTGTTTAACAATGTGGGCCTTTTTGCTGTAGTAACTTTTTTTTTTAATGAATGACATTGCTTTGCTTTTCAAAATTAGTTTAACCCGCAGACCGTTAGGCCAGGGCGGCACGTTGGTGATGCCTTTAGGGAATGCAGTCTGCCGGCAGGATTAGAAACCAGGTTGGTTTTTAACCGGATGAACCTGTATCGTTGACTACTATTTTCTCGCCAAAGGCGTCCGTAAAAACCGCCAAACACTGAACGCATGTCATAAGTTAGCAACTTCACTGGATTTTCTCAGGAATACTCTTGAACGACACCCTCCACGAGACTAGACAAAGCAGAACCTAGCAAACCGTCTGGGGTCGAGAAGACCAGCAATATGATTAACCAGAGAGGAGAGAATCTTAAAAAAAAAAAAAAAAAAAAAAAAAAGATGGCATTCCGTTTCTTTCTCACAGTCTCTCTGCTGCCTTCCTCCTGAATTGACCTAGGGGTTTGGAAAAATGTAACCATAGAAGCGGTCCCCAAGGGGCCGTTTATCCCCATCACACCTAGAGGAATTCACCAGCTTCCCTCCTCTGCGCAGCTTCCCTCCTCATGGCCCCTCCCTTCAAGCTAGCGTTGTTGTCTCTAGACCGTGACTGCGAAGAAGAAAAACTGCCCCACAACACCGCGGAGCTAGCCAACCGCGGGAGGGATCCTGCCCTCGCGCCGCACGAACATCCCCGATCATTTTCGGCTCTTTCCGGCCTCTCTGGGCGCTTCGGGCGGCGTCGGCATCTGCTCGCTTAGCTTCGGCTGTATCCGAGTTCGGCTCGCAGCCGTTGAACCGGCAACGCGCGGCGGCGCTGCGGCCCAGTAAAGGTGGGTGCGGGCCCCGGGTCCGGGCCAGAGAGTAGGGGGTCGGGAGTCCGGGAGCCAGGGAGGAGGGAAACGAAGAGGCGAGGCCAGGGAGGGGCTTGGGAGGCCTGGGGCCTGGGCACCTCGGGGGATCGGCGGCTCCTGGGGGGTCCCGGAGCTTGGGGCCGGGAGGAGGGCGACGAGGCGGGCCGACCCCCTTCCCTCGCCCTCCTAGGTTACTTTCGTCTCGAAGTCCGGCCTCGGCGGATCGCCTGACTGCATCGCGGGTCAGGCCAAGGCGAGGGGGTGCGGGGTGCGGCCTCCGAGCGGTCAGAGCGAGCTGAGGGCCACCTCCAGTGCAGACAGGTCCGACTGAGGGCCGCTTAGCCGCGCGAGTCTCGAGGCAGTGGACCCGGAGGGGAGGTGGCGGCGCCAGCAGCGCTCGCGGTAACACCCGGATAGGAAGGGAATAAGAAAACCACTTTTCGGCGCAGTCAGTCCTGCAGCCCGAGGGACCGCACCGTCCAAATCAGCGATGGCCATGGGACGCATTTCTGACCCTGCACTGCCCGAAGCCCAGGGGCGGTTGTCCAGAGGGTGAGGCTTTTCGGGGTGGCCCCTAGCGCCTGTCCTCATGCCCCTCCACTCAACCCCCATTGCCTCTGAGTCCTTCCGGTTCCCTCCCACAGCATCTCCAAGCAGTAATGCAACTTAAGTTATCCTTATTTTCACGAACTGCTCAGTTGAGAGACCTTAACAGGTTCTTTCCCAAAAGCGGAGGCGTAAAGACGTGTTGGACAGCTGGGAGTGAGAGGAGCAAATCGGTGGGAACAAATGGAAATTTTTTCTCTTTTCCTCAAAGTTTATTTATTTGCCAAATCGTTGTGTGTTTTAGAGACCCCGAGTTTGTTTTAAGGAAAGAAAATAGACTTGTTTCTGAACTGATGTAATTAATAGATGCCATGAGCTCACGATTTTATTGTTAGTCATCGCTCCTCCTTGTGTTTACTTTGGTAACTTTTCTTTTGTAATTATGCAGATAATACTTATCCATGGTAGAAAAATGTTAAAACACAAGTGAAAAGAATGATGAAGTCATACATTGTATAAAAATGGACTCATTTGCCCTGGCTTTAACCCACTTTTTACAACTAACAAAACATCAAAAACATCGTTCCTTGCTAATAAGTATCTTCATCAGGAATTCTCATATCCTGACCTATTCTGTGGAAGGCACTGTTCTAAGAGCTGGAAATGTTCTGGTGGTCCCTTACCCTATGGGGCGGATAGTCTGGTAGGGAGTAGAGAATGGTCAGTCAAACACACATTTGCAATAAAGTCTAAACGCAGCAATAGAGAAATACGGGGTTCTATGGGGACACTGGGCAGAAGCACTGAACAACCAAAAAATCAAGTCTGAGAGCTCCCTGGAGGAAAGGAGGCTTCCTGATTTCCCAGAGCAGGGGTGTAGGGAAGAGAGCCTTCCTCCAAGCAAGAAGAAAGTAATTTAAAGATCTTTTAGCACACTTGCTTATTACAAAGTGATGTTTGAAATCAAAGATAGAGGAAATCTGGTTTAACTCTGTCAAATGCTATTCTAACTCTTCATCCATCATTTCAATAAAATTAACATGTTATTCATTTTTCCAAGGCATATTTACACAAAGTAAACTTGTTAAATATGAATAAGAATTTCCAATAGCCCAGAATGGAGACTCTGGGTTGGCTGCAATACATTAAAACCGACTTTCAAAGGTTTCCTTGCTGCATTAAACTGCCCAGTTTTTAACCTGATGTGTCTCATTGTCATTGGCTTTCTGTGAATGTTTGCATGAAGACTCTAATCAAGGAAGCCAGAGCCCTGACCAGTGTAGATGCCCCCTAAGTGCTGTGTGTGCAGGAGGCCTCCAGATCCTGCCTTCTCCCCTGATCCCAGGCCCCCACCCACCCTGCTCCTCCTGCCGGTGCCCAGGTGCTCTACCATGAGCCCTGAAGAGGCTCTTCAGTTTGTGGTAGTGAGTTTAGTATTCAGGGTCTATGTTCATAAGAAAAAGATAAACATTTGAAATGTGACTGTACCCACGTGCCTTCTAGCTTCTTGAAGAACCGGTTTCTGTCTCTAGACCCAACCTGGCTTCCTCTGATACAACTATTGTTAAAAGCAAATGGCATAGTCCATTCCCTACTCTAGTGATAGAATTTTGCAGGTGCTGGATAGTTTTTTTTCCAAAATTTGTTGTGGTTAAATGTAGATAATATACAATTTACTATTTTAGCCGTTCCTAAGTATATACAGTTCAGCAGTGGCATTAAGTACATTCATGTTATTATGCAGCTGTCACCACCATCCATCTCCAGAATTTTTTTCATTTTCACACACTGAAACCCTGTATACATTAAATTCTAATTTCCCAGCCCCGCCTCCAGCAGGCTGTGACAACCACCAGTCTACTTTCTGTCTCTCTGTGACTGACGATTCTAGGTACCTTGTGCAAGTGGAGTCATACAATATTTGTTCTTTTGTGTCTGGCTTATGTCACTTAGCATAATGTCTTCTAGGTTCACCCATGTTGTAATGTGTCAGAATTTCTTTCCTTTTTAAGGCTGGATAATATTCCATTGTATGAATATACCACATTTTGTTTATTCATTCATCTGTCGATAGACATTTGGGTTGTTTCCACCTTTTTGTTCTGAAGGATGCTGCTATGAATATTGTGTTCAAATAGCTGTTTAAGTCCTTGCTTTCAATTCTTTGGGGTATATATCCAGAACTGGAATTATTGAATTATGTGGCAATTCAATGTGTAATATTTAGGGAACTGCCAAATTGTTTTCCGCAGCATCTGCACCATTTATACTCCCACCAGCAATGCACAAGGGTTCCAATTTTTCCACATCCTCACCAACACTTTTTACTTTCTATTTTTCTGATAATACCCATTTGATATTACCCATTTGAAGTTGAACAGTTTTAAAGATAGCAAACTAACTCACATATCATCTCTTCCCTGCTAAGTGGCCTCCCCAGACTGACTCCAGGATTTGAAAAAGTGGGCAGTCATCAGACTGTCATTCCATTCTCCTTCCCGCCCCTCCCACAAAGGGACAGTGTGCACATCTTTTCCAGGAGAGAAAGAAAGATTTTAAGTTCATGTAACTAATGAAGTTCTATTTCTACTCAGTTGCTATAGTTTTGCTTTCTTGACTCTCTGACAAATGAGTCCTTTTGCTGCTGCCACCTAAGTGGAAGGGAGAGGCAGCCTGAGTTTTCATGCTCTCTCAGAAATTGAAAAAAAAAAAAAAATGAAGGAAAAAAAAAAGAAATTGAGCACTAGGTTTTCCCATACATTTCTCTTTCATGAAGCAGTTTTCTTTCTTTTTGTTTGAAAATTTTGCTGAAAGAGGAGCTAGAGAAATATAAATTGTCCTTATTATGATTGGAATAAAAATGATCAAGGAGGGTGGGCATAACTCAGTGGTGGAGCATGTGCTCAGCATGCACAAGGTCCTGGGTTCAATCCCCAGTACCTCCATTAAAAAATAATAATTAAAAATAAGTAAATAAATAAACCTAATTACCTCCCTCCCCACCAAAAAAATTATCAAGGATTACACATACAGCCTAGGCCTCAGGGTTTTCTTTATTGTCTTGACGGCAGTATGTGTTACTGTTTTCCATCATGCCAGATATAATCCCTTGCTTCTAATCACATATTTTTTTTTTCCCAGTGAAGATCTCTTCCACCTAAAATTGCCTGCATCGGTCTGAAGGGGCATTTATAAGTTGTTGAGTGTCTTATGCTTGTAGGTTTGTGATGATTCTGTTTCCTAATTCTCTGTCTAGTTGTTTTGTTTGTCTTGTTGAAAACCAACAGGACTTGGTTGTTTTTCCCCTGCAGATTTCAGCCCTGACCAGGTCTGAGTTTCATCATGGCCCTCTATTTTGACCACCACATAGATGCCCCAGACTCAGTTGGATCTCCCTCTCACATCACTTGGCACCCTGTTCACCCATTCCTGGCAGTCGCTTCTGTCAGCATGACCTCGGGTGGCAGTGTGGATATATACCTGGAGCAGGTGAGTAGGAAAGAAACAATTCTGACTTCAGTGGCCTCTGGCTCTTGTCTCTCTTTTGTTCTCGTGTGTGTGTGTGTGTGTGTGTGTGTGTGTGTGTGTGTGTGTGTGTTCTCACTGAGGCCAAATTCTCAATATTGTAAAAGCCCTATTGTGTGAATAATTATTTTACCCCTGCTATTTAGTCTGGGAGATATATTTAGGAATGCTTAAGACAGATTCCACAATCAATTCCCAGTCCCCAACCAGAAATGGCCCCTCAGTGTCATCTGTCCATCCTGATCCAGCCTCCTGTCAGCTCACATTGGCTATTTGACACTACTCGTTTCCAGTAGCTGCCGTAACAAAAGACCACATATTGGGTGGCTTAAAACAACCAAAATGTATTTTCGCGTGGTTCCAGAGGCCAGAAGTCTCGCACAAGGGGCGAGCAGGGCCTTGCCCTCTCTAAAGGCTCTAGTGGAGGATCTGTTCTGTGCTCTGTATTCACTTCTGGTGACTGCCAGCCATCCCCAGTGTTCCTCAGCTTGTACCTGTATCACTCCTGTCTCTCCCTCCATCATCACACAGCCATCTCCTTTGTGTGTCCATGTCTCTTTCCTCTTCTTATAAGGACACCAGTCATGCTGGATTAGGACCCACCCTCGTGACCTCATCTTAACTTGATCATCTGCAAAGACCCTATTTTTAAATAAGGTCATATCACAAGTACCAAGGGCTAGGACTTCAACATATTTTTGGGGGTGCACAATTCAACCCATAACAGAAACTTTCTAGAAGCTCCTGAAACCTCTAGCACTACCCTCCCAAATTTTTGTGTACCTCCTGCTTCACCAAGAAAAACAGATTTCCTTCCCTACTCACCCCTCCACCCTCTGCAGTCTCGCTGTCACCCCGGTAACTTCAACCAAGCTAGAACTCATCAGCAACATCTGCATAACACACCCCATGGGTCCTTATCCACCCGCCATCCCCTCTCTGCACGGTTCACACTCTTGTGAGGTCCTCCAGAGAGCACACCTGGAACTCCAGGGGGCTGCCCTCCCCCCTGCCTCCTCCAGGCCTCCCAGCCATCCTCTTCCAAACCTGACTGCCGTCAGCTCATCTCAGAGCCTGTCCAAGCCCTTTCTCCCTCTGTCTCCTCCTCCTCCTGAGACTGGTTACTGTATCAGCAGATGACTTACTGGCCTATGGCTCTGGCCCGTAAGTACCCCTCTGAGCTGCAGGTGTAGGAATCCAGCTGTCCATGGGCTGTCTCCTGGGTGTTTTAAACAGACCCCATTGTCTACGTGACCAAAAAGAGACTGAACTTTGCCCTGCTCATGCCCTGCCCCACATTTCCCTGCAAAGGCTTAGTGTTGGGACCTCCTGTCTCAGTGAAAGTCATCACCCTTAGTCCAGGTGCCTAGAGCGGGGCCTGGGAATGACAGTGACTCCCCTCCCCTGCCTTGAACCCACCACCAGATTTTTTTAGTTTACCCCTTTTCCTCTGGCAAACCAGCACAGCGTCCTCCCTGCAGCATCCCACAACCCCCACCCAGCAGCAGAGGCATCTTTTGGAATCAGAGATGGAATTGCTCCCTACTGCCGCATTGCTCTTTCGGTGAGGACAGAAATCCCAGACGGGGCCCCAGTGTCTGCCTCACGTGTGGTCTCCTCCATGCTGCAGACACATGGGCCTCCCCCCTCACCCCTCCCACTGTGCCCTCCACCTGGGACACTCTTTCTTGACCTTTTTGCCTAATTAGTACCTTAATCCTCGAGTTGAAAGAGGCTCAGTGGGCACTTCCTGAGGAAGCTCTTCCCTCATCACCACGTGCACGAGGGCAAACCCTCCTGATGTGCTCACTGTGGTCTCCTCTGGGACACAGGCCAGTCTTTGGCCCCAGTGCCACTCACAGTGTCACCCAGCTGTTTTGGTGTATAGTCCTCCCTTTTGGGAGTCACAGAAATCTCCAATATGTATTAAAAATTGCTCTTTAAGATAAATATTATTAAATTCCAAAATAATAGCATTTTTAGATACAATTTTAACATTTAGAAAACTTAAAATAGGCCATGACTGTCACTATGGCTTCCTGTGTTTCTAATTGGCACAAAGAAAGCTTTGAGATTTTGAAATAATGATTTATTGGATGATAATGAGGTCACAGAAATAGCAGATATAACTGGAGATTGCTAGAAAGAGCTCAGTAGAAGTGCTGAGAACAAACTGAATTAATCTCTGAAAACACACAATTTATACCATAAAACTACTGCCTTAGAAAATTCTAGAAAACACAAGACTATATAAGCACTTATTCCATTAGCCGTCAGAGCAGTGACATCATCACACATCATAGAGCTTCTGGAAAACTCCACCAAATACTCCTGAGAGAATGAGAGTTAATAAGACAAAGCACATCTTTGAATCATTCTGAAAATGACCTTGGCCCTGCAGACCCCAAAAAGGTCCTCAGGGTTGCCTAACCGCACTTCGAGAATCTTGGGTTGACCCACTTCACGTGCTGGCCCACCACTTGTTTTTGTAAGTAAAGTTTTATTGACAAGCTGATCAGTGTGGTCAGATGAATGTTTACCTTATGCTTTCATAGCTCACCCAGGCAAGATTGATGTTTCTATGAAAATTAAGTAGACTATTTCCTTAATAAACAGCTCTTTATATTTTGTAGCCAGTGTCATTCCACTGACTGGGTTCTTAGAGTATCTGCCACTCCCTGTAACCAGGGCCTTACCTCATCTGTCGCAGGGTGATCATGTGCCAGAGACACATATGGAGAGGGCGTTCCGGGTTACCTCCCTGTGCTGGCACCAAACGCGGCTGATTCTGGCTGTGGGCTGGGAGACAGGAGAAGTGGTCGTGTTTAATAAGCAGGACAAGGAGCAGCACGTGGTCCCCCCAACGCACACTGCCGACATCACCATCCTCAGCTGGAGCCCCAACGGGAACTGCCTGGTGTCGGGGGACAGGGTGAGCAAACACGCCGCGATGCCAGTTTCACACCTCTGCACTGCCCTGTCCATGCTCTCAGGGACCCAGAAGGCCATAAAAGACCCAATTATTAGAAATGTGTGGTTGCCAAATTCAGCTGATATTTTACTTTATTTATTTATGGAGGTACTGGGGATTGAACCCAGGACTGGGAGCATGCTAAGTATGGGCCCTACCGTTGAGATATACCCAACCCCCAATCTGTAATTTTTACAACGAATGTTTCCAGGTAACTGCATTCATAAAGATGGGTTGGTGCCTCAGGTATTGCCGCCTTAATGGTGCCCCCGAACCCTCACTTCCCTGAGTGCTGCATCATTGCCCGGGAGTCCCTGGTCCTGTTCGTCTGGCCTGGGGCTTCCTAAACAGTTTGTCCCCATGGGACACTTAGTGGTGTCCAGAGATATTTTTTGTTGTCACGGTGGTGGGGTGGGGGCTTCTACTGGCATCTAGTAGGTGGAAGCCAGACACAGTTCTACAATGCATAGGAGCAGACCCCACAGCAGAGAATTATCCAGCCCAACCTGTCGAGAGTGCCCAGGTTGAGGAACCTGGTCTAGACCTAATTTGACTCACAAATGATAGCAGAAATTTTACCATGTGTTTATTTTGCATGTGTAAGATAACACGTTTACATTTTCAAAGTTCAAAAAGTATGAAGAGGTGTATATACTGTGAAAAGACACCCCCCCCAGCCCGGCACCCACAGCTCCCTCAAGTCCCTCCTGAGTTTCTTCAGGTACGCACAGGAACGCACAAATGTATTCTTTCCCCAGCTTCCAATTTTGAAACATTTCAAACCTTTAGAGGAGTTGAAAGACTCGTGTGAGGAACACCTACGTTTGCTGCACGTGGAGGCTGTGGTTGTTAACGTTCTGACTCATCTGCTCTCTATATATCCCTGTATTGTTGCCCTGGATATTTGAGAGTTTGTCGCAGACGTCAGACTGCACCCATAAATGCTTTGGCATCAACCCCCTAAGAGCATCAGCACGTGTGGCTGTCACACTCAGGAGGGGTTAGTGTGCAGCGGTATCCGCTGTGCAGTCTGTTCCCACTTCTCCCACTGCCCCCATGACATCTAAGCAGATCTGGCCCTAATCCAGAGTCCAGTCAAGGACCTCACATTGTGTTTGGCTGTCACTTCTTTAGTTTCCTTTAATCAAGAACTGCTCCCTGGGGGGAAGGTATAGCTCAAGTGGTAGAGTGCATGCTTAGCAGGCATGAGGTCCTGGGTTCAACCCCCAGTACCTCCATAAAGAAAGAGAGAAATAAGAAAACCTAACTACCTCCCCTCAAAACAAATAAAGTGCAAAAAAACAACTACACTTCAACTTTTTTTAATTAAAAAAAAAATTCCTGAGGAGTCCAGACTAGTTATTTTGTAGACTGTCCCTCGGTTTAGGTTTGATTGTCTCCTCATGACTGCCTTTCAGTTCAGCATTTTTGGCTGCAAGTTGCACACAGAGGCTGTTGACTGCTTCCTGCTCTCCTCTCCATGCAAGCAGTGCCATGCCCTGCACACGGCTCTGTTCCGGCTCTCACTTTCTGTGGTATCTGCAGACCTTCCCGCCATAAACACAGAACCTCCTGGTTCTCTTCCAGCCTGTTCTTTGTCGTATGAATGTGCCGTCGGTGACCTCCCCAGCCCCAGTCAATAAATGGTTTCCCATCTTTCACTGAACAGTGACCCAGCAGCTAACCTCACGCTTCTGTCGTTCTGCTCGTGTGAAAGTTTAGAGAAATCCCTGGAGGTGGGAGACCGGGTCCAGGGTGTTTGGCAAGTGTTCCCGAATGTCCACAGATCCACTAGCTCAACCAACCCATGAGCACATTTCCCCACAGAGTGTTGTATACAGATTCAGAATTTTGCCTAGAAAAGTGATGTCTCAGTCGTGTTCTAGTTTGCATTTCTCTTGCTGTTGAGGTTGAATATTACTTAGAAGAGCTTTTTATCCTTCCTTTCTGTTCATATCACTTGTCCTCTATTCTATCTGTTTTTGTTCCTTTTTGGTGGATTTTTCTTCAATTTTTCTGTTCAGTTCCCACCCAGTGGCATTGCCCTGCCCCCAGGGTCTTACTTCCTCTGCCCTCTGTCCCACCTCCCTGATGTGGAATGCTCTGAAAATCCCCTACAGGAATAAAAGAATTCAAGATCCTTGAATTTCAGTATTCTCATCTTGACTGTATTAAGAAACAACCAACAAAGTAGATGACTGTGGCATGAAGTGAAGCCCAGGTGTTTGCTGACCAAGTCTTGGAGTCAGAACATTTATGAACAGAAATACCTAGTCCTTCTCTAAGAAGATCTCAGATCATGCTGGTCCTAATTTAATACTGGACTCAGGCAGGAAGAGAAATAATAACCAATGAACAAACACTCTCAGGGCACCAACCTCTGAGATGCCTTCTCCGCAGGCTTGGCTGAGGGTCTTCTCCACTCTTCCACCAGAGACCCTGCTTTGCTTAGAGTGCGTTTGGTTACAGGTAAAACCAAGCAGACGAGCTGAGGTGGGAAGACACATAGTTTGAGGCAATTGGACTATCCCCTGGACTCTAGGGACAGGAGCACAAGCTGGCTTCTGGAACGTCTGGAGCCATGAGTGAGGTGTCTGCTGCCAGCTTCAGCCTCTCGGTACTACTACCTGCACAGCTATCTCTTCCTGGTGCCATTCCAGCATGAGGCCGAACCCCTAGCTGCCAGAAACAAAGGAGTCCATCAGTTTCACCCCTAAAGATGCCCCGTCCTTCCTTCTCTGTCTCAAGTCCAGCTCAGGCCACATCCCCACATGTGCAACCACCCTCAGGAAAGGGAGGAGGGGCAATCCCTAGAAATGGACACCAGGTAAACACTAGGTCAGTGGAGGAGAGGGGAGGGTGTTAACATGGACCAGTTCTCATTTCCCTGGTGTCTACCCACTGGGCACAAGCCAAGGGTGAGAAGCAGATGCACCTGCACATTAGAGCATGTCGGTTCCTAATTTCTGAGATAAACTATCGAGGAGCCAGTCCTGTGCAGTGACTGTGCATCCCGATAGTCATATCTGCAACCTGCCTTCACACCAGTACGTTTCACTCCTGCTCCGCACGGGGGCTGGTTTTCCACCTGAGGGTGAGATGCTCTCACTTTTCCTTAGAGTCCCACTGTATAAGGTTCTGCTGAATGAAGTAACATGGAAGGAATGGCAGATGGCAAAAAGACAGCTCTGACCACAAAGGATTGCCCCACAGGAGTAGTAAGATATGCAAAAACTACTGAGAATTTAGAGGGCGGCGAGCAGGAAGCTCTGCGCAGACAACGCTCAACTGTTTGTCTGCTCTGCTTGGCAGTTATATGTCTACCTGGTTAACTAGAGACCTAAGGTAGCCTCCTGCAACTTCCCCTCCTCGTGTGTCTGTCCTTGTGTCAGAACAGGGGTCTGCAGTCATCTGACTGAGCAAAAATCACTGCTCCAGGGGCCCAGGGGCTCTGAACACTTGCATCCTTGATGTCTTCCCCAGAGCAACAGCCTAGGAATCTGGGCGTGCTAAGTGTGTATGGTTCTGTTCAGGAACCTGAAAGGTTGTCAGTTAGAAGCTTGTACATGCTTATAAAATATAGAACCAGTTTTTGTGTTAAAGAAATTAAGTGCTGTATGATTGCATTTGATGGGCAGAGAAGAGGACCATCCCCACAGGTGCTGTGTGCACTAAAACAGATGGGGCCCTGCTGCAAGGTCCTCTCAGGAGGAGGCTGAGCAGCGGTGGAAGGAAACCTCACTTATGTCCTTGTGTGTGTGGAGCTCATTGTGCAAGCAGTATTTTTTAATGTTCTTTTAAAAATAACTTCTAAACACAAAGAAACCAGTAATGTTTTTATTCTTGTCTTTATCAAGCTGGCAAAGTCAAGAAAAATCTGTTTAATAATATACCGTTCAAATTCTATGTGTACTTGTGTTCCATACTATTTCTGATCATACTTTTCATAGAGGTTCACTGTACAATTTGCTTTTTAAGGCTGACATTATTTGAAAATCATATTTTTACATACAATAAAGTGATGTTACCCAGCATGTGAGGATACTGGAATGAAAGCTGCTTGAAAGAAGGATGGGCAGATGACTTCACTGTCTATTAAAATGCCCACTGATGCCCTGAGCAGGAAAGATGCCTTGAGGAACACTGTGGCATCAAAGCAAAAGAGCCGCAGGTTTTAATGGAAACAGTGCCATTTGGCAACTTCGCTCCTGTCCCCCTCAGAAACCCTCCTGGACCAACTCTAGGGGCATAATCTCCTTGACTTGAGCTTTCCCAGCACTTGTCTGTGCCGTTGCCTTGAGATTTTGAGGACTTCAAAAGTGAATATACAGTACACATGGCTTTCAGATCTTGGCTTCTATTGGTTTCCTCCAATAAAAGGAACCAGGGCTCCCTGGAGAAATGGCTGATTCTAGGACGGGGGCAGGACCATGCTCCCAGAGAATCTGGTGGTGCCAGGAGGAAAGGAGTTGCTCACAGAACCCACAACACCTGGTGCATCACAAGGATGCAGGAGCAGCCGAGAGAGCTCCTGGTGGCCAAAGCTGGACCATTTGTGCATCAAAACAAATACAGTGATATCGGGTTATAACCCAAAGCAGAACATAAATATCCATGAGTCCATATTGATACAGATCTGTGATTTAATAAATCAGAAAGTGGTGGAGAAGAGACAGATCTCGACAAATGATCTATGGAGACACTGCGTCCTCAAGGAAGTGAGCCATGACTCCCCTCTCCTGCATGTGGGCTGTGCAGTGACTTCCTTCCAAACAGGACAGGCTGGAAGGGGGAAAAGAGGACAGTGAAGAAGTTCGCAGACATAATCTTAGCCGGGAGATCAGAGTCACTATCAGCAGAGCAGTCCCCTGATAGATGTGTGTACAACAGCACTTCACCTCTAGTTTTCCTCCCAAACCATGCCGTCAACAATGAGGAAAACCTCAGACAAATCCTGCGGGAGGGACGTTCTACAGAATCCCTGCCCAGTCCTCCTCAGCACCGTCAAGACAAAACCAGGAAAGTCTGAGACACTGTCCCAGCCCAGGGCAGCCCAGGGAGGCGTGATGCCCAGATGTCTGTGGGGCCTGGATGGGGTCCCGGGTCAGGAAGAAGCAGGGAGATGTGAAGAAGATACCAACTTTAGTTAGTACAGCGCACCAGTTGGCTCACTAATTTGGAGAAATGTAGCATAGTGACATTAGATCAATAATCGGAGAAGCTAGGTGTTGGGTATAGGACTTCTCTGAACTGTCTTTGCAACTTTTCCTTAAATCTGAATCTATTCCAAAATTAAAGGTTTGTTTAAAAAACTGAACGTGTGACACTGGTTTATCTTCAGGGAGTAAAGTTGAGGGGGGGCACATAGGAAAGTTTCTGGTTCCTTCGTTGAACACTTTTGAATTGTTTGACTTTTTCATGGCACACGTGTAGGAGCTTTGTAATTTAAAAGTTAAAAAAGGAGTAAGCACACGTGTTGCACAGTGTAACCCTGCCTTCCACCAGTCACCCCATAAGAACGTGCTTCCTCCCTATGTGGTGTTGGGTCTTCCAGCTTGGTGTCCTGTTTTCATGGAGGTTGGACCAAAGGGGTCGCGTCCAGGGGGCACCCCTGCTGAAACACGAATACGGGAAACACCTGACTCACTGCATCTTCCGGCTCCCCCCTCCCGGCCAGTAAGTAGCGCTCATGTGGCGGCTGGTGTCTGCATCCTCGGAGGGGCTGGCGGGGCGGTGTCGTGGCTCCTGACGCTGGGGGAGGGGGTCACTTTGGTAGTTACACCACCTTCACGCAGGGAGCAGGAAGGAAGCCTGACTTCACTGTCCCACTTGCTTCCAGGGACCTTGTTCAGTTGGCGAAGGCGGCTGTGAGTGGTGACGAGAAGGCCCTGGACATGTTTAACTGGAGGAAAAGTGGCTTTGGAAGTTTCCTGAAAATGAGATCTCAGGACGGCCTCTCATTCTTTGTCAGCCTGACGGACGGTGAGACTCGGGGTGGGATTCTGGGACACTGGGATTTCAGGGTAGCTGAGAGAGATTAAAAACAAATGGATGGTGTTTCTGCATAAAATCACAGGCTGGCACTCCCAGAGGGACATGTAAGCCAGCTTCTTGTAGTTTTTTTCCCTGATATCCAAAGAATGGCTTCACTTTGACCCGACTGAGACAAATGGAACTTTATTGGCGTTTGAAGGTTTTTCATGATAAGGTGGTCAGTGTGCAGCACCAGACGGGACAGACCCCTGGTTGCGTCCTGTTGTCGAGCCTGTGTCGTCGTGGGGCACCGCCTCATGCTGGGTGCTCGGCTCTGCTCTGGGATGGGATGGGAGCAGGACATGCTGGCTGGGTTTGCTTCCAGCCTGCAGATGTCAGTGCCGTCTGTCCTGATTTTGACACAACTTGTCCTTAGCGTGTGTAGTGAGGCAGGCGGCCCCACAGCAGCTGATAAACACAACATGAAGTTCAGGGAAATAGTCTTTCACATTCACAAGAGATGTGCTCAAGTGCGTGTCCACTGCGGGAAAGAGGCTGAAGAAGGGCGGCTGCACAGAGGTGATGAGGTTCGAGGACGTTGTCACCATGTAGCTTAACCGTGACAAGTGACAACTGGGAGTGGCTGGGGGGCTTTTGTCTATTTAAAAATAAAGAAACCTTGCGTCTCTGGAGGTAAGGAGATGCAGCTGCAGGAGGAGACTTGGATGTGGCCCCAGGAGGAACATGGAGCGGGCCCAGCGCTGTTGGGGTGACTGGGAGGGGAGACCAAGGGCCAGGTGCCCTCAGGAAGGAGAATCGAGGAGATGGGGTGGGAAAGACACGCAGGAGATGCTGAGTGCACAAAGGTGTGTCCACCCACCCCAGGGGAGGGGTGGGGCACTGATGAGCCCGGCTCCGTAGTAGGTGTCAGAGCGTCCCCTCAGTCAGGAGCAGTGCATCTCAGTGGCTAATTAACCCTCGTCTTTAATGCATAAAATGGGCCAAATTACAATACCTGCCTCAAGAGCGCACTGGAAATGATAGCAGACTCAAGCCTGTCACAAACATGTGCTGAGTAAATACCATGTATTGTTATGGTTCACTTCTAGATGACCTGGACTTTCTCAGCTATCCATTGGGACTGAGGTGGGAGGGGTCCAGAGGGTGAGGAAGCTCCTGAGGGCAGCGGAGATGAATCACATCTGAGACCTCCCGGAGGTCCCACCCTCTGTGCTCAGAAGCCTGAAGAGGACCCGGGAGGTACACGAGGGGCAGGCAGGCTCAGTCAGGGTCCAGAAGTAGAGGTCCAGCCCAAGAGATGCCCTGAGGCTTAGATGAGGGCCTGTGGAGGTAGGCAGAGTGTAGACAAGATGTTGACCAATGCAACGTGGGACAGAGGGCACAGGGTGGCTGCAGGAGGGGTCACAGTTGAGGGCCTCAGCATACAGCTGATAAATGTGCACTTCGTGTTTGAGGACCAGGACAAACGGTGTGGAGGAGGCGAGCCAGGAGGATCGGAGCCCTCTGAAGTGGTGGGGGGAGGACTGGCAGGGGTGCTGGGGTCAAGGTCAAGGCTGAACTGACCAATGAGACAGCTCATTTCAGAGGTGGCTGCCTGTGAGGTCACGTGCCATGTTGTTAAAACGTTGCATTTGTAAATGGTTATAATGAAGGTGTTTTATTTGAAAATGTCCCTAAGTGGACAGAAAGGACTGACCCCTTTCCCCCAGGGACTGTGCATTACGTGGACGAGAAAGGCAAGACGGCCCAGGTGGCATCGACCGACAGCTCCGTCCAGATGCTGTTCTACATGGAGAAGGGAGAGGCACTGGCGGCAGTCACAGAGAGCCTGCTGCTGTGCCTGTACATGGTGACACCCGACGGCAAGGCTGAGGAGATGATGAAGGTGCGTGGGGCCGGGGCCGGGGTCGGGGTCATCAGCTCCTCTTGCCAGCCTCACCCACCCCTTGGCTGAGTTAAGGAATCCGTATTTCAGGGCTGCTGACAGAGCTTTAGTACCTCATTTATCATTCACAGTAGGGGAGCCGCCGAAGGAAGAAGCCTTCCTAGAGCAGCGGGAGGAGGGGTGTGGGGGGCCCTGGGTTCCCCATGCGGTGGGGACACAAGGGCAGGGAAATCCAGCCACGTGCAGACTGCATTCGAGGGCCTGGGGGGTTGTCATCAGTGTCTCTTCCATGACACAGCCGCTGGCCCACATGTGCGCGTTGCTTTACCCAAGACGTGGGTGACAGTCACAACTGAGGATGCCCTGCTGTCCCCGAGGGAGCCTCTTGCTCACTCACGGGAGGATGCCCGGAAGTGCCAGGGTGTTGGGTCCTGGTCTCACAGTGCCTGCAGCTCCCTGAGGACTGCTCTCGCCACCCTCCTGCTTATTTCTTGGTATATACCGGAAGATTCCATGATTATCAGAGGACTGTGAACCTTCTCTAAGATGCTCCTGTAGATCGCGGGGGGTCAGTGTTTGTGGGGTCATTTGTGCACCTCTGTCTACACAGGGGTTGAAATGTGGTCACTGAGTCCCGTGGACCTAGGTTCAAATCCCTTCTCAGCCCCTTGCTGGCTGGTGAGCCCTGGGAGGTTTGCTGTGCACATGGGGTGTGACGACTGCCTCGCCACGCGCTGGGTACCCGCTGTCATCAACCATTTAACATGCAAATCGTCGTTGCTTTGGCCTCAAAAGCTGGGGCTGCCTTTCCAGGTGTCCACCTCTACCCTCCGTCCCTCTACTTGGTGAGTCTCCACGAGATCACTACAGATCAGAGTCCTGTACAGGAACACGGTCTCAACAAGAGTGACATGCTCTGTCTGGGTTGTTTTTGCCGTGCAGGTGAAGTTGAGTGGGAAGACTGGTCGCTGGGTAGACATCGCTTTGATCGAAGGCAGCCTTCTCGTGACCGCTGTAGGGGAGGCGGTCCTCAGGTGAGAGCCTGTGATTTAAGATTCTGCCCAGAACAGTCTCTTGAGTAAACTTTTTATTGGAGTGTAACATACATTTATAAAACCACACAAATTATGGTGCCCTGTTACCAACCACACACATCCACATGGCCTGGTATAGATGGAATCTATACTAATGTGCTCTCGTGTCCACATGCTGTTCAGAGGTTCTCCTGTGTTATTGGGGGTGGTTGGAGTCCTTTGTTCTCATTGTGACCTGGTGTCACACAGGAACCCTCTGTTATTAACAGCTGCTCCCTTTGACTGTGAACAGGACATAAATGGGGTAACGCCAGGCTTTTCTCACCAGAGTTCCTGATTTTTAAAATTTGCTCTGCAGGTTGAAGAAGACTCTCGTTGCTGAGGGAGACACACTAACACAGGCCCCTTGGGGGGCTTTCTTCCTTGTGTTGTAGGTTCTGGGATTTAGAAAGAGGAGAGAATTACATACTGAGTCCAGAGGAGAAGTTTGGTTTTGAAAAAGGAGAGAATATAAACTGTGTTTCTTACTGTAAAGTCAAAGGTGAGACTTCCTGGCATGAGAGAGAGAAAGAGCCCACCTCAGGCTCTGCTCTGGGCTGCATGATGATGACATGGAACTAGGGGCTATTCAGGAGAACGGAACCTCGATTACAGCTACGACGGCCGCTTGGATGTAGGAAATACACATATACGTGCACACGTACACACGTGCGCACACACAGGACAGAAAGACTAGGAGACTCATAAGAGAAGCACTGATTTTCTGCCCGTGTTCTCCGTGCTGCCTGGCGTTGGAGAAGCAGCACTGGGTGGGCAGTCAGGCTTCTCTCTCATGGAAGCCAGAAACCAGACGGCAGACAGCACCACCACCCCATCTGCGTGTGTGTACGCGTGCGCACCTGTGCGTGCGCACACACACACACACACATATATTACCAGCAGTGGTGAAGCCAGGTCAGAGGCTGGAGAGTTACTGGATAGAGGCGCCAACGGCTGGTGTTTCAGAGAAGGGAGCTTACTACTGTTTTCATCCCTTTTTAGTTCAAGTAACGTAAACTTTGTCTTTACCTGTAGGTCTTCTGGCAGCAGGTACTGATAAAGGACGAGTGGCCATGTGGAGAAAAGTGCCTGGTGCCCAGAGCGGTGGAGGGGTGGAGGGCAAGGACAGGTGGACCCTTCAGACCCCCACGGAGCTTGAAGGAAACATCACACAGATAAAGGTACACTGGACGGGGTGTTGGATGCACAAAAGTAGGAGCAGTTGTGGGCTTTGAACCTGGTTGTGTCAGCTATTCAACTTAGGACAAAAAAAGACAATAAAATATTTTTAAAGGCCTTTTGGATTTCAGAGCTGCAAATAAGGAATTGGGGATCTGTAGTGATCTGTGTTTATCTATTTCATCTATCTACCCATCCTTATATCTCCATCATCTCTTTATCTTAAAAACAGCTTTATTGAGATATATGACATAACATGGGTTTTAGTCTACTCAGAGTTTTGCCCAACCCTCACAAGACTAGAAAATTTTCATCACCCCAGAAAGAAATCTATCCCCATTGGCAGTCACTCCCCATCCCCCCAATCCCAGCCCTATGCAGCCATGAATCTACTTTCTGTCTCTGTGGACTTGCCTGTTCTGGACACTTCATATAAGTGAAATCATACAATATGTGGCCCTGTATGAGTGGCTTCCTTCATTTGGCATAATGTTTTTAAGGTTCATCCACGTTGCAGTACGTAGCAGTGCTTTCGTCCCTTTTGATGGCTGAATAATATTCCAGTACGGGATTTTTTTTTTTTTTTTTTTTTTTTTTTTCTCCCTTTCCTCCGTTGATGGGCATTTCAGTTGCTTCCACTTTTGGACTTTTATGAATAATGCTGCCTTGAACAGTTGTGTACAAGCTTTTGTGTGAATGCGTGTTTTCATTTCTCTTGGGTGTTTTGTTCTTCTTTTATGATTTCTGTCTCCTTATTGAAAGTCGGTGTTTGGTGCATCATACCTTCCTTCATGTCTTTGTAGGTGGTTTCCTTTAGTTCTTTAAATGTGTTTATGGTGGCTACTTGGAAGTTTTCATCTGTTAAGTCTGACATCTGGGCCCCCAGGGCAGTTTCAGTTGTTTTCTTGCATGTGGGTCATATTCTGTTTTGCATGGCTCTTAACTTTTTGTTGAAACCTAGTCATTTCAGTTAAATACTGTATCAGCTCTGGGTCACTGACCTTCCTGCCCTGCCACCACCTGCAGGACGCATTAGCTTGTTTACTCGTCTGGTGCCCAGCCGGACCATTGTTGTGCCCCTCTTTCCCCTGCAGTGGGAAGCCTCTGCCATTGTCTTCCGAGGGCCCAGCTAGCCAAGTGCACAGTCACCCAGGGATGCCGGTAGTTCACGGTCCCTTCCCTGATCTCTCTGTTCAGCTTTCTGCTTCGGTTGGTATCGCAGTGTCAGGCTCCCCTGATTGCTGGCTGGTTGCTCTCTTGTTTTGAACAATACCTTGGGGCATTGATGGCTCCACATGCTGGTCCAGGTCCATTTGGACGAGGTGGTTTCTGATCCCAGGGTGGCTCCTCCTCAGTATCCCTTTCCCCAGTTCCCTCTGCTGAGCTGTCGCCGGCGCCCAGCTTGTTGCTCTTGTGAAGTTTCCACCCTCCTCTTAATGCTCAGCCCCTAATCCCCACTGTTCCCAGGCACATCCTGAGGCTGGGAGTTGCCCACATTGGTTTCAAATAAAGTCATTTCTGTTGAGGTACAGCCTGTTCTTATGGACTGCCTTCCCCCTCGGAAAGAAATCTCTGGGTCACTGCTCCAGAGCTTGGGAGTGAGGTGAGTGGCTGGCTTTTTGAGAGGACACCCTGCTCAGTGAGCTAGGGGCTGGGCACAGAAGCCTCTGGCCTGGGAGGGCCCCTCCCAGCCTGGAGCCTCTGCACTGAGAGCAAGATGGGGCAAGGGCTGGGGCCCCGCATGGTCCAGTGCCAGCCTCTGTGTCTGGAAGGAGGGAGCCCTCACCTCTCTCACCCCCACCTGGAGCCGGAGTGAGAAGTGGCGCAGGAGAGGGGGCCGGTCTGCTGGGCAGGAGGTGGGGTGTCCCGGCTTGGGTGCGGCAGACTCTGCTCTTCTTAGCAGGTTTAGTAGACTTTCTGCAGTGAGTCTTTCTTTGCTGACTTTGTCCCCAGTTCCCAGAGAAACAAATGTTGTGTTTCCCTGCTTTTCACCGGGGTTGCCTATTATATCCTCGGAATTCCTCATCTGCCATCTGGAAGTGGTCTCTCAGATCTACTCCAGGCGAATTTTTAAAGATAAAACGTTCTTCACCTATACCAATCAGGAAGCGAAAACTTGCATAGTAAATAGTTTAGGGAAACCTTAGAGCAATTTTGGGAATGACTTTTAGATCCTCAGCTCAGGTCGTACATCATTTCTAGATGAATTAAGATAAATATCTTAAAAATTAGGTCAGAATAACTGGCTAAAAAACACAGAATAGAATCAGATCTGTAGAGAAAGTGAAACTTTCTTAGATTTGAAGTAATAAAAGCAGTTGCAGAAGCAGAGGGGAAAATCTGAGTCCATGAAAACACCTCACAGCGGGTGGTGGTGAGCAGGGAGGCTGGAGTTACAGGAAAACTGGGTCAGCCTTCACTGTCAAGGGCTAATCTCTAAAACACCATATTTTCCTGATTTTCAGTGTGTAATTTTTTCCCTCGTTTTAATACTGAAGTTGTATTCAGCTCCTCTGGTTGATGTGTATGTTTAAAGTGTTATTTGGGGTTTTTTTTGTAAGAGACAGAGTCTTTGCACAGAATGCTGTGAGTTTAAACTAATGGCTCATCGTACCTTTAGTGATAGCTTAGAATAAAGAACATGAAGAAAATTCACATTTATAAGAAAAATATTAAGAATGCCAATGGATAAAGTGATGAAGGAGAATGCAGATAATTTACCTAATAGTAGTTAGTAAGTAAAATACATGGAAAACACGTAACCTCACTGGTAGTGACAGGGGTGCCATTTTAAATAATAGTAAGAGCCACACTAGCCTTCCTAAAGGACATTAAAAAAAACTGAGTCAATGGTGAGATGTACCACAAACCTCAAAGAGAAGCCTCCACCTTATGAAAGTGTTATTTCTTTCCAAATAAATATACTACAAATTACATGTATAGCCAGTAAAAATAATGATTTCCCCTCCTAGGGGAATTCAATGCAGTAATTCTAAACTTCTCTGGGAGAGCAAATGGCCAAGAAAGAATTTTTAAAAGAAATGGAACATTCAAAACAAAACAAAAAAAGAAATGGAACATTTCTGTATCTTACACCAGAATGTACCTCAAAGCTGCAGCCGTTAACAGTGTATGCTTACTCAGGAGTGGATAAACTTATCGGTGGAATAAATCAGAAAATCCAGAAACGGATTTGTATAGATTTGGAAGTTTACTATGAAGTTGTGAAACTGACATTTGACATTACCAGAGGGAAGCTGGGGAGTTTAATACAGTGTGTAAGTTTGCTTTCCATTTATAAAAAATAAACACTCCTATGTAAACATCAGAAAACTAAACTCTAAGATGTGCTCAACCAGTCAGAACAGCCACGAGCTAGAATAACCGTACAGGTAGAATCTTAACTCTGGGTGTTGGCATTTTAAAGCTTTTCTACAAGTTACACATTTTACATTTATAAAAATTTTAAGTCATTTTTAAACAAGAAGAAATAGTGCTTGGTAGATGGTTTATGATCCTTGTATTGATAATGTCGCCCTAACGACACCCTCTTCCTGTCTGTTCACACTGTGGCTTCTGCCTCTCCAACATGGTATGCAGTGGGGCTCCAGGAAGAACCTTCTAGCAGTGAAAAGCGTCAGCTCCGTGGTGATCCTCAGTGAGCAGGCCATGTGCTCGCACTTCCACCAGCAGGTGGCCGTGGTGCAGGTTTCCCCGAGCTTACTCAGCGTGTCCTTTCTGTCCACGGGGGCGGTGCACAGCCTGCGCACAGACATGCACATCAGCGGAGTATTCACCACCAAGGCAAGTGCAGGCTGACCTGTGGGCTTGGCCGGGGGTCTTTGATGCAGACAGAAGACCTGGCCAGTTGTTAGGGTCATTCGGGACGGTCAGGCCCAAATGGCAGGCTGCATTTTAATTTCCATGGTTCTTTTTAGGATGCAGTTGCCGTCTGGAATGGAAAACAAGTGATGATCTTTGAGCCTTCCGGAGCCACGTTACGAAGTGCAGGTGCAAATCCTGTCACCCCCACAGAAGGGACTCATAGCACCTGCTTTATTTTCTCACCATCTAATTTGGGGGGAGGTGCTGGTGCCTGTGGGGTGGGCTGGCACAGGGCCATAGGGAGACCCCCATCTCAGTTCTTGTGCCTGGTGTCCGGGTCTCGTGGCCTGCGTGTCCAGAGCCAGTGCTGCTGCTCTGGCTTGGTGCCTCTGGGGCCTCCCAGGCCTCCCGACAGAAGCCAGTCAAGGGGGCTGAGAAATGCAACCCAACCTGGGGCCAGCAGCCCTCCTAGGCTCTAGGGCCATCACACAGCTCAGAAGTAAGGCGGCATGGGTGTGAACAACACAGTGCTTTCCAGGTATGGGGTGCCTCACGCCTGACATCTGAACTTCCCAGAGCATGCTCAGCCACCAGGCCTGTGGTGTCTCCAACCAGGCCAGCCTCTGTCTGCAAATTTCAGGGTAGATCTTCAGGGATGCTCACCCGTACCATCCATCTCTCCAACTCTCTGATTCACTGAGCTGCCTTTATCTTCTGCTCTTTAGCACAAGCCTGGATGAGTTACGGGGCTGCTGTAACAATGACCACAAATGGGTGGCCATTTAGGAAAGCTATTCTCTCACTGTTCTCGAAGCCAGATGTCCAGAATCCATTTCACTGGCCAAAACTGAGGTGTTGGCAGGGCTTCGGAGGCTCCAGGGAAGACTCTGCTCCTTGCTTATTACAGCTTTTGGTGGCTGCCAGCAATCCTTGGCTTAGGGTCACATCCCGCCAGTCTCTGCCTTCAACTATCACATTATCCCTGTCTAACAATCTACCTCCCTCTTACAGAGACCCTTGTGATTTCATTTAGGGCCCACCTGCATAAGCCAAGATAATCTCACCATCTCAAGACCTTAACATCTTTGTCCACTTATCAACTAGTATTCATAGGTTTCTAGGATTAGGACCTGATCTCTTTGGGGAACGTCCTCCAGCCCATCAAAGTGACCGTCAGGATGTGCTCCTCAGCTAGCTCTCCTTCCGCATAATTCTTACCTTCACCCATCCTGCCCTCAGCCCTCTCACCTCACGGGGGGACTTGTCACTGCACTGTCCCAAGGGCGATCACCCCGCGTGTTTGGACACCTCACACCTCCCTGGGGGTGTTTTTTCAATGGTCATTACCTCTCTCCCTTATATTATTCCCTCACTTATTTCCCCCTCTAACATTTCGTTGCCTAAAGTTCTCTTGTAACACCTTTCCCACCCTACCCTGTGTTGTGCTGATAATTCACACCTCCACCTCTCTTCTACTATAGACCTCTGAGGGGCAAGGATGAACTTACCCTCCCGAGAGGATAGCACAGCAGGTGCTTAGATATTTTCTGTTTTGTCTGTGTCATCATCTTCCTAACTAGATGAGAGCTTGTCTAGAACCAGAGACTAGAGCGTGTGGCCTCCAGAGTTCCACAGATGATAAGCAGATGCTTAAGCACCTATGCTATCACAGATGCTGTGCTATTGGAAACACCAGCTGCTTGATGGGAGAGAAGAAGAGACACCAGGACTGAGTGGGGCCGGGCAGGGAGCCCAGCACTGAGTGTCCACACCAGGGAGCCCCTGCCAGCCATGGCCCTGGGCAGTTCACTGCATCTCACTTTCCTCATATGCTAGCTGAAGCAAACACATCTCTCACAAAGCGATCACGGGGGCCAAGGAAAATTAGGGAACACATGGGAGAACACTTCTTGATTAAACCACAGTTCTGCCCCTTTTCTCCGTCTCACTGTATCCTTCGTTGTGGATCTTTTCTTCTAGACTCCAGTCTCTCTCATCAATAGTTCTCTCTAAATAGTGCTAATTTTAGTGTGAGAATGTTTCTTAAACTCTGAGGAACTAAGGCAAGACTAGCTGCTGCTGTCATGAGTGTTATCTTTTGTTTTAGGTACCTTCCTGTGTGAGTCACCCGTGTTAGCCATGCACAAAGAGAGCATTTATACAGTGGAGCCAAACCGAGTTCAAGTTCGAACCTGGCAGGTAAATTTCCTCCTCTAGAGTGTGTGGCATGTGACACTAAAGACAATTAGAGTGGAGTTTAAAATGCCATCTCTAAATCAAGCCAGAGCCTGCTTAATGACTTCACCCAGCCAGATCAGATTCTCCCCACTGGGTAGTTGGTGGTAAAGATGGATTCTCAGATAGCTGCTCCACCTACAACTATCATGACCAGAAATTGGGAAGTGAGCCAATTACCTTTTGCAGTGAAAAGGCCTACATTGCTGGACCTTGAGTACATGGGGTTGTGATGTGGGAGGAAATATTTGCTGTGCTTAATGTGCATCTTCAGAGCTGAGGGGCCATCAGTTCAGGACATAATGTCTTTGGACAGGCCCCTCCCTGCTCGTGCCTGGGGTTGAGGCCAGGCTGGGAGCAGTGCATGCCTCCAAGATGACAGGACTCTAACACACCATTCTGTTCCCTTCTGGTGGTATGGAGACCCCAGGGCTGACATGGTGTCTTAGTTTCCTAGCCTGCCATAACAAATGACCACAAACTGAGTGGCTTAAAATAATAGAAATTTATTTTCCTTATAGTCCAGGAGACCAGAAGTCCAAAAGCTAGGTGTGGGAGGGTTGGCTCCTTCTGAGGCTGAGGGAGAATTCGTCCTGTGTCTCTTCCAGCTTCTGGCATTGCTGGCAATCCTTGGCATTCCTTAGCCTGTAGACATATCACTCCAGTCTCTTCCTCCATCTTTACATGGCCTTCTCCTGTGTCTATGTCTTCTGTGTCTTATAAGGCATTTGTCCTTGAATTTAGGGTCCACACTGATCTAGAATTGTTTCCTTTTGAGATCCTTAACTTAATTACATCTGCAAAGACCCTTTTTCCAAATAAGGTGACATTCATATCCAGGTGTACGTATCTTTCAGGGGCTACCATTCAACCCAGTACATGCAACAGTGTTCTGTGTCAAAGTCGAGAACACCTGTCATGGCACTGGGTTTGGCTCTCAGCGTGACTGCTTTGTCCAGCTGAGTTCTTTCCTAGGATCCAGTGTTTGATTTCCCAGGGCTGCCACATCCATGTCCTTGTGCCTCACATGCTGCTCCTCCACTCCTCCACTCAGCAATTTTTGAAGGAACTTCTAGTAAAGGAGCACACTAAAGTGGGAGGGGGATGGGAAGTTTCACAGGGGTAGGCACTGGACTAGAGACTGGACCATGCATGGGAAACAACCTGTAGCCCCATGCACCTCCTAGGGGAAAGTGCAGGCGGAGAGAGCTGGGGCCTCGTGAGATTCCCTGGCCTGTTCAAGGTCAGAGGGGAAGGGGAGAGGCTGGAGGAAAGGAGGGATGGCTCTGGCAGGACATCAGCCAAAAAAAGATTCCCTTGCATGCTGCTGATAGTTGAGTAGGGGCATCAGCTGTGGACACAAAGCCAAGGTGGGGAGAGGCCCTCTTTATGACAGATGAAGGAAGCAGCTGAGTTATCAGAATGACTTGAGAGCTGGAGGGTGGAAGGCATGCAGGGAGGGGAAACAGCCTGCTGGGAAGGGGTGAAAGGCATGCTGGGATTGAATGAAAGGCCTGCTGGGAAAGGGTGAAAGGCATACTGGGAAAGAAGGGCCTGAGAGGAAGTGAAAGGCATGTTGGGGAGGGGTGAACGGCTTGCTGGGAAGGTGCAAAAGGACATTGTGGGAAAGAATGAAAGGCCTGCTGGGAACGGTCACACAGGCATAGTGGGAAAGAATGAAGATCATGCTGGGAGGGAGTGAAAGTTCTGCTGGAAAGGAGGGAAAGGCATAGTGGGAAAGAAAGAATGGACCTTTGGGAGGGGGTGGACAGGATACTGGGAAGGAATGAAAGGCCTGCTGGGAAGGAGCAAAAGGCATTCTGGGAAAGTGGAAATCCTGCTGGGAAGGGGCAAAAGGCATAGTAGGAAAGGACGAAAGGCACGTTGGGAAGGAGGGAAAGGAATACTGGGAAAGAGCCAAAGGCCTGCTGGGAGGAAGTGAAAGGCATAGTGGGACGGAGTGAACAGCATGCTGGGAAGGGGCAAGGAGCCTGCTGGAAAGGAGTGAAAGGCTACTGGAAAAGTAAAAAGCCTGCTGGGAAGGGTCAACAGCTTTCTGGGAAGGGGCAAAAGGCATACTAGGAAAGAATAAGAAGCCTGCTGGGAAGGAGCAAGAGGCCTGATAGGAACCACGGAGGGGAATGAGGAGCATCTGACTGCAGATGACCTGAAGTTGAATCTTTTTTGTTAATTTTTAACTAAAGGAATATGTGTCCATTGTAACTAGTGAAAAAAGGCAGCCTGTGTAAGGAATCAGTTAGCAACGCTCCTTCGATTGGAAAGCTGGAGTGTGTCTCCAGACCTTTCTCCCTGCTCATGCGGCCGGGACAAGCAAACTGCAGTTGTTGCTGGTGTGTGTGGCAGTGAGACAGCCGTCGTGCACTTTGAAGTTCTCTTCAGGCTGCCTTCCAGGGGGAGCGCAGAGCTCCGCTCTTTCCCGTGCTTCCTGCTGTCTAACACAGTGACCCACAGAGACGTGGGAGCTGAGGTGGGGGCGACACTTTGAAACATAAATGATTTGAAATCACTTGTGGCTCAAAACCCTCCAGTCGTCCAGCTTCACGTAGAACAAAATCTGACCCTTTACCTGGCCTGCACTGACGCCTGACGTGGCCTCTGCTTACTGCCCACCTCAGTGCACACCCCTCGGCCCCCATGCGTTCCTTCCTGCAATGCCAGGCTCGGCTCTCCAGATCACTGTTTCCTTCTCCCCAGTCTCAGTTTGTGTATTGCACCCTAGACAAGACCCATTTCTCAAGCATTTATTGAAGCATGATGTACACACAGGAAAGCGGGCATGTCATGCATACAACTCAGTGAGTTTTCACAGGTGGAACGTACCTGTAATGTGATCACCATCCCTTCCACTCATGGCCTCCCCGAAAGGTGACCACTTAGACACGCAAGCAGCAAAGTCCGTTTTATCAGGGAAGTTAATATAAGACCTCTCAGGCAGCCCTTTGGAACCAACACAAGTGGATGGAATTCCCCATCTCACTGCCCTTGGTAGTTTTTGTTTTAGCATCCTGTCCATCACTTGTCTACACTTGCTCAGGTGGAGTCATGTGGGTACCTGCTTATTCACCTGCCTGCTGTCTCTCTGTCTGACTGTCAGAACCAGGGATCCTCCAAGGGCAGGGCCCTGTCTTCCCCGTGTGGTGTGGGAATCTAGCAGAGTGCAGGGTCCTCTAAATAATGCTCCCCTGAATTCCCTGCTTCTTCTGTTTCCTCAGGGGACTGTGAAACAACTCCTGCTGTTCTCCAAGATGGAGGGAAACCCATGCTTCTTTGACATCTGTGGAAATTTCCTGGTTGTAGGGACAGACTTGGCTCACTTTAAAAGCTTTGATCTTTCCCGAAGGTACAGTCTTTGTCCAAATAAAAGTATTACATTTTTTAAACTAGTCAGACCATGTGGTGGGTAGAAAATGGAGAGGAGGCAGCAAACTGTTTATGTGCTCATTTCAACATTAATGTGCCACTTACTTTTTTGAAATACCTCAAGTCTTGGTTTAGATTCTTAATCTTTGTGTGGTGGGGAAGGGAGCGGCATCACTGTGTGATGGACACATGACACAGAGCATCTGTCACAACCTGTAGAGCTTTACAGCACAAAGTGAGCCTTAGTGTCTGCAAGTTTAAAAAATCTATTAGGTTAGGGGATCTCAGGTTGGAGTGCAGATGGTGACACGACAACCCACGAAGTCACAAACTTGTGACACTGCCTCCCTGGGGACCCAGTGCTGCCTGGGTCACTGCTCTTGGCACACGCTCTGTTGATGAAGTCAGTCCCCACAGGGCTCAGGGAGTGGTTCCCACATTGCCGTCCAGTGACTGCCGTGGGAGCGGGGCTTCTCACTGTTGGGCGAGAGGTTCCAGGTCAGCAGGGGCGGAGCCTGGAGGGACCCCTGTTCTAATGGTGGAGACTGGAGTCTGAGGCCGTGTTTAGCCACATGTAGATGCAGATGGATGCACATAAAGATATCATGGATATGTGTATACACACCAGTTAGTACACAAAACACATCCTCGCTGTATCAGCTGAGGGTGTCTGGGGGCGATGACACCCCAAGAGCAGCAAGCACTCCCCGTGCCTAGATTGGGGTCTCTAAGTCCTCCAGTAAAAGGACCCAGTCTCTTTTGAGAAATGATTCTGGGACTGATAGTGGGACTGAGGCAGGAAACACACAAGATGAGCCTGGAGTCCAAGAATCAGTCCCCCAGCCCAGAGGAGCCCAGGGAGACAAGACAGTTAAATGTCACGAGGGGCCTGGACAGAGGCTTGAGACAGAAAGAGGACACTAGGGGAAAAGTAAGGAAATGTGAATAAAGTTAAAAAAAAAAAGAAAAGAAAAAAACCGCACAATGAGCTACCACTACATACCAGTGTTGTTTATAACGGCAACAAACTAGAAACTATTAAACAGAGGACTAGTTAAATAAATGTTAGTTTATGCACACAGTGGAAGAGTGCACAGCTCTAACGAAGTGTGGGGAGCAGAATCCCCTGCCCTGGCCCGATCGTGCTGTCGGGAGGACGCAGCTCTTAAATAAACTACTCCTGTGTGAGGCCAGAATACATATTCATGCTTATTCATTAAAACAGAACTTTAAAACTCACCCACTCAAACGTCAGACTGTTAAGTTGTACACCTGAAACTAACATAACGTATGTGTCAATTGAACCTCGACAAAAAAAATTTTTAAATAAAAAACCCACGCTGGGTCGTGAGCTCGGCTCGTTTCCCGGGTCTCCTGTATGCGAGGTGAGAGCAGCCGGACCCCAAGTGGAGCTGTCCGGTTGGCGCAGGTTCCAGGTGGAGAAGGGCCCTGCCACCTGCCACCCGCTGAGGCCGCATCCCTCCCCCCAGAGAGGCGAAGGCGCACTGCAGCTGCAAGAGCCTGGCCGAGCTGGTCCCAGGCACGGGCGGCATGACGTCGCTCAGGGGCAACGCCAGCGGCAGCAAGATCAGCATCCTCCTCAGCAAGGTGGGTCCCTCCCCTCAGGGCCTCTACCCCAGCCTCCCCTCTCACCTGGGTCTCCTCTGCCTCCCCACCTTCCTTCACTTCCTGTTTCATCAGAAGCAGTGGTTTCTGCTCTGCCGAGCCCCTCACCTCTTCTCTTTTCTGCCTCTTTCCGTCGCCCAACTTAATTCTCTGGGCACGAGGGGTGACAGGACCGTGGAAAGGACCTTCAAGCCTCTTGCTTAGAGAGACTTGAGTCTTAGGAGGTCATGGGTATGAAGGAGGCCGGTGGCCAGGTGGCCGGGTGGGAGGAGCTGGTGCCTTCCCACCCAGCAATCTGTTCCCGCTCCCACCCACCCACTCGCTCAGCATTCAAGAGGGTCGCCCTCCGTGTACCAGACACTTTGCTGGCACTGTAGACACAAACTGGTGGGTTAAATGGGGCTTGGCTCCTCCCCTGGGGATGAGCAGACTTGGTCCTAGTGAACTTTCACACCCCTGGTGAGAGCCAGGAGAACAAGTGTGCAGGGGTGGAAGGCAGCAGCAGGTGGAGTCTCTATCAGGCCGTTCTGGAGGCTTCCAGGGAAGGCGGAGGTGGAGCCAAGCTCTGGACTTGCCAGGTGGGTGAGGGGTGGGGGCACAGCCCTGTTGAGGCACCAGAGAGTAAGCCCGTGGCAGAAGCATGGCCTCACTCAGGTCAGCAGTCCCTCACAGGGGGCGAGGAGCAGGCCATGTGGTCAGTGGGCCATCACACAGCAGAAGCACCATTTGGGACCCCTTGCAGCCATACTGGCGAGGGGCTGGACTGGGGGAGGCAGGAAGGGAACTGGATGAGGAGCCTTTTGGGGATGAAAGTTCAGTTGTTGGGTTTAAGGCGTTGAAGGGGTGGCCAGTGGGTATTTAGACACGAGTCCAATTCTCAGCAGGGAGGTCTGGCTGGAGGTGAGGGTCCTCCAGCCCAAGGAGCAGGGTGGACCTGGGGAGGCCGAGGGGGTTGGGGTAGCCGGGTTGATGGTGAGGGGACAGGCAGACACTGTATACCGGGCAGTCCTGGCTACTCATCACTTCAGTGGCTGGGACAGTGCCCAGATATACGTGCACAGGCCGGGACCTGGGGCTCACTGGCAGTGGGGAGGGCATCCAGGATGTGGCACAGGAGGTCCTGGGCGGTCCTTTGAAGGGCCTTTTCCACCATGCTGGGTGTGGACGCAGCTGAGAATCAGGAACTGTGCCCAGCGACCACTGTCTCCAGAGGCCTGAGTCTCAAGAGCAGAGCCAGTTTGGGGGAACCCAACTTTTAGAGCACGGTCAGGAAGTGCTCGCCCTAGTAAAAGAAAAAATCAAAGAGGAAGTTCAGCAAGCATAAGGGGTCTCACAGTGAAAAATAGCTCCCCGGCCTCACTGGCACTCCCCAGGGGAGTGGGCTTTGGGGAGGAGAGACCGTGTCTAGCCACAGTGCTTAAAGGAACAGGAGGAGGAGGACAGTTGGAGCCCCTATTCTTGCAGCTGGGGGTAGGGGTCTGCGGTGGACACTGAGTCTCTGCCAGTTTTTCGTGTCCCAGATGCTTCTTTGTTTGTCATTTTGCTTGTGGAACTGTGATGACTAGAAGCTCGCTTTTTTGTTATATTTGACCTGTTGATAGTTTTAGTTTGTGGTTTCTTCCACTGCTCTTAAGCTTGCAGTATCTTCTTTTGTCTAAGGTATTAGCAACTTTTATTTTCTTTCCTTTGTTTTCTTAAGCAAGCACATCCCTTTAGCATCCACGATCTGTGGGAGTAAAGCTTTAACAGCCTACCTGAGTTCTTGGCACTTTGCCCCAACAACCAAATTGGTTCCCTTTTCTCAGCTTTTCTGAAGCTTCCCTATGGCGTTGACTTTACTTTTATTCACCCCTGAGAGACTTGGTTTGGCAGAACCCCAGTCCCCCCACCCCGTTCCCAGGGTTCACCCACCCCAGGTAGGAGGGCATCACACTCAGGTCCACCCTGAGAACAGCTGTCTAAGTCCTGGTCTACCTCCACAATCTGAGAACTTGTCCTCGGTTTTCTGAACCTATAAAGTAGTATTCGCACAACCGTTTCAGTGGGATGAAGGTAAGCTGATGGTTGAATTACGACTGGGGGGAGGCGCAGGAGTGGCCAGGGGCAGGATGCCGGTGTCTCTCCCAGGCAGCGGTGTGTCCGCGGGCCGGTCCCCGAGCTCCAGCTCTCTCCTCCCCAGGCTGACAACAGCCCCGATTCCAGAATCTGCTTCTACGATGTGGAAATGGACACGGTGACCATCCTTGACTTCAAGACGGGACAGATTGATCAGAGAGAGATGTTGCCCTTTAATGGGCAGGAGACTAAGAAGTAAGATGGTGGTTTGGGAGGATTTTGTTGAGAAAAACATTGAGACTGACACTCAGTAACTTGTTGGCTTCGAGGCAGTTTGTCCCTAAGTTTTCTTCACACTCGGGAGAGCGCAGGGATTACTAGTGGTGGAAACCAGAGGTTAAACCAGCCAACTCCCTGGGCAGTCGGGGTGGAGTTGAGTCTCTAGTCTCTGTTTTCCAGGCTCTGAGATTCTGGAGTCATCAGTTGGGAACTTGAACTTCTGAAGGGTGTGACCCAGGTGTCCTCAAGGGCAGCCCCACATCATGGGCAGAGAGCCGGAGGGAGGGCATCTGTCTGGGTGGAGAGACTCTTTCTGAAAACACAGGGATCCTTCTTTAGGGAGTTGAGCTACTACGTGTGCACCAAGGAGACGTAGCGTTTAAGTGCTCAGACTGCCCAACTGATGGAGTGCAGAGAAGCCCTGGGGCCGCCCGGGTGGGGCGGGGTGGGGCGGGGCAGGGCCTGCCTTTGATGTCCTGCCCCCTTTGCTCCTTTTGCAGCCCCCTTCCCATCCAGCCTTGCCCACAGGATCTCCCCCTCCTAGAATCTTCTCTAGAACCTTCTTTCTCCTGGTGGCTTAAAAGCACACCTGCTGGTGGCCCCACCGGAAAACAGCTGTCTCCCCTTCTCACAAGTTCAGCCCCACTTCTCTGTCTTCAGACATCCCCTTGAGTTTCTTGCTGTTATCTTGAAATCGACCCTAACTTGGCCTCAATCCTCAGAGCCCTGTCCTTGTCACCTGGTCCAAAACCTCGAACTGACCATTCCTTTAACTCTCACCACCTGTGACTCTCATCCCCAGTTATTCTCATTTTGAAAATGTCTCCTAGACTCATGCTCGCCCCGTGACTCTCTGTCAAGGTCACAACCTTGTATCTACCTACACCTTTGGCCAGGCCAGTGAGGGAGACCAGGGAACACCTATCTACCTGCCGTCTTCCTGTTGGTCCAGGTGCAGGACATGTAGGACTTGGTGACACCTGTGAGGGCTACTGGTATCCTGGGGGTCAGGTCCAGGGCTCCTGCCCAGCCACCCCCACACATGGAGCTCATCTGGGCTTGTCACACTTCTCCGGGTGGCGGTCAGAGGAGGCGCACAGTATTCCGTCAGGCACCTGCCCTCTTTTGAGACCTGATCCTTCTGTGCTGCCCGACCCCTTTGTCTCCCTGTGGTACCACATCTAGTTCTGGGCCATGAAACGTGGAGTTTTAGAGGTGGGAGGGAACTGGCCAGACTGCTGGGCACCCTGGCCCCATGAGATCCGCCTGCTGGGCCTGGGAAGGGCCACTGCTGGGCATCAGGACCCCCACGGAGCCTCAGGGCTACAGCATCAAGCCTGCTCTCTCCAGCCAAACTGTTCGGCAGTCATGTCTAGTCTGAGAGAACCAGGGCAGACAGCTGCCTCACAGACTCTGCCTGTAGACCCACCTGCCAGTCATGAAGGCTGAGTTCACAGCCCTTCCAGGCACAGGGACTTGTGTTTCTCTTGCAGGAGCCAGGCCCTCGCAGACGAGAGGCTGACAGATCTGGTTCCCATGAGCCACTTCTGGGACCAGAGCGAGCCCACGCTGTTCGTGTGCGAAGCCATGTGGGAGGTGCCAGGCTCCCCACCACAACCCGCAGACAGGAAGTCCGCGGCCCAGGACGGCGCAGGCCCCACGGTATCAGCACTGTCGCGATCATGCTTAGATGCAGTGTCACAGCAGCACCCCATCTTCCCAGTGGGGTTCATGGGGGAGCTGCAGGGAATAGGGTCCAGGGAAGTGAGTGCCCACCCCTGGGTGCCTGGGGATGTCTCCCTGCTGGGCTCACGTGCCATTTTCTCTCTTGGGGAGAGCTGTTGATCGAAACAGGTAACCTGAACTCACCCCTCAAAGTCAGCATGTCCTATGGGGGCCAACTCCACATTTGTTCCCTGAAACAATCAGCCTCCTTGCCTTGGTCCCTGCCCTCCGCCCTCACCGTCCCCCTTCCTGGCCCTGGGGGCCTCTCTCCCCAACTGATGCCCCATCTCCCCTCATAGGGCCAAGAGTCCGATTCTTTCAAGTCTCAAGTCTTGTGGGACTTCCAGAGATCCCTGGGAAAGCCCGGAGGCTGCATGTGTCTCTCTGAACCCACTTCTTTCTGAGAGGGATTATATGTAGGTCCTCAGTCAGTCAGCCAAGCCCCGCCACTCCTAAAGCTTGACTTGTCTCCCTGCCAAAGGAATTTCCCTCTAGGACGTAAGAGTCTGGAGCCCCTGAGGTTACTAGCAGTTGGCTTCCACACCCTGAGGTTCTCAGAAGCAAATCCAGGCTTGGTTCTGAAACACTGAGGGGTGAGAGATATCCAGGGGTCTGGGGACCCATGAGTGGATGGTGAGGGCATGTCCTTCCCCTGGTCTTTTGTAAAGAGGGTGAGACCCTGTTGGAACTCACGCAGCAGGGACAGGCTCCACGCCCCTCAGCCTCTGCTGCATTTCCTGGGCAGAGGGGCTGCAGCCTCTCCGTTGCACCCTCCCCAGGCCCCAACAACAGACAGAATCTCCATGTCAGAGGAGAGCAGCTGAAGGCGTAACTCTTGAAACGTGGGAGTGCTTGAGTTTCATTCACCAGCCCGGGTCTCCACCACAAGATCAGTGAGATGGGTCTGGCTGTTCTCAGGCTGAACGAGGCGCATCCTCCAGGAGGGCATCAGACCCCAGCCGGGCCTGATGTGGCCACCGTGCGCCCTAAGGAGGAAGCAGGCTATCTGTGGACAAGTGGTTCACTCCTGCTTTCTCAGCAACTTTCATCAATGTCCCGGCAATGAAAACGGGCTTGGATACAGAACAGGACAGTTACTGCCCAGCTCAGATGGCACGTCTCCCTCTGCAGGCAGACGTGTTGGTCTTATCCTTCTTCATCTCTGAGGAGCACGGCTTCCTGTTGCAAGACAGCTTCCCCCGGCCTCCTGCCTTCCAGACACTCCTGGGACTCCAAGTGCCCCACTATTACTTCACAAGAAAGGTGGGAGCCCTCAGCATGTGCGTGTAGCTGTGTTCTCGGGTGCCCTGCCCCCCTCACTGGGGGCTCTCATTAAACAAGGCAAACCGCCTGCCCTAATTTGTCCCCTGAGATCCCAGCAGATCCGATGTCTCCTGTGGGGATGTCGCAGGCAGGCTTTGCTCTCCGGATGACGGGTAGCAGTGCTGGTGAGGGGCTCCCTGCAAGCATCCCCCCAAAGTGCCTTGCCCTCACCTTTCCTGTCTTTTTTTGTTATTCTAGCTGCTTTTTAAAAATTACATATTCTTACTCACTGTAGGAAGTTTAGAAACTGCAAATAAAGACCAAAGATGATGTAAATCTCTGTGGTTCCAGCCCTCAGAGGTGGTCACTGGGAAAGGCTGGCGGGCAATCTTTCAGGAGGTTTCTGTCCTTAACCTACATATTTGCATGTTACGTACACAGGTGTGGTCTTTAACTTTTGATTGAATGGGGTCATTTTCAGCACATAGGACCCCAACAAGGTTATTTTGGAGAGTTCTTTGCCTCCCTGGGACTTGGTCTCCATGTCTCCATGGTCCCTTCTAGATCTGAAATCAGCCACCCTCTGGCGCTGAAATGCTCTGCTGATCGGTGTGGTCGTGTGTCTGTGGAGGGGTGGCAAGCGCGGTGCAGACCAGCTGAAACCCTGGCTAAGTGACCTGTTCTCAGCTGGGCACCCACACCACCTGTGGATTCACAGGTGCACAGAGGAGCCTGTCGTTCACACCTTCCATCCTGCGGGATCGGGGACACACCAGCTGATGCTGCTTTTATTCTCAGAAAATCTGCGGACACCTCCCCTCCATCAGCTCTGTGATCTTCGCTCCCATTTCTATTTCTACTGTCATGTCAGAGGGAAGGATTGAACTGTGTAGATTTTCACTTGAATTTTTTTGCCTTTTATCATAAGGTGACTTAAAAATCAACCCTATATGGGAACTTTGTATTTTCTGCAATTAGCCAGTGTTACTTTTGTAGCCAAAGGTGGGGGGGTGGACCCCAGAGGACCCCCAGAGATGGCAGATGTGTGTCTGAGCTTGGCCGTCTCTGCCAGCCCAGGAGCGGAGGCCTCCTGCCTGTGTGATCAGCTGTCTGGTGAGAACCCAAAACACAGGTCTCTTGGCTCCCAGGGTTGTCACCCACTGACAAGGTTGGCGCGAAGGCCCAGGGTAGGTTGTCTACTCTTTGCTCTGTGACCGTCCTGGGGCAAGCTGCATGGGTCTATGTGTCTCTGGCTGGTTTGGGGCCCTCGTGCTGTGTGCCCACCCCGAGACCACGAGTCGGACCACCACGTGACAGCATCACCAGCCTTCAGGTCAGAAAACAGCAAAGTTTTCTGAATCCCCTCCTCTAAATAGATTAGTGCCACCAGGCCAGCATTTTTCTGAATTTCAGTCATATTTAGTACTTTTTTGCGTTTTCATTCCTCTTTGATTTGACACTTGAAACATAGTGGAAGTGTTCAAGTTCCTTCTCATGGGCTTGTTTCCCACCGTCTGTGCCTCGTCCTCCCCTCGGCTCTCAGAGCTGTTGTCCCAGAAGGGGCATGTGTGCTGCTCCTCAGCTGCCTGTTACCTGAGCTTTGCCATTTTCCCAAGATGTGTTTTTCTTTACTTTAAGCACCAGTTGTCTGTGCGCTGATGGCTCTCGCCTTGCTCGCCCCCTTGGCTGAGGTTTGTCGGGGGCCTGGCATGGGGTCAGCTCCTTGCTAGGGCGACACGAATGGTCTGTCACCTGACACTTGAAGAACAAGAGGAAGTTCACTTACCTGTGTTTGCAACAGAGGGAGCCTTATTTATTTGACATCTAAGTATGTGAGAGGAGTGGCCACACAGTGTGTGTTTCTCTGAAGCGTCCACGCCCCTCGGCCCGGCATCCTGAGGTTCCCGTCTGCACGCGTGCGGGTGTGGTGTTGTTGCTCCCTCAAGAGCTGGGCAGGCGGTGTGGTGAGCTATGACCACAGGTGCTCTCATTTCTGCGACAGTTCCTGTATGTGCCACAGCGAGAAGGACTCCAGTTAGAACCAGACACCAGAGCCACAGCAAGGTTGACAGAGGTCAGGATGCTGCCTCGTAGTTTTGTGTGTCCATGTTCTGGGAAGGTTTCCCACTTGGTGCCAAAGCAGTCCAAACTTGAGCACTCAGTTTCCTACTTTGTGTGACCCAGCCACATTCAGCCCCAAACACTGAGTTTAAGCTGCCCTGGACCAGACTGCATCCTGGCCCTGCTTGCGCTCTGCTTTATGCCCTGAGGGGTCTCACCATCCACACCTGGGCCGGACAGATCCTACAGGGTTTCAAGGCACAGGCCCAAAGTTGAACTTCAGAAAGATCAGTGACACAGAGGGGCTGCTGGAGACTGAGCCAGAGGAAAGGTGAAGGAGTCAAAGTCCCAGCAGATACGCAACAGATGGGCGGGGGTGGGGGGAGCTGGGATGGAGGAGGGTGGGTCATGACTCCTCTCTACACAGAGGGGCGTGTGTACCTCAGATAGATGGACCCCTGCAGAGAGAGCTGGCAATGTGGGAAGAGAGGGTGGTGTGTGCGGGCCTAGCCCAGAAGTGGGTGGTGGGTGTGGAGCTGCATCCAGCTGGGAGGAGGGAAGCTGAATTGAGGATGCTTAGCGGCCGTGGCTGGTACAGAAGGCGTGGCCCAGACAGCGTGCTCTAAATCTGTGCTCATGTGGGATGGTAGTCACCCTTCCTCCACCCAGGGTGTTGGGGGAGCACTGCACTAAGTGACGATTCTTCTGAGAAACACCAGGGGAGGGCACATGCCTAGTCCAGCTTACATTTTTGAAAATTCTAAAATGACACTGGCATTAATTTTAACACCCTACACACATGTACACAAGTCTGACTTGATAGTAAAAGCTCTTCCTAGGAAGTTTATAGGCAAGCTGGGAGGCGGGGATTTTCATTGTTTGAGAGGTTGATGTCAGCGGGTTAGAGGCTGAGAGGCCCTGCACACAGACGGCCTTTGCTCACCGCTGTTGGAAACCAGGTCCCGGAGCTCTGATACCTCGAGTGGCCTACAGGCTTATGTTGCATTTGCCGAGAGTATTGCTAAACGTGGGGTCTGTGTGCAGGGGGAGCTGCCCACTGCTGTCATGTCTCCCCAGGCCCAGGGCAGGCTCTGGGTCACAGGATCTTAAATAAACGGTGCCCTTTGTTGTTCAGCCTGGAGAAGTGGATGGAGAGGATCAGGCGGATCCTGGGTCCCACCGCATCCCCCAGACGGTGGGCAAGAGGCCCCTGCGGTACTTTGTGGGGCTAGAGGACTGTGACAAGCCCACGCGAGACGCCATGCTCCACTTCAGCTTCTTCCTCGCCGTCGGGGACACGGACGAAGCCTTCAGGTCCATCAGGCTCATCAAAAGGTGAGGGTTCCGTCCGCTGAGGTGTGAGACACCCGCAGAGCCCTTCCTGCCCTGCAAGTCACCCCATCCCTGACTCTTTTGGCTATCGTGTGTGTTTCATAAGTTTTCACTCAAGGAAAGGCCAGTGCTGGTGGAAGCCCAGGCGCGTCTGGGCGCCCGCTTGCTTTGCTCGAGCCTCGCGGACTGTATTCTAGTTGTTTGGATTTGTTTTAGAGTGTCTGGACACTTGTTAGTTGAAAGTTCTGTAGTCACTAAATATTTACAATACCTGAATTTCTGGGAATAATTGTACTAAACAGAAAAGATTTTGATAGTAAACACTCAAAACGGCAGGCAAAAATGCAATGAAAATTGCTCTAAGAAAAGTTTTCAGTCACGGGCTGTCTACAAGCAGCTTCCTCTCTGCTTCTGGGAGAATTGAGAACTTTTCAAGAGCATTCAATAGATTTTAATTGCCAAAGGGTAGAAAAACTATTAAAGAATGAAACTAAAGTGGGAGGAGGAAGGTGGGAAGTGAAGTTGCCCTGAGCTGGCCCCTCGACTGCAGTGACGGTTTCAGAAGAGCATGTGCTCCTGGTCTTGTGTCTAAAGCAGAGGGCCTTTCCCCACGGGCCAGTGGACAAGAGGCTCTTAATTGGGGAAGTGAAGCGTGGCTGGTGGCTCTTTCTATTTAATAGAAGCACGATCACAGATGGTAAGTGAGCACACGGCCAAGCTTAAAACGTCAGCGTATGTCTGTGTAGTCGTATACATAATATTACTTAGGCTGCCAGCCCTGCGCGCCCCGCCCCCTCAGTGTGCCGGCTGTACTGTCTGTGCTGTGCTGTGTTTATCGTCCTGGTCAGGCTGGCTATGCTTGTGAGTCGTCCTCAGTTACTTTATGTTTTTTTAAAGCACCAACTCGATCCATCATTTGCTCTGACTGAAGACAAATTCCTGGGGCAGCATGGGCTCCAGATTCCAGATTGGTCACCGCACATTGTCTGGAAGGTTGAAAACAGCAAAGCTATATGTTTCTCAGAGGGTCGGCCTGGTATGGGGGGGGGCAGCTGGGCCCTCCCCACCTCCACCGGCCTTACACGGTGCCCCCCACCACCACGGTTTCCTGGGCTGGAAAAAGGTGGCAGTGATTCCCACTGCCAGGTGGCATGGGGTCCCCCAGGCTGGCGCTGTTGGAGGACTGTCCTCACAGGTGTGTCCTGGCAGCCCCGACCTTGTCTTGGGCCCTGAGATGCAGCTCTTTGGTGCTTCTGTTCATTTGGGGGTCACAGCTGAGCCTGCTCCTACAGAGTTAGGCCCAGGGTGGTGTGAGCCAGGCTGGTATTGTAAAGGCGTTCTGTAGCCCACCAAGCACTTGGCCGGTAGGTTGAAGACTTTTCTACAGGAAAAAAGTAAGCCAGTCTGAGTTTTTTTTAAGCCAGTGAACTTTTCGCCCTCTTACTTTGCCAATCGTCGGCCTGCCCTTGTGTGGCCACAGTGTTCAGGGTCTGTGGGAGTGTGGATTTCTGAACAGAAACACGGTGAGGGCACAAGGGACCCACAGCTGCGCCCCCACCGACCTCTGCAGTGCATCAGCCCTTCCCTTATTGCCAGCCCACAGAAACTGTGAGAGAACAGGCCAGATTCCTTCTACTGCGTGGCAGTGTTACGGATAAAACAAGTCTTAAACTGTGGTGAGAGGTTTGCATTTTATTTTAACTTAGGAAAATAATCAGGAGTAAAATGGACATTACTAACACAATCCTGTCATAAAGCCGTAACCATCTGACTATAAATTCTGAGTCACTGGAGGAAGATCACTGACAGTTCAAGAAAATCTTCCCCGAGTTCTGCTTTACCAAAGTAAATATGACTGTGGCTGCCCCTCCTGGCAGGTGCAGGATAAATTACTCTCAGACCCAGGCGGAGTGCCAGGTGCATGTGCTTCTCAGGTGCAGGGCTCCCAGGGCCGAGCGCTGGCAGGAAGCGGGCGTGAGTGTGGGAGGGGGCGGGTGGCGTGGGCGATATAAGATCCCCACCGGGTTGGTGTGTAACGTAGTGAACATATGTTTATAAGGAAACCACGTAAGTCGCAGCTCCTCACAGGCAGCACCCCACTTCCTCCACTGTCCCCAAGGTGGGGGAAGTCCCAAGCAGCCTCCCAGTGACCCTCAGCATGGCGACTCCACATAGTCATTGTCAAGCCCACGGCGAAACCGTGCGGTCAGGGAGCGGCTGATGACAATCACCCGGGGAGCCATGCAGTCCTCTCTCCTGTGAAGAATGTTCCAGATGAGCATGGCCGCAGCCAGGGTGGCCAGCAGGCAGGCGCCAATGTTCAGATAGCACGACCAGGACAGGTTGGTATACGGGCCGATTCTGTAGAATGTCACCAGCCCGATGACCAGGACAAAACCTGCAGAAGAAGGAGAAGGTTGAAGAGGCCACTGTGGGGCCGGTGTCCGCGTCTCCTCCCGCCCACCCTCTGTCTTCCCCGTGGGCGGCGACCCCAACTGGACTCACGGTGCCGGTGCCTCAGGGCTAAGCTGCCTTTTGTGGGACCTCTGGGTCTGGTGGCTGTTAGGGGCTTGGATTGCATCCGCATAATCTTGGCCCTGGATAATTTCTAGGGGGCTCACGTGCCCTTCCTGTGACCTGCTGCCCTCCCCATGAAGTGACACTGACACCAGCTTCCCTCACCCAACAGTCCAGTACTGACTGTGTAAGGTTCTCTCCGACTTGCAGATGCTTAATTTATTCAAAGTGAAAGCGAGCGCAGAAGTTTTCAAAGTCTTATCTAGAAACAACTCAGATTGGTATTTAACTTAGTTTGAATTCCTGTTTCTAAAAGTTTTTTTATCCTTAGTATTTGCTTCCAGAGGAGATAGAGATTTTCTTTCAAAACTTGAGCCAGCCTAGGGTCTTGCCCACTCAGGGAGGATGGGTTTCTCCTCTCCCTTCTCAATAGATGCAGATGGTTCTAGAATGTCCCCCTCTCCCTACACCGGTCCCCTGTGTATTTCCCTCCGTACCCCTTTCTCTCCGAAGTGACACCAGGGTGGGCAGGGGCCGTCCAGGACTGTGGACAGCGTCCTGCTGAGGCCCTGTTAACACTAGCCTGTTCCCACGAGGTCAGCTGTGGATGCCATAACATTGTCGCTTTCAAAGTTTCATCTTTTAGGAGCTCCAAAGACTTGATTGTATTAGTTCTTAAAATAGGAAAAGCAGGATTTCACGCCCTGGATCTGTTGGCGGATGATGTTTGAGAGAGTTTAGGCCTGAATGTGGGCTGGACACCTTGATGGCTTGGTCAGAGGAGAAGCTGCCCAGGAAGCTGGTCCGAGTGGCCGCCTCTCCTCGTGCCCCAAGATCATCAACTTGCTGGGGGGCCCAGGGTTCCCTGGCTGCTCCGCCAGCACCCCGCCCTCTGTGGTGGTGACCTGGCTGAGCCTGAGCCTTGAAACCCAAAGTGGCTGACAAGGACACAGGTTCTTGGGACATGTAATAGCCCAGAGGGAGCTCTCCAGTCCCTCCCAGAGTCATCCACAACCCTTGCCCTGGGCTCTGGCCAGGCCGAGCTGCCCACTGCCATCCGTCTACCTGCCCTGCCCTGTGACATCCGCACGTCTGTTCATGCTGGTCCCCCCACCCCCATGGCCTCCCCTGCTTTCCTCAGGAAACCAGGTCCTGTGCAGCCCAGCACAGTCCAAGCAGAGGGCAGCAGTGACGCCAGCTGACAGCTCTGATGGCCGTGTCATAGGTTAGCTGGAGTTTTCTCAAAACACAAGCATTACAGTCTCACCATCTTTGTGCCTTCCAGAAAGTGTGACTTAAACGTTTATCTGCCTCGGTCACATCCTAAACAATGGTGACAGTGACTAATCCCTGTGCTAATTCTCCATGGTACTTTGTGGGGCTTTTAATATACGGAAAGCTTTTGGATACTTCCTTTCTGTTAAAAATAATTGTTTGTCATGCACACTGACAAGAAGAAACTTCTAGCATTCTGCTCTCCCAGAGAGGACTACGTCCTCTGCCCATGATTTTGTGTCACCAAGTTTTGCGTTAGTGAGGAGAGGAATTAGGGCCTGTGTTTTGTGTAATGAAAATGAAAGTGCTTTATGTTTCCCCTCATTTTTACTGTGTATTTGGACATTTTTTGCCAGTCAGGGAGCTTGTTATGCCTTCTTTCAATAGGACTTGTAAGGATGGGGGTGGGATGGGACAGGGGAGAGTGAGGTAGGAGGCCAGCCTGTGTCTGAGGGGAGAGGGTCAGAGCACTGGCTGACGGGTGCCCAGCAAGGCTAGGTGGAGCCTCTGGGCAAGTGAGAAAGGCCAGCAGATGGGCGGTGTCAGGGACCAACGCAGCTGCAAGGAATTGACCCAAACTGCTTTTCATCAGACGCCAGCCCCCTGTGCTCCCTTCTACTAAAGCCTTCTTTCGGGTTGTACGCGTTATAGGAACCGTTTAGAAATCTGTTACATGGCCTCAGCTCAGTTCTGCAACATCGTTCATCAGAAGGGAACCAGAGGGAGGAACCGGGCTTCCCGTGGCCTCCAGGGCCACTCCGCTGTCAGACTTGGGGTTGGTTCCCGTCACTGGTAGACAGACAGAACCTTGAATTTCACGCCTTTGATTGCATTCATTACATTTCAGCAGAGACTTGTGGACTGTAGGATCTGGTTGAAGGAGCTGGCCCAGGACTGGAAGGGTTAGGATTCGGGTCAGACCTTGACCAGTTGGACCTGGCCTGAGGCAGAGCACAGCTGGGACACGCTGTGTGGCCCTGGGACCCACAACCCACTCCCAGGACTGCGCCCGAGTGAGATCCCTGCACGTCACAGGAAACACGACTGTGACCCACATCAGCAACGTCTGAAACTCACGTCTGTGGGAGACGAGGTGCTGGGATGCCAGCCATGGGAGGAGAGGGGCTCCCCTGTGCAGCTCAGACAAGCTTGGCCAGTGGGCAGCGATCGCCGGGGATGGGAGCAGGGCGCACGGGCTTCTCAGAGTCCCCTCATGTGTCTTCAGCAGTTCTCACATATCTCCTGAGTCCTTTGCACACAAGGTGCACAATAAAGCATTTAGAGTATTCCAGAAGTACAACTCATTTTAGATTCTTCCATTAACAAGCACTTCCTGAAACTCGTCAAGACGCTGGCAGTGTGCCTCTGGTTTCCACGTTTCCACGGCTGCGCCTGTCACCTTCTAGAGGTGCTTCCTCCTACCGGTCACATCATGTCTACGGCGTGTCTCCCTGACTGGACCACCCGTCTGGCCTCGCTTCTCCATCACACTGCGTGCTGGTGCCTTGCTCCTTGGGCGTATGTTCCTCCCTCTCTAGACCTTTCCTGGTGCCACTGTCCCCGTGCTCCGTCATGGGGAGGGGGGCAGCCTCCTGTCCTCCTGCCCCAGACCTGTCAGCACTCAGCTGGGCGGTCATGGCATGTGTCTGTGGGCCCACCCATTGACCTCGGCCTCCCCAAGGCTGCCCCCTAAGGACTGCAGAGGGAACTGAGACAAATCCAAGTACACTCTGTAATGCAGAATAGAATGAACGCATTGAGGACCCTGGGAAAGAAGGTGTGAACACTTCCACAACCAAGTCCCCTAAGCTTTCTAGTGACCAAAAGGCATCGGAGGGACGGGACACTGTGAGCAAGGATCGCTTAGATGTCACTCAGCACAGTGCAGGTGCTGCGGTGCTGGCACCTTACAAAGCAGGAGGAGGACCGTTGTTTCCCAAAGTGCCCACTTGCACTGGTTAACAGTGCCTGTGTCAGAGGGCCTGTTCACACCCCTCGCCGGTGCTGGGGCAGCACGCTCCAGGCGAGGCACGGCGACTGTCTTCAGGGGACTGGCGTTCCTCTTTGGGCATGAGGATGAAATAATCACTGTGACGTGGTACCCACCACGGTTGGAGGCATTTAGGACCAGTGGTATGGGAGTAGGGAAGGCATGTGCTGGTGTGGGGACAGGCTGGGGGAACCCTCTGGAGGGTGATGCTGGGCTGCCCTGGCCTTTGACACCAGGAGACCGCAGCGCAGAGAGGCCGCTGGGCCCTCCAGGCGGGGAACCTCCACAGGGTGTGTGTGGGAGAGCGGCCCCGCCGTCCGCCCTGAGTCCTGCATCCGCCAGCGTCTCAGGGTTACTTCACTGCATTGTTACTTGTTTTCTTAAGATCATATCGCAGGTTTTTTGGAAATAGGGCAGGCTGTTCTCTTGTTGCCCTTTTACTCTTGTTTATTACTTCCTCCATATGTTCAGCTGTATCACCTACAATGGAGAGGACTGTTTCTCATGTTACAAGATGAAAGAAGTGAGAATTCACGTGCACAAAGGCAGCACAGCCACGTTCTGGAAATGCAGTGGGAAAAGTGATGGAGATGATGGGCCAGCATGAATACGGAGCCTCATGGAGTGACTTTGACAAAGTGAAATGAACAAGCTGAGTCCCAGCTCTTTCGTCCTTTGTCCTGAAAACAGTTTTTCAAGGGTTCAGCAGTGAGTGGCATGGACTAGTTTCAAGCCGTTTGGGTGTTCATTCTCTAGCCGGCGTCACTCAGAGGCTGCACCTTCTTGCTGGCCTTTCTTTTTTTTTCTCTCCAGGAGAAGTAGGAAGGAAAAGTCTAGTTCTGTACCCCAGTGTGAAGAAAGGTCACCCAAATTTACATCTGCGTGACTTTATTCTGTATAAAGACCAGTGTTGGTTTTAGCTTTATTTTAGTTCAACTTGGAACACAAACAGTCAGAGAAGGGGTTTGTTTCCCTAACATTAAAAATATACATTTATTCCTGCAGCAGGAAAATACAAAGAACCAACTGGAACAGTGGGCCCAGGTGTTGGGCCAAGGGTGGATGTCACGGCAGGGCTGGCGCAGGGAAACGCGGGCTCTGCCCTGGGCCAGCGGGGGCAGCCTGGACTGAGCAGGCACGTGGGATGTGGGACTGTGCGTGTATCCTGTGTCAGCAGTGGAAAGCCACAGATGGAGAGGCAGGGGCTGCCTATATTCGCCAAGTGTGCACATCCTTCTGAAATCAAACCAGCCTTTTACTCTGATATGCTTTCCTGAAACCTTGGGTTCTCCATCTCTGTCACATCCTGACATTAAGATCCCCTTTCTCCTCAGAGTTGTCCCCAAAGAGTTTTCTCCCCAGACCTCTCAGTGCCGTCAACGTTTGTACAGAAACAAATCTAAGCGGAGAGTTTCAGCAAACACACTGACTCCTGCACGTGGAGTCGATTCCATCCTCATGAACTTATGTTTCCAAAGCAAACAGCCCCTTCCTGTGAGCCGGCCGCTGTGGGCCGTGTGGTTCCCAGCGCTCTCTCTCTCTTCCTTCCTGCCTGCTTCCTAGGGCCTCACCGGCTGTCACAGGCCCTTCCTCTTGAGTCCAGCACATGGAGGGCATGGGTGGGAGACTGTGGGGCTGAGCACTGAGCTCTTCATGCAGCGCACCCACCTCGGCGTCCATGGCTCGTACTGGCCACAGCTTCCAGGTAGATGTGTCTGGAGTGCCCGAGGCTTGACCGCGGTTAGGGTTTCCAACATCTGTGAGCCTCTCCCTAAGGGAGAAGGTCTGGGAGGGAGAAGCTGACATGCTCACTGGCTTGGCGGGAGCTGAAGCTCTGAAGTGGTGCCTGAGCAGAGAGTGGGAGAGAAGAAGCCACGGGAGTGTGGTGGGCAGGGGCCCAAAGGACAGGAAAGCGAGTCACCCAAGGCCAAGTGAAGTACTGCTTTACTATAAAAACACAAAGTTGTGTATTCCTACAAGAAGGTCTAAGAAAATAGCAGAATCCCCAGCAGCTCACAAGAGGCCAAGACAGCCACCTTTTATCCCCCTAATTGATCTTTGAGGATAATAAAGTCAGCGTCCTCAGGGGCATGGAGTAAGGGGCCCTGAGTGTGTCTGTAAGTTCTCCATCATAAGAAAAATATCATAGGATTTCCAGAGTGGAGAGAGGAAGCCAGCAGACATGACATCCCACAAGGTCCAGGTAAACTCCGCCCTTGAAGTCATCCTTCACAGCTGGACCTGAGGAGCTCCTGCCTGGAGGAGGGGCTGGCTGGGCCAGGAGGCAGCGGATGGCTGCTCTGTGGTGTCTGTGCTGTCTCCTGGGCACATGCAGTGAGGCCTGCTTGGCGCTCAGCAGGGCTTAGCCTCAGGCCCAGGCTGTGTCCGAGTGTGCGTGGTCCTTTCAAAGGGTATCCAGCTCGTGCTGGGGGTGAAGTAAGGGACTGAAAGGAATTTTTGCAACTTGAAGGTAAATTTAAATTACACTTGGTAAACTCCACAAAGAATTAGTGTGTGGTGGCCTGAGCTCAGTAGAGCAAACCAGAGAAACGGCTGATGGCCACGTTGTCAACCTGCGAGAACAGTGTTTCCCGGGGTCCTCCCTGGCGTCTGGGGTGGGATCCTTTGGAGCTGCAGCTTTGAGCAACAGGGGACCAAGTTTTCACAGACCCGGGCCAGGCATTATGCGAGTGTGGACCCGCACCCAGACTGGCCATGGGATGAATGAGCGAGCAGCCGGCCTCAAGTCCCCACCCGCCTTGAGTCCCCACCCGCTGGGGTATTGCTGTCTCCGGCTGGTCCTAGCCTTCCCGGCCTCCTGGGGAACCCGCGTGCTTCCCCCTTTTATGAGCACCTCTCCGGCCTGCCCACTCTCTGGCCGCAGCACTGGGGACTCAAGGTTCTCTTGCATAACAGGTACTAGCAGGCATTTCCCCTCCTGGGACAGGATATCCTGGCGCCCTCCAGTCTCTCCCTGACTGTTTAAAACAGACCGGAGCACAGGAAAAAACCTAACTCTAAAATTAGCAGTGTGATAGAAGGAAGGCGCAGGGCTGCGTTCTGTTCTGTTTGTCAATGAAATGAGTCTAAACAGGCCAAGTGCGTTTCCTCTTCAGGCACAGCAGACCCGCTGGGGGTGGCGGTCGGACACCCGGGGGAGAGGGGCCTGTGGAGGCAGAGGGACGTCCGAAATGCCACAGGTGTCGCTCAGGGCTTCTGGTTTTTTCCGTTGGCTTCTGCCTGCCTGACAGTTTTTACAAAGCCTGGTCCAGCCTTTCCAGAGGCTGTGCTGGTCTGGAAATACTCAGGAGGGGAGCACAGGCCCCCAGCCCGACCTGGCCAGGACAGCTGCCCAGCCGCCACCCAACTGCCGCCCCGCGCTGTGAGCCCTTGGGCAGCGCCCCTCTCCCAGCCACTGCAAAACAGTTTGATTTTAGTTAATAGGGGTGCCCCTGTTTCAACTTTTTAAAAATTGTTGTTTGAAAGCAACACTATTTTGCTCTGAAACAAGAGTTTGCAAGAAGTAAAATGTCAGTTTTGACATTAAACTACGTTTCTTCTAATAATTCTAAATAAGTGGCTCAAATTTCTTAAGAAAGATCTGATCATCTTGTCCTAGATAGGGTTGTTTTCAGAATCAGAAACTGTTACTTTCATTTCTTTAGTGCCGCTAAAATATCTGTTTTTAATCCAGCATTTCCAATCACATTTTCAAAATCTTCCACTTCCTTCTTGAAGGGACGGAATTTCAGATAATCCCACGTGAGACAGACGGGTAGTTTCAGTGAGGCCAAGGAAACCGTTTCTGTTTATAGTTCTGAGGTCGAGGGCCGTGGGTGGCTTTCCCACTGTGGAATGTCTGCGTATCTCCCTGCAGCCCTGGAGGAAGGAGGAGGCAGGGGCCGAGATCCCGTATCACGTGTCTCGTTAACTCTCACAATCAACCCCGTTTTCCAGCTGAGTGAGCTGAGGTGTGGCTTTGCCCCATCCGCGGGGACAGTGGGTGCTGGAGCTGGGATGCGGCTCCAGTTTTTTGACATCAAAGCCTGTGCTCTCTCCTGGGCCTCGGCCAGGTGGGCTTTTGCGACCCAGTCCGACCAGTCTCGGGGAAGTGACTGGCCCAGGATCACACCGCCTTCTATTAATAGGGCCCATTTCCGATTCCCACCTGAGCACTTTCCAGCACAGGAGTACCTGCCAGCCTGTCAGCCGCATTCTGGAAATCGCTTTCCTCCAGAAAGATAAGGGCTGGGATCCATTATTCCCCGAGTGAGTCACTCAGACTTCCTGCCGTTCTCCCACCGCGTGCGTGCTGGACTTGCACCTTCACAGTTGGGATGGGCAACCTTCACCATGGGAATGGCCGGCAGTCGGCTGCTGATGCCCCAGGCTTCCTCTGCCCCACGGTCCACCCATCTGACTGTCCCCCGTAGGCAGCAGAGAACCTGAGCTCCCAGGTTCCCATGATCCTTAAACCTGGGCCAGTGAGACAGGGCAGTGGTGGAGGAGAACAAGCAGGGTGCCCCTCTACTCCCTGGGGTCCGGGGTGGGCGGCCTCTGTGGCTCCCGTGACCACTGTGCAGAGACTCTGGGAACAGTTCCATTCATGGTTCATGACGATGCCACTCTTGCCTTCTGAAGCTGGCAGCGCTCCCAGGCCCAGACCGTTTCACCCTGCTGTCGACCCCAGAGGCCGAGGGGGCTTCCTGCTTGTTCCTAAGGGGCCGTTCACTGATGGTCCAAGGCGTCGCTGGTCTTGGCCTGCGCCGCCACAAACTTGCTCGTGTGACAATGCAAGAGGTTGGGTGTCTCGTCGTGGTGCTGCCTGTGCATCCCTGTGTGCTGGGGAGTTGGGGGGGGTCCTAAGCCAGCGGATTCTCCAAGCTTTGTCTGTGCTGCTCACCAGGGAGGGCCTTGCTGACCCCATCCGGGCCCCAGGCAGCTGCCTTTATAACCGAGCATGCAGACGGCCAGCTGGGAACCACATGTGTGCCCTGGACTCCCCATCCACTGTTAGCCAGGATGGCAGTGGAAGCCGGGGCTAAGATGGGCGCTCCCCTTTGGCCCATGTGCCTCTGTGCTGACGGCAGGCTGCTGCAGCCTCACGGGAGCAACATGAACCCAGGACGCCTGCCACACGGGCTGAAGAGCAGCAAAGGACACACCAGATGCTGAGACTTTGGAAAGCAAAGCACGTCACCCCAAGTGCTGGCACCCTGTCTTAGACGGGAAGGGCCGGGGGCCTCGTGGAAACAGACACAAACTTACCTGGTTCCCCTCAGTGCTCTGCCCCAGTGTGTTTCTGTTTTGCTTCTGCCCACAGCGGCAGGTGGGGTGGGAGGTGACCCAGGGGGGTCGCCATGACTTTAGAAGCCACAGCTTGCCTACCCAGGGCCCAGGCGGGGGTACTTACTCGCTAGCTGAAACGCAGCGGCCATGACCTCCTCCCAGCACTGGGAATCAGGTGACATCAGAGGCAGGCCTGTCAGCCCCAGCACGTAGGTGAGCTGGCCCGCGGCGAGCGCCGCTGTGGCGACCAGGTTGCAGGCTCGCATCATGTCGAACTGCACTACAGGGGCCGGAGGGAGAGAAGCAGGCGGTCAGCACTGAGGGGGCTGCTCCAGGAGGGGCTCCCTGCCCCTCCTGGGACTCCTCCCTCGTCTCATCGAGCCTCCCAGCCCCCTTCCCGACCCCCACCTGCACCCCATCCCAGAGCAAGGCGTTCACGTACACAGGGCAGAGGGCAGACGGGCAGCCCCAAGGACCAACTGCAAAGGTGGTGGCGGTGGGGTGTCACCGAGAGGTCCCTCAGGGAAAACGGTTTCCCTATATGCTGGGTGGCAGAGCTGTCTGGCGTGAAGTCAGGCCCCTTCCCCATGGTCCTTCCAGACTGTAAAAGTAGCCCCCACCCAACCCAGGTTTCAGGGGTGATGGTATCTGATTCATGCTCTGCGGTGGGCAGGCAGCATTCACATTTAGTGCTTGCGGAGTCCAGCGGAGGCGCTGTGCCACTTCCCCAGAGAGGGTCAGCTGGGCCTTTCCTCGATCCCAGGCCTCAGTTGACTTGGCTGCTCAGGCCTGGGGGCGGCACCACCAGCTCGGAGGCTGGTGTAGACACGGGCAGAACTGTAGGGCAGACGCCCTGGGCTGCTGCGAGGTCAGAGTAGCCTGAATCCGGCACCAAGGGCCCAAGGAGCATTCACAGAAAGACAGACAGACAGATAGACAGAGATGGCGCCTCTGCCTGGGCGTGATGCTGCCTGTGATGCTCAGGCACTGCACATGCCCCATGGGCTTCAGAGATGAGGGCTGTTAAAGCACGAAGGATGTCCACAGCACAGAGAGCGGAGTGCTGGGATTCATGGCCAGGCCCAGAAAAGTCCTTCCGGTTTTCGAGGCTCAGCCTCGCAGGCCAGGAAAGACGTGCGAGAATGGACTGGCTGTGCCAGGAGTGTCTGCGGTGCAGGGTATGGGTGGTGGCGCCCTGAGGCCATACAGCTGAGACTCCCACGTGGGGTCCACCGCCCTGCCCTCCCAGTGGCCCTGGCGGCTCTGAGTGCACAACCCTGTGCCACATACCAGATCAGTGCTCTGTGTGGCAACCCCACCCTCCGAGCCACTGTGCAGGGGCCTCTGACAGGCCACCAGGTGTCCAAGGCTCTATGGTGCCCGAGATCTCAGAGGATGTAAAGCATGAGGCAGAAGACTCTCTCATCTGGACCACCCAGAGGGGCCTTGTCCTTGCTAGTGCCCACCAAGTCCGGGCATTTGACGGCTTCTCACACTTCCTGTGTGCATAGCCTAGGCTGCAGCGCTGGATTTTAAAGAGCCCCGTGAGAATGTGGCTCTAGTGTCTCCTGGCCAGGCTGTCCATGGTGCACACAGTCCTGTCCCCACCCAGCGCCATGTGGGCCTGCCTTCTCAGGAGACAGAGAGCAGTGATCACCTTGCGGCAGGGAGGAGTCTCAAGGAGATTTAATTATGTATTTATTCGTGTCCCGCCTCACTTTGGGGAAAGGACTTGGGTGCTGACAGAATTCAGGAAACATGGAGAGATGAAAAGTGGCAGAGAGAATCAGGACTAGAAAGCAAGACTGAACCCCAACCTGGGCTATGAGTTTCCTGGACTTCCAACCTGGTCAGTAACAAAGTCACTGCCGCCACACATGCCCAGGGACCCAGTGTGTGGGAAGGGCCCTGTCCTCCAGGACTGGACCAGGCATGACCTGGGGGCAGCTGGGAGACCTGGACCAGGCCTTGTCCCCTGACGCATCATGCTCGGGACGCCCTGACCAGAGCTCATGACGTGATGAGGTGTTTGCCCAATGGTGCCAGGTGGGTCTGGCTCAGTTCCGCAGGCGTTGCCAGGACTTGGGCACAGAGCCAGCAGGATCATGTCATCATCCCCCCAAGGGATGCCCTGGCCACCCATGTGATGTTTGCAATCTCTATGATGACCTGGCTCTCCGGGGATGCAGCACAAGTCGCGTCCCCTTGGTGCCCCCAGATGGGGCTCGGGATGGATGGAACAGGGGTGATTTCAGGGACAAGGTCGCCTTCTCCTCCTCCCCATCTCTAGCCCGGCTGGAGGCTGGACCATGGTGGGCAAAGCCTGGGCTGAGGTTTTTTGTAAAAGTTAACAAGGCGGTAGGTCCAGAAACAAGGCCACAAGCCCCCAGCTCAGGACCTGCAGGGGCAGCAGTGCACAGTCCCAGGGAACTGGTGAGAAGGTTGTCAGCACTAGGGTCATCATTCGCTCCTTTCCCTGACCTCAGCTCAACTCACAAGAAGCTCTGTAGACGTTTTCCCTTGTTTTGGAAAAGCATCTGATGATGCTCAGGGCATCGTTAAGGGTCAGCTGCCACAAATGCCACGTTAACGACAGGAGGCTGTTTTAAAGGCAGTTCAAGAGGCATATCAGATGGTCGAGGAGGGACAGCAAATGAGGGCAGGCCAGCGGGGTACTCAGGACACCTGGCAGGGTGGATCTGGGGGGCTGGAGGCAAAGCACGTCCCAGCCCATGTCTTCCTGGCCTGATGTGACCCGGCTTAGCTAGAGGATGGAGGGGAGGGACACCCGGAGTGGGCATCTGCATGGCACTGGGGGTCATGGCAGGAGGCCTTGGGCTCAGGGGAGGGGCTGGGCCCACATGGGACACTGCGCACACAGGAGGTTGGGAGAGGCGAGGGTCACGCGGAGCCACACGGTCGCTGGCTTTCACTGGTCCTAAGAATAGTCTCAGGGCCCAGAGGGACCACTCTGACCAGCAGGTCACAGAGACCCAAGTTCAGCTGATTTACCCAGCTTCCCACAGGCCCCTGGTTCTGAGAGCTCACTGAAAAGGTTGAAGTCATTTGGGTTCTTTGACTGTTTTAAGAGAGATTGTGGCTCTCTGCTTGCAAACGAGGTGGGGGTTCAGGGGAACGGTAAGGGGCTAGCATACTAGCCACTCCTGACAGAAGACCCCTTGTTGTGCAGCGTGGGGTTCTGTGTGCAAAGGGACCTCAGATGAGCCACATGCCTCCTTTCCCTGTGAAGTAGAGAGAGAGTCCCCCACCCGGTTCCCTCGCGGGTCAGGGTTCCGAGCGCACAGCAGGTTGGGGACATTCACACCAGGCACGTCACACCTGTGTTGGGTGAGGTGCGCCCTCTGAAAGCAGCCTGCAGAGGCCCATCCAGAGCCCACATTTTTGTGAACACGTGTTGTCTTCAGCATGGGTGACACGGCCTGTCAGTTACACCTTCATAGCAGTTTTAAAGGGTCATCTCGGGGGAGACCTTTGCCCATCGGCCGCTGTGACTGTGTAGATGACATGTCAGGTGGCCAGCGTCTTTATATTTGCGAACCTTCCCTCCCATACACTCAAACCTGACCCCGCGTTCAAAGTCAAGTTCCCATCTTCCAGAGCCATACACAGACCCGGTGCTGGACGTGACGAAGCAGGGTCCAGAAAAGACTGCTGGGTGGAGGGAGCCAGGGCTCTGCTTGCCTGAGCTGGCTCTTCGCCCTCTGAAGGGGCCGGTCCCCCAGTCTCCTCTGGATGTCCCACCTACAGCGAGTCCCCAGAAGGTCTCCCTCTGCACTGCCCACAGCCTTGTGACCCTGACGACTACGGGATAAAGTCGGAACCCAGCCACATGTTTTTAAACTTCTTGTTTATTTTACTTGTTAACAATCTTTATTTTCCACCAGGAAAAAGTGTATTTTCCTTGGTTTGGTTAACGTATCCTTCCTTTAGCTCTGCATAATGGCAGAGAAAAAAGCCCCACTCCTGCACTGGAAGAATTGTGTCACAAAGGGGTCAGGGCAGGGCAGGCATGGAGCTTGGGGCTTGCCCGGGTCCCCAAGGGCCATGGTCGCCTCTGGGAGCAGAGCATCCCTCCCTCATCAGCAAACGCCTCCCACACCCACAGCTGTTCTCAGGGAGACGGGAAAATAAACAGACTTACATTTGACGGTGCCTCGCGACTCCTGGAAGCCTACTGCCTCGGAGCCCCAGCCCAGGGCCTCACAGTCCCGCACGTCCGCCTGCCCGGGCCTGGCCCCTGGGCTTGGCCCTCCCCGGGCCCTGTCCACCAGCCAGCAGGACCTCCACAGCCCCACGCTCCGCCTGCGCCCATCCTCCAGGGTCTGGTACACCCAGTTGGGGGTGAAGGCCGCCGCGTTGTTGAGGACGAGAGATACGAGGGCCACCAGCACAGCTGTGGCCACTACTTTCTGAACGGTCATCTCAGACTGTGGTGCTGGCCCCTTGTCGTGGAGAAAGTCCCAGTCCTGGTCAGCTGCTGTCACTGGGGGAACCGAGATGCGGCTAGGGGCAGCTAGAGGACATCACCGCTCATGCTTGGAGGTGTCGCGAAGGCCCAAGCGACAGGTGCAGGTGAGCCTGCCTCACGGCCCTCCTTACCCTCCTTCCTGCACCTGGAGCAGGGCCAGGCCTGAGCTGAAGCCTGCAGAGCTGCCCATCCCGGGGAGGAAGCAGGGGCACCAGGGAGAGTCCAGAGTCGTGAGTGCGCCGTCTTCCTGGGAGGCGGAGGCCAAGGAAGAGCAGGAATCCAGCGTGGGACGCCTGGGCCTCACTCTCAGGACCAACGTGGAGCCGGACTCTGAGCGGAGCCACGGGGATGAGCAAGCGTCGGCGGCCTCGCTGCTGCCTGAGCCCCTGCTGGTGCCTCCGCCACGGAACAGCTGGTCCTGGAAAGCAGACAGACAGCAGCTGCAGGGCGAGCGAGAGCGTGTGTGCGTGAGTGTGTGTGTGTGTGTGTGTGTGTGTGTGTGTGTGTGTGTGTGTCTCGCGCCTGCGTTTTCCCCCTGTCTCTCAGCAGAGAGGAAATGGTTGTTTTTGAGGCTGTTTTTGGTGAGCTGGAGGGCGTAGCCAACCGCAACAAATAGCAGCCAGACACTAACAGGATGTGTTTCCTGATAGGAAAGGCAGGGGGGCCTTCTTCTGGAGGCCTGCTCCAGGACCCTCCCCCGCCCTCCCCACCTCCCCATCCTCCCCACCTTCCCTCACGAGGTGGGGAGGCCTGCCCAGAGCAGACCCACAGACCCAGCTGTCTCTCTCAACCCTCTGGTTCAGGACCAGCCACCCACTTTGGGGACTTGGCGCCCCCCAGCCAACAGGTCAGTTCCCCAGCACATGACACTCCAGGGCAGCTCATCAAAGAAGGGCCTCGTGACAGGGAGGCCCCTTGGACACCTCCACCTCCCAGCTGAGACCCCTCCTGGTCCAGACCTGGCAAGTCAGGGCCACACTTGGAGAACTACCAGAGCAGGCTGGGGCTGGGGGTTGGGCTCTGGACGTGCTGTGCAGGGCACCCAGCGAGGCCTGAGGGCCTGGGCTGTGTTTGCTACTGATGGAACATGTGGCCAGTAAGGGGCCAGGCCCTGCGCTGGGTGCCCTGCCCCGAGTCACCTAAGCCGTGAGGCTGCTCGGAGCTCGGAGGGATCTTCATCTGCCCTGCTCAGACCTGATGGGCTGGCAGCTCGCGCAGTGGGCGGAGGTGGAGGGGTCTGTGCCACCACCTCTGGAGACCCCTCACCCAGCCAGGGTCTGTGCTGACACCCACAAGGGGCCTGGATGTGCTGCCTCCCAGGTGAGGCTTCCATGCTGCCAAGTTTACAGTCCTGAAAAGCAGGAGGTCTTTGGAGAATCGAGGATCCCAAGAAACGTCTGTCCATCTGTTCCCAGAGGGATTTTACCTATTTTGGATTCTTCCCCCTGGAGACCGTAACAGATGTGTCAGCTGAGTTGTTGCTCCTTTCCCTCTTTCCTTGGCTTGTGCCAGAAGCAAAACTGCCATCCCTGACCCACCATCCGTCGCTTTCTCCAGCCTCCCGGTGGATGGGGAGGCGCCTGGGGACCCGCAGCTCAGAAGACCTTGTGGGCGGACAGCTGGCTGCAGCCCCTCCTGCACCGGGAGCCCGTTCTTTGAGGAGGACTTTCTAACGCCCCGGGCTCCTGCACACACAGAGAAGTAGATAACCTCAGAAGGAAGTTTCCCCCAAAGTTCCCATTAGAAGACTGTTTCCCCCCTTACTTACTTAAATCGCTCATCCTGAGGTAGTCCTTAAGTGGTTGATTTCCACTAAAAAGCAAGCAAAGGGTTTCAGAAACCTAGTCCCTGCTTTGCTGGTCCCTGGGCGAGGTCCGACCAGCTCTCTTCCCAGGCTAGGTGGGGAGCGGCTGGCCCACCCACTGAGGCTCTTGTTGGATGATGGGTACAGCACCCTCAGCCAGCTCCCCAGCCCCAGGCTCTCGGTGGAGTGGACAGTGGGGCCAGGTAGGGTGGCAGGCCTGGAAGCAGACCTTGAGTCAGGAGTGACCCTGTCCTCAGAGGACCTCCTCACGCATCCCCATCGTGTGCCACCCCAGGGGCCCTTCCTGTCCTCCGTGGTCCGCATCGTTGGCCCTGTCCAGGGGCCTAGTGGTGGTGCCCAGTGGTGCCTCCCCTGCTCCTGCGTGCAGACAGAGGGGAGTTTCATCTTCAAGCGGAGCAGCACAGGAGGTTTGTCAATAGCTTGCATGCCACTCGGTGGGACTTGATGCAGTGGGGTCACCCATGCTCCAACTGATCAACCCAGGTCTCCAAGGAGCAGAGCAAGAGGAGAGGCTCTTGGGGCTTGTTCTGGCAGCTTCTCGGAGGACAGGGCTTTCTGGAGAGCCAGACTGCTCGGTGCCCATCTGCCTCTCATGTTGACTGGGTGCAGACGTGGCCAGGCCGGGACAGGGACTAGGCGGCCAGGCCGGGACAGGGACTAGGCGGGTGTCTGCCTGGTGGACTTTCTACACAGAAATGCACAGACCCCGGCCTGTGGAGAGGATGTTAGATGTGGCCACACACCGAAACTGCACTTCCTGCACGTACTTTTCCCAGCCCTGCTTGGTGGAGACTTAATTCCCTGACGAGGGAGGTGTAGGATAGCTGGCGTTTCCCGACCAGGTGCACAAGACCCGTCATCTTGCACCTCACTGCCATGCTACTCGCCCAGGGTCTTGAGAAAGGAGGGGTGGAATCCACAGTGACTTGAATTCTGAGGCTCATCACCAAGAATTTATGGACTAGTCTGTGCTCCTGGGGCTGTGAGAGCCCTGATGTGAGATCATCAAGCGAATGGAGCCCCAGAAGGAGGGGCCCCAGGGCGTCCTCCCTCCCGTCAGAGGTCGAGATCATCTTAGGTCATTCCAGGATTGGACTTGTTGTGGGAGTGGGGCAGGAGCCCCTGGTCAACATTGGAGAGAGATGCTAGAAACCTCAAAATGAGGAAGGAAAACCTGGTGCCTTCAAGCCTGTGCCCGGGGCATCAGAGGGCGGGTGGTCAGGCCCAAACCTCAGCTGGCTCTGGCCGCCCTTCCCTGGGACCCTCTTCTCCATTCAGCGCCTGGCAAGGGCCCACTCAGGTGTCCTGTTTGTCCTCGTGGGAGTTGGCGTGGGAGTCAGACAGACCCCATCCTCTGCCCAGACCCAGGTTCCCATTGGCTGTGTGAGGCACTAGGAGCTCAGCCCTAGAACAGAGGTGCTGGGAGGTGGGGGGCGGGGGGTGAAGAGAAGCGAGTGTTCACTGAGTCAACAGACCATTAAACAGAGACAGTGGCAGTTTAGTGCCCTGCAGAAATGGCCCTCTTGTCTTAGTGGGATGTGTCCTGTCCACTGTGGGGAGACGCAGCTGGCCTGCAGCTGAGGGAGGGAGCCTGATAGGAGCTGGGGGCCGGGAGCACGTGTCTTACTCATTGTCTCCTCAGGAGGGCATGTGGTCCCCAGTTTGCCATGTTGTTTTTGCCCATGAAGCCAGTGGGCTCCCATACGTTCCCCTTCTTAGTGACCATGTGCATCTGGACTCGGTGCCCCGAGCTGTCTGCCATCAGTCTTGGTCGGGCCTGAGGCGCAGGGCTGGATGCTCATAGAGCTGCCATGTCCCCTGCCACAGTGAGGCCGTCTGGGAGAAAATGGCGCGCATGTGCGTGAAGACCCAGCGGCTGGACATTGCGAAGGTGTGCCTGGGGCACATGGGCCACGCTCGCGGAGCCCGAGCGCTGCGGGAAGCCGAGCAGGAACCGGAGCTGGAGGCCAGAGTGGCCATGCTGGCCATACAGCTGGGCATGCTGGTGAGTGCAGGCAGACGGCGGTGCTCCGATCATCCCTCAGATGAAAAGAGAGCAGGCCTCGTAGGCAGGATGCTGCTTGGCGGCCTCCCTGGGTGGTGTGTGGTGTGTTCTTGTCTGAGCCATGGGGTTGCAGGGAACAGAAAACCCCTCAAACAAGCTGAAGCCAAAACGAGGAGATGGGGAGTGAGGTCCTCTCCCTGCCTCCTGCATGTTCACAGAGCTCATGGCCCCTTGTAGCCCCGTTGGCCCAGAGAGGCAGGTGGAACTCATAGGAGGCAGAGGCCAAGTGGCCAGACACAGCTCCCTGCCATTGAGGGGTGAGCAGCGCAGACAACCTGAGGCTCTGACAGGGTCTGAACACCCTGGCTGGGCGGGTGGTGGGAGAGGTCAGACCCTCCTGGCTGATGTTTGAGGCCTGACCTCTCAGCATTTGTCTTGACCATCCCTGGATGTGGGGTCCTGAAGTATCTGTCCCGGGGTGTGTTGAGGTCTTGGTCGGGGGCTGCTTGATGCTGGACCTCCCTACCCCCAAACTGCAGTGGGTCCCGGTGCCCATCAGCCACTCTCGGGGGCAGTGTTGGCACCAACATACATCCTTCCTCCCCTCAGGAGGATGCAGAGCAGCTATACAAGAAATGCGGGCGCTATGACCTCCTCAACAGGCTACACCAGGCCTCTGGCCAGTGGCAGAAAGCCATCGAGGTCGCCGAGCTCCACGACCGCGTGCACCTGCGCACCACCTACTACAACTACGCCAAGCACCTGGAGGCCAGCGATGACTGCAGCCTGGCCCTCAGCTAGTGAGCGAGGGGTGGCCCCAGGGCCACTTGCTTTTTATTGCTGCCCCAGTGAGATGGCTGCAGAGGTTCTCAGAGGAAGATTCCAGGGTGGGTGCCATCTTGGTGGGAGGCCTTAGGGGGAGCCCCAGTTCTGTGGCTTTAGGAGAACCTTGAAGACCGGGCTGCCCCCCAGCCCTGGCTGGGCTCCGAGTTTCTAGGCCTGGGGTCCGCCAGGTGTGTGCGTGGCTGCAGCACCGACGGCGCAGTGATAGTGGTCGAGCCGTCTTGGTCACGTGCACGGCCACAGATACGCAGGCAGGAGGCAGGCAGCTCCATGTCCCCCTCCCCCTCCCCACTCCCCACGGCTCTACCCACCTCGGTCCTGGGTGGTCACAGGGCTGCGACGGGAGAGCATGCTGCTCCTTCTCTCCTCCCACAGCTACGAGAAGTCGGACACCCACCGTTTCGAGGTGCCCCGGATGCTGGCGGAGGACCTGCAGTCCCTGGAACTCTACATCAATAAGATGAAGGACAAGTGAGTGGCCCCAGGCCCCTTGGGGTCCTCCCTCTGGAGCCTCACATGTGCCTCAGAGCTGGTCCCCAGGGTGCTGAGGTTGGGGGGACTTCCTACAGGACCTCACTCTCAGCCTTGTCCACCCGGCATCCACATCTCCTGGCTGCTGGTCACGTGAAGCACACCCTGAGGGTGGCATGTGGGGCCCAGGGCTCGTTTCCTGCGGGAACAGGACCTGAAGGAGAGCCTGTGGGCTCCTGGCAGGACCCTGTGGCAGTGGTGGGCCCAGTATCTGGAGAGCCAGGCTGAGATGGACGCCGCGCTGCGCTACTACGAACTGGCTCAGGACTACTTCTCCCTGGTCCGCGTTTACTGCTTCCAGGGCAACATCCAGAAGGTAGCAGCCCCAGGGGGAGGTGGGCTGCTCGGCGGGGCAGCCAGGCTGCAATGCCCGGGTCTCTGGTGTCCCTAGGCTGCTGAGATAGCCAGCGAGACTGGGAACTGGGCCGCCTCGTACCACCTGGCCCGCCACTACGAGAACCAGGAAGACGTGCGGAAGGCTGTGCACTTCTACACGCGCGCACGGGCCTTCAACAACGCCATCCGCCTCTGCAAGGTAGCGGCGGGCGCCTAGTCTCTGGGTGGGGAAGGGGGCTCAGTACTGGTTCCCACACTCTTAGGTTAGAGGGTTATATCAAGAGCATCACACCTACCGCCCTGGCTAGATTCTACCACTCAGGCCTCACTCTGTGCACCGCCCGTCACCATGCTCTCTGCTCCCTCCTTCTGCCATCTCATCCTCCCTAGGGAGGCACTGAGTGGTCCCGGGGATGTGTCCCAGAATCCAGGCTCCTGAGGGAGCAGTGAGGCTGCTTATGTCCTCGTACATGGCAGACTCTGCCTCTGTAAAAATGTTCCAACCCAGGGTTTCACTTCTGGAAAAATCCCAAAGGTCACGATAGTTCCCGCAGTGTCCTGTGTAACAGAGAAGAAGGAAGCCTCTGAAAGTTCTGGTACACAAACTAGGGGTTAGAAACCACAGCCGTGTGGCAGCTCCCCATTCACAGACTTGAGCCCCTGCCCACAGGAGCACGGCCTGGACGACCAGCTCATGAACGTGGCCCTGCTGAGCTCCCCCGAGGACATGATCGAGGCCGCACGCTACTACGAGGAGAAGGGCGAGCAGATGGACAGGGCAGTGATGCTGTACCACAAGGTGGGGGCCAGCCCTGCCCTAGGCCTCGGGGCACAGCAGGGGCTGGGCCACGGGGTGGGGACGGCCTGAGCATCCTCGGCCCAAGGCTCTGGAGCTGCTCAGACCTCCCCCTTTCCACAGGCCGGCCACTTCTCCGAGGCCCTGGAGCTGGCCTTCGCCACCCAGCAGTTTGCGGCCTTGCAGCTGGTAGCGGAGGACCTGGATGAAAAGTCAGACCCCGCCCTCCTGGCCCGCTGCTCCGACTTCTTCCTGGAGCACAGTCAGTATGAGAAAGCAGTGGAGCTGCTGCTGGCTGCCAAGAAGGTATGGCTCACTGCCTCTTGCGGTCATGACCTCCCCAGGAGGGCCCAGGCACCCCCTGCCCTGGGGGTGGGGGCACCGAGAGTGAGCTCCCCTGTGCATGAATGTCTTCCAGTCACAACCAGGGAGTCATACTTTCCTCTGTGTGCGTGTGGTAAGACACATGTCACGTAAAACTGACCATCCTAGCTGTTAGTTTAAGTGCCCAGCTCAGCAATGTTAAGTACATTCAGATTTTCATGCAGCTAATCTCCAGAACTCTTTATCTTGCAAAACTAAAACTCTTTCTGGCCCCTGGCACCCACCCTCCTAATTTCTGTCTCTGAGTTTGATGTCTCTAGGGACACATGTAAGGGGCATCGTACTGTATTTGTCTTTTTGAGGCTGGCTTCTTGCACTCAGCATCACGTCCTCCAGGTTCACCCCAGTAGAGCCTGTGTCAGGATGTCCCTGCTGTTTGAGACTGCACATACAGACCACAGCTTCCTGGTCCATCACCCACAGATGGACATCCGGATCGCTTCTGCCTTTTGACTGTTATGAATAAGTGTGAGTGTGAGCATGAGTGTGCAAACATCTCTTCAACACCCCGCTTTCAGTTCTTTCGGGTATTTACCCAGAGAGGGAAGCACTGGGCCATATAGTGACTCTGTCTTAACTTCCTGAGGACCCGACAGACTATTTCCACAGCAGCGGCACCATTTGACTTTCCCACCCACATTGCACCAGTGTCCCAGTGTCTCCACGTCCTCCCCAACATTTGCTGTTTTCTGGTAGTAGGCACCCCAGTGAGCATATGCACTAATCTTTCTTACGTAGAAAAATTCCCCTTGATAGAAACTGAATGGAGACGTACAAAGTTGTAAATCATACAGAATTAGCCTGTCCAAAATGGACGATCTTTCTTCCTGCGGCCAGAATTGTGAGTGCAGTTTGGTCTCTCACTACTAAGTGATACGCGAATTCTTGGAAAAATGAAATGGCACACACACACCAAATTCTTGGTTAGAAAGACCCACGGACACACAGACTGGCCTCCCTGAGACACTCTCAGACTTACTCTGACCCCAGGAGAAACACCACTGGGCTTCCTCTGACAAGATAAGTGGATTCTATAGTGTCACAGTGAAAACCAGTGAAGACCCAGGAAAGATCTGGAAAGAAGACTAACAAGAGGTAATTACTCAAGTGGTAGAGCACATGCTTAGCATGTACAGGGTCCCAAGTTCAATCCCCAGTACCTCCTCCAAAAATTAATAATAAAACCTAATTACCTCCCCCTGCCAAAATAATAAAAATAAAAAAATAAAATTTATTTTAAAAAAAAAGAGGTAATTAAACCTCCCAAATCATAAACTATATCAAAGCTATAATCACTGGGATCTGGTGCATGATCAGGCCTACAGAGAAGTGGGAAGTACTAGGAAATCCAGAGATAGAACCACATGCACAGTTGGACCTGGTGAAGGAGCATCTCACAGCGGTGGGGATGTGCTGGTCAGTGAATGCGGTCAACACGGGGAACTCGAAGATAAACCCTATGCACCACCTACATCCAAGGAAACTCCAGGCAGTCAGATTTAAGCACATACGGAGGCATCCCCAGTTCCACTAGAAGCCACAGGTGTCTTGTACAATGTTAAAGGAGTGTAACTCAAAACCCAGCAGCCGTACAGGGAAGACCGATCAACTTGACCAAATACAAATTTGAAAATAGCACATGGAAAACACACCGTAAACAAAGCAAAGAGGAATAATAAAGTGGGAAAAATATATTCTGCCTGTATCTCCCAAAGGCTAATTTTCCTTTTTTAAGATAATTGAATTCTATTTTATTCAAAGGCTGATTTTCTTAAAAGGTATAGAGTTCTTATAAACCAGTAAGAAATCTACCCACAACTCAAGAGGAAAGGACAAAGAATACGGATAATTTATTTTTAAAAAAGTATGGATGGTTCCTGAATGTCAGATACTTAGTCTCATTCATAATTAGGGAAATACAGATCAACACTCAGAGAGATACCATTGTTCGTGAATTAGCTTAGGTTGTCATGGGAAACAGATACCCTCAGGCTGTTGGTAGGAACACAGGTAACAACGAAGTCTTCCGTGGCTCAGTGCCTTCTGTCTGCTGTGTGGGGCATTTGCACAAGGGTGGGACCAGCAGAAGTCTACCCTCTCCTGGCTGTGGACCGGGTGTGCACAGTCCTTATGTGCTGAGATGAATCATCTCCAAGACATAGTTCTCTTCTTTCCCAAGTCATATTCTTAAGTCAAGAATATAAAATTTGTCTTAAAATTTTAAGATAGCTAATTAATCAAACCCCTTAATTTAAAATTATGGAGGAAAAAATTATGGAGAAAAATTAATTTCTAGTTTCCTTTCCTCCTACAAGTATAACATTGTTTTCGGCTCCGAGTTTCCTTTGTTGCCTCTAGAATGTTAATAGGGACAGAAAGTCACATGGCCCCACGTGGCTGTGGCTGCTTCCTCCAAGGAGGTGGGGGGCATGGCCCCTCCCGCCCACAGGTGACTGTCCCTTCTCGATCCTCTGGCACCTTTCCAGTATCATGAAGCCCTGCAGCTCTGCCTGGAGCAGAACTTGACTATCACCGAGGAGATGGCCGAAAAGATGACCGTGTCCAAGGATTGCAAGGACCTGTCTGAAGAGTCGCGGCGGGAGCTACTGGAGCAGATCGCGGCCTGCTGCATGCGCCAGGGCAACTACCACCTGGCCACCAAGAAGTACATGCAGGCCGGGGACAGGGTGAAGGTGAGCGCAGCTGGCCATTGGGTACGTCCTGTTCACCCCTAGTTTCGCCCTAAGGGTGAGCTCCCAGGCAGGGCTCTGAAAGGCCAGGGCAGGAATTCTGTCCTCTGTGTTGGGAAGGGGGCCAGCGTGGCTCTTTCTCCATCCAGGCCATGAGAGCGCTGCTCAAGTCTGGGGACACGGAGAAAATCGTGTTCTTTGCGGGTGTCTCGAGGCAAAAGGAAATCTACATCATGGCAGCCAACTACCTGCAGTCCCTGGACTGGCGGAAGGACCCGGAGATCATGAAGAACATCATCAGCTTCTACACCAAGGGCCGGGCCCTGGACCTCCTGGCTGGCTTCTACGATTCCTGCGCCCAGGTACTGACCTGCCAGGCCCAGGGCCCCAGGGATGGCGCCAGCCTGCAGGTCCTGATTACTTCTCCTGCAGGTGGAGATAGACGAGTACCAGAACTACGACAAAGCCCATGGGGCACTGACTGAGGCCTACAAGTGCTTGTCCAAGGCCAAGGCCAGGAGCCCGCTGGACCAGGAGGCCAGGCTGGCGCAGCTGCAGAGCAGGATGACGCTGGTGAAGCGCTTCACACAGGCCCGCAGGTGCGTCTGCCCCCTCCCCGTCCCACGCAGGCCCGCAGGTGTGTCTGCCCACCCCACCCTCCCCACGCAGGCCCTCAGGTGCATTGGCAGAGGGGTTGAGGGGGAGAAGGTGTGTCTGAGGGGCCTGGGCCTTCTCAGCTGTGTGCAGGGCTCCAGCAGGTGGTTCCAGCGAGGGGAACTGTGGGGCAGAGGCTCGGGCTGCAGGCCGTCTCTGTTCTAGGAGAAGCCACAAATCTAAATTTGCACAGGATCCCAGTTTCTACATATTGGCAAATCATCCAGCGTTTCTGAGAGCCTCTGTTTGAGCAGCAGAGCTCAGCCCCTGCCTAAACCAATAAAAACACTTCCTTATCTGAGAACAGGCTTTTTTGAAAGAAGAGTTCCAAAAATATTTGCACACTGTTTACAAAGTGGGGCTCTTTTTAAAGCGTACTCCCCACTCAGACCTGTAAATTCAAGAATGTCTGTTGAACCTGGCCTGCAGGAGGGAGAAGGCAGGAGAATTGGCAGCAGGGCCTGTGCAGCCAAGGACGGACGTCTGTGGATGGGGCGGGGGGTTCCTGAGGGCCAGAGGGCAGACCCCTCTCCAGGGACTCTGGACACCAGCCCCAGACTGAGTTCTACTCTGGGCAGGCTCACAAGGCCTCCTGGGCCCACCTTGCCCACATGCACACCACTTTACCATGGCAGATGCTGTGTGTCACCACCCTGGGCTTTGTCCATGCCGACCCTGGCAACATGGCCTGCTCCACCCCTCGCCCCCTGTGTCCCTGTCTCCTCTAGACTGTTTCCTGGGCAGGGACTGGAATTGACAAACCGTTGCTCTACAGAGTCTAGTGTGCTACCAGCACTGTGAACCAGCAATTCACGGGCATTATCTTCACAAGAGTCGCATCCTCCACACTGAGTGCCTGCCCTGACCTGTGACATGCAGCCCATGTCCTTGGTTCAGGCTCAGGTTCCCTCTGCTCCCAGCAGGATGTACACTGAGGACCCTAAGGAGTCAGTCAAGCAGTGCGAGCTGCTCCTGGAGGAGCCGGACCTGGACAGCACTGTCCGCGTGGGGGATGTGTACGGCTTCCTGGTGGAGCGCCACATGCAGATGGGGGAGCTGCAGATGGTGAGGCCAGCTCCCTGGGGCGATGGGGGGGTCCCCACCCTCCCCCCAGAGCTCACACTAGGGGAGGCACCTCCCCTGGTTCTGGTTTGGTTTTTGACTTTTTAGCCTTTCTTATTTTGAAATAATTTCATACTAAGACAGTACAAGAATAACAGAACCCAAGTATACCCTTCGCCAGATTCACCACTTGTTGACATTTTGCCACATTTATTCATTCGATATGTTTTTAAATTTCCCTTTTATAAATAAAATGGGAGTTTTCTTAGCCATTTGAGAGGCACAGACATCCTGTCCTGCCCCTTCACTCCTCAGTGTGCTAACACTTGGGGTTCCTAACTCCTGGGTTTTCGTTTATGTAAGACTGGTGTTACTTTTTCCTTAAATGTTGGATAGATGCCTAAGGGAACCCACAGGTCCTGGTCCTTTCTTTGTGAAAGGTTTTTGACAATTCAGTTTAACAGAGTGGTTTTCAAACATTTCAGTCTCTGGACCCCTTTCCTCTGGGAAAGTTATTGAGGACCATAGGAGCTTTTATTTATGTGGATTATATCTACCAATATTTGGTGTATTAGAAAATGAAACTAATAAATCTGTGAAAGATTTGTTAATCCATTTAAAAATAAAATAAACCCACTATATGTTAAAATAGATAATATTTTCATTAAAAATAACTATTTTCCAAAACAAAGAAATTTAGTTAGAAGAGTAGCCTTATTTTACATTTTTGCTGATCTCTTTAATAAGAGGATGGGCAAAGTCTTGGTTTCTGCTTCTGCATTCAATTTGTTAAAATTGGTTTTTTTAAATTGAAATATGAAATATAGAATGAAAGGCCAGCTCCCCACCAACAAGCAGGTGGAAATGGGAGGCTATTCCAGCAGCTCCTCCGAGCTCTGTGGCCCCCTTTCTCTGACACCCCGACACTCCACACACAGGGTGGTGTTTCTTAAGTTAGTCATGATGAGGAATCCAAAACCACATCCCTGTACTTTCTGTACTTGTTATTTTAATACCCATTGCTCGGTCTTGGATCTCTTACACACACGATTCTGTAACATCATGGTGGTTGTGTGGAAAATATTGGTTCACTGAGTTATGCAAACGTCAGCATATTTCATTATACATATCAGAAAAATCACGTTTGCTAATGCCACCCCGATCTGATCAGAAACGTCTCAGTGTTGGGGGACATGCAATGGCCGACATGTAGGTGTGTGTGCTTTGGTGTCTTACCGTGGCTGGGATGCACCTCCTACTGCCCGGTGGCGAGCACCTCTCTCCTCCTGCAAATGCGCAAATCCTTTCCCACCGTCTTACTGGGTGTTTTTTGCCTCACTGTTGATTGTGGACTTTACATATCCTCCATCAGACGTGTTTTCTCGCAGCCTGTAGGGAGCTCTCTTTTAGTCCCCTCTCTCCCCTCCCCTTCCAGACTCCAGTTACTGGTATACATTGTACCCCAGCTCAGCTGATTCTCTTCTCCTTTTTGCCCAGATTTTTTTCTCTGTTTTTCATTTGGGGCAGTTGCTTTGCTATTGGTTTGAGTTCACCGGTCTTCCTTCTGCATCGTCTGCTCGTGTTGCTCCGTGACATGATTTTCACCTCCGCGAGCCTAAACTGGCCTTTCCCTTTGTCTTCCGTGTCTCTCTTTATCATGCTTACTCTTTCCTCTACCTTCCTGAGCACATGAAGTATTTATAAGGCTATTATAAAGTCCTTGACTCCTGTGTCAATTCCATATCTGTTTCTATTGATTGATTCTTCTCTTGATTATGGTTCATATTTTCCTGCTTCTTTGCAGGCCTGGTAATTATTTATTTGATTCCAGACATTGTAAATGGCTTAGGTTGTTGATTGATGGAGAGAGAGAGAGAGAGAGAGAGAGAGAGAGAGTGTGTGTGTGTGTGTGTGTGTGTGTGTGTGTGTGCGCTGTTTTATTGTTGAGCTTTGTTCCAGGATGAGGGTATATAACTTGGAAACAGTCTGTTCCTTTTGTGATTGTTTTTGGGAAATTTGTAATTATTTCCCCCTCAAATATTTTTTTCTACCTTATTCTCTTTCTGGGCCTCCAATGAAATGTTAGGCCTTTTCATATTAAGTGTATAAACATTGGTAATTACTGTTTATTATTATTAATCTTCTTTCCCTATTATTTGAAGTATATAACTTGTAACAATCTTCAAATATATTGACTTTTCTTGTCTATATCTGCTGTTAAGCTCTCCAGCAAATTTTTCGTTTTAGACTTTGATTTTTCAGTTATAGAATTTAAACTTCTTTTTCTTTGCTAACATTTCCTATTTGTTCACTTATTAAAAACATTTCATTTTTTAAATTTTAATGTTAATTGAAGTATAGTCAGTTTACAATGTATCAATTCCTATTGTACAGCATGATGTTTCACACATACACATATATATATATATTCACTTTCATATTTTTCATGATAGGTTATTACAAGATATTAAATATAGTTCCCTGTGCTAGACAGCAGAAACTTGTTGTTCATCTATTTTATATATAGTAGTTAGTATCTGCATATCTCGATCTCCCAATTTATCCCTTCCTTTCCCCAGGTAACCAAGTTTGTTTCTATGTCTGTCTGTTTTTGTTTTATAAATAAGTTCATTTGTCTTTTTTTTAGATTTCACATGAGTGATATCATATGGTATTTTTCTTCCTTTCTGGTTTACTTCTCTTAGAATGACCATCTTCAGGTCCATCCATGTTGTTGTAAATGGAATTATTTCAATCTTTTTATGGCTGAGTAGTATTCCATTGTATAAATATACCACATCTTTTTTATCCAGTCAACTGTTGATGGAGACTTAGGTTGTTTCCATGTCTTGGCTGCTGTAAATATTGCTGCTGTGAACATTGGGGTGCATGTGTCTTTTCAAATTAGTTTCCTCCGGTTATATGCCCAGGGGTGGAATTGCTAAGTCATAGGGTAAGTGTTTTCAGTTTTTTAAGGAATCTCCATACTGTTTTCCATTAGGCTGCTGCATTTTCCTTTATATACTTGAGCATAGTTAGAATTGCTGCTCTAACGTCTTTGTTGCTAATTCAAACATCTGGATCGTGTTGAGTTGGTCTCCATCATTTGTCTTTTCTCTTGAGTATAGGTCAGTTTTTCCTGTTTCTTTTAATGTCTAGCAACTGTTTTGTATCTTGGGCATCGTGGATAACACATTTTAGAGATCCTGCATTCTGTTATGTTCCTCCAAAGAGTATAGGATTACTCTTTATTTTTCTTTTTTTACTCTCTTTCTCTCTCTTCCTCCCTCCCTTTCACTAGGCAATCATCTTTGTTCAGCCTAGACCCTCCGCAGTAGTGGGCAGCAGCTGGAATCTCTGCTTAGTACTCTCACTCTAGTTGTGCTTCCTGGAGTCTGCCCTGGCCCCACCATGCACAGAGTGCAGGGTCAACTGGAGATCAGGAATTTGGGCTCCCGCTCTACGACTATCTTCACACTTCCTCATTCCAGCTGCTACGCTGGATCCAGTTCTGAATCTGGTTCTTTCTGCCAGAAACGGTGTGGGGTTGCTATGTGCCTTTTCACTTCCCCTAGTGGCCCTGACTGGGGCCTCCCCGAGGCAAAAGTTACAAGCAGGAAACTCACCCAAGATCCGCCTGCCCATGGCTGTTTCGCAGGGCCTTTTATGTTCTGCCCAGTTTATCAGCTGTGTGGGCTGGTTGGTCTAATACAAGTTACTCTGCCTTCACCAGCAGCCTCTCTCCTTGTTCTTTTCAATCTTATTTCTCTGTAACCAACACCAGAGCCCCACCCAGCTGCATTTGTCCTTTGTTTTCCAAAGGGCATCTTCCAGACTTTGCTACAAGCATGTGCTCTGCCCACAGCCCATCCCTGGTGGGTAGTTCCTGGTGAGACTGAGGGACCCCGAGGCTCCCTTGTCTTCCTTTCCCAAGTGCTCATGAGACAGGAATTGACAGGTCACCTCAGAAACGTGGCTAGTGGACTGTGCCGGCCTTGGGGACTGCGGTTCCCTGAATCCCCAAGAAAGCAGTCTATGTGCAGCGCCAGGTCTGAAGGGTACCCTGAGCCCCAAGCTGCACAACCACCTCCCTCTAGCCCCGACCCTGCCTGGCCTCAAGTCTTCCCTGTACTCATGTCTTGGGTGCCCAGCAGTGCCCGCTCACAGCTGGCACTTGGCAAACACCTACGGAAGCCTCTTGGCGCCTGGATGTGTCCTCCCAGGTAGCTTGAGAGCTCCTGCACTCTGCAAGCTCACAGTGCATTCTGAACTGACACGGTGTACCTTGGTAAGGTTAAGCCCTAGATGCCACACATGGCCCTGCTTCCCCCCATGCTTGTCCATGGCCCTCCATGGGGAGGGCAGGTGTAACAGGTGTGGCCAGTGTGCACACACCTGTCTTGCCTCCACTCCTGAGCTGCTGTGTAGCGCTCACACTCTCCCACACGCTCCCACTGCTGGGACCAGAGCAAGTCCCACAGGAAAACCACTGACAATCCTATAGCTCACCAGCCAGACCAAGGACCACGCACACGAGACTCACTAATCACAGGCCCAATTAACTGCGGTAAATTTGATGCCTAGTCAAAACAAACAGGACAAACCATTTATATGTTGCTGCCTCCCTCCGGGCCAATAAGCACACACCCCAGAGTGAATGAGTGAATGAAACATGGAAGACATGAATCCTTCCTTCCCTTAGGTTCTCCCTGTGTGCATCCAGAGTGGGCAGATCCTACCAGGAGCGTGGCTCCCTCCCACACACAGGGTCCTTGTACACCAGCCGCCCACAGGACTTTCCAGGGAAGCTGGCTGGACCTGCTCAGGAGTAGTGCTGATCACAGCCCACAGCACTGACTCTTAGAGCCTCAGCAGCATGGTGCTCAGACACTGCCATGCCTAGGAAAGGCTGGGAAGTCACCTCAATCCCTTCACCCAGGGCATCCCTCCACTCCTCACTGGAGAAGCAGGGACCGGCTCTCCTCTGACCCTAGGGCTGGGCCCTCAGTTCTCACTGGGTGCTAACCGGTAACAGCTATTCTGTGCTACCCAGGCCTACAAGTACCTGGAGGAGATGCGAAGGAAACTTCCCTCCGCCAACATGTCGTACTATGTGAGCCAGCAGACCGTGGACGCCGTGCATCAGGGCCTGGGAATCCCTCTGACGCGCGCTGTGCCCGCAAGGACCCGCCACCACAGCATGGAGGACCACAGGGAGATGGACGAGGAGGTGACGGAGGAGGTGAACGGTCCCTGAGGGCTCAGCCTGCTGCTGCCGGAGCTCTTCCGGCACCTCCCCGCCATCCCAGGAGCAAGAACCTGACTTTCTTGTTTAAAGAAGTTTCTGCAGTGTCCAAGTCCATGGGCAGAGCTGTGGAAGACACGCTGGCCTGCCGAGGAGAGCGGGGATGTGTCTCTAAGCCACCACCTCTGTGACTCTGGCCCCTGCAGGTTTTTGTTGAAGTTGATTCATTTTTCCCGTTACATTTCCCAGAGTGCAGATCATGAAGCCTGAGAAACTTCCAGAGCTTCATGAACTAAGGACATCAATGTGTTCTCCGCCGCTCATCCCAGCATCCACGTGGGCTGCCTGGCAGCGTGTCTGACCACAGGGCCAGGCCGTGTCGCCAGCTCCCACTGTGAGGGGCTGTCGGGGCTGCATCGTGACTAGGGATGCTCACTCTCCCACCCCCTGCGCTGTCCACTAGCTGCCGATATTCTCCAAATAAAGCCTTTTTTCTCAAAGGTCTGTGTCCCCTTCCTGCCCCCATTTTTGTGCCTCCCCTTTCGGAGGGCCTGTCTGGGCACCAGGGTGCCCGCAGGAGTGAGAACCACAAAGAGCTTCTGCACTTCCTTTATTCTCCCTTTTCTGCTGTTTTTTGTGTGTGTGGTGGGGGTCGCTAGGTCTGTTTATTGCTAGTTTTTTTTCAGTGGAGGTACTGGAGATTGAACCCAGGACCTCCTGCACGCTAGGCGTGCATGCTACCATTTGAGCTATACCCTCCCGCCTCTTTTCCGCTGTTTTTAAAGTCACCTGCCTTGAGGGGAGGAAAGGGGCTGGGGGCGCTCGCCAAGAAGCCCCCGGCCCGGCAGCCCCCAGCTCTACCAGTCTGGAGGCGGATGCGTTGGGCTGAACTGCAGCTCCTCCTCCCTACTCCACAGCGGCTCTCCTGGAGTCTCTCCTGGGGTCCCACCAGCTGGGGGGCAGAGCCCAGAGGCCCTGGGGACAGTGGCTGAGCCTCAGGCACTAGGTGGGGCCTCCCCTCCTGTGACTAAGGAGGCGGGGGTGGGAGGAGCTTGTCTCTGAGCTTCTCCAGGAGCAGCAGCGCCTTAATTGCCAGCGTCCTGCAGTCCTCGTCCGGGTCCTTCTGGGCCACGTCTGCCAAAGACAGGACAACATGCAGGCAGTGTCACGCAGCGCCCAGTGGTCCAGCCCCTCAGCTGTCCTTCATCTAAGGCTCCTGAAGGAGCCCCAGCGGCCTCTGAACCCCCGCAGACACCAGCAGAAGGCTCCCTACCCCCTGGGGCTGGGAGCCCCGGCCTGGGGAGGCACCCACACCCATGGCACACGGCCCTGAGCCATCCTGACACGGAGCGCTGGCCGTGATCAGAGACGCCCTCACGGATGGGCCTGCAAACCACCAATGTGGGAGGCTCGTGGGCGGCCTTGATGGGCAGGGTTGGCAGAAATGGAGAGAAAGGCCCCCAGAGCCAGCAGGCCTTTGAGTGCGGCTGCAGCTGAGTCAGGAGCCCCGAGAGTAGGCGCGGGTGTGGTGGCTCTGACGGTGCCATGCAAGTGCCTACAGGTGGGGGTCATAGCAGCACAGGAGGCTTTTTAAAGAGAATGTAGGAGAGGGGCAGCAGTCGGACTGTAGCAAAATGCCAGTCATCTAGTGGGGGTCACTGTGCTCGCTGTGTGACACCTGTAACATTTCTGAGGTCATGGAATTTTCTAGAATGATACAGACATCATCTCTCATACTACAGCACCTTCTCTCAGGGCCCCTGCAGGACTCCCCAAAGTGACCCGACAGCAGCCGTGTCCCCGTCCCCATCCCCATGCTGGGGGACACTCAGTGTGCAGATGGAGAGCGACGCTCACCCTGGGCTGGGACAGCCCTGTGCTGCTCCATGAGCTGACGGACACTGGGACCCTCCAGGCTGCACCAGCCTCCTGCCACCTCACTACCGCAGCGCAGGCCCAGTGCTCACCTGCCAGCCAAGACTGGGCTTCCAGCAGCTCGTCTGGCAGGTCTGCCAGCAGTCGCTCGGCTGGGACGCTGAGAAGTACGGAGGAGACGGCAGACAGCAAGCCCTGGCGCACGTAGCTGCCAAGACGGTGGGAGGGCTGAGCCCAGCGGGGCCCCAACTCGGCACCCTCTCTCCCAGGTCAGGGAAACCCCACCGGCCACAAGAGCACACTCAGCCCCAGCTTGGTCCCCTTCCAAGCTGCGTCCTGGCCACACCTGGGAGCCGCCACCAACCTCCCATTGTCTACTTCCCAGCAGGACTCAGACATCCCCTCCCCAGTGTCCTCAGCCCTGCAGCCACTCACATGTCACCATGGAAACGAAGGGCCCACACGAACTCCAGCAGGGCCTTGCCCATGGGCACAGCCACCTAAAAGGGCAGAAGCCAGTGGGCAGGGGTGCTAGAACCCAGCAGTCCCTGCCTCGGACCCCATCCTTGGGTCCAAAGACTCCTGTCCCAAGGTGAGGCTCACAGTGGGGACAGAACCATGGCGCAGACTCCACGCGAGATGGGGCTGCCACATGCCGTGTCCCAGCTTACCATGGTGTTCACGGACAGGTACATCAGGGCCCCTAAGGTGTGCACCAGTCTCCCAAGAACCAACTGGTCATCTCCCAAAAGGTCGAAGGTCACTAGAGGTCTACAACACAGAACCCAGTGAATGGTGCAGGCCAGGCACCCCAAGGCCAGTTCCCCAACCTCCTGGGCCACCAAGGGACACCCCAAGCCCCTGGATGCCCCTCCTTACTGCCTGTCCCCACAGGGCATCCAGACCCAGAAGGAGAAGGTGTTGGACAGATGCCCGGCCACTTTGCAAGCGCAGGCCTGGGTGAGGGCGCAGGGCCGCCTCCTGCAGGGCCACTGCAGCAAAGGCGCAGCCCCAGCCCTGCCTCTGCTGGGAAGGGCTCCAGGCCAGGCCCTCCTCACCATCCCGAGCCTCATACCCCATGTAAGCAGCAGCAGAGCATGTCTATACTCTGCTCAGGTTGCGGCTGGATGAGGACGGAGTGAGGGGCAGCAGGGTGTGTGCCACCTCAAGGCACCAGAGTGAGGCTCTGCCTTGGCCCCACCATGAACCCGGCATCTGAGATGGAGACCCTGACACCTAATGCCCTCATGTCACTTAATTTAAGACCACAGCAGAGGTCCTGGCCCCTCTGCTCCCCAAACCACACCTAAGCCCCACCCTGGGAACCCTCCTTCCCACAGGTGTCCAGGGCTCCTATTCCCCAAATTACAGGCCTCCAGAAAAGTCACTCACCTGTCGAAAAGCTGGATGAGGGGGAAGAAGAAGTAGCCAGCAACTGAGTTGAATTTGTTGGGGTCAGCAGCTGGTCCCTGCCCCGCAGACCCCTGCCAAAGACACAGGGTCACTAGGTGCCACACTGGGCACAGGGCACAGAGCACAGCCCCTCCCCCAGAGGACTCATGCCAGGGACACAGGCCACGTGCTCTCCTGGAGGGACAGCCCTGTACGGCAGGGGAGGCCGGCAGCACCCACCCCCAAGTGAGAAACGAGAATGTCTCCAGACGTGGCCGGACATCCCGTGGAGCAAATTTAGCCCTGGCCTAGACAAACCCTGATGACCCTGCACACGCCAGGCCAGTCCTTGCTAATGTAAGATTCTTGGGGCTGTTTTCACACCCACACGTGTATTCATGGTTTAAAACCACTTCTGTCTGAGTCAGTCACATCACTCACTTGTACCAAAAACTCTCCCTTCACAGGACACTAGCATGGGTGCCCCCTTGGTGCAGACAGCGCCCAGAGGTCCCGCCCAGGCCCCAGCCTACCTTGGAGACCCGCCGGGTCTTGCTTCTGATGCGCTCCTCCACCACTGCTCGCCAGGCGGGGGTGGCGGGGCTGCCGGGCTGGGGGCCGGGACCTGGGGGGCCCCGCTGGGGAGGCTTCTGGCGGCGCCCGGGCCGGGACAGCTCCTGGGCAGCCAGAGTCAGGACCTAGAGGAGAGGAAAGACCTGGGGCAGCCACAGTCACACTGGGGAGGGATGACATATTCCCTACTTCCAGGTGAAGCAGGTGCTGTAGAAGCCCCCTTGGCACCAGCAGCCTTGGCGGTCTGTGTGGGGAAGCCTCTGGGAACCCCATGGAAAGTCAGTTCCAAGTCCTCAGGCTCACTTCGCTTTGTTGGGGGACAGAAGGGAAAGGTGAACACGCTCCTTGCTGACAAGCCAGAGCCTTCCATCCCCTTGGCCAGGGCACCTCTCTGCCCAAAGCCCATCCAATCCTCACGGGAAAGGGGGAAGGAAGCTCTGGCCCAGGCCACACGTGGACGGGCCCAGTCCCAGACGCCATACATGGGACCTCCTTTCTAGGAAGCACCCAGGACAGGCAAATCCAGAGAGCAGACAAGTGGCTGCAGGGCTGGGGGCCAGGGAATGAGTGTCATGGGGCTTCTTTTTAGGGAGGGAGAGGGTAGTTAGGTTTATTTATTTGCTTGCTTTTTTAATGGAGGCACTGGCGATTGAACCCAGGACCTCATGCATGCTAGGCACGTGTTCTACCACTGAGCTCTACCCTCCTCCACAGGCCTGTCTTTTGAGGGTGATGCAAGCTGTCCTGAAAGTAGGCACATGAGATGGTCACACAACATCGGGAATGCACCAGATGCCCCTGCACCGTTAACGTGGAGATGCTGAACTTCTCTCTAGCGTAGTCTATCTCTGTTTAACTGTGATGAAACGCATGCCATGATGTTCACCATCCTAACCATTGTTAAGTGTACAGCTCAATGGCATTAAGTACATTCACACTATTGTGCCACCACCACTGCCATCTCTAGAACTTTCTCTTCTTTCCAAACTGAAACTCTGTCCCCACTAAACACTGACTCTCCCCACCCCAACCCTTCCACATTCTGTCTCTGTGAATCTGACAGCACTAGGGGTCTCATATAAGCGGAATCATAGAATATTTGTCTTTTTGTGTCTGGCTTATTTCACTGAGTGTAATGTCCTCAAAGTTCATCCACAGTAGCCTATGTCAGAATTTCCTTCCTTTTTAAGGCCAACTAATATTCCACTGTATGAACATACCACATTTTACTTATTTTAAAACAGAATTTTATGGTATGTGCATTACATCCCAGTAAAACTGTTGCTTAATATTTAGAACAAAGAACGCAGCCACGGAAGCCCACACACTGTCAAGAAAACATCAGACACCAGTCCCAGCCTCTCAGATCTGGTATCAGGGAACTCAGGGATGGTCTATGGTCTCATCCATGTAGATTCTGGTCAACATCTGCTCCCCAGCCAGGGTCTCTGTGCCAGGCCGCCCCTCACCCTGCGTTGGGGCACCTTGCGACAAATGGGACAGAGGTCCATTGCACTTACATCTAGAATGTCCATGCGCTGCCGAAGGCTGTAGTTGAGGGCGTAGAACTGTGTGGTCAGGTACTCTGCCACCTACACCAGGCAGACAAGAGGCCACTGTAGGCCACAACCCAGAGGCAGGGCCCCAGTGTGGGCACTACCTGGGGGCACAACGCACACCACACAGCCACAGGGACTCACCCGTACCGGGTCTGTGACTGTGACGGCCACTAGGGCCCTCTGGCGTAGCCCCTCGAATCCTGCCACGCCCGTCTTCTCCTCCAGGTGCAGTAGCACCTTGGCCAGCTCCACGCTCACCTACACACAGGGATCAGGGTACACAAGGGAAGGCACTCATCTCGGAGAGCCGGGGCCTCTGCACCCTCCACCTCCCACCAAGGCAGAGGCCCTGCCACCAAGGCACATGCGAGCCAGACCTGCCGGGACACGTCCACACCAAGATGCCCACCTCCCGTGACCCTAACAGCCCGGCCCCCACTCGTTCACCTCCTGAGTGGCAGCTGGGCTCCTGAAGATCAGCCCCTCAAGGGCCCGCAGGGTTGCCTCCCAGCGCTCCCAGTTCTCGGACGTGGTCAGAGCTGCGCAGAACCCAGATGGCCTCCATCAGCGCCCGCGTGAGGCAGAGCAGGTGGCCAGGGTCTGGGCACTGGGCAGAAGGCAGAAATGGGACAGGACAGTTCCCACCCTGGGCCAGCCTCCCAGGCCTTGGGGAGGGCGCACCTTCCATGCAGTCCCGCACGTACACAGGTGCCTTGCTGCTCCTCAGCTCTGTGTCCCCCGACATGTCGTAGGGGACAAACTCGTCGTCGCTGAGGAAGAAGCACAGCCACGCGGGACTCACGGGTCGCCCAGAGAGCAGAGGGAGCCAGTTGGCTCCCAACCAGAGTCAGGTCCCACCAGCGCCCTCGTGCTCAACCTGTGGGGCTGCCCCCTACCTGTCCAGCTCAGAGTCGGAGCCCTCTGGCTGAGCCTGGGGGCCACCGCTGCTCACCATCTCCTCGTTAGGGGTCTCTGCGGTGAGTGGAGCAACAGGCGGGCTTTGGGGACAAAGACGGACCCTTCAGGGCCACCCCAGTAGTTTCTGGTCCCAGAACCCAAGCTTCCTCAGGAAATGTTCTCTCCACCCCCACCCTCGTCTTAGCTTCTGTCTCAGTGACAATAAGATAGGAGTAACAGGTGTGCAGGAGCCAGCCAACCATGCCCAGAGCTCCAGGTGGGGACCAGGGGGCACGGAGACCCTCACCCTGCCTCCGAGGGGCTGTCAGCCGCAGGCTGTGGGGTGGCCAAGGCCAGGAGCTCACGGGTCAATTCATCCTCTTCATACTGTGACACAGACGAGGGAAGAGGGCTGGGACGGGAGCAACTGGAGCAGCACCGCCAGGCCCCTCCAAGGCTCCCCCATCACAGCTTCTGGCAGCCAGTGGCCTTTCAAGAGCAACTGTCAAAGTGTCCCCCTCCACAGAGGGTGGCACTGGGGGGCTAAAGGCTGGAGGGGCCACCTGAGGGAGCTAGGAATACCCTGGAGACACAGCAGATGTGGCATCGTCTCCAAGGATGTCCCAGAGGGCTCAGCAGACAGAGGAGTGGCCTGAGAGTTTGTCTAGAGAAAATGCTTCTAAACACTGTAGGGAATCCATCCGGGGTCACGTGCTGGGCAGGAGTTGAGGGGCCAGGCCTCCCCACCCAGCTGGCCTCAGCAAGGTGGCCAGGGCCAACACACAGATGCGCCACGGGCCTGGATCCAGGAAAGTGGGTTGCATCGGGGCAGAAGTGATGGTAGCTTAGGGAGGGCACAGCCAGCGCAGCCCTCGCTCACCTGGAACCTCAGGGGAGGCCCCTCGGGGTGGATCTGGGCACTGGCCACCTCAGCCACGATCATTCCCAGGCGGCGCACAGCGGGCAGGCTGCTATCCAGATGACTCTGCACTCCCGCCATCAGGCTGGCCAGCAACTCTGGAGGCGCCAACGTGCACAGGCTGAGTGCCAGGGGGCATCATGGATGGGGATGGGGCGCCCATCCCGCCTGCTCACCGTCCCGGCAGTCCTGGAGCTCTGCCTCCCCCAGATGCGCCAGGCACACGAGGATGGCCTTGCTGATGTAGTGCTGCTGTGCCAGGGGTGCGCGGCGGATGGCACTGCTGCTGCCCCACGTCTCCAGGAGCTCCTTCAATGCCTGGAGGGCTGCAGCCAGTCAGACAGCCCACCTGCCTCCCCATGGGCCTCAGTGCCACTGTCCTCACCAGCCCCAGGGAGGCTCCAGTCAGCGCCCTCCCTCCCAGGCAGGAACCTCTCTCCTCTGATTCCTGCCACAAGGTGGTCCCAGGACACCACAGGGACTGAAGGTTCCTTACCTGTATGAGGAGCGGGCGCCGCTGGCTGTCCATGGCCAGGTACCCTAGCAGGCTCCGCAGCACGGGTGTCTGCGACAGAGCCAGGCGTCCTGTCAGTCTGCCAGGCAGACATGGTGCACCCAGCCAGGGAGCCCAGGAGTGGGAATGTGTCTGGGCTGAAGGACAGCGATGTTTCCAGGGCAACCAAGCACTGCCCCAGCCCCACCTGTCACAGTCATCTCCCTTGGACCTGGGGCAACCGGCACCCTCACCGTGTAGCGGTACTGTAGGAACAGGAGCTTCTGGGTCATCACAAACTGGGCCTTCTTACTCTTCATCACCAGGTTCCCCAAAAGCCACGACAGGACTTCAGGCCTGCAGGGCACAGCCGGGGCAAGAGGGAAAAGCATGAGCTCCAAGTCCTGACAGATCTGCGCTGGACCCCGGGCTCCGCATGCACCACCGGGGAGCCAGGCAGGCGCTTCAGCTCTGAGTCAGTTCTGACTCTCCTTCCTCCTAGTAAACGCAGGAATCAGGCAGCCCCTGCCCTACCCTGACAGAGTCCAGGTGAAATGCTCCATCTAGAGCAGGGCAGCCAGCTCTCCCACAAAGGGCCAGAAAGCAAAGATTCGAAGTTTATGGGCCATCAGGTTCTGCAGAGACGCTGTAGTCAGGATCAGCCACAGGCAGATACATACGGGACCGAACATGGCTGTTTTGTCAATAAAACTTTACTTCTAAAAACAGGGGGAGGGCCACATTCGGCCCACAGGCCTTAGTATGCAGAGCCAGATCAGGACTAAGAGACCCCTGCTTCCTTCAGCGAGTGAGAGCCCGACACGCTCTCCAGCCAGCACAGAGAAAGTGGGGCTGCATTTCCCCTCCCTTGTCCCTCAAGATTCTACACAAAGACATGAAGACTCAAAGAAAAAGAAAAAATCAAGAAAACTGGAAAAAGTCAAGGAGAAAGACCCATACAAGCTGACCTACAGCCCCGGGGCAGGGAGCACGGCAGCCCTAGGAGACAGAGAAGGCTAAACCCTACTCAGGCACCCACCGTGTGGAAGGCTCGTGTAGCCGTCAAGATGCCTGTGAAAAGCCACAGACCCGTGCACGGCCGGGAGAGCCGGTGTTAAGGTACCTCTGCTCATGAGAACCCAACACACAGGCAAGTAAAACAACATGATCAGATGGTTCACAATAACTTCAAGACACACACCCTCAGCCAGAATCAAAGAAATGCAGAGTCAAACACAGAGGAAACATCCTTGGCAGAGAAACAGGTCCCTCAGGCTGGGAGACCATCTGGAGGCACATGGATGACCACCGAGACAACCCAGCACTGCCTTTCCTGCAGACCTCCGTGAGCACAGAGACAAAGGCAGACATGTGCACAGAAGGCACTGCAGCCCCGGCAGAGGGCGGAAAGGACCGGCCTGGCTGTGCAGGACCAGGATGGCCAACCCTGTCAGCAGTGAGGAAGCATGGGCATTTGCACAGCCAAACTCTAAGAAAGGACCGGCCACCTTTCCAAGGGGCCACCACTCATGCCCCGCGAGTGCTGACCCCATGCAGACAGGCAAATAAAGCATCATCTGGGTCCCCAGCACCCGCCCTCCTGGGAGAGAAGTGTCTGCAGCAGGAAGGATGCCTTGCTTCTTACCCCGAGGCAGCTTCCACCAGCCCTGTCAGTACAGCCTCCATGGCCCGGTCGGGCACGCGCTCCACCAGGCGCCAGCAGACCCGCTGCCAGAGGCAGCTGCCCTGGGTGAGCGCTGTCAGCCGGGGCACCAGCACACCCAGGAGCTCCTCTGTGGGGAAGCAAGTGGGAGTCCTGAGCCCGGGGCCCGTCGGGTGGACAATGACTGCAGTCCCCACACAGGGACCCAGGACAGCCAGTATCGGCTCACCAGGACCAGGCCCAGGCGAGGGGACCGCAGCAATCTCCCCCCAGGGCACCCACACTGCCCCCCCCTCCAGGACAGCCAACAGGAAGTTCTCCCAAGACAGGAACACTCACTCTGTCTCCCATGGACACAGGCTTTTCCCAGGACCTGAGACAGGAAGGAGACGGAGCAGTCCAAGCCACCTGCAACAGGAAGGAGCGGCAATAAGGCCATCAACACGCACCTGATCAAGTGGGGACAGACCTTGCTCCTGGGTAGACAGACTCAGCCTTGTAAAGATGCCAGCTCGTTCAGTCCAATTCCAACCTTACCAGCGCTGTTCCTAACTCCGAGAGCCAGTGAAGATAACCACTTAAAAAGCCTTATGTTCCCATGCTTAATGGTCACAACAGTCCTACGAAGTGGGGACGACTGTCAGGGTACCAGAGAGGAGGTGAGCCTGGCCCAGGCAGTCAGCTATGCAGGGCAGGTGGGGGCTCCGAGCCGCCCACAGGGAGGAACTGAGGATGCTGGTACAAGGAGGGGGCTGGTAGCAGCAGCTGGCCCAGAAAAGCCAGGATGATGAGACCGACCAGGAGACAGGCAGGACCCACACATGATGAAAATGCAGTATCTGCGGTCTAAAGATGGGTGTTTGGGGTCCTGCAAAGAATTCAATGCAGCCACTTATAGAGCGCAGGAGACGTGTTCCAGACCCGTTCAAATACCCTGGCGCTCTCTCCCAGCCAGAGCAGGAGGCTGGGCAACCCGGCAGGAACCCAGTCTGCACCCTCCAGCTGGAGAAACATGGGCACATGCCTCACCCCACTGTGATTCCCTCACCCACGATAGTGACGCTCTGGGGACATGACTGGTGGGAGCAGAGGGTGTGCAGGCACAAGGGGGCTACACAGACCACACAGCCATGTCCCCTCACCAAGGGCCGCCTGGCCATCTCCTAGGGCGGCAGCTCAGCTGCGTGAGGTTCCTGAGACCCCTCCACTCATTCCGGCCAGGAACCTGGATGAGAACACAGGCTTCAGCCACCATTCCCAGTCTCCCAGGGAGACCCAAAGAGAAGAGCATGTTGGCCAAGTTCTCTGAGGGGAACGAAGCCCATGCACTTAACCAGATGGGAAGCGTGGGTACTTGAACCCTCACAACCCACATCCTTGAGGGCAGAGAAGGCTCGTGACGTGGGTATGGCTCCAGGTCCAAAGACACAACCCTTAGGTCCATCTCTCTCAACAACCCAGCCCAAGTTGGCCACTACTCTGAGCACTGGGTCAGCTGTGCTAGGGGCAGACAAGCCCAGTCTGAAGCTCACTCCGGGGGAGAAGCCAGACAACAGGGCGGGGCCTTAGTGGATGGTCAGTCCAGGGAAAGGAAGAGCCAGCAGCTGCCACGCTATACAGGGGGACCAGGAAGATGGCCTTGAGAAGTGGCACTGGAGCCTGGAGCACCATGGGCCCCAAGCAGGAACACGTCAGAGCTAGGAGGTAGAAGCAGAGTTACAAGAAGGTTCTGAGCAGAGAGAAACACGGCATGCCTTATTTTTAACAGCACCACACAGCTGCTCTGTTTGGGAGGCTGTGGTGAGAATCCAGGCTTGGGCCAGGGTGGGGGCAGCACACGAATAGGGGGATCAGGCTCCTCCTGGGCGTCAAGAGGCAGAGGAGCCAGGGGTGTCTCTCAGATGTGCGTGGGCCTACACTGCGGGGAAAGGTGACAGCTCAGCCAGCCTGACTGCCAGAGGTCACCACCTAACTCCCATTTCCACGTGGGCTGCCACGGCCCCCAGACTTCTCCCTGCTCATGGAACACACGGGGGAAGGCATGTTTAAGATGCTCCAAAGACTGTAATTAGCCGAGAGGGTGGGCGGGAAACCACTCTCAGTGTCCCCAGGCGCTGAAAGCATCCTCAGAGTCGGCCCCCAGTGCTGCCTCCAGATGCCAGAGAACGGAGTTCCTCCACCCACGATGGCCATGGGACAGACCCACACCGACAAGGAGACAGGGACCATGGCCAGCAGCCCCCTCAGACAGACCCTCTGCACAGTAAGAGCTCTCTGGTTTCCAGATCATGGATGTTCCCTTATGTTGAGTGAGGCCAGGCAATGAGCAGCTCCACCTGGGCTTCACCGGACGTCCAACCCAGAACTTCCCCCTGCAGTCAGAGGTCAGCCTCACCTCCAAGGCAGCCGAGAAGTGAACAAAACTTCACAGGTGGATTGCTGCCACCCCACACAGGAGACAATGTCTGACCCACCAACGGCACCACCCAGAAACTTCAAAGTCCACGGAGGCTGGAGAGGCCAGAGAGGGACGGTGGGAGGCGGGAGGAGATGGCTGGAAGAAAGGGCCTCACCTCGGAGAGACTCCACAACCACCTGCAGGGCCTGCAGGAGCTCCTCACCGAGCAGAGGGAAGTAGTTTTGAGGGAAGAATCCAGCCAGGTTCTCCCGCTGCAGGCGGTTGCCCAGGTGATCAGGTAAGCCCACCACCTTGCTAAGGAGTGTCTCCTGGAGCAGCGAGAAGGCCGGCTCCGTCTGCTGTCGACATTGTCCCTCCATCACAGCGGCCATCCTGCCTGCGCTCAGGAACCGGGCCAGCAGCCGTGCCATCTTCATCAGACGGAAGCTGGGGCTGAACCAGGAGCAGATGCAAATAGCCACACTTAACAGTGGGCTCAATGCAGCTTCCCCACCTTGGAATTACTGGACACACCACCCTCCTGTCCTGCTCCACACTGGTTTCCATGCAGTACTTGGTCTTTATCACAGCAACTCCTGAAAACCCAGCTTCAAAACGACAGCATTCCTGGAAGGACCACAGTGTGCCCTGATGCTGAGTGCGTTTGCTGCAGTGCCTCACAGCAGAGCTGGGAGACACACAGTGAAAAGGACCCAGGAAGATGGCCATGCCTACTGCCTACCTGTCCCACCTAAGCCCAGAGCTGACCCATTGGCTTAGCTGCTGACACGGCAAGACAGAGGGCTAGAGCCTTCCCATCCCAGAAATGAACACATCCCAGTTTTAATTCAGTGCTCTGCTGGGCAACAGTTTTACTCTCACTTTTCAGGATGCAGAATTCTCACAGAATTTGGAGAACCTGCTGATTTGAAATCCTTCAGATGTTACAAGCCCCACTCACCTGGCAGCACCCTCGATGGCCTCCATCAGCACCAGGAAGGCTTGATCAGCTGGGCCCTCCAGGAAGAAGCTGGCCCACAGCTCCTCCAACTGGCCATCAGGCAGCAGCTCCAGCCAATCCGGGCTCAGTTTGCCGACAAGGCATCTGAGAAACGTGGAAAAGTGGATCCTGGCAAACTCCTCCTGCTCCTCAGGGAGGGCTGGGTTCTCCGTTTCACCAAGATACCGCTTCAGGGATCCCAGAGTGGAGAAGATGCAGCCCCCATCCTCAGACGATGAAAGGGTGTGAACAGCCTCCCGGACAGTGAGCCGGACAGTGGAGAGCACAGGATCCATCCTGGAGTTCACGGTAAAGGCACGTGAGAAGTCCAAGTCCACCATCACCCATGTGGGACTCAGACTTGGATAAGGAAGTATTTTTTACATACCCTCTTGACTTCATATTAAGCTTCCTGGGACCCCATTCCTCCTCACCCCTGCTGTCACCCAGCAGTGTTCCCTCCAGGCAGCATCCGTCGCTGTTTCACCAAGAGCCATTTCATGGCTTGAGGCTCTCCATGGTGCCTTCAGCAATAGGGCAACCATGTGTCAGAGTCTGGAGACATCTTTAGATGTCAAAACCAGGGGTGCTACCATGCCCCTAGTGCCTCAGTAGAGGCCAGGAATGCCCATAAACATCCCATGTACGCAGGACAGGCCCCAAAGATTATCCAAACCCAAATGTCAGTGGTGCTGAGGTAGGAAGACCCACCAGCACTTCTAACTCCCTGATGCATCCATCTGTGGTTCACCTTGACAAGCTCCCGTCCTTCCCGGAAACCAAAACTATCTGCTGGTAGTATTTACTTTGGGTCGGGCACCCCTGCAGGAACCAGTGCCATTAAGTAGGCACCTGTCTGTCACCTGTGCACCCTGCCACTAAAGAAAGCTGCATTAGGGGCCCAAGAAGGGTCCCCACGAGCCTGGCCCTCCCCGTTCAGCCAGGTCCCTTTAGGGGTGTGCAGACCGTTTAGAGAGCGCCTGTCCCCACGCCCGCTCCCCAGCGTGTACGTGGAGCCCACCTAGCGGCGCGGCGGGAGGGGGCCCCGTGGTGGTGGGCAGGGGGCCTCGAGGGACGGGAGGGAGCCTGAGGGCGGGCAGGGGTCTCCGGGAAGCGCGCACCCGTCGGGTCCACTGAGTCGCCGGGGCGCTCTCGGGCCTCGCCAACTCCGCCAATGCCGATCGGTCACCGATTCGCCACGGCCTCCGCGGCCCAGCTCCGCCCTCGGTTCCCGGCCCAACGCACGCGGCTGCAGAGCAGGAGTTTCCTGGACCTGGGCAGAGCCGCTGCTGAATTTTTTGAGCCAGAGGCGCCAGTCCCCCGCCTGCTGTTCGTGAAGAATCTGCGAGCCGGAAGAGGAGCGGGACGGGCGGCAGCATCTGCGCCTGCGCAGGAGCCGGCCTCGCGTGGGTGTGGTTTATGATAGGCGGGGCTGCGCCCCACCTGGTTGGGGGCCCAGTTCCTCGGCTTTCTAGAGGCGCAATCCTGCCTTCCCTCTCTCTACCTCCGTGGACGTCTTCCTGCAGTGATCTCCTCCCACCCTCCCTCCGCTAGCAAGCCCCAATTCTATCCGTAACCCACTCGTGCTCGCATCCACAAACACCTACTGAGCACCGACCACATGTGCTGTCTTGCCGCCCGCACAGAGGCAGAGTCCCGCTTTCCTCGGGCCTAAGCCTTTGCAGGGAAACGCACCGCATTGAAGCAGTCGAAACTGGGGTGATTTCGGGTATTGATGGGTGCGGCGGTATAGATGCTAGGACAGGTGCTGCACCGTTCAGCCCGGTAGCCACCAGCCACCGGGTCAGTTCCTTGGTCACAGTGGCTGGCCACGTTTCAAGGGCCCTATGGCCACCTGTGGTAGAGGCTGCATTAAGGCATAGCACAGGGGTGGGACCTTCCGTCTTGGCAGAAGGTCCTAATGATGGTGTTGGAGAACGATCTGGGAAGATCTCTCAAGGAGGTGCCATTTCAGCCTAGACGGCCGTTGAGGAAAAACCTGGGGGACATTTATTCATTCAACATACATTAACCAAATTCCTGCTGTGCTCAGCAAGCACTCTTCCGGGGCAGAGAATGAAGCAAAGTTCCTGCTCACACGTCAGGGGGACAAATAAAGTACATGTGCAATATATTAGATGCCAAATAGTGATAAGAAAAATTAGGGTAAGAAAATGAGCGATAGAAGACTGTCTCCTTTTAGAAGGTCCACCCTGGGTGCAGTTAGGAGAACGGACGGTAGGGGGCAACCGAGAATGCAGGGAGCCCAGTGGGGCGGCCTGAGCTAGGACCGGCGTGGGCCAGGTGGCGTGTTGGGGCTAGCCTAGGAAATCTCCGTGGAGCAGGCGGGATGGATTGGATGTGGGTGTGACTGGAGAGAGGAGTGGAGGATAACGCCTGGGACTCTGCAAATTCCTCCTAGGATGCTCCTGGATTAGAGCCTTCACTCCCAGTTCCTTCCACCTCTGTCCCCACATTTTCTTGAATCCTATCACCTGGCAATTTCTCAAGAGACAGTGCACAGGATAAATTTCTTAAGCCTGTGCATATCTGAAAAGCCTTTATTCTTTGCTCCAGGTTGACTCACATTTAAGCCCGATGCACAATTTTATCAGCACCACAACTCTAACCTTCTGATCTAGTGGGCCACTGTAGATGCTCAGTTTTATATGAAAATCATCTCATTCAGAAATATTAAGATTTGTTTCTCTGTCTTTGGCAGCCAATTTTGCTGCTAAGATGGTCAACAGTTCTCTGGGGAAAGTCTCCATCCTTCCCACGTGACCAGGTTTTTCTCTCTGGATACTTTTAAAGGATCTTCTCCTCCTGGTGTCTGACACTAGTCAGGATGAGACTTGGAGTCAGTCCTTGACCAATGAAGGGCCAAATCCTTCCTTGAACTGGTGCTCTCTGCTGTGTGGTCTTGACATGATGGATGCCCTTGGCTGGGAGACTTTCCTAGATTATCTTCTAACAGTCTCTTCCCCTATTTTCTGTAGTCTTGCTTGCTACAGTTTCTTTTCATTGGATTGACCTTGAAAGTTATATTTTCTCTCTTCTTTTTATCTCTTTGTCTTTTGGCCCGAATTTTGGGCAATTGCTTCAAATCTACCTTTTATTTTTTCTGTGATATTTATTTACTTGTATTTTATTTTACTTTTTATCTAATTGTTTAATTACTTTTGGGTTTTTTTTTTAAATCATGGTTTTTCATTTCCAAGAGCAACTTCTTCTTTTCTGATGGTTCCTTTTTTCATAGCACCCGTTTCTTCTTGCCTTGTGGACACAAAGCTTTTCTTGTCTTTCCGAGGGTTTATTTAGCATGCTTTTAAACTTTTCCTTGGCCCTCTGCATTGTCTCCCAATTTCTTTTCTGTTTGGGCAGATTTCCATCTCCCATGTGGATAGGGACGTGTTGTCATGGGCTCTTGCCTGGTGATAAATACACGTTTTCTCCCTCCTCCGACCTGGGGGCAGGTGCCTGACTGTGGCTCCTGCTTCTGGAAGCTGGCAGAACCCTCAGATTCACACAGTTCAACAGGTAGACGTTTATTTCAATACCTTATTGTAAACATTACCCTTAAAATAAATTTTGTGATATGTATAACTTCCACTAAGTTCTTTTTTAAAAAAGAACGGAAGATAAAAAAGATCGAAAGGAAAAAAGTCCCCCATCCCCACACCTGGGGCCTGCACACCTGGAGTCTTTCTCCAGGGCATTGCTGTCCATTTAAAATATGATGTAAGCCCCTTACATAGTATTAAATATATTAGTAACCATACTAAAAAATAAAAAGAAACAGGTAAAGTTTTAAAATGATACATTTACCCCAATCCATCTAGAATATTACAATTTCAACATATAAAGTACATAAAATCTGATGATTAGTGAGGTAGTTTACACTCCTTTTTTGCACTAAGTCCTGGAATCCAGTGTGTAACTTGCACCTGCAGTTGATTTCCACTCAGACTGGCCTTGTGTCAAGGCTCAACAGTCACACATGACCTCAAGCTCCAGAGAGCCAGCCAACCATGTCCTGGGGCCAGGCTGGTATGCAGGAGCGGTGCACAGCACAGATGGTCAGGGAGGAGGCAGGGGTCCGGTGACTCTATCCAGGCTGACACGAGTCTTTTCACTTTAACCTGCACCTTGCCTCAGCCCCCCACCATCCCTGGACACCCCCCAACCTCTCAAACCTCTCTGTATTGGGCAGAATGGTGGCCCCAAAATGACACCTTCAAGTCCTAACCCCCCGAACCTGTGAGTTTATTCAGAAAAGCCATCTTTATGGATGTAATTAAGTTACAGATCTCGAGGGAAGATCATCCTGGAATATCCAGGTGGGCCCTAAATCCAATGACTGGTGTCCATTTTTAAAACAGAGGTACTGGGGATTGTACCCAGGAACTCGTGCAAGCTAAGCACGTGCTCTACCCTCCCCCCTAAATGACAGGTGTCCTTATGAGACAGAAGAAACGCACACAGGAAGGGGAGAAGCCGTGTGAATACGCAGGCAGAGGTTGGGGTGATGCTGTTACAGGAACACGAGGAGCTGGACGCAACAGGAAGAATCCTCCCCAGGAGCCTTCGTGGGGAGTGTGGTCCTGCTGACACCTTAATCTTGGACTTCCAGCCTCCAGAGCCACAGGAGAATATATTCCTGCTCCCACCCCCTGGAGGGTTCATCCCATACAGCAGCCCTAGGACACGGACACACTCCTTGCCCCTCAGGGTCCCCCTCTGCAGCTCTCTCTGCTCTGCAGGATCAGTTGACACACCTGTTCTCCTTTGTTTCCTTGCTGCCATCCAAGTGACGCTTGGGGATAGGAGACCAGCATCTGTGCACGGCCACCACGTTTAAAGTCAACTCTTGGCCTTGACAGCGGTTTTAACCTGCTCCCATCATTGCGTCACAACTGTCCATGGACCTGGCTCTAGGATGAGGTCCCCCCTGCCCCCTATTCACCCAGGCAGACAGTCTGTTAGTTTCCTGGGGCTGCTGTAAACAGTGGCCACAAACAGGAGAGCTTAAAGCAACAGCAGTGTTTTCTCTCATATCCCTGGAGACGAGAAGTCTGAGGTCAAGGTGTCAGCAGGACCATGCTCCCGTCAAAGGCTCTTGGAGATGATGCTTCCTACCTCGTCCAGCTCCTGGTAGTCCTGTGGCGGCATCACCCCAACCTCTGCCTCCATCTTCACACAGCCTTCTCCCCTCCCCATGTGTGTCTTCTCTTCTGTCTCTTCAGGACGCTTGTCCTTGGATTCAGGGCCCACCCAAATCCAGGATGTCTCAACTCAAGATCCCTAATTACAGTCATGAAGACCCTTTTTCCAGATAAGTTCACGTTCACAGTTACCAGACTCAGGACTAAGATCTACCTTTTGAGGGGCCACCATTCAGCCCACTACACAACCTGGTCCCAAAAGGAAATTAGAGTGGCTCCCAATCCCATTTGCTTTGCCTGACACAAGGGCAAGAGACAAGCCTCACAGGATGTGCTGTGCACGGCCAGGATGCTGGACCCCACCGCAGACTTGGCTCTAACATCTCCCTAGGCCCCAGTGGGATCCCTGTCATGTGGGAACATGAGTCCGTGCGCTTCTGCTAAAACAATCGCCTCTGTCTGCCAGCTGGACCCAGGCTTGCACCCAGTAGAGTTATTTTCCAAAGAAACTGTTTGCATCTGTTTTAAGCTCGTGTCCTTGGGAACCTCCAACTCTCCAGAGCAAATGCCTTTCGTTAAAGTAGCAGAAAGTACCTGACTCCCAGCTGGAGGAGAAAAAGGAAAACCACTCCCCAGGAGAGCTGGGAGGAGCGTGGGGAGAGGCAGCAGCTTGAAGCAGGCAGGGTGCCTCCCGCTCCTCGTCCTGCTCAGAATGGGCTGCCCAGGGAGGAAACCCCTGTTTTTCTTCCTCCTTTTTGTGCTTATGTACCTGCCTGGGGCTTTGTTGCAGGAAGCTGGCCCTGTGAGGCAAAGGAAACCATTTTTCGAGAGGCTCCGTAGACTAGAGGAACAGGTAAGTATACCCACCATTTGGGACAGTTGGGTTTTTTTAATTGATAGCAGACAAAGGACAGATGGTACAGAAACAGTAGTCAGCTTCTGTGCTCTGTGGGCTCAGAATGGAGTTTCCAGTTCTTTTTATAAGCTGACTATCTTCACCGATGGTTGGAAACCTGCAATAGGTTTGGTGGGCTCCATTCTGAATACAAGCCAGCTGAGTGTGAGGGTTGGGCGGGACCGTGGGTAGTGGAGGGCAGTCTACTGGGCTTGGGGCACGAGGTCTTAAGTCCCCTACAGAGCAGAGACTCCTGTGTGCGTTCATGGCAGGTTCCTGGGTGCCCCACCTGCATCAGGGCTGTACCAAGCTCTCCCTACTTTGACCCTACAAACACAAAGCCCATCCAGCTATGGGTCTGCTGGCAGGTAGGATCCTGAGGGTCACAGGGTGAAGAGCGTGGGGCACAGGGTGGGATGGGAGCTGGGCCGTGGAGCCCTCACTCCCTGCAGCGCAGAGCTGGGGCTAGAGCCAGGGCTGGTGGCGGAGATCAGCCAACACCTCACTGCATTGCTGTGAGGATAGAATCCCCCGTGACTGCCCGTGTTCTCTCTGCAGTTTCAGAGGTTCCAAGAGGCGGCACTAACGCACCTGCAGGGCATTGCCAGCAACTACAACCTGTCCTTCGATTTCGAGGCCCGGTTCCAGAGTCTGGCCCACAGGAGCCAGGCTGTGGCCCTAGCACTCAACCAGTCGCAAGCCACCATGCAGGAGGACCTGGGCCACCTCAAGACCTGGATGCGGAAGACACAGCGCAGAAGCTGGAAGGTGGACTCCAGGCTGCTGGCCTTAGACACCGCCCTGAGCGAGAGGAGCCGGCAGTGTGCCCGGGAGAGGAAGGAGCAGGAGGCGCAGAGGGACGCCCTCTCCAGCCTGGCCCTGGATGTGTGGGCCCTGCAGGATGCGCTGGCTCACCTGATGCCCCTTGTCCAGAGCCAGGGTGCCCGGCTGGCCACTCTTGAGGGGCAACTACAGGTGGCCAGCCCTGGCACAGCCGCCCCGGGGGTGACCCCAGCCCAGCCTAGATCATCAAGCCCGAGCTCCCCGCAGCTGCAGCGGGGCAGGCAGGCACTCGGGGCTCCACCTGAGCCCAGGGAGCCACCTCTGGACTTTATTCGCCCTCTCCAGGGGACGCACAAGCTCCCAGGTCCAGGCAGCCAGCGGGCACGGACCCCCGAGAGCCCAGGAGAGAGTAAGCAGCATGCCTGCCCTTCCCCGTTAATCTCCATTTTTCCCTCTGGTGCCTCCTGGGGCCTCCAGTCCCCTTCAAAAGGCCTTCTTCCCAGGGCTTTGGGGAGACGACACTGCTCTCCACCCACCGAGCCCCACCCCAGAGGAAAGGAACCATCCAGGTGACAGCTTGTCTGCAAGTCAGGCTACCCAGGGCGCACACCTGCAGGCAGTAAGTGCCCACTCAGAGTTGGCGATCACCCTCAGTAGTGCTAACCGTATCCCAGGAAGTCCTCAGCCATCGACAGCAGGAAACCTCTGCAGGGCCCCAGCCTCAGCCGGCACCCCGTGGGGTCTGTGCCCACCCATGGAGGCCCCCCAGTTCTGCTTTTCCATATCCGATCTCCTAGCTTAGGGTTTCCTGACAGCGGCCCCACTGGCATTTGGGGTTGGGTAGTCCTTAATTGTGGGGTGTCCAGGGTACTGGAGGGTGTTTAGCAGCATTCCCAGCCTCCCCACCAGATGCCAGCTCATCTTTAACTCTCAGTTTGGACAGGGCTGCTTCCTCTGTCTGACTTTGCAGCCCGCAGAGTCCCATTAAACTGAAGCAGGTTTCCCTCCATCTCCATGGTTCTAGGGGCCTCACCAATATGACCGGGATGACTGGATGACCTGGAGGGACCCACCAGGGCTCCCATGAAAGTGGGGGCTATAGGTTTGGGGGCCCCAAAATTCTGACAAGCAAAACTGTCTACAGATGTTGCTAGATGTCCCCTAGGGGCATGGTCATCTCCAGCTGAGGACCATTGCCCTGGATTATGACAAGAGCCACTCAAGTGAAGAGAGGACCTGGGAGCTGGCCACAGAAGCCCTCTGCCCTGGCACCCAATAGGTGGGCGGGCTGAAAATGCAGATTTCCTCGCTCAGCCCCCAGCCTGCCAATCAGAACCTCAGATCAGATTCCCCACCCCTGCCCCACCCACTCTTCCATCAGGTAGATCTGGCAGGAAGTCTGGTCAAAGGAGTTATGCTCCCAAAGATGTCCACGTCCTGGTCCTGGACTTTGTGGATGTGTCACCTCACAGGTGAGAGAACTTTGCAGATGGCATTAAGGATTTTGGAATGGGAGTGGATCCTGGATGGTCCCATCGACCAGTGTCATCACAGGGGTCCTCATAAGATGGAGGCAGGAGGGTCAGTGTCAGGGATGGAGAGGTGAGGACAAGAGCAGAGGTGAGAGGGCAGCAAAAGGCTTCCCCGAGAGCTTCCAGAGGGACCAGCCCTGCCCATACCATGATTTTAGCCCAGGGAGATCCCAAATGTGACTTCTGACCTCCAGATTGTGAGATGCTAAATTTGTGTCGTTTTGAGCCACTGTATTTGTTGGAATTCGTTACAGCGGCCACAAGCCATCACCCAGGGCTCCCTGTTGGTGAGGAGTGCAGCTCAGGCTCACTCTCAGCAAAGTACCTGGTTGTCAGTCTTCCCATCCGTACAATGGGGCTGATGGCATCAGGATAAATGAGACGCCGCCTTCACCCTTTGTGCTCAATCGTGGTCAGCCACCAGGGGTGTTAGGCTCACCCGCCTGGAGAGCAGTGCCTGTGACTTGGGTGCTCCTGGGTGACCTTGTGGTACAGGCTTTCTTTCCTCCCTCCATTTCTAGTTTGCAATGTGGGCCCAGTGCTTGTCTTCCCAAATGCCTCCACCAAGAACGTGGTCTTCCTTTGCCCTGGCTTCCTCACCAGCCTGCGGGCCCTGTCCATCTGCAGCTGGATCCGCACAGCCTCAGGCCACCTGGGCACCCTCCTGTCCTATGCCACTGAAGAAAATGACAACAAGTTGGTTCTGCATGGCCGCGATTCCCTGGTCCCCGGCTCCATTCACTTTGTGATTGGAGATCCGGCCTTCAGGGAGCTGCCCCTCCAGCTTCTGCTAGATGGCCGGTGGCACCATGTGTGTGTCATCTGGACATCCATCCTGGGCAGGTACTGGCTCCATGTGGACTGCAGGCTAGTGGCCACCGGCTCCCGCTTCAGGGAGGGCTACGAGATTCCTCCCAGAGGGTCCCTTGTGCTAGGTCAGGAGCAAGACAACGTTGGGGGTGGGTTTGACAGCTCTGAGGCCTTCGTGGGGAGCATGGCAGGCCTGGCCATATGGGACCGGGTACTGGTTCCCGGGGAAGTCTCAAACCTTGCCACTGGGAAGGAGCTCCCAATGGGCGCCATCCTGACGCTGACCAGTGCCATATCGGTAGGCGGATTTGTGCAGAGGGTAAACTGCAGCTGCTTACAGCTCTGTCCATGAGGCCTCACTACCCGGCAATGTGCTCATGCTGTGGGCTGGAGAGAGGAGTGAGTCTCCAGCCATGTTTGGCCACCCCCGACTCCAGCATGCTCCAAAGAGGGTCCCCCTCTGCTGCCTCTGACCTGGGCTGGGCACATCTGCCCCATAATGTAGGATGTGAGCTTCCCAAGTGTGTGTGTTGTGGGGTGGGTGAGGGCCCACAGGCAGTGCCAAGCCCTGGGATCCCAAGGACTGCGTTCTTTCCCTCCCTGTGGCATTCTTACGTCTCCCCCTCTTTGTAGAATGACCCAGCCACTTGGGACTGCTGGACTGCAGTGGGGCCTCTCCTCTGGGTGTAGGTTTGGAGCAACTGCAGGCCCGTTTCTGGAGAACTCCTGTTTTCCTTGCATTTGAACTGTTGTGGCCCTCTCTCCACATGCCTTGTGAAAGTTTCCCTTTGGGTGATCCTTGTTCCAACATCTCTCATGAGGAGGGCTGGGGATCCACTTCCTGGCCCCATTGCTACAGCCCCCCTTCTCCGGGAGCCCTCAGGGTTTCATCAAAGTTCTGTGATGGTTGGTGAGGTGGCCAGAGCCTCTGGGAAGGGGGCCCGCACAGGGAGCAAGCAATTCAGAAGTGTACATTAACGATAGGTGAGCAATGATTTTACAGCGACTGTATTAGGGTGTAATTTATATGCTATGAAATTCACCCCTTGTAAGTGTACAATTCAAAGATTTTTAGTATATTTGCCGATATGCAACCGTCACCACAGTCCAGTTTTACATTTCCGTTGTCCTCCCCCAAGAAATCATGCCTGTTAAGGGTCACTCCTGTCCCCATCCAGCCCCTCCTCCAGCTCTGCACCCACTGACCTGCTTTCAGTCTCTGTGGATTTGCCTGTTCTGGACATTTCACATAAATGGCCTCATTCACTCTGTGGTCTGTGGTGTCTGGCTTCTCTTACACAGCATCATGTTTTCCAGGTCCATTGGTGTTGTAGCGTGTGTCAGTGCTTCGTTCCTTTGCGTGGCTGAACAGCATTCTGTTGTAAAGGACCACGTTTTGTGTATCCATTCATCAGTCTATCGAAACTTGAGTGGTTTCCGGTTGGTGGGCTCTTGTGAATGAAGCTGCTATGCACATTCTCATGTGAGTCTTTGTGTAGGCATATGTTTTCATTTCTCTTGAGCAGATACCTAGTAGTAGAATTGCTGAGTTGTAATGATAAAACCATCTCTAAACTTTCAAAGAAACCACCAAACTGTTTTCCAAAGCAGCTGCATTGTTTTATATCCCCACCAACCCTATGTGATGTTTCTCATTTCTCCACATTCCTGCCAGCACTTGATAGATAATGTCTGTCTTTTTATAGCTTTTTAAAAAATAGAATTTTAAATCATGGCAGGTTAAAACAAACAAACAAAACAAGCATTGACAATGAGAACAGGCATGGTTCAGTTTGTTTAAGTTTCAGTGTGATGTCAATTAACCCCTGCATGATCACAGAATCAGAAAGCTGGTACAGACAGGATAAAGGAGCAGTGTTGAGGGTATGGTGGGGGCAGTGGGGATGCCCCTCCATCTGTGGGGGAAGCTTAGAATCACTGAGTCTGGAAACATGCCCGGTTCTTAGAATTCACCTACTGCAACCCATTTTAAAAGTGCGGGAAAAAACTAGAGAAGTCCAGTTCCACGAGGGGCCCTGGTTTCAGCTCTGCCCACAAGGAGGCAGCCAGCGGGCACTGCTCTGTGGGGAGGTGCCTGAAATCAGTCCCTGGGGTCCCTTAGCAGCATTCCATTTCTGCAGAGCTGTCTGTAGCCCCAGAGATCCCAGGCCTTCTGCTCAAAGACCCAGCCAGCCACCTCCCCCAGCACGGTCTGCCCATCCATGAGTCACAGTCAGGAGATGCATCCTAGGACTGGAAAACCCTGTGGGTGGCCACAGAAAAGTCCTGGAACCATGGATTCTGCGTCTCTTGGCACTTCCCCAGGACTCAGCCATATTCATGGAGAGCTGCCCTTCTCAAAGTCTTTCCCAGGCTCTTTTGGCCTTTTCTGGAGACCTTGCTCCATCCCACTCTGCTGTTGAGGAGAGAAGGATGACATCTTTTTGAGGGGAAGACTGGTAATTTGATTAGGAAGTATTTCTGGAGGGACAGCTGGGTCCCCAGCATTAAAAAACCATGCAGAGTGATATTTCCCACCTTCCCCTGCCTTTAGGTGCCGTGGGGGACCCATGAAGTTTCACCTTCACAGCAGTATTTCTGCCAAGTGTCTGCAGACCCTAAGTCTGCGGGAATTTGGCAGAGGTGGCATCGCCTTGGCTGCCACATTCGGATGTTTCATGGGGAGGGGGCCCTCCAGGAGGGCAGAGGTACCTGGGAAGGGGCTTTGAAGGGGAGCTTGGAGGGAGCTCAGGTTGCTGGGGATTTGGGAAGGGCCGGCTTATCTGGCTGAGGAGTCTGGACACTGTCAAGGGAAGCCCATCCAGGTTTTGGAGCAGAGGAGTCTGAACATACATCTCACGTGATCCGCCATCCCTGCTGGGTGAGTGACAAAGACCCACGTGCATTTTGAAGCAGGCACCAGGCTTACCTCTAATTCCATCAATCCCACCTTTGACCTGAGTCTGCTGTGTTCCTGGGTGTGGAGGACCAGACGACCCAAAGGGACCTCCCCAGCACGGCGCCCCATCCCTGGAACTGTTCTTATGTCCCCATCGCTCTGCGCAGCTCTCTGCCTGTCTGGATGGCTTCTTGCAAACCCAACTGGTCCACTCAGTCAAACCAGCCCAGGCCCAACCTTGCTGCTCCTCAGTGCCTTGAGCGACAGCTTCACTTCGCAGCCTCCAGGCCCTCCTCCACAGACAGGGCCATCATACTCTTTTCACCATTTCTCGAAAGGGCAAAGCTAGGTCACACGGATGAGAAAACACTTATTCTGAAAGAATGTTGTTCTTAGTAGTTTCAGAAACATCATTGTACAGTGATCATGGGGAAAATTAAAAATCCTGTTTGGCTTCCTTCCTCTTATCTTGGTTTCAGTTTTGGTTTTATTGTGAATTATGTGGGAGAAGGGGTTGTCTTCTCAGCCTGGGAAAGTTCTAAAGAACTTTTAAAATCTTTTTATTTTTAAATTTCTAATAGAAAGAAAAAAGCTACAAGAGGAATACATTGCACATTGTATATATTTACCCTACATCTATCACGTGCTAACATCTTACCACATCACGGCCTGTTCCCCTGAGTGTCTCAGTGTGTGTCTCCTGAGGAAAAGGATTTTTTTGATATGACTCCCAGATGAAGATCACTCTTGGGGGACTGAGTGATGCTATAACACTACTACCAAATGCACAGTGCATATCCAATCTTTGCCAATTGTCCCCAAAATGCCAGGGCCACAGCAGCCTTTAGTTCCCATCTTTTAAATCTCCTTTCAACTAGGGCGGTCCCTCAGCCTTGTCCTTCACGACACCAACACTACAGAAAGAGGTGCCCAGCTGTTTAGCAGGTGTCCCTCAATTAAGGTTCATCTGAAATTTTCTCCTTGCAAATTTTCTCCTCAGTGAAGCTTTTTCTGCAGGAGGGCCACAGAGGCCATGTTGTGTCCTTCTCAGCACAACCTTTTGCTACGTGGGGATCGGTCCCGACAGGCGGGTGCCTGTTGCTGGATGGAGCCCGCCCCACTGCCTGGATCTGCCGGCGCCGGGGGTGGACTACAACTCCCAGAAGGGCCCGCGCTCTTCGCGGCCGCCGTCGGGGTCACTGGGCGCCGTCGTGTCACGTGACCACCGCCCGGGTCACATGGCTGCGGCGCGGGTCACGAGAACAAACACGGCCTCTGCGCTTCCCGGCCGGTCCTCAGCGGCGGGACATGGCCAACGTCTCCAAGAAGGTGTCGTGGTCTGGCCGCGACCTGGACGATGACGAGGCGGCGCCGCTGCTGCGAAGGGCGGCGCGGCCCGGGGCGTCGGCCGGGGAGGCCACGCCGCTGCTGAACGGGGCCGGGCCAGCGGCCGCCCGCGCAGTGAGTCCGGGGAGAGGCGGGCCGGGTTGGGTCTGCGCCGCGGTCACCCATGCCAGTAGCCGGCCTTGCGGGGATGCGGCGAATCTGTGCTCAGGCAGAGCCCTTGGCAGAGGCAGGAGCCGGCCCAGGGCCCCGCTTGGCAAACGGCAGGGCGGGCTCGGACCTGTGCCCCGGGGTTCTGGAGCCTTGGGAGAAGGTCGGCCCAGTGACCAGCGGGGTCTAGGAGCCGGCCCATTACCCTTGGCGTTTATGAGCCTGGGAGTGCCCACTCACAAGCTGCTGTCGTGTCCTCCACGGCACGAAGCTAATTTATTTCCTCACGGTTTATTCCAAAGTGGATTTAAAGGGAAGGCAGGTGGTCTTTTGCTCCGGTGACCTTTTTCTTTTTTTGTTTTTCCCAAGACTGTGATAAATACATGAGCAACTATTTTTGTTGGGTCGTTTTTTGAACCCCCAGGGGATTTTAAAGAATTTAGGTCGCAGAGTCTGCTTTTGCAGTGAGAATAACTGAGGGACTGCTTTACAGGGAGTGGTACAGGTCTTTGGGCGATCTTAGTAACGACCAGTATGTGCTTTCAGTTTCCCTTAGTAGTTCCTTTAAATTGAAGTGTGCAACCAGACACAGGAAGGCAGGTCAGAGTGGTTGAAGTGTGCTGTGCATCTCAGTGCTGCAGTTTGTTATCTTAAGTGAATTTTCATGTGTTGTGTTAGTCTTGAGTTAATGAATTTCTTTTGTTGGTGGCTTGATCCTACTCTGTTTTGTGATTATTTCATTTTCCTTTTCCTATTCCAGATCTGTCCTTTAAACACTTGTGTAGTGTTTAAACGTGAAGAAAGACCCAAACATCTGGCTCTGTCTCTAGAACTTATATTTAGATTTCTCCAGTCCCTGGGAAATACAGCAGACACTGAAAGTCAAAGTCTGCTCTTTGAGTGGAATCTTCTGCTGAGGTGCTGAGGTGCTTTCTGTGTCTGCATGACAAGTGACTTGAAGGGGCTGCTGATTTGCAGGGGTGGGGATATGGATGGTTTGTTATTTTCTTCTCGAAACGTTTCTTTTTTCGTCTTTAAGGGAAAGTAATCTGAAGCTTACAAAATAGAAGTATGAGCCTGACCTTAAGGATTGACAGATAAAAAGATGGTAAACTTTGAGGCTGAATTTGGGTTGATTTCAGAACTGAATGTGCTTGGGGTTTCCCACTTCTCTTTGCAAATAGATAGAGGAGTTGGCTTTTTTTGAAAGAGCCTGTTGATCTCATTCCTTAAAACTCATTCCCTTAAAAAGATCTTTGCAAGCCTTTTTGTGTGCTCATTTGTATTTAATAACAACTGATTAGCTGGTCGAACAATTTAAAAAGTAACTTACTGTTTATCTATCATGTGCCCGGCTGCATGCAGTTTGCCAGGAACACAGAAGTGCATGATGGATCTTCCTTCCTGCTAGCTCCAGGCTTGTGGAAAAACAGGCCCTGTGTTCCTGAGGGCGGTGTGGGGGCCCTAAGGGCAGGGGAGGTCCCATTTGGGTCCAGTCTGAAGAAGTGCAAGCTCCTCAGGCAGGTATATAGATGGGAAAAGATAAAGCGGGTGTGTATTAGGGAAGTGAGTGGCAGTGGGGAGTGGAGGCGGGGAAGAGAGCTGGGTTGCTGGCTTTGAATTTGGCTTGATCTTGTGGAGAATCCTGCAGGAAGCTGGAGAATCCAGCCTTTAAGGATCCTTAGACCTCCTTGTGCAAACTGGTTGGAAAGGGGAGATGAGGGGCTTGGGCGCTCGGAGCTTCGCTCTGGGCTAGCAGAGGCAAGTTCCTCAGCCTCCTGTGTCTCAGGTTCCTCCTCTGGAAAAACGCTCATACACAACCAGCACAGTGCCTGTCACAAGGTAGTAAACGTTAGTCACTCTCAGTGGTGTTAAAAACAGCAGCAGGGAAGTGTTTGTCTTTGGGGGTGCTATTGACAGTGTGACTGCACTGCAGCCAACTGAGCCTGGCTTTCTTGGGGGAGGGTCTGCCCTGGAGCTGCGTGCTGGGGCCCTAGTGTTCTGCAAACTGCGCCTTGTAAGCTACTCTCAGTCCAGGGTCATTTGCACCAAAATGACAACCGAGGCCAACAACCACCCTGTGGCAGTGTTTTGGTGAGCTGGACACAGAGCTTGTCCTGCCACCTCCCGGCCCCTTGGGATTGGTTGCAGGGTGTCCAGAGGGTGAGGGTCAGCCTCATGAGGTATTTGCTCTGGGCCGAGTGTGGTGGCCCGGCTGCCCTGACACGCGACTCTGTGACAGGGCCTGCCCTGGTCAGGCTGAACATGGGGGTCGGCCTGAGCTCAGCCTCCATCCATCCGGAGCTAGGCCATTCAGAGCCATCTGTGGATTGCTGTTCCCTATCTCTGGCCCTCAGCGTGTCATGCCTGAGTGTGGAGTGTGGGCCGGTCATCCAGAGAATTGCTGTGCATCCGGCCCTGGGACAGGGAGAGGGTGAGGTCAGCCCACAAATCACGGTCATGTATGTGGGAAGTGGAGCATTTTGAGAACTGACAGAGGGAAATCTGAGCCGGAAACAGGTGCTCCAGGGGTGGGGGTGGGTGTTTGCAGTATTTGTAATACAGGTCGTTTCTGGGACCTCCGCTTCGGGAAGCTCTGTTTGAGACACCCAGAGGGGTGGGACCCCCCAGGTTAGTGTTTACAATCAGTCCTGGGGTCTTGCTACTCTAGGAACTGTGGTGTCCTGCCCTGGTGACCCAGAGCCACAGACCATAGTCTGAGAGTGCGGCCGGGGCAGCAGTGGTGGTGCAGGGAAGCTTCAGGGGCCTGTCACCCGCCATCCCCACTGGCCTCCTGAGCTCTGCTCAATGTAAGGGAGCGCCCTGTCTTTCTCCCAGGTGGCTCCCAGCACCAGGGGCAGCCCCTCCAGGAAGTCCCTCTGCCTCAGTGTCCTTCTGCTGTCCTCCCTCCTCTCCATCTACCCTCAGGCCCACTTCATAGAGTCCAGGCCGGCCACCTCAGCTCCCTCCCCCTAGGGCTCTCTGAATCTGTCTCCCTCAGGCCTTTAGTAGCCCTGTCCAGGGCCAATGTTGGTGGCTCAGAGTCTGGGGAGGCAGGAGAGGCTGCAGGCACAGCCAGACTGTGCAGCGAGCTGAGGGCCAGGGTGGGCTCAGACCTAGTCAGAGGGTCCTGGGAGGCGTCCCGGGCAGAGGTTGCAGTGCTCAGGATACAGGTGGCAGCAGGGGGGCTGTTACCACTTATCCTCCCAACCCCCACGGGGCCCAGGCCTCTCCCTGGGGCTCTGTCATCGTCCTCTTAGTCTTTGTCACTGTTTACACTTACGTGGGCAGCTTGGTTTTTCTCATCATTAGCCCCTGGCTGTGGAAGCTCTGTGTCCTCGTGCCAGATGTAGGGCCTGGAGATGTTAGAATGCAGAGCAGCAGAGAGGGCAGATAGCCTTTAAAATTGTTGTAAAACTTAATTGTAAGAGTATTTAGCACTATTTACCATCTTAACCATGTCTAAGTGTATAGCTCAGTGGCACTAAGCACATTCACATGGTTGTGTGACCATCACCACATCCATCTACAGACCTTTTTCATCTTCCCTAACTGAAACTTTGTCCCCATTAAACACTAACTCTCCACCCCACCTCCCAGCTCCTGGCAGATGCCGTTCTTTTTTCTGTCTCTATGAATTTGACATCTCACAGAAGTAGAATCATACAGTATTTGTCTTTTTGTGACTGGCTTCTTTCTCTTAGTATAACGTCCTCTGGGTTCTTCCATGTGTGGCATGTGACAGGATTTCCTTCCTTTTTAAGGCACAATAATACTCCATTGTATGGATGGACCACATCAAGTTTATACATTCATCTGTGGTTGGGCAGTTGAGTTGCTTCCACCCACTGGCTGTCATGAATAATGTGGCTGTGCTCATGGGTGTACAAGTCACTCTTTGAGACCCTGCTTGCAGTTCATTTGGGTAAATAACCCAGAGGTGGAATTGCTGGATCACAAGGTAGTTCTGTGTTTAGTTTTTGAGGAACCGCCAGACTTTTCCGCAGTGGCTATGCCCCTTTACATTCCAGCAGCCAGGCACAAGGTTCCGGTTCCTGCACATCCTTGCCCACACTTGCTATTCTGTTTTTGGGTCCTTACCATTCCTCACAGGTATGAGGTGGTAGCTGGTTGTGGTTTTGATCCGCGTGTCCCTGATGTTGAGTGACGGTGAACACGTTTCTGTGTGTTGTTTGGCTGTTTGTATATATTCTTTGGAGAAATGTTCATTCAAGTCCTTTGTCCGTTTTTTAATTGTCTGATTTTTTGTTGTTGGTTTGTAGGAGTCCTTTACAGATTCTAGATATTAACCTCTTTTCAGATCTTCGATACGTAATATTTTCTCCTGTTCTATAGTATGTAGTTCTTTTCCATTCTGTTCATTGTTTCCTTTGAGGTACAGAAGTTCTTCAGTTTGCTGTAGTCCTATTTGCATATAAACTCTTTGGATGGTTAAATAATTCTGGATTCACAGGAAATTGAAACGACCCCCCAGAGAGGGCCTGTGTGCCTTCCCCCAGTTTCGCGGGGTGGTTCCTTCTTCCTTCACGATGGTACAGTGCCCAAACCAGGCATTGATGTTGGCCCAATGCCTGTGTGTAGCGCTCCGCCCTTGTGTCATGAGTGTAGATGCGTGTGAGCATGTCCATCAGTGCCTTGTCCTGCCTCATAGAGTCTCCCTGCCCCCAGTCTATTCTCAGCCCAAATGTCTGACCTTTTAAGCACGTTGGGTCACTGGAAAGGCTCAGTAGGAAACCTTTCCTTTCTTTCCAAAGCATGGAGATAACCTCTAGGCTGTTGTGCATATCAGTAGGTTAAGGAACTACCAGTATTTGACTTGCGTTTAAGAAAAGAGAAACACACAGCACCCAATAAATTGCTGAACTTAAACAGTAAATGGCTTTTTTCATCAGAAAAGATGTTTCCTAAGAGATGCCTGTAAAGTTCAGAAAAGAGACGAATTAAAAAACGTGAAGGCACTGGAGGAGGGAGAGGGTCCGCCCGAGGCAGCCTGGGGTGGCCAGGGCTTTGCCCCTCCCCTGCACATCGCACACTGCCAGGTCCAAAGCGGAGCTCTCTGGGCTGCAGACTGCATGCCCGCCTGGCATCCTCCCTGCTGTAGACCTGTCGTTACCTGAGCGAGCTGAGTCCTCACCATCTGGACTGTCCTGCCTGCCTCTACCCAGGCCGTGTGCACGGTCCCAGCCTGGCCCTTTGGAGACAGTTCAGGTGCCAAAGGAACTGCTTTAGGGAGGCAGACTTGGTGTGGTGGGAATGATTGCCGGGTGCAGTCGATCAGTGAAGAATGAAATAAAAATGGCCAGACTGCCTTTTTCTTGTGGCCTCCTTCCGTCGGGTCGGATTGCAGAAGGGTTTTTCTATCCTCTTTCACAATCCGACTTTCAGTTCTGCCTCTGGAGGTGTCCCCGGAAGGGCATTCCGTGTGCTATGGTCAGGCTGGCGGCCAGCACACCCTTCCTGACGACACACGCCTGTCTGGGGAGCAGAGGCTGCAGCCAGCTCTGGGCCGCCTCCTGGTTTGAGTTCTCTCTAGAACCGGATCCTTTCTGGGCCAGCAGACCAGGCACTGCTGCCCAGGCTTGGAGCCGGGGCCCGCCCTGTCTTTCTCATCAGCCTCAGCAGCTTGGGGGCATCACCAGTTGTTTTTAAGAGAGAAGACAGCTGTTTCTGTCATCAGCTACCTGTCATACCGATGACGGTGACGGGATATACGTAAAGTGCAGTCGTGCAGGCGGAGCAGGATGATGGCCAAGTGAACGTGCGCCTCACAAGTTACCACCTGTTATGGGGTGCACAGTGGCCCCCTGGAAGATCTCTCCATGTCTAACCCTGCAACCAGTGTGGGGGGCCTCATGTGGAAGGAAGGCCTTTGCAGCTGCAGTCCAGTTAGGATGTGATCAGGCTGGTGTCCTCGTGGGAGAGGGGAGTCACACACACACGGGAGGCTGGTGGTGACAGAGGCAGAGATTGGAGGGATGCAACCACAAGCCAAGGAGTGCTGAGGATGGCCAGTGCCCATCAGAAGCTGGAAGAGGCAGGGAAGATCCTCTCCCATGACCCTGAGAGGGACCACTGCCTGTTGACACCTTGATTTTGGGCTTGAGGCCTCCAGAGCTGAAAGAGAGTATGTTTCTCCTATTTTAAGCCCCTTAAACAGTGTGTTTGGGTACAGCAGCCCCAGGAGACTCAGACACACCCCCCAGCAGAGTCAGCCAGTATCCCCGAAGCCCCCTCGTGTGTCCCTGCCCCTCCCCATAGCAGTCAGCCATCAGTGACCACTGGTAGCAGCAGAGGTGAGTGTTGCTGACTTTAAACTTCCTGTGTTGGAGGCACAGTGTGCCCTGGGCTCGTGCTCCTCTGGGCTGCAGTGTGGCAGGCGCAGCAGTGGCAGCCGGATGAGATGCAGGGCGCCCAGCTGCACCTGCAGCTCAGAGGAGCACGGGGTCATGTTTCTGTACAGTATGTTCCATGCAGCATTTGGACCTACTCATGCCACAGCGTGACTTCTGGTTTCTCTGAATCACAAATGTGAGCGACCTGTGTTTCCTACTCCTGGCCTCCACTGTGCCTAGGCAAAGGAATGAGAAGTCACACACCTGGGTGTTTGTCTTCTGTGGTTGACCTGCCCCAGGGGAGGAGGTGCCTTTGACTGTGCGTCTGGGGGGCCAGCCTGGAGGCCAGTGACAGGTCCCCACCTGGCAGAGCCACTCGGTCTCATAATGGAGACACACAGAGAAAGGACTTGAAAAGACTTGGAGGAGGGGAAACAGGAAGGCTTCTAAAGGAGGGGCCCTGGACCACCATGGTTTTCTAAGCCAGGGAGGGAAGGAGGCCAGGAGGACACGGGCGTGGTCGTCCCACAGCCCTGGGTTCTGGCTGGTGTCTTCTTTCCAGTCTCTGAAGGGCCCTAGAAGAGGGGAGGGCAGGGCCTCATCGGGTACGGAAGGCCTGGGCTTCCCCTCTGGAGGCTGGACTTCTCAGTGACAGACTTTGGGTCTTGGCAGCGAGCCTGGAGTCTGGCACTGGCCCTGCTGGAATCCCCCACACAGCAGGTGTGGGTCTGTGCTCCCACAGCAGGGCAGGCAAGGCCAGGACATTGGTGGGGGGATGTGCATGGTGCAGAGTGGCCCCATAGCTAAGTGGCCCGTGATCTCTCTTCTGCTTCTAGTCGCCCCATTCGGCATTTTTCCGGATTGGACAGATGAGCACCTTGGAGCTGGACGATGAGCTTCTGGACCCCGTAAGTGGTGGTCATTCCCTGTCCCTGTGGCTCCCATGTGTGCTGGCCTGGGGAGGTCAGGCCACTTCTGTGGAGCTGCAGCCAGCAGGGGACAGACAGTAGACACCAAACAAAAGGAGGGCAGACAGTGGTTCTGTGCCGAGCTCAGGGACAGACGTGGACTGCAGAGCCTGGGCCACCAGGAAAGGCTGCTCTGGGGGGCTTCGTTCCCTGAGGCTGAGCCCAATGAGCAGAGGTGGGGGGGTGCCTGTCTGGCAGGGAACGTTGAGCGAGCTATGCACAGGTGGGGGCAGGTGGGAGCCCCAGGTGGCCTGGAGGGGGCATCTCAGGCTGGTGGGCCCTGGGACATGAGTAGTGTCCCCCTTTTCCTGCCCCTGCACGGGGGCTGAGCTGTCCTGCAGCTGCCAGGGGAGCATTTCGTGAACTCCCCACCCTGCCCCCACCCCCCGCCCCGGACTCAATGTTTGACCACCTCCTTAAGGGTATCTTGTAGTCCCGATTTGCGTTTCCCTGCTGCTTCTGCTGCTGGGCATCCTTTGTGTGCCCATGGCCATCTCTGTCGTCCGTATCTTCTCCGGAGAAACGTCTCTTCAGACCCCGTGCACATTTTTCAGTTGGCTGCTTGTGTTTCTGTAATTGAGCTGTGAGAATTCTTTCTGTGTTCTAGATGCAGATCGCTCATCAGATACTTGATTTGCAGAAGCTTTTTCCTGGCCCATGGGTGGTCTCCTCACTTTCTGCCTGTGTCCTTTGAGGCACGAAAGCTTTTAATTTTGACGAAGTCCATTTGTTCTATATTTTTTCTTTTGCTGCTTGTGCTTTTGGAGTTATATTTAAGAAACTACTGCCTAATCTGAGGTCACTTCTGTCTTTTCCTGTAAGAGTTCTACAGTTTAGATCTTTGTGGTTCGTTTTCACTAATTTCTCATGTAGTGTAAGACAAGGGTCCAACCTCATTCTTTTGCATGTGGAGACCCAGTTTTCCCAGCATCATTTCTTAAAAAGACGACTCATTCCCTCTTGAGTTGTCTTGGCACCATTGTCGATGGGCAGTTGCCGTAAATGTTACGGGTTTATTTCTGGGCTTCGAGTTGTCTTCCATTGACCTCTCAGTCTGTCCTTGTACCTGGGCCACTCTATCTTGATGACTGTAGCTTTTGGTAAGTTTTGAAAGTGGAAAGTTTGAGTTGTCCAGCCTCGTTCTTCTTTCTCAAGATGGTTTTGGCTATTTGAGATCCCAGACCCCTTGCGTGTTTCCACGTGGAATTTAGGCTCAGCTTGTCAATTTCCTCAGTCCCCGCCAGCTGGAGTTTAGGTAGGGGTGGCATCAAATCTTCATATCCAGTCTTCCAGTCCATTCGTACAGGACAGCTTTCTATTTACTGAGGTCTTTAATTTCTTACAACAACGTGTTGTAATTCTCAGCATATAAGCCTTTCACTGCTTTTGTAAAACATATTTTAGAAATAAGTTTATTTTATGTATCTTATTTTTTGTGGTATTATAAACAGAGTTTTCTTATTTTCACTGAGGGTTCTTCATTGCAGGTGCATAGAAATACGTTTGATTTTTGGGTCCTGGTCTCGTATCCTTCAGTCTCACTGAATCTGTTGTCAATTCTGATTGTTTGTAATGCACTTCAGGGGATTTTCTACAAGACCATGCCATCTGCAAAGAAGATCTTGTTTCACTTCTTCCTGTGCAGTCTGTGTGCTACTCACTTATTTCTCCTGCCTGATTGTCCTGGTAGCACATCCAGGACAGAGCTGAGTGGAAATGTCCTGGCTTTGTTCCTGATCTTGGAGAAAAAGCTTCAGTCAGTTGTTCACCACTGAGCATGATGTTGCCTGGGGTTTTTCTGTCTTGATCAGGCTGAGGAAGGTCCCTCTCTTCCTGGTTTATTGAGTATTTTTATCATGAAGGAATGAATTTTGTCAGATGCTCTTTGTGTGTCTCTTGAGGTGTTCTTGTGGATTTTGTGCTTTATTCTACTGAAACAGCTTCGAACCGTTTTTACTTTCACTCCAATTAATCCTCTGATTGTCCAGAGACCACCTGAGTGTCCCACACACATCACTTCATTTTGACGCTAACTGCCTGGCGTCAGCACAGACCCCGCAGGCTGAGGGCTCAGTCCAACAGACCCCCTACCTCAGACACCAGTCATAAGTCCAGGTCATCAACTGTGCTTCTGACCCACCAGCTGTAAATTGGGTTCCCGCGACCCCCTCCTCAGGGTACCAGAATGGCTCATAGAACTCAGGGAAACACTTTGCTTTGTAAAGGACCCATGACGTGGGAACAGCCAGATGGAAGAGATGCACTGGGCAGGGATTGGAAGGGGTGCAGAGCCCCCACGCCCTCCCCGGGAGCTGCCCTCCCCACACCTGCACATGTTCACAGCCGGAAGCTCCCTGAACCCCTTCATGTTGGGTTTGTATGGTGACTTCAGTACACAGGCACGACTAATTAAATCCCCGGCCGTTGGTGATTAGCTGGGTCTCCAGCCCTCTCATCCTGCTTTGGTCTTGGCCCCCAGCCCAGCCCTCTCATAGCACAGACCCGCTCATCACCCAGAGATGCCAGGTTCAGGGGGCTGGGGGGAGTTAGGAGCTGGTGCTGGAACCTGGGACGTAGACCACAGACAGCTTACATTAATCAATTTTTTATGTCACCCCACCTTACATGCCTGGGAAGTGTGTGGTGCAGTGGCCCAGACCCTGATCCACCCTGTCTCATGGAGGGTTTTGTATCTGTGTTCATTAGGGGTGTGTGTGTGGTTTCCTGCCTTGTGTCCTGGTCTGGCTTTGGTGTCAGAAGAGTACATGCCTTGGGGATGGCACAAGCCCCACCCTGCATTTTGCTTCCTTCTTGCCTGTGCGGGGTTATCAGCTCTGCCTTTTCCTCCCACAGGAGATGGACCCCCCTCACCCTTTCCCCAAGGAGATCCCACACAATGAGAAGCTGCTGTCCCTCAAGTATGAGGTGAGCCCCCTGCTCCATGCCCTGCCCTTCCCCACCGCACCTGCCCTGAGCCTGCGGGTGGAGGTCAGTCACTGGTGTGTCTCTGCTGTCCTGGTCTGCAGAGCTTGGACTATGACAACAGTGAGAACCAGCTGTTCCTGGAGGAGGAGAGACGGATCAACCACACGGTGAGCCTGGGCTAACCGCCGGCTGGCGTGCACCTGGCTCCACTGCTCAACCTGGGCGCAGCAGTGCAACCCTGCCTCCCCCTCTTCACCCCCTGGTGCCCAGCACAGGGAAGGGTGTGTGTGTGTCACTTTCGCATCGCTGAGAGGACTGTTCTTTGTAGCGTTAGCATCTGAGTACGACTTGGCTGGGAAGGACCATCCCCCCGCCAGTGCCCTACTGTCTCTGAGACGTTGATGGGGCTGCTCTTCCTGGACTCGGGGCCCGAGGACAACAGTGTGTGGTGGGGGTCACCAGAGCAGCTGTGTGGGACGTCTCACAACCGCGCCCGCTTGTGACGGGTTCCCCTCTGCCCCCTCAGGCCTTCCGGACAGTGGAGATCAAACGCTGGGTCATCTGTGCCATGATTGGCATCCTTACGGGCCTCGTGGCCTGCTTCATTGACATCGTGGTGGAGAAGCTGGCTGGCCTCAAGTACAGGGTTGTCAAGGACAGTATCCTTTATTTGGTCACCTGAGTGAGCGGACTAATGGGAGGAGTCTCTGACCCCAGCAGTCTGCTGTCCTTGACGGGGTGTAACTGAGTGGGGGCTGCATGTCTGTGGGGGATGGGCTATAAGGTGTCCCTGAGACCAGTAGGTGCTCCATTGTGGAGGGGCACCCAGGGTGATGCTGTATGGTCCTTGATGATCCCAGATATTGACAAGTTCACAGAGAAGGGTGGGCTGTCCTTCTCCCTCCTGCTGTGGGCCACTCTGAACTCTGCGTTTGTGCTCCTGGGCTCGGTGATCGTGGCCTTTATAGAGGTAGGTGGGCATCCCTCCAGCTCACCCCTCCACAGTGTCTGCCCATGAGACTCATGGGTTAGACTCTGGTGGAATCCGATGTCCGGTGTCAAGCAGTTCAGCCAAAACAACACTCCTGGGCTCTGCCACACAAGCCCACGCCCACCCCAGGCAGCAGGGACCAGGGCAGCACCCAGCAGCCCCTGTCTGGGGGGTGCTCCAGATGTGTGGGTCCGACCCGCCTGGGGTGCTCCTTCTTTCCTCCCTTCCTGTATCTGCCACTTTCTTTGCTCCTCCTTGGTTGTGGGGCATTGGAAGGAAGAAGGGGCAGTGTCCAGAGCTTCTGTCTGGGGTGCAGTGCAGTGGGCCCCAAGTATATGTTGCGTTCTGCCCCTCAGTGTGTGTGACGTGGACCTCTTGTCATCCTGCCCCAGGGGACACTGGGCCATCTTCATCTCTGCCCCCTCTCCTGCTCCCTACAGAGTTTGCTCCCCTCAGGGTCGCTCTGCAGGTGGGTGGAGAGAGGCGAGAAGCCCCTTACCCGGCTGCCCGTCCCGTCCCCTCTCCTGTCTGGGCTTCATGGGGCATGCCTTCCTGGGCCTTCTTGGCTCAGTGCTGGCCCCTCTACTCATAGCCGGTCGCCGCTGGCAGCGGGATCCCCCAGATCAAGTGCTTCCTCAATGGGGTGAAGATCCCCCACGTGGTCCGGCTCAAGGTGAGGTGCGTGGCGGCCCCGCCGGGAGTTCAGGCTCAGCCCAGGGGGCCGCCTTGCTGGGTTAGAAGGATCTCGATTGTCCACCTGTGCCTCCAAAACTCAGCCAGGCCCTTGCCGTTTGCCGCTGACGAGCTTGCATGCAGATGTGCTGAAGGGTGTTGTGTGACCTTTCTTTGGAAAGTGGTGAAACTGTCTCATACGTTTTGAATGATACAAAAACACTTAAAAGGTGCGTCTGTTATGATTGTGGTTGCGTAGACGTGTTTTGAGTTTCACATGGTAGTTAATATTTCAGAATGAGAGTAGCTGCGTGGGAATGGCGAGTTTTTCCCTTGTTTCGGAACTTTCTTTAGTCTTGTTGTACATGATTTTCTGGGCACCAGTCAGGTTTCCTCCCACTTCCAGGTGTGCAGTCGGCGTGCCTTGGCCTGGTGTTTGCTGGAGGCCTCTTTCCTGCCCCTGTCCAGGGAGGAGGTGCTTCTAGGAGCATGGCAGGTGGTCCACTCAGGGAGAGGGCTGTGCTCAGTGCCCTGCAGCCAAAGAGTGGGGCCGGCCTCAGTGGCTGGGAGCTCAACGTCCACTCCAGGTGGGCAGGTGGCACCAGTGCCCCAGGAGGGCACCAGGTGGAGGAACTCGGAGCATGCAGGTCTCCTTTGTGTCCACCACCACGTGGCACGGAAGGTCCGAGGAGGCGAGAAGGCAGGAGAGCACAAGCCCACCCCCGGGACCCCCACTGCGGGTGCTCGTACCCGCTCGGCGGCTCAGTGGTTAGGGTCCCCCATGTGTTCAGTCTGTGGCTCAGGTTCTCAGATCGTGTGTGCCCTTTAATCAGACTTGGGATGTCATCTTTTGTGTTCCAGACTCTGGTGATCAAAGTGTCCGGCGTGATCCTGTCCGTGGTGGGAGGACTGGCTGTGGGGAAGGTAACGGAGCACGTGCGCTGCCCTGGCCTGTGTCCCTCTGCGCCCACGGGGCCTGGGCTGGTTTTTTCTGGAGCTGCGCCATCTGAGTGCCGCTGTCTCATGCCTTCTAGGAGGGGCCAATGATCCACTCCGGCTCCGTGATTGCTGCTGGGATTTCCCAGGGGAGGTCAACATCACTAAAGCGAGATTTCAAGGTGGGTCCTCACTATGCCGCCCATGTTCAGGGTGAGGGCGCGACTGCCCCCACGGCTGGGCCCCCACCCCTCCTGCAGTCTTGCCTTCGCCTCTGAGGGTCCCCAGTGTCTTGTCTGGAGTGTTGAGGTCTTGGTGCTCTGTGTGGGTGTGTGTTTCTGTGTGGAAATGGCCCGTAGCTCTAAGCAGTAACGTGTGACCTGGAGGGGAGGTCAGAAAGGACACAGGTGTGGGCTCCAGGTGCTCAGTTCTGTGTACGTCGTGCACAAACCACGGAGTTTAGTAATTGCTATGAATAGTGGTTTTCTCTGTTTGTGGGTACGCAAGGAAACTCTCTGTGATTTGTTCTCTTCAGTTCTACAGTCCGTGACCCCCCTCAGCTGATGGGTGGTTAGTCCAGAGACACCCCTCCCCTCTCCCCTCCCCTCCTCACCTCTGGGCCCGTCTTCTCCCTTCCTGAGAGAGGTACCCTGGGAGGCGCTGGCTACCACCTCTCTTTCCATCTGTTCTGGCTCAGATCTTCGAGTACTTCCGCAGAGACACAGAGAAGCGGGACTTTGTCTCGGCAGGAGCTGCGGCCGGAGTGTCTGCTGCGTTTGGGGCCCCTGTGGGTGAGGAGGGCAGCCTTGCCTGGTCTGAGAGCTCTGTGACAGCCTGTGCTGGGGGAGCCAGGCAGTCCCTGCCATATGAAGGGTTGATCTTGCGTTTGTGGACTGAGTGTTGGGTTAGGGTATGGGGTAAGCCTCCCAAGAGGCCTGGATGGCTGTCTCTGCTGTGGGCTTGGTGCCCCAGAGTCCAGGGTGTGGGTAGCAGTGAGTGAGGGACTGCCTGTGGCCTGGTCGGGTGCTTCAGTGCTGGGCTGCTGGCTGTTCCAGGTGGGGTCCTGTTCAGCTTGGAGGAGGGTGCGTCCTTCTGGAACCAGTTCCTGACATGGAGAATTGTAAGTGCCTGGAACGGCCACTTTTCTGGGGTCGGGCAGCCCCGATGCTGGGCCTCCATGGTCGGGTGGACACCTGGCTCTCGGACTGCACCTGAACCTCCCATCGGCTGGGTCCCTGAGCTGTTGGCCTGGTTCTCCTTCATCCTTATCAGGATCCTGGGACCTCCGCCCCCAGCTCAGCCAGCAAGGCTCTGGCCTGCCTTCCCTCAGCCTTTGGAGGGTCCAGGTGCCTCCCAGATGACAGGAGACAGATGGCCCTGGTGCTACAGTCCTCCCAGTCCTGTCCTCCTGACTCCATCCTTCCAGTCCTGTCCTCCCAGTTCTATCCTCCCAGCCCTGTCCTCCCGGCTCTGGGCTTGGCCACTGTGCCCACTGCCACAGCCCTGACGGTGCATGTTTCTCTCTACCTGCAGTTTTTTGCTTCCATGATTTCCACCTTCACCCTGAATTTCGTCCTAAGCATTTACCACGGAAATGTGTGGGACCTGTCCAGCCCTGGCCTCATCAACTTTGGAAGATTTGACACCGAGGTAACCCGCTACATCACCCACCTCACTCTCTGGTTCTTTCTCTGAGAGGGGCCAAGGCCGTTTTTACTCAAGGTTCAGCCTAAGGATTGAGGCTTCTGGGATGTTCTAGCTCTTAGCTGTGGGATAGAGCCCTTGTTTGTGAGCCCCGAGGCTGGAGATGCTCCAGGAAGGCGTGCATCGGAGCTGGCCGCCAGGGTGGGGCACCCATCAGCCAGCAACCGCTTCAGAGCCACCTCAGGGCCGCAGACTGTTGGACAGCAACACCAAGACTGGCGGCCGGACTCCTGCAGCAGCTTCTGGAAGGCGAGCGAGTGCTGGTGGCGTGTCGGGGGATGCTTGGGCCTCGCACTGCCATTGGTGGGATGCTGCGCACAGGGAACCATTCTGGGGGACAGTTCTCACCCATGGACTCGGGACTCTTGGGTGGCCTGGCTTAGGAGCTTCTCTCCCTTAATTGTGTCCCGCTTACTCCTCCTTTGGCAAAAGCTCAGGTCATACCCCTGCTCAGGGGGAAGCAGGTGAGAGCCTCCAGATAAAGCAGGGCTCCGAGCGCCTTCTGGCACAGCCACGGGAGTAGGAGGGCAGTCTGCTGGGATGCCCGGCTTTTACTCCGGCTTTTCTCCTGCAGGACCTGTAGGAAAGTGCCAGGTTCCCATGCAGGTGGGCCATGTCCTGTACAGTGCCTGGTCCAGAGTCTGAATATGAATAGGAGGGGCTGGTGACAGTTTTCTTAACAGGATGCCCGCTCTCTCCCTGTCTGTGCAGACGATGGTGTACACGATCCACGAGATCCCCATCTTCATTGCCATGGGTGTGCTGGGTAAGGGCGGCTTCGCGCACGACAGCACCAGACAGTGGGGACCAGGCCTGACCCAGCTCCAAAGGCCCCCATTCCTGCCTGCCGTCCCATGGCCAGTGGGGAGGGAGTCCAGCCCTCGGGACCAGAGCTCTACTTCTGGTTGATGAAAGCCCCTCAGGAAGTAGCTGGGCCTGGGCAGTGTTCCTTTCTCTGTGAAAACCTGTGGGAGACAAGCCCTCTGCCCGTTAGGTGTTTCCACACTGTCCCCTCCTGTCTCCTGGGCAGCCTCCTCCTCTCTTCCCCAAGTCCTGAATATGCAGCTTCTTCCTCGTCCCAGGTGGTGTCCTTGGAGCCGTGTTCAACGCTTTGAATTACTGGCTGACGATGTTTCGAATCAGGTGAGAAACCTGCTTTGGGGACTGAGTTGACAGGTGTGACCACATGGGGTGTCTGGCAGTTGTGGGCCCTGCGCCCTCAGGTTGGGTGGAAGCCACACGCTAAACAGATTGTTCTGTGGTGGTGTGTGTGTGAGGGGACAGACCAGCAGGGCCGGGGGCCAGGTGGGGCCTGGAGGGCAGCCCCCTGGCAGGAAAGGCACAGCCATGGATCTGGCATAGCCCTGCGTTGAGGGTCTTCTGGGCGTCTCTCAGCCCTCAGGGCCCTGGGCCTGGGCATGTCGGGGTCGACACAGGTCCTTCTGTTGGTGGAGAGCCATTATTGGAGCTGGTTTTCTGAAACCTGCGGGGCGGGTCTCGGTCTCCTTCCTTCTTGTCTTCTTTTGCCAAGTTAAAATGCTCTCGGGGAGCACCTGGAAGATAACTGGAGAGTGTTCGGGTGTCTGGGCGGATTGCTGATTAAACGTGCTGTGTCACTCTCCTGATCGGGGTCCTGGATGGCTCTCCTGAGTCGCAGGCTCTGGATGCCCTGGCCGCTGCCCTAGCCATCCCGCAACCCGGTCCACCCTGGCTGTTTGCTCTAGGTACATCCACCGGCCCTGCCTCCAGGTGATCGAGGCCATGCTGGTGGCCGCTGTCACGGCCACAGTCGCCTTCGTGCTGATTTACTCTTCCCGGGATTGTCAGCCCCTGCAGGGGAGCTCTGTGTCCTATCCCCTCCAGGTAGGCAGCCAGGGACGGGGGCTGGGTTAGGGCAGGGTGGGCCTTCCCAGGGGCCCTTGCTTCCTCTCTCCGTGGGGCTGCTGGCTCAGCCCAGCTCCAGGCATGAGCAGGCGTCATGCAGGCTGGGGTCTTGGCCCAGTCCTCCTGGAGCAGTGGCCTCACAGGCTCTGCAGGAGGACTGCAGAGGTGAAGCTTGCATGGGCCCGCAGGGGCAGCTGTGCACACGAGCTCACTGTGGCAGGATTCACTGCAGCCCTGGTGCCCAGCATCGACGAACAGTCGCATAATGGATCCACTCAGCTCCAGGGAGGGTCGGCGCACTGACATGGGCTCCTGCATGGCTGCACCTTGACAACATGCTGAGTGAAGGAAGCTGGGCAGCAGGGACCACACATGTGGGAAACGTCCAGAATGGGGCACACCCACAGAGAAAAACAGATTGCTAGTTGCTGGGGGTGGGGAGTAAGGACTGATGGGCCCGTGTCAGGTGTGGATCTGGGGCCCTGGATGGCTCTGGCAGGGTCGTGGGGTTGACACATGAGGCTTTGCTTGGAGCCCCTGCTCTGGGTCAAGGCCTTGAGGGGCTCACAGTTTTGCCCAGCCTGGGGGTCCCTGGGCCTGTGGCACATGAGCTCTGTGAGCAGCTGCTCCAAGTGTGAGCTCTGGGGTCCACATGTGCCCAGGGACAGACTTGCTGTCCAGCCCAGGTATACTGCTGACCAGCCCCTACAGGGCTGGACATGCCTCTGAAGCCCTTGCCGTTCCTGAGCCTGTCTCTTGGGTCCTGTGTACCCTCTGAGACAGTGGCCTGACCCTGCCTGCTGTGAGGTTGGTACTTAATGCTGTCCAGGCCGAGGTTGCCCCATCCCAACTGGCCTGTCTTCTCTCCTGACCTCGCAGCTCTTCTGTGCCGATGGCGAGTACAACTCAATGGCCGCAGCCTTCTTCAACACCCCGGAGAAGAGCGTGGTCAGCCTTTTCCACGACCCCCCAGGTGAGTGCCTGTGCTCTGCGCTCTGTGCTGTTGGCCTCATGTCCCCACTTGGGCCCATCCCTTCTGGCCTCGTCTGCAGCCAACACACAGGCACTGGGCCCAGGCCTGGCTGACACCTTCTGGCCAAGTGTCCACTGTGGGCAGAGGTCACTGCCTTGCTGCAGGGCTAGGGTGCACCGGAGCGCAGGGGCTGGCAGCCCAGTGTGGGCTGGTGGCCAGTACCTGGGAGGGGCCGGCTAGGCTCCCCACGCTGTCTCCTTCCCTTCCTGGAGGGTGGCCACTGGGGCCATCTCATCTCCCTAGATGAGTTTTCCTTCTGGATGCTGCTTGCAGGGGTCACTTTCGGTCAGAAAGCAGCCTGATGACTCAAAACACCAACGCTGAGGCCTCACCTAGCCACACATTCTTAATGAAAAACAGGCTCTGGACGCAGACCTGTCTCACTGCCAGAGGGGGGCCTGCTGTGTGCACCCCCGAGGGCTGAGCAGGCTGCTCTGTGACGTGTTCGCCCTTCCTGTCTGCCGGCTGTCTACCTTGTCTCTAGTTGCTTCCTGCTTCAAACATCACCATTGGGAACTGCTGGCATGTGGGGGGGGGCACAAGTTTATGAAACTGAACAGAAAGGCTTTTAAATGTGGGCAAAGCGAAGCCCTTTCTAAAGCACTGAGCAGGGCCCTGTGGGCGTCACCAGGCCTGAGCGTGCTGATTCCGGGGTTCCTTGACATCTCACATCTGGAGTTGCCAGGTGTGGGATGGTGGCTGTGGCCTCCCTCCTGCACTCACTGACCCCCGGTGGTCTGCCCAGACCTCGGCAAGCAGCTTTCCTCAGCCCAGGTCAACACCCTGCTGGTGGCCTTGGACCTCGCCTGCCCCAGCCCCCTCTCTGCCCCACCTGCAGGGCGGCTGGGCACCCACCTCTGAGGGCTGGGTCCCCAGGACCCCGTACACTGGCCTCTGAGGATGGGGAGATTCTGGGGGTTGGGGTGTGGCCAGGCAGCCCTTCTCAGGGTTGAGTCTACGTGGCAGGCCCTGGCCAGCGCCCTTTCCGCAGGCTCCTACAACCCCATGACGCTTGGCCTCTTCACCCTGGTCTACTTCTTCCTGGCCTGCTGGACCTACGGGCTCACGGTGTCGGCCGGTGTCTTCATCCCGTCCTTGCTCATCGGGGCCGCCTGGGGCCGGCTGTTCGGCATCTCCCTCTCCTACATCACAGGGGCCGCAGTGAGTGGGGGTCTGTGGGGATGAAGCCGGGCTCAGTCGAGGCCACCATGGATGAGAGCAGGGCTCGTGTGTGTGACCAACAGGAAGGGTGCATGGGTGATGAAGAGAACACGGTACGAAAGGATGCAGGCAGGTGCGGGAGTCCGGCCCTGGAAGGTGCAAGGCCCAGACCTTGGGGCCCCAGCACTGCCTCCTGGCCCTCCTCCTCTATCCTGCCTCCATGGGCAGCTTGGTTTTTATTCTGTGAATTTCTCATTTTTATGTTAGTCGTTCAAATGAGACCTAAAACCCCATAAGAGGGGCACATTGAGCCTCCCCTCACCTGTCTCCAGGTCGCGCGCATCCCAGGTTCCCTTCCAGATGTGATTTTGTGGGCTTTTTAATTGAGATGTGGTTCACATACCGTAACATCCATCATTCTGAAAGCGTACAGTTTGGTGTTTCCTCATACATTCGGGGTTGTGTAATCATCACCGCCAGGATGTTGCAGAACATTCTCATCACCCGCAAAGAAACATGTTCTCGTTAAGCGGTCACGTCCGTGTCGCCGCCTCAGCTCTTGGTGGCTACTAATCTGCTTTCCACCTCCTTGGGTTTGCCTGTTCTGGTGGTTGGAGATACGTCAAATCACGCTAAGTGGCCTTTTGTGTTTGGCTTCTGTCACTGAGCTTCATGTTTTCAGGGGTCACCTGTGTTGCAGCGCAAGTCGGATTTTTGCTTCTTTTTATGCTTCCTTGTGTGGTGCAGGCCTTATGCCCAGAAGCTGGTCACTGCACACACACGGTGCGGCCGGCCTTCCCCCTGGACACCTGTAGCCCTTCCCTCCAGGCCATGTGCCCTACTGTCTTACCTGCCGAGTTCTGCAGCGCCCGCACACGGCAGAGCTCACTCAGTGCATCCCTGAGCCAGGCACAGCTAGGGTATTTCCAGACTCAGGTGGTGCTACTGCACACTGTTTTTTTGTGTAAAGTATTAAGATTCCCTCCTGGGCCCATGTGGCTTCCACTGGCATCAGTACATTCTAATGGGTTTGGGTAAGGGACTGCTACACCCCCCAACACCTTCTCTGTCTTCCCCACAGATCTGGGCAGACCCCGGCAAGTATGCCCTGATGGGAGCGGCTGCCCAGCTGGGTGAGTGCTGGCTGCCATGGGTGGGGCAGGGTCACCATCCCCACCTGGTGCCGCCTGGAGGGATGGTCCACAGGGGTGAATGGACAGGACTGGGCTGTTCAGGGGACACGGGAGGGACTGATGGAGTAGCCTTCAGAGGCTCATGACCCCCAACCCTCCCCACTTCCCGCCTGGGCAGGTGGGATCGTGAGGATGACGCTGAGCCTGACGGTCATCATGATGGAGGCCACCAGCAACGTGACCTACGGCTTCCCCATCATGCTGGTGCTGATGACCGCCAAGATCGTAGGGGACGTCTTCATTGAGGTCTGGCCAGTGGGGAGAGGCCCGCCTGTCCCCACTGTCGCTTGGCAGCCTCCTCCCCATGCCCCCAGCCTTGGCGCCTGAGGCTGAGGGGACTGGGGGATCTGCAGCCACAATGAGGGGTGGGGAGAGCTTGGAAGCTGTCCCCCAGGCAGCCTCTGGCATCAGCACGCCCACCCTCTCCCCAGGGCCTGTATGACATGCACATCCAGCTGCAGAGTGTGCCCTTCCTGCACTGGGAAGCCCCGGTCACCTCGCACTCGCTCACTGCCAGGTACCCTGAAGAAGGCCTGCAGGCTGGAGCTCCCTCCCCACACTCAGGGTGGGGTGTGAGGGATGCCGGACACTCCTGGGAGGTCTGGTGAGGGCTGCCTGGAGCAGGACTTCAGCCCAGGACTGGTTTTCCCAGGGCAGCTCCTGGGAGGGTCTAGGCTCCCAGCGCCTTGTCTTCAGGCTCCCTTCTCCCAGCCGTTTCTGTCTGTTGGGCTTTGACTGCTGTGAAGAGACTGTTTGGGAAGCCCCCCACGGCCGCGTGGGTCACGGCCTGGTTTTTTCCGCAGGGAGGTGATGAGCACACCGGTCACCTGCCTGCGGAGGAGGGAGAAGGTGGGTGTCATCGTGGACGTGCTGAGCAACACGATGTCCAACCACAACGGCTTCCCCGTGGTGGAGGCCGCCGATGACACCCAGGTACTGGCCTCACTGCAGGCTGCCTGCAGGGCAGGAGGGGACTGGGGCTCATGGTCTCTCCTCGTCACCTGAACTGTCAGGTTGAGCAGGGCTGGGAAGCGTGGTTCCCGTAAATATGGAAACCCTGCTTTGGGGTTCATGAGAGAATTCTGGTCACGTGGCTGCGAAGGCGTGGGTCCCAGTGAGCGCTGTCCCCTGGTTGGGTTATTGATGCATCCACATGTCTTGCAGTCACACCCCAAACTGCACCACCAGCTGAGGAGTCGCTGGGATTTTGTCGGGAGGTCCTGACAGAATGTGCATCCCACTTGCCGTGGTGCTTCTGTTGTCTGGGTCGAGTCTCATCAGGTCCTGGGTCTGTTTCTCATTCTCAGCATACTTGACTCTCAGCACCTCATCCCTACTCAGCGGTTCTGTTGCTTCTCCCAGGCGTTCAGGGATAAGTGAGCTCGTGCAGGTGAAACGCCTGTGGCCTGGTCTGTAGGTGGTGACCAGCATCGCCGGGGAACCTGGCCGGAGCTCCCAGGCCTCCTGGTGCTGCTGCCTGGGCCCGCTACCCACCCAGCAGGAAGGGTGCGAGGCCCCCTACAGACACCAGCGTCTTTCTCTCTTCCGCAGCCAGCCCGGCTCCAGGGCTTAATCCTGCGCTCTCAGCTGATCGTCCTGCTGAAGCACAAAGTAGGGCATCAGGTGGCGGGAGACGCCTGGTGGGGTGTTGAGGCTCTGAGGCGCCGCCACCTGCTGCCCGCCGCCTGCCGCCCTCTGCCCACAGGTGTTCGTGGAACGGTCCAATGTGGGCCTGGTGCGGCGGCGGCTGAGACTGAAGGATTTTCGTGACGCCTACCCACGCTTCCCCCCGATCCAGTCCATCCACGTGTCCCAGGACGAGCGGGAGTGCACCATGGACCTCTCCGAGTTCATGAACCCCTCCCCCTACACAGTGCCCCAGGTGCCTGCTTGGGCTGCAGGGGGGCTGTGGGGGGCTGTGGGGGAAGTTCTTTCAGAGCACGAGTATGGGGGGTGGCGGGGTGTGCAGAGTAGGACATTCCAGGCCAAATCAAGACAGGGCCTCCGGTGTGGAGGAGAGGTAGTGGTTCACTTTGTACCATTCTGGCACCAGTGGGCCGTGTGAGGGTGGCGGCAGGTCCTGCCTCTGCTCCAGTCTTGGTGGGTTGGGGCTGGCAGTGAGCTGAGGCTGTCCCCATATTGCAGGAGGCGTCCCTCCCGCGGGTGTTCAAGCTGTTCCGAGCCCTGGGCCTCAGGCACCTGGTGGTGGTGGACAACCGCAATCAGGTGAGTGCCATGGGTGGGGCATCCGCCAGCAGGGGTTGTGTTCCTGGCTCGCCTACTGCTTAGGCCCACATGCCTACTCCTGGGTCTCCCTTCTGGCTGTGCTACCCCCAAAACATAGGGCAGGGGTGTCCACAGAGGCAGGGGCTGCTAGACCAGTGACCTGGCTTTGCTTCCACAGGTGGTCGGGCTGGTGACCAGGAAGGACCTGGCCAGATACCGGCTTGGGAAGGGGGGCCTGGAGGAGCTCTCTCTGGCCCAGACGTGAGATCCAGCCCTGGCACTTCCCCCGGAACCCCCACCTCATTCCCCAGGCAGCATGGATCCAGACCCTGGGGACATCCTGGCCAGCGTGTGACTCTTGTGGGCTCTTTGTTTGCATTCTCACCCCCATTTCCTCACCTCCTGTCTCAGCCCCTCAGTTTTCACGCGCCAGCCCCCTGTTCCCTGATCTCTGGGGAGCATTTTGTGCAACTCTCCCTGAGAGCTTGTGCGTGCTCATGCGTGTGTCTGTGTGCGTGTGATTATGTGCCTAACAGCTGGTTAGCTGAGCCCTGTGGGTCCAAATGCTGCAGCCCCCAGGACGGAGCCATTGCTGCTTCTGTGCCCCCTGTCATCCTGGGGGCCAGTGCAGAAGGACTGCACCCTGAGCACTGGCAGCTCGATGTCTGGGCAACTTCAGGCTGTACTAGAGGCCTTGGATCTTGTTCTCAGCCCTCAGCTCAGTCTGCAGCCATGAGGTTTTGGGTCTGAGCAGAGAGAGACCCAAGCTGGACGCAGGGAGGCGAGGGCTTAGGGGAGCAGGACTGCCCTGGAGAGCAGACCCCAGAGCTGGACTCCTAGACTCGACACATATCCCCCCTGGGCCACACCCCACTCGGTGCTGTGGACCTGGACCCAGAATCCACCTCTGCCTCTGTCACTGAGCCTGTGTGGATGGCACGGGGATGGTGGATCTCTTCAGTATGTGGGGGCCCCCATGAGCCTCCGAGGATCCCTGGCATGAGCCAGTGTTCTGGAGCAGCTCTGCTTCCAGGGTTGGGGCAGGTGAGTTCTGGGATGGGCTGGTGAGCCCAGAGCAGAACCATGCCTGTCCTGGGCTGGGCAGGCCAGATATGGGATCCTGTATCCCCAGTGCCCCACCAGACTTTTTTTCTAAAGTGACTCACCCCCTCCCCCGCCCACTTCTGTAATGAGGAACATGTGTGCTGTTGTGGGTTGGCAGGTGCTGCACTTCAGTTTTAGCCCGTTTCAAGGGGGTGGGGACCTTGAAAGGCTGCTCTCTTCCTGGTGGGGGAGCCCTCTGGGGAATGTAGGGGTCCAAGTATGGGTGTCTGAATGGGAGAAATAAACAAACTGTACACAGACTGCTGGTGCCAGCTTCCTCTTTCCCACTCGGTATGGACCATGGTCCAGCATCCTGAGATTCACAGGCACTCTGGGGGTGGGGTGACCCAGAACGGGACTCTCCTTTCTGTGCATTGCAGATGGGCAGTGACCCAGGGTGGATGCCCCTTGGGGGAAGAGGGGACACAGGTGATAGGCTCAGAGACCTTAAGTGGGAAAGAACCAGGGGCCTCCCCATGTCCCACAGGAGGGGGGCCCCCAGCCACCATCCTCATGCAGATGTCTGGTCTGATCGCTCTTGGGAGTCCCACAGAGCCCTTGGGGAAGGCTCTGTTTTCTTCCTACTGTGTCCTCACCCACCCTCCCTGCCCCAAGCTTGGGTACACCCAGGACATCAGCACCCAGCTCCGAAGCTGCCTTGTACCCGACACGCTGAGCTCCAAGGTGTGTGGTGTTGCTGCCTACAGGCATCGAGCTCCCCAGGCGAGTGGTTGCCTTTGGGCTGTTCACTGTGTCACAGGGAAGCCCCTCCAGCCCTCGTGAGTGGCCAACAGTGCAGAGAGAGTGGACCACCTGGGCCAGGTGAGGGCCCTGTATCCTCACTGACTGCACACGTGACATGGCCCACACCCCACCCAGGCTCCAGGACGAGGTGTGAGGAGAGTACGTGCTGTCTCCGCAGCCTGTGTTGATTTGTGTTGATGTGACGGTGCCTAAGTTACACCAGATCAAATAAAACGGACTATTAGGATAAAGCCCACCGTCTCTTCTCACTTTCTCACTGTGGCTATGAGGGAAGCTGGAGTCACGGGGGCAGCCGCTCTGCAGGGTCTCTTGTAGGCCCCGTCCTGTGGTCCTCTGTGTCCTCAAGGCCTCGGGGGTGGGACTGGCTGTGTTCGGTTGGTCTGGGCCTCCCCACCACTCCCACCCAGGCCAGGCCAGGGGCTCCTGACTCTGTCTCAGGCCAGCAGCCACACCCCCTCCAGTCCTTCCCAAAGTGGGCAGTTGGGCAGGCCTCACTGGACAGGAAAGCTGAAGGCTCAGGTTCCACTGGCAGTTGGGCCATGAAATCATGAGGTTCTGGTGAGAAAGAAGGTTCCAGAAGAGCCCGCACTTCTCTGCCCTCCCTACCGTGGCATTGTTTTGGAAGGAGAGATATGAGGGTGGGAGCTCACCCCTTCACACTTCATGCACTTCCCCCAGGCCCCAGGGCCTTCCAGCTCTGACTTTCCTACCTTCCTCCACCCTCCCCTACCTTCATCCCCCAACTGCCCTGGGGTCTAGCTGTGGGCAGCCATGGGGTGCTAGGCCCTGGGACTCTCAGCAGTGGCCAAAGCCACGGACGGGGCCTGCTAGTAAAGCTGAATCAGGTGAGCTGGGGGGCTGTCCAGGTAAGGGCCTACACAATGGTCTGGGCCACATGATATACTGCTGCCTCCTGACCCCCGGTCACCTCACAGCCCAGGCACTCCCTCTGGAGCTGACCAGGCAGGCACTGTCCTGTTTCTGCTGCCCAATGCTGTGTGTCCTCAGGTGGGAGTGTGGACCTCTCTGAACCTGAGCTTCCTGCCATGGACAGCCCTCCCTGGGCTGTGCTGTCACCCACTGGGATGAGCCACAGTGAGCTCATTGGGCACACTCAGTAGGGACTTGGGTCCCCATTACCACAGGCTCCACCTGGGGGCGGCTCCCCTCATCAGCCCTAATGGCGAGCCCCAAGGTGCCTTCTTGCAGAGCTGGCTGACTGCGACCCCTCATCAGGGGCCTCGCCCCACTCCCAGCTGAGCACTGTCACCCCAGAGGACCTGGGGCTTCTGGAGGAAGGGCTGGCCAGCCCTGAGCCCTTGAGTCTGGAGGAGGTCTCGGAGAGGTATGAGTCCAGCTGTCCGGCATCCACTGCTTCCATTCTGGAACAGGACACCCCCAAGCGCTGGAAGCAGCTGGAGCAGTGGTGAGCCCCACAGGGGCAGGGGAACCAAATGGTCAGTCCCCCCAACCCCCCGGCACATGCAGCCAACTTGGCCTATTCCTCGCCCTTCCAGGGTGGCTGACCTGCAGGCCGAGGTGGTGTCCCTGCGGGGACACAAAGCCCGCTGTGAGCGTGCCACGCTGCTGCTGCTGCGGGAGCTTCTGCAGGTGCGGGCTGGCCTGCAGCTGCAGGACTCAGAGCTCAAGAAGCTGCAGCAGGAGGTGCAGCAGGTGGCTCAGGCCCCCGAGAAGGAGGCCCTCCAGGTAAAGCAGTGTCCTCGCCCATGGGCCAGGCTTCCTCGTCCTTGGGTGTCCGGCCAGCTGTTTCCTGGACCCTGAGCCCAGCTCAGCCCCTCTGCCCAGACCGAGAACCTAGACAGTCCCCAGGGTCGGGCTCCGTGACGCCGCTGTGTTTGTTCTGGGAGGGCTGGGAGGGCCCTGGCCTGCACTCACCCCACACCTCCACCTTGCAGTTCCCTGGCCTGAAGAGCCAGAACCAGAACCAGATGCAGGCCCTGGACAAGAGGTACCCCCACTACTCGTGGTGCAGGCTTAGCGGGAGGGAAAGGGGCTTGGGGAAACCCCAGCTGGTGCCAGCCCTGTTGGGGCCTCAGCCGCAAGCTTCCAGTTCCCCCCATTCGATGTCTTGCTCAGCCAAGCAGATATGCCCCATGGAGCCTGGGAAAGGGGTGGGAGGCTTGTTGCTGGGCCCCTTGGCGGAGCCTCCACTCCAAAGGCTGCCCAGCCTGCTCCTGGCCACCCAGAGCAGGGCTAGGCAGGCCCCAGGCAGAAGCAGCTCTTGTGTGCCAGGCTGGTGGAGGTCCGGGAGGCCCTGACCCAGATCAGGAGGAAGCAGGCACTCCAGGACTCTGAGCGGAAGGGCGCCGAGCAGGAGGCCAGCCTCAGGTGGGCCCCCGGGGGGCTGTCTCTGAACCCAAGTGGTCGAATGGGAGTGGAGTCACCAAGGCAGGAAGGCATCCAAGCTGCTGATTAACAAGGGACATCAGGGCCTGTGGACCCTCTGTGGGGAAAACAGACCAGCCCGGGGTCCCCACCCTGTCACCTTCCTCATCAGCCCAGCTCTCAATGACAGGTGGGGACACGGAAATGGGTGTGTTTACCCAGGTGGGCTGTACACTCGGTCTAGGCCCTCCAGCAGCTGGTCCTGGCCTAAAAAGGACTCTTAGTGTCTGGGGGCCCCACCAGCCTCCCTGTGTCTTCCCAGCCAAGCCCTCTGGCCCACTGGGCTGCTGTGACCTGCAGCCACTGCCCCTAGGTTGGCTGAGCTGACCGGGAAACTGAAGCAGGAGGAACGGGACCGAGGGGTAGCCTGCGGAGCCCTGCAGAAGAGCCAGGAGGAGGCCAGCCAGAGGGTGGACCAGGAGGTGGCCAGGATGCAGGTACTCCTGAGGCCAGGACTCTGGCATCTGGGCAGCTAGCTGAGCTGCCAGCAAGACGGTCCGTGCAGGAGACCCCCGTGGTCCCCCAGCCCACATCTTTTCCATCGGTGGATTCTTCCCACATTCTACTCTCTTTATGCTTCTGTCCATGTGTTTGGACCTGGGGGCTGACCCCTAAGTCCTGTACTGTGGTAGCCACCAGCCACAGATGTCTCTGTGTATTGAAATTAGCTGACGTCTTAGACAATTTACAACTCAGTTCCTTGGTCACACAAGCCGCACCACATTGCCAGTGACTGCTGATTTGGCAGCGCCAAAATGGAGCATGCCATCCATCACAAAGTTCCATCTGGGCTGCTGCTCCCCCACCTCTCCCTCCCAGTGTAACCTGCACCTGTAGCCCCTTCCTCAACAATTTTCAGCCTTGGTGCTTCTCTCCAAGCCAGGTGGAAGTCCCTTCCTGAAGACACATCTCCCTGGGGCCTTGCTCCTGGGCCAGTGCCTGTAGCCCTAGAAGGCGGGGCAGGGGACAGGGGTAGCTCCTTGAGACTCAGCCTCATCAGCTCTGCAATTAGAGACCAGGGACTGCACCGCATCCCCAGCTGCTGCCTGCATAGCTTAGCTGCCCAGCTCTGGTGGCCTCCCCTGTCCACTGCCCTGTGAGAAGTTTAATGTCTTTGCTCCATTGAAAGGCAGGAGCTCCAGGAGGCACTGAGCCCAGGGATTTCCGACATGCCCAGCTCACCTCTCCCCGAGCGTGCCTCGAGTCTGGGGTCTGCACCCTGCAGCTGCTGCCTGGTCTTACGCATAAGGTTTTGTTAGCACATGGCCGTACGTTTACTGTTGCCCATGGCCGTGTTTGTGCTGGAACCACAGAGCTGAGGGGTTATGACAGAGACCCTGTGGCCCACAAAATCAAAGTGTCTGCCCTCTGGCTCTTTACAGAAACAGGGCAGGGAGGCTGGTGGAGGCTCAGGGCACACCTGCTCTGCGGGCTGTGGACATCCCTCCCAGCCCTAGAAGGACTTGTGGCTGCGGAGAGGGTGCCTCGTGCCAGAGCCCTGCCTGCCCTGTGGGTGTGTGAGGAGGGGAGGCAGCCTGACTGGGCCTGGACCCCAGTCCCCTGCACCCCAACCTCTTGGTGTAGCAGAAGAGGAGCCGATGGCGGGGGAGGGCAGGATGGGCCCCACCCTGGGCCTGGAGGGCAAGGGCAAAAGTGTGTGCATGCACATATGTGTACAGGTATGTGCATACCTGCAGGAGTGTGCGATCATTTGTGCACAGGTGTGTGCATGACTGTGTACTCATGTGCCCTTAGCCACCCTTCCCCGGGCTCCTGGCAAGGGTGTGATCTGGTGGCTGCTGTGTCACCTTCCCTGGCGGTGTCTGGTGGTTGCTGTGAGAACCATGTGTGTCCTGGGCCCCTGGGAGCTCAGCCATCAGATGCTTCACAGCCCTTGTGCCTGGCCTGCCTGCCTTCCCAGGGATGGTGCGACGGGCCGGCCCTGCTGGGGACACAGGAGCAGGACCCCCTCCAATGGAGATGGTTGGGCAGGAGAACAAGCAAGTTGGCAATGGCATGGTGGGTGGGGGTGGATAGGCAAGTAGGCCGCCCAAGGGGAGGCTGCATGGTGACCATGTAGACCCTCCTCCACAGGCCCAGATGACCAAGCTAGGGGAGGAGATGAGCCTCCGCTTCCTCAAGAGGGAAGCCAAGCTATGTGGCTTCCTGCAGAAGAGCTTCCTGGCCCTTGAGAAGGTGGGCACTTGCGGGCTGGTGGGTTGGTCGTGTCCCCCACACACCTGGCTCACGGCAGATGGGCTGGGTCCCCTGGTAGAGGATGAAGACCTCAGAGAGCGCGCGGCTGAGGGCAGAGAGCGGCCTGCGGGAGGAGCTGGAGAGCTGGTGGCAGCAGCTCCAGGAGCTGGATGCAAAGCGTGTGCAGGCCCTGCGGGGACAGTGCCAGGTGAGTGTGGGGCGGGCACGGGCCGGGCCTGGGCTGGGAGCTGGGGTGGGTCTCAGGCTGCCTCTGCATGGCAGCAGGAAGAATGCCACCTCCTGGAACAGTGCCGGGGCCTGGACAAGGCAGTGATCCAGCTGACCAAGTTCGTGCAGCAGAACCAGGTGTCCCTGAACCGTGTCCTACTGGCCGAGCAGAAGGCCTGGTGGGTGTCTGAGTGGAGCTGCAGGTAGGGCGGGCAGGAATGGCCCTGAGCCCAGCATGAGGCCCAGCCAGGTACCCTGGGCCAGAGTAGCTGCCCTTGTGGGAGCCTGTCCCCCTTGGGGGAGCTCTGTGTGGCAGGATTGGACACAGCCCTGTCTCGGTGGCCCTTGTGGTGACACTCATTGTCTCCTCCCTGGGGCTTCCTAGAAGGTTCTGAAGCCAGCAGCCAGGCTCTCAGCCCTGGCCCAGTGCTGAGGGGTCGCCAGCCTTGGCTGAGGGACAGTCTTTCTCAGTGGCACCAACCCCCAGGGATGCCAAAGGGCACTTGGAGGACAGCAGGGCCGGGGAGCTGGCTACCTACCTGCAGGAGAGCCTGGAGGCCATGCAGCTGGCCAGCGAGCTGGCCCAGCAGGAGACACACAGCGCCCTGGAACTGGTAAGGGGGCAGCGCTGGGGCAGCTGTCCTCCTGCGGTCCCCCACTGGTGCAGGCAGCACACTCAGCCCCACCTCTCACAGCTCCGAGAGAAGAGCCAGGCCCTGGAGGTGTCTGTGGCTGAGCTGGTCAGGCAGGTGAAGGACATGAGTGACCACTTCCTGGCCCTGAGCTGGAAGCTGGACCTGCAGGAGCAGACGCTGAGCCTGCGGCTGCACAAGGTAAAAGCCACGGAGCTGCCTGGGGGAGGGCGCCTGGATGGGGGATCCTGGCGCCCCTCATGCTCCCCAGCCATGTCCATCACCCCTGAGGGTAGAGGCCTGAGTGGCGGATCCCAAGCTCAACCAACAGCTGTCCACCAGGCCCAGGATGGCCCTGAGCCCCACAGACCTCCTGCTCGGAGCAGGGTGGCCCAGGGTGAGAGGTCCTGGGGTCCCAACCACAGGAAGGGCTCCACAGAGGGGCCAGCAAAACAGCCTCCACCCTTAAGTTCTTTTTTCTATTTTTCTATCAGCTTTATTGAGGTTCAGTGCACACACCATACAATTCAGCCTTTCAAAGTATGTAATTCAGTCGTTCTTTTAAAACCAGCACCACAATCACTTTTAGAACTTTTCCATCCTCCTAAAAGGACCCCCCACCACCAAGTCATCAACAGTCACTCCCCTCCCTGACTCCGGCAACCACTGATCTGCTCTCTGTCTCTGTGGATTTGCTGGTTCTGGACGCTTTGTGTAAAGCAAATAGTTCACTATGTGGCCTTTTGTGATCAGCATCACATGTTTGAGGTTCACCCGTGTTACAGCGTGTGTCAGTGCTTCCTTGTTACGGCTGAGTAACATTCCATTGTGTGGATGGACCACAGGCTTTCATCCATCTGTCCCCTAATGGACACTGTGATGTTGCCCTTTTGATACCCTTAGTGCTGCTGTGAATACACGTGTGCAGCCTTTGGCACGGGCCCCCGTCCCCCGTCCTGCATGTGTGAGCAGGCTACCTGTTGTCTCCCTGTCCATACTGACTCATGGGCAGCTGGGGCTGGTTCAGGTGAGGGAGCGAGACAGGCCTTCCTCTTAGGGACGTGGTTCTGCTCAGTCCGGTGCTCCCTCCAGGGAGGATCTGCATCCCCATAGTGTGGCCCATCTGGGGCTTGTGTGGTCAGTGTGGACATGCTCGGAGTCGAGGCAGGAGCAATGTGCCCTCCAGGAGCTCTGCTGCATGACTGCAACCGTCTTGGGTCTGACTCTGGCTCCAAAGGGCTCAGTCTAGCTGCCTGTCCACCCTCCCTCTCTGGGTGGGCTCTGGCCCTCACTGGGTATCTGCACCCCAGGCACAGAATGAGTGGGAAGTCGCAGAGAAGAGATCTCGGGAAAGCCTGGCCCGGAGTCGAGAGGAGGCTGAGGCGCACCTGCGAGAGGTGCAGAAGAAAGTGGACAGCCTGCCCCGGCAGGTGAGTGAGGGCCAGGGGCGCAGCCTCCCCCCTTCCCAGCTGCGCCGCCCTTAGCCGCCTGCCGGCTCCGCGTTTCAGATAGAGGCTGTTTCCGACAAGTGTGTCCTTCACAAGAGTGACTCCGACCTCAAGATCTCCACCGAGACCAAAGCCAGGTGAGGCCCCCAGCTCACTGCCACAGCCTGGCAGAACCGCAGTCCTGGGGAGGGGGGTAAGCTCTGCTGGCTGTCAGGGGCTGGGCTTCTCCCACCTCAGAGGGTACAGCTGTCTCAGAGCAACCCTGCTACATCTCAGGGCTTCCTTACGGTGGTCCTCCCCAATCCCCTGCATCTGCAGCAGTCCTGACCCCTCGCCAGCCCAGGTCTGGCCTTTCCCTTCTGTCACCTGCTGGGGAACCTCCCTCCCCCAGTCCCCTCTGGAGGGGTCACAAGGCTGAGCATCCCGTGCTCTGCCCAGGATCTCCTCCCTCCATCTGCCCTGCCTCCAAGTACCCCCCACAGCCCAGCAGCCCCAGCCTCTTGTGCCCACAGAAAGTTCGAGGTTGAGGCCATCCGGCAAGAGCTGGCCTCTCTTCTGTCCTCTGTGCAGCTGCTCAGAGGGGGCAACCCCGGGCGGAAGATTGCCGAGATCCAGGGCAAGCTGGCCACGGTACCCCTGGGCCCCTAGGTATGGGCACACTCAGGGAGGGGGGCTGGGGAGTCTGGCTCAGACAGGGGACAACCCCTTCCGAGGGGCCCAGGCAGACCTCCTCCCATCCAGGGAGGCTCAGATCCAGGACACCTGCCTGGGGGCAAGTCTCAAGGAACCAGTCATCCTGCTGGGTGGCTCTCACGTCTCAACCTCTGGAAGTACCAAGTGGGAGCGCCTGTCTGGAGCCCCAGACACTGCAGTGCGTCAACAGTCACTATGAAAGGAGCAGCCCTGAACTCTGGCTGGATCCCGCCTTGTCATTTACCGAGAGGCGAGGACCCGCATGTTGGAGGCCCATTTCTACCCCAAGTGATTGAGGCAGGGGCCGCCTTCAGGTCTGCAGACTCCCTGCATCTGTGCCCACGAAGTGGGGACTGTGTTTAGTTTCAGAACCAAATAATGAAATTGGAAAACAGCATCCAGGATAATAAGACCATCCAGAACCTCAAGTTTAATACAGAAACCAAACTGGTGAGAGGCGGCCCCTGACCTGGCCTTCGCACCCCCACCCCCACCCTCGAGGCTCTGGAGTCTCCCAGGCCCTCCAGGTGGGCCACCTTTCTCCATGTGGAGCCTGACTCCCAGCTCCCCTCGCCCCCACCCCCAGCTTGGCCACCTCCTAGCTTTTTGGTCTGCCTGTCTGCATGTTTGGCCCCTGCAGTGTTTCCCAGCAGATAAGGCCTGGATTTGCCCAGAAAGAGATAAATCTCGTTTGCTGTCCCACCCCCACTCTGGTCCTATTCCTGCATTCCTGTGTCAACTCCCACCCCCGGCCCTGGCCACCACGGCAACCCCAATGCCCCTACGTCCACAGCGCATGGAGGAGATGGCCACACTGCGGGAGAGCATGATGCGCCTGTGGAGTGAGGAGGGCCCCTGGGCCCTGACGCTGGGCAGCAAGAGGGTCCTCATGTCCCTGGTGAGGCAGCAGTTCTTCATCAAGGACGTGGGCCCTGGCGAGGTGGTCCCAGTGAACTGCTGGGGCATGTATCAGGCCGTGAGGTGGGCAGTGGGGAGCCACCTGCTGGAGACCCCTCCAGGTCCAGGTTCAGGGCTGGGGGAGGCCCTGAGGGCAGTGGGCGGAGGCGGGGTCCGGGGCTGTGAGCCATGTCTCTGGGCAGGTGGCTTCAGTGGAAGGCTGTCCTCATGAACCTGGTGGCCCGGCGGAGGTCCAGAGTGGTCTTGGAGAAGCCCCTCGGCCAGAAGCCTGCCCATCGGCTCTCATCCCTACCCCTTTCCCCAAAATAAACATGCCCTTGTGCCCATCAGTGTCCAGAGTTCTCTCCCAGGGAGTCAGGAGGTCCCAGGCAGGAGAGTGACCAAGAGGCCCCTTTCCTGGACTCCCAGAACCCCTGCTCCCGCCCAAGCCAGCTGAGCCCCAGGCCCGGCCGCTCCCCCCAGGGCCTTCTGTCCACAGGCACGGTGGCCAGAGACCCACTTGGAACCAGACCCCCAGAGGAAGCGGCTCTTCTGCCTTCATCTAGGAGCAAACAGTGCATTCGTTTGCGCACTCAGACCTGCCCCCTCTCCCTGACCCTCCAGGAAACTCTCAGCCTCTCAGGGCCACTGGCCCTGCCACCAGCTGCAGACATTGCCAGGAGGAGGGGCAGCCCTGGGACCAGCCGGGTGGGTGGGCCATGTGGAAGGGTGCCCTTGCCACTGACTGGAATCTCCCAGGCTGGTCTAGAGGGGAATGCGGCTCACACAGCATGTGGACCCCATGAGCCCACTGTCTCTGAGGGACCACAACAGCTCCTACCCCATCCTCCCCTCCTGTGGGCATAGATCCTGGAAGGCCCATGCCCATTCCCTGCCCTGGCCTGGGGACTCCCGACCTGAGCCAGCTTGTCCTGCTGGTGGCTGCCCTGGCTGGAGGTCCCCGAGGTCTCCTTTCAGGACAGTGATAAGGAGAGTCCAGACCCTTGTTACCCTTGGCTCACCCTCACTGACCCTTGCTTGATCGCTAGGCCTCAGCCAGCTGCACCCCCTCCAGGGCCTGGGCCCCGCCACCCAGCAGCTCGGGGCCAGCCTCAGCTGACCAGCTGGCCAGCAGGTCACTGAAGTCAGGCATGCCAGGGTGCAGCAGGCCCAGGGGGCTGGGCGCCGGCTCCTTCCAGAAGGATGGAGGGAGCTTCCTCTGGGTCATGGGGGTGATGTGGCCATACTTGCGCTCCAGCCTCAGGCGGTGGCTGGCAGGTGCCCTGGGTCCTGAGTACTGTCGCAGCCCGTAATCGAAAAGCTCAGCCAGGGGCCCCAGTGGCTGCGCCCCATCCCCACCGATCCCTGGCCCACGTGGCTGCCCCTCGGGGCCCCTGGGTGAGCAGACCCCAGGCTCGGTGGCTTCGTCATCTTCTAGGGAAGCACCCTGGGCTGGGTACACCAGGTCAGCGCAGGGGAGCTCTCTGGCCGAGCTGCCAGCCAGGTGGCTGTCAGTGTAGATGTCACAGGCGTCTGCGTCCTGCCCTCTGTCCTTGCGGCCAAAGTACCGCTGGATGTCGCCGCTGATGAGCTCAGAGAACCGAAGCAGCTGCAGTGGTGTCTCCGGGCAGCTTGGATCCAGAGGGCCCACTTCTGGGGCCCAGCCTGAGCTCCGGGAGGCTGGGCCGTGGCCCTCTGGCCCCTCGACCTCCAGTTCCTCCTCCCCATCCTCCTCCTCTTCCTCCCCTTCTTCCTCCTCCTCAGAAGTGTCTGGGGGCTCCGGGTCTGAGGGCAGGAAGGGTCCGTGGGACGGCAGAGACAGCCGAAAGTCACAGAGAGGCCGGATCACACCTGCAGCCATCTCCTCCACGTCCCCACCTCCTGGGGCCTCTGGGGCAGCAGGCACTGGCTGGGGAGGGGGGCAGAGAGGGGACAGGTTAGTGGTCAGGGCCCACAGCCCTCCTAGGGGAACAGCTTGTGGGGCCCTTTTTGCTTGGGGAGAGGGCTGAGCTCAGAGGCAGGTGACATTGAGAGAGAGACCAAAGGTGGTAGATACCACAGGCGGGTGGACATGGCAGGAGCAGTGGGTAGCCTGCAGGGTGGAGGCTGCAGTCACCGGCCAGACAAGGAGTGCATCTTGTCCTGCTGCGAGGGTGAGTGACAAGTCAATGCTGATAGAATCATGACTCGGGGAGAGAGAAGTCCCTGGAGAGAGAAGCAGGGAAGCAAGAAGGGAGCCGGTTCAGGGGATGGGGTGCAAGTGGGTCTGAGGCCCTGGACAGCAGAGCCCGCATCCCAGCTCAGGGATGCTGTGGCTCTTGATAAACATGCTGATGTGGTTCTGCCCAGGTGCCAGGCGAGACAGGGGGGTTCCCTTGGCCCACCCCCTACGAGTGTCTGCGGTTGTAAGAGTTCCTGAGGTGCCCACACTGAGTCCGGGAACTGGGCTTGGCTACTTTGACCGGGACACTCTGTCCCTTGCAGCTTTGGGGACTTTGGAGGCTTCAGGGGGCCATGAAGGTGAGCCATTTCTCCGTCCCTTCTAATTCTAGTAAATGCAGCCACTGTCCCAGGTTACTGTGGGTTCCCTGTTAGGGGAGTGAGTGTCCCTGGCCTGGGCACTCAGGCGGGTCAGCTGGCGGTGCTGAAGGAAGGCCTGGGGCTGGCAGGACTGGGGAGGGGTGGGATTTGAGGAGGTGCCTGACAGGGTGGGACTGGCTCTCCCCTTGGTTGGGAGCCCCCTACCCCCACCCCAACAGCAGGGAGGCCTCCTGGTCAGAGCCCTGGGCAGGGGGAGGAAGAAAGGGAAGGTGGTTCAGAGAGTGAGAGAGGGCTCCCAGTTGGCCAGAAAACAGCACCTTGTCTCGGGGGAGGGGCGGGGGAGTCCACAGGCGTTGCTGGGAGTCATGGGAGCTGTGCCGGCCTCCCGCTCCTCCCTGCTGTCCTGCTCCGGGTCTTGCTCACAGTTCTGGTCCCCTTTTCCCTGCTGGGGTGTCTCGTGACCCTAGCTTTGGGCTCTAGGCTCTGGGCATGGCTGCTTGTGTGCCAAGACTCAGGTGCCCCTCTTCCCCTGGCCCATGCTTGTCCTGAAGCCCAGCCCTGCTCAGCCCCGCTGATGACCCCTCCCAGTGGGTGGTTGGTCCCCAAAGACCACCTGGGCAAGGGAGCCCACAGCCTTCCAAGGAGGGAGGAGGAGGCCAGAGGCCAGACTTCCACCGCCAGCTCCCTCCCCACCCGCCACCCAGCCTGGATCCTACCTGCCGAGGCCTGCAGCTCCCGCTGGGCAGGCCCACCTCCACCTGGACTCAAGCATTTATAGCCCAGCTCCGCGGCCTGCCCGGGCTGGCAAATATTTGGTGACGGCATTGTCATCGCAGACTGGGCAAATAAAGCCCGTTTGCTTTAGCGCCCGGCAACCAGAGACCCGCGGGGGGAGCCTCAGCCTGCCTGGGGACCGTGGAGTGTTTGCCGCTCGCCCAGCTGGCTCCCACCCGGGCCCCAAGGACCCTTATCTCCACTGCTGATTGGGGCCCGGACCAAGCCTTGTCAAATAGGCGGAAAATTAAATTTCATGCTATTTTGACTTCTGGAGTAGCCTTCTCTAGAGGACATCCTGCTTCTGCAGCACTCCAGGTGAAGGGGGCTCTGGGCCAGCAGCAGGACCTGGAAAGGCCAGGGAGGGCCTGGGACCACCAGCCAGGGCCTAGGCAGTGGGCTTATTAGGCACGTGGGGCCCCTGGAGCCCCTGCCCAGCCCCCTCCTGCCCCTTCCCACTGGTCCAGAGCTGTAGGTGCTTTTGCAACAAGCCTGGTTGAACCCCTCCTCCCGCTGTCCCAGGGCTTCATCCTCACTGTCCAGACTGAGATGGCACCTCCCTTCTCTGGTTCCTTTGTTTGGTTCCTGTACCTTCATCTGAGGGGCTCAGTAGCCCCCTTTCCCCTTCCCTCTTCCCCCTGCCCTGAGCTGCACGGAACCAGCCTGGAGGTGTCTTCACTGCACCTCCCAGGCGGGTTCCAACTGACACCACACCATGAGCAGGACCCCAGGAAGCCTGCCACCCAGCCAACCCTGTCCTTCTAGAGGCCCAGCTCCTCTGCTAGTGCTGCTGCATGAGTGTCCCAGGGCCACCTAACCAATCAGCACAAACTGGGTGGCTGAGAACAACAGACAGGGATTCTTTCCAGGTTCCAGGAACTAGAAGTCCAAAACCGAGGTGCCATCAGGGTTGGCACCCTCCAGAGGCTCTAGAGGGCAACCCTCCTCTTGCCTCTCTCCTGGCCTCTGGTGTCCCCTGAGGTCCTTGGCACTCCCTGGACTTGCAGCTGCGACTCTCCAATCTCTGCCTCCATCGTCACGCGACCGATCCCCCGTGGGTGTCTGTGTCCAAGTTTCCCTCTTCTTTTGAGAACACTTGTCCTTGTATTGAGGGCCCACCCCAGCCCTGTCTGACCTCATCTTAACTCAGTCACACCTGCAATGACCCTGCTTCCACATAAGGACATGAGTTTTGGGGACACTATGCCACCTCATCAGTCACCAGATGTGTCTATTGCTCCCACCACCCTTGGTGCCAGCTTGGGGAACTCCCAAAGCCACCACTGCTTGTGGGGGACAGGACAGCAGCTCCCTCCCAATTTGTGCCCTGCCCCTGTGCCCCATGGTCACTCATGGTCCCAGATTTGCCTTCCAGCTGTGGGGGCTCACCTGTCCAGGAGGCCAGGAGGGTCACAGATGCCATCTTACCCCTCACTGGGTCCTTCCCCTACAGCTCCAGGTTCCACTGCCCCCTTTGGAGGGTACGGCTCCTCTCCCACCCAGAGACATCTGATTACACAAGGGATGTAGGCAGACCCAGGCCCTTCCTGCAAGTGGGGGCTGCCGGGCGGGTCTGCCCCTGCTGAGTGCTGCCAGTGACTTCTCAGGCATCTGCAGGACCCAACACCTGTAGTCAGGACACCTGGCTTTGATGGAGTGACAGGAGAGGAAAAGTTCTACCCCAGGAGTGGGATCTACTCCTGTCCAGGCTGATAATCTGCCACAAGTGGGTCTTCCAAGCTGCTGGTATCTCACAGCCACGTTATTTGCCTGGAGCAGGACCAGAGAGAGGGGTGGCAGAGGGCAGAGCCATGGCAGGCCCCTGGGTAAGGCTGCAGGGAGAGGGGCAGGTTGCCAGCTCCATGGTTGTGTGACATGCCAGGTCTCCTTATGGCTGATGGTTACAACCGATCAATGCAACCCCTTCACCACGCCCCAGAGTGAGTCCTGGCCGGGATCAGTCTCGTGAATCCAGTTCAAATTTATCTGTTCCCCAGAAACTGACCTCAGGCATGGCCACAGTTCTGCCATGAGATGCTGGGGTCCGATGACACGGTTATCAGGTCCTGGCTGTGGGTTAGCCCTGCCCCAGCCATGGCCAGCCTCCCTCTGACTCAGCACAACCAAGATGTCAGCCAAGAACTGAGGAAGGCGGGGGTCAGGGTCTCTGGTGGTTCCCCAGGCTGCTGGGACCCCCTAGGCTCCCTCTCTGCCCACGTATGGCCCCTGCCTCCTGCTGGCCCAGGGAGCACCCACCAGGACCCACCCACGACCAAGGGCTGGACCCCAGCAGCTGCCCAGTTGTAGCTGCAGTGCTATCAGGAACGGCCAGGGCCAGGACCTGGAGGGAGCTGGAGACAGGCTGGGCTGGGGTCTGCCCTGCCTTGCTCAGCCCCTTGAGGGTGGGGCCGAAGGGGTTGGAGGGAAATGCAATCTGGGTGGAGGCCCCAGGAGGGCATTTGGGTCAATCTTCTGCTCTCACCTGTGCTGGGCCCCTGGCTGGGCCTGGGGGCTGGGCTGAGGAAAGTGAGATGCAGCCTTGCCATCCAGAAGGCCCCAGCCTGTGTGGCCAGAGGGGGCTTCCTGGAGGAGGTGGTTTGCAAGCACTCACAGGAACAAGTTCTCACCTGGCCACACTAGGGGAAGGGGAGGTGTTCCAGCACAGTGGACAGCCTGGAAAGGATCCAGGTCACGAGCAGATGGCACCCCTGTGGTCAGTTGAGTGACATCCCCAAAGAGGTCCACACCCTAACCCCTGGGAATCACTTCATGTCATCTCACTTGGCAAAGTGACCCAGCGGAGGTGACTGAGGTAAGGACTCTAAGACAAGAGATGGTCCTGGGCTATCCCATGGGCATGTCTCCCAGAGGGAGGCAGAAGGGTCCAGTTGTGGGGAGGTGGGGACAGAAGCAGAGGGTAACTGTTGGCTTTGTAGGTGGAAGGGGCCTCAAGCCAAGGAACATAGTGGCCTCTAGAATCTCAAAAACAAAGGGATTCACCCCTGGAGCCTCCAGAGTGCTGGGTTAGGGTATGGCAGCCTGAGGAGACCCCTGGTTGGTGGAGAGACACACTATCCCAGAATCACTGCCCAAATATGTCCAGCCTGGTGTTGTGTGGCCAGCCAGGGCCAGGCCGAGTGGCCTGGGTGTCCCAAGCCTCCTGCGCCCATGGGGCCCCTGGGTGGGGCCAGGGGCCAAGGCACTCAGGCTGCCAGGCTTGGGGCCAGAGCAGATGCCCCAGCATCTTGTCCCAGCTGGCCTCCCATTGTGGGCCTCGAGGGGCCTTCAGAGGTCTGTGCCTACCCTCCCGCACCAGCCCCCACCCCTGCTGTCAGGCCTCGGTCCCCAGGAGAAAGACTCTGCCCTTCCAAATGTGGGGGACCTGCCTGTCGCCATGCATCCCTTATTGATCTTCCTCAGGGAAAATCAATAGCTCCAATATGTCAGCTCTCAAGTGGCGCTACAGTAAATTACTCCTGCCATCGGGCACACAAGGGCGGCAGCCTCCCGCCCATTAGTGGGACATTAGGCCTCGTGTGAGGTTTCTCTGTGTGCTTTGAGATAATGAAGGCTAAGGTGTTGGTTTATACCCCTGGTGGGGAGGAGGTGGAGGAGGGAGAGAAGGGAGGAGAAGGAGGAGGAAGGGGGACTTGGACAAGAGCAGGCATCGCTGGCAGTGCGGGGCATCTGTCACCCAGCACCCTGCTGAGACTTGCTGGGGTCAGGGAGGGGGGCCCCAGACGCATCTGGTGATGGCTTTCCCACTCTAGGCTCCATCGCATCGGAGAGTCAAGTAAACCACAGCCTTTGGGGCTGTTGTTGCCTTCCGGCCAAGATTCCCCGGGATACACGTGTCTTGGAACAAGGTGGGTTTAAGCAAAGGAGAATTCATAGCACTGGACGTGGGTGTCTCAGGGGTCAGACATTAGAAAGGGCTCAGTGCTGGGTGAGGGCCCTGCTCTGGGTGCCTGCTGTCCAGAGCAGGATGACTGACTGGGCGTTGAACTAGTCTCCTGGGGCTGCCGCAGCCAAGCACCACTCACGGGGAGTTTAAAACAACAGAAAGTTAATTTCTTACAGTTCTGGAGACCAGAGATCTGAAACCATGAAGGCTCTAGGGGAGAATCTTTTCCAGGCCTTTCTCCTAGAGAGAGGCATAGCCGGCAATCCTCAGCGCTCCTTGGTTGGTGGTTGTATCATGCCAGCCTCTGCCTGCCTTTTCACAAGGCTTCTCCCCTGTGTGTCTCTGGGCCTCTTCTCCACTTATAAGCACACCAATCACTGGATTAGGGTCCACCTATCCAGTTTGACATCATTTTAACTAATTACATCCATAAAGACCCTATTTCCAAATAAAGTTATGCAATGAGTATTTGGGGGGATGTGAATTTGGGGGGACATCATTCAGCCCAGGATAGCATCTTAATACATGTCGTCTAGGAGGGCAGACTAGGCAAAGCCCCAGCCACGGCTGGTAAAGGACCAGGTCCCTCCCATCAGCCAAGACAGGGGTATTTGGTCTTTTTGAGGTTTGGGCCGTGTCCATGTTTTGTCTCCGTTTGGATCTGATTATGGGGGTCTTGTTTGTCCTGAGCCATCGTGGTCACAGTATGGCCTGGTCCAACACTGACATTCTCTGAAATTATGTCCTATGGGAGAGCCCAGATCTGACACCAGGCCAGAGCCCAGAGATTAGGGCCTGCTGGCCTCTTCAGACTCTACAGGACCTGTGTCCTTTGCATCGTGCACTTACCTAGAATGAAGACTAGTAGCAGCAGGAGTTGAGAACCAAGGAGGGGTCCTTTGGACACGTGGATTTGCTGATTCTTTGTTGTGAGCATGTGCGGTTCCTCCCAGACTCCAGCCTTAGAGCATCCCTAGGAACCTGGGGACAGTAAAGGTGCCCTCCACTGCCTTAGGATGGAAGGCCATTTCCACACCATCATGTTTTCAATCTTAACAGCTGTCCTAGGGACTTGCCAAAGACCTCTTGGGCATAGCACCAGTCCTCAAAGGATGCAAAACACCTGTCTTACAGCTGAGGCAGTGCAGGCTCCAGGGGTTAAGTGCCCATCCAAGGTGTCTTATTTCTGTCCCTGTCCAAGGCAGTCATTGAGACCGAGGTGGGTTGGTGGCCCTTTGGAGGCCACCCTGCCCAGGGCTGAAGCCCCAGCCCCTGCCCCCCAGCTCTGTGCCCCTTCTGCTCTCCCAAGTGAGCTTGTGCCCAGATACTCTAAAACATAGCAACCAGGTGGCTGCATCAGCCACCGTCAGCAGCTCCACGCTTTATCTCAGGGATCTTTGATCTCTACCTCCTCCAGGAAGCCCTACAGGTTGCACAGCAGAATGATTCTGGCTCATCCTCCCCCCTTTTCAAGCCCCCTCCTCCTGCCCACAGCAGGTACTCCTGGGGTTCCCTGTGGTTGAATTGCTTTGGCAGTGATTCTGGGTGGAGTTCTAGGGTGGAACAGCTGGGGCGGGGCCCAATGAGGAGGATGTGGGCACACAGGTGCCTCTGTTGACACAGCAGCTCTGAACACAGTCCTGAGTCTGGAGCTGAGCCGCTACCAGACGTTCAGGATCGGGCTTCCTGGGGTGAGGAGATCTCCCAGATGTTGCCGAGCTAGGAACACCTCCAGCCCATCACCCTTGCTCTTGTGTCTCTAGAGTTCCTGGGGGTGAAGAACTTTGTCCCGAGGCTGGTGCTTCTCCTGCCAGAAAGCAGGCTCAGGAGATGTTCCAGAGGCAAAGATGCTGAACTAGGGAGGTAGAACATTCCAGTTGCCAAGTAAAAATTGTCACTTGCCATCTGCCTCTTCAAGGGTTAAATCACTAGCCACCGTAGTCACTGACCTTCAACACACCCTGAACTCCTTTCAGGAAGGAGGCATTCTGTGCTCTGGGAAAAACTGGCAGAACAGTCCTATAGATAGTTAGATATTTTCAGGAGAAAATTTTATGAACCCAATTTCTTGCATCTTCTCATACTTAGAAAAGCATTAAAATAATTAACGGGGACACCCACTCCTCAGAACTAGCAGTAACCTTTCTGTGACTAGCAACAACTTTCTGCCAAAATATGTACTTGATTGCTTGTACCCTCTTCACTAAAATCTCATATATACTGATCTCCCCTCTACCTTTTTGGAGAAGTTCCTCAGAGCTACCCCGAGAGGCTGTCTCCCAGGCTATAGTTCTTATTTTGCCCCAAATGAAACTTAGCTCACAACTCTTCAGGTTGTGCTTTTTTTTTTCAATCGACCCAGTTCACGAGGTGGCCTTGTGATCTGTCACCAAGTCTCCCCACCCCCCACCCCAACACATCATGATGATGCCTGGGCGCTCCTAAGTGGTCTTCAGACATGATGGCTCAGCACAGCCAGGGCCAGTTTGCCTTGAAAGCAGAAGGCTCCAACAGCTTCCCTATGAACCTAACTGGGGAACTGGGTAGACAGTGAGCCCCAGGACTGCCTGAGGGAGACCCGGAGGCCTGACTCCTGAAGGTGGACTGGAAGGTTCCACAAGCATATGCTGCAGCTTCCATGCACAAAGATGGCATGCTAAGCCCTGCACACGTGGTTCCACTGGCCTGGAGAGGGAGATGTGACCGAGTGCCTGCAGGTTTCTTGGTGAGAGCCCTGGGCAGCCCTGCTGCAGTGGGTGAGGGATTGAAGCCTTGTGGCTAAGCAGTACAGGGAAATGCCTGTCTGGGAGGACGGTTTGTGTAGACGCTGCTGTTCTGGCGCAGCACAGAGCAATGGAAAGCTCCAGTGTTGCCGAAAGATCGGCCATGTCCCTGACGAGACGAATTGATGCTCAAAGACATGGTCTTAGAGTATAGAAGAAAAGAAATAGCTTTATTACTTTGCTGGGCAAAGGGGACTGAAAGCAGGCTACCGCCTTCAAAACTGTGAACCCATCTTGGGGATGGGGTAGGGTGATTATATAGCCATAGTTTAAACAATAAAGCATCAATAACAATCAACAGAATTATTTTTTTCTCATGACTCAGAGTGCTGTCATGGTGTCTACAGGTGACCAATTCTATAGAGGATAGTGATTGTCACTCTTTCGATCTCTACCTTGTAAGTGCCGTGGCATCCTTTTCTTGGTAATTCGGGCTATTTTGTAAGGTTACAGTCCCATAACCTTCTCCCTGGAGAACAACTCAGAAACCAAGTATGATTATTGCTTTCGATTACTGGAATAAAGCAGAGACAGTAAAATTAATAGCTTCATTTTAACAATGGACCTGGAGTTGAGAACAGAAACCAGTCAGGTTAGTTGGCCAGTTTAAGAGCAAGCATAACAATAAACAATCTGTTAGCCTAAGTGCCGCCATTTTATTAATTCTCCTTCATAAGGGCTGGGTGAGGGCCCGCCACTGTGCGGCAGGTAGCAAGATGTCCCTGTGGCTGAAAAGTCCAATGAAGAAAGCAAAACTTCGATGCATGGCGATGGGGAGGAGTTTTCCAGGGGCTGCGCCTGCACGGCAGGAGCAGTGCAAGGTGTGGGCCCCAGGCGCCGATCTCAGGCGTGCCTGGCCGATGGGGAGACCCACTCTAAAGCGAGCTCCTCGGATAGACTACGCCAATAGTTCCTCCATGCCCGCAGGCTTCAAGCCCAGACGGGTGGCGCAACTCGTTCCTCTTCCAGCTTGAAGTGAACTACATTTCCCGGCATGCCCACCCGGCCAGCCCGGGAGGAGGCGGGAGGGCCTGCGACGGAAGAGGCCCCCGGAGAATTGCGTCATTTCCGTTGCGCGAGTGGGCCCACGTTCTGTAGTCGTGAGCAGAGGCCCAGAACGGCGCCTGGCTTCCTGTTTCAAGCGACGGAAGTGACGCAAACTCTGTGCGCTGCGGCGCCGAGTGCGGAGCCGGGGTCGTGATGAACTGTGTCCTGTGTGTGCCCACGGCCCGGTGAGCTTAGCGCGGTCTCCGCGGGACTTAGGGCGGGAGCGACAGGCGGGCGCGCTCACTGCTGTCTCTCTTCCAGGGCGGTCTGGGCGCTGAGGCTTGTGAGTGGGGCTTCCCGAAGCCTGCATCCACCGCCCGGTGGCCGGGCTGGAGGCCAGCCCGCGGTTGAGGGCGAGGAAGAGGACGACTCTAACCGCCCCGTTCAATTTTCCTCCAGCAAAGCCAGCCCGTTCCGTTGGACGGTGGAGCACTCCCTGGGCAAGAAGCACCAGAGGCCCTGGTGGAAAGTGCTGCCCTTCGGCTTGTCTCTCATGGCTCTAGTCATCTGGTGCTTCCTTAGGCAGGAGACCAGCGCGGACGGGTGGTTAAGACAGATATTGTTAGAAGAGGTGCCAGAGTCCAGCGATGGTTCTGAGGAGTCTGGAACTCCGGTGGCCCACGGGGCGAGAACTTAATGGGGCGCCAGCAGCGAGGGAACAGGCATCTGCCCTTAGGCTTTGACGTCGCGTTTGAGCGTTTCTGACCTGGTTATACGCATCCCTAGACTGAAGGACTCGAATGGTGCGCCTGGCTACGCAGTCCTGTTGTAGGCAGAGCAGAATGTCAGCAGATCGGAACAGCTCCTTACCTGATTCTTGATGGCCGTCAAGTACCTCCAAAAGACTTCCGGTCCATAGAAAAGGTTTTGTTTGCAGCGTGTACTGTTGGATTTGTGGTGTCTTTGTATAACATTATCATGTTTCCAAAGCAATTTTGGTGACACTTGTAATTCAGTGTAATCCACTTTGCAGGTCGATGGCTTTCTGAGGCAGAATAACTAAGAAGAGTCAAACTTTGCATTTTATAGTGTACCGTGATGTCTATAAATTGATGTGACTCTTACAAACTAACAGATTGACAATAAATTTTCATTTGGTAATGTGGAATTAAGTCAATTTTTTTTCTTTTCTTTTTTGGCATTTCATTGAAAAAGGGGAGCCTTGTAGTCTTTTCATTTTATTTTTCTTTTATTTTTCCAAAATAGGAACTGAGGAAAGAAACCTAAATGTAAATTGTCATTATCAAACAATACTAGAAATAATGAACTTTCTCAGCTCTCTATAAATTTTTATTTTTTAACAAGGCAACAACTTTCTGAGTAGAATAAAATAGATAAGTATTTCTACTGACAAATTACAGGCAATATTTTGGGTATCTAAATGATATTTTTTCAGGTACTACTCAGTAGGAAACCTTAATCCTGAATTAAATGCAAAATGCATAAAGGGGAGATTTTATTCACTAAAGCTTCTAGTGGGAGGTTTTTATCTTGTCTTGGCATGTCTTTGGTGCCAAAGGTCATTGAAAAATTTTCTTACTCAGATGTTTGAAGACCAGTGCCTACATGGCAGTGTACTGGCTTTGCACAAGGCCTCTTTGCTCTGTCTGTCCTGCCTTGATAAATTGTGCTTGTCAAGGAGGTGGGGGCTGAGACAAGTATATTCAGTTTTTAAAGATGTAGAGACCAAGATTTGGAAAGATTGATCTAATCATGGCTCAGCTACATCTTTGCTCACTGAGCAAAGGACTAAGACATCCTTTCTCTGGCCTGGCATGGTTGTGACCTGTTTGGTCATGAACCATTTGTATGAGCAACAGTCATTCAAATCGGAACCCTTAGTTACTCTCACTAGCTCTTGCAAGAATAAAAAGTCAGAACTAGTGAGAAGAACTTTCATTTTAATTAAAATGAAATTTAATTAATTAAAATTTAATTAATTCTCATATGACAAAAGCAATATGATTTACCGGGAAAAGTTAGACACTGTCATAAATCAAAGGAAGAGAATCAGAAACACTAATAATCCCAGCACCTAGAGGTAACCACTGTGAACTCTTTGCTGGGAAAGAGGAAAAAATTGTTTAAAAAAAACCCAAGGAAGTAGTTACCTAGATAGATTGTCTCACATCTTTTAAGCTGCTGAGCTGGAAGGTTCTGGCAGTGCCATGTGTTCCTCCCACTTACCCCAAAATAAAACACATAAAATGAGAACCCTAGTGTTATTTTAAATGTTTGGGTATTACCCTAGCCTTTTAAGAACATTCTTAAAAAACACGAAAAAAATCACACTAAACCTTTACAGCCTATCACACTTCTCTTTGATCTCTTCAAGGAAGATGCCTTTTGGGTGAGGAGGATCAGTGGGTATCTTGACTCCCACCTCTACAGCAAATATCCCTACATTTCTTTATCTTGAGCCCCCAACTTCCTTTTTTGAGCTTAAGGTGGCTCTCAGTACATCTTTCTAGATTTTACAAGTTCCTCAAACTCCTTAGGTCCAAAACAGAATTAATCTCTCCCTAAACCTGTTTCTTTGTTCTGTATCCCTCCCAACTGGGACCTTGAAATTATCCTAGACTTCCTTCTCATTCCTTGCATCCTGGCAGTCTAAAAGATCTGTTTATTCCTCCTCCAAATAATTCCTGGGTCCTGCCTCATTCTCCTGCTTGATTTTCTTTAAAAAATGCTATGTTGTTGATTTCTTGCCATTTTAATTTCCAGGTTTAAATGTACTGTTTTTAGAGGTAGTAACTCATTTAGAATATGTGAACATGAGAAGAAGGTCATTCATCCCACCAGCAAGTGATAGTTTTTGTTATTTTACTGTGTTACTTTATTTAAAAAAAAATAAGATACATACTTTGGAACGAATGTATGGAGCTGTTACATCTTGCTATGTTTTCTCACTTAAGTAGCATTTTTCATGTCACAATTCTCAGGAAACATTGTTATTCTCTATTAGGTGCTCTTTTAAGTTTTTGCTGAATAACTGATAATTATCTTTGTACATAAATTTTGGTCTGAATCTGATTTTTATTTTAGGTCAGTTTCTAGAAATGGAACAAATTATTTTCCATAAAATTTTCCTGTTCACCCTCCCAGCCACACTTGCCTTCAAGGGCTTGTCTTGCTGCAGGTCACCTGCACTTGCTGCAGGTTGCAGTTCAGAACAAGTCTGCCTGCTTTATAGGCTCTTCCTTGTTTCAATTTGCATAAAAAATTACTAACATTTAACATTTAAAAGAATGTCTCTTATGATACATGTTTACAAAATAATGTACTCCTGGCCTTGATGGAAGTGAGGGTGGTGCGTGGCAGCTGCTGCCTGCCTCCCTGAGTTCCCACACTCTGTTAACTCTGTTGGTAACTGGTGGTGGGGTGCGTAATAAGGGTGTGTATGTGCCCCTTGACTGCGAGCCTCTTGGATTTTTAGAAATCAGCTTTATTGATATGCAGTTCACGTATTATTCAGTTCACCCACTTAAAGTATACAATTGAAAATATTTGGTATACTCACAGGGGGTAACCATTACTACAGTCTAATTTTTAGTCTTGAAAGAAACCCCGTACCCATAAGCAGTCAGGCCCCCTTTCCTCTCAACTCTCCCACACCCAGCCCTAAGCAACTGGAGCCATTCTTTGCGGTCTCAGCACCCAGCCCAGGGGTCAGAGTCGATGAACGAGAAAAGGCGAGGGTGAGTAGCCTGGGCGCAGTCTCTCCACGGGACCTGTGGGCTCCATTGCTAACTCCACTTAGGAGTCGCGCAGCGCGCTGTCAGGGCGTGCAGAGCGCGAGGGGCAGCAGTGGTGGGGTGAAGGTGGCAGCCGGGCTGGGGGCCGACCAAGTGCACGATGGGCTGTGAACTTGGGAGGCGGGGGAGGCCCGCATGGATAGGGCTACCCGCTCCAAGGCGGCGGGCTCGGAGTTTGGCGGGGTCTGGGGTTCTCGTGGGTCTCCGCTAGACGCGGGGTACCGGGAGGCTCCCGGGGCCGCCCACTGCGCCTGGTGTCGGATGGGGGCGTGGTCGGAGGGCGTGGCGTGGACGGAGGGCGTGGTCGTCCGGGCGGGGGGCGCGGGTGGGCTCCGTGCGGGGGGAGATCCGGAGGGGCGGGGGCGGGCCCGCGCGGCGCATGCGCGCTGCATTGTTTTGACTGAAAATGCCGTCGGTTTCGAAAGCGGCGGCGGCGGCGCTGAGCGGGTCCCCCCCGCAGACCGAGAAGCCGACCCACTACAGGTCAGTGCCCTGGTCGGCCGCGGTTGGGGCGGGGGCGTGGCGGAGGGCGGCCCAGCGCGCCCCCGGCCCGCGCGCCCGCGTCCCCCCGCCCCTGGGCCTGGGAGCCGCCGCCGGGTGCGGCCTGGGGCTCCGCACCGCCCCCCGCCCGTTCCCCCACCCCTCCTCTCACCTGCAGTCCCCCTGGCCTGTCCGCACCCCAACCTCCACGCCGCGCCTAGGGTCTGGGCGGGGGGCCACTATCCTACTGGGCTTCCTCCTCCTGAAGTCAGGAGGCGGCGCCCAGGGTCTGGGGTGGCACCTGGGCTTGGGGGCTGGGGAACGCGCCAGGGGTGGGGGGGGATCCACGCGCCTGGATGGGGATCGGGGAACAGCGCCTGGAGTCGTGGGTCGGGGGCGGCCGAGAATGCGCCTGTGGTCAGCGATGGGTGACAGCACCTGGACTCGGGGGGAGGGCGGCCATCTGGACTCGGGCTGCCTCAGCCTGGGGTCGGAGATGGTACCGGGGTTTGTGGGCTGGGGCACACCTGGAGTCGCAGTATCGCAACTGAAGTTGGGGGATCGCGTCTGTGGTCTAGATGGGGGTACTGCGCGTGGGGTCAGGGGGATCGCGCCTGAGGTCCAGAAACTCGTCTGGGCTCTGGAGGGGCGGCTGCCTGGGATCGTCCGGAGTCGGAGTGGGTGTCACGCCTGAGCTTGGAGATACAGGGTCTGAGCCTGGGGTCAGGAGTACGCACCTGGGTTTTGCGGGGTCACTTCTGGGGCTGGGGACCGCGCCGGGGATTGGCAAACCATGCCTAGGATCCGAGGAACGCGTCTGGGCTTGGCGGGGTGGAAGGTGTCTGAACTCAGAAAGAGGGGTCGTACCTGAGGTCGGGGACTATGCCTGAGATCGGGATGGGGGTCTGCGCCTGGGGTCGGGGTCATACCTGGGGTCAGGTATTGGCTGCGCCTGGGGTGGGGGACATTGACTGGGATCAGGGACGGGGGCTGCGCCTGGGGTGGGAGATTATGTCTGGGATTGGAGATGGGGGGCTGCGCCTGGGGTCCGAGGTCGCTCCTGGGATCGGGGATAGAGGGGTTGCATCTGGGGTTGGGGACCATGCTTGTAATAGAAGATGGGGCCAACCTGGGGTCGAACGGCTCTCCTGGGATTGGGGATGGGGAATCGTGCCTGAGATCCGAGGAATGCGCCTGGGCAAATGGGCGGAGGGGGAGGCAGAGTTGGGGATCACGCCTGGGGTCAGGGCCCTCGGGCGCTCAGGGTCCGACCCCTGCTCACGAGTCCCCAGGCCGCCCGCCGGCGGCGGTGGCAGCAGAAGCGACCCCAACGCTGTTTGTCTTTTTAGGTATCTAAAGGAGTTTAGGACAGAGCAGTGCTCCCTGTTTGTGCAGCACAAGTGCACCCAGCACAGGCCATTTACCTGTTTCCATTGGCATTTCCTAAATCAGCGTCGGCGTAGACCGCTTCGCAGGCGCGACGGCACATTTAACTACAGCCCGGACGTGTACTGCTCCAAGTACGACGAGGCCAGCGGCGTGTGCCCTGACGGCGACGAGTGAGTGTGCGCGCGTGTGCGCGTGGGGCGCAGCGCCGGCCCCCATACCTGGGTGGGCGGCGGACTTGGGCTTTTCAGCATCGGGCACCTGCAGGGTCCTCTCTGCACTCTGAAGTTTTTCCAAGACCACTGGTTTTGGTAGGGACATTTCCCTAGTTTTTGACCAGTGCGGGAAGAACTATGTGCAGGAGATGGATAACCCTGGCATGGTGCAAACTGATTTTGCTTCACTTCCCACTTTTGATTGCCACATAGTTCTCTAAATTTCCTGCCTTAGAACCAGCCCTTATGAGGTACACTTTTTGAGTTTAGAACCATTTTGTAGCTGTCGGTTGTTTTTTGGTCAGAGAGCTTGTTAGGATGTTTGCTAACATTGTGCAAATATATCTGGAATGTTTCCTTTCTTGCTGTTTATGTGTTTAATTTTTAAAAAATTGATAGGAAAGTTATTTGCAGACTGTCACTTGTGTAGCACTTTTAAAGTTTAAGAAATCAAGGTTTTTTTTTTTTTTTAAACAAATTTCCTGATGGTGTTATGAACAGATGTCTTTATTTTGAAATACATCAAATGGGAAAACAGGGAAAGTACAAGCCCAATTGTATACTCATGTAACCAGCAGACATTGGTAGTGAGAGGTTTTGCTTTTTGCTGTGGGACGTTTTGGGGGTGGGGTGTCCATTCCCACCTGGAGGTGAGGTGGCATGGCTGTGCCCTAGGACCGTCTGGAAAGAGCAGCTCGTTCTTCTGTCCTGATTGGGGCCTGTCTTGGGGGAGTTCTTGTAGCCTCTATCCCCTGACCTTCTGAAGGGAGGCAGTCCTCCAGGTATGGTCCCTTTTTACTTTTTGTTGTTGTTGAAGGTCCTGGGGATTGAACTCAGGACTTCATGCATACTAAGCACACACTCTACCACTGAGCTGTACCCCACACCCCCTGGTCCCTTCTGAAGACAGCTTTCACCCTGCTACACGGGGAGACATGTCAGTTTGTTCATCAGTTTTCAAAAATGCTTAGGCCTGGGAGTAAACCTTGGATGTATGGTGATCATCTTATAAGCTTTATGCACTTCCTGAAAGGTGTTTAGTTGAACACCAGATAGTTAAATAGGATTGTTGTTAAGGCAGCCTGAAGCCTGGGGAAATAACATAGCCAGCTCCACTTGGGTTAAGATGGTGTTAGACTTCTGTGAAATTTTAAAAATGCATTATTTAACTGCTTCTTGAGCTGCTGTTCCCTGCAAGCGAGTCTTTAGAAGAGAGCTGTTTTTGTCTAGTGGAGACATGGCCTCTGGTCCCTCATTTCCCTTGGCCATGTCAGTCACTTCTCTGGACCCTAAGTCCTTAGTTGCCCCCAGGAGGCCACTGCTGAGACCCTGGTGCAGGGATCCAGTCACCCAGCATGTCTGACCCCATTCCAGAGTCCAGGATAGGGGGCTAACTGGTGATGCTTTTAATACATGAAAAGAAAGCATGTTTTACTCTTTTTTTTCTTTCTTCTTCTTCTTCTTCTTCTTCTCCTCCTCCTCCTCCCCCTCCTCTCCCTCCTCTGCCTTCTTCTTCTTCGTCTTGTTTTTTTTAATGAAGGTGCTGGGGGTTGAACCCAGGATGTCATGCATGCTAAGCAGGCACTCTACCACTAAGCTTATTCCCCTACCCCCAAGAAAGCATGTTTTAAAAGCTATTTTGGGTTCTGGAGTCTGGATGTCCTGGTATTGATTCAGTCCCATTGCTGGGCATAAGGGTGGGGTCCAGTTCCCATTGGATGAAAAGTGCTGCAATGAACACCTACCTGTGGATGGTCATTTTAAGCTGGGCTCAAATATTGATTCAGTAATATTGCAGTTACTTACTATGAAAATATTAACATGTAACCTACATAGCATGTAGGTTGTCATTTAGAAGAAGAGTGGGACTACAATGGTTGATACTATTTTGGATGCATCCTGTGTACATGTACACATAGTATGGAAATACACATGTTTTTCTAAAGATTTTGTTTGTGACTTTTATTGAGCCCATGAGGTGAATTGCTTCAGCCCCATAGAAAGTGTTTGACAGGCCACATGTCTCCCCTGGGAATCTTTCCTTAATAATTACCCCTCGTTCCACCAGAATGGACTTTCCCAGAGTTCATTCTGTTGAATTACATATTCTGGCCCAGGCAGGGTTGCCATGGAATCTGTAAATAGATACTACCTTTCAGAGCAAGGAAAAGGCCTTCCTTTTATTTCAGTTCATTGGTTCTTGAAATGTCTATTTGAGGCATATTTACTACCAACCTTTTGTTTTAAATCATGAATATATGTCAAAGAGCAAAGACCCTTCAGGTAGTGTCAGGTGATATAAGCATCCAAGGTTGTTCTCAGAGCTTGATGGGGGCACTGTGGGGCTGAGTGGTAGGCAGGAGAGGATGGGACCCCCAAGAGGGTTGGCACACCTGATGTCAACTCCTTTTCTAGGCATGCAGTCATTTCCCCCCTCCTTGCTGTCACCCCTCCTCCTGTGGCCCCCTCCCCTGCTGTCACCCTCTTTCATTGGTGAGCAGTCACTCTCCTCCCCTTCTCACACCCCCGTTGTCACCCCTTTTCATTGGCGAGTGGTCAGTCATCCTTCCCTTCTCACTGTCATTCTCCTCCCAGTGACCGCCTCCCCCACAGTCACCGCCACCTACTCCAGCTATCACCTATGGGTAGTCCCCCGCTGTCATCCCCTTTCTCCTCGGGCAGTCACCCCCCCTCCTCTCTGTCACCCCGCCTTCCTTGGCCCCTCCCCTGCCGTCACCCCCCACTGTCACCCCCGCAGGGCGGGCACCCTGTGGCCGGGAGGGCCCCTCTACGCTCGAGCCCCGAGGTTCTCCCTCTCGCTTCGCCCTTTGTTCTGGCTGACACGCCCCCTCCCCTGCGCGTGCTGCGATTGGCCTTCCGGGTCACGTGCTCGCCGCCCCGCCCCCGTGGGAACTGGTCTCCCCACTGCTTGGCGGGATCGTCTGGGTCCGCTGCTCGCAGCGCGCAGTCTGTAGTCCACCCAGAGCGAGTCGGCCCAGAACGAGCTGGCAGAGCAGGCGCCGCCTCCGAACTTGGGGTCAGGCCCAGCCCCACTGGGTCGGTGTTCCCACCCACGTAGATCGGTCTCAGGTATTTCTTAGGCTGGGGCTTGGAGGAAAGCGCCAATTGGTCGGAGGTTTCTTGGGGTCCAGTCACATCCTGAAAGCCTCTCTGAGCTGGGCACAGGGTGTGGACCGCCCCGGGCTCCCGTCTGGTCCTGCTTGCCTACGGCCGCAGATCATCAGGGCTGGTTTTCACACAGAGAACCTAGGTGTGGTTGGTACCTCCCTCCTCCAGGAGACCCCTGTGCGTGAAGGTCAGACGCATAAAAAGAAAAGGCTCCCGCAGGAGTCTGAGGGGCCTCTCCCTGGGAATGTTTCCATTGGAAGACAGTTCAAGCAGTCCTTAACTGTATCTTGTAGAAAGTAACCTTCCTCTTTTCTGATAACCTTCCTTCTGCCCTAGGCAGGCAGTCCCTGGGGGTGGTCCTCCAGATCACATTTTATAGATTTTCTTGGTTTTAGTAAGAAACCGTCCTGCTGCATTAGTGTGCTGTAGCTTCCCAGGTTGGCTCTAGAGTTCTGCCTTACTGTTTGTAGGGCTCCCTACCATGGTTTCACCTGGCAGCCTGGTGCTTCTCCCTACAGGCCCCTCCCTCCTCACTGCATATGGGGCACCTGGGGGCACGGGCCCCTTGTCGCCTGGGTGGACGATGTGTGAGTTGAGGGGCCTTCCAGCCACGAATCTGGGCACTGTGGGAGCTTGCTGACTTACAGAAACTTTTCTACACCTACGAGGCTTGGTGTGCTGGCTGTGTCATACTCGTCCTTAGCCTGACTTGTCTGTTGAGAGAAGATCTTGCAATGTTTAATTTTAAAAAGCTGGGTGTCCTAGACCCTAAGACCTAGTTGAAAATGCATTCATTTCAGGAGGGTTATAAACTGTTGTTGTTTCAACTGATCTTATGCGTGAACTCTGCTTGGGCTTTTGGGGTAAGGAGAAAGCCAGGGCAGGTCTGGAACATCAGAGCATAATATTTAGAAGTCAAGGGGCTATTTACAGATTAGAAGACACACACTTTTTGGTTTACAAGTTGTCCTACTTAAGGAAATTACAATCAGGTGTCTATGTTGGAGCTGTAAGAGACTGACCAACGCTGACTGCAGCACTTCAGTCCCTCCTGCTTTCAGTGACACGGGCAGGGGACTGAGGAGGTGACCTGGAGGAAGCATCCAGCACAGGGAGCTCTGGTGCTCCTTGGAAGCCAGTGGGGAGACGGCCTCTGCAGAGAGACAGATTCCTTGGAGAGAGTGACAGCTTTGTGGGTGCAGAGGAGGGAGGTGTACTTGTTGCTGGGCTGATGGTCCATGTTAGGGACTAATGAGGGGTCACTGACCTGTCTCAGGAGCCCAGGGCAGCCCTTGGAAGCCAGAGGCTGAGGGGCACCAGCCTGAATGGGTGGGCGTGGTCAACACAGGGTGAGCTGATAGCCCCTGACCCTGAGTGTCCAAGAGAGGGGGACATTCAGACTTTTCCCCACTAGCCCCACCTTTTTGCCTTCCCCACTCCCGTGCCCCTGCTCCCCACAATTGTCTTTCCTTCTCCCGTCTTTCTGTTGCCACTCATTTTCTGAACTTGAGTGAGGCTGCTCGGTTCCAGTCAGTTTGCATCTCAGTTACTTGTGTGCTATATTCTGGTCCCCTCCTGTGCCTGAGCTCCTGGAGGACCAGGAGAGAGTCACGTACTTGAGGGTCTCTCCAAGCCCAGTGATTCTCCTGTTGCAGCCCCAGACCAGCAGCAACATCATCACCTGGGAACTTTGCCGCAGATAAGATCCAAGGTTCCTGCCGGGACGAGCGGGATCAGACAGCCTGGGGTTAGCAGAACTTCCAGGTGGTTCCATCCTGCTCTGGCCTGGCTTAACCAGTGTTGATGCATAGTGGGTCTGAGTTTGTGGGTCCACTTCTGTTTTGAGTGAATAGCGGGAGGGAGAGGGACAATTTCGGGTTCTCCTGGAGACAGGTGGCAGGCTTGAGCCCCCGGCAAGTTCCTCTCTGCGCCACCTCCTGGTTTCGTGGTTCCAGGCCTGTGTCTGGCATGTGCTCCTGGATCACATCATCCCATGGAGGCCTGTTTGAATTCTGCTCTTTGGGTCACCACTTGTGGTGGGTGGGTTTGGGAACCACAGGTGCCACCTTGAATTTGGCGAGCTGCAGAGCTGAGTCACACTTGGTCACATTACAGGTGCTGCAGGGCTGTCAGTGACTCCACCAGTCAGCTACACGGTGGCCCTGGGGATGGATGAGTGAACTCCTGGGGCAAGGAAGCATCTGCCCGCTCTGTTGGCTGACCCCTGGGGTTCCGCCAGCCTCTTTCCCACCCCGAGGAGGGTCCAGGCTCTGCCACTGTGTTCTGAGGTTTTCCCTTTTGTCTCTTAGACATTCTTAGGTGAAGTCATTTTCTTTTCATTAAATCTTCTCCAGTATTTTAAGCTCAGCTCATGCTCTTAAGTTGTGTAATAAGCGGGAGGTGACATGCCCTGAGTGAAATGTTAGTCCCCGTTCGGTGCTCGGTGCTGGGGAGAGGGGAGACCTTGGCCAGGCTCTGGTTGCCATGGTGATGGTACTGGCAAGGAAACAAAACGATGCTTAGAGCTGACCTGAGGGACCACTGGGGAACATTAGAAAATGAGAGAGCCGAGGCTTCCACTGCATCCACTCCCTGGAGCTGTGGGGGCGCAGCCTCTGCCACCCCTGCAGCTGGTGCGCCTGCGATGATTAGGGCCATGTGGTCCTGCCCTGGTGCAGCTCTGTGGGTGGGCTCCCCAGATAAACCTGCAGACCCTGCCTCAGCTTAGCTCTGCTGGTCCCTCTTTCCTCAGACCCTGAAATGTGTTTTGCTTACCTTACAGTAGATGCATGAGTATTTCTGAGGATTGAAACTATGTTTTTGTGAAATGGCCGCTTTCCTATTAGCTTACATCATTGTATTTTTTATTGTAGTGAAACATACATAACATTAAATCTCTTAGCCTGGCTTTTTTAAGTGTACAGTTTAGTGGCGTTGAGTCCATTCACATTGTTGTGCAGCCATCACCACCATCCACCTCCGGAACTTTTCCATCTTCAAACTGAAACTCTGTCCCTGTGAAACAATAACTCCTCCTTCTGTAATTTTTGATATAAGCAGATACATCTGTATTCTTACCTCTCATCGTACGATGTAAACTGTAGTGTGCTGCAGTCCCTTTTCTTAGTGCTTTCTCCCTCATGGTACTTCCTGGCGCCCCCGCCATAGCTGTCCTCAAGGACTACCCATTCCTCCAGGCTGCACTGAGCTCCCTTGATGTTCATATCACAACTCCGTTGTCTCCAGCCTTTGGTGATTACAAACAGTATGTTGTTTTATCTCTTTTTGCCAGTCTGTCTTTGGGGAATCCTGGGTCAGAGGGTGAGCGCATCTATCCTCTTGGTGACTGTCACTTGGCATTTCTGCCGGCAGCAGTGTCACTTTGCCTGAGTGCTGCACTTGGGGTTCAGCCCTGGTGGCCTCTTGGTGCATTTGTCTCATCAGAAGCAAGAGGAGTGCCTCTTAGTGGTCGAGACTGGTTGCATTTTCTCCTTTGTAAATGCCTTGTTTATTTCTCTAGCCCGTTGTCCTCTGAGTTCCTCATCTTTATTTCTACATGTTTTTATTTGTTAGTGATGTTAGTCTATATATTTATGTGAGAAGTTGGGGGGGTTCCTTGTCCTAGAACAGGCTCCACAACAGCCTCACCTCTCTGGGCTCCCAGAGACCGAGCTATATCCCAGCACTGGTGTGAAGATGCATGGGAGAACTTGAAACGCTAAATGGAACTCTGTAGTAAGGAATTTTAAACAAGGATGCATCAGTACCTAATATAGTAAAAAATCCTAAGTAGGTATTTGACCATTTCTCTCTCACCTCCTGAAAATGTTTCTTGGAACTTCTTGTTGGGAACAGGAAGGAATCAGCTTGTCCTCAGCCACATAGAGCACTGTCTGCACATGTGGTGTTTCCTTCTTCATATTTACATATGATACAGTAATAATTCTTCTAAAGTTTCTGTCTTTTCTCTTTTTACAAAGTGGGAGCCAGGTTGTCTTGTGTCCTCCTTTCTCCATCTTCCGCTTTTCCTTATTCCCTCACATCTCTGGTGATTGGTACCGACTTCTGGGATTACCCCAGAAGTATTTACACAGTTTATTAGAGGAATTCCCTCTGGGCGCAAGGAATTGCCTTATTTCTAGTTCCTGCCGCTCACAGGAGAGTGTGGTCATCTTCCCCCGTGTGTTCATTGAGGGGCACCCAGGGGGCTGGCCGTGTTCCATCCTCTTGGTCTGGGTGCCATCACTTAGGTGTTGGTTTGTGAAATGCCACAGGCTGTTCAGGTGTGACGTGTTCACACTCCTGTAGGTGTGATGTATCTCAGTTAAAAACAGAGACGATCTCTCTGTCTGTCTCTCTCCTCTGTCAGTCTCCAGTGGGCGTTGTTTAAAGTTGTGATAAAATACATATAACATAAAATTTGCCATTTCAGCCATCTTGTAAGTGTGCAACTCAGTGGCATTAATTACATTTACACTGTTATGTAACCATGACCACTGTCTATTTCCAGATTCTTTTCATCCTCCCAAACAGAAACTCTGTCCTGGGGGGAGGTATTGCTCAGTGTAGAGCATGTGCTTAACACGCACAAGGTCCTGGGTTCAATCCCCAGTAGCTCCATTAAAAAATACATTAATAAGTAAGTCAGTCAATAAATTAATCTAATTACCTCCTCCCGCCCGCCAAAAAAAAAAAAAAGAAAAACACACCAAACTTTGTCCCATTAAACACTCACTCCCCGCTGCAGCCCGGGTACCCCCCTTCTACTTTCCGTTACTATGAACTTGCCTGCTTTAGAGACCTCGTGTGAGTGGACCCACCCAGTGTATGTCCCTTTGTGTCTAGCTTCTTTCACTTAACATAATGTCTTGAGGCTCCTCCATGTTGTAGCCTGTGTTGGTGCCTCCTTCCTGTTTATACTGAGTCCTATTCCACTGGGTGGACCACGTTCTGCTCATCATTTATCAGTGAGTGGACACTTGGGTTGTTTCCAGCTTTGAGCTGTTGTGAATCGTGCTGCTCTGATAGTGAGGGCACACGTATCTCTTCGAGACACGGCTTCCAGCCGTTTTGTGTGCATCTGGAGATGGGACTGCTGGGCCCACGTGGTCTTAGCATTTGACTTTTGCTTGGTTGGCTCCAGGGGACCCAGGGACTTGGTAGGGCATGGCATCCTCTCTGTCTCCCCTTCACAGCCTGCACACCCCAGGGGCTCCATGAGGTCTGGGGTGAGATATCCCAACTCTAAGCCTCTATTTCTTCGTCTTATAATGTGGGGGTTTAGATTGGTTGGTCCCCAAGTCATTTTTTCTTTTACTTTCAGTCTTGTTCAGTGTCAGAGTACCACCATCTGTGCTCTGCATGGGGAGACCCCCCCCCAACAGGTGCTCCCAGTGCCTGGGTTCACAGTTCCACAGCCTGCCAGACAGTGAAGAGGGAGTGGGCCCTTCCAAGCCCCACATGGTGCTGCCCGGCCATTGCTGGGGATGCAGGCCTTGTCCTTAGATCTGGGGACTAGGACCCATGGCCCTGCGTCAGCCATAGGCCACTCTGGGGCTGCTCGGGGTCCTTTGTGTGTCCCCTCCCCTCTGTGTCTGTGGCTCTTGTCTGGAGGGCTCGACCTTGAGACCAGCTCAGTCCCCTGCCCTGCCTGTGCCAGGACCATTCATGCCACCTGTGCAGCCACCACCTCCCTGCAGCGCGAGTCTGTTGCTGCTCTGGGAGCCATGTGAGACTCCCTGGGAGTGCGTGACTCTGGGACTGCACGTGGCCCGTGTGACGCTGCCCCATCCATGCCTCCCCCATCTGCTTCTCCCCAGCTTGTGTCCCCACAGCATTCTCCTCCAGCCGTGTCCAGGCTCCTTCCCCCTCCCTTGACGACGGGGATGGGAGAAGCCACCAGTCCCTTATCTGATAATTCTCATCGGTAAAATGAATGACACTGCATCCAGGGAGGGCTTTGTTTTTCCACTTTATTCAAAAAATTGTGAAGGATGATTTTCAGGGAACTTGGGTGTCACGTTTTTCTACCACGTGTAATTGAGGGGTTTGTGGGGTTCTGAGTGCTGTAGGGGAGAGTCCAAGCAGGGACAGGTGATGTTCCTCCTTCCATGGGTGAAGGAGATGAGAACCAGCCAGCAGGGTGCAGGGTGACCCCACAGTGGCCCTATGGCCCAGACGACGCGTGTTGTCCTCTGCCCTCCAGGTGTCCATATCTGCACCGGACAACCGGGGACACAGAGCGCAAGTACCACCTGCGTTACTACAAGACGGGCACGTGCATCCACGAGACAGACGCCCGGGGCCACTGTGTAAAGAACGGGCTGCACTGTGCCTTCGCTCACGGCCCCCTGGACCTGCGGCCGCCGGTGTGTGACATCAGGTAAGTGGGCGTCCTGCGCTGGGCACTGCCCTCCTCCCCATGTTACAGGTGTCACTTGCCTCAGGTCACTCTTCCTGGGCCTTGGTTTTATTTCTAAGGAAAAAGTGACCCATTTCCTTCCTGCTGACATGGGTGCAAGGGAGCTTGTGAACCACAAGTCCTCAACAAGCACTCTCGGCTGAGGCTGCTGCAATCTGGGCCAAGACCGTGGCCTCAGGATGGGGCGCTGAGGCCACAGGCCACACATTCTGAACTCTTAGGCAGCTGGCATCTCCAGTGACTCAGAGGTGGCTCTGTAAAGCTGCAGGGCCCAGCGGATCTCTTCCCCTCAGAGGCTTCAGACGGGCCATGGAGCTGTAACCGCGTATCATTTGGTTGCAGGGAGCTGCAGGCCCAGGAAGCCCTGCAGAATGGCCAGCTCGGTGGCGGGGATGGCGTCCCTGATCTGCAGCCCGGGGTCTTGGCCAGCCAGGCCATGATGGAGAAGATCCTGGGTGAGGACCCCCGGTGGCAAGGTAACCCTGCGGCTGCCCCGAGAGGGGGTTGGGGAGCTCAGCTCTGTCTGTAAAGTGCCCATACTGGGGACCTCATTGCCCTGTTGACAGGCTGGGTGGGGAAACAAGGCTTTGTTCGAGCATGTTACCCTCTGCCCCTCTACAGCATGTGACCAGGTGGGATCTGAGCCCAGGCGTCTGGTCCCCAGGCTGCTCTGGGGAGGGGGACTGCATGTCCAGTCCCGGAGCCGGGCTGGTGTTCTGCCTCATGCTTGCCCTGTGGGCTCCACGTGGCCTTCAGATCAGCTGCATCTGGGTCCCTGTGGTTTGTCTGAAACGTGAATTCCCGGCTGAGTCCATCGGGGCAGTGGGACTCATGTCCCCAGCAGCCTCCACAGATGATGGCTATGTGCAGTGAGATTTTTTTTTTTAATTGCAAAATACTCATAACATAAATTTGCCATTCTGACCATTTTAAAGTAGCAGGTCAGTAGTGTTTAGTACACCCACTGTGCTGTGCAGCTGTCACCTCCATCTGGTTCCAGAACATTCCTATTACCTTGGATGGAAACCCATCTCCGTTACTGGTCCCCCTCTTCCCGGCCCCTGACACCCACCAGCTTGGCTCTGTCTCTATGAAGCTGCCTGTTCCGACGTCTCCTGAGGACAGTGAGGGTTTCAGGGACCCTTGTGAGTGATGATGTGTGTCCTCAGACCACCTTCACTCTGAGGTGCATGAACACCTCAAAGCTGTGGTTACTTCAGCAGTGAATTCCCAAGTGTCTTTCCTCCACTTGTCAAATCCTGTGCCCACCCTGGGTTCAGGGTTGAATTAATAAAGGTAGCTGCCCAGGCCTCCCTCCCAGCCCCTCCGCCCTCTGTGGTGATATGCCTGGTGCGCCCAGGCTCAGGCCTGGCCCCAGCTGCAGAGCCTGTCCTCTGGTGGTCTCTAGGGGGTGGGGACCCACTGTGCCATTGTGCTTGTCCCTGTGTTGCAGTGTCGCTGTGGGGGAACAGGCTCCCCACAGAGGAAGGTCTGTGCCTGCAGCTCCCTGCTCGCCGGCACCTGCGGGTTCTTGTCCTTCTGGAACTTCCTTTCTTGTGTTCCAGCCCGCTGGCCTCCCTGGTCTGGTACTGAGCACCTGTGGGCTCCGGTCAGGGCACAGGTAGGGGTGTGGGTCCCCTCATCACCGACAGGTGGACTGAGCTTGAGAAAGGAAAGCAGGGAAGAGACGCCTGGACAGGGTCAGGCTAGGGAACCTTCAGTGCCTGCGCCCAAGATTTGTGTCCTGAACATTAGGTGCCCTGGCTCCCGCTCTCCCAGTGTTCAGATTAAACCAGTGGCACTGACACCCCCTCCTCCCTCAGAAGAGCTGCTCCAGCCTGTTGCTTCCACATTTTCGTTTTCCACCCATGGGTGGTGGTCTGGATTTTTAATTAGTAGACCTTTTTTTTATGGAAGCTTTCGGTTTATAGAGGAATTGCACAGTCAGGGCAGAGTTCCCAGTTGCCCTGGCAGGAACCTCTTCCTTTGACATGGTGACATTTGTTATAGTTGAGAAACCAGTCTTGATACATGGTGGTTAACTGACTGTACATTTCACACCAGGGTTCAGGCCTGGCCCACGTGCTGCATTCTCTGGGTGTGGGCACAAATGTGATGACAAAGATCCTTCCTTAGGGTGTCACACGGGATAGTGTCACTGCCCTCAGACCCTCTATACTCTGCGGCTCGTCCCTCCCCACCCCGGCGACTTCCAATCTTTCACCCCATTGTTCTGCCACATTGTTGGGGTCACACAGTGTGTTGCTTTTACACTTAGTGCTGTGCATTCAGGGTTCCCCAGGTCTCTTTGGCATGTGGTGGCATGTTTCTTCCTATTGCTAAGTAATACCCCACATCTGGCTGGACCTGTTCATCCATCACCCACACCTGGGCGTCCCAGGGCCCCTGTGACTCATGGGCATTACCACACCACTCCCTTTTTTGTGGTTTGTGTCACTCTGTGCAGGACCTTGTGTCTTTTCAAGGCCCTTGATCAATACTTGTGAAGAAATGTTCTACATTTTTTCTTGAATCTTTTTTTTTTAATGGAGGCACTGGGGATTGAACCCTGGACCTCGTGCACGCTAAGCATGTGCTCTGTCACTGAGCTCTACCCACCCCTCTGTTCTACAACTTTTATTTTCTTAAAATTGTCCCTTCTGTTCAAACTGCCCCTGTTCTCTCCATGTCTTGCCGTGTGGCTAACGTTCCCTGTCATTTAATCAGTTATTTGGAACTGAGTTTGACATGGAGGGACGTGTGGTGCTGCCAGCTCCCTGGTCAGTGGGGTGTGATGCACAGCTCCCCGCACCCACCATCTTTCCTTCAACTCCTTGACTGGGCCCAGCTGCGCAAGCGTAATTAAAAACAACGGCCCTTGTTAAAAACAACAAAACCAGGAGGTCAGTTATTAACCAGCCCAAGAATGGGTATGGTTTTCAAGAATCTTCTCTCATCAGTTACTGCTTTTCAATGACCCCTCGTGGTCTTCTGTTTATTTTTGCCCTGAGATAATATTCAGGTATCATGAAATGAGCCGTTTAAAAAATAAACTTTGTCTTTTAGAGAAGTTGAGTGTCCACATTGTGGAAAGTCCAGGGAGTTCTCACGTACCGGCTGCCTCCACCCACGCGGCACCCCCACCTCGGCAGGGACATTTGTCACAGCCGAGGAGCCTGTGTTGATGTAGCAGCATCACCCAAAGCCGGTGGTTTACCTTGGGGTTAAATACACCACTTTAAAGTGTCCATTTCCAGGGGTTTTGCTGTGTTGTGTATGCATCACTTCCATCTAGTTCTAAAACTATCTAGTCTCCCCAAAGAGCCCCCTCCCCACCGTCAGTCACTCCCCACCCGCCCCTGGCCCCCGACACCCTCTGATCTACTATCTGTGGATTTGCTTATTCTGGACGTTTCCTGTAAGTAGAGTCATACAGTATGTGCCTGTGTGTCTGCTTCTTTCTCTGAGCATCACACGTTCAAGGCTCAGCCACGCTGTAGCGTGTGTTAGTGCTTCACTCCTCCTCTTGGCCAAGTAACACTCTGCTTTGTGTCTGGGCTACGTGGTGTTTATCCATCACCCGTTGACGGGCACCTCTTGGCTTCATGGCTGCCATGTGAGCACGTGTGTGCACGTTTTTGGGGGACCCCTGTTTTTCAGACACCAACTTCGTGCTAGGCAGCTACAAGACTGAGCAGTGCCCCAAGCCCCCACGCCTCTGCCGCCAGGGCTACGCGTGCCCGCACTTCCACAACAGCCGGGACCGACGGCGGAATCCCCGGAGGTTCCAGTACAGGTGAGCCCTGGACTGTTTCTCAGGTGTGGACCTGGGTCGGTGGTCCCCTCTGCACACATGCGCTCCCCACCCGGCACATGACTCTCTTTAAGGCAGCGGCCTCTCTGCTGTCTTCACCCTCCCTGAAGGCCCTGGCGTCCAGCCAGTTGGGCAAGTATCCCTCCTGGTGGCAGGTGCTGTGAGGGTGTGGCTCCCCCGTCTCCCTCCTGGCCTCCCATCTGTGACCTGTGCACTCCTGCTGGCTGGGGACCGACCCGCAACCCAACTTCACCCTCTCCAGGGGCCTGGTAACCTCTGGGTGGTGGGTTTGTTTTGTGCACCTGGCCGTCCTGCTCTCGTCCACTGCCATCTCCTCCTCACTCCAGCTGCCTTCACCGTGGTGCCTTACTCCCCCTTGGGTTTACCAAGTTGGCAGATGGTGGGGCTGGGGACATAGGACCCCAGGGGTGCCTGGGCACCTGGACCCTCACCTTGGTCCTCCTTTGAGTCTTAAGCTCTGTCCAGCTTGTTCTCTGAGCAAAGAGCTGCTCTCTGATCACTTGAGGCCATCTCGCAGGCCCAGAGAGCCCTGACCTTCAGGCAGGAAGCGTCTTATGAGTCACTGCTCCTCTGAGTAGTTTGAGTTGAGGGACAGGGACCCCCTCAGTCTTAGTCACCAGATGTCATCTCGAGAAGACAAAGTGAATTTACAGTGTATCGAAGGGACAGAAAACTGTAAAAAGAATAAAAGTCCTATTTCCCACAGATGGTAATTTTTAAAATAAATCCAGTTCAATCAAGCTGCCAGGAAGTCCCTGAAGGGTAGAGAGTATTGGTTAGGATTTTCATATCGTGAGACCAGAAGTCTCATTCAATTTTGAAACAGTCTCAGAAGAAGTTGGGGAGCATGCTCCCCTTGCTGGCGGGCGATTGGCCAGGCCTGGCCTCCCCACCTGCTGCAGGAGGCCTGGCTGCATTTCCAAGATGCTGCTCATGTCGGTGTGGGTGGCTCTGACTCAGATTCATTTTACACTTTATGGAAAATGAAAATGGGCTCCCGAGTACATCCTGGGTCCCAATGGGCACCCACCCTGCTTTTCCTCTGTCTGTCCTCCTAAGGAAGGGGCCAGGGCTTCTGGGAGCCCCTTGCCTGGGCCCCTCGTGGTGCAGGTGTGCCCAGCCATAGGTGGAAGGCCCGACTCCCCAGGGCACTCGGGGAGGACGTCCATCCTGCACTGATTCCTGGTTGTCCCTGCAGGTCCACCCCCTGCCCCAGCGTGAAGCACGGCGACGAGTGGGGCGAGCCCTCCAGGTGCGAGAGCGGGGACAGCTGTCAGTACTGCCACTCGCGCACAGAACAGCAGTTCCACCCTGAGGTATGACAACGCCCGCGGCCCCGATTGGCAGGGCGGGTGACGCCCTGAGGCCAGCCCCAGGTCCAGGGCTGCCTCTGAGGCCTCATATAACTCAGCAGTGAGGTTCATCACACTGAAAGGATGCAGATTCAAATCAGCAAAGGAACAAGGCCCAGGGGTGGGTCCAAGTCCTCAGCTTCCAGCTGTCCCCACCCAGGGAGTCGTGTGGACAACGCTTCTTTCTCCCGGCCACCGCGTATGACAGTGTTGGTGGCAATACTCATGGTGTCAGTGTTAGGAGGTCACCCAAGCCTTGGCGTCTAGGGTTTCCCTGGGGGTCGGTTGGCAGACAGGGCCAAGCTCAGACTCCAGTCCCTGCAGAGGCCCAGCTGGTGCCTCGTGGCCCAGGCCCCACCGTAAGTCCTGTTGTAGATCCGCGGTGTGGCCTGTGGCCTCGGGTAAATAAACTGAGATAGACTGGGCAGGACATTCCAGGGGCTCAGAGGTCGCCTCCCTGGAGCCAGTCAAAGCCAGTCCTTCCTTTGGGGTGTGTGGGTATAGATGGGGGAGCCGTGGAATTAACCCTTTGCCACACAGATGGATTTGTGTTAAAAAACGAACAAGCACACCAGCCCCCTTCAGAGCCCTGAGCCAGTGGAGAGCATCAGAGCACCAAAACCAGGAGCAGGAGGGGGCGGGCAGGTGTGCGCACGAGGGGCAGTGGGGGGAGCTGTGCTGATCCCTTTGTGCTAAGGGGCCACTCTTGCTGAATGGGAGGGGCCTCAAGGCAACAGCAGGGAGAGAATGGGGTGTGGAATGGTCAGTGCCTGGCAGGGACCAGGCAGAGACCAGGCAGAGAGGCACCCTCTGGTGAGGAAGAGAGTTGGCCGGGCCCATGGAAGGGAGGCGCTGAGCACAGACAGGCCTCGGGGTGTGTCTCCCTCACCTCCTGGCTTCTCCCTTAAGGCCAGTCTTGTTTTTCAGGTCCTACAGCCACAGCCTCCAGTTGGTTTTTCCCCTCTTCTGGTTTTGTTTACTCATTCGTTCATTCATTCAGTTTTTGTAACTCAGGAAATTCTTTATGTTTGTTGATACCGGAAATGTTTAAATAAAGAGTTAGCACCTCTCCTCCCAGCTCTGCGCCCGAGGTTTGGACTCCCTGCCCACTTTTCTCTGTGGCTCTACTGCTGTTTCCCAGACAGGGGATCTTCTTTCTTTGTGGATCGTGTAGGTGCAGAGTTGGGACTTAAAACCCATGGCTACTAGTGAATTTCAACTCTAGCCAAGTTTGTTTTTAATGTTGTGTATTTCAGCCGTGACTTACTAGAGAAGGAAAAAGTGACTCGGTAGTACTCCTGGCTGTGGGCCTGGTCTTAGGTCAGGCCTGCAGTGCTGTTCACAGCGACATGGCTGCGTGGATGTCCCATCTCACATGTCACCTTACCTCTGGGATGTTTGCCGTCTGTTATGCACACGCACGCACACACACACACACTGTGCCCACATGCGTTGGTTCAGGCTCCAGCAAGACAGGCTGCAGAAGAGTTAGGAGCTGTGCGTGAAAGCAGACCCTGGAGTAAAAGCACACCTGGCTGTGCCAAATGGGGCACCTGGGCTCTGGGGCGGGGAGGGGCACAGCACCTTGTCCTCAAGGCTGTGGTATTTTGTTTCTTGAAAATGTGTTCTGTTCAGAGAGTCTGTGCTTTATCAGCACCATGCTCTAACCAGCTGAGCTAACTGGCCCCTAGCTTGGAGAGTCTGTGCTTTAAAACACATATGAAACTCAGCTTTCTTTAAAGAAAATTTTTTGGCGGGGAGGTAATTAGGTTTATTTATTATTATTATTTTTAATGGAGACACTGGGGATGAGCCCAGGAACTTGTGCCTGTTAAGCACATGTTCTACCGCTGAGCTATACCCTCCCCCCTAAAATGCACATGAGACAGCACTTAGCCCCCTGATACCTTTGGTTCTGAATTGGACACCCTTTGAAAATGCTTTTGTTTTTTACCCTTAAGATTTCGGTGCAGGTGTTCAAGGGACAGTTGAAGAGCCACAAGGAATGACTGGCATTTCTGGCAGGGAAGCGGGAGGGTGGCAGGGTTGACTTTGGATCTGGGCGAAGCCTGCGAGGGCGGCTGGGACGTGGAGACCATTGTCCCTCCTGGGTCAGCTGTGCTGGGGGACCAGACCCCAGTGAGGTGGCCTGGGGTCTGGTTGTGGAGCCAATGCACGTGGTCACTTAAAAGGCATTTCCTGAGCTCCTGTTGTATCCAGGCACTGAATCAGGTGCCTCTTCCAAGAAATGCCAAGTGGACAAGCTGACTTGGTGTGTGTTTTCAAGGGCAGGTGCTGCAGGAGCGGCCTCGGGCCCTCACTGTCCCTCAGGCAGACAGCACCTTGCCAACCAGGGAATCCCAGGGTGGCGGGCAGGGAGCCATGTCCACAGTGCTCTTTTTCAGGAGACCCCGTTGTGATTTGGGGCTTAGTTCTCTACATGGTGACGCAACCAGCTCTGGGCCCCCTGGGGAAACATGTTCTGATCCAGCCTCTCTGTTTGCTGTTTTATTTTATTGCCTAGATCTACAAATCAACCAAGTGCAACGACATGCGTCAGACCGGGTACTGCCCTCGGGGCCCTTTCTGTGCCTTTGCACATGTGGAAAGTAAGTGCCTCTGTGGCAGGTGGAGCTCCACCTCTGGGTGACACTGGGAGGGTCAGCGCAGTGGGTTAGACAGAGCCCAGGGTGGCCCTGCCTCCGAGGTGTTCTGGGGTCCTGAGTGCCTTGGCCAGGTTCTGGCGTGTGGTCATTTTGGTGGCCAGATGGGCCCATGAAAAGTCCCCAAAGGCAGAAATGAGCCTCAGCAACAGGAAATGCACAGGCCTGACCCCTCCTTGATGCTCCCCAGCACTTCCCCCTACAGCTTTTGAATTTTGGTGCCAGCTCTTGTGAGCAAAGTTGCAAACTCCGAATTTACTTCCTTTCTTTTTTTTTTTTTTTTTTTAATTTTAACGGGGAGGGTGGCTATTTCTGTTAGAATTTTACATTGTTTTCTGCTGTTCGAGTCATTCGTGACTCTCACCAGCGGCTACAGCCATCCTGTCAGAGACTGGTGCATATTCACTCTCCCTAATTTGTGGGGTTTCCTTTAACCAAACACTCCATGCATGTAGTTCTGCTACCGGCCAGCAGCTAGTCAAAGCCTGCCGCCCCCTTTCTCGGCAGAGAGCCTTGGAACCACAAGTGACTGGGGCTGCCGAGACCTCACCTCCGCCAGCAGCTCCGCGGCCCCCAGCGGGCAGCTCGGACACGTAAGTGGATGGCGTCCTGGGGAGGGTGCCTGCTCTGCTGTTTGATCTGAATCCAACTGTTAAGGGGCATGGATGGGTGTGATCTTTGGGTGATGGGGTTGGTGGCCGTCTGCCTGTGGGGTTGGTGGCTCCTCATAGAAGAGTTTAAAAGAGCCCTGACTGAATCCCGGCCCTGCCTTTTGTCAGACGCGCACATGTGTGCTGTGTGTGAGGTGCAGTCTCAGGCTGAGCGTGAAGGGAGGCCTGAGTCCAGTGGGACCCCTGCAGGGCAGCCCAGGCCAGGCTGGCAGGTCTCAGTGAGATTCGGGGGGGGTGGGGTTGAGGAGACTAGGGGGACTGGCGAGTAGGACCCTCGTGCCTGTGCGGGTGGGGGGAACAGTGGGGATCGGCTCAACCCTGCGTCCTGCCGGCCTGTTGCTCAGGCTGCTGGGGGTGTGCCGGAACGGTACCCCCACCCCTGAAGGTGGAGTGACTTTTTATGTATGCTAGTGGGGCATCTTTTGTCTTCTAATTACTTTGCAACTTAAAAAATTAACATGCTCGCATGCATAGAGGGTTTCAGCCTTGGCAGTGAGAGCTCAGAGGGGAAGGTTCCTTTGCAGTTTGAAACATTGTGGAACTAGATGTAGGTGATGGTCACACAACGTTGTAAACATGCTAAATGCCACGGAATTCTGCACTTTTAAAAAGCTACACTTACGTTGTGTGAATTGCAACTCAAATTTTTGAAATAAAACTAAGATAAGAAATGAAGCAAGGGGGAGGGTATATCTCAAAGTGGTAGAGTGCGTGCTTAGCATGCATGAGGTCCTGGGTTGTTCAGTTCCCAGTACCTCCTCTTAAAAAAGTAAATAAATAAACCTAATTACCTCCCTCTCCTCCCACCAAAAAAAAAAAAAGAAAGAAATGAAGCATCTGTCTAGGGTCAGCTCTGACTTCCAGGCCTGGTGCAGATGGCCTTAGTGGCATCTGCCTGCTTGGCAGCATTTGGCTCTGGATGGGTGTGGGGTGACATGGGCTGAGCGGCAGCCCTGGTTTCATCTCCTTTGGGGCTCCTGTTGCGACAGCCCCGGGGCGGCAGGGTGACGGCAGGTAGCAGGAGTGTCATCAGCCCTGCCGGGTCTGCACGGGGAGATCCCACCCAGTGGGCATCATGGGAGGGGAGCTTCTCATTCTCTACTGGCCGGTCCTCCTTCCCAGTCCCAAGTATCTCCATGTGGGGATCGATGACAAGTCCCAAATCCTGGCTTATGCATGGTAAGGGTTCCCATCCCTTCCTCTTCAGTGTAGAGTCCAGGTGGGCATCGGGACCCCAAAGCTCTTGGCTTGGTCCGGCCACACGTACCAACCAGCTGCATGTTTTTCTCCTGGAGGGGAAATGCCTGGGGTCTCATCTCCTGTAGCTGTGGTCCTGGGTTTGAGGGGTCTGTCTTGGGTCTGAATTCCTCGTTGAGACCAGGGAGAGGGAAGCAACGTCCCCACTGCTCACTCTTGGCTTTGGGGCCGTGTCTGCTGACACTCTCCCCCACCCCATACCCAGAATCGGCCCTCCGTGTGGCCTGCTGGCATCTCTCAACGGAAACACACTGTGAAATAATAGAACATATGTATATTGGTCTCTGCCCTCCAGCTCTTGACCCAGGACTCCGAGACCATCATAATTCTTTTGTTCCAATGAGATGACTCTTAGTGGGCTCCTGGGTTGGGGCTGGTCACAGGAAAGACCAGGCATGATTAGAAGCCTAGAACTTTCAGCCCCACCCCCATCCTCTAGGGGTAGGGTAGGGCTGGAGATTGAGTTCATAATCAATCATGCCCATGCGATGAGCTTATGTACGTCTCTAAAGTACAGGGTTTGGAGAGCATCCAGGTTGGTGATGACATTCACGTGGAGAGGGCACGTCCTGGCTCTGCGGGAACAGAAGTACCTGCACTCGGGATCCTCCTGGACCTTTCCTGAAGTGCTGGCTGTCCATCTGCGTCCTTTAGCACATCCTCTATGACTTAGTAACCTGGTGAACATTATGAAGTGTTTCACTGAGTTCTACGAGCTATTCTAGAAAATGATAGAACCAGAGGAAGGGCTCTTGGGAACACCGATGTACGTACAGCTGGCTCGGGGCTGGCGATGGATGTCAGAAGCACGGGCATCTCTCGGGAGTGAGCCCTTGGCCTGTGGGGTCTGCGCTGACTCTGGGTAGGGGGTGTCACGGGGGTTTTTCCTTTTCATCTGCTGGGACCACGCAGCCAGTCGGCCCTTCTGCCTCCCGTGTCTGGCTGCAGAGGTGCTGATTCCTTCAGTGAAGTGGGGAGCTGGGCTGCTGTCCTGGGAAGTGCCTGTGCTCCTCCCCTGGGTCTGGCTCGTGGGGTCGCCGCCCACTGCTGCTGTAGGTGGGGCTGCCCCCAGACTCGCCTAGCTCATGGATCCTCAGTTACACTTGTGGGTGTCAGTTGAGCCATTTTAGGGTGAACAGCAGTGTCTTGTGCATTCACTGTCCCATGCAGCCACCACCTCTGGTCGTCCTGCTGTGAGATAGACCTGGAGGGGCCTGAGGCCAGGATGTGAAATTGAGAAAGAAGTTGAAATCCTCTAAGACATGTCCATTAAAAAGATCCGAGCAAAGTGCTACAGTGTGAAATGTGCAGACTTCTCCTGGGGACCTGACATGGGACTGGCTAATCCTTTTCCTGACGTTTTCAGCAGATGCTCGAATGGGTTTCACGAGTCCATGAAACATGTAGGTCCAAAGCGGTGGGGCTGGCTTGGGCCACCTCTGGGCATGGGTTCAGGGGCATTTGGCTCGGTGGTGACCCTGAGGGAATATGTAGATTGGGATATATGGAGCTCGCCCTCCTCAGTGTGGATGTCGCTGTCCCAAATGAACCGTTTTCGTTTAAAGTTGGGGCAAGGAATTGCAGGGTGGCTTCTTTTCCCTGTTTTTCTGAATCTCAGTCACCTTTGATGGCAGAACTGAACTTAAGTGAAAAAGCTCCAGATGCCCTGTCTGGGGCAAGCTGCCCTCACAGCCCGCCCTTCTGCCCCATTCTGGAATGTTCGTGCATGGTTAGGTGCCTGCTCGGGCACCTACTTGTGAAAGCCCCTGTGTGATGGGAGTTGGTGACAACATGGCATGAGCTCTGCCCGCCTCTGCCCTGGCAGGTGAAGGTGCAGGGCAGCGGCAGGAGGGCCTGGATGGGAACAAGCCCCACGAAGGAGCTCTGGGGCCTGCTCGGGTTGGGACTGTGACACAAAGGTGAGCAGAGCTATTTCAGGATGACCTGGTTTCTTAGAACTCGGGTCTCTGGTCAGTGCCTTTGGAGACTCACCCAAATCTGGGGGGACAGGAGGGGTCACTTCTGGGCAAGAGAAATACAAGGAAACTAGATATACCAGGCTGGCCTCAGGGTCGAACCCAGCAGGAAGGGGCCCTGGTCAGGGCCTGTGTGGACACCGCCTCTTCTCTGCCCTCTGTGAGCCTTCTGGGTCCTTCTGCAAATCCAGAAACCAAACAAGGAAGGCAGGCAGGCCAGGATGACCTGAGCCACCACCATAAATTCACTTACCATAAGATTAGGCACAAAAATCAGGATATTCCTCAGATCTGAAGGATGTTTTGGTCAGCACCTTTTATGCTTATGTTTGACCTGAGAGAGTACAGGCCCTGAGCTCTGAGGGCAAAGCCATCATCATGCACACTTTTCCTAGAAGATCAGGGTTTTTATAAGAGCAGGAGAGGAAAAAAACTGCTCCCTCTACCATTTTAGGTTCAGTGCCTGGGGTCCTGCAAATTAAACTGACAAAAAACAGATTAAACAGAAGAAAAGGTTTGTTACTTACCCACAGGGAGGCAAGACCTGGGGGCTTATCTACCTTTTTAAAAAAATATAATATAGTACCTTTTTTTGAAAGTTTGTTTGTTTACCTTGTGTGTGCTAAGCACACGCTCTACCACTGAGCTATACCCTCCCCGCTTTATCTACCCTTTAAACAAAGATAAATTGTAGAGATAAGACCAAAGGGGTTTCTGCTGACAGGAAGCTAAATTGTGGGAAGGGAAAGCTATGGGGGAAGACAGTGGAAAATGAGGGTTATTCCAGTGAGTTTGTTGTACAGGCTCCATTTCCTGGGGTCTGACCCAGGTGGTTAGAGTTCTCTGGTGGTTAAGCTGTTCCCTTCCGCTTGGGAGGGGAGGGGAGGAGAGGGGAGCGCCTTTACAAAGGGAAATTCTTAGCCTATCTCCAGGCAGAAAGGGGAAGGGTATGAATTGCCTTCCAAGAAATCCTGCTTTTCCTCAGGTGTCGGACTGTCCAAGACGACCCGGCTCTGGAGGCTCAGCCCTGCCTCCTTTGTTTGGGGTTTGTCGACGCTGTGAGTTGAGGGAGCTCTGGCCTGCCTTCACACAGACCGTCCAGGAGGTCAGAGCTCCATGTCAGGTATAAGAAACAGAATCCAGGAGGATGGACACAGAGGCAGAAGACTGGAAAACCTCTTCTGTTTCGTGAGATTTCAGTCGGCGTTTTCTGCATTCTGAGCAAAGCTTAGGCCTCCGGGTATATCTCCGTCAGCTGCTCTTTTCTTCTAACAGCCAGTGCTTTTTCTGTTGCAGGCAAAGCGGAGGGATTCACCGGCTGAAGGCAGCCAGAAAGCCAGTGAGCAGGACAGTAAGCAGGTACCACTTGGGGCGAGATTTTGAGTTATCTTTGGGCCTGGGTGTGTTGCCTGTGTTGGGACATTCCACACGCAGCTGATTACAGCCCTCCCTTGCTCACACACTGATCTGGCTAATATCCCTTTGTAAAATGACCACATTCTTATATTCTTAGTCATCGGCCCCATGTGTTCTTTGTTTTAATGTTAAAAAAAATGTGTTATACCTTGGAAACAACAAAACCAAAACCTCTTAAACTTTTCTCTGGGGGGCAGTGAGAGGTACCCTTGGTGGCCTGCCTGTCTGTGAGTGCCCCAAGGCGGCCGTGACAAAACCCCACAGATCGAGGCTTGAACTATAGCTGTTGATTCAGTCTGGAGCCAGAAGGCCGAGCTCAGGGTGTCAGTGGGGTTTGCTCCTTCTGGGGGCCTCTGTCCTCAGCCTGTGGGCACTGTCTCCTCCCCATCTCTCCCCGTCCTCTTCCTCCTGTGTCCGTATTTGTCTCCCAAGGTCCCCTTTCTCTAAGGACATCAGTCATATTGATTAGGAGCCGCCCTTTACGACCTCATCTTAATTCCCTGGGTAAAGACCCTGACTCCAAGTGAGGTCCCATTTAGAGGTGCTGGGGGTCCTTACCCCAACACCTGAGTTCTGGGGACTCAGCTGAGCCCACGGCAGCGTCCCAGGTGAGCCTGGCTTGGCCCCTCCTGGAGCCAAAACTGGGTCACCACCTGGAGACAGTTTCATACCTGAGGAACTAGTGATCAGTGTGTTCTCTCGCCTCCACAGTGAGGCTGCATGCAGGGCTTCCAGCCATGCCCCTCACCTGAGGCAGCCCCTGGTCAGGCCCATTCTCTCTGTTCCACTCCACCCAGCTTCCTTGTGCTTGTTAAACTGAGTTGTTTTGAGAAACAGTTTTTTTTTTTTTTTTTTTTTCCTGATCACCGCCGCCCTAAGGACACAAGGATGCTTGTTTTCCCAACACTGTGAAAAGGCAGAGCTTTAGATGCCGGGGCAGGCAGAGTGCTCACCCCACTGGCGCTTGTGACTTGTGTCTGCTCTGAGCTTCATCTTAAATTCCCAAGTGGGCAGTGCTCACAGCTCCCTTTCTTCTGGTTTTCTTGCTGCCCTGAGGGCACTTCCCTGGCAATTTTTCAGAGCAAGGTATTGAGGCATTTTCTTTTCTATTAGGAGCTTCTAAAGCGCATTTTTGAAACCAGCAGGATAACTGAAAGTAGAAATGCAACCCAGTTACATTTTTTTTTAAAGAGATTGAAATCAAGAAGTTGTTCGTTAAGAATCTGAAATGTGAAATGTTAACGGGAATGTAGCCAACAGGTGCTGTGAGCTGACTGGCCAAGTTCACCCACAGGCCAGCTCTCCCTGCGCCCAGAGACGCCCTCCCTGCCACCCCCAATCTCATTCCAAAGCCTGGCTCTGGGGGCAGTGAGCACCCAGGGAGCAGGGTTGCAAACCAGCTCAGAATTCCCCTCAGCCAGGTCAGCAGGTGTCCACATTTCCCCTGGAACCTCTGAGGATCCCTGTCCATTTGAAGGGCTGGCTGGGATGCCCAGGGGACACCGTGGCTTTGAGGCCAGCCTAGTGGCTTTTATGGGCAGATGGTGCTCAGCAGCTGCTTGTCTGCCTCCACATCGGCTGCAGTCCACATGCGCCATCCGCTCTGGCCAGAGGAGAGTGCTGGCCCCTTGTCTGCCTCCACGTCGGCTGCAGTCCCTGTGTTCCTGGTGTCCTTGTGTCCCTGGCCAGCAGCTGTTGTTCCTGGGTCTTCGGCCATTGCGTCAGAGTGGAGAGCACAGGGTGTGTGGAGTTTTCTTTGATAAATAGAGGCAATCAAGTTCCCTGGTTACCTCCAGCCCACTCCCCAGTTTCCATCTTCCCTCTTGGGCAGCCCTTTCCTCTGAAGCCACCTGCTCACCTGGTGGCCCCGGCTAGAACATACCGAGGAAAGCAGCTTCCCTGCTGTGGCCCCACTGTTACTGCAGAGTCCAGGCTCCAAGACCACAGACACTGTCCACGGTGCCCAGACCCCAGTCTTCCAAGACTCACTTTGTCCCACCCTGAGAGGCAGCCCATGGTGTCAGGCCTGGGGTGCTTGCTCTCACAAGAGTAGTACATCTCGGGGACTCGTGTCTCAGCAGACACTCAGGCTTTCAGAGCTGCCACCCTGGTCACCCCACAGCCACCCAGCACATGAGTGTGTCTCTCCATGTCGGAAGGAGTTTTTCTCCAGCCTGTTACTCAAAAACAGGCAGATGGGAAAGCCTCCTGACCTTGGGACTGACGATTTTCTTGCATGTGACACCAAAAGCACAGGCAATGAAAGAGAAAATAGATAAACTGGGCCTCATCGAAATTGAAAATCTGTGCATCAGAGGACACTGTCAACAGAATAAAAGGCAGCTCACAGGTTGGGAGACAATCTCTGCAAATTATGTCTCTGATAAGGGGTTGATATTCAGAACCTAGAAGTCCTACAACTCAACATCAGCAGAACAAGCCACCCGATTAAAAAATGGGCAAAGGAACTGAGTAGACATTTTTCCAAAGAAGATGCACAAACAGCGCATAAACATAGGAAAAGATGCCCAGTATCACAGGGGGGGAAAGGTAAACCAAAACCACTAGGAGGTACCATTTCACACCCTTTAGGGGATGGGTACTATTCAAAAGTAAACAAGGAGAAAGAGAATAACAGGAGCTGGCAGGAATGCAGAGAAATGGAAGCTGTTGTGCGCTGCTAGTGGGAATGTAAAGTGGTGCAGCTGCTGTGGAGAACACTACGGCAGGTCCTTGAAAAGTTAAAAATAGAATCACCTTACAATTCAGACCTTTCACTTCTGGGTATGTACTCAAGCAAATCGCAAGCATCTCAAAGAGGTAGTCATACTCCCATGTTCACAGCTGCATTATTCACAAAGCCAGAAGGTGGGCACAGCCCACATGCCCATTGGCAGAAGCATCATGTGGTCTGTCCAGCCAGTGGAATATTATTCAGCCACAATAAAGGAAGGAACTCCTGACACATGCATCAACCTCGAAGACTGTTAGCTCAGGCTGCCATAACAGAGCTTCAAACTGGCTGGCTAAAATCCTGGAAGTTCATTTTCTCACAATTTTAGAGGCTTGAAGCCCAGGATCAAAGCGTAGACAGGTGTGGTTTCTGCAGATCCTCTCTCCTCAGCTTGCAGATGGCTGGTGTCTTGCTTTCTGCTCACATGTCCTTCCCTCTGTGCCTGTGCATCCCTGGAGTCTCTTTCTTATCTTAGAAGCACACTGGTCACCTCCTTAATGGTTTGATTTCCAGATACGGTCACATTAAAGTTTAGGACTTGAACATTCATATTTTGGGGGTGATACAAACACTTTGTTCCAAGCAAAGACATTAATGCTCAGTGAAATAAGCTAGACAGAGAAGACAAATCCTGTATGATCCCATTTACAGGAGGTCCCTGCAGCTGTCAAATTCATAGAGACAAGATGGAAGGGTGGGTGCCAGGGGCTGGTGGAGGGGGTGGGAGGTGAGCATTTAGTGGGATAAAGTTTCAGTTTGGGAAGATGAAAAAGTTCTGGAGACAACAGTGCGGATGTGCTTAATGCTGTTGGACTGTGTGCTTAAAAATGGTTAAAATGGTATATGTTATGTTATGTGTATTTTACCACAATAAAAAAGAAAGAGGCGGGTTGGGTATAGCTCAGTGGTAGAGCACATGCTTAGCATGCATGAGATCCTGGGTTCCATCCTCAGTACCTCTATTAAAAGAAAAAGTACAAAAAAAAAAAAATGAAACCATAAATGATTAAACCTTAAGAAAAAAAAAAAAGTAAGAAACCAGGCAGACAAATCATATGGAGGGGGCATGGTCCGCATCTCACTGTGTCACATCTGACTCCCCCAGTGATAGGGTTCCCATGTGGGTTCTGCCCATCCTAGTATGTCTGTAACTATCATGGCCTCAGGGAAAGGACCAACCAGGATGTTGTTATTAGTTTTCAGGATAAAGTATCACCTGATGTCTTCAAGGGGGCACATGCTCCTACAGTGTGACGTTTTTGGGTGGGTGAAGTCCCAGCGAGTGCCTCAGACCGGTGGCTCCCAGCCAGTTTCCATGTGTGGGGTTTAACGTGGGGTGTCTGCAGTGCCGTGCGTAGGTTACTGCTGTTCCTGCCTCGCCTGCGGAGGGAGGTGGGGTGGGCTGTGGTCACCTTTACCACAGCTGGAGGGACAGGAAAGCTCAGTTGTGGATGAGCAGGTAGGTGGGCCCAGGGAGAGCTGGGGGACGTTGCTCTCTGGACCTCTTGTTTGAGTTGCTGTTTTTAAATTTTAGCCTCAGACACACAATGGTAACCAGTTCCAGGGTCTCTGTGCAGTCATGGCCCACTGGGCTGTCATCTGGGGCCTCTCTTGAGCAAAGCCAGTTTTGATGGGGAGATGGTGAATGCCAAGAAGGGGACCTCAGGGCACAATGCACAATGCGAAACCATCCTGTGCCAGGTTGCTCTCCTACAAACTGTAAAATAATACTCCTTTTTACTCTGGAAATTTCATGGGGAACCCCAGCCCCTGTACATGGTCTTACAAACCCCTCTACACATAAGGTTAGCTTTTCCTGTATTACTTCAAGGCATTACCCAGACATCATACCATTTTACTTTAATATAGCTTCTGACTCTCCATTTCCTGATGACCTCGGAGTGTGCATTTCAGACATGGCTGTCATGGTGTGGAAAGCTCTGAGGTCTGGCTTCGTAGCTCTGTCCTGCTCCATTTTTATCATGTGTATTTCTGTGCACAGAACCCTCCACATTACTGGCTGTTTATCCAAGGTTGTGCCTCTTCTTTTTCTTATAATCTGTTCTCTCTCAAATAAAGATAATATGAATTGCCCCGATCTTTTTCTTTTGTTGGATGACAGGGTCGTAGGATTATTTCATCGATGTTTTCAGAAGCAGGGCTGGCACTCTCCTCATTTCTGTGCTGGGTGTTTTCTCTACCGCCACATCTGCTTTTGAACATCATTTTCTGCAGAACAGTCCATTAGATGGGACGCTTCCCAGATGCATTTGTTCCCGTCCCTGGGTGATCAACAGCTCTTGATTCTGCTGTCACAGTCGTTGAAACTAACCAGATATTGAAGGCCCCTCTAGAGTATTTGGAAAAATAGTCGACGTTCTTTGTTTTGTTTTGGGGATAGAAGTTGGGCAGCCCATCCATCGTGATTCTGTAGTTTCTGTTCCCCCACAGGTCCTCTGTCACTGCGTTGTCACCTTCCTGTCCCTGAACAGGCCGCTAGCTCACCTTCTTGTGTCTTTGCACAGAGCCACCTGGCGGTGTTGGCCGTGGTTCACCCGCTCGCCCCCAGCGTGAGTTCCAGTGTGGCGTCCAGCCTGGCATCCAGCACTGGCTCAGGCGGCTCCTCGCCCACCACTCTGCCCGCCCTCTCGGCCCGTTCCCACCTGCTCGACCCCACTGGCAGTGCTGTTGAGGCAGTCCCAGGTAAGTCCAGGGCTCTGCTCCCATTTCCCCAGCTCCTCTGTGCACTTCTCAGGACAGTTTCCGGTTCACACTGGGGACTCTCCTATTGTAGAAAAGCAGCTTCGGTCATCTACCAATTGGCTGTATTGCACATGGTTGAGGAAACGCCTGCCTCTCTGGGAGCCTTGGGTTGCAGAACCCTTGGGTGGGGCAGCTGTATGGGCCCCATCAGGCAAGGCAGAGCACGCAGTGTCACCCAGCCCAGGGCCATGGAGACAGGAGGCTTCAGAGAAGTGAAATATAGGGGTCATGGAGGGGCAGCAAAGGCACCCAAAGGTGGGAGATAGTGACAAGGGTGGGGAGTGGGGATGAGGTCACAAGGCAGTGAGCACAGCTGCCAGCTGCCAGCTGCCTTGGCTGCTGGGAGCCCTTGAGGGTTTGTGAACTGATAACCAATGTGATTGGACCTGGGTTGGGGTGCAGAGCCCAGGTTGGGGCTGTGGTGAAAGTGCAGGGAAGAGTGGAGCTGGTGGGCCGGGCAGTGCCAGCTGGGGTCCCCTCAGGCCACGGGTGGTGGACACCTGGCTGCACCAATAACACTAGCCCCAGTTGTGGGAAGTAACGGAATCCTCAGAACTGCCCTCTGGCCCCAGGAGGAGGGCCCTTGCCGGGCTTTCTACTGCTAGGACACCGACCCAGAGTGCATACCACCCGCTTTGGGCTAACAGGTGTAGACCGGATTGTTTTTCCTTGTAGTTTCATTCAGGTTGTATCCTTGCTAACACACTGCATGAATAGAAAGGGTAACTCTAAAACAAACAGGTGCTGTTTCTAGACATTCTGTATTTAATAGATTAATGGAGTCTTATTTCAGGGCCACTGCCCTCCACTTCATACAGACAGGTTCGAACCTCTGGAGCTCATTGCGGGTGTGGCTGGCAGCAAAGGGCGGTGAGGCTAGATCAGCTGTGGAGGCAGAAGGCACTGGACCCGGGCCTGTGGGCAGCTGACTCTAGGTGACCTCTGAGGGCAGGGGTCACAGCCTGACCCGTATGGCGTTGGGTTGATCGAGGTTTTACCTGTGTGGGGTTTGGCCGGAGCCGCTGCAGGTGGGCAGGGTAGGAGCAGTGGGCCGGTTCTGGGCTCTGAGCTTCTGTGCGGAGACCTCTACTTTCCCTGAACGAAGCAGCCCCTACCCCGCCGCCTCCCAGCGCACGGAGGGGCAGGTGCTGGTGATAGGAGGTGGCGCGCCCTGCCGGGGCTCCCACACGGAGCCCTGGGGACGCGGCGGGGCTCGGAGGACTCTGAACCGCGGGGCCCTGTACACGCGTACCTGCGCGCCCTGCCCCAGCCAGGTGCGGCGTGGGCGGGGCCGTCTACGGTTTCCGGGCGGGGGCGGTCAAGCTAGGGCTTGCGTCATCGGGGGCAGACCCGGCGCGGGGCGGAGCATGGCGGGGGCGGGGCCGACGCGGGGCGGGCGGGGCCCGGGGCGCGTTTGAATCGGCGGCGGCGGCGGCGGCGGCGGAGGCCGCCGCAGCGGCGGACGGTGAGTCAGCATCGTCAGGGTGCGGGTTGTTCCCTGGAGCTGCAGACGGGGCGTGCGCATCCGTACTCCAGGTGCGGCTTCTCCGTCCCCCCGCTCCAGGTGGGCCAACTCCTCCCAGGTGAGGTGCTTCTCCCTCTCATCTCCCAACCCCGCTACCTTCCTTGTGCTCCCCGCGCCCCGAGCCAGGTGTACACCCAGGCGTCGGTACCAGGATCTTAAGGGTTGCAGAGTGAGGTGAACGTGAACACCCCCTCTTTAGGAACCTGCTCTACAAAAGCGCCTGCTGGTTCCCTGCGTGGGGGCCAGCCGCGGGCTTCTCCAGGGAAGCCTGCATCACCTAGTGGAGGTGGGTCTCTTGCTCCCGGGTTAGGACTGGGTTCCTGCCTTATCTTGCTGTGAATCGCCGTCTGCACTGTCTGAAGCTCTGACTAGTAGTGAGCCAGTTCGCCAGGTGCTTCTCCATCCTCTGGTTCGGGGAAGGACAGCCCGCCAGGGGGCATCCTGGCCCGGGTGGGTGCAGGGGAGCACCCCACTTCAGGAGTTCCTCATTCTGGCCTCTGATTCTGTGCTCTGTGTGTGTTGTCCTCCTGTGTCTCCTGATCCCGGGAGACCTAGGCACCTCTTGAATGTGCTGTGTCATGTCAGGAACTGAGCTTTGCCAGGGCCATTACTCAGCAGCTTTTAACTAATTTCTCATTAACATCTGGGCAGTTCCTGGTATTTTGGCAAGGCGAGTTCTGGGTCAGGTGGCACAGTTTATGTAACTCAGTTCACGTCGATTTTGAGTGTTAAAAGTCAGTTCTTCCATTAGGAGAACATCTCAGAAGATCTGGGTCTGACCTCGGGTACAGTGAGGGGTGTAGTAGGACAAGAGAAATAGTGCTGGAGAAAAAGTGGGCCAGGACACCTCCTGGGAGCAGCTGTGACCGCCCTGCAGGCTGAACACAGGCTGTGGTTTGTCAGGTGACGGTTGGGCCCTGTTGTGCCTGCTGTGCACCTGGGAGGAGGAGGGCAGGGTAACAGGGGTGCCCCTTTATGCTGAGTCATGGGGTGGGGGTGGGGGAGTGGGATGAAATAACTTCAAAGTGAGAAAAGGCTCCTGTCCTCAGTTTGTTTCTGGCCATCTATCCATCCCTTCCTTAATTTTTTATGTGCCTTTGTTATTCAAAAAGTATCTCTGGACCTCTGTCCGCTTTGAGCAGACCACCTCTCACCTGATCCCACCACCCCAGGTGCAGAGGCCTGGCTGACCAGCATGTCCAGGACAGGAGCTTGGGACCCCAGGCAGAGCAGATGGGCTAGGCCAGCCTAGGGAGCGTGGAGAGGTGGTGGCAGGGCAGGTGTGCATTGGTCAGGTCAGGGTGCTGGCTCTAGTGTGTGAGTCTGCACGTTGGCCAGCGGTGGTCCGGGTCCCTGCTGGACCTCACAGTCTGAGTGTCATGCAGGAATGGGGCAGAGGGCCATTCTGAGAAGGATTTTGGAGGCTGAGCAGGAGTTTTCTCAGGACTAGTGGGACTAATGGAAGCTGCACCAGGCTGTAGCCCATAGCAGTTTTGTGGCTTGAGGAAAAAAGAGGAGCCATTGCTGGGGTGGGAAGGCTGCTGGGGGCAGGGTGGGGCAGGGTCCTGCTGGGAAGTATGGACCAGCACACAGAGGGGTGTGTTCTTTTTGGGAAGCAAGCCTCGTGACATGAAGGGGTTGGCATCACAATAAAGTCACTTTTGGGACAGGGCAACTCGGGGTGAGGGGGCAGCTTGCAGAGATGGCCGGAGCCTGGGGCCTTGACTGGTATGGAGGGAGGGAGGAGGAGCTGAGCACTCCTGCTGGGCTTCTGCTGGGCTTCTGCTGAGCACGTGGCCCAGGGGCACTAGGTCAAGAGAGGCACCTGAGGGCACAGAGTTTCATAAGGGGCTGATGCTGCAGTTGGGCCTCTCCTGGGGGACGTCTGGGGCCTCTGCAGGTTAGTGTTACACAAGACCAGGCACGGAGGGGCTGCCAGGTTCCCAAGGAGGATGACAGGGCCAGGAGGTGGCCCCGGGCAGAGTAGGGAAGAGGGACAGGTGGGGGTCGAGGGCTGTGTTTGACCAGAGGGGTTTAGGGGCGCAGCTCAGGGTTGGAGGACAGGGCCTGGGGCAGCAGTTGGAGGAGTGAGATGGAAACTGGGGATGGCACAAAGGAGGGGGTAGACAAGGTGCAGATTGGAGGGAGGGGCTGCAGGGCCTGTGGTCAGGTCCTGGGAAGCAGGTGGGAGCCAGAGAATGCACCTCTGTGCCGAGTTGACAGCAGGAGACAGGGCCATCTGTGGAGAGGTCCTGAGAGCTCTGGGGCCCTAGGTCTGTAGGAGGTGACCGTTCAAGCACCGGAGCACAACCTGGAGAGGATGGGTGCGTAAGGAGGGGGTGTCTAGGTGGTCCCGATTGTTGAGAGTTAAATTATGTCCTCCCCTCCCCTGGTAAAGAGAAGCCTCAGCCCTAAGCCCCTTGTCCCTGGGAGTGTGATCTTACTTGGAAACAAGTCTTTGCAGATGTAATCAAGGTAAAAGGTGAGGTCATTAGGATGGGCCCTAATTCAGTATGACTGGTGTCCTTATAAGAAGGCAATTTGGACAGAGACGGGGCGGGGGATACCATGTGAGGACAGAGGCAGAAGTGGGGGTGATGCGTCCACAAGCCAGCGATTGCCAGCACCACGAGAAGCAGGAGAGGCAGGAAAGGAGGGTTCCTGGAGCCTCAGAGGGAGCCCAGCCCTGTGCACCCTGCCCTCAGCCTCTGGCTCCAGACTGCGAGAGTGGATTTGTGTTGTTTGAAGCTGCCTGGCATATGGTGCTTGGTTTTGGTGGCCCTGGAACACAAGTGCCCCTGCCCTTCTGGACCTCTGGAAGAGGCTGTCCCGCGAGTGAGAGGCACTTGCTGCAAAGAAGGGTGAAGAAGCAGGGCCAGGGAGGGGCGCCACCAGAGGGAGCCCCAGGAGGGCAGGAGGCCTGTTCAGGCCAGAGGTGGGTGTGCCCCTGGGCCCCCTGCCCTGCTGTCTCCCTGAAGGGCTTGGAATAATCTTTTTTCCCTGTCACCACCCTTCTGTCAGCTCTCGACTTTCCTCAGAAGTCACACAACTCCTATCCCATTTTTCCCAGTAAGTGCAGTAAATGTGTCTTTCATTTAAAAGACAACAACCCCCTTGCCAGCTGTTGGTCCCTCTGTCCTGAGAGCCACCATCTCGTCTCCTTGCCCTGTCGATTCTTAGATTTGAATGCAGCCATTCAGAGCCACTCAGCTTCCCTGCTGCTCCGGCCTCTGCTCCTGGGGTCTGGCCGAGCCCGGTGGCAGATGTGGTCAGAACTGAGCAGTCCTCTCCCGAGCGGGTCTGATTTGATGCCACTCGTCGGATGCTATCCAGGGATTCTGACACTTGGCACCAGGCGGCTGGGGGTGGGGCAGAGGCCAAAGGCTCCAGAAGCCAGGCTGGCTGACTCAGAGCTGGAGGTTCTGATGAGGGTCCCTGTCATGCACCCCTGGGCTGGGGGCAGGGGTAGGTTTGTGGCCTTTTGAAATAGGACTTGATGCAACTGACCAGCTGTCACCGGAAGGGTGTGGGGGCCGGGGGGGCCTGCAGCCAGCAATGGGGACAGGACTTGGCCCCACAGGAGAGGCCTACCTGCCTCCTGGAGGGGGTGCAGGGAGGGAGAGCAGACCCCAGAGGTGGGGTGGGAGGAGAAAGGTGCTGAGTGTGGCCCAACACCTGTGTGTTGTGTCTTCGATGCCACCACCATCTTCTGTGGATGTGGCTGTGACTGTGCTGGAAAGGCGGTGCCAGACCCCAGGTATGTCCCAGGAGCTCCTGTGGCCCTGCCCCTGGTCCTCAGTTCCACGGCCACACCTTCCCTGAGCTGCCCCTGTGGGGCTGTAAGAACCTACAAGAGAAGCTCCAGCTTTGGGGGCTGGAAGGTCTGACCTCAGCTACCCCAGGACAGCTTGCTCAACACCAGGACCCCAGGGCAAAGAGCCCCAATAGAAGAGTGTCAGGTGGGGACAGGGTGAGGGGAGACGGCAGCCCTAAACTGCAGGAAAGGGTTTCTCAGGAAAGCTTAGGGAGGTGGGGGGCCAGTGCTGAGGGGCCCACATTCCATTCCCCTGTCCGTTTAACAAACAGGCCTGGAGTGTACTGGGGTCTCCAACAGAACTGGATGGAAATGGCCCTGCCGGCGGGTGGGACCCAGCTCGGCTCCCCAGGAGGAGGCTGGGATGCAGGTCTCTGCTGTGACCTGGCCAAGGAGGTCAGCGTGAATGCTGCCTGAGTTGTCTGTGAGCTGCTTTCCCATGGACATCACACTCCTGGAATTTTCTTTACTAGTCAAGCATGTTTACTTGGTCAGATTTTTCCAAATGATTAGGGATGTAAAGTCAGTGAGCTCAGGGCTATGTTGCTGGGGCCCAAGGTCCATGGGCTCTGAGCCCAGGCGAGTCCTCACCGCCCATGCTCTCCCCTTGCTGAGGCTCTCTTGTTTCCTGTGGTGACATTGGTTCTGCTCCACAGGATCTGCTCTAGACCTTCACCTTGGTGACATAAACCTTGCACCCCTTGATAAGGAGCTGGAAGAGCATGACGGCGGTGACCTTGGACCAACAGGTAATGCCTGCGACTGGCGCTCTTTCCAGGGCTGTCCTGGGCCGGCCAAGCCTTCCCTTTGTTGAATCCTTAAGTGGTTCTAGGGTAGGAGGGGCCGTCTCCCTCCCTGTGCCCTCCCCTGACCCCTCCTCCCCACAGCCCCTGCAGAGATGGTGGGGGTCAGGCCTTCATGGCCCTTCTGAGGAGGTTTCACCACTGTGTTGGCACAAGGATGTATATGCTAACGTTAAATAGAGTCATTTTCTTCGACCTAAGAGTTCATCATTTTCTTCTGATACTACAATAAACCATTTCTAGGGGGGCCCTGAAAGTACTGGGACCACCGTGCCCATGGATAGGTGGGCTAGGCAGGGCTCGTGGGTGTCTGGCCTCTGCCAGGACCCCTGCTGAATCATTCACTGTGTCTGAGCACAGAGGGGTGTGGCCACATCTCACCTGGGCAGGGGAGCCCCCCAGTCCGCCCAGCAGCCCCCCGACCCCGTGTCCACCTGCTCCCCTGCTAGGGCAGTGCTGGGTGTTTCCCGGGGTGGAGGCTGCCACCTGTTAACCCGGCTCCTCTGCTCCATGCAGGTCAGAGGTCACTAGGGGGCTCGGCGCCTGTGGCCATCCCGGGCTGTCTGCCCCGCTCCCCGTCCCTGCATTCCTCGTCATCCTTGTCTGCCTCCCCACTTGGCTCCTTCTCCCAGTCTCTGTCGGGGCCGCTCGTCTCCTCAGCCATGACGCCCCCCCAGCAGCCACCACCCCTCAAGTCGGAGCCCAGAGTGCTGGGGCCCTCAGGCGGCTCCTACAACTCCTTTGGTGAGCGGGGACCCCTGGGGGGTGGCCATGGCGCAGCCAGCCTCTGTGGGGTGTCAGGGACCCTGAGACACTGGTTGGATCCGCCTCACTCACGTGGAGCTTCTCAGGCTGCCTCAGGGAGTGTGATGTCACCAGAGATAGAACACAGCAGCAGATGAGTTTGCAAAAACAGGAAACAGCCGTTCCTTGTTTAAACTTTACTGAAAAATGTTATTTATCTTATGTGATCTGTTCTGTGTTAAAAAGAATATATATTTTTAAATGTTAATTTCTGATGCCACATATGTTACTGGATGTCATCCATGTAAGCAAAAGCTCTTTGGGGTTCTCCAGATTCTAAGTGCACGAGGGGTCTGGAACCAGAGTCTGAGCATCACTGCAGAAACCTGGAACTCGTTTCCTTTTCTGATAGAAAGATCAGCGCAGGCATTGTTGTCAGTTGGGCCTGGGGTCCCCAAAGCTTGCCAGGGGGTGTCTGTGATGTCCCAGCATGACTGGGCTGACACCTGTCTCCTCCATATACAGGCTTGAATGGCGTCCCCGGCAGCATCTGGGACTTTGTTTCTGGAAGCTTCTCTCCCAGCCCATCCCCCATCCTGAACACTGGCCCTGCATCCTCTTCAGGCGCCAGTCCAAACAGTGCCGAGCTGGCCCGGGTCCGGCGGCAGCTGGACGAGGCCAAGAGGAAGATCAGGCAGTGGGAGGAGTCCTGGCAGCAGGTGAAGCAGGTGAGCCTGAGGAGGGGCCACTGAAATGGGGGGCTGGGGGCACACGAGGGCTTCCAGCCTGGCCCCGACTGCTGCAGCCCCTGGGTTTCAGGCCTGTGACGCGTGGCAGCGGGAGGCCAAGGAGGCCAAGGAGCGGGCGCTCGCGGCTGACAGCGCCCGGCAGTTGGCACTACAGAAGAAGGAGGAGGTGGAAGCCCAGTTCCAGCGGTTGCAGGAGGAGCTGGAGGGCCGGGGCTTGTCCTCCGTGCTTCCCGGCCTATGTGGCTGCACTGACATTGGCACCATCCCCCTGCCAAAGCTGCATTCGCTGCAGAGTCAGCTGCGCCTGGATTTGGAAGCGGTTGACGGAGTGAGTGCTGGTTGTGGTTTTTTGGGGAACCTGAGGGCTGTGCACGGAGGGAGGAGGCACCTATCCACTCCCCGTCTCTCCAGCCATGCCCTCCTGGACAGGGGACGCCATCCGCCCTATGTGGCTGGAACCCTGGTGGTGTTGGGCCCCCTCCCTGGGTTGCCCTCCAGGGTCTCTGTTCACCCCCTTGGCTGCTCATTCTCATTCTGGTGCAACATGAAACCCAGTGCCCTCAGCTCAGTGGGGAACCTTCCACCATGGCCCTGCTTCTCACGCACAGCCCCACTCCATGGCCCGTAGCCCAGGCAGCTGCGATGCACATCTCTCACCATTCTCCCAGCCACTGCCTCCCAGGCTTTGGCTGCTCTTGGGTGGAGGGATGGGTCCCGATTCAGGGTCCCTTGAAGCCCAATCCTGGTGCCCATGGACCTCCATCCTGGCCCAGCCCTTCCCTGTGGCTGCCTGCCTGGCCACCCCTTCCCACGCTGCATGGATGGCTCCAGCGCCAGGAGCCCATCCTCCTCCCAAGGTTCTCACAATGAAGCACCTCCAACCCCGTCTTTTCATTCCTGGGCAGCCCCTGGGAGGGGAGTCTACCCTAGCCTGACCCTGCTCTGCATGTCCCCTGCCCACTCACTGTAGCCAGGGGGACAGGCCAGTCATCTTCAGATGTCCTCATGGGCCCCCACCCCTGGCTTTCCTCCTCCAGCCAGGCCAGGCTGGGGCGGTGGTAGGGAGGACCCCTAACCATGTCTCCCCCACAGGTGATCTTCCAGCTCCGAGCGAAGCAGTGCGTGGTGTGCGGGGAGCGGGCCCGCGGCACTGTCCTGAGGCCCTGCCAGCACCGTGTGCTCTGTGAGCCGTGCGCAGCCGGCGCACCCGAGTGCCCCTGCTGCACGGGGCAGCCCCTGCCATGGTGACAGTCGCCTCGCCGCCCACATCCTAGTGCCACCGATGTCGGGACCCTGGCCCTGGGCAGCCCCTCCACGGTCTTGCACTGTCCTCGCAAACCCTGACGGCCCCTTGGGGCTTGGCGGGCCTGACACTACTGTGACCGGATCCTGGGAATTCAGTCCTGTGAAGCACTTTGTAGATCAAGGAGTTGAGAGGCAGATGTTCTGAGTTGCTATAAGCTGCTTTTAGGTTCATGTTTTTAATATGCGATAATATGAAGCTTTATATGTGTACTGTGAACAGAGTATTTCATATCAGTCTATTGTTAATCCATAGTACGTAAATATATTAGGTTTCATATTCTGAAATTAGTACTTATGAAGTGAGCATTTATCTAGTAGTGAGAAATTCCTAGGATTTTTACAGTTTTAAAATTAAGTGCAAACCAATAGTATTTATAGCAGAGTGATTATTGAAAGGCACGTATACATTTAGATGTTTCTAATTTTATGGAAGGAACTCACTTCCGGAACACGTGCACGTTAACGTAAACTGGAGCGTCATGGTGACAGCGCCACGCCCCTCAGTCCTCGCTCAAGTGCCTGTGCCCCGGACCACGGAGAAGCCGCTGGACTGTTGGCAGTGACAGTGAGAATGGCAGCGGGGGTCCATTGGGGAGGGCTTTATGCTAATGTCACACAGCTGTGTTCTGAGCACTGTGACGGGCAGCGCTGCTCCCCACTTCCCAGAACCTCGCCCACGGTCACCCCACCCGCGTGGGAGACACCCACCAGCCTCCAGGGCGACCCTGTCACCGGACCTCCTCATCCAGGTGTCATCACTCGTGTGATCACAGGTTGGGGAGGACCTGGCTGCTGAGAAGGGGTGGAAAGGCTGCTGGGTATGGGTTGGAGTTCAGTGACGACTTCAAGCTTTTCTGTCTGCATTGGGTCACTTTTCCTGGGAATCTGGGAGGAAGTAAAAGATGTCTATAGTTGACCCGGACTCTGCTCTCGGCAAGGCAGATCTGTATTGGCACGAGAATCTTCCCAGAGCCTACGGCTGGGCCGGAGCAGGGACGGGATGCACCCTCCTCCCGTACGCCCGGGGCTGTGCCAAAGACTTTCTATAGCATTTTTTAGAAGTGCAAAGCGACTAGGTAAAAATTTTTATCAGTGACCAAATTAGAATGTATTTACTATAGTGAGAGGTTTAAAACCTTTTTTAATGTAAGACAAACTGATAGGAAAGTTACGTCATTTAAAGGTGGATCCACAGCCCTGCGCAGCCCACCCGCTGCTAACGGTAACTATGACTCAGTTGTAGTGAATCTACTTTGTTTTTAATTATAGTGATGATTTATTAGCTCTTAGAAATTAAGTATATTTTGTGCTACTGTTATCACTGTTTAAAATTCTTTATTTTTATTAATATTTATGCACTTGTTTCCCATCTCAGGCCTTCGGTCTCTTTTGGGCTAACAGGACAATGTTTATCATTGACATCTAGGCTAGGCTAGACATTTTCAAATTATAAACAAGAACAACTAAGCTTTAGGTGTATTTATAAGCTACTCTGGGCAGTTCTTTCTGTGGAGTTTGGGGGATGGGAGGTGCAGGGCTCACAGGGGTTCTCTGGCTAGGGCTGGAGGCACATCCCCGGGCACTCGCTCCTCCCAGATTGGGGCTGGCTGTGAGGACCGGTGTGCAGCCGGAAGACCAAAGAACCACCCGGGGGGCGCCTGGGCCATACCTGCAGCAAGCTCCCACGGTCCTTCCCACCCCTGCCGCCTGGCTGCAGTGGGCCTGGTCGTCTGAGGTATCCACCCTGCGCAGGCGGTGTCTCAGGGTGTCACCGTCCTGCATGCGGGGAGGGCCGGGTGTAGCGGACGCAGCCGCGTGGTGCTCGGTGAGGCCATTGTTCTTGCTGCCCTGATCTGTCAGCCCCTGGGTGTTCAGTATTAGTAGTGATGTTACAATCTCACACCATTTGTGTAACTGGACAGCAGACCTCGACTCAGTGTAGAAGCCTCATGAGGGTTAATATTTATGGAAGCCCCCAGCTGTTGTATGTTTTGAGTATTTAGATGAGAATGTTATTGGAATGGAATTTTCTTAATCCAGAAGGTAGTATTTATAATGCATAATCATTGTAGTGAATTGTTTAAAGTTGTTAACACTTATTTCAATTTTTTTACACTATAGCATTTATGCAATGGTTTACAGAATTCATGGAATTATTTTTATCAGTATGAAAATTAATTAAAACTTGGAATCTTTGTTTTGTCTGCATCTTTGAGTATAACCTGGAGAGCTGCCTGGCACAGAAGGAACAGAGGATGTGCATCCTTGGGCCCGAGACTCCTTGCTCTGCCCCAGATCACAAGGTGTTCTCACGCAGTCCGGGGTCACCTTGTAGGTGCTCTGCTGTCCTGGCTGTGGGTGTCTTGGAGCCTAAGTTCTCAGAGCTGGAAGTTTCTGCCAAAACACCAGGCAGCAGGAGGTCAGGACCTGACCTGCAGGAAGCAGGTCCCAGGGGGGCTTGGCCCAACCCCTTAGGCACGACTGACCTGCAGGCTTCACATAGGGGATGCCATGCTGGGTCAGCATACTTCTCAGTTTTTTTACCTCCTTTGACAGGGCTTTATGTGCCTAGAACAGAACAGTTCAAAAGGAGACTTCAGCCCCTTGAGGGAAGGAGTGCCACCCTGCGTCCAGGGTCCCCACCTGTACCTCACTGCAGCTCTCCAGCGTCTCAAACACCAAGCCCTTAGTGCCTCCTTCCTGCTGTGCCAACTCGCTTTGTTCTGGAGTCTTTAAGTAGCCAGCATCCTCAAAAATTGCCCGGAGCAACTTCTCATAGCCCTGAAGGTGGAGGATGACGAGGAAGCAGGCAGCTCGGGCTGCAGTGCACCCAGCCCAGGGGCCACCCGCCCCTGCAGCTCACCTGGGAGGTGATCAGCTCATCTGCCAGGTCCTGTTCCACCTGGTCCCACCTCTGCTGCAGGGCCGCAGGCAGGGCCGGGTACACTGAGAATCCAACAGAAACGAGACTTAGGTGAGCCCCTCTGCCCCCACCTCCATGCCCCCAGCTGCCCGGGCACCTACCTAACAAGGAGTGGGGGTGGCAGACGAGGGGTGTCTCGAACGTTAGTGAGTAGACACAGGTGCTCGGCTCAGACACGTGGGACAAGCGGTTGCTTTTGCCACAGGTGAGCTCCACCTAGGGGGTGGACCGTGTGAGTGGGTGGGGGACGCTGGGCCCCCCAAGTCCGGCCCCCTCCCACACAGCCCACCTTGCTCTGCCGGCTCCGGGACTGGCAGGAGTCGCCATCCCTCATCCACATGCCCCTGAAGGTATTGTTGTTGATTTCCCACTCGTGCCAGATGCTGGGGAGGAGCGCAGTGCATGAGGCTGGGGTGTGGAGCGGGGTGGATGACAGACAGAGGGACACCACCCCCCGTTGCCGCAGCCACCTGCCCCCGCCCCGCTCACCCAAGGATCCCGCTGTAGGCGTTCCAGCGGAAAGTCTGCTCATGCTGGGTCACGTTGTGGAACGGGCAGAACTCGTACTTGTACCTGGGGGCACAGTGCCATCAGGGGGGTCCCAGCCCCTGGCCACGCCTGCCCCTCCCCTCACTCACGTGGACTCCACCAGGCCGAAGCACTTGCCAGAGAGTCTGAAGAGATGCGCGGGCCCTGGAAGGGGAGAGCACGGCACGCTGAGTGGGCAGGCGGGCAGAAATGGCAACCCACAAAACCAGGGCAGTTCAGAAAAAGAGCTAGTGGGTTTAAACTTTAAAAATGGAGCGAAAGAGCTTGAGTGCATCAAAGCCAAGTACCAAACTAGGATGCTCCAAGCTCATATCTGAAAACATCAAAAGAACCACCAGAAACCAGCTATGCTAACTTTCCAGTTCTGGAAAACAGGTCTCCAGCAACCAAATGAGTATCACACAACAAAGCCACCTTAAAGCTTGAAAAACAAATCCTATGGCCTGTTCACTGGCCCTCTTCCCAGCGTGGTTCGGCAGCATCCCAGCCTTCCTGTTTTGCCCAACTCAGATTCCAGACAGGAGAGGGGCAAGAGGCTATGGGTGGACTCACAACAGGCCACCCAGGGCTCAAGAAGCTGGGGCGACTCTTGGAGAGATGAAGACATCCAAAAGCAGCCCTGCCCATGGCCACCCCCAGCCTAGTGGTAAAGGATACCCTGGCACAGCCCGGTAGAGTTTTCAACAAAACAGTGCAAGGCATACAAAGCAACCACCCAGGAGAAGCCCAGACACTGGGCTGACTGAAGAACAAGTGTCTTAAATATGCTCAAAGAACTGAAGGCTATCATGGAAAGGAACCATAAAAATAAGGAGCTGAAGAAGATTTGAGCAGAGAAAAGAATCAACGAAGAGACAGAGAAAGACACTGTTGGATACACTGTGGGAGTCCCCAAAGGAAAAAAGGGGGCAAAGAGATCATCTGAGGAAATTACTTTCCCAATTTGATAAAAGCTCACTGAACTTGGAGTTAAGAGACCCACACCAAGACACAGAGTAAAAATGTCAAAAGCCAGGTCAAAAGCAGCAAGAAGTGACCTATCACATCAAGGGGTTCTTATTAAGATTACCAGCCCATTTCTCTGCTACACTTCGGAGGCCAGAAAGGAGTGAGATGAAAGAAAAACTGTTAACTGAGGGCTCTATATCCAAAAAACTATCCTCCAAAAATGAGAGCAAAGTCAAAATACTCTTAGATAAACCAAAGCGGAGGGACTTCATTACCATGAGGCCTGCTTGGGAGGGAATTCTTCCAGTTACCTCCAGTAAATACACAGGCAAACCACAAAACAGTGCTGCGATTCTAATCTGCAAATCTACAGGATTTAAGAAACAGATGCATGAAAATAATTACAAATCTGTGTCAGCGGGTACACAATGTATAAACAGGTAATTTCTGAAATCAATAACAAAGTTGGGTGAGGGGCAGAGCTGTACAGGAGAGGTCTTTGAATTTATACCAACCTCAGTCGTGTACAAATTAGACTTTAATAGCTTTATGATGTTATGTAATCCCCTGGCAACCACAGAGGAAATAGCTAGGTAGAATATACACAAAAGGAAATAAGACGAAAAAAAAGTCAAAATATGTTGCTTAGGGAAGTCAACAAAAAGTAATGGAGAGGATGAAGGACAAAAAAAGCTGTAAGACAAATTTTGCTGTTTCCTGTGAATCCTTCCTTAACAATAACTACTTTAAACGTAAAGGGATTAAACTCTTACATTCAAAGGCATAAACTGGCCAAGTGGATAAAAAACTGTGATCCAACTATATAATCTTTGTAAGAGACTCACTTTAGATCAAAGACACAAGCAGGCTGAAAGTGAAAGGATGGAAAAAAAAATACCCATGCAAACAATAGAGCAGAAGTGGCCATACTAATATCAGACAAACTAGACTGTCAGTCAAACGCTCATGTTCAAGAGAACAGAGGATCCTTTTTATTTACTGATAAAAGGATCAGTTCACCAAGACTGTAACAATTATAAACATATGGGCACCAAACATCAGAGCCTGAAAATACATGAGGCAAACACTGACAGAACTGAAGGGAGAAACAGACAGTTCTACAATGCTTGGACATAGAGGACTGATCGACACTATAAACCACCAGGACCTAACAGACATACACAGAATGCCCCACCCAACAGCAGCAGACTGTACAACATCCTCCCGAAAGACCATATGTTAGGCCACTTAATAAACTTAAAAAGACTGAAATCAGTTTCTTTTCTGATCACATTAATCAGATCAAAAGCAGAGCAAATGCAGGAAATTCACAAACATATGGAAATTAACACAACCTTAAACAATGACTGGGTCAAAGAATTCATAGGGGAAACCAGAAAATACTTTGAGACAAAAACAAAACACAAGGTACCAAAATTTATCAGATAAAATGAGAGCAATGCTTAGAGGAAAATTTATGGCTTAAACACATTCAAAACTAAGACCTTAAATCAATAACCTAACTTTTCACACTTTAAGGAACTAGGAAAAGAAGGGCAAACCAAATCCAAACTTAGCAAAAGGAAGAAAATAATAAAGAGCAGGGATAAAACAAATCAGTAAAACCAAAAGTTGGTTCTTTGAACAACAAAACTACAAAATTAAAGCTTGATTTACTACAAGAAAAAAGAAAAGATTCAAGTTACTAAAATCATAAATGAAACTAGGGACATTACTATCAATTTTACAGAAATAAAGAGGATTATAAGACAATAATATGAACAGCAGTATGCCAACAAATTGATAACCTAGGTGAAAATGGACAAATTCCTAGAAGCATACTATTTACCAATCCTTTTCAAACTCTTCCAAAAAAATTGGAGGAACAGTTCCTGACTCAATTTTATGAGGCCAGTGTTACCCTGGTACCAAAGCCAAAAAGACACAACAAAAAAAGGAAAACTACAAACAAATATCCCTTATGAACATCGATGCAAAAATCCTCAACAAAATACTGGCAAGCTGAATTCAGCAGCACACTAAAAGGGTTATACACCATGACTACATGGGGTTTATTCCTGGAAGGTAAGAATAGTTCAAAATATAAAGCCAATTAAGTGTAATACACGCCATTAACAGAATAAAGGGGTTGAGGGGACTAAAACAAAAATTGTTGCAGGAAAAAGCACTTACCAAAATTCAACATGCTTTCATAATGAAAACACTCAACAAAGGAGAAATAGAAGGAAACTTCCTCAACACAATAAAGGCCATACATGCAAAAACCACAGCTACCATCACACTCGATGAAAGACTGGAAGCTTTGCTCCTAAGAGCAGGACAGGACAAGGAATCTCTCAGCACTGCTATTCACTACTCAACACCGTACTGGAAGCCCTAGCCAGAGCAATTAGACAAAAAAAGAAAAAGCACCAAAATTAGAAAGAAGTAAAATTATAATGCCATGTTTGCAGATGACATGATGTAGAAAATCCTAAAGAGTCACCAGAAATCCGTTAGAGCTAACAAATCCAGCAAAGTTGCAGGATACAAAATTAACACTCAAAAACCAGTTGTTTCTATACAACACCCAGACAATCCAACAAGGAAATTTAAGAAAACAATTCCATTTAAAATAGCATCAAAGAAAAAATAATTTTAAGAAAAACTTAACCAAGGAGGCAAAACACTACCAAGGAGGCAAAACACTTTTAACTGAGAACTACAAGATACTGCTGAAACAAAGATAAATAAATGGAAAGACATCTTGTGTTCATGGACAGAAAGATTTACCATTAAGACGTCAATACTACCAAAGTGACCTACTGTTCAACAAAATCCACAGCAAAACAATGACTTTTTTTTTTGAAGGAACACTGGTTGATAACACTGTATTAATTTCACATACACAACATCATATTTCTGCTTCTATATACACTGTGCTCACCACCAAAAACTTATTTTCTGTCTGACCCAATGACATTTTTTTTCCAGAAAACAGAAAAATCCATTCTACAATTAAAATGGATTCCCGAAGAACCCCAAATAGCCAAAACTATCTTGAAATAGAACAAAGTTGAAGGACTCACAATTCTTGATTTTTAAAACTTACTTCAAAGTGACAGTAATTAAAACAGTGTGGTGCTGGCATATGGACAGACACGTTAAGCAATGGAACAGAACAGACGGCCCACAAATAAAGTCCTGGATACGTGTTCAAGTGATCTGACAGGGTGCCAACACCATTCAGTGGAGGAAAGGACAGACTCTTCAACAAAAGGAGCCAGGAGACTGGATGTCCATATGGAGAAGAATGAAGGTGGACCCTCACACCACGTCCAGAAATTAACTCAAAATGGATCAGAGGCTGAAACTACAAAATATAGGGGGAAATCTTTGACACTGGCTTTGGTAGTGATTCCTTGGATATGACAACAAAGGCAAAGGCACCAAAAGGAAAACTAGATAAACGCAACTTCAAAATTAAAAACTTTGCAAAAGAGTGTTGCAGGACAACATACAAAAAGTGAGAAAGTATTTGCAAATCACATTTCTAATAAGGGTAATATCCAGAATATATAAAGAACTCCTATAAAAACAACAACAAAACCCCCAAACAACCCAGCTAAAGAATGGACCAAAGATTACTAGACATTTTCCTGAAGAAGTGACGCAGATAGCCCATCAGCAACATGGAAAGATGCTCAATATCATCGGTCGTTAGGGAAATAAAAATCAGACCCACAGTAAGATATCACTTCAGGCCCATATGAAGTGGGACAGCTATTGTCAAAAAGACAGGGAATAACAAATACCGGTGAGGAGGTGGAGAAACTGGAACCTTTGTGCACTGCTGGTGGGCCTGTAAAATGGTGCACCTGCTGCTGAAAACAGTTTGGCAGCTCCTCATAAAGCTTAAGTAGAGAATTATAAGATTCAGCAAATCGACTCCCGGGTAGGTACCCAAAGGAACTGAAAGCAGGGACTCAGCCGCTGCACACCCACACCCACAGCAGCATAACTCACGGAACTAAGAAACGTAAACAACCCAAGTGTCCATGGACAGACGAATAGATAAAACAGAATGTAGTATATAGGTACCATCAAATATTATTCAGCCTTAAAGAGAAAGGAATTTCTGACACGTGCTGCGTGGATGAACCTTCAAGACATTATGCTCAGTGAAACAGATCAATCACAAAAGGACAAGTAGCAATGATTCCACTTATATGAGACATTTAGTTCATTCCAGCTGCTATAACAAAATACCAGAGACTGGGTAATTTATCAACTACAGAAATTTATTTTTCACAGGTCTCGGGGGTTTGAAGTCTGGGATCAGGGCACCAGCACAGTCGAGTTCTAGTTCACACAGGGCACCTTTCACTGTGTCCTCACACCGAGGAAGGGGCTGGGGGCCCTCTGGAGCCTCTTTATATTATAAGGGCACTAATCCCACTTCTGAGGGCTCCATTCTCATGCCTTAAGCACCTTCCCAAGACCTCACCTCCTAAAACCATCATTTTGCAGTTAGGATTTCAACCTAGGAATTTCAGGGGGACATAACTGGACCATAGCAGAGATCTAGAGTCATCAAATTCAGAGACAGAAACAGAATGTTAAGTGCCAGAGGCTGGGGAAAGAGGTTCAGTTTGGGAACTTAAAAAAGTTCTGGAGATGATGGAGGTGATGCCTGCCCAATAACAGGAATGTGCTTAATGCCTCTGATCAGTACATCTAAAAAGGGTTCAACTGGTACATTTTAGGTATATTTTACCACAATAAAAAAGGGGGGAATTAAAGAAAGGGGGGTGGTTGTATTTTCTTACACTAGCAAAAAGAAAGACCAGAAGACCAAACCATAAAATAACAAATGGAATCAAGGCAGTACAGTATTGGCATAAAAAGACACACAGATCAACAGAATAGAGAGTCCAGAAATAAACCCACACATATACAGTCAATTAATCTATGACAAAGGAGCCAAGAATACACCTAGGGGAAAGGACAGTCTCTTCAATAAATGGTATTAGTTAAACTGGACCACTGTCTGACACCACACAAAAAAACTAACTTAAAGACTTGAATGTAAGACCAGAAACCATGAAAATCCTAGAAGAAAACATTGGTGGTAAGCTCCTTGGCATCAGTCTTGGTGATTTTTAAAATCTGACTCCAAAAACAAAAGCAAAAATAAACAATCAGGACTGCATCAAACTAAAAAGCACCTGCACAGCCAAGGAAACCATCAACAAAATGAAAGGCAACCTACTGGATGGGATAAAATATCTGCAAATCATATATATCTGATAAGGGGCTAATATCCAAAACATGTAAAGAGCTCACACAACTCAACAGCAAAACAAAACAAAACAAAAACAAAAACAAAAACAGAAAACAATCTGATTAAAAAATGGACAGAGGATCTGAAAAGACATTTTTCCAAAGACACAGAAGGAGCCAACAGGCGTATGAAAAGATGCTCACTAATCACTAGGGAAATGCAAATCAAAACCGCAGTGAGACATCACCTCACATCTGTCAGGATGGCTACCATCAAAAGGACAAGAAATAAGTGCTGGCGAGGTTGTGAAGAAAAGGGAACCCTTGTGCACTGCTGGTGGGAATGGAAATTGGTGCAGCCACTATGGAAAACAGGATGGAGAGTCTCCCCAAAATTAAATATAGAATGCCCATACGATCCAGGAATTCCACTTCTGGATATTTATCCAAAGAAAACGAAATCACTAAGTTGGAAAAATATCTGCACGCCCATGATCGTAGCTGCATTATTTCCAAGAGCCAAGGTATGGAAACGACCTAAGTTTCCAATGATGGATATAGAAAATGGGTTGTATGTATGTATGTACGTATGTATGTATGTGTGTGTGTGTCTGTATGTGTGCATATACATATATATATTTACTGAATATTATTCAGCAATAAAACAAGAAATTGCCATTTGCAACATGGATGGATCTTAAGGGCATTATCCTAAGTGAAATGTCAGAGAAAAATAAATACAAATATGATCTCACTTAAGAGGAATCTGAAACACAAAACACCAAGCTCACAGATACAGAGAACAGACTGGTGGTTGTCAGAGGTGGGGGATTGGAGGCAAAATGAATGAAGAGGGTCAAAAGGTACAAACTTCCAGTAATAAAATAGGTCCTGAGGATGTAATGTACAGTATGGTGACTACAGTTGATGATACCAAACTGCATACCTGAAAGTTGCTAAACGTCCTCATCATAAGAAGAGAAGTTCTGGGTAACCATGTGTGGTGTTGGGTATTAACTAGACTCACTGTGATCATTTTGCAGTATGTACAAATACTGCATTATTATGTTGTACAACTGAAACTGATGTCAATTATACTTTAATTTAAAAAGACAAACAAACAGCAAACAGTCCTTGGCAGGGACCACAGTGTAACAAAACGAGGCAGGAAGGAAAGCTCTGGGCGCATCTGCCCTAAAGCTGATGTGTGAACCATGTGAGTGTGCTGACCCGCTCAAAGGTAAAATAAAAGGATGACATTAAAGCCCCTACAGCTGAAATCAAAGCAAACACACTGATCCGTACACAGTAAAGTCACCTCATTGGGAAAAGAATCACTCTCAGTGACTTAAACACATACTGTCACGAGTTAATAGCAGTAATACCGGATTAGCGTTTTTGAAACCATCATACGTATGCTGTAGAATAAAGCAAATAACCATGTGAACTACGTCGGAAGCCATATCCACTGACATCAGACCAAGCCTCCTGGAGGTCCCACTGGAAAACACTGGATAGACAGTCTGAACGCCTGATGCAGTGCAGGAGGCAGGGGGCGGGGGGCGTACTTGGAAGGAGAGAGAGAACTGATTCCTGCTGGTGTGACTCCCAGCAGTGATGGCTGCGATGGCTAAGACGAGGCATAACCTACCCCGGTCTCTGGCTGGAGGATCTGGAACAGAGGGAAAAGACCCAGCAGCTGGAACGTCTGGGTCAATATCAAAAAGTGTGGGGGGGGGCACCCTGCAGGGCTCTTTGGGTGAGCCCTGCATGCACACACACTGCCAAGCAGAGATGTGCTGCCTCCACCACAGAGCAGAGCCCTGTGTGAGTTTAGCACAGCCAGCTGCCTGAACCAACAACACTCTTTCTCAGAAGAACAGAGCCCAGCCAAGAGTGTATTCCAAAAGTATGAGACATATGACAAGGCCCCCAAATACAATCCATACCCAAGAGACAAGGCGGTCCCTAAAGACTGACTCCAACACACACACACACACACACACACACAGATACTGGAAGTAGAAGAGGATTTTAAAGCAGCTATTACAACTGTGTTCAAGGCTATAAAGTAAAATATGGTAAATGAATAAATAGGACATCTCAGCCCATAAACAGAAATTAGAAAAAGAACTGGAAGAAACTCTAGACATGAAAAAAAGTCAGAAATAATTAGTAATTTAAATACAGCAATACATAAAACGTATGTATTAATCATGACCAAGTGGAGCTTATTCCAAGAATGCAAGGTTGGCTCAACATTCAAAAGCCAATGCTACCCACTAAATAAACAGTCTAAAAAAGAAAACCCCAGGGTCATCTCAGGTGCAGAAAAAGCATCTGACAAACCCAACATCCATTCGTGGTAAAAACTCAGTCACCAGGAACAGCAGGGAACATCCTCTACCTGGGAAAGGGCTACAAACACCCCTCTGTAGACCCTGAATGGAAGGCAGGAGACAAGGACCGCCCCCCACCCTACCCTGCTCTCCCCGAATCAGGAGGCCTGGGCAAGGCAAAGGCACATGGATCGGAAAGGGGAAAATACAACCATCTTCATTCCAGCTAATAGAGACAGAAGACATGTTAGACACCACGGGAATGCAAGGAGCAAAATCCAGAATGTGGGAAACAAGTGATCCAGTTTCTTCAATAAATAAACAGCAAGGAAACAGGGAGGGGATCTGTAGCTTAGAGGAAGCTGGAGGACACGTGAGTACCAGTCAAGCACACTCAACAGGCAGGCCTTCAACGCTGGCTCAGGCAAGCCAACCATGTGTTTAAGATGTATGACACCTGGAGGGGAGGGTATAGCTCAGTGGTAGAGCACATACTTAGCATGCACAAGGTCTTGGGTTCAATCTCCAGTACCTGCATTAAAAAAAATTAAAAAAAAATTTTTTTTTAATGTATGAGACCGTATAGACATGTCTAAACATAGGATTTCTATTGATTTGTAAGGAATTACTGCCTTTTAAAAAATGTGATAAAGCTACTGTGGCCATGCCCTTGAGGAGATACACAACAAAACATCTGCAAATAAAGTAAAGTTGTGAAAAGTGTTTCAAAGTAACCTGGTTGGAAAGAAAGTGGGGTGAGGGGTTGGGGCTGGGTGAGGGTGCCTCACATACCCTCCCTCCACTTTTGCACGTGCTTGAAATTGTCCATAACACACAACTTTTTTGAAGTTAAGGAAAAATCATGAGTAAAAACACGTATAGCAAGCACTAAAGCTGAGCACAAGCAGAAACACATGATCCCAACTTCGAGCCAAACTGATGATAGAGAAAAGAGTGGCCTGATCAATGCTGGACCTGGTGCCCTACTGTCCATCTCCGGTTGGATACAGCCTAAAATCAAATCTCTCAATCACTGGTTTCATGGTTAGTAGTAACACTGCTATTGTAAATCTCAAACTATTCTATGTAAATTGTAGGAGAAAGGCAGTGAATAAATTTATGTGACTAAAGAACCCAGCTTTTTAGTATTAGAGAAAAAGATAATAGAAGATAAAGGAAAACAATCTGTGACATTACATTTCAACTGCAAACTTAGAATCATGGGTTTCATCGATGCTTTCAGCACAAATGCATACACGTGTGAATCTGTGTGCATGCTTTTTATCTTGCAATAATCATAGACTTACATGACTCTAGTAGTCTCCAAAACTAGGAAATTGACATCGGCATGATATAATTAACCAGACAACATACTCAGATTTCACAGTTTGTATATGTACTCAGCAATAAGGAAAAACTAGTGATACATACATGCAACAACACAGATGAATCCTCAAAACACAGTGCTGAGAAAGAAGCCAGCTGCAGCCGTGTATGCCATCTGACTCCATGTAGTTGGAGTCCAAGCACGGATGACACTAATCTATAGTAACAGAAACCAGAAAATGACAGGATGGGGGACTCAGAAAGGGACACACAGGAGTTTTCTGGAGGTGGAAATGCTCTCAATCTTGTTTGGCGGTGCTGATTACACAGATGTGCTTGATTTACAAACTCCATCAAACTGAACATGCCAACTATATCTCAATAAAAATTGGGTTTAAATCTGAGCCAATTATGATATTCAAAAAGAAGAGAGAAAGAAAAGAGGGGGAAAAGAAACACTCTTTTCCAACCATAAATGCAAGAAGCACCAGAGAAGTACAAACTCTGCGCTCTTCTGCCCCGTCAGGCTGAACTGTAAGGCTACTGGGGCAGCATGCCCATTCAGTCCTCTAGGGCAGAGAAGAACCTGCCTCCAGCAAACAGACCCTGGCAGACTCAGCCACAGCCAAGTGCAGCCCTCTGACATGATACTGTGCACAGTCCACTGCTTCCCTAGGAAGTACTAGTGCCCAAATTGCTTAACCCGACCATAATCAAGCTTCCAGGCCATTCACAGAGCATACTGGGGAAAGCAGAACAAGCTAATGACCTCATAAACCATACGGACCCAGGAGGTCAAACATTTGGTAAGACAACTGACATGGACTCTTCCAAAAGCCAAGAAAGTTTTTCTAGAAAGGTGGGAGTGGAGGAAACTGTGCCAGATTAAAACTAAAGACACATAATTAACCACATGCATGTACGCCCCTTGACTGATCCTGTTTTGGAGCAGGTCCTCAGACAACTGGGAAATGCGGACATGGATTGGTTATACTATAGAATTATTGTTAATTTGGGAAGTGATGGGGTGGAGAATCCACACTAAGTATTTAGGAATAAAGTGTCAGGATGTTTGTAATGGACATTTAAATCGTTCAGCAAAATGAAAATTCACTTTTCTCAAAGTGAAAAGAGAAGTAAATAAAGCAAAAATGTCAAAATGTCAACTGCTGTACTGAGATGGGGAGTATGCTCGGGTTCGCTGTCCCATTCCTCCGTTTTCCTAGTCATCATTTTTCATAGTAAAAAGCTGGAATAGGTTTATTTAGAATGAAAGCTCACATCTGTACCCTCCATCTCTGATTTCAAGGGTACCCCTGCCCCCACTCCCTGTGGTCCAGGCACCCTTGCTCAAGGCCTTTATTTGGCCACGCCTTTTGCTGGACCCCTCTTCCCTCAAATATCCACATCCCTTACTCCCTTTCCCTCTTCAGCTTTTGACCAAACATTCACTTCTCAATCTTTTCCTAACCCTCCCCCATTTAAAATGGCAATCCCCGCAACATTCCCCCCACCTGCCCACTTTCCATACTCACAGAGCACTTTTCATCATCAAGCAATCAACATTTTACCTACTTTTTCGTTTACTGCTTACCCACCCGCCTCCATTAGACTGTCAACTCCATGAGAACAGGCACAGTACGGGTCGTTCATTTCTGCATCCCCAGCATAGACCTTAACACATGGTAGTATTCAACAGAAAAAGTTCTTGGTTTTTGCTACTCATATTTAATACTCATTTAACGACCACGCCATTCCACTTCTGGGATCCTGCCTCAGGAAACCACTCACGCTGGCATAGAAAGAGACAGTCCCTAGAAGGGATGTTCCCCAGAGCACTGCTTCTATTGGCCAGAAAAATGTAAACACCACCATGCTGGACAACGAAAGAATGCAGAGCCATCCTATCGAATGCTAAGCGCCAAGTCAAAACTCTTCGTACACCATGAAGACACACAACGAGTGACAAAGCAAAGTTAGCAAACCAGCATAGTTACAGTGCTCATAAAAAGACAAAAATCACAGAAAAATTACTACACGTCTCTTACTTGTATGCATGTAAAAGTATAAAAAACGTCTGGAAAGATAAATACCAAAACGCTAACAGAGATCACCTCTATAAAATAAAATTAAAGACTAAGTCCGGGGTAACTCCTCAACTCGGTAGAGTAACGTTCTGGAACCTCAGCGCGCGCTTAAAAAAATAATTTTAGAAGGCTGACAAACGACTGCATGAACCTCCAAACCCAAACTTTCAGGGCCCCTCATCCGAGGCAGCCCTTCCCTGCCTGGCCCACCTCGAGCAGGCTCCCGAGAGCTGACGCTGCCCACCCCGTCGGAAACCCAGGCCAGCTACCTGCTCTATCCCAGGCCCCCAGCACGATCGCGGCTAGGGCCCCGCACTCACCAGACACAGGTGAAGGATCCCTCTTGGGCTGGAGGCGACTGGTCTGGGGTAGGAACGGGTTGTTGAGCCTGCAGGAAGCGGCAGGGTCAGGGGGAACCCGGCCCAGGCCGCCGCTCCCCTTCCCGCCGCACCCCGCTAGGCCACTCACCCGAAAGTGTTGGGCTCCTCCACCACCTTCATCTTGGCGGCACCTGCAGGCGCGGGACCTACGGGGAACAAGCGGTGAGGAAGCGGGTGGGCACATAGTGGCGGGGGCGCGGGGACGGGTCGGAAGGGAGCTCCGGGACGCAGGAGCCTGGAAAGGGATAGAGGAGCGCGGGCGCTGGCCGCCCGAACACTAACCAGGAGCCGCGAGCCCGAGCAACAGCACAAAGCGCGCTAGACTCATCTCCATTGCTGCTGCGCCGCCGCCGCCGCCGCGCGGTCACGTGAGCGCGCCAGTCACGTGCGCGCCGGAACCGGAAGTTGCGTCCAGCGCTTGCGCAGGTGTGCGGCCCGGCTGCTGGCTGAAACCCTGCTCCCGCTATGGGCCGACGGAGAGCAGCGCGCGGGCCAGGGGCCGAAGGCGGCCGCACTCGGCGCCCTGCGGGCCGCTCTTTGGAGGCCTTCGCCGAGGAGGTGGGCGCCGCGCTGCGCGGTGAGTGGGGAGTAATCAGGAGTGGTGCCGGGGGTCTCAGGCCCAGGACTAGGCCAAGAAGCCGCACCTGAAGCCAGGTTCCCTTCTCTGCCCCGTGCAGCAACCGTGGAGTCAGAGGCAGCCGAGGCCGAGGGCGACCCGGGTCTGGCGCGGCTACCCGTCGCACTAGCAATGTGGGAGCTGGGCCACTGCGACCCCCGGCGCTGCACTGGCCGTAAGCTGGCCCGCCTGGGACTGGTACGCTGCTTGCGCCTGGGCCACAGGTTCGGCGGCCTCGTGCTCAGCCCAGTGGCTTCCCAGTACGTGTCCTCCGCAGACAGGTAGGTGGGAGAGGACAGGGTTGGGGTAGGAAGTGGGCGGGGTGCCTCCCTGGACTCTCTCGTCTTAGTAAGCCCTTGACTCTGGCGCGTCCTTACTTTCAGGTCTCACCTACTTATATTGATGTGTCCAGTTTGCCCCCATTGCCTAGCACAGAGCTCAGGATGTAGAAGGCTTAAACAGACGTTTGTTGAGTAAATGAGCCTTCTCAGGGAACAGCCACACCCACAATTCTAGTTCAAAAACTTGATCCATGAAGCTCCTTGGGGGTGTTTGGGGTGGAGGAATGATGTTCCTGTATCCCCAGTGAGGCTAGTATCCAAGGACATACCTGCCCTGGGACTAGCACCAGGTTGACCCCAGAACCTAGCCCTACACGGATCTTGGCAGACAGTTGGTGGCACAGTCTGGGGTCGCCGTCATCGATTGCTCCTGGGCCAGGCTGGACGAAACACCGTTTGGGAAGATGCGGGGAAGCCATTTGCGGCTCCTGCCCCACCTGGTGGCCGCCAACCCTGTGAACTACGGCCGGCCCTGCAGGCTGTCCTGTGTGGAGGCCTTCGCTGCCACCTTCTGCATCCTGGGTGAGTTTGGGGCCTCGCAACCTGGGGGTCTGGCTGTGCTCCTGGCAGTGTGTTTTCTGTTGCAAGTCCTAGGAGGAACATGATGGTGTGCAGGGAGGTGGTCAAATGGACCAGCCAGGGTTTCATCCCAGGACCCACTTGGAGTCCTCACCCTGTGAGGCTGAGGTGGAGGCAGAACAGCTGGCCTACTAGCACTGGTGTTTGGCCCTCGTCTTGGCACCACTGCCGATAGCCTTTTGTTAACACATCTCCAGAGAATTTATGGTCCATGTGGAGGCCCAGCTTGGTGGCCCTGTGAGACTTCCTGGGGGATTTAGTGGGCTACAGAGGCAGAGGCCAGCGAGTGGGCATGGGTCTGGCTGGTGGGGTGTTGTCTTGAGGGATTTTTATGTCCTGAGACAGCAGCAGCCTAGCAGCCAGGGTGATAAAAGAGGAATTTCCACATCCGTGGAATCCCTCTTTTCTTGCACCAACAGGCTTCTCAGACCTCGCTGTCATCTTGCTAAGGAAGTTCAAGTGGGGTAAGGGCTTCCTAGACCTGAACCGCCAGCTCCTGGACAAGTACGCAGCCTGCAGTGGCCCAGAGGAAGTGCTGCAAGCAGAGCAGGAGTTCCTGGCCCACGCCAAGGAGCACCCTGAGGAGGAGGACATCGGTGAGGCCTGGCATGGACACAAGCCCCCGGGGTGGGAGCTGGGGCCCTCTACGGCTGCCACCTCCTTTGAGAAGCCCGGGGGTTGGGGGCCCTTCCTGCCACAGCTTGTAGGACACTTGGCTCTGCTCTCAGTTCACCTATAGGTCACTGTCCTCTTTGATTCCTTGGCTCAGATCCCTTTGACGTGGATTCAGGGCGGGAGTGTGCAAACCCTAACAGGCCCGTGGCTGGCACCTGGTAGGTCCTCAGGCTTCCCAGTTTCATGACAGCTCAGACCCAGGGCTCCACTCTGCCTTTGGCCTCAGCCCCTGCTGCGGGGTGTGGGTGGGGGGTGTCCTTAAACACCACCAGGATAGCTTTTCTGACTGCCGAAAAGGGAGGGTGGACGTCCCCCTGGAGAGGTTTTGGTTTTGAGGGTACAGGGAGTAGGAGGAATCTGATTTCAGCTTGGGGGCTTTGGTGGGTGAGTTAGAGGAGGGGGTCACCTCAAACTGGCCAGTGAACACACCCCTCCCTCCCAGGCTGCCGACAGATGGTACTCGCAGTGATAGTGAAGATGAGTCTGAGGAACTTGGGCCTGACCCCAAGGACAGTAGCAGCAGTAGCTGCTCTGAAGAGGAAGAGACTCCAGAGCAAGGGACTGAGGCCAGGGTCCCCACAGAGCTTTGGAAAGGAATCAAGAAACGGCAGAGGGACTGAAAGTTGCAGACATATATTTTTGGAGCAGAGTGACAAGGGGATCTGGACACAGCAGCAGAACTGATGAGAACCCACACAGGCCTGGTAACCTTGGCCCCCTGCATCTGCCAGCAGGACTGGACCCTGCCCAGGTTCTCTCCCAGCACTTTTAACACAGCCTTGCTCTGGGTCCTGCCTCAGAGCCCTCCCAATGAAGCTGCAAGCCAAGGACACCCCAGTGTGAGCCTCTGTTTCTTTCTACTTGGCTGGGGGGGTTCAACCAGACCCTCAGGTTCTAGTGAGGCAGACCCTGCCAAAAAGGGGATGGGGCTGGAGAGTAGGACTTGTGTGGGTACCCGTGCATACATGAAAGGAGAAGTTGGACAGTTAGACAGTTGGCACGGAGCCCCTTACACAGACCCACCAGCCTCCTGAGACCCTCTCCTGGGCCTATGAGCTAGGTGGGGACTGGGGACCTGTGCAGCTCTTGGGCAAACCTTCCTCCATATGCCATCTAGGATGGAGAACCCTGTAGCCAGAGAGTATGAGGACACTGCAGATGCTTACCCTCTCTCTCCAAAGCTTGGGTTGTCCAGTTTGGAAATCCAGGCCTTCCTGCCTCTCTGCCTAGTGAGGCCTTTTCCCAGCCCACTCCCACACCACCCCCTAGGAGACAGAGGTAGATCTTCCTCTAGGACAAAGTCCTCCACTGTGTCACTGGTGATATTTGAGGGTGGACTATTCTTTGTTGGAGAGTTCATTGCAGGATGTCAAGCAGCATTCCTGGCCTCTACCCACTGGTGCCAGTAGCACCACCTTCAACACTTCCTGCTTGTGACTGACCACCAAAAATGTCCCCAGGGACCACCTGGGGGGCAAGGCCACCCCACTGAGAACCCTGTTCTCTCTGCTAGGGGTGCGGAGGGCAGCTGCTGGCCAGGCCCTGCCCAAGCTTCCCAGATCCAGAGTGGGGTGGGGCTTACTGGGCATACAGGGTTCACAGCACATGCTACAAGGCCAGGGCAAATAGGAGCTGGAGAGTCCAGTCACAGCGGACACACCATGAAGCAGGGGAGGGGCCTCCGCAAGCCCTGGCTGCACAGAGCTGACCACAGAGTGACAGGACATCACGGGGACTTGGGGAGGGTCTGGGCTAATGGCCGCAGCGGCTCAGGGATCCGCTTCCATGTACTTCTCCAGCTCCTTGAGTCTTTTGACAAACTCCTGCGCCTCCTTGTTGGTGCGGCCCTCGAGCATCCTAAGCGCTGACTTCACTGCGGGCAGGTGAGAGGGCCTGGCCGGCGTCAGGTCCCGCCAGCCCTGCCCCACTCTGCCCCCGCCCCCGCCCAGCCCTGCCCCTGGCTCACCCTGGGCTCTGGGCCGGCGCAGGTGCAGGGTGATCGGCTGCCCGGCCCTCGCGCTCCCTCCAACCTGGTGCCTTGCGACGCCGCCAATGCTGCCCAGGCCCAGGGCTGCCTCGCCCGCGAAGTCGTTGGTGGACAGCCAGTCGTGGTCCATGACGGTGAATAGCACACAGGCGCCACGGCGGCGGCACGCCTCCGCTGGCACGGAGCTGCAAGGGAGGAGGGCCGTCACCTGTAGTCCTGCTTCCCGCTCGGGGTAGGCAGGGTGGGGAGGGACACTCACAAGTAGAAGAGCTCGTCGTACACGGGGTGCAGCGTCCGGCTCTTGACTTGGGTCCTCTGGCTGCGGACCAGTGGGAAGAGGTGCGGTGGGCCCAGCTCCACGATGACGAAGGGGTCACTCAGGCCTGGGAACACAGCTGTAAGCGGGCCCCGCCCGGCTGGCCCCGCCCCTCCCGCCCTGCCCCACCCCACCCCACCCCTCGCCCGCACCATTGGCGTCCAGGGGGAGCAGGTCAGCCGCGTGCAGCACCTCCACCGCCAGCCGCTGCTCGGCTGCCTCATAGTGGCAGCGGACGCTGAGGCGCCCAAACCGGTTCTGCTCCAGAGATCTCTGTGGAAAGGCCAGGGGGCCGGTGAGCGGAGCTCGGTGACTCCCGGGGCGGGGCCTCGTGCCTGCGCCTGGGCCGCACTACCTGTTTGAGCTTGTCCAAGTAGTACTGCTCGATGCACTCCCGCGTGGAGCACTGGTGCAGGCGCAGCTCCTCCTCCAGCCTCTGCAGGAAGGAGGCGGGCGCTGGGTGATGCGGCAGCACAGTGCTGCTCCTCACGCCCCATTTCACGCATGGGGGTGGCTGAACTCAAACTCCGGTCCCTGATGTCCACACCTCCCCCTTCCTCTCTCAGAGGCCCCAGGGCCAGGCCTCACCTTGTAGCTTCCGTCTCTCAGGCTTTCCAAGGGCAGACCCTGGCCCTCAGCGTGGAAAAAGTTGACCAGGGCCTGAGGTGGAGCAAGAAGGGAGAGATGTCAGACACGGTGGGTGCTGGGGACCAAGATTGTAAACGGAGCCTTGAGCAGCACCTGGCTTGGGCTCTCAGGAACCCAGGGCAGAGGCACTCACACCTGGGGTGCATCAGAAGCCCCCAGGAAGCCTGGGAAAATGCCAGTGCCTGGAGCCAGGTAGCTGTCATAACAGGTATCCCAGGTGCTGCTGACAGAGGTTGGTTGCAGGGTAGGAAACATTGCCCTGGTGGATTCCCAGAGGAGGCGCTGTCCTGGATGGGAAGGCCTGGCTTCCCAGCAGGGGGCAGCAGGGGGCAACAGGGCACAGCAGGGCAGTGGGGCAGCTCAGCAGCCTTGTCGCCCAGGACCAGCAGGGGCGTGGGGAGGACTAGCGGCCCTACCTCTAGTGTGAAGTGGAATCGCCCATAGAAGTCAGCAGACACATCACGGTTTGCCCCCAGGGCCTGCAGAATGGCCTGGAGGAGCAGCTCCCAGAGGGCCTCCAGCACCCTGCAGGGGCACAGCAGGGGTGACCAGACCCTGGGCTGCCCTGAGCCAGGCCCTGCCCCATCTGCCCTGGACCATACCTGTTCAGGTTCTCCTTCACCAGCGAGGCATTCAGCAGAGCCAGCTTCTCATCCAGGTACTTCAGGAGTGGGGCCACAGCCTGTGGGCAGGGGCCTCAGGCCTGAGTCTCGGTTCCCACCCCACACATGCATTCCCAGCCGCGCCCAAGCCCTCACCTGGTGGGGCACTCACCTCGTCATTCTGGATGGAGTCAGGTGAGAGGCTGATGTGCTGCACGTACTTCCTAATGTCACCCACCATCTGAGGGAGGGCCACACTCAGCACGGAGAAGGGTTGTGGGGAGGGGGCAGCTGATGTCTGTCCCATGGTCCTTGCATACCTTGGAGGTCAGGTGTGCCGTCACGGTGCGGGCCTCCCGCTGCAGGTCCTCATCCAGGGCCTGCGTGCAGCTGAGCAGGGGGCGTGGGAGCGCTCCCTCAAGCCCAGCAGCCCCCTCCGACCAGGTCAGTCCTCGCAGCGCCTGGCCCGCAGCCTTGCGCAAGAGCTCCACGTCATTGAGGACCACACAGAGCTGGGAAGGTGTGCCAGACAGACGTGGGCTGGCAGTTGTGTGGTGGCCCCACCGGGCCTCCTGTCCCCCAACAACCACTGCCCACCCGTCTGCCCCCCAGCTCACCGCCTCGCTCACTGCCTCGCCTGCAGCCCCAGGCTGAGTGTCCACCTTCTTCCGCAGCAGGTCTGTGTAGAAGAGGGCGGCTTCACACAGGTCCTGGGGTGGGAGATGGAGGCTCAGGAGCTGTGGGCCATGTCCCCTGGACATGCCCCTCCAGACCCCAATCACTTCCTGATCCATAGTTCCCCACCTGGCTGAGCTGGGTACCCAACCCCTGGGCCTGGACAGGGTCAGGCCATGCCAGGCGGGCCCACAGCTCCTGGATGTGGCTGAAGCAGAGGCTCGCAGTGGCCGCGGAGCTGCTGTGCTTAGAGGAGGCATCCGTGGGCTCCAGCTAGGAAGCAGGAGGGGGCCTGGGTTAGAGGGGTACCCCAGTGGAGCCACAACCCTCAGGCCTGGGTGCTCACTCACAGTGTCCACGTCCACAGCTCCCTGAAGCCTCCACTTGGCCTGGTCCCGCAGCACCTGAAGCCAAAGCTTCACAGCGGGCAGGAATGGGGCGTGGATGCCAGCCAGGGCGAGGGAGCGGCTGTCTCTGCAGTGGGAGGTCAGTCAGAGTTCTCCCCGACCCAGACACCTTGAGCTAACACATCACAGGCTCCCAGCTTAAGAAGGCACTTGGCCTCCTGTCCCAGAGCCCTCCCAGAGAAGATGGGTGGGGGAAGGCTGGGGTGAGGGCAGGAGACCCACCGGCCCGGGATGCTATTCCAAAAGCGCTGGATGTCTGCCAGGGTCAGGTAGAGCTCAAAGAGCCCTGAGGCCACCTCAAGGGTCATCTTGGGGCTCAGCTCCTCCGTCAGCACCCATGCTTCTTCAGCCACCTGCTCAGGAGAGTGGAATCAGGCTGCCAGCAACAAGGAAATCAGGCTCCTTCCCAGCCAGGACCTCTTCCCTACTCCCCATCCTCACCAGCCGCTCCAGCTGCCGGAAGGTGAGGGTGAAGAAGTCGACCTTGATGATGCTGCAAAGGACACACCTCAGACACCTGCTCGCCCGGCTCCCCAGCCTGGAAGTGCCAGGTGCAGGGGCAGCAGGACTAGCTCTGACCCCACCTGTGGAAGAGGCTGGCGTAGATGCCGTAACAGGACTGCAGGTCTTCGTAGACAGCGTCAGCCAACTTGACCAGCCCAGCAAGGCGCTGTGGCCCTGGCTGCAAAGAAGCCCAGCACAATGACCTTCTGGCCGGCATCCATCTGCCACCCTCCTCCCCACTTTCCTGCAGCTACGCCCTCCCTGAGTCGCACCTGCTCACGAGGGCTCTGTGCATTCAGGAGCCTGTCGTACCAGTCGCGATTGCCTCTCTGCAAGGGGAACCACCAAGGTAGCGTGGTTGGTGGGAGGGCACAAGGGCAATGAAGTGTGTGTGGTCCAGCTGGGGTCAGGGCAGCTGCAGGGCACAGGGCAGGGACTGGGTGGTTAGCCCAAACCAAGCTACCAGACACACCTTCAGGGCAGCAGCAACATCCATGTTCAGCTCCGTCTCAAAGGGGCAGATCTCAAAGGAAGGTTGGAAGAGCTGCAGCTTGCTGAGACACCTGGGCAAGGGGCCACGGTTGACTGAGGCTGCCCCCCAAGTCCCCTACCCCAACCCGTGGTGCCAGCCTTTGCACCCACTTCAACAGCAGCTCCAGGCGGTAGACGGCTGTGCTGTTGGTGGCAGGAAAGTAGTCTCGGATCTGGCGCAGCAGTTGAAGCCCAAACTCAGAGAAGGCAGAGAAGCTGTCCGCCAGGCTCTCCTCCTGGGGGGACAGGGCCCTTCAAAAGTGAGTGCCTTCTCTGAGGCAGGGAGGGCCAGCCAGTCCCCCAGGCTCTGCCCTGAAGAGCACCCTCCCTACGGTGACTTCCAACCCCATGTGCCTCCTCCTGCTGGCCTTTCCAACCCCAGCTTCCACAGCTCCCCCTGGAGGCACAGATGCCCTCAGGGCCTTTGAACCACCAAAGTTCTTTCTGCTCCAGTCCTGAGAGCTGGCCCTGTCCCTCCGTTCCTCCTGGGTCTGAAGCAGCATGGCTTCCATCCCGCGGAACTCCATTTCAGTATCGCACATCCCCATGTTGGTACCGCCCAGCACTTGCTCTCTCCTAGATCATGCAGTTTGTCCATTTGTGTTCAATCCCCTACCGCCCGCGCAAGCTGTGCACCCCACAGGAGCAGGTCTCTGGCCTTCCCTTTGTGCCCCACCCCAAACGGCCCCACAGCACACCCTCTAGGAACAGCATTTTCAGCCCACGTGGCCGAGCCCACCTGCTCCTGCGGCAGCGAGGCCGCCTCCTCCCAGTGCGCCTGCATGTCCTCCAGCAGCCCCAGCAGGTAGCCGTAGTCCAGGGTGCAGGTCTGATGGTGGCGGCTGCTAACCTGCCAATGCCTGCCGGGCCCGGCCCAAGATCAGGGCAGCCGCATCGGACCCCGCCCCCCGAGGGACCCCGCGCCTCCCAACTCACTGCATAGCCCCTTCCCGGGCCCCGCCCCCTTCCGCGCCCTGCCCATTCACGTGCAGTTCCGCCCGTCGAGGCCCCGCCCCTCGCTTCGCGGCCACGCCCACTCACAGCACCGCCAGCTGCAGCGCCGACAGGTTGCTCTGAGCGCCGTGCAGGCAGAGCACGGTGGCAGCAGGCCCGCTAAGCTCACCGCGCCAGCTGCTCGAGTTGGGCTAGGGGACGGGCTGGGCGTGGGTGGAGGCGGGAGACCCCCATTCCCTCTCGGTCTCCAGCCTCCCCGGCTCGCCCTCCCCACGCCGCGCCGGCCGCCCCGGGGTCCAGAGGGCGGCGCTACCTCCTCGGCTCGGTGCTCGAACTGTAGCAGACGGCTGAGCAACAGCAGGTAGGACTGGAAGCCCGACCGCCCGTGCTGGCTCATGCTCGTGTCCCTCTGGAACGCATGGTCCATCAGTCACCAGCCCTGCCCGAGCCGGTGGGCTGGGGTGCAGGGCTGCAGGACGGAAGCCCCCTTTTGGCTCCCTACCTGTGTGGTGATCAGCTTGAGGACCAGCTGGCAGTCTCCTTGCACGCGGGAGGCGCTGGAACGCGGTTCCAACTTGAACCAGCGGTCTTCACCAGCCACCGGCACTTCCTGGGGGAAACGGGGTCAGACTGACCATTCTGCCTCCCTCTTCCTCCAACACAGACTATCTCTGGGATCTGGGGGAGAACACAGTCCTCCACTTCCCACTCAGCACGGGTGACCAGCACACAGTGAGTGCTCAGGGGTGCCTGGACACAAGAGGCTCCAGGAGGCTGTCCTACCCCCACCCCTCTACTGCACAGTGCCCCCATCCTGAAAAGGATGGGAAACTCTTGGGGGATCCCAGGGCAGAATCACCAGCAGCATCACAGGAAGGCGGGGCATCCACACCCACTCACTCGGACGGGGATGTTGAGACACCCCAGGAAGTCATCGGTGTGGTCCTCCGTGGGCCCTGCTGTCCCATTTGCACGGGCGGACTTGACAATCTGTTTGAAATACCTACACACAGCAGGGTGGGTGTCACACCACCCACTGGTCTCCAAGGCCCAGCTATGAGCAGAGTCTGGGGGCACAAGTGTCCCACCGGCCATACCTGCCCATGCCCTTCAGACCGATGACTTCATTCAACTTCCTGCAGGCTTCTACCAGGGACACGTCATCATCATGATCCCTGGAGGCAGGGCAAGTCAGGGGACCTGCTTGTCTGAAGCCTAGCCTGGCTTTGACTGCCCCCTCCCACTGCCTCCTGACCAGAGGTGCCCACATCCCCTGCCCTGCAGGACACAGGGGCCTATACCAGATGTCCAGGTGCAGCTGGTCTGTGCTGACATCCTCGATCTCACTATAAGGAGAACAGAGAAATGCTCATGAGGGTCCGGGGTGATCTTGTACCCAGGGCTGGGGCAGGAAGAGTTTCTGAGCCTCAGTTTCCTCTTCTGGAAAGTGGGCATAGGACCACCAGCCTCGGTGCCCTCAGCAGTCACAGCTGCCTGCATGCATCCCCTGGCCCAGCTTTGCACTGTGGCAGACCCCGCCTGACCACCCTGCCACCCAGATAGGCAAGGGGCCTTACAAGAGGAAGTGCTCGTTCCACACAGGGTTCAGGGTGCTGCTCTTGACCTCAGTGACCTGGATGCACTTGGCCGGCAGTGGGCCACCACGCTTGCTGCCTTTGCGGAAGCTGAAGCGCTGCTCCTTTTGTGGGCCCGGCTCCCGCGGCGCACCCGAGGCCGGCAGGATGCCCAGCATGCAGTACGGGTCACTGAAGCCTGGGACAGGGTGGGTGCCTAAGCCCCTGTCCCCTGACCCCAGGTGCCCCCTCTACCCCATGACCTTCAGCCCTGGGCCCGGCCAAGGTCCCAGCCAGCCCCCACTCACCATTGGGGTCTTTGGCCAGCAGATTCTTGGCACGCATGACGGAGACTTTCAGGGCATATGTAGGGGCCTGCGGGTGAGGGGATGCTGAGGGTCTCTCAGAGCTCAGTGTGGACCAGACACAGCCAGGTCCCATTCCCCTTCACCCCTGAGTCCCTACACACGAGGACCTCACTGGTTGGCATCTGCCCAGGCAGGTGGCAGCCTCACCTTGGCCTTCTTCACACGTTCCATGGCCTCTGCATGCTCCTCAGGGCTGGTGCCAAACACCTGTGGAGGAGGGGCAGGTGTGAGAGCCCAGGTATCCCCAAAGCCAGGCTGACCATGGTCCTGGGGGCCTCACGTGGTTGGGGGAGCACACACAGGTGAGGAAGAATGGTGTATTTATCCACAAGTTGGTTTGTCTTTTCTACCTTTTTCTGAGTGTGTCAGTCCGTCCTTCTTTGTCCTACATCTGTCTTCCAGTCTTTTCTGGTGGTGTTTGTATTTGTCTCTGAGTCCATCTGTCCATTTTTGTGTTTTCCTGCTTGAATGTGTCTGTGTGTCTATCACTCTGTCTTCGGGGCACAGCTGTCAGCCTGTGTGTGTCTGCCTGCACGTGTGTGTATGTTGTGTATGTGGGGAAAATTGGTGTGTGTTGTTCAAGTGATGATGACATTGGCAGGTGGGGAAGAGGGTCCCAATCCTCCCCAGAGATGGGCGGGGCCAGGTCAGCAGGGTGGGCGGGGCTAACAGGGTTCACCTGCTGAAGGTAGCCCAGTAGGGCCTCCTGGTCGTACACCTGGTCAGGGCCCATGGTCCCTGCGCGGTAAAGGACTGTGTACAAGGCTTCCTCGTAGAGCATCTCCACCTGCAGTTGGGGTGGGAAGCACGTCCTGAGGCCTAGCCACCCAGTCCCTGTATCCTCTCAGCCCCAGGCCCTGAGTCCTGGCCACAGGGGATCTCAGGCTCCTAGGGTCCACCCTGTGTGCCTAGCCTCCAGCCCTCAGCAGCTCCACCTACTGGAGGAGGTCCCAGTCTCTGTCTCTGTGCCTTTACACCTGCCAGGCCCTCCCTTGGGGGCCCCTCCTCACCCCTGACCTCTGCTTGCTATCATGGGGAGGTCTGGCCCACCCACCCCTCCCACCTTTGCTGTCCACCTGTCCCCAGACTCTGGGCTGGCATGCAGAGGTGCTTACAGCCCCTCCCTGGGGCCAGACCCCTGTCCCCCTTACCTCCTCTTGGGTCAGGGCTCTCAGGCCACGGCTGGGGTCCACGGGCTCTGTGGGGGCGGGTGAGCTGCTGCGCAAGAGGACCTGTGAGGGGGCGCAGGGTAAGGGCCTCGGTGGGTGGGGATCCTGGCTGTAATCAGCCCCCAGGCTCCTGGGGCCAGCTGGTGGGGGAGCGCTTCAGGGAAGGGGGGAGTCAAGGGGTGGAGGCCAGATAGGGCGCCCCCATGCTGGGCAGCAGTGCCTTCATCTGTCCTCACCTCAGGGCATGGCAGGCCCTGTCTGCCTTCCCCCTTCTTGAGGATGAGGCGCATCTGGGTGAAGAACTCCACGCCATCTCCGGGTTTCCTGCCAAGAAGGGCCAGGCTGGGAGTTAGCTTCAGCTCACAGCACATGCTGGCCACTATGACCCAGGGAGATTCGCCGGGTCCTTGCCTGTCTAGGGGCCCAGGGTGATGAACCCAGTGCCCCCCATGGCCTTGGGTTCACACCCTCCTGGGCTCCCCTGAGGGGCCATGCTAGGCAGCTGGTGTGTGAGGTCCATTGAAGGAAGGGAGGCCAGATGGCTGTGACCATGCGGGAGAGGGCTGTGGGGCACCCACCAGGCCCCGGTGGCGGCGGGCTCCTGCGCTTCGACACTGGTGCTCCCCGGCTCCTCCTCAGTCCTCCGGCGGAAGGAAGGGCACACCTGCACCTGCCTGAGCACGCTGCTCTTGATCTCCAGCAAAGTGGACATGGTGGGCAGCCTGCGGGCAGAGAGCACAGTCATGGCCTCCAGTCTGCCCATGTGTTGGCTTGCTCACTGGCATTGCCTTACCGTCCCCCAGAATCACATCAGATGCCACATTGAGCAGTTGCTAAATTAGCCAAAACTCGGCAGAAGCCCTGTTCCTGGCAGTCGGGAATAGACTCCTGATTAGAGCACCATGGGGGCAGGAGGAGATGGCACTTCTAGGGGGGTGGTGGCTGGTGGAGGGCACCTGATACCATCAAGGCCACACAAGGCAGGGGTAAGGAGAGCAGAGGCCCAGGACTGTGCTGAGCACCCAGGGGCCCAGGTGATCTGAGGCAAGTCTCTTGGTCTCTCTAAGGCTTTGTGTCCCCATCTGCAAAACAAGAGATGCCTCCAAGGTGGCTTTGGGCATGCGATGAGGCTGTTGCGAGGTGATGGCAGTGCCCAGCAGAGGAGTCTGTGCTCCATCACTGGGAGCTCCTGAATTTCACTAAGGTGGGGCGAGTTCTGCCACCCCTACCCATGCAGGGCTGGGACTCCCTAGCTGTTCCCTTGGGGTCTGAGGACAACATGACAGGGTGTGCCTGTTCTCATGGGAGCTTTGCTGGGGGGGACAGAGATGTGGGGGAGTGAAGCCCAATTCATGCAGACCCCATGGCCCACTTTGGGGCCAGGGCAGACAAAGGCCCTGCAGAGGGCTAAACTCTCCCCAGGATGCCTGGAGTCCCCATCCTGCAGAGGAACCTGGTGGCACGGCCCCTGGAGCTGTGGCCCCCAAGTCCAGGGCCTTCCCTGCAACCAGGCCTTTACCCCATGTAGCCAGGATGAACAGGAAGGGCCACTGGGGGGTCCTCAATGCCCCATCCTCACCCCGTGGACTACCTGCTGGAGCACAGCCTGCTCCCCCTTCTGGGAAGTGTGGGGCATGGAGCCACAGTCCCTGATCCCTCTCCTGCCTAGTTTAAGTGCCCATATTGCCATGGCAACCAAGCCACCATGCAGCATCCTGCTTGGGTAGCCCAGATGCTCTGGAACAGAGAAGAGTCCTCCATTGAGGGAGGAATAGGGTCTGGGCTTGGCAGCCCCCTGCTCCTGCATCCCCTGAAGCCAGCTAAGTCCTGGTCATTCTGCTCTGTGTACCTGTATGTGTGGGGGCAGGGCTCAGACTGAGCAAGACTGCAGCCCTGGGAGGGGCTGCAGCCCATGACCCCAGAAGTGGGCACCTCTGAGCAATGGGGAAGACCTTCCTGTCCAGGTGGCAGGGCCCTGGGATGCCTCTGAGGACTGAGGGTCTCTCACAGCTGTCTCCAGTCTTCCCTGGCCCAGCACACTGTCACACCTGCACACCTCCCCTGGGGGCTCACTGTCTCCTGCAGACCACGGCAGGGAGGGCAGGATGACAGCTAAGCCACCAAGGGCCCTTGAGCCACCTCTTCCATTGCACCGCCCAGCCCAGGTACCCACCTCTCCCCTGGGTCAGGCAACAACCTGTCCTGGGCACCGCTCCTTGGATCCCCAGAGTAGTCTCCTTGTCCCCCCATTGAAAATCATCAGGGCAAAGTGAAGACCCTCCCCCCTGGTCAGGCTACCTCGGCCGCTGGGTGACACCCCTCAGGCTCCCTGCACTAGGCTTGCTGACCTCTCTGTGCAGGACACACAGTGCTCCCCTCTGCCCACCTGGGGCCTTCCCGCTTGCGTCTGGGCCCTCTCCTTGTGGATGCTCACTCGTCTGTGTCAGCCGGAGCAGGAGGCACTGTCATTTTCATTTGACAAAAGAGGAAATGGGGACCCAGCCAGATCCAGCTGTACTCACCCCGATCTCACAGGCACTTAGAAGTGGGAAAGCCAAGTCAGACCCGCCCCTGCCCTGTGTGCCCAGGCCAGCTTGCCCGCTGCTCAAGAAACCCACCTGTGTTCGTGCAAGTCTCCATTTGACTTCTCTCTGTCTCTTCCTTAGAATCTTACTCTCCACTGGGAGAGCTGGGGCCCTGGCACACCTGGCACCTCAGGGGTCCTAAATAGACTTCTTGAGCAAATCAGGTCTGCATCCAGAATGGCTGTCCCTGGTCACCAGGCGCAGGCAACATCTCATCCTGCTCCCTGTTCCTCCAACCCCAGACCTGTGGAGCTCGGAGGACAGTGGGCTCAGAGGGCCTCATCTGGCCAGACCCAAGAGCTGGGGACAGGGAGGGCAGGTGGCTCGGCCCTTACGGGGACAGTGCTCCAGGGTCTCCCCTCACACCTGCCAGTGCCTGTCCCTAAGAGCCTCCCCAAAAGATGGGGGCTCGGTAGCTTGGGCCTATGCCTTCCTGAGCTGTTGCCTTACAGCCAGCCATGAGGTCCCCAGGGGGCCAGGCATCATGAGAGGAAGAGGCTGCCCCCGCACTGCCCCCAAAAGCTAGGGAGCAGCCGCTGCTTGAGCTGTTGCCAGGGCAACCGCCAGCTGCGTTTGCATCTGACAGGGGCTCCTGGGGCACACGGTCCCAGAGACAAAGATGACGCAGGAGCCAAGTGGCCTGAGCTGCAGGGTGGGGGGCTGTCTCCATGAGAACACAATGATCCAGGCGAGGAGAGCCACATCCCCTGATAATCCTCAGACCAGCCCTGGAGACAGGGTGCAGCTCTGTCTGCGCCCCTCACCTAGACAAGAAAACTGAGGCCCTAGGGTGAGGAGCCTGCCCAAGGCCACAGAGCCAGGAGGCGACCTGGGATGGAGCCAGGGTTTCCCTGGCTCTGGTGTCCAAGCACTAAGCTCTGGGCATGTCTGGAGTCCCTGGATCCAGGCGGGCTGGCCTCTCCCTCTGCTGAGCAGCTCCTCCCTGCTCCCTCCCTCAGCCCGTTGCCAGGATGGGGGCAAGAGTGGCATCTGGGTGCATGTGTCCAGGTAACCCTCTGTTCTCCTGGAAACCCTAGACTGCCTGAGCAGTAATGACCTCACTGCACCCAACAGCCTGGGTCCTGGGAGCCAGCAAGCACCTTACCCAGAGCTGTAATCAACCATAGGTGTGTGGCCTACTGCCAGGAAGGGGCTCTCAGCCTACACGGGGCAGAGTGAGCTGGGTATCAGGCTGAAGGGGACACCACCCCCCTCATCTGTCTAATGGGCCCCATGAGACTCCTTCCTGCACTCTTCCTGTCTCCATCCCTCCTGGACCTGGGTAGCAGCTCAGAATATGACATGACTGCATCCTTGCTTATGTGTGGCCACCAGGTCCCATATGCCCAATGAACAAAGTGAGGCCTGCCAAGGAGCTGACTGCCACACAGGCACCAGGGCCTAGCCGAAAGTGACAGGCCCATCGTGGGGTTGAATGGGAAATGGTAATTCTGCTAAGTGGATTGATGTCACTGTCCCATTTTACAGCCCGGGGCTGGGGTGACTGGTCTGGAGCCCAGGGCTCAAAGCCAAGCTGATTCCTGCTAGCCCACTTGGGGGCTGGGGTGGCACTGAGGCAGGTGAGTCCCTGGCAGCTGAGTGAAGTGGAGAGACAACTCTGTCTCCCTCATCAGAGGCCCCAGTGGCCAGCCAGGGCCACTTTCAGGGCTCTGGGGCCTTCTTACTGAAATCGGTCCCCGGGGACTTAGGGGTAGGGGGTCCACCGATGTTACCCTGGGTGTGTGTGTGTGGTGGTGGTGGGGGGTGGCAGGATGTCTGGCCTCACCAGCTGGCCCTCCCTGCTGCCCTCTTGGTCTTCCCTTCCTGGTCCAGTCCCCACCTGGCCCCCTTCACTCTTCCTATAGGATTTCTGACTCCCATCTCTCCGAGGCCTTACTGACTCTCCACACAGTGCTCCCCTGCACACAGCGCCCCGATGCAGGTCACCTGGACTGCCCACTAGACATACTGCTCCCTGGGGTCTCCTCCCGACCTAATCCCTGGGGAGGGGCCTAGGATTCTGCATTTTTAAACCAGCTCTGTAGGTGGACCTATAGCTCTGAAGCCTGAGGCCAGCTGTAAAAGGCTAGCTAGATGCTTCTAGAATGAACGCATTTAAAATGAAATGCTCCCCCTTCGTTCTTCCTCCAAGGGCCCCTCTCATCCAGCCAGCTCAGCCCCCTCTTCCCTGTCTTTACTTACCTGTCCACCTCGGCGTTCCTCCCTCCCCCTTCTCTCGGTGATACCCCTCTAGCCCTTCCCTCCAGTCCCTCCACTTCCCGATGGCTCTCGCAGGAACTTGGTGGGGGGCAGTTCTCTCAGGTTGTTTCCCTCATTGGTGGGCGGTCGGTCGGGGGGCAGTTTGGAACCTTGGTGTCAATTTTTTGACCGCCCCCAGATCCCTGGAGGGATTTGGGGGAGACAAGAAGTCCTGCCAGGGCCAGTGTGAGTCAGGAGAGGCGGGGCGCTGGGGGCGTCTTCCTCCCTGGAGGGTTGGCTGGGAAACCCCGCCGAGCGTCTCTGGGGTCCTCGGCCCCGCCCCCACCTGCAGCCTCCCCCTGGGATAGGGTCCCAGGTCGGAGTAGGGGGCTGGTCACCCTGAGCATCCCCGGGGCCAGCAGGGACGGTGGTCCTGGCGTCTCGCGATCCCCACGGTAGGGAGGTATGGCCTCCCAGCCCCTCCTGAGTGCGCACCCCGACCCCGCCAGGTCCAGCTTCTGCGCACCGAGGGGCACAAGAGCAAAAAGCCCGAGGCCCGCTTTTCCGAGCGCACGCCGGCCTCTGTCTCCCCGGGGCCGACGACGTATCTTTGCGACCTCCTCGCGCCCCGGAGGAGGCGGCGAGCGTGGCGCGGGAGCCGGACAAGCAGCGCCCCAGTCCGTCCAGGGGGCGCCGGGTCGAGTTTCGACAGCTGGGCGGAAGCCCGCGGCACTCACCGTGGGCCGGGCGGCGGGGACGCGGGGACGGGGCTCCTGTGGGCTCCGAGCTCCGCACCGGCTCCGGGGACGCCCAGGCTGCGCGAGCGCTTCAGCCGCGCGCGGACAACTGAGCGTCGCGGTGCCCGGGGCGGCAGCTGCAGGGGCCGGGGGTGGGACCGGGCCTTCTCGCCCCGCCCCACCGCTCTCTCCTCGCCCCGCCCCTCGCGTCCCCAGTACTGCACGCCCACCCCGCTGTGCTCCGGCCGCTAGCGGCGCGGGGCAAGGATCCCTGAGGCCCAGGTGCCCGCCGGGCAGCCCCTCCCCCAAGGGGCGGGGCTCGGGGCTGGCAGTCTACCCACAAGTGGACGCAAGGTGGGCAGCAGGCTCTGCTCTGCGCCAGGCCCCCCTCCCAGGGGCCCCAGGAGAGCCAGAGTCTAGGAAACCGAGTAAGACATGTCTGGATCCGCAGCGCAGAATTTTCTGGAAGGACTGCGCAGTCAGCTCCAAAGTCCCCCTCTCAGCTCAGCGCTGTCCCCAACACCAACCTGAACTGGGCTTGGGTTTGGGAACTCGGCCACCGCGGTCCTCCTAACCGCTCCTTTTCTCAAGAAGGGACAGTCCGCACTGGGGGCGATGGTATCATCGAACGCCCACAACAATCCCAGGCTGGGCCACGTGCTGGGTCACCCAGCCTGCTGGAACACCAGCCTGGGCTGGATCCCCTCTAGTGCTCTTCCTAGCCTACTCTCTGCTCCCCTCCTCTGTATCTCCATCACCTGGACAGCTTGTAAAAACAGATGGCCGGGCTTGCCCCAGACCTTCTGATTCCGAAAGTCTGGGCTGGGGCCCCACCATCTGGGGCTCCTGTGACCACACTTGGGCTGCTCAGAGGTTCTGAACTCGTCTGAGACGCACAGGGTCCTTAGAATCCTGCCCTGCCTTTGGCCGGTGCTGCTGGACCCTCAGAGCACCTTGTACTTGGGGGATCAGACTGTGATCTGGAGAAGTCTGGAGGTCGTCTTTAAGGAGGGACTCCAGGCCAGGAGTGGGGGGAGCAGACAGGCCTGGAACCCACTTCAGCTCAGGCCCGGGGCAAGGACAGTTGGCTCTGGGGAGGTCAGGGGTCAGCTGAGCTGGGGTGGGGGCCAAAGTCTGGAGGATCATGGTTCCAGAACGGAGCTGCATGCAGGGAGGCAGCTCACCATGAACATCTGTGCCTTCTTCATTCCCCCATACATAAAGGACCAGGTGGTGCTCCCCGCTTACCCCAGCATGGGGTGGACACTGCTCTGATGGGGCTACCACCTGTCTCAGTTTCTAGATCCAGACCTCACATCCATGCCACTGGTGCCTGTCTAAGCAGGATGATACACAGAGCCACCAGTGTTGGGGAAGACAGCACTGCAGGGTCCAGGGACAGCACTGCAGGATGGATTCTGCTGGAAGCTCTGGCCCCAGGCTCTGCTTCCATCCTGACCCAGCACAGCCAGGCAAATGGGAGAGGGGCTGCTCAGGAAATATATCAACTGCCTAGGACAGATGAGTCAGGTAAGCAGGGGAGAGGCCTGGACCCTATACTACCAGCTACCCTTTGGCTTCCTTCTGTAGAGGATGGGAATTGGGGTGGGGGCAGCTAATGTCCTTCCCTGGGGAGCTGGCGGGTCCTGAGCCAGGATCTTGGAGCTGATGCCCTCCACCCCTGCAGTCTTGCGTCAGGTTCTGCCAACCTGTTGGAACAAACACGGCCTGGTTGCCATGGTGATCATAATGGCTTTGGGGTGAAGAGATGAGACTCTGCAGCTGCTGTAAACAGGAAGTTAGGAGGGGCAGCTGCCAGGGGAGGGGGCCCCTGCTTGCACCCCCTCCCATGCCCTGAGGGAGCCAAGGGGGCTGGGGGCCAGTGGCATCACGCAGATGCACCAGCCCCAAGACTAACATTGGAGCCTGTTGGGGCAGAGGGCCCCTGGAGACCTCACCACCCTCTTTGGCAGGTAGGGAAACTGAGGCCCAGAGAGGGGGAAAGGCTTGTCCAGCACCACACAGCAACAGGCTGGGCCCCAATCCCAGCCCTGGGCCTCAGTTTCCCCAGGAAAGAATAGTTCTCAGGGTCCTTCCCTCCACAAACACTTCGTGAGGATGGAGCAATGGTCCTGTTCATGCCAACCACTTTATTCTTTCCTGACCTGTTCTGAGACTGAAGTCAGGCCGCCTGGGTCAGACCCCTGCCTTGCCACACTCCTCCACTGCCTTGGGCCTCAGTTTTCCTTATTTGTAGGCTGGAGATAGCAGCAGAGCCCACCCTTCAGCAGGTGGGTCTCAGCACTGAGCAAGCTGCAGCTCCTCTAGTCCACAGGGGATGGGAAATGGCCACTATCCTCCCAGAACCCTTTAGTGTCCTGGGGAGGGGATTTTTCCTTCAGGGACCCAGCTTTCACCTCCAAAGTTTGAAGGCATAACCTCATCCTTGTGTGATCCCACAGCCAGGAGAGGGCTGGGAGCCTGTGCCCGAGACCTTGCACTGAAGGCTTTACCCTGGTCCCCTGCCCCAGGCCCCTAACAGTGGTTTTGAGCTCCAGGGTCAGTGAGGGGGTGGCACGGGGCACTCACGTGTCACTGCAGGAGTTACAGCACAAGACACCCTGCCTATTGGGGTCTTGGTGGGGCCAGTGAGTTCACCCTGGGGGCTTTAGGCTGGAAAGGGTCTGGCAGGCAGGGGAGCAGCTTTTCTTCCTTAGGGCCAGAAGGGCCTCAGGCTTGGCATAAACCCTCGGAATGGCTGCTGGCGGGAGGGGAGAAGGGGCCGCAGAGGTGAGGGGCATCTCGGTAAGGCCAGGGCACTGACATCGGTTTTAACAACGAATGAACCGACGCCCTCCGGTGGCAGCCCTTGGAATTGCAGGCACAGCCTCCTAGCAGTCAGGCTCCTCCCACCGCCCTCCCACTGCTTAGCATCTGTCCAAGGACATGGTAGGGAAAGGAGAAAAGGGAGGTGGACCACAGGGAACTCATGAACACACAGGGACTCAGGCCAGGAGACTCAGGCCAGGGTTTCTGCCTCCCCTACCCTGAGGACCTTGAGAACTGCAGGAAGTTGTCCCATTGCCTGTGCTCTCCTGGGTGGTTCTGTGGCTCCAGGTGGGAGGGGGTCTGGTCTAGGTCTGGCCCCATGCCTGAGCTTCTGGGGTGCACTCGCTGGAAACCCCGTGGGGGTCCTGTGGCCAGCACCTGCGCAGGTGGAGCCGGCGGTGCCAGGCCGAGTGCCTGGCCCGATGCTCTGGGGCCTCAGGCCTGAAGTTTGTGTGGGGACAGAGCAGCAGGCCCGCCAGGGCTTTACAGCCCCCATGAGGCCTGCCACAGAGCTGGCAGTGGACGGAGTGCCTGCTCCTCTAGGCACATCACTCTGCACACTGGAGGCTGAGGCACGTATCCCAGCTTGAGCTCCAGATTCTCTCTTCAAAGGTGAGAAAGACCCCTTTGGGATAGTCACCTGTAAGAGAGCCCAGGGAAGGAAGAACCCAGGCCCAGGCCCTATGACTTTCTTTTGCTGCTTCCTCATTATTTTCTTCTAGGAGCTCAGATAAAACAGTTTTCTGACTAATGCTGGAGACTTTGGGCCAAGTGCCAAAGCCTGTTGGGTCTGGAGAAGGCAGCGTGGGTGTGACCCAGTGCGCCAACCCCTCCATCCATCAGGCCCACGGCCTCCACAGACAGGGTCAGTGTCTGGAGGCCACCAGATGAGCCTCCTGGGGCCACTGTGGCAGGACACCCCCAGACTTAGAAGCAGAGTTAGCTGGGGACAGATCTGGGCCAGCACTCCCTGGGCCCTTCCCTGCTGGAGCTGGCTTAGACCGGTTCAAGCTGGCTCAAGTCAGTGCTCTAACCCTCCAACCTGGCAACTCGTCGTCATGGCAACCTCAGACTGGAGGCTGACCATCAGCAGGGGCTGGATGTGTGCGTAGTGTGGTGGGAGGGCCTTGAGCCAACCTGTCAGGGAGCAAGGTGGCCTCGTGTGGGTGCACAGGCAAGAGGACACAGTGCTGGCTCAGCTGGGACAGTCTAGGGAGGCAGGGGGACCCGCAGGGAACCAGAGCCCAGCCAAGAGCCTACTTGGGCTCCGGGCACAGTGGTTCCAGGGGAGATGAGGCCCAGGGCTCCCAGCCTGTCCTGCCTGTGGTCGGGTTCCTTGGGAGGCCCCAAGGCTGACCTTGCTCTGCACCTGTGTACAGACTGGCCCAAGCCAGTCCTAGACACACCATCCCAGGGGTCTGTCCAGAGTCTGAACCAAGGGCTCATGTGCACTTTGGCACCGTGAGAATGGCGTCCCGGCTCCATGAGGAGGTCCACCCCTGTGGTAAGAACAGCCCCAGCTCCCTCGGGACAACCTGTTCCAGGTCAGGGAGGTGCAGGCGAGACTTGGTGACTAGGCAAGGGGTCAGCACAGGATGTGTGCCCAGGTTCGGGCCGCAGTGGCGCATTAGGGGGATTCAACTTTGGCTCTAGGGAACATCACCCCCTGCCACTTGTGAGTCACTGGGCATCTGAGGCTGGGGGCTGAGGAGGGCAGGCAGCATGGGACAGGCCAGCCTGGCTCCCGAGGGCAGGGCGGCACAGAGCAGGGGTTGGCCTGTGCAGACCGGGCAGGAAAAGGATACCCTGCAGGCGGCAGTTAGTGGAAATGTTTTAATTAGAGGATTTTTAGATACAGTGGTTCATCTATTGCCCACAATTCCTTACTAATTATTAGGCGCCTCATGCTGGGAACATACTCTCTTCCCTCACAGTAGAAACAGGATGGTCACAAGTCATAGTTCTCATGTTACAAGAGTCACATCTTTGTTAAGCCAAGGACTGTGGCACAAAAAGGACATTTCGTTAGCCGAAGTCATGACAATTTACTAGAAACATTGATTACTTTAGAATGCTTTAACTAGAAAATATATTGACTTTCCATATATATTAACCATATACAGGTGTAACTATTACTAAGAGTAGTTCGGTCATTACAAAATAAGACGTTCTGGAAGAGGCTACAAATACACAACCCGCTGGATCCCCCCAGGCCCCCTGCGTCAAACACATCATGGACATCGAATTGGGGCTCAGCAGCCCGACGAGTGTGCAGCTCAGTGAGAGAGCAAAGCACTGGGGCCTCGGAGCTGCACGTGCTGTGGGCTCAGGAGCCCTCGGACTCTTCAACTTCCACCGCCATCCTGCCGCCAGGCCGCGTGTTTCCTGGGGTGAGCTTCGGCCCTTCCTGACCTGGGGCCCAGTTGATGGGCCCTCCTTGAGCTCCCATGGGGATCACTCAGCCCCCTTGGTCTGTGGGTTGAAGCCACAGGCACTGGGTTCTGACAGCGAGGGCGAGGCCAGCTGGGGATGGGTCAACACTGTGCTCACAGGGACCCCTGAGACCGGCCCCCACCTTCAGCCCCTCCTGCTGAGCCCGCTTCTGGACGAAGACGCTCTGCAGCGGGCTCAGGTTCCAAGGTGCCTGCCGAGGACAGTCAGAGCAGGGTCAGACACTTCAAGAAGTGGGAAGAGCATGAGGGACAGCGGCCCGAGTTACCCACAGACCACCCAGTGGGCGGGTGGCTGATATGCGAGCACTGGGGGGAAGATGCTACATGCGGGGGCTCGCGGCAGCCTGGTGCCAGGTGGAGGCTGCACACCTAACCCGCAGGCTGGGCTCCATCGTTGTGGCCCAGCCACCCTCAGCCGCCTGTGCTGGCCATCAAGGGGGCAAGCTGCTTGGACAGCGGTCCTCCCTGGGTTCGGCGGGCCTGGGTTCAGACATCTCGTCCTCCTGACGGCCCAGGTGGTGCGAGCTCCGGAAGGGTCTTGACGCCAGTTCTGACCCCACTAGACTCAAACTCTCTCTAGTGCTCCACAAACCCAGAGCCCTGGGGTGGGGGGACAGAATACACAGCACTATTTACAGAAGATGGGGACAAGCGCCACTGGGGCCGGGCACACAGAGGCCACCTCCTCACTGTTAATGATGATAATGCAACAAAAACCTTTATATAAACAGTTTATTTACTCTAAACAGCAACACAGACAAACGCCATATAAACACGAAGTGAAGCGGAAACGCAACGCTGGCTGACTGTGGATCTGAGGCCGGTAAGCAACACAACCCGGGCTCTGGGAGAGGCGGCGGCGGGGGGGGCGGGGCAGGTCTGATTTTCGGTTTCGTGCAGCCAGCTGGGGCTAAGTGCGGCTCTAGACGGTGTGAAGCATGCCTGCACCCGCGAGCAAGGGGACTAGCTCCTCGGGACTCATCGAAGTATAAAAGTTTATAATTTTACAGCAGTTGAAATACTGACATCAATATTAAAATAAAAGCAAGTTTTACATAACAATCAAAAATACAAAAGACCGAAGGAAGAGACCCTGTATGAAAAACGGGGTGATTCAGCGAGTCGAGACTGTACCAGTGGCGGAAATGGAAAATGGCGCCCGCCCAACCCTCCCCAGGTGACCAGCAATTGTAGAGAGCGACGTTAGATTTGCAAAAATGTTGTAAACAAGTTCTTGCCAAACCAATCCCTTCCTTTTTATGCTGCCACAAGGTCGCTGCTTATGAGGGAGCAAACTTCTTGGCTTGTGCTCGAACCCTTTTCTCGTATTCCACTCTGTTTTGGCTGAGGAGGTCAAAAGAGACACACGTTAGACGGAGCGGCTGCCGCCTGAGGGCCCAGGAAGCCCGAGGAGACAGGCGGGGAGGCCGCACAGGCCGGCAGTGACCAGCAGCTTCTTCCCCTGCCCCTGAAGCAGTGGCTGTCAAACTCACCACTGGAGAAAATGGATTGCTCAGTACTACTAACTCCAAAACCAGACACAAACCTCCAGTGGGTTCCCCCTGGGCTTTTCAGTCCCACAGGAGGTGTGGGCAGGACCTCAGCCTGGACTCCAGGATAAGAACTGCCACTGATATAGGGGCCCATGTGCACCGACCAGCAGGGACATGACGACATTTACGGACTGCTGAGGCTGGCTAGAGACCCTCACACAGGTGTTCAACAGGTGTGCAAAGCCCCGAATAAGAAAGCCAGGGGTCCTTCGAGCTTGCTCAACAAGCGCAGCCCCTCAGAACTCTGCCCACAGCCCAGCGGTCACCTGTGGCCCAGGTGTGGGGTGGCACAGGCTTCTTGGTGGCACCACAGCCCCAACAGGCTCCAGGGACGGCCACAGTGCCAGTACCAGAACTGCTGGAGCAGCCCTGTGCTGGCACAGCATGAAGGTGGCTGGTGCCCACGTGGTGTGGCCCAGAGACAGGTGGGGAGCGAGGTCACAGGCCCAGCCTACCCCCCACCTTCAAGCCCAGCTCCCTGTGTCAAACCCAGGCCACCAAGGCCCCAGGGCAGAGCAACAGGCATAGCCAATGTAAGATGCGCCCTGTGATCTTTGGGAACAAAGGGTGAACAGCACCCGGTAGGTCACGTGCCCAGGAGGATGCCACCAGCCCTGAGCGAGCACCAACCACACAACCAGGAAGAGCCTCCATGGCACCGCGGCCACATAATGCCACCGACACACCACCAAACAGGGAACTCAGTAAGACCTAGCACACAGCACCACGCCTGGAGCTCTCGGGGCAGGGAGGGGATGTCTCGAATCTATGGGCCCCATGCCTGTCTCAAGGGCTCAGCTCAAGCATGGACCCCAATAGCCGTATTAACAAAGGGTGTGGGCCAGCAGAGACGCTGCAGTAAAACCGCACGGCACCCAGGACACATCTCAGGGAGCTGCTGGCATACTGCCAGAAATGACCTCAGGCTCCACTAGAGTCACTGACAGCCAGGTCCCACTGGCTGGGAGCCCTGGGGAGGAGACTAGATGAAGTCTGGAGGGGCAGGAGGGCTGGGGGCTTGCTGGAGGTGCCCGGGGTGCCAGCAGTTAGACCTGGCCCTGCCTGGGAGCATCCTGTCACCCTGGCTGACAATGGGCTGTCTTGCCAACACTGAGCATCTTGCTGACACTGGGCTGGGCTCAGGGACCTAAGCCATTTTTGGGGAAAGAAATGTTATTTCTTGCGACACGGTGCTTCTCTTGGGTGGACTCGGTATACCTCCACTTTACCCTCCACCTTCAAACGCCAGCCTGTAAGGAGTGGGCCCCTGCTCAGCCTCTCATGGGCAGCTGAGCACTGACCTCAGAAAATCCTATGCTCTGTTGCTCCGTTCTGTTCAGGCGTGGAGCTGGGGTTCTGAACGTGGGCAGATGGAGCAGCAGGGGTCAGAGCCCTCAGCCTGGCTTAAGACCCTGTCCAGACCAGCCTGGGGAGGACCGCTGAGCCAGGCCACAGTGCCAGGTTTAACCCCTGTTCACCCCAAATCTAGCTCAGCATGGATGGTGGACACAGGACTCAAATGGGCGCCACAGTGACATGCAGGTAAGGGCCAGGCACAGAGTGGAACCCAGGTGCCCAGAAGGGGACATCGCAGTAGTGGGGTGGCCAAGAGCAGCCTGAGCACTGTTCCCCTGCTGACCACCTCATGGGAGGCATCACAACCAGGCAGGGCCAGGAAGAGGAGCTGGAGACCAGGAGGGCAGCAGGAGGGCCAAGGCTGGGGGTCTGGGGTCCCTGGAAGAGCTGGGCTGTTGGACCCCCTCCTCCAGGGTCCACACCCAGGAGTATGTTCCCGCTGAGCTGAGCTCATGGAGACACAGGCCTGGCCGCAGCTCAGAGTGGCCAACACCTGAGCTCTGCCTCCTGCTGCCCCGCCCCTGCTCACCACACACCAGCAGCTCCTGCGGCAACAGGGCAGGCCCGGCAGCCTCAAGCATCAAGGCCTGTCCCTGCCTGCCCCTCCACCCCGGCCTGCTGTTCCCCTTCTCTGGGGCAGCCTCAGCTGGACTCCCAAGAGGCCATACAAGCCAACGAGAGGTCACAGCAAGTGGGCCCAGGTCGCTACTAACCAGTAGATCGTGTAGGCCTCTGCTTGAGCTGGATCCTGTATATTTGGTTCATTTAGAAGTTCCTGTATTCCTAATAAGATCTGCATAAGAGAAAAAAAAAAACAGAGCAAGGTGGGAGACCAGCCATTTGAAAGGCAAACTTTCTGGGCACCGGGCTCAGCTACTGAGGACCGTGGGCCCAACGGGTCAAGGTGGCCTTGCGCACATACCTGCTTAATCGTGATGGCCGGCCTCCAGTCCTTGTCTTCCTCCAGGATGGACAGGCACACTGTGCCCGAAGGGTACACATTTGGGTGAAATAATGGTGGTTCAAACTTGCCTGGACCACAAGGAAGGAAGGAAATGTCCTACTGAGTAACGTCCTGCCCCCACAATGCCCCTACCTCCCCACACGGGCACCTGGCTGCTCACCAGGCCTTTGGCCAAGAACTACTTAGAGGAACCAAACTGGCTCTGAGGCAGGAAGAGGCAGGAGGAGCAGCAGGTGTCCTGATGGACTCGGACGGGAGACCATGACCTCCCCGGCACCCTGCCCAGGGTGGTCTGGATGACCGGCCCAACCCTGGAGATGGGAAGGGGCTGTAGCAAGCAAGGAGGGTCTTGGCAGGGGAGCCAGGGCAGAAGATGAGAGGCCTTTCTGAACGAGTGGCCATCTTCAAAGCAGATCAACCCGCTTCAAAACAGAGGCTTTTAGGACCCCATGTTCTTAAAAAACAAAACAACTCACCAATTTAATTTTCTTAAGAAATAAATACGCATAGAAAATTTGAAAATACAAAAGAGCAGGAAAAAAATTCCATGAGCCACACCATGGGTGCACACCTGAGCTACTACAAATGAAGCTGTGAGCATCCCTGAATGTGAATTGTGGAGCACACGTGTGCATTTCCATGTGAAAATGCTGGGTCGCATTTGGACTTCAGTAGGTTAACTGCTGGCTTCCACAGTAGCTGTGTCAATTTACATTCCACCAGCAGGCCTGTGAGTCTCCAACAGCCTCGTGACATTGCCAACCTGTGGTGTCAGCTATGGAATTTAGCCACTCTGATCAAGGATGGTGGTTGCCTCTTGTGGTTCTGACCTGCATTCCCCTGAAAGATCACCTTTCATTTCCTGTGACACACTGGGTGCTGCTTTGAAGCAGCTCTTGTTTAAACCTCTACAAGCTTTTCTTGTTGATTTGCAGATACTCTTTATATATACAGGACACAGGCCCATTATCAGTTATTTGTCTCCCAAATACCTTCTCTGAGTTCATCTTTCTACTATTTTTAATTGTACCTTTTGGTGAACATGAGTTCCTAATTTTAACTTAAGCTGAGCTATCAATCTTGTTTCTCACCTGGAAAAGATGCTCAATGAACACCAGCATCCCCCAAGACCCTCACTTCCTCTTGAGTCACTGGCTGCCTTCCCTCTGCATGGAAGTCACCCCTCTGACTCCTAACACTGCCCATCAGATGGACTGCTGACTTCCACAAGAGGAACCTCGTCCAGCACCTTGGTGTCTGAGAGCCTCATTCATGTCGTGAATGTGTGCAGACCATTCCTTCTCTCTTCAGCACTGTTCCACTGCTTACTTGTCTATTCTATTGTGAATGGACACCTGGGCTGTCCCCAGCTTTTGCTGTGACTTTCAGTGCACACACATGCACCCATGATGGGTATCTACTTGGTGAACAGCAGGTGTAAGGGCAGACATAGGGTAGCTTTGGTACATAAGCCAGGAAGTTTTCCAAGGGAAATGTCCAAAACTGACACCAGAGCCGTGGCACCCTCTTCTTCCCTGGGGCCTGCCCGTTCGCACTGTGGTTGTAACCTGCAATCATCCAGGGATGAAGCGAGGTACCTTTTCCTGTGCCGACTGGCTCGGTGGAGAGCCTCCTTTGTGAAGGGCCTGTTTGACCTAGCAGTAGTTTAGCTTTTTCTTACTGACTTGTACACGCTCTTGACATATTCAGGGTAAGTACTGATGAACACATCCAATCTTCCCTCCTTTTCACTCTCACTGGTGCCTTCTGGGCGAAGAGATGGTCTTGATTCCAATGCAGTCCTGTGTATCATTTTTCTCCTTGATGGAGCAGCACTTTTTGTGTTTCCCTGGTTAAGAACTCTGCCCATCCAAGTGATGGAGAGGTTTTCCCATCTGCCTCTAAAGCTGTACTTTCCACTGGGTGGGCTCCGAGAAGACCCAGTCCATCCATTAGAAGACCACCCTCTCCCCATGCTTTGAAGTGCCACCTCTGTCACCAACCAAGCCCCGTACACGAGTGGCATTTCTGGACTCTGCTCTGCAGGGATGCATCTCAATCACTGTGTCCCTGTAGCAGGTCTCAATCCAGTTTCCGTCTTGTCGTCCTGCTGACGGGCCGGGTGCTCTTATCTACAAGCCTTGGCTTGGGCCTCACTGCCCCCATTCCTCCCTGATCTCCAATGGTCAGTGTTCTCTGCACTCTGCATTCCCTATGTTTTAGAATGTATGTGACAACCAAAAAACAAAAAACCCAAACAAACTATTGTGATTGGGACACACCGAATCCCTGAAAGAGCTCGGAGAGAACTGACATGGGCACGCATCATCTTCCGACTCCCACACATGGCCCGTCTCGTCAGGGATGCAGGCCACTCTCGATCCTTGCAGGAACTCTTATCATTTCCAGCAGGGAGGTCTTGACCATCTTCTGTGGGATTTATTCTATGGCATTTGATGCTACTGAAGATGGTACAGTTTAAAAGCTTTCATTTGTTGCAATTACACGAAAATAGGTTTTTGTGAATTAATCTTTTATTCAGCAACCTTAGAACAGACTTTGAGTGTGTCTACAGTCTTGGGCTTTCTTCCAACTCTTTCTTGCCTGGCTGTATCTGGAATTCCAATATAGTGTGGAACAGAAGTGATAAAAGCTGCAATTTCTCTGATTTTTTATTCTTTTTTAACAGCAAATGGAAACATGTTTAAGATAATCTTGCTGAAAGTAGTGAGTTTGTGACATTGGAGCCACATGTGCTCCTCCCTAGCTCAACCTAACAGAAAGTCTCCTTCAGGAGGCTGAGGCCAAGAAAACAGGGCCTATGCAGTAAAGTCTCTGTATTTCATTACAATTCAGTTAGTGAAAATCTAAAGTATATTATGATAAAGATAGTATGTTGAAAGCCCTAAATCAACTATTAAGGAAATAAAAATATAGCTAAAAAGTCATTGAAAATAATGAAGTGTTATACTAGAAAAATTCACTCAGTACAAGATAGGACAGACAGTAAAGGAGAAACAGGAACAAAAAGAACATGGGACACCGAGAATAAAAGTGAAATGACAGAGATAACGTCAACAGTCTCGTTTCTTAATTAAGACATTCTTCAAAGTAATACCTTCACATGGGAAAAAAAAATAGCAAAAATCACCCCAAATGAAATAAGCCTCCCCCCCAGTGGTTAACTGCTAGCCTTAGGAATTCTTCTGGTCATGCCATTCTAATGGACAACACGCTTCTCTCCCATGAATTACCAACCACTAGAGTAAACACTGGCAGTCTGGTCCCAGCACACGCTGGGCACCCTTCACACACTGGGGCATGTGCTGACACGCTCAGTGAACCAGCCACAGTATCAGTGGATTTCCAGCTACCAAAGGGGAGCATCTGGGGCACCTCCTGAGTTTTGCTAAACTGCATCATGACACTGTGGCCACAGCACTACCTCAGATGCAGCCACCTTCTCTGGAGGCACAAGCACACTATCCATCCATGCTACACACGTAGCAAAACACAGCAAGGAAATTCTACCAGGTGACGAAACCCTGAGGACCCCTGGTCCTTCTGCATGTCCGTCCCTATCCAGGGCTGGAACTTGGTGGCACCTCATTCTTGACGGGTACTAAGGGCCCAGGAGCCTGCCAGTGATTAGAGCTGGGATCCGAGACTAGGCCTGGTATGTGCACCTCCAGCTTCTAGGCCTAGTGTAGGGATCTGAGCCTCCAGAGCCACCCCTGGGGCAGAATGGGACACAAGGCTCTCAGGCCCAGGCTCTCTGAAGAGGATCTTTGAACTCCCTGCTGGAACATGGCTGAAGCCGAATGACCTCTGAGGACTTCATTCTACTTACATTTCGGTGGTGAAGATGGATAATCGTCTTTGAAAAGCATCCGCAGTTTAAACAAGCCTCCTTCCCATGGAGTCTGTTGGGAAATAAACCATGATTAGGTGTGCTATGGGCCTCTGAGGTGGGCTGGGCACAGGAGGGGCAAGGGGCTTGCTCCCGCCACACCCCAAGGGCTGTGAGGGCCCCACAGAAAGCATTCCTAATGGCATGCAACTCCAGTGACCCACCACCAGGATTTCGGTGCCTCTATGGGCCCCAGAGTTAGTTGAAAAGGGCCCTCCCTGGAGAGACAGATGGCTCTGGGGGGCTGGCACCCCGGATCCACACCAAGCAGGTGTGGTGAGGACTTGGGGGCTCCCTTGGAGGGGCATTCTGCAAGGCCCCTCCCCCACATCCTACCAGTCCTGGAGCAGCCTCCTAGCTCCACGACCCAACCCAGTCCTGTCACACCTTCACAACCATGGGTGGGAAGAAATGCAGGTGATGAGGCCCCGTCATCACCCAGACACCTCAGGGGGCTCCTCCTTCCTTCCTGGGTCACCCAGGAAGAATGCAGGGTCACTGGAGACCCTCACTCCCAAATGCTTCCAACAAGCCAGCCCTAATGAACCCAGGCACACTCAAGTGAGTGGAGAAGGCAACACTGTGGCCCACGAGTGAAGGACATGTGGGACCCCATGCAGCTGTTTTAGGTGGCCAATGCTTGGCCCCTGCACCTAAGGATCTGCAGGAACCCTGGGCTCAGAGACCCCCAGGGTAGTGTCGCCACGTGCAGCTGCGTCAGCCTGTGCGCATCCTCAGCCCCTCCTCCAGGACTCCTGCTCCGGGGAGGTAGCCGGGCCTGGGCCCCAGACCTGTGTGGCAGCACACCTCCCCACCTGCCATAGCCCAGCTCCTGTCTGAATTAACACTGCCGGGGGGAGGGGTCACATGTCACTCTAACCTTGTCCCCTGAGCCAGGGGACAGGACCAGGGCCTGCATGACCATCACAAGTGTCATGCACACTTAATTCTGAGTGCTTCCAAAGGGGGCGCGGCCCCTCTTACCCCCTTCTTCCCAGGAATGGCGCACTCCCAGTTCATGAGGTTCATTGTGCCGTCAGGATTTTTTGTTGGGACAGCCACAAAACCCTGAGAAAACAACACACAGGCACATCAGTGCTGCGGCGGATGGTTCCCTGTTCGCAGGATAAGCCCACAGGTCTCAGCCCACAGGCCAAACGGCCGACCTGCAGGGGCCTGACATTCTTGTCAAGGGGAAACCGACCACCCAGCAGTGTGCAGAAGGAGAGCTTTCCTTACAAACGGATGGTCTTTCCTCCAAGCTTTCCTCTCCTGGGCGAGTCTGCTAAGGGCGATCCCCGACATATTCGAGTCCCTGGAAGAGAGGCAGAGCGTGCAATGAGGAAAGGCGGCCTGGGGCCCTCTGCCTCTTACCCTGCCTGGCCCTACTCCCATCCCCAGGCCCACATGGCATGTGCTGCAACCTCCATTTCACGGTAACACGCAGGTCCAGAGGTGAAGCCACCAGTCCAGGTCACATAGCTGCTAGGGGCTGCATGGGAGAGGCGATGCCATGCACTCCTAGTCGTCACCTGTGCACCTGTCCTGCCCTCCTGCAGCACCACCTGGCTGGAGTGATAGGGACCCCACTCCACCATCTGACTGCAGGAGAGACAGGGACAAGGTGAGTACACCCAGAGCGCGGACCTGAGACCTGGGAGGGGCAGCGACAGGGAGTTCCCCTTTGCAGGCACAGGGTGCTGTCAGGCTTCCAGCTTGGGATTAGGAGCCCAGAATCTAGACTCAGACCGGCCAGGAGGATAGCCCTTGTTCTAGAAGGCAATCGAGAGAAAAGCGCCCCAGGCAGAGAGCAGTTTAACCACACAGGGTGCTGCAGTATCCAACAGGCCCACCAGTCAGCAGGCCTGAGGGCTTGGGCGCCCCCCTCGGCCCCAGGTGCGTTCTCATCCTACAGCCCCACCCACAGATCCGCTGCCCCACCACCTGCTGTGAATGGACCAAGACCTGCCTCCCATTTACTTAGGGGAAGTCAACAAAAAGAGTGAGCCCCGCAGCCAGGCTGGCCCCGCCCACCTCATGTCCACCTGCCCCGCAAGCCCACCAGAAAGAGGGCTGCTCAAACTCCTGGTCGTTTCTGGATGTCTTCCCACTCACCTCTGGGCCATAGACCCACAAGGCTTCGTGCCATCAACCATTCAGACTTACTGCCTGGGACTGTCTGTCTGTCTCCAGGGAGCCGCTTACTCAGCACACAGACCAAACCAGGCACTGGGCACACAATTGTAACCTGCTGCCCTCGACTTCCTTCTGCCCATGAAAACATGGCCCTTAGAGGTCACAAAAACTGCTGGAGAATTTGACCCTTAGTGTGTTTGCGGGTCTTCAGAGTCCATCGAAACACCAAAGACACCCTGAATCAAGTATTTTCATGAAGCAAGGCTTTAACAAGACCAAGGGGGAGGGGTCTCCTATAAGTAGCTTGCTGGTGGCTGGCCTTGACCCTGCAGGCTTGCACTGGTGGGTCCGTCCAGGGGACAGGCCTCCTCTGGGCCTCTGGCAGGGACGAAGTCCAGCACCTTGAGTTCCCGAGTACAACATGGGGTGCTCTCTGCAACCACAACAGGGCTCTCCACCAGGCCCAGAACAAACTTCTGCCAAAGACAGCACTGGAAACCAGCTGTGATGGTCCTGCATCCGTCTTAACAAAAAACTGGGGACCACCAAGCCCATCTCAGAGCAGAGAAAGGATAATTCAGAAAATAACCTACTCTCTAAGGGTGAAGCCTCAATTCAAACCCAGGGGGTCCTCCCACTCCAGAGAGGGCTGCTTTCCTGTAGCAGCACCATCCTCCCACCCTGCCCCGGCCCCAACCTTGGCTCAGGCTGACCCCCTCCCCCCACTGCCCCAGCAATCCAAATTGCACCCTTGTCCCAGCATGTGCAGTACACAGCCACCACCACCCATGCCTCAATAAGACAACACAAACAGGCCCCTTGGTGCAGGAGGGGTGGGTGGGGTCAAAAGTTCAACAGGAGACCTGCCATCAGTGGACCTGGGCAGGTGCCTCACTGAGTGCTTGTTATGAGGGTACAGCCCCAGGCCCAGTGGTCCCATGGAGCCAGGAACTCTGGGAGGATCCAGCTCTTGGATGACTCCCCAAGAAGTAAGCAAAATGGAGGAGGAAATTTTGGGATTGCCACCGCAGAAGACCACAGCAGCCTCCAGCATCACCCAGGAGCCCAGGTCTCAGTTAGCGGGTGAGTTACCGCAAACCACCAGACCAACCAGATGCGGTGTGTTGTCAAGAAGCACATACTCTCCCATCATATGAAAAAGGGAGGGTCTCAATCAAAGCCCCCACTCAGGAGGCATGATGACAGATCTGCCGATGTGGGCCACAGCTCTGGCACTCTGACCCCTGATCACACCTTCCAAAAGGCTCTAACCTTACTCGACCTCAAGATTAAGTTCAAGACAGGTAACACCAGGCCTGCACCCAGAGTTTCTCTTCACCACCATACAGTCCCAGAGTTCTGGTTGCCCATTTCCTCCCTATCCGTGCACCTGTCAGGAAATCAGTGCCACGTCCAGGATCTCCTTCCCTGGTCCGTCTGGTATCAGGCAACTTAAACAAGGAATCACACAAGTGTCACTGCCTGGAGGGCTCCCACGGGAGGAAGTTGAGTGCTGGCAACTAGTAGGTGCCAGGAGACGCAAAGTAGGATGATGGAACGGGAGGCAGCTCAGTCCTAACAGCGGTCAGGCGGGCCACCCGGACACAACCTGTGGCATTCTGCAGGGGACTGCTATCAGGTGGGCTCAGCGTAGGAACAGAGGGAAGAGTGGAAGGGGGGGCACGGGTCACAAGGGCCTGGGGGCTACCTGGGAATGCCTGAGGTAGACGGAGAACTGGCAGGGGGTCAGGGCAGAGGAGAGCACCTGCCAGCTTTGGTCTTTAAGGCTCTCTCTGGTTGGAGGCTGGGGCAATAGTCCAGAAGTCTAAAAATCCTTCATTTTGCGACTTTCTCAAACCCACACTTCCAAATCATTCTTCTAAATAGAACCTGACCCCACCCCATCCCCAGGGCTGGCAAACATGCCCCTCCCACAGGTGGCTTCAGGGACAAGGAGGATCTCCACAGCAGGCCCCTTACTGGCCAGGGCAAAGCACATAGCACGGGCTCCCAGACACCTCTGAATTCAAAAACCGAAGACCAGCAGCCCAGCATCGGCTGTTGAAGTGAGGCACGAGGTTCCTGGCGAGTCTGCATTCGGCCAGGCATCAAGATAGGTTTCTGAAGCCCCAGGGCAGCAATCCGAACACTGAGGAGCCATGGATACCGTAATAGGCAAACTGACACTCAGACCACTCCAGAGGGGCTGGGCCGGGCCAGAACGCAGAATAGGCCAGCAGGGCAATCTTGAGTGCTGCCTGCCTGCTGACTTGAGTGCCAGGATCCTGCCACAGGCCACTTCTGCTGACAATGGACAAAGCCTCCTCTGCAGGCCGTGTCCTAGCACCCAGCTGTGGTCATCTCAGGTGTAAAAGGTAATGAAGGGGTCCCATAGGAGCTCACGCAGCCCCTTCCTTGGGGTGCCAATGGACCAGGTCTCCAAAGTGGTGCTTCTACTCCCACTGGCCTCCTGCAGGCCAGGAGAAAGCAGCCAATTTGTAACATTTTAATTACAACAGGGAGCACTCCTTCAGAATCCCACTTAAAACCCAAAAATCCAATCTGCCTTCCCCAACCAAGAGAGAGAGGCACTTAAGGAGTGGTTGAGTGTTGCTGGAAACTTGAGAGCAACAAAGTCGTAACGTGCAAGGGTAAAACATTCAAGACCTGCAAGAGAGCCTGCAGGACAGGAGCTGGGCTCTGCAGGCAGACCCTGGAAGTTTTCACCGCCTTCCTCCAGAGCTTGAGTGGGCTGTACTAGAACCCACTCATCTCAGATCATACTCTGCTGGCTGACAGAACAGACTTTAGAGCCACTTACTGGCTGCATGTGTGGGTGAGGTGCTCATCTCTCCCAGCCTCAACCTTCTCACCTGTAAAATGGATGATAGCACTACTGACCCCCCGCCGGGTGGCCCACAGTGAAACTGATGATGGGTGAGCAGCCCTAGATGGGTTTTCCCACCCAAACGGAAACTCCTCCGGAGGGGAAGGTATCCACTTTACCTGACCCAGGCGCTAGGCACTCAGGAGACCCTCCAGCCCAGCTGGCACTTCCCTGTCCTTTCCTGACAGACCTCTCAGGACCCCAGGCTGTTTCTGAAGCAAGGCCCCAGACCAAGAGTGAGACTCACCAGACAAAGGCCCAACAAGATGCAGAACTCACCCCTAAACCACCAGAGGGGCCATGAGCCAAGTCAGGACAAACTTGGGACCCAACTCCCTTTTCTGTGGGGCAGGTTCTTTACCCAAAGGTAGGATTTTCTTAATAGCAAGAAACACTTACCAGTAAAAAGCCAACTCCGCAAACACAGAACAGTAACTTTGCAGACTGAGGAAGTAAGCTCGTTTTCGAATCACACAAACCAAACCAGTTGATACTGTGATTCAGGGGCAGCTGCAGGCCGTTACCATGAGCCCAGCTAATCATTCCCTTGCCTTCCTCCTACTCGCGTAACTACCAGTTCCAGCCTCCGTGCAATTGGTACAAAGCAATCTTGGAAGGAAAACTCCCTGTCGAGGGAAGTGCTAAGGCTCAGTATCCCACCAACTGCGAGCGGAGCTCTGGAGGCGCAAGAACTCGGACTTGTTTTCGTTTCTGGACATCAAATGCCACCCCCCCACCCCCAAACGAGCCGACGCTTTTGCAGCGCGAGGCTTTCCACTCTTTGTGCGGTGCTCCTCTCCCGGGCTGGAACGCGCCACAGGTTCGCGCGCAGACCGTGACCCCGGAAACGCTCCGCCCTCGGCGGAGGGCTCGGCGCCCGCTCGCGAACCTGTCAGCGCGGCCCGAGCGGCCGGCGCCGTCTGCGGCCACAGACGCGATCCGCGCGCCCCGACCCGCCGCGAGCGCGCGCCCGAGCGGACACCCCCAGCCTTCCGGGGCCGCGGCGAGGCTAGGGACCAGGCCGAGGTCCGCAGAGCCCAGCCGTCCGGCCCACGCCGTGGCGTCAGCAGCCCGGAGAGGGCTAGTTCCCGGGAGCGGGCCGGGCCGCGGGTGGAGGGCGCCCGCCGTGCCGGGCCCGACGGCGGCGGAGGCCCCGGCCCGCCGAGGCCGGGTCTCCGGCCTGCCCGTTCCACGCGCTCACCTCGGGCGGCCGCGGCCCGGCGAGCGAAGCGGACGAGGAGGCGGCGGCGGCGGCGGCGGCGGCGCTCCCTTTGTCTCGGGACTTCCCTCCCGAGCCCGCTCCGCGCGCAGCCCGAGCGCTCGAGGACCCCGGCGCGGGCGGGGCGGGGCGGGGCCTATGGGGGCTGCCCGCCGCGCGCCTGCCCTGCGCCCCACCGCCGCTGCCGTATGCCCAGCACCGCCCGCGCCGCCGTGAGCGGCCCGTCCCCCGCTTCCCGCTGCCGCACGTCCGCGACCCGTGCCCGGCCCGGAAGCCCAGCCCGGGGGCGATTTTCCAGTCTGGCGGCGCTCTGGACACCTGCACCCTTAAAGGAGCCGCGTCCCCGATGTGAGGGAGCGTCTGCAAACTCCCTTTCGCGGGGCTTGCGTCCATCCGAGGACACGCCGGAGAGCGGCGGGGGAACGGGGAGAACGAGATCTCCAAGGGCTGCCCGGATGCCCCACGGGCACTTCCCCGGGCACGGGTCCCGGAAGTTTCCTTGGGGCTAGGGCCCGGGGCCTGGGGGCAAAGACCACTGAGGCCTAGGGATCCCCGAAGCTTCGCAGCACAGTGACTATCCCTCGCTTACCGCACCTTGTGAAACCCCTTGCAAGTGGCCAGTTTGGGGCCCTGGGCGGGGCGTCCGTCGAATCTGCCCAATGAGCAGACATCGTACAAAAGGCCGAGTACTGGCCGGACCGACGGGAGGAGAAGTGCGGACGCTCCCTAACCTGGGGGGCTGGCCCTGGGGGGAGGGGCGCTGGGGCTACGAGCTTGTGGAGGTGGGGGTAGGCGGACGGGATCCAGGCCCCGTCCCTGTCGTCAGGGTTTCGGGTCCATCCTGAACCTTTGTGCGAATGCCGGCCCTTCCCGGCTTCTCCCGGAGCCTGCCCGTCGAAAGGCCCTCGTCCCCAGCCCCCCTGGTTCAGGACGGGGAGAGGGCGCTTTCCAAGGTCAGCCCACTCCGCCCGTGGGCCTTTTGGGATAAGGTGGCGAGAGGTGTACCGGGCCCCCACCCGGGCTGCGCGGCCGGTGGAGGGCTCTTGGGGTGCCTGGACAGCAGAGGGGCTTGCATTCCTTCCTTCCCTCCCTCAGTCTTTCTCTTTTTCCTTCCCCTCCCTCCATTTAATTTCATTTCCTCCGCCCCCAACTCCGGGGTTCCCTAGTTGGCACAGTGCTGAGACTGTTGGCCTCCAGGGGCAGAAACCCTAGATCTGTTGTCCCATGGCCTACATCTGGCCCAAAGCTCCTAGCGGGTGTTCAGTGGATGAATTCTGGTGCTCCCAGCCATTCTGTTACTCTGTGGGTGTACTGTGAATATGACCACAAGCCTTGAGATGGCGGGTCTCCTGGGTCTGTTGGCTCTGCTGGGCTGGGGACGGGTCTGCCTAGGGTACCTCCTGCTCATCAGTGGCCCAGAGACAGGGCCTGGTTATAGTGACCAGGCTCCCAGGTAACAAAGGCCAGAGGGCCCGGTCCCTTTAAGCAGAATGTGCGCATTCCCAGTCTCTACTAGACTCTAACTCCAAAGGGGCTGCCCCATCCTGGGTACCCCTCAATGACCTAGCGTGGGCCTGGTCTGGGACACTGCCTCTCTTATCTCTTCCACCGGGGCAACTACAGTTCTCAACCTCAGGGGCCAGGTTCAGGAACTTGTCTGAGATGCCTGTTCTCTGGGCCCCCAGCCCTGGACTGCCAGCTCTGCGAGATCCTAGAAGTGTGCGTTTTAACAAGTGCCCCAGGTGGGCCTGCTGCACAGCACCTGGCCACTGAACTGCCCTTTAGGAAACCGTAGGAGCATGGGCCTCAGGTCCCAACCCCATCTTTCTCGTGATGATGTCAGAATGTTTGCACAGGGCTGCGTGGGGAAGGCACTCAGCAAATAGCAGTGGCCAGGGGAAGATAGTGGCTGTTGCTGGAGAAAGGAGAGGAGAACCAGGGGCCCAGATGGGCTCAGCACAGCCAGGGGGCAGGGAGGGTAGGGCCCTCAGGGGTCAGGGTGAGGGAGGCCTGGAGGGATAATGAGGGGTGAGGTTTACTGAAGCAGACTGGATGTGGCATGTGGTTATGGAGGGCCTGGGTCTGATCCTGTGGGCTACAGGGAGCCATGGAAGGTTGTGGAACAGAAGATGCAAGACAAGGTCCTGATTCTGTGTTTGTATGTATTGAGGGGATAGCTGGACATGGGGGAGGTGTGACCCTCAGCCCTGATGTCTGAGTTCCAACCAGCAGAGAGAACTCCCATCCTGTTGGAAGGTGGTGTGAGGTCCTCATGCTGGGTGGGAGGCAATAGGATTGATGGAGCTGGAGGATGGGTGGGAGGAGGGCAGGGAGTGGGCACGATCTGGAATCCTCAGCCCAGAAGCCGCCTGTGAGCAGCCTGCACCCTGCACACAGGTTCTTGGTGGTAGCCTCTTGATGGTCCCCTCATCAGTCATTCACAAACACTTATCTAGCACTTCCTTGAAGAAGCACACTGCCATGTTGTAGATGAGATGGGCCACATGGTAGGGAACAGAGGGGACAGCCAGGAGCTGAGAATCCAGTTCCCCCAGTGACAACTAGCAAAAAAGCAGGAACTCTGGGCCTTCAATAGCAAGAAGCCAATGGCTGCCAACAACCAGGGAGGCTGCAGGAGGTTCCCGAGCCTCAGATGAGGACTAGAGAATGCAACTCCAGCTTTTTGGGACCCTGAATGGGGCACCCACTAAGCCAGGGCTAGTGATACACGGAAACAGATTTTTTTAAAAAAGTGCCTGATTTAAAGCCACTGGGTTTGTGATGACTTGTTACACAGCAATAGTTGACTAATGCACCTGATTTAGACAGGGAGTTCTCTCAGGTGATATCCAAAATGAGATCTGTGGGGAGGGCTGGAGGAAGAGCCTTCCCGGTAGAAGGAATTAGATGTGGGGTGTGTAGGGGAAGGCCTGTGTGGCTAGGGCAGAGTCAGCAGAGGGGAAGGTAGAATGAGCTGGGATGGGGTGGGACAAATGGTTGGGATTAGACCATGAGTGATATTTCTGCTGTGCTGGGAAGTTTGCTGTGTCCAAAGTGCAACAGTTCCAGGGAGAGAGAGGGGATCTGATTGGGTCCAGCTGCCTGGGTACAAAAGAGAAACTGAGGTTTGGAGAGGGGGAGGACTCTGTGCAGGTCAGTGATTATAAAGCCCTGGGGAAGGATTCTGGCATGTGATTGGGAGCTGCTTAGAGTAGGGCAGCATCCCCAGCCCCCTTGGGTGCCTGCTGAGGGCCAGGCCGTGGGCATGTGGGAGGTTTGTGTGCAGGGGCTGGGTTAGAAAGGAGGAAAATCCACATGCAAAAGAATGAAGTTGGATCCCTACCTCACACCACATACAAAACTCACTCAAAGACCTAAACATATAGTCAAAGAGCTAAAACTATGAAACTCTTAGAAGAAAACATAGGGAGAAACCTTCATGACATTGGATTTCACAATAATTTCTTGGCTATGACACCAAAAGCCCAGGCAGCTAAGAGGAAAAATAGATAAATTGGACTTCATCAAAATTAAATACGTTTGTGCACCCAAGGACGTTATTAACAGAGTAAAAAGGCAACCCAGAGAATAGGAGAAAATACTTGCAAATTACATAGCTGATAGGGGGTTAATGGTGAGAATATATAAAGGACTCCAACTCAGCATCAACAAAACAAACCCAATTCAAAACTGGGCAAAGGGTCTGAAAAGACATTTTTCAAAGAAGACATGCAAATGGTCAGTAAGCATGTGAAGAGATGCTCAACACCAGTAGCCATTAGAGAAATGTAAAGCAAAAGCACTATGAGATACCACCTTATACCCATTGGATATTGGATGGTTTATGTCAAAAAGAAAAATAAAGAGAGAAAGAGAGAGAGAGAGAGAGAGAGAGAGAGAGAGAGAGAGAGAGAGAGAGAAAGGAAGGAAGAAAGGAAGAAAGAAAGAAATCACTTTGGCCAGAATTGGAGAAATTGGAAGCCTTGTGTTTGGCTGGTTGTTACATAAAATGCTGTGGAGAAGTCCGGAAGGCCCAGGGCGTGGGAATCGTCCTTGGAGGGTGAGAAGCCCCATCTTCCAGTTCTGGGGGATACGTGTGGATTGCGAGGGGGGTGTTGGGAAGGCACTGGACAGGTGCCCATGTCTGCTTCCCACAGTCTCCTCTCCTCTGTCCCAGCCCCAGTGCCCTCCACTTCCTCCTCTAGGCTCCAGTGGGCAGTGCTGCCCTCGGGCTCTCCAGGTACATTGAGGACACCCCCTGAGACTCTGAGCGTCTCCCCACTGCAGCCCAGCCAAGCCAGGCTGAGCCCTTCACAAGATGTTCCTACGTAGCAGTGACCCGTCTATGACTGATGCTACTGCTCCCTTTTCAAGGGGCTCCCCTTGCAAGAACCCTGAGGGAACCCTCTGACTCCAAGGGGCTGCAGCACTTCTCAGACCCTCACCTGGCTCCTCAGACACTGGCCTGGCCCCACAGGGCCAGAGGGCACTTTCTGGAGGCCTCAAGCTGGGATGCTGGGGCTGTATGAAGATGCCGACCTGCCCCGTAACTGTCCACATGTGAACCTGGTCAGAGTCCTCAAGCTTACTCATCCCCTGTCCAAAGATGGTTTTGTACATTCGAACATGAATGAGCAAAGTCGGGGACTGTCTGTTTGCCTGTGACCCGTGGGTGTGATTGCTTTTCTGTGTCTCAAATGAAAAAGGAAGACACTCATCAGATGCCCATCACTACCAGCTGCCAAATCACCGCTGTCACTAGAGAGGCAGTGACCAGGCTGGATGCTCAGAACCTGGTGGTGGGCGGCCATCCTGCTGTGCGTCCCTCTCAGCACCCAGGTGGTGGGGCTGGGAGAGGGCAGGTCTCTATTTCTGCTCCGACTTGGCCAGCAGAGACCTCACCACCGGGGTGAGAAATACCTGATTGTCCCGAGCATTTCCACGAGTGGAGAATAAAGGGACCATGTGCTGCAGCTCAGCCGTCCCCTCAGTATGGTGCAGAAAGACCCTGGCACTAACAGAGTGTGGCCCCCACCCCCATGAAACAGAGGAAGGAGGGCAGTGGAGGAGGATGCGTGGCGGGTGGCCTCCTCTCTCCAGGCACCTCCCCACCTGCATGCATTCATTCACGCATTCCCTCCCTGTTTATGCAGCGTGGGGCCAAGGAAGGGTTGGTTTGTTTTTATTTCATCTTAAGTTGGGAGAACCTGTTTGGTACTGCAAGACAGTGAGAGAGAGAGAGAGGGAAAGAGAGAAAGTGTAAGCTGGGCACACCTGGAGGTAGGTACCTGGCTCCTATGCCTTGCAGGTGCACACACCCATGGGGACATTTCCAGAGCCCTCCCTTCAGCCTCAGCCTTGGTTCCACATCTCCGCTCCTCCCCCACACCCTATCAAACTCAGCTCCACCCCCAACATCTACAGAGGCATTCTGAGGACCCTGCAGCTGCTGCCAGCGCCAGCACCGCCTATCCTTGCCCACCTGGGCAGGTCAGGTCCCCTCTCTCCGTCCCCCACTGCAGCCAGCTCTGCCTCAAACAACAAGTGTGAGACAACCACCACCCCTCGCTGCTCCTGCACACCTGTGCCACTCCAGCCTCCTGGCCTCTGCTCGCTGTCCCCTCCCCCAACACCGTAGCCAGGTGGCTCTCCTCCCTCCTCCCCGCCTACCTGCTCTAAATCCCAGCCCCCTCCCTGCCTCCTCCCAGCCGCTGGAAGGCCTTCCCATACGGAGCTACAAGCCTCTCTTCGCAGGGATGCCTCTTACCCTAGGCCCAGGTGGGGGAAGGAATTTAAAATGCGTCAGGTGGAAGGAAGAAGAAAACCATGCTTACCTGGCTCGGTTTATTCTGATGTAGCAGCGGCACCTCCCAGCCTGGCGTGCTCAGCCCAGACAGCAGCAAATTACCGCCACTGCTGCTCCACCCCACACCCAGTGTCCGCAGCAACAGGCAAGGCAGGTTCGACCCCTGCCTGCCCCACTGTGAGCCCCACGCTGGTGGACTAGCCCTTTGTTTGCTCACTCAGCTGAATAAGTAACCATGGGAAAAGGAGGCTTTCTTCCACAACTGGGTAGGGGCTGTCCCTACGCTTGCACCCACAGAAAAACAATGCAAACCTGACCATGCGCCAAGTGTGAAGCCTGATCGTGTTACCTGGCTAGATTCTCACCTACCTTTCTCAAAGGGGAGTAAGGTGGGAGGGGGCAAGGATACCAAGAGTTGGAGAGGTGTTAAATTAACCAACTGGCCCAAAGGGGAGCTTTTCTCTTTGTTTCAGTCTGAAAGATTCTACAAGGAACGGTTACATCTCCTTCATTCTATAATCCAGCGCTTTTTCACACAGGCTCCTTGAACCCCCCCAGAACTATCTGTGGACATGTGTTTTCTGTGCCCCGACTCAGTGACACACTTAGAGTGCATGCCAACATGCTCCAAGGCCATTGTGATGTGTTCCCTCCCAGGTTCCTGGTGCTCAAAATCCACATCTTGAACTCCAGGTCCCAGTGACACTCAGGACCAAGGGTGTATGTCCTTGAAGCTGAACGGGGTCTCTGTCCCTGGCAGTCTGTCCTTGAGGAGGGAGACTGTCTCAGAGGGGCAAATGCACTGCCCAGAGCCCTGAGGCAGGAAGGGCAGTTCAGCCACATCATGGACTCTCCTGCTATTTTCCATCACCAGAGTCCCTGTCCAGCGGGGCCTCTCCCAGGCCTGACAGCCGCGTCTAGAGCTTCCGCCCTTGCTCACCGGCTTCCCACCCGGCAGGCTGTGGTGCTGGCTTGGCCCAGCTGTGACTTCTCCACGTCGTGAGCTCAAATCCTCAAGGAATCTCAAATCCTCCGTATTTATTCTCTGTTCCCTTCAAGACAATAGATGCTCACTGAATGTGTGTCCATGCTGGTACCCGGCTCAGAACTGGGGTACAAGAGGTCATGAGTGAGTACCTGTCCCTGCCGCCCCCCAGAGCTGACAGCGCAGCAGGGAGGCAGCACAGAGAGGGTGCACTTTCCACACACAGCCAGGGGGATGGAGGAAAGGTCCTGACAGTCTCTTACAGATCAGGGCAGCCTTCCCGGAGGAGGCAACATCGAGGCAGGGGGTGGGAAGATAGAAAGGAGTTTTCCAGAGGGTGATGGTGAGGGCTGCAGTCAGAGAAGTTGGGGCCAGAGAGTGATTTGAATGGCCAGGGTGGGATGGACAGACATGGGGGGTCCAGCAAGGAACACAGACTTTATCCTGTGGGAGAGGGAAAGGCGGGGAAAGGTTTTAGTGTCCCTGGCAGATTTGGCTTCTAGTTGGATCAGAGTGTGCACAACAGTTTGGAGAGGGCAGGACCAACAGGGAGACCAGGGAGACTCTTGAAGAAACCGGGGTGGGGGAGGATTTGGTGGCCTGGACAGGGAAGAGGAGTGAAGTGGACAGAGGAGAGATATCTAAGTCTCAGACTCGGCAGGGGTGAGAGAGCAGGGAAAGTGAAGGGTGAACTTGGCCTTGAGGTTGGGTAGATGGTGGCTGGATATGCCGAGGTCTAGAGGTTGGCAGGGGCAAAGCGAGGAGCCCAGTTTGGGGCATAGTGGGTTCCAGGTGCCATGAGACACCCCTGGAGGTGCAGACCTGGGCAGCCTCACTGTACAGGGATGGAGGAGATGGCCCAGGAGGGGCTGCACACGGAGGGGAGGGCAGGAAGCCTTGAATCGGGACCCATGAACACCAGCACTGATGGGGCGGTGGCCAGAGGTTTGGGCAGAGGAACGTGTGGAGGGTGGACGTGGAGCAGAAGGATAGTGCAGGCAGCTTGGCATGAGCCCAGAACAGCGGGGTGAAGGCGGCTGGGAGATTAGGCAATACAGGGGATGGTCCACCCAACCAGTTTGGTTGTAGCTTTGAAAGTCCTTTCCCATATGACCCAGCAATTCCTCTCAGGTGTAGAAGTAAAACAATTGAAACCAGCACTCACACTAAAATGTGCACACGAATGTTCACAGCATTGCTATTCACCACAGCCGAAGAATGGGAGCCAGCCACAGGTTCATCAATGGATGATGGATAAGCCAGCTGCTCCCCTCAGACAGTGGAGTATCCTTCGGCGCCACAACCAGCACCACATGGACGCACCCGGAGAACGAGCCAAGTGAGGAGAGTCAGACACTAAAGACCACGGAGTGTGACATATGAAATGTTCAGAACAGGGAAATCCACAGACGGAAAGCAGATCGGTGGTCACCAGGGGCTGGGAGCAGGGCGGGGAATGGAGAACAATGTCTTTGAGGGGGTAGGTTTCCTTTTGGGGCTTGAAAATATTCTGGAACCAGAGAGAGATGGTGGTTGCACAACATTGTGAACGTACTAAATGCCACTGAATTGATCACTTTAAATAGTTGCAATGGCAAATTTTATGTTGTGTGTATTTTACAACAACAACAACAATAATAATGATAATAATAATAGTGTCCTGAATTCTCACCTCCTGGGAACGCCCTCGGTCCCAGCGAGTCAGGACGGCAAGTCACTCCCACACGCCGACAGGAGCACGCGTGGAGGTCAAGGGTGACTTCCGTGGAGCAGCTGTGGGGTTAGGGTTTGGGGCGGGTGGGAGGAGAGGACAGGCTCGCAGCAGGGAGGATGCTGGAGGAAGCAGCCGGTCAGGGGAGAGCACTTTGTTGTTTTTCAGTCCGGGTCATTTGAGGTGTTTTTGAAGGCTGATAAGAAGCTCAATAAGGGCTGTGCATTAAAAAAAAAAGAATCCTTCTTCTCTAAATGGGGAAAGAGAAATATCAGCAAGAATGACCCAAGAAGAGGTAACTTAATAAATAAACCCTCAAACAGATGAGACAAACACCAAAACCAGAAGAGCTGGTTGGCTATGGGGAAGCCCAGAGACCAGTGAGTCACAGCAGAGGAGGGAGATCGGGGACCACAGGGGAGCAGAGGCCTGCCCAAGGTGTGGCCGAGCCACCGTGGGGAGACCGGGCTGGGTCTGGTGAGCCCTTTCCTGTTTCTGGGTCCATAGGGCCTTTGGTGAGCCTCTCTGAGCCCGTCCTGCAGGTAGGGGTGTATGAGCCAGAGAGTCTGGGGAGCTAAGCTGGAGAAGCAGAGTCGGGGGAACTCATAGGATGTCCCCTCCCATGTGGGCTGAGAGGCGGCTTCATACCCTAACCCTGTACCTCCTCAGGCGGCCAGGAGGGGCGGTGCCCAGGCTCTGAGATCAATGAGGGTGTGAGGCCGGGGGGCTTTCACACCATCTTCTCTGGACTGAATCGTGTCCCCTATACGTGGGCGCCACCCTGACCCTGGATCTCCCACCTCCGGAGCTGTGGGCAATGTCTGTGGTCTTTGTTATGGGCTGGCCGAGCAGACTGCTCTGAGGCCTGTCTGACCGGCCACTGTCCTTTCAGGTGTCCAGCCCATCGGCTGCCAGCCTTCAAGGCCTGCTGTTTAATGAGGTGCCCCCTGGCGGTCTGTGTTGGGAGAGCGGGCTGGGCTGCTCAGGCTGAGCAGAAGGCCCAGAGTCCAGGAGGAGGGGTGCCCTCGGGGAAGGATGGGTGGGAGGCAGGATGCAGAGGAGCTGGAGAGACCCTGAAGCAGATCTGGGTCAACAGCACAGCAGCCCTGAGGCAGGGGGAGGGTTTTATTCAGGCCCACACTCATGGTGCTCAGCACAGGCCAAGAAACTGGGGAGAGACGCGTTGAATGAATGAATGAATGAATGAATGAATGGTGTGGGGTTCTCAGAAAGGAGGGCTCAGAAGTCAGAGAGCCAGGAGGATGTGTTACCAAGTCCTTGTGGGAAGGCACAGTGCTCCTGGAGCCGGTGGAGGAAGCAGGAGCAGAGGGCAAGTGTCTTCTGCATGTTCTGCACCAGCCAGATCCTGAGACAAGGGCATGGGAGGGCCTCTTCACTAACTGACCGGGTCTCCTGGCTGGAGTGGGGGTGTTGAGCGGTGAGGTGGGGGTTGTGAGGTGGGAGAAAGCCCAGCCTGTGCCCCAGCCCCGGTCCTGCATGCTGAATGCCCAGGGGGTCTGGGTAGACCACAAGCCAGGGGGCACAGAGCTCCAGTGCCAGCTCCGCCCTGTGAGACCCTGGGAAGATCATGCCCTTCACAGCACCAAGTCATAGGGCCAGGCAGCAGGGCCACTTAGACTAGCCGGGATCAGCCGCAGGGCCTTTCCTTGCTTTGGGCTCCACTCAGAGACAGCCAAGGATAAGTGGGTTAGCACCTGATACCAAGCTGGAGCCGCTGTCCCAGCAAGTACACACGCTTCCAGAAGCCAGAGGTGCCACTGGGCTCTGTGCCTCTTTGTTGGTGGCTGGAAGTGCACCTTGTAAGTTGCCCTTTTTCTTGGAAGGGACGTCACAGCATGCCCCCAAAGCACTGAACCCCCAAACCCCCAATGAGCCATGCCCCTAGCTAGCGTTGTGTCTTGCCAAGTTCCATTGTCATGATATCATTAACATAATGGACCAGGGGGTGCTCTGCAGGGCAGCTGGACACTCTTGGGCAAGACCACGCATGTGCACTGCTGTCCTTTCCAGGTAAACGCTTCAGCCCTCCTTCCTGGTGGGGACTGGAAGAACACATTTACCAGATCCATAGTCTCATTCTCAGTGCCAAAGGATAGTTGATCTGTCCTGGTAAGACACCAGCCCAGCATGTGCGGTCGAAGTTACCAAGCACCCACTAGGATCCATCTGGTTTCTGCAGGACTGTAGTGGTGGATTCGGGGGTGTGATGAGGACCCTACCCAGCATCACTGGAGTCTCTGTGTGGTCTGGTTTTCGCCATTCCAGCTGGATGTCGTGTGGACTTATAGGCTTGGCCGGGAGGGGAGAGGCCCTTCCCACCATAGTGGCTCCAGAGGGATCTGAGAGTTCCCTCTGGGAAACCGGGGCTCACTGCTCTCTGTCCTCCTTCCCCCGAGTCCTGGGATGGAGGAGCCATCATCCCTTGATGGACAGCAGGACATAGAATCTGACAACAATACATTATTTTCACTGTTTTAACTTGTGTTGTATTTCTGTTTATTAGAAGTTAACCTGGTCTTCTGTTTCTGCAGTGCTATATGGTAATCCAAGTCTTAGTTAATCATTTGAACAAATTTAAAGACAAAACGTGAAGCAGGGATCCCAGAAGAGTGTCAGGACCTCCAGGAAGAGTGGCCTTTGCTCTTTGCTGTCCCCTGGTGGCTACATCCCGCTGGCTGGCTGTACTCCTCTGGGCAGTTTTCTGTGGGTGTCTAAGGAGTGCAAACTAAGCATCCACTCTGTACCAGGCCCCACCCCCCAACCCCTCTGCCCCCATAGTTCTGCCCCCAAGGTCTCCAGGGATGACTGGTGCTTTGGGGGAAATGGCCAGAGGGAGCCAGAGTGGATGGAAGTGCAGCTGCCTCCCGGGCTGGACTCAGTGCTGAGCTGTGGGGACCCCTCCCACGGCACTAGGACCTGAGCCTGGGGCCACACCTGCAGGTGCGCTGTGGCAGATGGGACATGGGGACAAGTTTCCCCTCGGCGGGGCTCTGACCTGGCACTGACTGCCCGCTGCCTGTTAAAAGATGCTTAAAACGTCGGGCCTGAAGTTACTCATTGTGGCCACACGGGGGCGCCCGGGCCTACAGGTAGGGCATAGCCAAGGCAGGGCCACAGGTGGGACGGGTCTCCTAACACCTAGGAGGTCGAGGCTGCGCTGCTAGGGCTCCCAGGGGCGTGATTGACAGGTGCTGTGAACTCCACCCACCGCTCTTTTAAACTCAAGCTTCTTGGACAGGCTTTAGGGGCTACAGAGACCGCTTGCATTTGTGTGCAGGCGTTCCTGGAGTGTGAAATGCCCACAGCACTTGCCAGTCTTTTGGCGGCCCAGGTAACTGAAGTTAAGACTGTTCCTGGGCGGCGCCCTCTTGTTAATCTTGTTCCAGTCTCCCACAGTAGATCATCCCACTCTGGGAGAGCAGGGATTTTGTCTATTTGCTCATTCCCAGTGCCCAGAACAGTGCCTGGCCTGTGGTGATTAGTTTGTATTTACAGGATGAATGAATGAACGAATCAGCTGAACCCTCACTAGTCACTAACTGAAACGACTGCACTGAGTTGGTTGAATCAGAGACCAGGGACTTTGGCTGCAAAGTTCCACCTTGCACCCAGGACTCCTGTGGACACTGGTCGTAGTGAAGCATGCTGCTGGTCTTGTCTGCACACTTGGCCTCTAGCATTCTAACACTCCTCCTGCCCCTGGAGCCTGCTGTGGGGGTGATGCCAGGGACGGGAGTGGGGAGCCAGGGTAGCCTGCTGGGCTATTGGGAGGAGGCGGAGGGAGGCCTGTCGGGCAGACGGAAGGTCTGCTGGCAGAAATGATGCATCTACTCATATCTCAGCACCACCTGCCGCAGGGAAGTGAAATCAAGACCCAGAGGAAAGTTCCGGGTTTTTCTGAGCATGAGCCACCCATTCTCCTTGCTCAACCCTGCAATAAACATTTCTCTGCTCAAAACAAACAAACAAACAAACACAAAAACAAAAAAATGGAGAGAAAGACCAAGGGCCCCGTTCCTCTGTCTGGGTTCTGGGCAGTCAGGATTTATATTCCGGGGGTGTTAAATTGCCCAACCCTTTCCACCCTTCTTTGCTGCGCCCCCTGGTGGAACTCTGCTGCAACACCGTCTGGGGCAAGAGGTCCTCTCCACCTGCCAGCCAGGCCCCAGGTGTTTGCTCTGGTCTCTTCTGCCAGGTTCCCTCCAACCAGAGTTGGAGTTGGGGATTCCTCCTCTCACTCCGCATGATGCCTTGCGAGTCCAGCAACGTTGCTGAGGGAATTTCTCATTTGCTGCTGCTGCTTCTGTATGATGCTCCCTTCCTGACTATCCATAATCTTATTCTCTTTGGGGGAATCTTCTCTGGGCTCTCTGCCCCAGGGGCAAACATTGGGCCAGGGCACAGGCATGCCTCACTTCATTAAGTACAGCTAAATTATTCTCCAGACTGATGACCGTGCTTGTAGCCACCCCACTGCAGTGGGTTGAATGGTGGCCCCCAAAGATACGACCACGTCCTAAGCTCTGGATCCAGCAGGCGCTATGTTCTATGGCAAATGATGTGATTACAGCTCTTGGGAGGAAGGGCTTGTCTTGGGCTATCTGCATGGGCCCAAACTGCAGCCCCTGCATACTTTATATAGAGACATTTGGGGACTTGGAGGCAATGTGAATGCGGAGGCAGAGGCTGTAGTGATGTGGTCATCACACCAATCAAACAAAGAGAAAATAATACATTTCTGTTGTTTTCAGCTGTCAGTTTGGCATTTGTTACAGCAGCCCCGGGAACTGAGTCCACTCACTTCAGAGCCAAGAGCTCCCATTTCTCCGAGTGCACTCAAATACTGGTATTACCTGTGTTTTAAAATTTTTCCCTTCTGACAGTTGTGATCTTTAGATTTCTGCCTACCACACGCACCAATGTGCTGCTTGCTTTATTTAAATTTCTGTAAAGCCTCTCTCTCTCTTTTTTTTAAGGTAGCTTTAGTGAGGTGTGATTTAATAACATTCATCAGTTTTCAGTGTACAACATGATGAGTTTTTTTCTGTCTTACTGAAGTATAGTCAGTTTACAATGTTGTGTTAATTTCCAGCATACAGCACACTGGTTCAGGTATACATATATATTCTTTTTCATTATAGGCTATTACAATGTGATGAGTTTTTGACAAATGTTCACAATCACACAAGATTTTGTGTTTCACCTGGTTGATATGGCAGAGAAAATAGGGAGCATCTCAGCCCTCTGTCCGGCGTCCTCAGTGTCCAGAGCCATTTCAGTGCCAGGCCTTGGCTGTCCTCTGCCACCAGGAGCCCCAGCCTCTGTCTCACACGTCCTTCTGCTCCCAGGGTGGGAGGGTGCCATCCTATGTTTAGGCTGGTTCACTGTCTTCTTGGGGCTGCCCTGACAAAGCACCACCAACTGGGTGGCTTAAAAGAACAGAAATGTACTTTTCACAGTTCTGGAGGCCCAAAGTCTGAAATCTAGGTGCCAGCAGGTGGCTTCTTTCCAGAGGCTCTGAGGGAGAACCTGTTCCAGGCCCCTTCTTGTGGCTCCCAGTAATCCTGCTTATCCTTTGTCCCATAAACACATCACCCCAATCTCTGCCTCCACCTATGTCTTCCTCTTCTAAGGGTCCCCAGTTCAGTCTGACCTTATATTGTTACATCTGCAAAGACCCATTCCAATAAGATCCCATTCCAGGTTCTGGGTGCATGTGATTTTGTGGGGATGCTGTTCCAACCCAGAGCCTGGGAAAAGGAGCCAGGAGTCTACCAGGACCTGTTTCCCAGCATGTGGATGCTGCCCTCCTGGCATCCTTTCCTGAAATCCCTTGTCTGCTTGAGTTGGCCAAAGCTAGTGCCTGAGGCTGGTACCTAGGGTGTCATTGACCTGAGAGTCAGCAGGAGGTGTGGCCAGGGACCTGATGTGGGTGTGATGCAGTTTCCAGCAAGAGACCTGTCCTTCCCACTCCATCCCACAGGTCCACCCGGCTCCCTGGGTGCTATGTAACTTCCAATCCATAACATGCCTGCACGTCTATCCTGGGGACACACTGTGACACTCGATTCCTGCAGGCAGTGGGGTTGTGTGCCCTGATTCATCCCCTCTCCCCTGGTCTGCCCTCACCTGCAGTAGTTGTCACATGTGGTTGTGTCCCTGGGACTTGCAGGGTGTCCTCATGGGTGCCAGATGTCCTCACTTTCCTGCCTCTCACACCAGCCACTTCTGATGGCTCTCCTGCCTTGGCTGATTCTGCTCTGCAGCCCCCCAGCCATCACCCCTCCACCTGCCCCTCCCTCAGCTCTCCCTCTTTGTCTTGAGTCCTTCCTAGACCTTCTCCCCCACCGCAATTAATTACAAGAAATTTAAAATAGATCTTAATCTTTAAGAACATTTTTAAGTTTACAGAAAAATTGTGTACAGGATGTCCAGGTCCCACAGTTTCCACTGTGGTGAACAGCTTCATTGTGAGGTACATGTGTTACAAGTGATATGGATACAGTCTTATTTGCTGGTGATATGGATACAGTCTTACCGGCTGAGGCCCTCAGTCTGCATTAGGGCTCTCTTCCTGGCTGGCCCATGTCCACACGTGTCCTCCAAGCTGCGACAGCTTCCTTGGATGATCCCCACTAAGCCAGGGCCTGTCTGACTCTGGCAGCCCCTGGGGATGCTTTTCCGACAGAAAGTTCCAACCTGACAATTACAGAAGAGCATCTGCAGGCTTTGTGGGGGTCCAGCCCCTCCCCAAGAAGAGACCAGATGAACTCCCTGCAGAACCCTTTAGAAGGGGCACAGCCTGCTTTCAGGACCCCTGCCCCCTTCTTCCACTCTCTCATTTCTTCTGTAATGACTCTGACTTGTAACAGAAATTTCATCTTTTTTTTTCCCCGCAGTTAAAAATCAACTAGTGAAAATGTGAATTGAAACTACACTGAGGTGGGGGAGCATATAGCTCAGTGGTAGAACATGTGCTTAGCATACACGAGGTCCTGGGTTCAATCCCCCAGTGTCTCTGTTAAATAAATAAACAAACCCCACCCCCAAAATTTAAAATGTGCAAAATTAATGACATCTCAAAAAAAAAAAAAAAAAACCAACAAAACAAAAAAAACAAAACCAAAACAAAAAACACCACACTGAGATCCTATTACCTAGACAGAAGATTAGCAAAGATTAACAGCCCAGGCACACTGAGCTCAGGGAGGCTGCTCGGTGGGGCTCACATACGCTGCTGCAAGGACTGAGCTGGGAGACCCCCCAGCACGCCACCAGGACACATAGAGATACATGTGCCCCACATCCTCCCAAGGTCTGCTGGCCCCTCCTCAGCCTCCAGCCTCCTGCTGAGTGAGGTTTGACCCAGGATGTGCTGGTGGAGGGGGCCCTCAGGGGCCGATTTGGTCCTGGGGGGGCCCAGCCTCCCGTTCCCAGGCGCTAGGCTCCAGGTCTCCAGGCCCAAGTTTGTAGGGACACCCAGCAGGTTCCTGCCTTCTGTCCCCCAAATCTTAGCTGAAGAACAAATTTCACCCCAACATGCTTCATTATCCTTTTCTGTTTCTTCCTAGACTCATCCAAAGTGTATTATTTATTTGTTTATTCTCTCCCTGCAGGAAGTCACCTCCTGGAGGACAGGAACTCCAAAACACCACAGCCAGCTGACCAAGGTGACTTATATAACCCAGTACCCTGAGTTCAGCCAGAGCCTGCTGACTTTGGGGGTTCAGGCATCGCCCTGCTGAACCTGGAGGCCCCTGTGCTCCCAGCACAACAGTGCCAGGCGGGACCAAGCTCTCATCTCACCTCCCATGCCCCAGGGGCCAACATTGCCCCTCGTTTTGCGGCAGAGCAGCCCAGGCTCAGAGAGCTGGAGAGCCATGCTGACGGCCCACAGCACCTGGCGTCTGTGGCTCCTGTACGCCTCGCCTGTGGCCTGCCTGCCCTCCATCTGTGGCCAGGAGGCTGCAGCCCAGAGGGGACAGGGATTTCCTCCCTGAACAGAGGCAGGATTTCTCCCCCCCCCATCAGTTACGGCACCTGGCTGGAGGAGGCCCCTAACCCCCGATCTGCCCGTGAAACCACGTGATTCCACTTTGTTTCTACTTTCCATACTTTCATGTCGGTTTTCTGCTTATGAGACATGATAGTGGATTTCCATTTCTGACAGCAATTTCATTTCAAAAATTTCAGGTTTCATTAAATGTTTGAACAAATGTAAAGACAAAACGTGGAGCCAGGATCTGGGGGAGGGTCAGGACCCCCAGGAGCAGCGGCCTTTGCTCTTTGCCGCCCCCCTTGTGGTTGTGTCCCTCTGGCCAGCCGGCCTCCCCTGGGCAGTTTCCTGTGGGTGTCTGGGAGGGGAAAACTCAGTGTCCATTCTGTGCATGGCCCCAACCCACCACGGTCCTGGGGGGCCCGAGAAGAACTATGCCCCCACGGCTCTGGCCCTAAGGTCTCCAGGGATGACTGGTGCTTTGGAGGGAAATGGCCAGAGAGGGACAGGAGTGGATGGAAGTGCAGCTGACCCCTGGGGCTGGGCCCAGTGCTGAGCTGTGAGGACCTCTCCCAGGGCATGGGGGCCCGAGCTCAGAGCTGCACCTGCAGGGGGCCTATGGTGGATGGGACATGGGGACAGATTTTAGCAGTGACACCCGGACAGTGACAGGTGCTGTGAGATGCCAACCAGCCTGCAGACTGTGGGTCCTGAACCTCCTCTCCTTCCCAGCTCTGCAGCAAGGGAGGGACACAACGCCATCTGCATGGTCCCCCCAGGACCTGGGGGGAGGAGGTGGGGCCAGGCCAGGATGTTGGGTGCAAGTCTTGAGGGCAGTGACCTGGGGCTACTGGCCCCACCGCAGCCTGGCATGTGGCATCCTGCTCAGGTGTCCCGGGATGACTGGCTGCGCAGCCACCGTCACTGCAGTCACTGAGGCCGCAGCCTCCTGTGGGCCCTGTCACCTCTCCTCCCAGAGTTCCCTCCACCGTGGGGTCCTGTGGGGCACAGGAGGCAATTCCCTGTGCTGCTCCCCTTATTCCAGGAAACCCATTTCTCTTTTCTTCACTGGCACAAGGGGGAGACGTGCTGCTGATCACCCCAGACTGTGCCCCCTTAGTGAGCGTCCCCCTGGAAGTGGGTCATGCACCCCTGCCCTGTGGAAACCAGGCGTGGCCATAGGGCCCATCCAGGCACAGAAGCCGGAGGCCATCTCACCTTCCCTCAGCCGTGGGATGCGCTGTGTGGTCGGGGGTGACTTCACCAGTGATGCTGGCTTCCCACAGGTCCCTTTGGGGAGAACAGGCTGCCTGGCTCCCTGTACAGCTGCTGGCAAGGCCCTCACCCTCAGTCTTGAAGGGATGGCTAGCGGCCAGCTCACCAAGGTCAGGCCCCCTCCCGGGTGTCCATTTCCCATAACAGATGACCGGAGGTTATACAGGCCAGTGTACCTCCCCCACTCCCGCCCTGGGGCCTCCCTGCTCCCAAACCCCTTGTAGGATTGGCTGAGCCCTTGACTGGGTGACAGCCCATCTCCTCGCTCTGCCTGGTCCTGCCTTCCTCCCGGCCCTGCACAGGGCTGATTGCCCTCATGAACTCCCCGTGTGCTAGTCTCACCTGAGAGTGGGCTTCTCGAGTCAACCCATGGCAGCTGGAGCCAGTCACGGCCCCAGGAGACCACCCTGGGGTGAGGGTCTTGGAGCTGGGCCCCCACACTGATGTTGGGTGGCATGTGACAGTGGGCAGTGTGTTGGCCCCCAGACTACAGCTGCTGCTGCTGCTGCGTGTGTTAGGATGTTTGAGAAATTGTGGAGGACAGGGCTACTGGGCCAGGAAATTGGGCAGTGATTGACTCTCGAGAAAGACAACAAGAAGCTGAGAGCAATTAACCAGCAATTAAGGGCTGAGTGTGAGTGAGTGCAGGTGGGCGCCTGCCCCTGGCCCTGGGGGCTCAGGGCAGAGAAAGCCAGCTCGTGCCAGCGGATCCACTCATCCCCTCACCAAGGCCAGGGCCCAGCTGGAACAAAGTGGGGCTGCTCTCAGGTCCTGACTCCCCAGCAAACCTCCTGTGTGATACCCTCCAACCCTCCATCTCAGAGTCCACTTCCTCCAGAGCCCAACCTGCATTAGGGACTTGGAGGTGCATGTTTGAGTCTGCGTGTCAGAACATGTCCATTCTGCCCCCAACAGCTGCTCCCCAGATGAGTCTGCTTGTGCCTGAGCCCCAGATGTTTCCTTTTCTGTCCAGCTGTTCCCAAGCTCACCTGGGGACGGGCAGATGGCTGGGGGTAGGAGGTACAACACCTCAGTGCACCTAGGAGGGGCCAACTTCAGCTCACTCCTCTTTTTTTATGTTGTCAAGAGAATAGAAAGACCATTTCTTTGTCTTTTTGTACCATTTTCTAAGAAGCTCCCTTGATTTAATTTTCCAACTTTTCTGTGGAATGTTTAACTTGTTATATTTTTGATTTCCAAGGACCCTTGGTTGTTACCTGTTTCATAGTGAAAGCAGTGTGTAGGTTTTGTTTCACAAATGCAGCATCTTCTCCCTAAAAGTTTCCATAACTTACTTACTTATTTATTTATTTTAGGGGGGAGGTAATTAGGTTTATTTATTTACTTTTTAAAGGAGGGAGTGGGGAGTGAACCCAGGGTCTCCTGCATGCTAAGCATGAGCTCTGCCACGGAGCTGTACCCTCCCCCTCTCCTTAAACTTCTAATTCTCTCCCTTGTTAGTTGAGTAGCTTTGAATAAATTTTGTTGGTTTGTTTTTCTTTGGTTTCTCACTTTCCAATTCAATGCTTCCTGGGGAGCTCCACCTGTTTTCTACACACTTAATAAATCACTAAGTTTTAGGGTGGTTTATGCCCAAAGTTCTCACAGTAGCCAAGTGGACTTTTCTAATGAACAAAAATAACTGCTTATCAACAGTCCAAGTAAGAGTGAGGCTCTCAGGGGCTGATTTAATTCTGTCATCCTGGTAGGGCTTGTTGACTCTTTGGTTTATTCGAAGAGGACTGGGCGAGAAACTGGGCTTCCCAGATGTCATTCCTGTGTTCGGTGGTCTTTTCTGGGACCCAAGTTCACCTAGGATTCTTCAGCCTCCTCCTGGGGGTGTGGCCCTGGGTGTAGGCAGGAGAAGGGGGCTGGGGTCTCGGTCTCCCAGTCCTTCTGTGTTCAGCCTCGTGCCTTCTTCTACCCTCCTCTGTGCGGAGTGGTCCTCAGCCTGAGTCTGGTTCACCTTCTGCAGAGGATAAATCTGGGCCTGTGTCCTTGGGTGGGGGTAGGGTGGTCAACTCATCATCCAGCTGGAGGGGGCTCTGAGGCTCTGTGTCCAGACTTTCAAACCACCTTCCTGTTCTTAGACTCCGCCGCTTCCATGATCCCTCGCCTGTGTCCCCTGGGGACATGGTGGCTCCTTTACAGCCAAGCACCAGCGAAGCTGTCCCCACTCCTCTGTCTCCTCTGTCTGGTTTCCTCCAGACACTTGCTTGTTGCCTGTCCATCACGGACACCGTCGGCCTTTTTCTTCGCCCTCTGAGTGGATGTGTTTATCTGTGGCAGCTTTGCTATCTCCGTGGCTGGGGTTCAGGGGATGAGCACAGACAGCCAGTGGGTCCACCATGTTTAACGGAAGGCCATGGTCTTCACTGTGATGACGCTGTGGTATTGGCTGTGTCCCTGGCTCCATGCTCTGGTTTGTGGCTTCCTTGGACACCCTCCCCTGTGTTTCCTTCCAGACAAGCTTGGGAATCACTTTAACATGAAAATGACCAGATTTGCCTACAGTTCATATCACCCTGAAGAGTTGATATTTGATGACAACGTCTCTATTGAGCAACATTAAATGACACTTTCTTTTCCTTCTTGGGAGAGCTTTGTAGTCGTCATGGACTCGTTCTGTTTGCTTGTTTGTTTGTTTACTTATTTACTTACTTTTTTTATTGAGTTATAGTCAGTTTACAATGTTGTGTCAATTTTCAGTGCTGAGCACAATTTTTCAGTTATACATGAGCATACATATATTCATTGTCGCATTCTTTTTTGCTGTGAGCTACCACAAGATCTTGAATATATTTCCCTGTGCTACACAGTATAATCTTGTTTATTTATTCTATATACACTTGTCAGTATCTACAAATTTCGAACTCCCAGTCTGTCCCTTCCCACCTTCCTCCCCCCTGGCAACCACAAGTTTGTATTCTATGTCTATGAGTCTGTTTCTGTTTTGTATTTATGTTCATTTTTCTTTTTCTTTCTTTCTTTCTTTCTTTTTTTTCAGATTCCTCATATGAGCGATCTCATATGATATTTTTCTTTTTCTGGCTTACTCATCATGGACTCATTCTGAGCACTCCTTGTGAAGCTATCATAAATGGGGGTGAACCAATGATGCTCTGAACTATCATTATGGCCTCTCCTCATTGATTACCAGGGTACGAGAATGGATTTCTTCTTTCTCTACTTGTTCCATCACTGGATTGAGGGGCCACCCTGTTCTAGTCTGGCTGCATCTTAACTCCTTACAACAGCAATAACCCTATTTTGAAAAAAGTTCATGTTCTAAGGTTCTGGACCTCACTGGTCCACGCTGTTATTATATGCTAATCAGGCTGTGCACCCCAGGAGGGGAGGTCAGCCCTGAAAAGATACAGGGGCCACGTCAGTCACATAGGGGTCCCGAGATCAAAGCAACAGACAGCCGATGACATCCTCACCTCTCACTGTGGAGAGAGCACAGCGCATGGCATTTCTCTCACATTTCAGAAGCAGTACGTTTCCACCTGGGGCACTGCTCCAGCCCATGTGGCTGGTGACCCAGGAGGCTGCCAGTTCTGAGTGGTCCCCACAGTGGGAAGGGGTCTTGCAGCAGGCCCAGCCCCATGACTTGCAGCCCATGCCCTGACCGACACGATTCTGTGCAGGACCTTGGTGGTGGACGCAGGTGGTGAGCAGGGCCGTGGCCAGCCTGGCGGGAGGGTGAACACAGGTCACTGCCACTTGTGCTGAAGCCTCTGCTGCTCCGGAAAGATGATTCCGGGGAGCTTCTGTGTGGTAGATGGGGTGGCCTGACCACAGGGACACAGTGACCGTGCTGAAGTGATCCAGGCTCCACCTTGATTACCAAGTCACACGGTTGGGTGGGAACAGGGCAGAGGTGGCCCAGCCAGAACTGGCCAAAAGAGGGACCAGAATACAGGCAGGTGGCCCAGGCCCCCGCTCATTCCTGCCACTGCAAAGTGCCCGGGCGTCAGCTTGCAGCTGGGCTGTGGGGAGGGTGGTTGCAGGGACTGCTGGTGGTTGTGCCTGGGTCAGCTCAGCACGTGGGTCAGACATGGATGGTGCCGCCCGCAGCCTCACCTGGGAGTGGCCTTGAAAGACAGTGGCCAAGCTTCCCAAAGTAGGGGCTCTGGGCGGTCGGCCTGGCTACGCCCAAGGCAAGGTATGTGGACTTGTCGGGGTGGTGGCTGGCCTGGCTGGCTGGGTGGTGGCCTGGGACAAGGACAGGGTTGAGGGGGAAACAGAGGAGGAGGAGGACTCGTGATGGACATAGGGGAACGGACGCCAAGTGGGAAGACTTTTGTTCTGCATAAGTGACCTCCTGAGACCACACTATATGAGAGAGTCCCTGGATTTCGGACAGACAGAACCACCTGGCTGGAAGACGCCTGCCCGTCTTGGTTGTTGGCATCACAGAGCGGGCAAGACAGGCTTGAGGGAGAGCAGTCCTGGCAGAGAGGTGGGGGCCGTGCCTCTTACCAGGGCCGATCAGGCACCATTGCCAGGATGTCCCACCTCCCAGCCCCAGTGGCACGGCTCAGCGAGGAAGCAACCAGCCCTGTGGACAGCTGCTCGCGTTGGGCCCTCCGTTACTGGAGGGGCCAGAGACTTGTTCTGATGGGAATGGACACAGTCTGCATATGGTTTTGCAGAAACTTGGTTGGCACCAAGATCCAAGAGCTACAGGGTCTCTGAATCCCATATAACATGGCGTTAGCACACGGACCCCCCTTTGCAGTTCAGGAGGGGTGTGCACGAGAGAGCCTGTGGCCAGGTGGCCACTGGTCACACCCCGGGAGTCGCTGGCCTGATGGTGCACTGGGATGGCCTCAGCTCCCGCTCAGTGGTGATTCATCACAGGACGGGGCCGTCCTCCAGCAGGAGGCGAGGGCAGAATCACAGGCCTTCTCTGGAACTGTGTCCCCAACAGGAGGAATCAGAGCGTGGGGGCCATGGTGGGAGCAGGCAGCCCACCTGCCATCACTGTCAGTGGGGACTTGTCATCCTGGTCCCCACAGCTCTGGGCTCTGCAGGGTCAGGGGTCCTGATTCCTCAAGGCAGCCCACTTTCAGCAATCCCTCCTGGAATCTAAGTTACTGCCAACCCCTGGCCGCACTGCGGCACTGTGTCCAGAGGTCAGCGGGCAAGAAGAAATGCCACCATCTTGCTAGGGACAAGGACACGGGCCAGCAGCAGAAAGGCTGCTGTGTCACAACGGAGGGCCGGGGAGATGGGCGGCACTCTCCTGGTACCCCCTCATCAATTGTGATGGCAAGTGAACAGGGCAGCCACCTGGCCTGAGAAGCCCATGTGACCAGACAAAGCTCAGACCCCTTAGGGATGGAGGTCTGGGTTGTGCCACCAAGTTAAGTCCCAGAGTCCAAAGGTGGTAGTTGCGGGGGAGGTCTAGATGGACAGTGAAGGGGCCCTGGTGGCCTCCACGGTGCCACGGCGGCATTTGGCTGCACCCTGAGCCAAGCCTCCAAGCTTTCCCGGGAAGAGAGGTCCCCCACTGTCCTATAGCAGGTGTCCCCAACACATGGGGAAGTGTGGGTAGACTGTGCCGGACAGAGATGGGCTTTAAGGTCCCCCTCAGGGCAGCACTTGCTGACCTGGGTCTAGGGGTCCGGCAACTCCTTCGTGGCCACCTCACCCCAGTCCATCCCATTCTAGCTAATCCAGGATGGTGTAAGGGCCAGCATTCTGTCCCCATGAGGGCCGTGGACACCCTCGACCTCCTCATGGGCTAGTCAACGTGTTGTCAGCCCTGCACCACACTATCTTCTCCCTCTGCCTAGCCCTGCTCAGTGTGCCTGCCCCCCACTGCCCGCCCCCCATGTGTTCCCTGCATGTCCCACTTTCTTAGCCTCCAAGAAGCCCACCTGCAGGGCAGACAGGGTGCCGTGTCCCTCAGGACGAGGTGGTGAGGGCAGCCACCTGCTGTGCTCTAGTTAGATGGTGGCATGCTCCTCACTGCCTCACCAAGTTCAGTGGATTCGGGGGCTGCCCTGTGGCTGTGCCCCACACTTGGTGTCTGCTGCCCCTCATCCCGCCAGCCTGGGCTGGCGCTCAGGGCTTCTTCCGACAAATCTGCATCCTCTTCACATACTTTTGGGCTGTTTCCACGGGCTTGGTCCCTTGTTGTGTGTTTGTGGCTGTGATTTGTGCGGCCACAGTGTGGATGTTGCCAGCAGGGGTGCGGGCAGTTCTGGTGGGAAGCAGGATGAGGGCCTGGCTAAAACTTCTCATGCCTGTTGACTGACTCCTCAACTTCCATCCCCATGGAGCCAAGAGAGGAAAAGCTTCACTTCCGCCTCGTCCCGCATCCAGGGGGCTGACCCGTCTGACTACTTCCTGCACCAGGGGGTAAAGGGGCTCAGAGAAGCTGCAGAGGAAAGAGAGCAGCAGCCCACAGACGAGGATGTCCCCACTTGGCCCCGCTTCTCCATCCTCACCCAGGACCCTGTCCTCCCTGTGCAGATGCTGTGGCTGGTGTTCCTGACCCTCCCAGGCCTGGGGGGCTCCGTGCCCATGTCCCCGGGTGAGTTCTGACTCCCTGTCCCCACCCCCTGCCCTGCTACTCAGACCCCTCACTGCCAGCTCAGGCTGGGACTGGTCGGTCCACCTCCGGGAGGGACTGAGTGTGAGAGGTGGTGCTGGGGTCCCTGATGGCTGTCTCCTTTGCTTCTCAGATCCCGACCTGGGGAGGGAGCGGGCTGGCCCTGTGGGGGTACATGATGCTCCTGCTGGTCGGTGGCCATGGCAGGTCAGCCTCCGAGTGCACAGTAAGGACCGTGAGCAGTGGCAGCATGTCTGCGGGGGCTCCCTCGTCCACCCTCAGTGGGTGCTGACCGCAGCCCACTGCACTGAATGGTGCGTCACTCAGCCCACTGCCCCCTTGGGCACGTGGAGTCGGGGTGGGGACCCCAGAGAGGTGGTGGGAAGTGGACTGGGGGCAGGGCCAGGGGCTGCAGGGGAAGCCACCTCTCTGTCAGTGGCAGCCTGATTCCTCCTGCGAGGTGAGTCCTGCCTCCAGCCTCCTCTGAGAAGCCCCCGGTTCCCCCTTCCGCAGGGGTGACTTGCAGGCTTGTGCCGTCAGGGTCCAAGGTGGGCAGCTGAGACTCTATGACCACGACCATCTGACCAAGGTGACGCAGATCATCCATCACCCCAGGTTCAACGCCAGCCTGTCTGTGGAGGGAGGTGCGGATGTCGCCCTGCTGAGACTGGAGGCCCCTGTGATGCTCTCCCATCACGTCGGCATGGTCTCCCTCCCACCTGCCTCACTAAGGGTCCCTGAGAGGCAGATGGGTTGGGTGACTGGCTGGGGTTACATCAGACTTGGAGGTAAGGCTCTGGGAGACCCCATGGCTGTGTGCGGAGATGCAGGGTAGTCCCAGATGTGTGGTTGTGGCTTTGTTGAAAATGCTTTGTTCTCTGTGATTTGGGGGCACCCTCTCCTTTTTCACTGTGGTAAAATATTAGTAACAAAATTTTCCAATTTTAACCATTTTAAAGTGTATAATTCAGTGGTGATAAGTATGTTCACATTGTTGCACCCCCATCACCACTATCTGTCTCCAGGACATCCTCCCAAACAGAAGCTCTGTCCCCATCAAATACTCACTCCCCACTCTCCAGCCTCTGGAAGCTTCATATAAATGAAATCACTCAATGTGTGGTCCTCTGTGTCTGGCTTCTTTCACGGAGCATGTTTTCAAGGCTCAGCCACGTTGGAGCAAGTGTCAGTGCTTCATTCCTTTTTTATCGCTGAATAATAATAGTCCACCATATGGATGGACCACATTCTGTGTATTTATTCATCAGTTGATGGACACCTGGGAGGTCTCCATTTTTGGGCTCCTGTGAATCATGGTGCTGTGGACGTGTGGGTACCAGCACCTGTTAGAGCATCTTTTTTCAGTTCCTTTGGGGTCTGAGGAGAGGAATTTCTGGGTCACATATTAATTCTATGTTTGATCTTCTGAGGAGGAGTTCCTTTTTGAGCCAGAAAGTGCACGGAGGCCCTGGGGCATTTATTCTCTGCCAGGCCATGCCAGGGACTGCCACATTTCTCACGGGGTCCTCACCACAACAGTTGGGGATATTTGGACCTCGACTGTCCTCCTGCAGATAAGTAAAACCCAGGAGAGAGAGGCTGGGGCCTGCCGTGGTCTCAGGTGTGCGGGTCTGAGTCAGAAAGTGAAAACTTGAACCCATCCCACTCAGAAGCATTTCCTCCCTGTCATCACGCACTTCCTCAGGTCAAGCCCTAGACCATCCCTTTTCCCAGGGAAAAGAATTCCTGGGAGAATGCTCTCTCCTAGGTCATTCTGTCCTAAGGCATATGGAGCCCAGACTCCTGCTGACAGAGCCCTGCATCCTGGAGCTGGACGGTTTTAGTGGATGTGGGGAAGCTGAGTGCAAGGCCAGGGCAGCTGGTTGTAGGTCAGGGTCAGGGCTGGCAGTGGGGGCCCCCATGCTCTCTGCTGATGGCTGGGGGAGCCCTAGTATGGAGCAGAATGAGTCCCTGTCCTCATCCAGCCTGTCCCCACAGCGCCGCTGCCCCCGCCCTACCACCTGCAGGAGGTGGAAGTGCCTGTTGTGGGGAACGAGGCCTGTAACCAGTGCTACGAGAAAGCCTCCTCAAACAGCACTGAGCAGATCATCAGGGATGACATGCTGTGCGCGGGGAGCTAGGGCTGGGACTCCTGCCAGGTGGGACCCCATGCCCGCCCCGTCCTCTGTCTCCTCCTCGCCTGGGGCCGAGAAGCTCTGTTGCAGGGGCACGTAGTGGTGCTCACTGAGTCCTGCCTTTCCCCACAGGGCGATTCTGGGGGCCCACTGGTATGCAGCTGGAATCGCACCTGGGTCCAGGTAGGGGTCGTGCGTGAGCTGGGGAGACATCTGTGGTCATCACGACTTCCCTGGGGTGTACGCCCGAGTGATGAGCTACGTGTCCTGGATCCACCAGTACGTTCCCCAGACCCCGGATGGGCCTGGGGTGGGGTCCGCATGATGGGGAGACTGCTAACCTTCCCTGTTGACACATGCTTCTTCCTCCGTTCCAGCCTTGTTCTCCCAAACCTCCCCGTCATCTCCTGCTCCAGACCCTTCTTCCCTTCTAGCCCCTGACCCCATTTTCCAGGCTTCCCTGATCCTGGGGAGGGAGACATGAGAAGACTCTTAAGGCAGGTGTCTCTCAGCAGTAGGGTGGGCCCTGGGCCCATGGCCTCCTGCTCACCCTCTATTTCTGATTAAACTTGGAAAAGCCAGCTCCTGGCTGTGGTTTGAAATAGCGATGTGGACTCACCATGGTGTTGGCTGAGGGAGTGGCCTCCCTGAAGGGCCCCTGGGCTCTGGCATCCAGCTGGGTCCCCACGTCTGGGTGTGGGGATGCTTTCCCTGGAAACTTCCTGGGAGGGCAGGTGAGTCACCCGCGCCCCAGTGTCAGTCCCTTTCTACCGAGAATGTTGGCAGGTTCGTTCTGATCATCAAGCCCCACCCCCCGCCCCGCCTCCGGGCGATGCGGATTCAGGACACTCAGAGGGGTCTAGAGAGTACAGGAGAGGTTTTAATCCAGGAGGTAAAAAGGTGATCCTTAATCCCATCCTGCCTGGGCACGTTTCAGGGATGCAAGGTGGGCGCTGCCTTCAGCCGCTGACTGGTTGGAGCTGCAGGAGGGTGACAGGAGATCCAGTCCCACAGGGACCAGCCAGCCTGTGAGCCCTTTCACCTTCCCCCATTTCTCTCCCTGAGGCTGAAGACACAGGAGGGGAAAGTCAGTCCCACCTGGGGCCTGGAGGTGCCTCGGGGGTCCTGCCCCATTCTATAGGTTCTATGGCATCTCCAAGCTTGGGATCTGGGGAATTGTGGGCTGCAGGCCACGGTGAGGTACCCTCTCAAGAAACTAGGACGCTCTCGCCTCCCTCCTCCCCACCTTTGTTCAGGCCCGGTCCTGGGAGCAGGAAGCCACCTCAGAATATGCCCCAGGGACATGAGGCCTGAGGCTCAGGGCAGATGAGGATACTGCCCAGCTCCCTCTCGCCAGCCCTGGACTGGAGCCTGGCTGGATACTGTGTGGACTCCATCCTGGGCTGAGCTGCTCAGCCTGCGTTCTGATGTTTCAGGGACCTCCCGAAGGCTGTGCCAGGACCGCGTTCATGTGTGTCTGTGTGTGTGCATGTGGGTGTGCCTGTGTGCACATGTATGTTTGCGTGCACACACAGTGCACTTGACACGTGTGTCCCTGGCTCCCCTCAGCCTTTCAGAGAGCGCCCCGTGGGTGCCAGGCTCTGGTGTCTGGGAGTGATCACTGGTAGCCCACAGTATCTCTGAGGGCTGCACTTCTTTTTTTTTTTTTCAATTTCACGTCCAATCTTCCAGTGTGTCCCCTGGAGTTAAACTGGAAATACCTAGCCAGGCGATCTGCCCCAGGCTGCCAGCTCTCCTCACCAAATCTCCCTTCTTTATGAGGTGAAGACTCCATTTGTATTTCTCGATGGACCTGTGACAGGTCCCACCAAGCATCTGCAGGCACTGGTGCCTCCTGACCGGAATCCTGGAACTCGGGGGGATGTTGACCTTGGTCCAGTGGTCCTCTGGCTGCTGTTTGAAGAACCAGCTTGGAAGGAAATAAACAAGCCAACTGAGTTCCCCTGAGGCTGGGCACTGGAATTTTTTACACTAATCCTGGGCTGAATCAGCCTCAGAGCATCTCCCGTCCTGCTAGGCATGAGGCTCCTTCCTCAGCTGTGAGCCCACGCGGGCTGGGCTAGGACACCTGTTCACCATTGCCAGTTGGACAGAGGTGGGTCCGATTCTGCAGATGTTGAAATCATCAACCAAAGCCTTCAATGCACCTCTTAAACCCATACTCTGTGATGTAAAGAAAAAAGCACACACTTAATGAAAAGATGAGAAATCTCAGTAGATAAAAATTTAAAAAAAAATATAAAAATGAAAAAAACATGAAAGGACCAGAGGCTGTGTTCATTTAAAAAAAAAATCTTTCTTCCTGAGACCAGGTCATTTCAACTGACCGATCTTCTCTTCCTCGAACTTTCTCTTGTCAAATTCATTCTGCTGTGAAATTCATCCATGACTTTCAGATGCTGTGTTTTCCATCTCTGATATCATGCTTTAAACCATATTTTAAATAATTTGTTATTAATGGCTGTGTTCCATTGTGCTAAATTGCAAAACTCCTAAAAATTAACAGCAGGCTTTGTGGGCTGGTATGAGCCAACTCTCACGAGGCCACATGGGTCCTGGTTGTCCACCACCCCAGGCGGTGACCTCTGGTGCCTGTGGCCTCCTCGGCCCTCTAGCCCCCAGTGCCCTGGGTGCTGGGTCTTTTTCTCAGTTATAAACCCAACCAGCAGTCATGTTTTCTGGGCCTTAAAGAGGAATCCACAGACCCAGTGGGCTGAGCAGGGCCGACCAGAACAAAGGAGATTTTAGGTGTGAAATTCACCAGCGGGGTGGCTGTTGGACAGAAGAACGTGTCTTGCTGGTCCGTTTTGGTTGCTCCGCTGGGAGGAGGTGACCCTGGCAATGGAAGCTGCTAGCTCGGCCAGCCTGCTAGGGGTGTGCGGGAGAGAGGGCTGGGAGGGGGTTGGGAGCGTTCGCACCCCGTCTCTGCTTTACCCAGCTGGTTTCTAACTGACCCCACCTAAATTGGCCCTGCAGGTCAGGAGGGTGCTGAAGACCCCACGGTGTGGGGAAAGCCCACCCACTCTCTGTCCTGAGCTGGGCACTGTGTTCCTCCCCGAGTTGGCTGCACTGGACTCACAGTGTCCCTGAGGGGGCTGTGATGCGGCGGGGGCCTGGGGGACAGGCCAGGGGCCTGGGCTGGGCTCAGGTTGGCTGACACCTATGGCTGCCCAGTGTCTGATTAACCTATTTGAACACCATGTTCAGGGCAGGGCAGGACCGAGGTGGGCACATTGGGTGAGGCTGGTGGCCACCAAAGGTGGTCTCTACAGGGAAACCCAGCAGGGTCTGGGGGACTCTCATGTGAAGGCTTCAGGGGTCTTGGTGCTGGAGAGCCTGTGACTATCCATGCATTCACCTTCCTTTGGATGAGTGAGATGTGTTACACTACTCTTTTCTTCTATCATGTAAAGCCGGACTGAAACTTGTTGGAAAATCCAATCACAGCCTTTTTAGAGGCTCCCATGCCTACCCAGGGCACTTTGCAGAGTGAAATGTCTTGGAATGCCTGCAGGGTCTACCATCCATCCCAGCTGCTCTGATTCGCTTGCTTTCGAAGCCAACACTCAAGCTTTGTGTCCCTCCTGGAGGGTGGAAGACCATTCCCGAGGGTGGCTCCTCCACCTTTAATCAGGCATCATGGTCGCTTCTGGTGTTCAGAGAGAGGCCGGGGTGCTCATCCCCAAGTGCAAACCTCCCGTCCCCAATGGTGTCCTTTTGTCCCGAGGGCAACTGGCAACCCCAAGGAGGAGGAGGGAAAGGAGATGTAGATGGAACCTCCATGATCTGGGAATCAAGAACCGGGTCTTTACAACCGCCATCCAGGGACCCACCTCCCTGAGACAGAGCTCATCTTTGAAGATGTAAAACAACGCCTTCACTACCGAAGATCCCCGTGTGCTCCTTGGAGGCCAGCCCCTGTCTCAGCCTCAGCCTCTGGCCTCTGGCCCAACTCTCTCCACCGCGGCTGTTTGTTTATCTATTGTTTATTTTCAGTGGAAGCCTCTCTTTTTTGTTTTTCACCTGCATTTACCTGTTCAGGACATTGGTGCTGGTCCAGGTTTTGGTGATCGTGCATAAGGCCAGTCTAAATACCTTACCTAGGTTTTCATGGGGATGGGTTTCCATTTCTCTTGTTCACGCAATGCTATGCATCACTGCATCCTCTCTAGCCTTGGCTTTGTCAATGGCATTGAAAATGCCATTTGAATAGATTTGTGTGTATTTTAATTTGCGTTTCCCTAATGACGAATGCATTTTTTCCGTGTGCTTATTTGCCATTCACATAGCTTCTCTCGTGAAGTGTTTAAATCTTTTGAACAATTTCTTTCATGGGGTTTTTGTTTTCTCATGATGGTATCTGGAGAATTCTTCATATGTTCTGGAGGCAAGTATTTTATGTTTTGCAATTATTTTCTCCCTGTGACTCCTTGCCTCATTTTCTTAAGAGTGTTTTTTGAGGAATGGAGGTTTTAAATCTTGGTGAAATCCAATTTATCACCAATTTTTTTTATGATTCATGCTATCTTTTGACTAGCATTTAATTTGCCTGTAATATCTTTTCCCATCCTTTTACTTTAACACTTGCTTCTCTGTTGTAAACAGTATACATCCGGATGTTTCTCATATTCACCTTCGATGTTAGGATTTTAACTGGTGAGCTCACTCTCTTTGTGTCTACACAATTATTGATACACTAGTTTCTACCACCTTCATTTAATAATTTATATTGTTCAGCTCTTTCTGTTTCTTTTCTTCCCTTCTTATCTTTCTTCTAGAACAGATATCTGTGTGTGACTCCATTAGACAAGACGTTTATCAGCCTCTCATGTCTCCTGGTCTCACCTCCTCCCAAATCTGTCATCATCTCGATGGCATCTAGGCTGTTAACTCTGCGTTATTGTGGCTCTCTCTTCTTGTTTCCTTTGATGTTACCTATTTCTTTTTTTAAAGATAACAGTAGCCCCGATCACGCTATTTGATTTTCTTTGCTCAATAGATCTCTTGCAACATTTTCCTTTTATCAGAGCTTTATCTAAAAGGGCTCAAAGGTTTGGGGTGAGGTGTTCCTGAGAACATGCTTACGTTGCCCTTATCTTTAAACGGCTGTTCCCTTAGTTCTAAATGATTTTCTTCACCACTTTAAAATAGTAGTTAATTGTCAACTTGCGTCGGCTGTTGCTGTTGAATCCATCTGGTACAACATCTGACTGATGTTTTGCAAATAACCTGGGACTTCTCAGGATGCCGGATATGGTCAGGATCCACCCTCCACCTGCCTGACTCCTCTGGCCCAACCCTGCCCCTGGAGGATATGGCCTGCTGTCTTTTTTTCTGGTCCTGCCCTGAGATGTGGATTCAGGGGAAGCACCACGTGGAAGGGGAGGGAATTGTGGTGGCGGGGGATGGCAGCAGGTGACATGTGGGTGGAGCATGTCCCACTGTGGGTAATGGAGGCTTTTACTGCCGAGGCCTTTCCGGAGCCAGTAGAACGTGCTTCCACGTCATCCCACCCAAGGGACTAGGGGACTGGGCCATGACCTACGAGCTCCCAGTGATGGGTGGAACTGCCTGACATCCCATCCTGAACAGGGAACTATATTCACTATCTTATAATTACCTATAATGGAAGAGAATTTGGAAAAGAATATACATATGTGTCTACATATATGTATATATCTGAATCACTTTGCTGTACACCTGAAAACTAACACATTATTGTAAATCAACTACACTACAATTAAAAAAAAAAGTAAAGAGCCATTGCAGGAAGACGCAAAGATTTCCTCAGGCCCTGATGGGCACAACAGTGTCTCACATAGAGTTCCCTCCTGCGGAATTCTTCATAAAGCACCCAACACTTGTGTGCGAGTGTGGGTCCATGTGTGTGTGTTCAAAGGACAAATACAAATTAAAATAAGAGGCTTAATTCCCCTGTTGAAAATAAGGGGAGAGGACCCCCCCCTTTCCTCAGATCATTTGCTTAGAAGACGGGCGAGCACTCCTCCTGTCTTTGAAATGCATACAAACACTTTTGAAGACTAGACAGGTCTCTTGTCAGCTCTGTGACCCAGGCGTGTCTTTCTCCAGGACCTGGGAGCCTTCTTGTGGAGATGTGAGCACCAAGGGAGGTGGTGCCAGACCCCCAGATCCTGGGAGCCCTGAGTTACAGGACTACCTCCTGCAGTGGAGGGAGAAGCCTGCTTTCCCCTGGACAAAGCCAGAGGGCAGATAGAGCTTCACCTGGTTACCAGGTGAGCCCAGAGGAGTGTGTGTGACAAGTGTGCTGTGAGGTCCTTCTCCCTGGAGAGCCTGTGAGTGGGATCTGCTTGCCCAGGTCTGTCTGGTGCCCCCAGTGGGCTGCCACTGTGGGCGTACCCTTCCCAGTAATCGCGGTTCTGTAGTAAAAGTGGTTTCCTTCTCAGCTACCTCTGTGGAGAGGACTACGGGATGGGGAGAAGACATCGTTAATTATGTTTCCCTGACAGGGGTTGTGTGTGTGAGTGAGAGTGTGTTGGGGGGATGGGGTGTGGGAGGGGGAGGGGGAAGGGGAGGTCTTCTAAGAAGCAGGGAATCTGGTCCACATGCCCCAGCTCTTTCCCAGCTTGCTCTCAGGCTCTGGGGTAATTTGAGACTCTCCAGGAGGAAGCAGGCAGATGTAAAGGCCCTTTTCTTCTTCTGAGAGCAGCGCTGAGTCTGTGTTGGGGCATGTAAAGTGCATGGCAGGGGTGGGTTCCTGCACCCATGGCCCCCGCCAGGTTGGAGTTGGAAGTGACAGGTGCCCTTGGAATCTGACTCAGACACATATTGTGGGTGAGGTGGACCCAGGTCCTTCAGAGATGGGAGGTGACTCTCCAGTGTCCCAAGCCTCAGGGTCCTGCGGACAGTCAGGACACAGCAGTCGTGTGAACCTTGAGGCTTCACAGTGGGCAGGACAGTTCTTTCTGGAACCAGGGAGGAGGCTAGCTACTCTTCTTCCTCTATCAGATGGCCCCGTCCCAGTGCCCCAGGCGACACTCCATGGAACCCAGCTGCGCCATCAACCACAGACTGGGAGGGTGATGGTGGCCTGATGTCCAAGCAAGAGGCCTCTGGGGAGTCCCATCCGGGGGCTGCAGGTGTGGCGGAGCAGGGAACTGCCGGGACCCTCCACCCTGTGGACCCTCATCCCAACCCTCCAGGCAGAGCCGCCTACCCGCAGACACAGCATCTACCTACAATTCTGTGTAAGCTGGTGTGTGTACATGTGGTATGTGTGTCTTATGTATCTGTGTGTACACATACGCACACCTGAGCGCTGGTTGTCAATAGGCCCCTGGTGTCCCCGGCCCTCAGAGAGGACAGGAGTGTGCCAGGGCCCCCAGCTCAGGTGCCCGGGATGGCCACCCACAACCACAGGCTCATAGGACTGCCTGCTTTCTCTGACTTTGCACTGAATCATCAGTGTCCCTGGGACTCAAACTGGAAAGAGCCAGCGGGGGTCCACTCCAGCTGCCAGGTCTCCTCCCCAAACGCCTTCATTATGGGGACTACCTCATTCTATTTCCAAGTTTTGTTCAGCTGCACCTGTGATGGGTCCCACCGGGTACCTGCAGGCACTGGGCTCAAGGCCTTTTCCGGTACCTCCTGCCCAGCTCTGGGAGGCCTCTGAAGGGCATCTGGCTGGGAGGTGTGCAGAGACCAGGGCCTGGCAATGACCTAGATTGGGGAGCTCTCCAGTGCCCCCAAACCACACTGTCCAACCCTGACTCTGTTTGTTTAAAACCAGCGTGAGCAGAAAAGAACCAGGCAGACTCCATTTTCTGCAGCGAGTGGGTGACTGGGGTTCCTCGCCCCTTCCTGTGAACTGCGGGGTCCTCCCTGCATCTCCCCTCCTCCCTAGGGATGGGGGCTCCTCAACTCAGCTGTGATGCAGCTTCAGCTGGGCCTGGGGGCCTGGGGTCACACATAGGGGTTGGGTACTGTTCCCATCCTCTAATCTTGTCTTATCGCACTGTTTGGGGCCGCAGGTGGGTCTTAGACCACTTTCCTGGTAGCCCGGGACCTGAGGCCCTGAATGGCCTCCATGGGGCGGCCCGGGGGCTGCTTCCTGCTCTCCTGCCCAGGCCCCCACCCGCCGCCTGGGGCAGAAAGCCAAAGCCCAGCGCTGACGGCCTGGCCTCGGTCAGTCGCCCAGTCTATCAGGCCGTATCACGCGCTCCTGTGCCCACTTACTGAGTTGGAAGGATAAATGCGGACCTTGGAGGGAAGGCCGGGAGGGGAGAGCCCTGGAGGCTCGCACTGAGGGAAGATGCCAGCTCCTGTCCCGTCCACACTCAGCTGAGCCTCAGGCCGCCCTCCCTGGAAGCTGGTGCGGGGTCCGAGCCCCCCGTCCACGGCCCTCTGCAGATGCTGTGGCTGCTGTTTCTGCCCCTCCCCTGCCTGGGGGGCTCTGTGCCCCCAACCCCAGGTAAGTCCAGACCCCATTCAGTGCCCTAAGGCTCCCGGGACCCCATCCCTGCCCCCAGGGGCAGCCCCGGAGGCAGAGAGGGGAGGACTGTCCTTTTCTGAGAAGTTTGCCTGCTCCTGAGCTCCAGGAAGGTCACTGTCTGGGTCCCTGATGTCCCCGTATCTTGCCTCCCCAGGCCCCAGTCCGGGACATGAGTTGGTGGGCATCATTGGGGGATGCGATGTCAGCCAGGAGGTACCTGTGGCAGGTCAGCCTGAGGATCTACAATACAAGAGTTGGCCGGTGGCTGCACCAGTGTGGGGGCTCCCTCATCCACCCGCAGTGGGTGCTGACTGCTGCCCACTGCATTCGGCCGTGAGTAGTGCCTGCTCCCATCCCTGTGGCCGGGTGCAAGGACGGCAGGGAGCAGAGGGGGCCAGGGAGGTGTGCTGTGGGCTCCCTCGGGGCTCCTCCTCAGCTCTGGGTGCTCCCAGCCTCCTCTGAGAAGCGCCCTGTCCCCTCTCCCCCAGGGACAACTTGTTGCCTCGTGATCTCAGGGTCCAAGTCGGGCAGATGAAACTCTATGACCATGACCAGCTGACAGAGGTGACTCTCATCATCCAACACCCCAAGTTTGTGTCTTCCCGGGGTGGCGCAGACATCGCCTTGCTGAGACTGTGACGCTTTCCCATCACATCAACGTGGTCTCCCTCCCACCTGCCTCACTGAGGGTCCCCAAAGGGAAGATGTGCTGGGTGACTGGCTGGGGTGACATCGCATGCAACTGTAGGTATTAGAGAGACTTGGTGGGGAAGGATGGGAGGCTGGGGAGGCTGGATCTTTATGGAAAATGGTTTGGATCTTTTGCATCCCCAGGGCTGGGTGTGATGCTTGGGTTTTGAGCAGGAAGCTTCTGGAACAGACCCCAGGACCTGGGCAGGCAGCTCTGGGCTCTGGTTCACACCTCCGCTGTAGCTTTCCTGGACTCTGACCACCACAGCCTGAGTGTAGAAGGTGGTCATCACATCATGGGGGAGGGAGTCTGGGGTTGCTGAGTTTGGGTGGCCTGCCAAGGTCCCAGGGCTCCTCTGTTCCTGAAACAGAATTTGCACAGGGATCCTGTGAGTTCTGACCCAGTCTAAGAAGAACACTCTCTCATCGATTGTCCTGTCCCAGGCACGTGGAACCCAGGCTCTGGCCAATGGAGCCTTGTGTCCTGGAGATGGATGGGCATTTAGATGTTCAGAGGTCATGCGGTCAGATCCGGGCTGTGGAGGATGTGGGGAAGCTGAGTCAAGGGCCAGGGTTCCAGGTCAGGGTCAGGGCTCGCTGTGGGGCCCCCCACCTTGTGCCCTCTGCTGACGGCCAGGGGAACCCTAGCTTGGAGCCGAATGAATACCTGTCCTCACCCTCCTCCCCACAGTGTCGCTGCCCTCACCCTACCACCTGCAGGAGGTAGAGGTGCCCATCGTGGGGCACAAGGTCTGTAACAAGCACTATCAGACCTTTGAAGATGGCAACAACCCAATCAAGGACGACATGCTGTGTGCTGGGAGCAAGGGCCGTGACTCCTGCCAGGTGAGAGCTCAGACTCACCCTTGCCTCTGGCCCCAACTGCCCCCCACCCATAGCCTGTGAGTGGGGGACCCGTCAGCCGCATTGCTGAGTGCCATCTCTTCCCACAGTATGACTCCGGGGGCCCCCAGGTGTGCAGCTGGAATTGTGCCTGGGTCCAGGTAGGGGTCGTGAGTTGGGGCTACAAGTGTGGTCTTCACAACTTCCCTGGGGTGTACACCCAGGCGATGAGCTATGTGCCCTGGATCCGCCAGTATGTCCCTCTGTCCCCCAGGGCCTAGATGAGGCAGACCCTCACCCTTCCGTCTCTCAGGGATAGGCCCCGAGAGGGGAGTACAGAGAGGGAGGGAAACCCCAGGAGTCAGAAGACTGCTTGTGATTTGATTGTCATTAAATGGTGTCAGAAGCTGCTTTGATGCTGTGCATGTGCTTGGACCACGGTGTGGGCACCTCAGCCCAGCCCCAGAGGAGAGAGATGGGCCCACCTTTGGGGCAGGTGTCCTCTGCTCCTCTCCCTCTGACTGTCCACCTGCTTTCGTAGGCCCCCGTGGCTTCTGTCTCAGACTTCCATCCCTTCCTCCACCACCTTCCCCCACAGCAACAACTTCACTAGGAAAATGGGGTCCCCATTGGCACTTCCAGCTTTTCTGGCTGTTTGTTATGGAATGTGTCCTTGGACACTTGGTCTAAGGCATTCAGAGGTGCTTCCAAGTGACATTGGAGGAGAAAGTGGGGCCTTGGGTCTGCATGAGGGAGCCCTGGGATGTTGGGGGGCCCAATGGGGAGGGGGGAGCCCCAGTCCCTGTCTTGAACCTGTCCTGTTTCTAGCTGTACCCCAGCCCCACAACACAGCCTCCTGCCTCCACCTGGCCCAGCCCCTCAGGAACCACATGGAAGAATCAACTTTTGTGGAAAAGAATGTGGTCTCTGTCCCGAGTGGGGCCCTGGGCTACTCCCCCCATGTGAGCCAGCGGCTGCGATGAAGACCAGGCCAGGGTCCTGCGGCTGCCCGGCATCCGACTGGCCTCTGAGCATGGATCCTGGGGGGTGGGTGTGCAGGTAGGGCAGCAGAAGGGGGTCTGGAAGCGAGAGACACAGGTCCCAGGTCTGTGCTCCTCAGGGCTTCGTGCTTGTGAAGAGGGGCCCCCACAGCCTCTCTGTCACTGTCATGGGATGATCAGGCCCACAGAGTCTGAACAGAGAGGAAGTTTCAGATCAGGCAGCAGTGCGCTGCTCTCCACCCTGCTGGGGGTAGGGGGCAATCAGGAATCTCAGCTTCCTTCCCCCAACCCCCAGGCTTCAATCCATCTCCTCTGCCTCACCAAGATGCCCATTTGGGAGACCCCTGGGTCAGAGCAGCTTCTGCTCAGTGTCAGCGCCCATGCCTCACTCAGCCATCACCCCTCCCCAAGTGCCACAGACGCAGCCCCCTTCTCTTCCCACTGTCGGCACCTCCACACTCGGCCCTCTCCCACACACCCTGCAGGCTCCCAGCGGGTGGAGATGCCTCCAGGCTGCCTCTGCTTCTTCTCAGGTTCCTAGGGGTCTGGTTGCTTCTAGGAGGGGGAGGCCAGGAAAGGCCTCACCTCCCCTGTCCTGCTGAGGGAGGCTGGTCCCAGCATCAAGGAGTGTGTGATTCACTGTGAGAGTCCAGGACAGGAAACCAGAGACAGAAGCCAATCGGTGGCTGCCTGGGGCTGTCTGCCCAAGGTGATGGGGGGTAAGGTAATGGTAAGAGGGTCTGGGGTTTCTTTTCAGGGTGATAAGAATGCTGTAAAAGGGACTGTGGTGACAGTCTGTGGCCTAAAATCCACTGACTTGTACGCTTGAAATGGGTAAATTGTGTGGAATGTAAACTATATTTCAACAGAGCTCTTTAAAACCCCCTGAAAAATTAAACTAAAAAGAATTTAAAAGACCCCACGGCTCTCATTTCCATGATGAATTCACAGATGCAGAACCAGGACAGGAGTCCCTGGAGGAGTCACAGAGACATCTGTGCCCACACCCCTGGCAGCCTTCCCTGTGCCAGGGACGGGGGTCTTCAAAGTTGCAGCCATAGGGTCTGCATCAGGACCACCCTGGAGGTTAGTCTTCTGTGGAGCTCCAGCATCCAGCCCCTCCTCAGCCCAAGTCTGGGGAACTCCTGCTTAGGGTCTGGGTGGTGTCCCTTGCCTGCCTCCCCAACTTGGGTGTGGTCATGTGACCTAGCCCAGCCACAGAGGGGCCAGCTGTGCTGGGAGCCAGGATGCTGAGATCAACCATGCTGATGCTGCAGGTGGCCACAGTGACAGTGTGGTGGGGACAGCTCCCTGTCCATTGACATCCTCCTGCCCCTCATCCCTGATGTATCAGGATTCAGTACTGAGCACCTGGGGTCATGATGACTGGGCTGTTCCATCCTTCGGGGTCTGGGGACCCCACCCCAAATCATAGCACCCCAGCCTCAGAGATCTCCACCTGATCCCCAGCGCTGAGGTTGGGAAGCCTTCTCTTCCTGCTGGCTGGGGGCACCCAGGCAAGCCTCCTCTGGGTCCCACACCATGGTTCTCTGGCCCCCATGCCCCTACTGTCAGGCCAGGCTCCCAGATCTCCCTAGGGACACGTGGGGAGTCAGTTGTCCTAGGACAACTGGTGGCCCAGAGGGGAGGAGTGGACGTGGGGCTAGAGCAGCCAGAGTGGACTTTCTCACCCCTGGGCCCACTCTGATGGCTCCTCAGCCTCTCCTGACACACGAGGCCCAGAGCTCCACCCCTGGGGCCGCTCCTCTCTTTACGACGCTCCTCACCACTGACAACCTCCGGATTCACCCTGATGACAGGCTTGTCCACTTTGGCCACTGTGTTCTCAGCTCCCAGGTCTGGGCCAGGCCCATAGTAGGTCCTGACCACTATGATGGACTGACCACTGCATAGAGGAAGCCCCTCCCTCAAGGCCACACCCCAGGAGGCTCATACCCCTCCTACCTCCTGGGCTGGGGCTGGGTAACGGGCTCAGAGACCCTAGGAGCAGAAGGCAGAGACAGGCCCCTGATCAGACCCCATCCCACTCCAGTCCCAGTCCCAGCTCTCGTCACCCCTGCCCTCCCCTCTCCCCTTGTAAATGCTGTGGCTCCTTGGGAGCTCTTTGGCCAAATACTGACCCCATGCAAGGACCCTGTTGTCCTATGACCCATCTATGACCTCAGGCTGCTTTGACCTGGGGGTGGGGGGACAGGCTTGTGACCTTCAACATGAGGATGGCTGGGGAGAGGCTGTGCTGAGCTCTGGTCAGGGGCTCAGTGGACCCTGATAGCTCCTCACTCTGATTCCCCAGATCCCGGCCCAGGGACTGTGCTGGGGAGCATCATGGGGGGGATGTGACACTCCGCTGGGAAGTGGCCACTGTGGGTCAGCTTGAGGGTCTTCAATAAAGACAACGACTAGCAGCAGCAGGAATACGGGGGCTCCCTCTCCACCCACTGTCGGTGCTGACCACTGACCACTGCTAGACTGAACGATTCACCTGGCTGCCTTCTTGGACAGTGCCTGGGCCAGGGCAGGAGACCCGGGGTCCAGTCTGCACCAAAGGAGGCAGGGGAAGGACCCTGGCTCTGAGCCGCTGGAATCATTCCTGCTGCTTGGACACCCGTCCCCACCCTCCCAACCTCCTTGAGAAGCTACTGGTTCTCTCTCCCTGGGACATGGTGGGGCTGCAGAAATACAGTGTTCAACCTGGACATGTGAAGCTCTGGAGATAATCTCAACCACAAGTTCACCTGGAGCCTGTCTGCCATGGGGGATGCAGACCTTGCCCTGCTGAGACCGGAGGTCCCTGTGACAATTTCTGAGCATGTCAGCCCATCACTCTGGCTCCGGATCCACTGATGCTCATCTCAGGAGTGAAGGGCTGGGGGACTGCTGGGGCACCTGTGAGACACAGGAAGTTCAGGGGACCTGGAGGTTACACAAGTGAGAGGACACAGGTGGGGCAAGTACAGGCCACTTAGCCTCAGCTGGTGGAGGGGGACAAGCCTGGGTCACAGATGGGCCGGCAAGACCACTGGCCCCAGCCTACCCCAGGGAGGCATCTTAAGAAGTTCTTATCTAAATCCTGACAACATCCCTGGTGGTGGTGGGTCACTTTCTTGTCCCCACCATCCAGGACAGTCTGGACTATTGTCTGCTGCTGACGGGGCCACATCAATTCAAACTAATTAAGATTGACTTAAGTGGAAAATTCACTTCCCCAATCCCACAAGCTATACACACTGGACAGCTTGCTGGGCTGGCCCATGACCCTCAGGCCGTGCTCATGTGTCTCTCCACCAGTGGCTTCTCCCTGGCAGCAGCAGCCCTAGTGGACAGTGAGGATCTAGAACATTCTCATCTTCACAGAAAGCCCTGTTGGCCAGCACTGGCTGATTCCAGTTAAATCCAGTGGCTTCTCACTGCCCAAGTTTAGGATCGTTTGTTCAGTCAAGGGAAGAGTGGGGAGTGGGGGAGGAGAAGGGAGAGGAGGAGGAGGAGGGAGACCTAGAGAGACGGGCCTTCTGGACTTGGGCGACATGTTGGCATGGTCAGCCGTCACTGGTCTCAGGGGGAAGGGAAGCCTTCATCCTGCATATGCTTCGTGCTGCCCACTTCCTGTGGCCATAAGATAAAGAGGCTCAGGAGGTCCCTGGAGTAGAGAGCTGGGGTTCTTGGCCTAGTAAGGGTACCACCCCCTCCCAGACACTATGGGGCTCCCAGCCATTCCCTCGCTGAGCCCAGGGCCAAGTCCCAGCTCCCCCTGTATGCCCCTCCTCTGCAGACGCTGCTGCTGCTGTCTCAAACCTTATTCTTCTTGGGGAGCTCCATCACTGGGAACCCAGGAGATTCCTGACCCCATGTGACTCTTTCCTTTCCCCAGAGGCTCCTGACAGCTCTCTCTAGGATCCTTCCCAGGTTGAGGGGAGCTGCCCACCTGTGCACAGCCAGCTCCTTTTGCAGCTCTGGGAAGGCCCAGTGTGGGGGGCAGGGCTGGTGGGCATGACTAGGGGCCACAGTGCCCCCCAGTGGAAGTGGCCATGGCAGGTAAGCCTGAAAGTCTATAGTTATCACTAGGGCTCCTGGGTGCTCATCTGCAGGGGCTCCTGGATCCACCTTGGACCCTTTAGCCCCAGGATCAGCCCCACTCACTGGTGGGCTGATATAAGCTTCAAGACATCCCAGATCCTGCAGTCAGCTGTGTCAGGAACTGGCTCCACCCATCAGTGGTCTGACACCAGCTCTGGGACCCCTGGGCCCTGCAGCCAGACCCTAGGACATAGCTATGCCCACCAGTGGGCCAGAACTAGCCCCAGGATCTGAATTTACCTACAGGTGGGCAGGTGCCAGCTCCAGAAACTCCTGGACTTCAACCCTGCCCAGAAGTGAGTCAGCACCAGCCCTGAGGTCCTATGGGGTTCTGCAGCCAGCCACCTCATGATCCAGCCCTGACAACCAGTGGCCAGCATCCTCTGTACAAGGCAGGACCTGGCAACCAACTGGACAGGGAGACAGCCACATCTAGCAGATCACCCACAGCAGTCAGCTCACCACAACCAAAGGACTCATGCAGCCCATATAGAGGACATCCCTAGAGCATATAGCTCTGGTGACCAGAGGGGAGTATGCTGTTGGGATACATAGAACTTCTCTCAAAAAAGATCAGTTCTTCAAAGTTGGGAAACATGATCAATCTACCAAATACACAGAAATTAAAACAGCAATTTAGGGAAAATGAGGTGAAAAAGGAACATGTTCCAAATGAAAGAATGAGATAAAACCCCAGAAGAAGAACTAAGAGAAGCAGAGATAGGCAATTTACCCAAAAAAGAGTTTGGAGTAATGATTGTGAAAATGCTCAAAGAACTTGGGAGAAGAATGGATGCACAAAATGAGAAGTTAGAAGTTAAAGAGTTAGAAACTATCAATGACCAAACAGAGCTAAAGAATACAATAACTGAAATGAAAACTACACTAGGAGAAATTCACAGTAGATTAAATGATGCAGAGGAATGGATCAGTGAGCTGGAAGACAGTATTGGAAATCAGTGATGCTGAACAGAAGAAAAAAGAATGAAAAGAAAATGAGGACAGTTTGAGAGACCTCTGGGGCAACATCAAGCACACTAATATTTGCATTATAGGGGTCCCAGAAGGAGAAGACAGAGAAAGGAGCTGTGAACATAACTGAAGACATAATAGCTAAAAACTCCCCCCAACCTGGGAAAGAAAACAGTCACCCAGGTCTGGGAATCACAGAGAGTCCCAAACAGGATTAAGTCAAAGAGGATCATACCAAGACACAGTGTAATTAAAATGGCAAAAATTAGAGATAAAGAGAATATTAAAAGCAGCAAGGGAAAAGCAACAAGTCTTGTACAGGGGAACACCTGTGAAACAATCAGCTGACTTTCCAGCAGAATCTCTCTAGATCAGAAGGGAGTAGCATGATACATTCCAAGTGAGGGAAGAGAAAAGCCTGCAACCAAGGATACTCTACCTGGCAAGGCGCTCATTCAGGTTTAACAGAGATTCAGTTTTATGGACAAGCAAAGGCTGAAAGAGTTTGGCACCACCAAACCTGTTTTACAAGCAATGTTAAAGGAAGTGAAGAAGAAAAAAAGAGAAGAAGAAGAAGAAGAAGAAGGAGGAGGAGGAGGAGGAGGAGGAGGAGGAGGAGGAGGAGGAGGAGGAGGAGGAGGAGGAGGAGGAGGAGGAGGAGGAGGAGGAGGAGGAGGAGGAGGAGGAGGAGGAGGAGGAGGAGGAGGAGGAGGAGGAGGAGGAGGAGGAGGAGGAGGAGAAGGAGAAGGAGAAGGAGAAGGAGAAGAAGAAGAAGAAGAAGAAGAAGAAGAAGAAGAAGAAGAAGAAGAAAAAGACCACAATTAGAAACAAGAAAATTACAAAATGAAAATCTCACTGGTAAAAGCAAATATACAATAAAGGTAGGAAGTCACCCACACACAAAGCTAGTAGGGAGATTAAAAGACAAAAGCAGTAAAATTATCTATAATCACTTAGCAGTTAAGGGATACACAAAACAACCAGATGTAAATGTGATGTCAAAAAGAGTAATCATGTGAGGAAGAGAGTACAAATGCAGGGTTGTTAAAATGCATTTGAAATTCAGAGTTAGCAACTTAAAACAATCATGTATAAATATATAGGTTGCTATAAAAAAAAAACCCTCATGGGAACCACAATCCCAAAATCCATAATAGATATACACACAAGAAAAAGGAATCCACATATAACACAAAAGATAGTCATCAAATCACAAGAGAACACAAGATAGGAACAACAACAAAAAGACCTACAAGAACTACCCCCAAACAATGAACAAAATGGCAATAAGAACATACATAATTACTTTAAATGTAAATGGACTAAATGCTTCACTCAAAAGACAGAGTGACTAAATGAATACAAAACCAAGACCCATATATATATGCTGCCTATAGGAGACTAACTTTAGATCTAAAGACACATACAGACTGAAAATGAAGGATCAGAAAAAGTTATTAAATGCAAATGGAAAAAGACAGGGGAGCAACACCTATATCAGACAAAGTAGACTTTAAAACAAAGACTGTTACAAGAGACAAAGGAGGACATTTCATTGATGGTCAAAAGGGTCAATCCAAGAAGGTATAATAATTATAAATACATATGCACCCAATATAGGAGAACCTAAATACATAAAGCAAATATTAACAGACACAAGGAGAGAGCTTGAGAGTAACACAGTAATAATAGGGGACTTTAATACCCCATTTACATCGATGAACAGATCATCCAGACAGAAAATCAATAAGGAAAAATTGGCCTTAAATGACATATTAGTCCAAATGGACTTAATATACATAGTAAATCCTATGCAAAAAGCAGAATACATATTATTTTCAAGTGCACATGGAACATTCTCCAAGATAGATCACATGCTAGGCCACAAAACAGAGTGTGGCAAATCTAAGAAAATTGAATCACATCAAGCATCTTTTCCGACCACAAGGCTATGAGACAAGAAATCAACAAGAAAACTTAAAAAAAAAAACCCAGAAATATGTGGGGGCTAAACAGCATGCTATTACCAACCAAGAGGTCACTGAAGAAATCAAAGAGGAAATAAAAGTACCTGGAGAAAAATGAAAACAAAAGCACAATGATCCAAAATCTATGGGGTGCAGCCAAAGCAGGTCTAAGAGGGAAGTTCATAGTGATACAAGTGTACCTCAGGAACAAGAAAAATTTCAAATGGCCTAAACTTATACCTAAAAGGAACTAAAAAAAGAACAAACAAAACCCAAAAGTTAGAAGGAAAGAAATCATAAAGAAATAAATGAAATAGAGACTGACAAAAAGATCCGTGAAACTAAGAGCTGACTCTCTGAAAAGATGAACAAAATTGATAAACCTTTAACCAGACTCATCAAGGAAAAAAAGGACCCAAACCAATGAAATCTGAAATGAAAAAAGAAGTTAGAACCAACACTACAGAAATACAAAGGACCATAAGAGACTGCTATGAACAACTATATGCCAATAAAAGGGACAACCTAGAAGAAATGGACAAATTCCTAGAAATGTATGATATGAGACAGAACCAGGAAGACACAGAAAATATGAACAGACCAATTAACAGTAATGAAATTGAATCAGTAATAAAATATTCCTGAGAAACAAAATTCCAGGACCAAATGACTTCACAGGTGAATTCTATCAGACATTTAGAGAAGAGTTAACACTTATCCTTCTCAAACTATTCCAAAAAATTGCACAGAAAGGAATGCTTCTGAACTCATTCTGAGCAGCATCACCCTGATATCAAAATCAAAGCTATCACACACACACACACACACACACACACACACACACACACACACACACACACACACACACACAAAGTTGTAGGAACAGGCCAATACCACAGATGAACACAGATGCAAAAATTCCCAACAAAATTTTACTTAACTGAGTCCAACAGTACGTTAGAAGGATCATATACCATGATCAAGTGGGATTTATTTCAGGGATGCAAAGATGGTTCAATATCTGCAAATCAGTGTGATATGACACATTAACAAATTCAAGGAAAAATTATGTGATCATCTCTATAGATGCAGAAAAATATTTGAAAAAATCAAAATCCATTTATGATAAAAAAAACTCTTCAGAAAGTGGGTCTAGAGGGAACATACCTTAACATAAAGGCCGTATATGACAAGCTCACAACTAACATCATACTCAATGGTGAAAAGCTGAAAACATTTCCTCTAAGATCAGAAACAAGACAAAGATGCCCACTCTTGCCACTTTTATTCAACATAGTATTAGAAGTTCTAATCACAGCAATCAGACAAGAAAAATAAAAGGAACCCAAATTGTAAAGGAAGAAGTAAAACTGTCACTGTTTGTAGATGACGATACTATACACAGAAAATCCTAAAGATGCCACCAAAAAACTAGAGCTCATCAGTGAATTCTGGTAAAGTTGCAGGATACAAAATTAATATCCAGAAGTGTGCAGCATTTCTATACACTAACTATCAGAAAGAAATTAAGGAAACAATGGATTTACAATTACGTCAAAAAGAATTAGATACCTAGGAAAAGACTTATCTAGCGAGGTAAAAAGTCCTGTGCTCTGAATATTGTAAGACACTGATCAAAGAAATTGAAGACAATGCAAACAGATGGGGAGATATACTGTGTTCATGGATTGGAAGAATTATTGTTAAAATGACCATGCTACCCAAGGCAACCTATAGGTTCAATGCAATCCCTTTCAAAATACCAATTGCATTTTTCACAGAACTAGAACAAATAATTCTACAATTTGTTTGGAAGACACAAAAGACCTGAAACAGCCAAAACAATCATAAGAACAGAACTGGAGGTATCACACTCCTTGACTTCAGAATTTACCACTATGTTGCAGTCATCAAAACTGTATGGTACTGGCACAAAAACAGACAGGTGGCTCAGTGTAACAGAACAGAGAGCCCAGAAGTAAACTCACACATTTACAGTCAATTAATCTATGACAAAGGAAGCAAGACTATACCATAGGAAAGAGACATTCTCGTCAGTAAGTGGTGCTGGGAAAACTGGACAGCTACATGTAAAAGAATGAAATCAGAACATTGTCTTAACACCATATACAAAAATAAACTCAGGATGGATTAAAGACCTAAATGTAAGACCAGAAACAACAAAACTCCTAGAAGGGAACACAGGCAGAACACATACATCATAGACATATTTTTTGGATCCATCTCTTAAAGCAAAGGAAATAAAAGCAAAAAACAAAAAAAGAGAGACAGAGAGAGACCTAATTAAACTTAAAAGCTTTTGCACAGCAAAGGAGACCATTGGCAAAATTAAAACAAATCTAGTGAGTGGGAGAAAATTTTCCAAAAGGCGTGACCAGCAAGGAGTTAATATTCAAAATACATAAGCAGCTAATAGAACTCAACATCAGAAAAACAACCCAATTAAAACATGGGCAGAATGGAGGGGGAAGGGTATAGCTCAGTGGTAGAGTGCATGCCTAGTATGCATGAGGTCCCGGGTTCAATCCCCAGTACCTCCATTAAAAAATAAATAAATACACTTAATTATACCCCCCCCCACACACACAAAAGAAGGTTAAAGAAAAGAATTTTTAAAAATTAAAAAAAAATAGGCAGAAGACCTGAATAGACAAAGAGGAAATGCAGATGGCAAACAGGCACATGAAAACATGCTCAATATCATGAATCATCAGGGAATGCAAATCAGATCCTCAATGAGGTATCACCTCATACCTGTTAGAATGCCATCATCAAAAAGAACACAAATAACAAATGTTGGCAAGGATGTGGAGAAAAGGGAACCCTTGTACACTGTTGGTGGGAATGTAAATTAGTCTAGCCACCGGTCAAAAACAGTATAGAGGTTTCTCAAAACAAAACAAAACAAAAAAACAGCAACTAAATATAGAACTACCAAGTGACCCAGCAATTCTTCTCCTGGGTATATATCTAGGAAAAAAAACCCCCAAACACCAATTCGAAAAGATGCATGCACCCTAATGTTCATAGTAGCATTATTTACACTTGCCAAGATATGGAAGCAACCCTGTGTCCATCAACAGGTGAATGGGTAAAGAAGTGATATATATACACAATGGAATACTACTTAGCCACTAAAAATGAAACTTTGCCATTTGCAGCAACATGGATGGACTTGGAGAGTATTTTGCTAAGTGAGTAAGTCAGATAGAGAAAGACAAATACTGTATGGTATCACTTATATGTGGAATCAAAAAAATACAACAAACTAGTGAATATAACAAAAAGGAAACAGACTCCCAGATATAGAGAACAAACTAGTGGTGACCAGTGGGGAGAAGGAGAGGGGGAGGGGTGAGATAGTAGGGGATTAAGAGGTACAAACTACCATGTATAAAATAAATAAGCTACAAGGGATCTATTGTACAGCACAGGGAATACAGCCAACATTTTATAATAACTGAATGGAGTATAACCTTTAAAATTGTGAATTACTATGTTGTGTGCCTGAAACCAACACTGTAATTTAATGGTACCTCAATGCAAAAAGATGAACAATGGCTTCAGGGTGTGGCGTGTTAAGTGGCATTACAGGGATAGGTTCAAGTGACAATGGAGGCACTGAAGTAGAACCAGTCTCCTGGAAGTAGTAAGAAAAACGCTCCAAAGAGGAGATGCCTGACTGTTTTCCAAGGAGAGAAAGGGTGTCCCTTGATGGGCATCCCTTGATGGGCGTGACGAGAGATTCCAGCGTGTGGAGGTGGGCACAGGTGCCAGCGGGCATGTGCCTGCAGCGCCAGCCTGAGGCCAGGTCTGTGGGGCACCAGGCGGAGGGGTCAGCAGGTGCCAGACAAGAGCAGACGGAGCCTATTTGTGGGTGTGTGTGAACCCAAACTCCGTCTGGGAGACACCTCGGGCACAGGTGCACACATCCATGTCTCTCCCGCCCCTGCCAACTCTAAGGAGTCATCCAGAGTGTGACAACTTCCTCCTGCCCCTCCACCCTCCACCCTCGCGACCTCAGCCCTGCCTGATGCTGAGACATCCGGGAGGATGGCCATGGTCTCCCCAGCTCTGGCTTTGACATACACGAACAGGAGCAGATCACAGCTGAACACCACGAACCAGGCAACCTTCCCAATCCTTGACTAAGTTTTCTAGGGAGAGTCTTGTAAATGCATCTTTTGTTACTGACGTGGGGTATTTGATTTCACCATTTTCATTAACCCCCGCGGTAAATACTGAGCCTGAATTTCTGCTCCCAGAGCTCCCTTTCAGCTGCCTCATATTTGCAAACAAGCACAGGCTAGGTTGTTCCTTTAAACTTGCTCATCCATCAAAATAAAGGCAGAAACCCTCGCACGTTTTTAAGTTAAAAAATACACTTCTAAAAAAAACTACTGGGTCAAAGAAATGTCGTAATGCAAGTTACAAAACATTTAGAATCACCAACAGCAAAAGTACCATCTACTGACAGTCACGGGGAGACATGTGCTGAAGGGAAAAACCAGTCACCCTCAGGTTTAGTGAAAATAATCAAGAATGCAACGTTTGAGTCAAGAAGTGAGAAAAAACACCAGGGGACTCAAAAGAAAGCATAAGGAATAGAGTAAAAGATAATTAAAGGAATAAATTAAGAGGTGATTTATGATAAAACAGGTGACATAGGTAAATAAACTGTAATAGAGCTAAAAGTTCCTTGAATCTAATGAAACAGGCACAGCTCTGGCTGGACTGATTAGGCAGGAAGAAGATGCACAAATGATCAGTGATAAAACGGGAAACACAGCTCGGAGAGGGCAGGGAGTTTTACAGGTCACACGAGATTAGCATAAACAACAATAAACAAGTTGGTTGGGTGACTTGGACCATTTTTAGCCAAGTATAATGCAAGAAAACTGACTCGAGAAAAGGGAAACCCGAAAAGATCCGTAAATCATTAAGGAATAATGGCATAAGGGAAATTGAAACCTTTCCCAGAAATCAAACAAGTGAAAACACCTGTCCCTCACAGTTTCACGGGAGAACTGTATTAAAGTGTCAAGGACCGTAATCCCCACTTAACACGGAGTTCTTCCAGAGAAATAGAATAAGAGGAAAATTTCCCAGCAAGTTTTATTGTTACAACCTAGAGAGCAAAACCGCACACACAGAGTCCAGGAAAGTTTCATGCCAATTTCCACTGTGAACAAAGATTAAAAAAATCCAAAATAAAATACTAACAACTGACTCCAACCATATGTATAAAAAAAACCACAATAAAACTGAATAGCGTCTAAATGTGGGTGGTTTAAAACAAGGAAAAAAAAATCTATGGGTACAATTTACCACATGAACAGAATAGAGATAAATGGACAACCAGGTGATAAGCTCAGTAGATAAGGAAGAAGCGTTTGATTCTTTGGGTTGATAAATTCAGGGCTCTTGGTGAAGCTGGGTGAGGGGGACTTCCTCAGCTCAATAACCCACAGCAAACGTTCGGCTCAGTGGTGAGCTCAGGAGGGCCCTCCTTTAATGAGGGAGGGAAAGGTGGGGGTGCCCAGCACAGCCCAGGTCATCCCTGACAGCACAAAAGCAAACAGCAACTCTCCCAGGGTGTGGAGATCAGAATGGAAGAAACAAAGTTGCCAGGGCAGATGGTACTCTGCGCTGAATTCAGTGTCTTCTAGATCCCACTAGAGTGAATACGAGGCCAGGAAAGCAGCTATGTACAAGATCAGGGGAAGAGCAGTACACTAAAGATCAGCTGTGCTTCCAGACACTGGCGTGATCGACCAGAAGGAGCATCAATGAGATGGCACCACCAATAACTATAAATCACCTGGACAGAAATCTACAAACCACCCGCAAGATTTTACAGAGGATGTCAGCAGTTGAACTAAAGGACATAAACTAAATAAGTGGATGGAGGTGTCATGGCCTGACATCGTAAAGATGTCAAGTCTTGTAAATTCACAACAGTTCCAACAGGAATACTAAATACATTCGGGGAGCACTGTTAGCAAACCGGATTCGTGTGCCCGATGAGCAGTAAGCTCAACGCTGAGATGTGGAGGTTCGCAGCCCAGGAGAAAGGATTTATGAGACAGCCGCTCAAGGAGACGGGAACACAGCTCAAACCTGCCTCCCTGATGGTGAGGGGCTGGGAAACTTATGGGATAAAGAAGTAGGGTGGTCCGGGCATGAGGAGCGTGGGGAAAGGTGATTGGAGAGAAGAAAAAGATGACACAATTGATGTTCTGAGCAGGTGCAACTCAACTACAGGCTTCTTCATGAGGCTGCACATTTGGAAAATGGGGGCTTTGCCTGTTCTGAGGGTGGAGTTTTGGGACCTCTGACATCAAAAGGTCACTTACTTAGGCCCTAATGGAGGGCCTGTGTCCTAACTAGTCTTAACCAGCTGGAGCTCCAACTGGACACAGCTGACTCCAAGTTCCTGGAAAACAACTCAGGCAAATAGCTTATTATTTAGGCCCTGTTTGTGGCAACAATGAAAGGACCTTGGATCAGTGAAGGCAGGTAACGGGTGTAGTGGATCCACCTGAAGAGTGCCCTCGGTTTCTGCAAGACAAGCTAATTTTTAAGTTTTGATGACAGGTCTGTGGGAGTAAAAGTTTATCATTAAACTCTTTGATGATTAAAAAGAGAATGAACCTTGGGGTTACAAGGCCCAATGGTATTTGACAACAAACTCCTTGAGTGGAATACGTTTTGTTGACATGTGATGGAAGAAATTTTCACATATTGAGGTATGAGGAAGTTCTTCTGGCTTATACATGAATAAACTTGAATTTTGTGCCAACTAAAACAGCCTGTTTGTGGCCTGTCAAACAGACATTGTACATCTGCCTTAATCATTAAGTAAAGGGTGTGCTGACCAGAAGTAAAGATTGTCCATTTTATGGGCAGAAGACCCAAACAAACATTTCTCCAATGAAGACGTACAAATGGCCAATAGGCCCATGAAAAAATGCTCAATATTGCCAAGTATCAGAGAAATGTAAGTCAAAACTACAATGAGAATGGCCATCATCAAAAAGTCCATAAATGATAAATGCTGGAGAGGGTGTGGAGAAAAGGGAGCCCTTCCACACTGTTGGTGGGAATATAATTTGGTGCAGCCACTATGGAAAACAGTATGGAGACTCCTTAAAGAAAACCTGAAAATAAACTTAACATATAATCCAGAAATTCCACTCCTGGGCATATGTCCAGAAAAAAATTCTACTTGGAAAAGATGCATGTCCCCCAATGTTCATAGCAGCACTATTGATAATAGCCAAGACATGGAGGAATCTAAATGTCCATCAACAGATGAATGGATAAAGATGTTGTGGTATATTTATACAATAGAATACTACTCAGACATAAAAAAGGAATGAAATAATGCCATTTGCAGCAACATAGATGGACCTAGAGATTATCATACTAAGTGAAGTAAGTCAGACAGAGAAAGACAAATATCATATGATATCATTTATATGTGGAATCTTAAAAAGATTATACAAATGACTTATTTACAAAACAGAAACAGACTGACAGACATAGGAAGCAAACTAATGGTTACCAAAGGAGAAGTGGGTGGAGGGAGGGATGAATTAGGAATTTGGGATTGCCAGATACACACTATTATATGTAAAATAGATAAACAACAAGGTCCTACTGTATAGCACAGGGAATGATATTTGACACTTTGTAATGGCATATAGTAAAAAAGAATATGAAAAGGAATACATATATGTATAAATGAACCACTATGCTGGACACCCAAAATTAATACAACATTGTAACTCAACTATACTTCAATTTAAAAAGAGAATGTCCATTTTAGCAATAAAGATTAAATGCCCCCCTCCCTGGGATGCCAATGCTGGTCCTCCTTCCACTAAGACCCCCTTCCCAGGTGTCAAGGCCGTACTGATTTGCTGTGTACGTGCTGATCTGTTTTTTTTTTTTTTTTGAAACTTAAGAGAATGTTACCCTGACTTTCTCTGTTCTGACATTCTCTGTTCTGACATTCTCTGTTCTGACAAGATATAAAGCTGTGCTGAAAACCATGCTTCACCAGAGCAGTTCCACAGAGTTACTTGAGATGATTAAGACCAAGTTGCCTTCTTGGCAGACAGCTCTCTTGGTCATGAGCCAAAAGAAAAAAATTCTTAATAAAGTTCAGATGTGCACAGTTGCTTGTAAGAGTTCTTAAATTTTAATGAATTGAGTCAGGGGTGTCTGTGATAAGTAAATTCTAACTACTGAGGTTGTAATATCCCATCTCAAGGTTATGTGGCTCTCACAAAAATATTTATTTTCAAAATTGTATTTGTTCCTATGTTTATCAAAGAAAATTGCTTTTGTTCATTGAAAGCTATAAACAATATTTGTCATTGGAAATCAAATTTATGCACTGGCTTGTGAAAATGAAACTACTGTCTTCATTGATCCTACATAATTAACTAACTGTGAAAGTGAAATAAACACAGTGATTCTGTCAGATTTAAGTTAAAACACAACAGGAAATCTCATCTCTTAGATAGCAATAGCCAAGGCAGTTTTGAGGAAAAAAGTCACGAGGAAGGGGCCCTGCCCTCCAGAAACTGAGACTAATTATGTCATTGGTCCAGGGATAGAGAAATACCCTGATGGAATAAAAGTAGAGGCCTCAGAGGCAAATCTCTGCATGCATAAGGTCCTGGCATCTCAGAACTGGCATTACAAATCAGAGAGGTGGGTGACTAGCTGTGCGGTAAAAACAAAAGTGGATCACAAAATTCACACCATTCATAAAAATAAATTCCAGTTATATTAAAAATGAGAAAGAAACACAAATATTTAGAAAAAATATAAAATATCTCTTAGTGTCCATAATATATAAAGAGCCTCAAGTATTCAATAAAAACAATAGCCCAGTAGTAAGTGAGTAAAGGCTCTTTCAGAGGGAATGGTGAATGGTGGGCTTATCACTTGGAATCTCCTAAGATACCATCCTGTCCTGCGGAGGCCTGGATCATAAAACATGGGGTTTCTGAGACTACTTAATACCCAAGTCTCTGAATGTGAATCAGGGTCCATCACCTCTACTCATGGAGTAAGATTTGGCAGCCGTGAGTGAGGTGTAATACCTCCTCATGCTGTGGTTGTGGCTGCCGGCAGGCCCGATGGGGCCATACTGGCCTTTCTGCAGCATCCAGTCCAGGTGTGGTAGGCTGGTAGGCCCAACAGCTGCTCACTCAGGTCATCATTGAGAATCTGCTGGAACTGCAGTCACAGGCTGAGCAGGAGGATCTGCTTTGACAGGGACCCCGGCATTCACTTGACCCACCCCAGGTGTCGTTCCTGGAGGCTCTGCTTCCAGCCCACTGCAATTTCCCAAAGGTGCATTAAAGAACCTAATACCTTCTCTCAAACAGTGAGTCTGGGTCCTGTATCTTGCCAAGCCTTTCTTGGTCCAGATGCCTGCAAGCTGTTCCCAGAGGGGACCGAATGCACCTCTGGAAGGATGCTGGACCCACCTGCACTCAGAGAGACACGGGGGACGTCAGCCCCTAGTCAGTACCCACAAGAACTTTTCATCACGATAACTTTCAAAGACACAGAAAAATTGAAAGAATTTTATAGTAAGTTCCCTGCACCCAACCCCCTAGATGCTCCAGGACATTTTTTAATGAGATATGATTCACATGCTATAAAATTCACCATTTAAAAGTGCACAATTCAGCATTTTCAGTGTATTCCCAGGACTGTGCCACCATCAACACGGTCCAGTTCCAGGACATTTTCCTCAAGCCCATTGGCCATCATCTGCCTCCTCTGCTCCCTGCCCTGACAACCACGGTTCACCTTCTGGCTCCCTGGATTTGCCTCTTCTGGACATTCTGTATAAACAGAGTCACACACTGTGCGGCCCCTTGTGTCTGGCTTACCTCACTGAGCATGATGCTTACAATGAACATTTACCTTATAAAGCTTCTTGCTGAAGCCCTTTTGTGGAAGCTGGCCTCCACTTCCTGAGCATCCAGTGGTTCTGAGGGGCCCTTTCTGGGGAATGTTTGTCAGGCCCGCTCCTCTGTCTGTTTCTGTCCTACAGGAATCTGTTGAATTCCCTTGTCTGTGGCCGCCTCTCTGCCGTTTGCCTGGGTTCAGGAAGGAGAAGTTACATATTCCCCTGCTTTTCAGGCCGTCATTGAGGGCGGGAGGTCTGGTCTGGGGTCTCTGGGCCTTGATGCACTGCCTACTCCAAGCCATGTTCTCCTATGTCTCAGGCCACAGAGGAGTCACCCAGAACAACCCCAGGCTGGCGAGCATCACCAGGGGCTTAGCATCCCCCAGGGGCAGGGGCATGGCAGGTCAGCCTGAAGGTCTACAGTTGTCACTGGGCCTCCTGGGTGCATGTCTGTGGGCTGGTCCCATATCCACCCTCAATGGGTGTTGCCCACTCCATTTCCCAGTGAATCATGTGGCAGACCCACCAGTGGATGGATGGTAGGGGCGAATGTGCAGAGACTGGGATGGACTGGGGCTGCAACAAACCAAGCCCCTCTGGGTGGCCTGGGATCTGCCCACATCCCCTCCCCCGGCAAGTCACTGACTAATCAGCCTACCAGGTCCACGCCGGGAACATGTATCTCCTTCCAGCCTCTCCCAGCTTCTGGTGGCTGTTGGCAGCCCTTGGCTTGTGGCCACACCCCTGAAGTCTCTGCCTCCGTCTTCACTTGGTCCCTCCTCTGTGTCTGAAGGGCGGACAAAAGCTTTGGGGGACACTCTGCAACCTAGTACACCCAGTGTGTCTGTTTATGGAATCTGTGATGTTGCTTTCACTTGCCAAAAATGGAAAGGAAACCAGTGAAAGAGCAGAGCTGTAATGAATAATTTCTAAAGCAGGAGACGGTGTGTGTGTGTGTGTGTGTGTTAGAACAAAGAAGACCCTCATCGAGGCAGAAAAGGGCAGCTGAAAAAGGTGTGCTGTTGTTTTACTGCGTCCTCTTCTGCTCCAACTAGTCTGCGTAGGTCTGGTTTTGTCGCTGGGAACCCTGATTGAAACAAAAGTAAGAAACAAAAGCATCATTATTCGAAGGTAATGATTCTCCATGTCCAGGGATTCTCCAGACAAGTCATTAGAACTAATCAGAGAGCACGAGCTTACAAGGTGGATGTGCAGAAATCAGTCCCGTTCCTCCCATCAGTAGCATTTTTAAAAAGATGACATTACAAAGCTGTAATGTACACAGAGATAAATTTGGTGAACATTGGATAAGATCTTTATGTGAGAAATTATAGCGTGAGAGTTCCAGGCAAGATGGCAGAGTGGTAGGACCATGAGCTCACCTCTCCTCATGACTACAATGAACCCACAACTGAATGCTAAACAACCACTGAAAAAAGACTGGAACCTAGCAAAAAAGAGCTTCTGCAACTGGAAACATAAAGAGGGAACCACAGCAGGACAGTAGGAGGGGGTGTGCTTGCGATATAATTGGGCCCTATACTCCCGGAGTGGGCGACCCACAGCTGAAGATTTGTTAAGTTGCAGAGGCCCTCCCACAGGAGTGAGAGCTCTAAGCCCCATCTCAGGCTCCCCAGCTCGGGTCCTGGCACTGGGAAGAGAAGGAGACCCCAAGACATCTGGTTTTGAAGGCCAGGGGGGCTTGGCTCTGGAAGCCCCATGGGACTGGGGGAAATAGAGACTCCATTTGCTTGAGAAACATACACGGAAACTCACGTGCACCAGGTTCAAGGGCAAGAAGCAGTGATTTCATAGGAACCTGGGCCAGACCTGCCTGCTGGATTTGGAGGGTCTCCTGGGGATGTGGAGGATGGCTGTGGTTCACTCAGGGGACATAAAACTGGTGGCGGGACATTCCGGGAATGTTCATCTACATGAGCTTTCCTGGAGGCTGACACCTTGATTGGATCATTAGCACCAAGACCCAGCCCCACCCAACAGCTGTAGGGAAGACTCAGGCCAAACAATATACAGGGTGGGAACACAGCCACACCCATCGTCAGACTTCCTAAGCCACAAAGGCCTCTAGACACGGCCCTACCCACCAGAGGTCCAGGACCAAGCTCCACCCAGCAGTGGGCAGGCACTGGCTCCTCCTGCCAGGAAACCTGCATAAGCCTCTAGTCCAGCCTCACCCACCAGGGGGAAGATACCAGAAATAAGAAAACAACAATCCCAAAGCCTGTGGAAAGAATCAACAAACACATAGAAAGATAGACAATATGAGGCAGCAAAGGAATATCTCACAGGCCAAGGCACAAGATAAAATCCCAGAAGAAATAAGTGATGAGGAGATAGGTAATTTATCTGAGAGTTTTAAGTAATGATGGTGAAGATGTTCAGAGAACTCAAGAGGAGTATAGATGCACAGAGTAAAGTTTTTAGCAAATAGTTGGAAAACATAAAGAACACCCAAACAGAGTTGAAGAGTAAAACCACTGAAATGAACAATACACTAGAAGGAACCAAGAACAGACTAAATTAGACAGAAGAACGGATCAGTGAGCTAGAAGACAGACTAGTGGAAATCACTACTTCAGAACAGAAAAAAGAAAAAAGAATAAAAAGAAATGAGGATAGTTTAAGAGAGCTCTGGGACAACATGAAGCGCACTAATGTTCACATTATAGGGGTCCCAGAAAGAGGAGAGAGAGAGAAAGTACCTGAGAAAATTTTTGGAGAGGTAATAACCGAAAACATCCCCAACCTGGGAAAGGAAATAGTCACCCAAGTCCTGGAAGCGCAGAGAGTACCACACAGAATCAACCCAAAGAGGAGCACACCAAGCCACATAGTCATCAAATTGACAACAATTAAGGATAGGGAGAAAATACTAAAATTAGCAAGCGAAAAGCAACAAACAACATACAAGGGAACTCCCAGAAGGTTATCAGCTGATTTTTCAGCAGAAACTCTACAGGCCAGAGGGGAGTGGCACGATATATATAAAGTGATGCAAGGCGGAAACTTACAACCAAGAATACTCTATCCAGCAAGGTTCTCATTCAGACTTGATGGAGAAATCAAAATCTCCACAGGTAAACAAAAGCTAAAAGATTTCAGCACCACCAAACCAGCTTTACAACAAAAGTTAAAGGACCTTCTCTAGTCATCAAACCATAGGAAAAAAGAAGAAAAAGAAGAAAGAGAGAGAAAAAAGAGACCTACAAAAGATTGCTTTGGCTGTTCGGGGTCTTTTGTGGTTCCTTATAAATTTTGGAATTGTTCTAGTTCTGTGAGGAATGTCGCGAGTATTTTGATGGGGGTTGCGTTGGATCTGTGGATTGCTTTGGGTAGTGTGGCCATTTTGATAGTGTTGATTCTTCCAATACAAGAAATCTTTCCATTTCTTTGTGTTATTTCGGTTTTCAGAGTATAGGTAACCTTGGTTAGGTTTATTTCTAGGTGTTTTGTTGTTTTTGATGTAATGGAAATGTCTCTGCCAGTTATAAAATTCTGGTTTTGGAAGTGAAAAAAATAAGTGAATGAAGGGCTGCAAATGGCAAAATATCTTTCATTTTTATGGGTGAGTTGTATTCCATTATATATATATATATATACACACACACACACACATATACTGCATCTCCATTATCTACTCAGCTATTGATGTGTACTTAGGATGCTTCCATATCTTGGCAATGATAAATAATGCTGCTGTTAATAGGGTGTATGTATCTTTTTGAGTTAATTCTTATTTTGTGGTTGGCTTTATGCCTTTGATAACTATGTAAGTTTAAAAAGCTAAATCTCTAAATGTTCTTAGAAACAATGAGCAGTAATACATGTAAATTTTAAAAATATATGTGCAGTGAAAAAAAAAATCTATCAAGCCATGAAAGACGTAAGAAACTTAAAAAGACATATTACTAAATGAAAGAAGCCAGTCTGAAAAGGCTACAAACTGTACGAGTCCAACCAAATGACATTCTGGAAAAGGCACAGCTACAGAAACAATAAAAAGATCATGGTTTCCAGGGGTTTGGGGAGAGGTGGGGAGGGAGGCATGAATAGATAGAGCACAAGGGATTTCTAGGGCAATGAAATTATTCTGTATGATACTATAGTGGTGGCTACATGTCATTATGCATTTGTCAAACCCATAGAATGTACAACACCAAGAGTGAACCCTAATGTAAACCATGGACTTTGGTTGATAATAACGTGTCCATGTTGGTTCATCGATGTACCAAATATGCCACACTGATGAGGGATGTTGAGGGTAGGGGAGTATCTGTGTGTGGGTGGGGAGGGCTGTGTGGGACCTCTGTATTTTCTGCTCAATTCTGCTGTAAACCTGAAACTGCTCTAAAAAATAGTCTATCCAAAAAAAAAGAAGAATTAAAAAAGTCTTTATGTGAGAAATTATAGTGCAATTAACAAAGGTCATAAAAGGTGGCCCAAATATATGAAGGAAATATGTGATGTTCAGGGATGAGAAAATGCGAAGTTAGAAGGATGTTCATTTCCCCCCAACTAATCTACAATCCAATTTAGTTTTGGTCAATATCTCATCAAGGTTTTCACAGCAGTTGAAGAGCTGATCCAAAGACATAAAGAAGAGTAAATAGCCAAGACCCATCAAGAAATTTTAGAGGAAGAATAAGGAAGAGATTCCAGAATATGAAGACTTGACTCAGAAGCTGGAATAACTGATCAGGGATGGACAAAGGGGACAGAGGGACAGAGGAGAGGCATGGGCACAGATGCTGGTGTCCACGCATGGAAACCAGGTGTTGCATGTCTGTGGGAGACACTCCGATGCCCAGAGGGCACGGGGGCTTTACACCTTGTGCTCTTGAATGTGTGTGTTGCTGCTGGGGTGCATGGCCCCCTCCTTCAGTCCCACACATGAGGGCTGGGAGCCACGGATAGCAAGTGCCGGCAGGGGTCCAGCGGGGAAGTTCCATCTTATATGGGTTACTGACCATGCATATTGTATAAACTCACACCAACTTAGTCAACTTCCAATATAAAACATTAAGATAGTAATGAAGTCTTCCTTCCTAATTACTGATGAGAGATTCAGCCACCAGTGGGTTGCTTTAAATCCCAGCCTGGTCATCTGGGTCAGTCTGTTTCTTCAGCTGGAAAATGGGGACAGAAGCTGCGTCTTTGCTGTCTTTAAATAAGTAGGTTAACGAGTGATCGCGTGAATTGGTGGATGAGTGAAAATCTGAATGGATGGAAGGGTACACGGACAGTCAGATAATGGGTGGATGAAGGAGAACTGGAGGGAGGGTGGGAGGGACAGACCACAATGGTTCAGTGGTCTCAGCCTGAGCAGTGTTTTGGACTCAGACACACTTGACTGAGCATCGTTGACAATTAGGTGGGACAGATATGCATGCCAGAGTGTTTATCCCATAATGATGAAAACCACAGTTTTCATTGGAAACCACCAAAATGTCTGTCTGAGAAGAACTGGTTACGTAGGTTACCCCAAATCCATACAACTGAACACAGTGCACCATTAACAAGGATGCATTTCTCTATGGATGGGCAGTGGTGAGGGGAACGGGTGTTCACAGCAGCAGCACTACACAGCCCCCTCTTATGAATGTGTGTGTGCATGCGGGTGTGCGTGTGTGTGTGTGGTGACCACGGGTGTCCAGACTGGTTTCCGCTGGTAGGAAGTTACAGACAATTTCAACTTAAAAAAAATTCTTTTGTAGCCTGAATCTTTTGCATTATATTCAAAATTTAAAAAACTACTTTCCTGTTGGAATAAAGGAAAATTCTCTATTGTTTGAAAGCATCAAAGTGGATTTTAAGCTCCTCACAAAATAGTTGTTTATAATGGGCAGCATCTCCATCACAACGGCCTTGGGAAGCAGTCTTCCCGAGGGGAAGTGCAGTGGTCCTCACTACTGGGGAGGGCCTGGGAAGCAGCAGGGACGCCGGCGGGCAGGAGAGCTGGCGGCAGGAAGAGCTGCCATGTGATGCTGAGAAGATTCGATCCAGTGCAAAATCCAGATCCTTTGCAAGGACTCCCAGAAACACATGGGGAGGACTTCCCAGTTCTTGCCAAAGCATCAAAGCCAGGAAGCTTGAGTTTATGGCTAATGTAGTTCTATTTGTACCCAAAGGACCTTCTTCCCTCCAGGTCTTAGTGACGTTGAGCTCTCTGCGCCCTTTCCAGACACCAGTGTCCGAGTTGGGACCCTCTACCCAGTTGGGACCCTCTTCCCAGTCCTTTGAGACAACCAAGCACTTTTGTAACACCAGCACCAGGCAGCCACATCCTTGACCTGATGACATCCTTGAGCCTGGCATCCTGGCTGCAGGCTTGGACTTATCATTGGCCAGTTTCTTCTGGTCTCAGTCCTTCCTCTGATCCTATCACTGAATGCCCTCCTGGTGGTGTGGTCCTGACCCTATCGAGGCAGCCAGGTATTCTGTCCCTGGGCCTGGCTGCTTAACAGCCAAATCAAGGACCATGAGGGAGCTGCGGTCTGAGGTTGACCCTCTGAGATTAGGGACCCCATCCCCATAGTCAGCACAGAAGGCAGGACACAGGGTGTTTCTTTTGTGAAGTCAGTGCTATTCATGCCCCCAGTGTCACTCCCCCTGCTGTGGTGGCAGTCTTGGGTGTGGGCACCAGGCCAGAGGCAGGAGGCTGTGAGGAGGTGGAGCCCTGCCAGCCTGCGTGCAGATGCTGGAAGCAAAGGGTCTCAGCCACAGCTGGAACATTCCGAGCCTTGGCCTCATAGGCCAGGGTGCAGTGTCCAGACGCCTGTTCCTCGGTTCCACAAGTGTGGCTGTCCACATTCTGCTGTCTTCAGTGTAGGGCTCTTCAAGAACCAGGGACCCAGGTTTCTCCCACAAGCCTGTATCTTGAAGGCCCTTGGGCTCATCCTTTCCCTTCCAATACCCTCTGCCCATGGCCCTGGGCAACCTGGTATGAACCTGTCCCCACTGGAGGTGGCTCCAGGTTCAGGCATGCCATCTCCCCAGTCACCTTCCCCCGGGTTCCTGAGGCACAATGGCCCTGAGCCACTCTGAGTCATTGTCACCAGTGACCATGGAGGCGACTGTGAGCTTGGAACCCAGGAGACAGGAGTCCTGAGCAGGGCTGGGGAATCTCCTTCCTGAGTCATCGATGGGAGAGTGAGGCACAGCTCATCCCTGAGCAGTAGAAGAGGCACCCGAGGGGTGAGGGGCATGGAGGCCTGGGGGCTGGTGGACAGGGAACCTCGGGACCCATCCTGGGTGGGGAAGGTCCTTCCAAGGCCCCTACATTAAAAAACACCTGAAGATACCCTGATAGGCCAGGCCAACACTAAGGGGAGCGAGGTTGTGTCTGCACACCTGAGCAGGAGGGGAGAAGTCAGCTGGGGCAGGGGTGTGGAGGGAGCATGGTCTCCAGGTCTGGGTGCTGGTGGCCAGCTTGGGGCTCCCAGGGCTGCAGGTACCCAGCTGTGCACCTCCAGCAGGAGAGTGTCCCCAAGCCCTGATGTGCAGAGGGCTGAGCTGGGGCCAATGCCCTTCTAGCCTGGGAAGGGGAGAGTGAGGACCTTGGTGTCAGCTCCCCTCTGGGGCCACAGCCCCCAGCTCTGGCCTCCTGCCCCAGAGTTTGCCACATGATACTATGGGTGGTTCCAAAGGGAATTCACCCAAGTCAGAAGATTAAATCTATCCATCTACTTATCCATCCATCCAGTCACTGCACCCATCCACCCATCCACCCACTTGTCCATACGCTTCTCTTGTGAGACAGGGTCTGTTCTCTGGATTAAGCAGTTGCCTTGTGAATGTGACCCAGGATATGATGTGAATCTCTCTTCATCTCTGGGGACATGTTTGCTCACCTGGGTATCATTCAGGTGAGAGCTGCTGACCCTCCTGGGCTGGGAATGAGTTCTAGAAGCCTGGGCAACATCCAGGAAGAAACACCCCTTAGGCAGCTGCCTGTGGGGCTGGAGGTGGGTGGACAAGGAACCAGGGAGGTGTCTCAACAGAGATAAAGCTTGGACAGGGGGGCACGGCTGGGGGTGGGGAGGGGATGCAGGGAAGAAGATCCAAGAAGAGGGAAGAAGAGGTCAAATGTGAGTGTGTTTCTGGGGCTGCCCCAGAGCAGGCACCAGAGCCGCCTTGGCTGAGCTGCTGGGCGCTGGCAGACATGACCCTCCTGGGGGACTCGGCCTGCACCTCTTCTCACCCCCTCGGCAGGGGTGGGAGGCAGCCGGCCCCAGGGACAGGTCACACCCCTTCCCAGTCTTGCTCACCATCCAAACTAACGCTGGCCTGAGCTTCATGAGGACTGTTTTTGCCTTGTGTTTCTGTAAATTCTCCTGGGTCTAGGAATCTAGCAGAACTAGAAAGACTTTTGCATCAATGAATGAATGAAAGAATGAATGAATGAATGAGTTTCTAAGGGCGAGTAGGAATGGCTGATTCCTCCCTCACGGGTGAGAAGCTGTGTAGAAATGCACCAGCAAAAAGCAAGTTCCCTGGCACATGTCCACCGCACTTTTTAAAGGGCATATGGCAAGTCCTGGCAAGACGGCCCAGCAAGGCCCGCACTCCAGGTACAGCTGAAGCCTGGATGGAGGGGTGCCCGCAGAGCTGCTCTGGGTGGGGACAACACCCTCACCACGCCGATCAGGCTGGGGCCTCTGCCTCTGCTCTAAGCCCCTCCGACCACTCCTCCACCAATGATCCCAACCATCCGCCCACAGGAGGCTGAAGGGGAGTGACTGGCCAAGGGGCCCAGAGATGAGAGGCTCCAGTGTCGTGGGTGCCCGCCGGAGTCAACAGGGACACTGCTCCTGGGCCAGGTGGCTCCCGGGACTCCTGTCCTTCCCCCTCCGGTTTGCTTGGCTCCTGAGCCAGGCGGATGCTTAAGGTCACGCACAGCCTGGGATTCTTGCCTGAGTTCCTGCTTGCTTCCCTGGAGCCTGATCCTTGGGTGAAGTCCCTCCCTCATGTGGCTGTGTCCCTGGGCTGCAACAGGGGGCAGGGCAGCCAGGCCATCTTCCCAGGGGAGGGCAGGAAGAGGGGACAGAGCTGGGCTGGGAGCCCCTCCAGCCGCAGCCCAGGCCTCAGGAAGCTCGGACACGAGGGGCAGAGGTGAGGACAGGGCCCGGGACACTGAACAGAAGCCAAGAGTCTTAAGGGGAGGAAGCTCAAGGCACCTGGGGCAGCGACTTATACTCAGGGGACCCTGTGGTCACTCCTGGCAGAGGGGTTAGTTCTCAGGCCCGATGGGAGCTAAACCCAGAACAGGAGAGACTGACCCCTGTTGCCCAGGGCCGGGGCACACTGGGCATTGGAGGTGCCCCAGCTAGGAGGCAAGGCTGGAGGGAGCAGCCCTAGGAGAGGGCCCTGGCCCGGGCTTCACCAGACTGCTCTCAGCCTGCGGCAGGGCCCACATGGCAGGGCAGGGGTGGTGAGAGTGTCCCTGGGCTCACTGGGAATCAGCCAATCACCCTGGTGGCTGCCAGCACCCGGGGCACCCAATCCCTGTGCCCCATACCCATCTGCCTGCTCGAACCCCACCCTGACATTCCCTGAAGGGCTTCCAGTCCTCCAGGTGTGGCCTCCACCCTAGGAGCCAGTGGCTTTCTTCCTGCCCCAGGACCTCTGTGTGACAGGGAAGGGGTGGGAGGCCAAGGGGGCAGGCCTGGGTGACGTGGCGCCAGAGCACAAGGAGTACCTGGAGTCTGTGTGGGGCCCTGGGCAGACGTGTCTCCAGGTGAGGGTCCCTGGAGGGTGGGAGGTGCTGGCCTCCACCTGCACCTCCTGCCCTGGTCACCCACTGTGGGCATTCCTGGGACTGGGGTACAGTGGGCCCCCACAGGTGTGTCACTGGGAGAAAGCTGTCTCTGAGCCAGGTTCTTGTTTCTCCAGCAGCCCTGGGTTTTCCCACATGGGGGACACAAGCAAAGGCATCTCCCCCCCAGCCCTGGGCAGCAGCCGCGGCTGTGGCCATGGCCATGGCCATGGGGGAAGGTCAGAAGGCTGCTCCTGCTGTTCCCAGATGCTGGGGCTCAGCATCCTCCACTCTCCCTCTGCCCACGGATGTGGCTCCCTCTGCTGCTCCTTGTGCTTCCTGTCCTGGGAGAGAGGGGTGAATCCCAGGGCAGGCCATCTGGCTGCCTGAGAACCCAGGCCCCAGCCCGCTGGACAGTCTGGGGCCCCTCTGTGCTGGGCATTCCCAGCCAGGATGCAGGGGTCCTGCCGCACCCATCCCCCTCGCTCTAAGGTCCAACCTGGGCCCTCAAATTGCCCTGGCTTTTTCTGCCCAGCTCAATCCCCTGGAGGCAGGTGTAGGATCACATCCAACCCAAGCTGCTCTGGGAGCGTTGTAACCTGCACTCGGTGGGTCTGCGTGAGAATCGTCACAGTCCTGTGCCTTGTATAACTTTCAAAGTCCTTCCCCAAAGTAGTTCATTTGTGCACAGCTCAAGAGCAAACCAAGACCCAGAACAGGGACCAAGGCTTTCTAACCCCCCACGTGCCAGAAACTTTCCCGGGCCTTCTCTCACCTACATCTTAGAACAACAGGCGGGGGGACCCTGCCTCTCATCCCGGCAAGGGGACTGACGCCTCTCTGCTCTCCAACCCAGGAGCAACCCGCCACCCACAGGGCCCTCTTACATCTAAAATAATTGAAATTAAATAAAATACAAATTTTAGTAGCACAAGCACATTTCAGGTACAGAGCCTGCCCATCACCATGGGAATTTCCACTGGGCAGCTGTCTGCGGTTCAGAAAGTTGGCCACAGGGGACAGAGTCTATAGGTGGAGGTGGGAGGGGAGACAACCCCGGGGCCTCACCCCTGAGCCCCAGTTTCTACAGAGGGGGCCAGTGGGAGGGGGCGTCACTGGGCTGGCTGGTGACCCTCCGGCCATTCCTACCCGTCTCTCCACCAGTGAATGGCTCTGTCCCCGAGGCCCACATCGTTGGGGGCACAGTGGCATCCCCCCGGCAGAGGCCCTGGCAGGTCAGCCTGAGAGAGCAGGGCCTGCATGTCTGCGAAGGCAGCCTCATCAGCCACCAGTGGGTCCTGACCGCTGCTCACTGCATCTCCAGGTGAGTCCTGCTTCCCTCGCTTTGAGAGGCCCAGGCTGCTAGAGCGAAGAGACAGTACCGGACCCCTGACCCCCACAGGACTCACCATCCTTTACAGGCCTTGGCGGGTGGCTCAGATTCCCACCAGCTGGCATCACTCCAGCACCTGGTTCTCAGACACTGGCATTTTCTTCAAACCATGAAAGAAAACATATTTTAATGATTTGACAATATGCAAAAGAAGGAATTTTTTTCCATTTTTAAAAATTGTGGTTAAATACACGTAACATATAATTTACCATCTCAACCATTTCTAAGTGTACAGGTCAGTGGTAATAAATACCTCCACGCTGTTGTGCAGCCATCACCACCATAAATCTCCATAGCTCTTTTCATCTTGTAAAACTGAAATGCTCCTGGGACACATTAACTCCCCATCTTCCTTCCCCAGCCCTTGGTGACCATCATTCCACCTCTGTCTCTGGGGACCTCATAGAAATGGAATCATATAGTATTTGTCCTTTCATGTCTGGCTTCTTTCACATGGTATAACGTCCTCCAGGCTGAACCATGTTGTGGCACGCATCAGAATCCCCCGCCTTTTTTTAATGGAGGTACTGGGGATTGAACCCAGGATCTCATGCATGCAAAGTATGCGCTCTACCACTGAGTTATACCCCTACCCCCCAGAATTTCCTTCTGAATAATATTCCACTATATGGATGGACCATGTTTGTGTGTGTGTGTGTGGGGGGTGGGTAACTTGATTGATTGACTTTAATGGAGGAATTGGGGCTTGAATCCAGGATCTCATGCATGATAAGCAGGTGCTCTACCACTGAGCTATACCCACCCTCCGAATTTCCTTCCTTTTTAAGGCTGAATAATATTCCACCATATGGCTGGACCATGTTTTTTATGTGGGGGCGGGTAACGACTGACTGATGTATTGATTTTAATGGAGGTTCTGGGGATTGACCTCATGCATGCCAAGCACATACTCTACCACTGAGCTATACCTTCCCCCGACTCCAGTCTTTGGGAGACCCCTTCCCATCCCTGTCCCATGTCAACTTCCTATCTGCCTGAAGTCTCAGCTCAGCTGTCCTCTGATGCTGGGAGGGGGCCTCCTGATACGGCTCCCCCACTCAGCTCGCCTGACTCGTGCCTGCTCTCTCTGGTCCAACATGGGCTATCTGCCTCTCCCTGCTGCCCAGATCGTGCCTCTCTGTCTCCACATGGTGTCATTGTGCACCTGCTGGCCTCCCTGCCCAATGTCCAGTACTGAAGCCACCTGCCACCCACTGCTGGCCTTGCCCTCTGCCACCAGGCGGCAGCTCCCTTGCTGTCCATCTGGCCTGGGAAATGCAGGGCTGAGTCCATTCTGTCCCCCAGCAACAGAGGCCCCATTTCATGGATGAATTGTCTTACCAAGTGGGCCGGATGTTTACACTGGAGTCTTCTCCCCAGCCAGCCTGGGTTTCTTAGGGACCAGGATGGAGTGGCCAGCCCTGTGTTCCCCAAGCCTAGATCTGACCCAGTTGGCTATGGCTGAGCAGGGTCCTGTGGGACTGAAGAAAGCTCCCAGCTGCAGGGCCCTCTCCCAGCAGGAGCCAGTTGGGGTGGAGCCAATGCCACCAGACTCACCATCCTCATGGCCCACTGTGTCTCTTCCTGCTTCTCATACAGCTCAGTGAATCTGCAGGACCTGACTGTCCAGCTGGGAGAGTCTGTCCTGCACACCAGCCTCCGGAGCTCTGTCTCTGCAGCCACCATCAGCAGCGTCTGGCACCCCTCCTTCAACAGGAACTCACTCCAGGGTGGTGGCGTAGTCCTGGTGAAGCTGGCGTGGCCCGTGCCTTTCTCCTGCACCATCAGACCCATCCCTCTGGCCTCGCTGGGCTCCAGCTTCCCCGAGGGCACCCTCTGCTGGGTGACCGGCTGGGGGGACATCAGGCAGAATGGTGGGTGAGGGGTAAGGGGCTGGGGCCGGAGGCAGCTGCCCAGAGGTGAAGCAGAATGCACTGCCCTGGGAACAATGAGTCACCCCCAGCCTCTCTGCCCCGACCCCATCCCCTGGGGCCTGGCCCAGGCCTCATCCTGCACCACCATCTTTGCTCAGGCAGCTGCCTCGCTGACTGCACGGTGTGCCACTGCTTACCCCGGGAAGGAGCCTGTCCAGCTGCTGCCCTGAGCAGGCTTGGCCACTCACCTAACTGGTGGTCCCCAAGGGCCTCTTCTGCCACCCTGACTGTCCACCCCACCCACAGTGGCCCTGCTGGAGCCCCACAGGCTGCAGGAGGTAGATGTGCACATCACTGGCCTGCAGAGATGTCACAGGTTCTGTCACTCAGAGCCCATCACCAAGGAGATGATGTGTGCTGGCTACTTCCAGGGCCAGAAGAGCTTCTGCGAGGTCAGTCCCTCTGGCTGGCACTCTGGTCCTGATCCTCCATGGGGCCTGGGGAGTCACTGGACCCCTCTGGACCTCAGTATCTCAAGGACAATGGAGTGAGGACGTAGAGCTCTGATCATAGGGAATCTGTGATGTGCCTCCATCATGCTTACCAAGGACCCCCAGGTCCCTCTCTAACCTTAAGTGACCCCACAAGGCAGGCAGGATCCTGGACTTGGGGTGGGGGGGTCCTCTGTCTTATCTCTGCGATAGAACAGTGTCTGGTTTGGAGCTGAAGCTTGATGAGTATTTAGTATAAGACTGAGTCCAGAGTCATCCTGACAATAAAAAGCCAGGAAACTCAGGCTCTGACTGTCAAGGAGATATGAGCAGGTGCTACAGAGATAGAGGAATGGAGTCCAGGCTCAAAGAGGCCACATGACTTGCAAGGGTGACAACATGCATCGGAAGCAGTGCTCAGGCTTTGGAATAATAATAATAAAGTGACTGTATCTCAGCTCTGCTGTATCCTAGGCTGTGTGACCTTCAGCAAGGTGCTTGACCTTTCTGAGCCTCAAAGGCCTCAACTATTAAAAACAAAAAGAAGGCAGATAGAGCTGATGTCCAGGGCTGCCAGGAGGAACAAATCAAGGATGGAGACCTGGCCCGACTACTCTGCCTGGTTACCTGGAGCCCCAAAGAGCTTGCCCTGTGCGTCCTCCCCCTGCCTCTAGCATTCAGCGCTCTCGGTCCCCATGCTCCCTGACTTCACCCTCAGTCTGAGAGCTCCCATCCCCTGAGCCCCACTGCCTGTTTGTTATTCTTGCTTCTTTCAGGGTGACTATGGAGGGCCCCTGGTCTGCCAGCTCCAGGACAAGCGCTGGGTGCAGGGGGCAGTGGTGAGCTTCAGCAGGGGCTGTGCAGAGCCCAGATTCCCTGGGGGTGTACACCAGGGTCTCTGCCTACCAGCCTTGGATCCAGCGCCACATACTTCTGCCGGGATACTTTCACGGGGGCTGACCCCCTCCCTGGGGCTCTGTCTGCCATTCTTGCATCATCTCTCCCAAGTTGCCCGTTTCTGTATGTATCTTCCTCCCTCTGCCTTGCTGTCCCTGCCTCTCCCACTCCACACCCTGACTCCCATGTGGCCAGCGGACGCTGGAGCCCATGGCCTGGCTTTAGCAGAAAGATGGCCAAGGCATGTGGGTGGTTTGACTTGCACCTGTTCAAGGCAAAGAGCTGGACCAGGATGGAAACACAAGCTGGGAGAGGGGCTGTCCCTGGGGGCTGTCAGCAACCATCCCCAAACACTAAAAGCTTAGTAAACCTGTTCCCCTGGCCTGTTCATCTGAGCCATCAGGGAGGGACTGCAGGACCACTTATCCTAAGCAGAGACCCCCAGAGGTGTACTGGATACCCATGGTCTGGGGTGGGGGTGTGCGGTGGGGGTGGGGGATGTAGAGGGTGCCAGCTCTCAAAGCAGAGCCCTAATGCTCCCCCTAGGCAGGGAAAGCTACGTAATTGGCAGGGTCCCTTGTTAAAAAGGAAGGAAACGACTTTTTTCCCCATTCTTTTGGAGTTTCCCACGGGTTTTTAATTTGCTATTTAAGGTCTGGCTCCCGTGGGCATGCGGACACCCGCAGAGTGAGCAGAGACGCTCCCGGGCAGGGTGCAGCTGGGCAAGTAGGGAAGAAGGCCTGTCCTCGCCTAGCTCCACCGTCCCCCACCCACCCCCGTCCCACGTGGCGCACCTCCCGGCTCTCCTCAGTCCTCGACCTCACCCGCAGCTGCCCCGGTGGCCCGCGCGGCCCACTCGTGCCCTAGAGGCCAAATCGGATGCTCGGCCCGACGCTCCGCCAGCCGCTGGGGGTCTGCGCCCGGACTCCGGGCGCGGCTCGGACACAGCATCCCTCGAACCTGCGGAACCGGCGCCCAACTAAGGCGCGCGGGGCATCCAGCGGTGCTGGGTCGCACAGCGGTCGCTCCTGATTGGCCGGCAGGCTCTGCGCCCTCGCGCCCGTGTCCTCTCTTTGGCAGCCGGGAGAGGAGGGCGGCCCCGATTGGCTGCCGCACCCGGTGCGCGCTCAGTCCCCGCCCCGGACCTACCACGCGGCAGTCCCCAGGTGGGCTTCGCCCCGCACAGCCCTTAATCCCGCGAGCCCCGCTGGGAAGAGGGTCTCGGCCCCGGTTCTCGCCTATCCTCCCGCCAGGCACAGGATAGGAAGAGGATCCGAGGGGACATTCCACAGTCCTGGAAATGAGGACGGAGGGCTTTAGCTCCTGGGTCCAGACAAGACCAAGAGGGGCCTGGAGTGGGGTCTTGTGGCCTTGGAGTCAGGAGGAGTGGAACTTGGAGTTGGAACCGCGAGGCTGCGCCTGCCTCCTGTGCAGGTGTGGGAAGGCCTCTCCCCTCCTTGGAAGAATCTAGGGTCATTGTTGAAAGCCTGCTGGAATCCCCCAGTACCTCCCTTTAGAAAACACACACTTACATATTTAAAATTTGCCAATTTTAAGTTTACTGTTAAATGAATCGAACGAAAGTATCCAGTCATGTAACCACCACCATAACTGAGTTATACAATATTTCCACCATCCCCTCAACGGTCCCTCCTGTCCCTTTGCAATCATTCCCCTCCCCACACACCAACCAGGGAGGGGGTGGGAAACTCCTGGGAGGGAGAGTGGGAGGGAAGAGAGAGGAGCTGAGGGCCAGGTTCCACTGGTGGGTCCGACCTGTTCCTTCTGCACACCTGGCAGGAGGACATGTCACCTCCAGTTGTCCCCATGTGGACACTATCCCCTGGCAGCAAGTGACAGACTCAGGGGTGCACAGTCAGACCACAGCAGGGCCAGGTGTCCCGGCTGCAAAGCTTTTTCTCCCCAACTAGACTGGGTTGGAGTTAGAGCCACCCCTTCCAAGAAGCCCTCCTTGGTTACTGTGGAGCACACTGCCTCCTCTTTGTCTTTCAGGACCCTGGTCTTTGGGGTTCCTCAGGAGGGTCCCAGTCAAGATTGAGCCCAATGGAGACAGCTCCTGCCCCCAGGACTGGAGTCTGTGCCAACATGCGCTCCCCAAGGTCCCTGTCCCCCAGCCTGTCTCTGGGTCCTGTGGTCTCCAACACAGATCAGACAGACATGGCACCAGCTGCCCGGCCTGTGGCAGCCCCTTCCTGTCTTCTGTCCTGCCAGGGCCTGATGACTGAGCTGATTAGGGTCCCTGGGAGGGGCTGGGACATCCACCCCAGCTCCTTGCCCGGGTCCTAGGCCCAGGCTAGGGGGTCTCTCACAGACCCTCTAGGTCAGTACCCCTCTCTTAGGTTGAGGAGACTGAGGCACAGCAGGGCGACCTGGTGGTCCACCAGGACATGGCTTCTGGGTGGGGGTGGGGTGAGGGCAGGGCCCAGACTTGCCTCCTTCCTGTCAGCACCCGGCTGCAACTCAAAAGTGCGTGTTCCACATTTGACCTGATGACAAATAAGGACGACAGGGTACCACCTCTGTGTGCAGGGCCTGCACCGACCCTATGAGGACTTCACACTTGTGAAGGTGGCCTCACGGGAGGGAACCTGCCCCGGTCAGCTGGGCATGTGGGGGGAATGGTGAGGGGAGCAGGGTCAGAGCCCAGGCCACCTGTACCAGTGTAGGGTATGGGAGCAAGTCTGGAAAGACTCAAGTCCTCTGACTCTGGTACCCACCTCCCTCCCCCAGTACCCAACCCTTGTCCTCCCATACCACCCCTCCCCCACACCCCCATCCCCTGAGCCTTTCCCCATGAAATACCCCTCCTTCTACACTCCACCTCGCCCAAGGTCAAATTATACAGGCTTAAGAATGTTCCAGAAGTTGTTTCCCTAATAATGGACAGTGATGCCCCCTGTGGAATGGGGGAAAGAGGAATGAGGAATGAGGGTGGATTTCTATGTATCTTCTCAAAAACGTCTCTCCTCAAGTTTTTACAGCAAGAGTGTGCTATGTTTGTAATTTAAAATGATTCTAGGGAGTAGGATTATAGCTCAGTGGTAGAGTGTGTGCTTAGCATGCATGAGGTCCTGGGTTCAATCCTCAGTACCTCCATTAAAAAACAAACAAACAAATAAACTTTAAAATGATTCTAGATTAAGACGGAAAGTGAGAAACTCAGTCATTGCCCTAATATGTAGCTTCAAATCAGAGTTGCAAGTTGATGAAGAGCCAGGGCCCTGGTCTCCGTTTCTCTGGGAGGTGGACCCCTGGGGCCCCTCTGTCCCCTTCTCTCAGTGGGGCTGCAGGGGCAGAAGTCTGTGGGGCTGGGGATAGACTTGGAAACACGAAGGAGGCTCCTGCCTCACTTGTTCTGGAGACTCATCTGACACAGAAATCAGTTCAGGAGGATTAGCTTCAAAGTATGTCTGTGCGTGAGGATGCACGCATGTGTGTGCATGTGTCTCTGCACGTGTGTGCAACAATTTAGATCTTCAGTGTGTAAACACAAACACCTCCAACTTTAAAAATCAAACAAAACAATTTTCAGCAACCATGTAAGACAAAGTGTCAATGCATTAATTTAGTCTGAAACCTCAAATGATGAAAAGAAATCCAGAACTCCAGTAACCTCATTGCTAAGGAGAGACAGAGTTGCCAGAGGAAATGATCTACTAGACAAACACAGGGAATGAGATAAATGCAATTTGCAAAATGAAACAGCAAAAGGATGCTATTCATTATAAGAATTGCAAATATTGAATATATATTATGCTTTCCCCCACAATGTAGCATATGATACATTTATTTTATTATGTCTTGTATATCACATTTATTATACTATATATTCTGTATCATGTTTACAGTATTGCACTTTGACATGGTCTATTATATCTCACATTGTATCAAGGTATTGGATTCAGAGAAAACCAGAGACAGGCTGACGTTAAAGTGGCAAAGACACATTTTCTTCAGGACTGTTGTAACTGGGGAAAAGAGACTCCAGTACAGAACTGGCCTCTATTCTGAACAGAGCAGGGACAAGTGGGGATTTATAGCCAAGGAGCAAGGGGTTGGTGGATGGAGAATTTCTAAGAGTAACTGTCTCACCAGTTCTGGGGGAATTCTGGTTAAACCAACAAAAGAGTTTCCTGCTGACGCAGCCCAGGGAGATAAAACCTAGGACAGGGGGTGAGGGATTTTGATCAGATAGCAAGTGTGACCAGGTACCAAGGGCAGAGGGTTCTTTCTAAATTGACTCAGCAGGGTTCTGGGTAAAACTGAACTTAACGAGGAGGGTACAGATGGGCCCAGGAGAAGGTTCAGAAGCCTAAATAAAGTTTGGCCAAGCAAAGAATATGTGTCGTTGGTCAGTGATGTAGGGAGCACTGTGATAGATAGGTGGGAGGAGAAAGGGAAACAGCCCTTCTGGAAATAATGTATCATTGCCATGGCGGTGGAGGGGGGGGCGGTTCTCTGGGAACCTTCTCTAGAACACAATCTCCAATAAGGAGGCAGTGCTAGGAGTACATATAGCAATAGCAGCACTATGCATTAGCAGGAACAGGAACTAGCAGACATTTCCAAAAAAACCCCAAAAAACCCACATTGGGCGATATGGGACACAGGTGTGTCTGCAAGGTGAGATGTGTGTGTGTGTGGTGGGGCAGCCCTCTGGGGACCTAGATCTGACAATAGCAGATCATTAATGTGTGTTCTATATGACACAAGCCAGTGTGCTGAAAAGTCGGCCCTGGGCACAAGGGGCAGGGCCTGGGGGCCATCCCCATAGCAAGGCCTGGTGCTCAGGGGCCGTGCCCTGGACCCCTTTCCTCTCCCTCAGTGACACCTGCAACCAGAAACACAGCGACCTCCAAGTTTGCTTTCCATGCTCTTTAATGAGGATTAGTCCCTACTGCCTGCACCCAGGGCCAGGCAGGGAGGGGCTCAGGGCAGGGAGAGGCTCCGGGAAGGATGGGACCTCAGGGCAGGTGGATGGAGAAGGTGGGGGAAGGGTACCACCTGGCAGGAAGCAGTGGTGTGGGGATAGGACAGGGCTGGTTTCTCCACTACTCAGGTGGCAGCCACTAGGACTGGGCTCAGGGCTTCCTGGGGACATACTGGTGGATCCAGTCCAAGTAGTGGGTGACACGGGTATAGATGCCTGGCCGATTGTGCCGAGCACAGCCTTTGCGCTTGCTGACCACGCCTGCCTGCAGCCAGGTACAGTTCACCCTGCAGACCAGGGGCCCTCCAGAGTCGCCCTGGGAGGGAAAGGGGAGGTCAGCAGTGTATATGAGGCCCCAGAGTGTTGGGGCTGCAGGGGGAGACGTGGCCCACCTTGCAGGAGTCCCTCTTGCTGTTCCCAGCACACAGCATGTTGTCCTGGACAATTGGGATGTTGTCTGCTGTGTACAGGCCAGTGTGGTATTTCATGTCACAAATGCTGTTTTCCACAATGGGGACCTTCACTTGCCTCAGGGGAAATGGAGGTGGCAGGGGATCTGGGGGTGAGAAGAGAGGAAGAATGCAGCATCAGAAGGGAGGAAATAGCCGTTCTGAGCCAGCCCATTGGGATCCTGTTCTCCAAAGAGAACCCAGAATCTTGGTTATGTGTGTGACCCATCCCTGGTCACCCAAGTCCTCCAGCTGTCCCCAATGCTCACGTTCACTGTCCAAGTTGCCCCAGCCTATCACCCAGCACTGGGACCCTGGACGGAAGGTCTCTGAGGCAGGGGGCAGGGGGACCGGATGGACATGGCTGGAGATGTTCACAGGGTCTTTGAGCTCCATCAGGGCGATGTCCGCCCCATTCTCAGCTGTGTAGTAGTTGGGGTGGGGGATGATCCGGCTGACGGGCAGCAGCCTGTCCTGGTAGTAGAGGTGCTGCTCCCGCAGCTGCACCCTGAACCTTGTGGGGTCCTCCATTTTCCTGGGGAGAGAGGCACCTACTCAGGGGCTGAGCAGCCTCTGAGACACCCAGGAGTGTGGCTGGAGCCCCAGGCCCACCCCCAGGCCCGCCCCCACATGCCAGGACTCGGGGAGACTCACGGTCCGATGCAGTGTGCTGCGGTCAGCACCCACTTGGGGTGGATCAGGGAGCCCCCGCAGATGTGTTGCCAGTACTGCTTGAAGAGTCTCAGGCTCACCTGCCAGGGCCACCTGCTCCCAGGGGCCTCATGCCCCCCTACGATGCCTGCTCGCTCCAAGGCCTGACCTGGGGCTGGGGAAGGAAGCACCTTCAGGACAGGACCCAGCCTGGCCACTGGGCTCAGGTCTCCCCTGTGCCAGCACAACCCTGGGCTTCTCTGAACCCACCCACCCAAGGCCGGGCCTGTGCGGGGTTGGGGTGAGGGGACCGAGATGAATGAGCCCGGGATCAGGACTCACCAGGGGCCGAGTGGACCAGGCTCACCAGGAGGGGCAGTGCCAGCACCAGTAGACTGGGCATCTGGAAGGAGCAAGGAGGGGCAGCAGGAGCGTGGCTGAGGGTCTCCAGGGTGGAGGGTGCAGCTAGAGGCGGGGTCACCCGGGGATCAGGGGGTCAGACCAGGCTAGGGGTCTGGGTTCTCAGTGCTCCAGATCTGAGGTGCGGACACCCTGCTCCACAGTGTCACCCAGATGTCGGGGTCCTGGTAGGGGGTCCTCACCTTGGCCTGTCCCTGCTGCTGTTTCCCCAGCCGGGCTTCCCCCACCCATTTATCCTTACAGAGCAAGACAGGGTCGGAGGAGGGGTGCTGGCCCTCCAATCCAGAGTGGAGGAAGTGGATGACTCAGACCCAGGGCCCAAGTCCCCCTGCCTGGAAGGAGCCCTGCCGCCTTGGCCCCGGACGGTAGCCCCGCGTCCTCCCTGAGGTCCGACAACGTCCATCTCCGGGTGTTATCTGAACAGTTAACGCTGCAATCGGCGGAACCTTGTTATCTGGGGATCTGAGCACCATCAGCAGAGGGACAGGCAGATGGAAGTGATGGGGAGATAGCAGGAGAGCCCAGTGCCAGCTTCCCTTGGACACTCCTCTACCGGGCCCTGCCACCACTGTCCTCTACCCTGCAAGGCCAGGGTGACCCTTGTTCCTCCCTGTCCACCCACTTCACCTCCTCACTGCTCTCTGGGCCTGCTGGCCATCTGGGGCCTCCAGCCCACGTCCCCACCTTGCAGCTTCCTGGACCCCTGCTTCCCCCAACACTGCCATCTGGGTGGACTCTCCTGTACCCAGGGACACCTCGCCCTGCCTGGGCACTAGCCTTGCTCTGGGACCTGCCTCTCCCTGGCCGGTTTCAGCACGAGCTGTCCCAGGTGACCAAGCGCTCAGCCCTGCCCCTCTCCAGATTTCGGGTTAGTTGTTTGCCCCGTAACCTCAAATCTCTAAAGGAATCAAGGAAATGTACTCATTTGCAGCTCATCTGGGGTATGAGCAACGCCCTTTCTGGCTGCAATCATCTCTGAGTCGACCCAGCGTTCGTGTCTGATGTGAGGTCAGGCCCAGGCTGATTTCTCCATAGAGGAATCTAGTTGGCTCAGCGTATTTTTGAAAAACCATCTTTTACCCACTGAATCACATGTTATCTTTCTCAAAAATCACCTGGATTTGTGTAAGTCTATTTCAGTTCCATGGATTTTTAACGAGAGCACATTGTCTTGATTAGTTTACTGAGAATCTCAGTTCATCACAACTGGCTGTTGAATGTTTTAGAATTCTTTCTTTGCATCTAAGAAAATGAGCATAGCTTTGCTGTTTTAGTTTGTTGATTAGGCTGAGTTACCTTGATTGATTTTCACATGTTAAACCAACCGTATACTCTTGGAATGGATTGTACTTGGCCATGATGTGTCATTCTTTTTGTTTATATGTTTTGTGGGGGAAATTAATTATGTAGTTCCCTTTTTTCTAAATTTTTAGCATGTTTAGTGTGATATGATTCCTGTATAGTGAATGACACATATTTCAGATGTACAGTTTGATGAATTCTGATAGATGTACACACCAATGAAACCACCAGCATAATCAACATAGCCAACATGTCTGTCACTTCCCAAGAGGTGCAAATTTCAAATTCCCAATTTATCCCTTCCCACCTCCTTTACTTCCAGGTAACGATAAATTTCTTCTCTATGTCTGTGAGTCTGTTTCTTTTTTGTAGAGAAGTTCATTTGTGTCCTTTTTTTTGTTTGGATTCCACATATAAGTGATATCACATGGTATTTTTCTTTCTCTTTCTGACTTACTTCACTTAGAATGACAATCTTCAGGTCCATCCATGCGGCTGCAAATGGCATTAATTTATTCCTTTTTATGGCTGAGTAGTATTCCACTGTATATATACTACGTCTTCTTTATCTGTTGATGGACATTTGAGTTGTTTCTATGTCTTGACTATTGTAAATAGTGCTGCTGTGAGCACTGGAGTGCATGTGTCTTTTTAAATTATATTTTCCTCCAGATATATGCCCAGGAGTGGGAGTGCTGGATCATATGTTAAGTTTATCTTTAGTTTTTGGAGGAACATCCATAATGTCCTCCATAGTGGCTGCACCAATTTACATTCCCACCAACAGTGTAGGAGGGTTCCCTTTTCTCCACACCCTCTCCAGCATTTATCGTTTGTGGACTTTTTAATGATGGCCATTCTGACTGCTGTGAGATGATATCTCATTGTTTTTATTTGCATTTCTGTAACAATTAGTGCTGTTCAGCATCTTTTCAGGTACTTCTTGGCCATCCGGATGTCTTCTTTGGAGAAATGCCTATTCAGGTCTTCCATTTTTTTTAATCATTTTTTTATTGAGTTATACTCATTTTACAATGTTGTGTCAAATTCCAGTGTAGAGCACAATTTTTCAGTTCTGCATGAACATACATATATTCATTGTCACATTTTTTTTCGCTGTGAGCTACCACAAGATCTTGTATATATATCCCTGTCTTATACAGTATAATCTTGTCTATCTATTCTGCATATGCCTGTCAGTATCTACAAATTTTGAAATCCCAGTCTGTCCCTTCCCACCCCGTGTCCCCTTGGCAACCACAAGTTTGTATTTTAAGTCTATGAGTCTGTTTCTGTTTTGTATTTATGTTCATTTTTTTTTTTTTTAGATTCCACATATAAGCTAGCTCATGTGGTATTTTTCTTTCTCTTTCTGGCTTACTTCACTTAGAATAACATTCTCCATGGACATCCATGTTGCTGCAAATGGCATTATGTTGTCATTTTTATGGCTGAACAGTATTCCATTGTATAAATATACCACCTCTTCTTCGTTATCCAGTCATCTGTTGATGGACATTTAGTCTATTTCAATGTCTTGGCTATTGTAAATAGTGCTGCTATGAACATTGAGGTGCAGGTGTCTTTTTGAAGTGGGGTTCATTCTGGATATATGCCCAGGAGCGGGATTACTGGGTCATATGGTAAGTCTATTCTTATTCTTTTGAGGAATCTCCATACTGTTTTCCACAGTGGCTGCACCAAACTACTTTCCCACCAGCAGTGTAGGAGGCTTCCCTTTTCTCCACAGCCTCTCCAGCATTTGTCATTTGTGGACTTTTGAATGATGGCCATTCTGACTGGTGTGAGGTGATACGTCATTGTAGTTTCGATTTGCATTTCTCTGACAATTAGTGATGTTGAGCATCATTTCAGGTGCTCGTCGGCAATCCGGATGTCTTCTTTGGAGAAATGCCTCTTCAGGTCTTCTGGCCATTTTTTGATTGGATTCCCTTTTTTTTTTTTTTTTTTTTTTTTTTTTGATATTAAGCTGTATGAGCTGTTTCTATATTTTGGAAATTAGTCCTTTGTCAGCTGCATCATTTGCAAATATTTTCTCCCATTCTATAAGTTGTCTTTTCATTTTGTTGATGGTATCCTTAGCTGTGCAAGAGCTTTTAAGTTTAATTAGATCCCATTTGTTTATTTTTGCATTTAATTCCATTATTCTAGGAGTTGGTTTGAAAAAAATACTGCTGTGATTTATGTCAGTGAGTGTTCTGCCTGGGTTTTCCTCTAGGAGTTTTATAGTGTCTGGTCTTGCATTTAGGCCTTTAATCCATTTTGAGTTTATTTTTGTATATGGTGCTAGAAAGTGTTCTAATTTCAGGCCTTTACAGGCAGCTGTCCAGTTTTTCCAGCACGATGTGTTGAAGAGACTGTTTTTGTCTCTATGGTATATTCTTGCCTCCTTTGTCATAGATTAATTGATCATAAGTGTGTGGGTTTATTTCTGGACTTTCTGTCTTTTTCCGTTGCTCTGTGTGTCTGTTTTTTGTGCCAGCGCCATACTGGTTTGATTATTGTAGCTTTGTAGTATAGTCTGAAGTCAGGGAGTGTCATTCTCCCAACTCCATTCTCCTTTTCAAAGGCTGCTTTGGCTTTTCAGGGTCTTTTGTGTTTCCATACAAATTTTAACATGTTTTGTTTCAGCTCTATGAGAAATGTCATTGGTAATTTGACAGGGATTGCATTGAATCTGTATATTGCCTTGGGTAGGATGGCCATTTTAACAGTATTGATTCTTCCAATCCAAGAACACAGTATATCTTTCCATCTGTTTATGTTGTGTTCAATTTCTTTCCTCAGGGTCATCGTTTTTGGGGTACAGGTCTTTTGCCTCCTTGGCTAAGTTTATCCCAGCTATTTGATTCTTTCTGGTGTGATGGTAAATGGGATTGTTTCCTTAATTTCTTTTTCTGCTATTTTGTTGTTAGTGTATAGAAATGCAAGTGATTTCTGCATATTAATTTTGTATCCTTCAACTTTACCAAATTCATTGATGAGCTCGAGCACTTTTCTGGTTGCTTCCTTAGGATTTTCTACATATAATATCATATCATCCATGAGCAGTTACGGTTTTCCTTCTTCTTTTCTGGTTAGGATTCCTTTCATTTCTTTTTCTTCTCTGATTGCTATGGCTACGACTTCCAAAATTATGTTGAAGAAATGTGGCAAGAGCAGGCATCCTTGTTTTGTTCCTGATCTTAGAGGGAATGCTTTCAGCTCTTCACCATTAAGTATGATGTTAGCTGTGGGTTTGTCATAGATGGCCTTTATTATGTTGAGATATGGTCCCTCTATGCCCACTTTTGGGAGAATTTGTATGATAAATGGATGTTGAATTTTATCAAAAGCTTTATCTGCATCTATTCAGATGATCATATGGTTTTTATTCTTCAATTTGTTAATGTGCTGTATCACATTGATTTGCGGATATTGAAAAATCTTTGCATCTCTGGGACAAATCCCACTTGATCATGCTGTGTGATCTCTTTAACGCATTGTTGGATTCGATTTGCTAATATTTTGTTGAGGATTTTGGCATCTGTATTCATAACTGATATGGGCCTCTAATTTTCTTTTTTGTGTTATCTTTGCCTGGTTTTGGTGTCAGGGTGATGGCGGCCTCATAGAATGAGTTCAGAAGTGTTCCTTCCTCTGAAATTTTTGGAATGCTTTCAGAAAGATAGGATAGGTGTTGACTCTTCTCTAAATGTTTGGTAGAATATGCCTGTGAAGCCATCTGGTCCTGGACTTTTGTTGTTGTTGGGAGTTTAAAACTTACTGACTCAAATTTAGTCCTGCTAATTGTCTATTCATATTTTCTACTTCTTCTTGTTTCACTCTTAACAAATTGGAGCTTTCTATGAACTTATCCATTTCTTCTAGGTTGTTCTTTTGTCGGTGTGTGGTTGCTCATAGTGGCCTCTTGTGATGCCTTGTATTTCTGTGGTGTCAGTTGTGACTTCTCCTTTTTCATTTCTGATTTTGTTTATTTGGGTCCTCTCCTTTTTTTTCTTGATGAGTCTGACTTAAATTTTATCAATTTTGTTTAGCTTTTCAAAGAACCAGCTTTTAATTTTATACAGCTTTCCTATCTTTTTAGTCTCTATGTCATTTATTTCTGCTCTGATCTTTATTATATCTTTTCTTCTTGTAACTTTGGGTTTTGTTTGTTCTGCTTTCTCTAGCTGCTGCAGGTGTAAGGTTAGGTTGCTTATTTCAGAGTTTTCTTGTTTCCTGCAGTAGGCTTGTATCACTATAAACTTCCCTCTTAGAACTGCTTTTGTTGTGTCCCAGAGGTTTTGGATCATTGTGTTCTTGTTTTCATCTGTCTCAAAGCATTTTTTTAATTTCCTCTTTGATTTCTTCAGTGATCCGTTGGTTGTTTGGTAGCATATTGTTTAGCCTCCACATGTTTGCAGTTTTCCCAGTTTTTCCCTTGTAGTTGATGTCTAACTTCACAGCACTGTGGTCAGAAGAGGTGCCTGGTATGATTTCAATTTTCTTAAACGTACTGAGGCTTGATTTGTGGGCCAGCATGTGATCAATTCTGGAGAAAGTTCTGTGTACAAAGAGAAGAATGTGTATTCTGTTGCTTTCAAATGGAATGTTCTATAGATGTCAATTAAGTCCATCTGGTCTAATGTGTCATTTAGGGCCTGTATTTCCTTATTGACTTTCTGTCTGGATGATCTGTCCATTGGTGTAAGTGGGACGTCAAGGTCCCCCACTATTATTGTGTTATTGTCTATTTCTCCTTTTATGTCTGTTAACAATTGCTTTATATATTGAGGTGCTCCTATGTTGGGTGCATATATATTTATAATTGTTATATCTTCTTTCTTGATTGATCCCTTGACCATCATGTAGTGTCCTTGTCTCTTGTAACAGTCTTCATTTTAAGATCTCCTTTGTCTTATATAAGTATTACTACTCCAGCTTTCTTTTGGTTTCCATTTGTGTGGAATATTTTTTCCATCCCTTCACTTTCAGCCTCATGTGTCTGTAGCTCTGAAGTGGGTCTCTTGTAGACAGCGTGTATATGGATCTTGTTTTTCAATCCATTCAGCCAGTCTATGTCTTTTGGTTGGAGCATTTAATCCATTTACATTTAAGGCAGTTATCAATATGTATGCTCTTGTTGCCATTTTGTTAATTCTTTGGGGTTTGTTTTGTAGATTTTTTGTGTGTCTGTTTTGTGGGGGGGGGTTTCTTTTTCTTTTTCTTTTTTTTTCTTTTTTCTTTTTGTTCTCCTTTCTTGTGGCACTAAAATCAAGTATTGGGAAGGTCTGTTCCTCCTGGAAGTTCAAGGGGAGAATCTCTTTCCTAACTTTCCCAGCTGCTAGAGGCACTGTCTCCCTGGGCTCCTGGCCCCTCCTCCAACTGCAAAGCCATGCGTGCATCTCTCTGACTCTGCTTCTGTCTTCATGGCTCCTTCTGACCTCAGCTGGGAAAGAGTCTGTGACTTTTAAGAACTTGGGACGTTGTTGGGCCTATCAACTAATCCAGAATAACCTCCCATCTCCAGGCCGGGACCTTAGCGCATCTGCAAAGCCCTGTCAGTGGGTGCCATCTCAGTTTTGGGGGTTAGGATGAGGACATTGTGGAGGGGCCATCCTTCTGTCCCTACATGTGTAATGGGGTGCAGGTGGGTAAAAGGGTCCCCGGTGTTGGAGGTGAATCAAGCCAAGACAGGTGGCTGGGCTGTGACCCAGACTGTCCCTCCAGGCCTGGTTGACCACGGCAGGTCCCCTCTTTGGAGGCCACCTTCCCAGGTGTGCAGCCTTCACAGGGTCACTGCAGACCCCACACACAGAGGTGGTGACCTGTCATTCTTATTTGTCATCAGATCAAATGTGGAACACACATTTTTGAGCCTCAGCTCCAGGCCAGGTGCTGGCTGGAAGGAGACAAATCTGGGCCCCACCCAGAAGCCACGTCCTAGTAGGGTTCCGGGCACCCCCACCCCCACCACTGTGCCTCAGTCTCCCCCAACCAAAGAGGGGAGCACTGACCGAACGGGTCTCTGAGGGGACCCCCCAAGCATGGGCGTAGGAGTTGGGCAGGGAGCTGGGGTGGGAAACAGGGGCAGGAAAGTCCCAGCCCCTCCCAGGGACCCTAATCAGCTGAGTCATCAGGCCCTGACAGGACAGAGGACAGTTAGGAACGGGCGGCCCCAGGCTGAGCAGCTGGTGCTGTGCCCATCTGATCTGTGGTGGAGACCATGGGACCCAGGAGCAGGTGGGGGGACAGGGACCTTGGAGAGAGGGTTTGGCAGAGAGACTCCAGTCATGGGGACCTGTATTATCTCCACTGGGCTCAGTCTGGGCCTCAAACTGTATTTCTTTTTTTTTTTAATATCAATTTTAAAAATAGTTTTAAGTTTATAGAGAAATTGCAAAGGCAGTATAGACATACCCATATACTCCACACCCAAGCTCCTCTCTTACTTAAACAGTTTACATCGGTAGGGGTCAGTCAATTAATTATGAATGGCTATGATGCATTATATTAACTACACTACACAGTTTACTCACACTTCCTTACTTTCCCCCTAGTGTCCTCTTTCTGCCCCAGGCTCCCGTCCCGGTCCCTCGTGGCATTTAACTGCCTTGTCTCCCTGGGCTCCTCTGGGCTGGGACAGAGTCTCGGACTCCAGGGTCATCAATGTGTGTTTCCTGCCTCAGTCCCAGAATCAGTCCCACAATCATTTCTCCAAGGAGACTGGGTCCTTTTACTGGAGAAGGACTTAGAGGCCCCAATCCAGGCACGGGGTGTGCTCGCTGCTCTTGCGTTGTCATCGACCCGAGGTACCCTCGGCTGACAGCGCGAGGATGTGTTGTGTGTCCTAACTGCTGTGTATACGCGTATCCATGATATCTTTAAGTGCATCCATCTGTGTCTACATGAGGCTAAACAGGACCTCAGACTCCGGTCTCCACCATCAGCACAGGGGTCCCTCCATGCTCCGCCTCTGCTGACCTGAAACCTCCCGCCCAAAAGCGAGAAGCCCGGCTCCCACGGCAGTCACTGGACGGCAATGTGGGAACCACTCCCTGCGCCATGTAGGGACTGACTTCATCAACAGAGTGTGTGCTGTGTACAGAGACTCAGGCATCACCGTGTCCCCAGGGAGGTGATGTCCCACGTATATGACTCTGTGGGTTGTCCTGCCACCATTGCCCTCGGGTCTGGTTGCAGGGCTGCACCTTAGGAGGTTGATCCCTCACCGGATGATGGACTTCTGGCTGTATCCTATTGGGGGCCATATCAACAAAGCTGCCATGAACTATGCCGTTTAAGTCTTTAGGTGGACGGCTCAGCTTGCTTTGACTATTTCCCCACACAAGAGGATTCCCTGCTCCAGTCACATCCATCCCATCCCCTCTCAGGGCCTGGGGATACTCAGAAACCACGACCCGGTGATGGGTGATGCTGAGACTCTGGGGGTTTTTCTGGGACAGAGCTGGAGAATGCGTGTACACACACACGCACGCACACATGGGCTCACACGTGAGCTCACACGCACACACGTGTGCACAATCACACGTGCGCTCACACACGAGCACACATGTATAGCCACAGTCGCATGCACACGCGTGCACACCCAAAAGCACACACGTGCACACACGTGAGCACACACGGGCTCACACAGCCCACATCTATAGTTCTCTCCCTGCACTGAAACCACCATCTCGGCTCAGAGGTGGGAGAGGAGAGGACGGTGTGACCACAGCAAGACCATCCAGTGTTTCACGGTGGGTGTGGCAGTGTCTCCCTTTAATCTGCACCTTCCTCATGAGTGAGCAGGTGCCTCTTCTCACATGCTTCTTGGTGGCTGTTCACCAGGTGGAGGGTCTGCACCAGCTGCTGCCCTTTTTAATCACCTTGGCTGTCGTCCCAGGCAGTTGTAGGGGTTCCTTCCTCCCTCTCTCCCTCCTTCTACATGTGGGCACAAGTCCTTTAGCAGATATAGGTATTGTGTATATTCCTCTCCGCTTGATGGATAAAGTTTCATTTCCTTAAAAGTGTCGCTCGAAGGGCAGCTTGTAAATTTTGGCCAAGTCCCAGTTACCACCTTTCTCCTGTGTCCATTAGTGCTTTTTGAGTCCCCTCTGCCTTTCGCCAGGCTGGCAAGAGGTTCTGCTATGGTTTCTCCTAGGTGTCTTACAGGGTTAATGTCTGCATTTAAGTCTAGGATCCACTCTGAACTGATTTTTATATGTCATGGGGTAAGCACTGAGGCTTGTGTCTTTTCCCGTACAGATTACACAGCTGTTCCAGAAACGAGTGTTAAGGCCATCCTTTCCCTGTCTGGAAAGCAACTGATCATGTATGTGTGGGTCTCTTACTGGGCTGTGATTTTATTCATCTGCACATTACCCTACACTAATACGGCACACTCTCTGGTTACTGTAGCATTATATTAAGTCATCAAGGGCTCGTGTGCAGTTCACACTGTGCGTCGATGCCTGGGGTCCCATATGTGGCTTCGTGTCTGGGCGAATCCACAAAGCATACCCGCTTCCCCCATGCCTCTACATCTTGTCCCCTCCCCAGAGCCCCTGCCCCACCCCCTAGAGTGGACGGAGACTTGTTCCAGGACCAGCTGACCCAGAGTGTGGTCCCCATCGGCCCAACATCCTCCATGCCTGGGGCTCTGGGGATGCCTTCCAGGTGAGCCTAGGTGGGTGAATTGGAGGATGGGGACTCCTCAACTCTGCGGCATCCTGGTCCTCACCCAACACTTCCCCAAAGACGAGCAGGAGGGCTTCTGCTTGGCCAGGGAGAGTACCTGGCAACAGGCAGCGTGGTGAGCTGGGTGAGGGCTGTGCAAGCCCCTCTGACTCCCCTGTCCTGGTCTCTGCAGGGCCTGGGTTGGCTCTCCAGCCCTCCTGGCCCTCCCACCCTCCAACTCTTGACCCATGACCCCTCCCTAGCACGGGCACGGAGGGCGTGAGCCACACGCTGGGCCTGGAAGGAGGACCGCTGCAGCAGCCCTGGGTCCAGCCCAGCTCAGTGTCTTCTCCCCGTGGGAACTGAGGCCGAGGTCACACGCAGGAGGGTCTGCAGACCCCAGAGCTCCAGATCTAGCTGGGCACCCCACGCTCACCCTGCATGGCTGCTGGCTCCTCTCAGGCTATTACCTAGACCCGGTAAGCAGGTAAGGGGTGGGAGGAAGCCAGCCCCTCCCCCTGCACCTGCCCAGCCCCATCTGGCAGGTGCTAAGGGGCCTCTGCTTTGCACAGCCAGGCGCTTCCCCTAGTGGACACACAGGGGACGGGGGGACTCCGGAGGGAGCTGGGCTCAGGACAGAAATAAACCTGCTTTATTCCTGGGTGACATGATCGCATACATAGAAGAGTCGGAGTCTTCTACAAACCCCGGAATAAGCGAATCTGGTGAGGCTGTGAGACACAAAATCAATATGCGGAAAATACTGTGTTCCTAAATATCACCCACCCATGAAAATCATACTACTACTTGCCATAGAATTAAAAACAAACCAACAAAATCTAGTTATTCATTTAAAGAAAGGTGTGCGAAGTCTCTACACCAGAAAGTACGAGGCATCGCTGAGAAAAAGCTTTAAAGCCCTAAAGAGATAGGGATATGTCATGTTTCTGGACTAACAGATCAGTTCGACCCATTTTGACTTAGAGTGTCAGGAAATCCAAGTCAACATCCCATCAGCCTTCCTTCTTGCAGACATTGACAGTCTGATTCTAAAATTAATATGAAAATGTGAAGAACCTGGAAGAGCCAAGACAATTTTGAGGAAAAAGGCAATGATGCCCCACCCATGCTCTCCAACTTCAAAACAGTCTAGAGTTATCGTAACTAAGGCGGTGCGTTGGGGAAGGACGCACGCACAGATAAAAGGAACAGAACAGAGCAGATAGAGATCCAAAAATGACAGGGCCACCTGATTAACGAGAACAATGTCACCGATACTGAATGGGTAACGGGTGGCCTCTTCAATAAATGGTGCTGGGCTGATAAGATAAGCATGTGGGGAGAAGTGAGACTTGGGCTCCCCTTCACATCAGACACAAAGATTAATCCGAGATGGTTTATGTGAAGTGTGGGTGTTGATACTATGAAGCTTGCAAAGCAAAGCAGGACAGTATCTGCATTACTGTGGAATTGTTCCCACCATGAAGGGCAGTGGGCTACCAGCGCACCCACCGCCCCGGGTGAACCTCAGCACTGATCCACTGAGCACACGAGGCAATTCGGCACGGACGGCGGTCCGTGCTCAGTGCTAGGACCAGCAAAACTGCCTATGGTGGCAAAATGATGACAGCGGCTGCCTCCGGGGGTGGAGGAGGGTCTTGACTAGGAGACGTGAGCAAACATTCCGGGTGATGACAATGTTGGATATCTTGTTTTGGGTGGTGATTTCACAGGTGCTACAGTCGTCGAACCGCATTGAATTCGGTTGTATGTCAGCATATCTCAGTCTACAAATCCATATGTGTGTGTATATAGACTTCGGGTTTCTGCTCGGACAGGTAGACAGCTTGGAAGTTGCTGCTTCTGTCCTAACAACGAGAAAATGCAGAACACACTGAAAGGCAAGGGAAGCCCCATTGGAGGTCACAGGGCAAACCACTGTCCCCAAACTGGAGAGATGGATGATCAGAGAGAAGCTTGCACGGTGAGCAGAAGCTGTGCAGCCTGAGAACAGGCACAGAGCAGTTGTTGGACACTCAGCCTGGGCGGGGGAGGGTCCCAGTCTCCTGGGGTGCCAGTCTTGGGGATGCTTGCACTTTGATGGGTTTTCCCTCCAGGAGCTCCACCAGGCTGTCAGGGAGAAGATCTGAGAAACAACCCTTCAGGCTTCAGGCAGAAGGAGGAGAAATAACCCATGAGAAATGCACCCAGAGCTTTCTGTTCTCTGTCACAGAAGCCTGCCTTCAAGGAAAACCACGTTACCAGACCCAGGGCAGGACCGGTAGACCACTCAGCCGCCTCCAGCCTTCCTCTCAGCCCAGGGACCAAAGCCCACCAAAACACGGAGATTTGCTCATGGGATATGAGAGCCCTTCCCCAGCCTCATCCACAGGGTTCGGGCATATTAACACTGGATCACAGCTGGGAGGACTCTGCACGTGGATTCTATTTGAGGAAAATCTTCCAGGGAAACCAAAGGCAACAGGAGAGGCACAACCAGGACACCAGAGAAGTATGAAGCCTCACAAACAGTGGACACAGCCCAAGGCCAGCCAGGTAAACATAAATCCTCACACGAAACACCTATTTACCTCCTGTTAGCTGGTACATCGTGTCCACTTTCCTCCAAAATATCACAAAGCACGCTAAAAGGCAATAAAGGCAGTCGGAAGTGACAAAGCAAGCAATAAAGCCAGACCCCGACATGGCAGAGACTGGGAACTGTCAGACTGAGACCTTAAAATAGCTATGATCACATGCTCAGGCCGCTAATGGAAAAAGTGAACGCCATGCAGGAACAGATGGGTAATGTAATTTCTTTTCATGCTTGGTAACTTTTTAACTTATTGCACATTGTGGCAAAATACACGTAACATGAACTTTACCATTTTAGCCATTTTCTGTGTCCAGTTCAGCAGTGTAAAATGCATTCACCTTGCTGTAAGCCTCTCTCCAGAACTGCTTTCCTCTTACAAAACTGAAGCTCTGTCCGGATTAAACAACCCCTCCCCCAGCCCGTGGCACCCAACTTTCTACTTTCTGTCTCTATGAATTTGACACCTCTAGGGACCTCATGCGAGCAGAATCATATAGAATTTGTCCTCTTGTGTCTATGCCTGGTGGCTTTAAATTGGATGCCAGACCTGGTGTCCACTGTGTGCTTGGTGGCTGCATTTTGCTATGTGAGCTGAAAGACTGTGAGGCTGTATTCCGGCATTCCGTTAAGTAATCTGGAATCCCTCAGATCCTTCTGAGGCTTGCTTACAAACTTTCTTAGGGTGGGTCCAGAGAAGCCGTTACTCTACGGCTAATTCCACTCCAATGCGAAGATGACAGGACTTTGCCAGTGCAGGGTCTTAGGAGGTTTCTCCGATCGACCGGCAGAACATGACATATTCCCAGCCTTGTGTGAGCTCCAGGAATCCATCTGCCTGCTCCCCTCAGATGGATCTCATCCCTGACCTCCTTCCTGACGTTGATGCTTTCCTCCCAGGCATTCGGAGGACGCCACTGGACCCCTCTGTGGGTTTCTGCAACCCGCTGTGCACAAGGACCTCCTCCCTGGAGTTCTGGCTGCCTTTGCCTTCCCACCCTGCGCTGGGGCCTGGAAGCTGCCTCCAGGGGAGGCTGTGGTCATTGTACATCTCCCCTCATCCTTATCCTTCTCTCAGGGACAGCCCCGTGCTGCCTCTCAAGTGTGTCAGTAATCGGTATTTCATGTACTTGCCCCAGTGTCCAGCTGTCTACCCTAGGGGGTCACAGGTAGAAACTATTACCCCATCTTGGCCGGAAGCTGTTGTCTGTGGCTGGGGATCCTTACTGACCACACAGGGCTGGATTCAGAAAGGTAGAGATGGCCTATGGCACACGTTACCCTCAAGCAGAACGACCGCCTCACAGAGCAGAACCTCTTCTTTCTGCTCACGAGAACCACGCTTGGAGTGTACTGAGTGGGAGACCTTGAGGGTCCTGCATTGGCCATGTCCTCTGCCTTTCTGTGCTTATGTCCCTGACCTCACAAGGGCCATTAACTCCAAGTAGTTTGGAAGACGTCAGGCAGCACTCCGGGTACACGAGCTCTCTCTCTCAAGCATGGGTGGCAGGGTGGCCGTGCCTGTCGTGGAAGGTGAGTGCTGTGGGACCAGGCCCCTCAGTGGTGGACAGGTCCTTCCTTCACTCAGCTGTCACCATCGCTGCAGAAGACAGAATTTCCCCACAGACATCACAGACAGACATGGTGTCAACTCTAATCTCCAAGCTCCCTCTGTTATCCCCAGAGCCCATCCATGGGTAGGTCCACCCCAGGTCCCTCCTTCCACCTCAGGGCTGCAGCCTGACCCAACCCCAGTTTCTTCTGACTCCCCCTGTCCGCAGCAGGCTGAGGCGCTCTGGGCATCCCCCAGCTTCCTCTCTCGAGAACTTCCCCCTGACACTTCTCACTTCAGGTCCTACCTCAACACAGTGACTTGCAGTGCCAGGAGAGGCAGGACCCCAAAGACCTCAGCCATGGCCAGAGACTTCCACAGGGGCGACCCCTGGAGCTGGCTGCATCCACCAGCGTTCACTCATTCACTCATCCATTCATTCCACAGTTACGAATCCACAGTAAAGTCAAAGAGGTCATTTGTTTCAGGGCCCTTGATGGACACCAACTGTGGACAGCACCTCTCGCCAATCTCATGGGACACATCCTTGCAACACAGGGTACTATGTCTCAGGACCTTGCAAATTTGAACCTCAAGATGATTGCCCAGTTTAGACTGCATTTTCCTTATAGGTGGCATCATTTTATGTGCCCACGGTCGCTTACATTTCCTCAATAAATTGTTTATTTGGTTATTATTGATTTTATTTTCAACTTTTTGTTATTACTCAGTTGCAGAGTGAGGAGGTGGTCCTTGAGAACTAAGGATACTCACCCTGTGAGGGTCTTCCCGAGGACCCAGGTGTTGCCCCAGAACCCAGAGCTTTGTCCTCAGGTGCTACGGAATCTCCGGAACCCCAGCAGACTGAGCCTCCCACGCCACCTGGTGACCCCCCAGGGGAGGGACAGGGGCTTCACCTCACAGTCCTCCAGGGCCCCTTGAAGAAATGGTCCCCCCCTCACCACCCGCATCCCGGGCGACAGTGTAGTTGAGCCCGTGTTACTCAGGGTGCAGTACTCACTGACTTGGGTCCTGGGGTTGGGTGCACCCAGCAGGGTGGTGGCCCCAGGTTGTGCCATCCATGGACCCCAGGTTGGGCCCCACTATAGGCAGAAGAACCGGGAGAGCATTAGCCCAGTTTGGGTGATTCTGACACTGTTCCGGTTGCAGCGAAGCCTGGGGAGCCTGCGGCCCGAAGCCTCCCTCCCGTCCATTCAGGTTTGGAACTTCTGAGTTTGCCGCCCTGGTCTGAGGCCAGGTTGCAGCCTGGTCATAAGTCCTGTAATGAGGGCTGTGTCCAAGGGACAAGGACCAGAAAACGACCACAAGGAGAAAGACAGAGCCCGCCCAGCAGAGCCCTATACTCACATCCACTTAATTTTATAGGGAACACGCTTGGGGCCACTTGTACTTTCTGGATGGCCACTCCGTCCCCAAGGCCACGCGGCCACGCTTCATGTCACTCACATTTGTTTGTCTCCACCCCTCATCGCTCCCCTCTGTGCTCACTCCCCACTTCTGTCCCCCTCAGCATTTGGAGAACACCCCTGACTGGACTCTCGGAAATGGCCAGGCACCAGGGAGTGGGGACAGTGCAGTGAGTCCCCTCTGCCCGTGGGGCCTGGGCCGAGAGTTTCAGATGATGCTGCCTTGTTTCATTTCATTTCTTTGATAAATTCAGGTAATTTGAAGCAGAAAACCCACTTCACAAGTCAAGGGGACTTGGGATTGGGGGCAAAGCAAAGCAGAATAAATATTAACTTATTTAAGAAAAGCATTGGATTTCCACAGTCAGAATCCATTCCCTGCGTGGGAGGGTGGTGAGCCCATGGCCTGGGCAAGGGTAGAGTTGGGTGATGCCACCACCTACAGGGCTACGCGGTTCCACAGAATTCTCCTGTCTCCAGCAGTTCCCCTACTTGGGCAGATCTCAGATACAAAGGCCTCCTTCTGAGGGGAAAGTCGAGCTCACCTTGGCAGCTGGAACCACGTAACCGCATGGTGTCATTCACACACTGGAGAAATGAAGTGTGCTGCAGTGTAGGCAGAAGTTTCTCCCAGCAGAGATGGTGCTGGGTGGGCAGAGGGGGACCCCCACTGGTGGGGGGCCACCGGGGCTGGGGGGCCACCCTGCTCTCCACTGTCTCCCTCCCCTGACGCTAGACCCACCCTACGTCCTGCTGGCCTCTTGGCCCAGGGCTCTCATCTGCAGCCCCTCTGGTTAGATCCCCCACCCCTTACCCGGGAGAGCAGGAGAAGGGGGCCAGGTCAGGATAGCACTTGTGATCCTTTGAGCTGAACGGTGGCTGTGACCACGGTGGGGGACTGTGCCCACACAGAGCTGGTCCAAGATGGGGCCTTCCCTCCACGCAGCACAGCAGGAGCCCGCCGCAGCCGGAAGTCCTCCTGACCCACCTCGGCCGCCTCCGAGCTAGTCTAGGTGGTGGGAGGTGCCTTCAAGGGCCCTACCTGGCTGAGGCCAGGGCCTATTTGCTCTGACCCAGCTGAGCAGTGAATCCCAACATAGGGCCCGAGGGCTGCCCAGCAGGTGTGGGGGTGGGGTGCTGGGGCTCCCTCTGGTGGACACATGGGGACCTGCAGGAGCTCGAGGTGTAGGCTGTCCCTGCAGGGTGGGCTTGGGGAACATGGCTGGACCTGGAGCTCTAGGGTTTTCAGACCCTCCTGCATGTGACCTTGGCCTCAGTTCCTACGGGGAAAAGACACTGAGCTTGGCCAGACCCAGGGCTGCTGTCCTGTTCTTTCCCCAGGGCCAACATGTGGCCTACCCGCTCCGTCACCTTATCAGGGAGGGGTCATGGGTCAAGGGTCAGAGGACAGGAAGGCGGAAGAGCCAACTAGGCTCTGTGTAGAAGCAGCGATGTGGGCCAGTCACAGCGGCCACAGCCCTCACCCACCTGACCAAGACGCCTGCAACCAGGTACTGTTCCCTGGTCAACTAAAGGTCCTCTGTGTCAGGCTGTGTGCAGAGTAAGGTGAGACCAGGATGCCAGGGAGTCAAGGAGTCCCCTTCCTCCACCTTTCCCACCTGGACTCACCTAGCAGGCACCCGAGGGCCCCCAACACACAGCATGTCCCGCCAATGGGGGCCGCCCCCGGGGCCAAGTAGTCATGGCTACAGGTCTCTGGGAGGGTGGGGCAGGGGGACTGGGGGGCATGTAGAGATTCTGGGGAAGGGGACAGGCTGCAGAGAAACAGAGCGACCTGGGTGTGGGAGCAATGCTTTGAATCTTGACCCCGTTTCTGGGACCTGTTGCCCCTAGAATCACCTAAATGGCCTGTGTCGCTTTCTGTGTTACAAACCCTGATGCCACTCACCAAAGAGACATAAGCCAGTGTGCTGAGAAGTGAGCCCTGGGGACAACGGACAGAGGCTGGGGCCATGCCCACAGCAAGGCTCGGGGCTCAGGGGCCGTGCCCTGACCCCTTCCCTCTCCCTCAGTGACACCTGTAGCCAGAAACACAGCGAACACCATGTCTGCTCACGATGCACTTTAATGAGGATTAGTAATCCCTGCCTGCACCCTGGGCCAGGCAGGGAGGGGCTCAGGGCAGGTGGGTCAGCACAGGGGGCAAGGGCAGGTGTGGGTATGGCACCACCCCAGCAGGAAGTAGTGGTGTGGGGACAGCAGGGGCCTGACTTCTCCGCCAACCCCGGTGACAGCCCCCAGGACCGGGCTCAGGGCTTCTTGGGGACGTACTGGTAGATCCAGTCCAAGTAGGAGGTGACACGGGTGTAGACGCCTGGCCTTTCAGTCTGAGCACAGCCTTCACCCCAGCTGACCACGCCTGCCTGCAGCCAGGTGCCCTTCGTCTTGCAGACCAGGGGCCCTCCAGAGTCACCCTGCGAGGGGAGGGAGTGGTCAGACTTGGCTTCGTGGCCCCTGAGGCTGTGGGCTGCAGGGGAGAGGCGGCCCACCTGGCAGGAGTCGTGTCCTTCTCTCCCGGCACAGAGCATGTCGTCGAGGATAATTGGGAAGTCGTCTGCGGTGGAGAGGCCAGCGTGGTACTGCTCGTCACAGACGCTGTTTTCCACGATGGGCACCTGCACTTGCTTCAGGGGAAACGGCGGTGGCAGGGGCTCTGGGGTGAGAAGAGAGGGAGGATGAGGAAGCCTAGGGGTGGGGCCGACTCAGCCAAGCCTGTCACTGACACCGAGGGGCGGGGGGGCGGGGGTCCAGGCAGGACTGAGGAGCCTGGCTGAGGCCTCTTCTGTTCCAGGGCCTGGTGTCTCCCAGGACACCCAGGGATGAGCCCTTTCCCTTTCATGGCTGGACCTGATCCTTGGCCTCATTTAAGGCCCATTCAGGGAAGGGAAAGGCGCAGGGGTCCTGGGGTTGGCAGCACCGCAGCCCAATCTCCCCTCGGCTCCGCAGCCTCCAGTGTGAGTGGGGGCCGGGATCTTGGGTTCCCCCCAGGCCTGCCTCCTGGCCAGCCTCTGGCGCCAGACTCAGTTTCCCACTTTGTGTAGGGGCATTGGGGCACAATGCTGCATCGTCAGCGGACCTCGAGCAGTGACCTGTTTGGGTTACTTTTGCAGGACCCTGAGGACACATTTCAGGGCTACTGTTCATGCTAAATGTCCCCAAGGCTTGGCCCTGAATTGTGAATAAAGGGGCACAAGACTGTTCGAGAGAAGTGGAGGCGGTGCTGGAGGGGTGAGACCAAGCTGCACCCAACCCCACCCTCACACCTCTGTCTCCTTGTCCACGGGCACAGGGACAAGATGCACGCCGCCCCGTTTAGCGGTTAGTGGTAATAGTAAGACACTTTCTGTGTGTGGTTTTTCTCTTTCCTCACATCATATCCATGAAATACCAACTGTGACTGTGCCCATTTCATGCAAGGAGAAACTGAGGCACAGAGGTGCTGACTGACTTCCCCAGGCATCTAGAGCAGGGACTGGATCTGGTGGGCTTTTGGCACAAACTGCGTCCCAACAACTCTCCCTCTGCCCAGAGTCTTCAAACCCCACCCCATGAGCCAGCCCATCTGGACCCTGTTTCCCAGAGGAAGCCCCAGAGGGTGAACTGCAATGTGACCAGTACTCCCAACAGCTGTCCTCAATGCTCACGTTTACTGGCCACGTCGCCCCAGCCTGTCACCCAGCACTGTGACCCTGGAGGGAATGTCTCTGAGGCAGGGGGCAAGGTGACCGGATGGACGTGGCTGGAGATGTTCACGGGGTCCTTGAGCTCCAGCAGGGCGATGTCCGCCCCATTCTCAGCTGTGTAGTAGTTGGGGTGGGGGATGATCCGGCTGACGGGCAGCAGCCTGTCCTGGTAGTAGAGGTGCTGCTCCCGCAGCTGCACCCTGAACCTTGTGGGGTCCTCCATTTTCCTGGGGAGAGAGGCACCTACTCAGGGGCTGAGCAGCCTCTGGGACACCCAGGAGTGTGGCTGGAGCCCCAGGCCCACCCCCAGGCCCGCCCCCACATGCCAGGACTCGGGGAGACTCACGGTCCGATGCAGTGTGCTGCGGTCAGCACCCACTTGGGGTGGATCAGGGAGCCCCCGCAGATGTGTTGCCAGGACTTCTTGCCTGATCTGAGGCTCACCTGCCAGGGCCACCTGCTCCCAGGGGCCTCATGCCCCCCTACGATGCCTGCTCGCTCCAAGGCCTGGCCTGGGGCTGGGGAAGGAAGCACCTTCAGGACAGGACCCAGCCTGGCCACTGGGCTCAGGTCTCCCCTGTGCCAGCACAACCCTGGGCTTCTCTGAACCCACCCACCCAAGGCCGGGCCTGTGCGGGGTTGGGGTGAGGGGACCGAGATGAATGAGCCCGGGATCAGGACTCACCAGGGGCCGAGTGGACCAGGCTCACCAGGAGGGGCAGTGCCAGCACCAGTAGACTGGGCATCTGGAAGGAGCAAGGAGGGGCAGCAGGAGCGTGGCTGAGGGTCTCCAGGGTGGAGGGTGCAGCTAGAGGCGGGGTCACCCGGGGATCAGGGGGTCAGACCAGGCTAGGGGTCTGGGTTCTCAGTGCTCCAGATCTGAGGTGCGGACACCCTGCTCCACAGTGTCACCCAGATGTCGGGGTCCTGGTGGGGCTCCTCACCTTGGCCTGTCCCTGCTGCTGTTTCCCCAGCCGGGCTTCCCCCACCCATTTATCCTTACAGAGCAAGACAGGGTCGGAGGAGGGGTGCTGGCCCTCCAATCCAGAGTGGAGGAAGTGGATGACTCAGACCCAGGGCCCAAGTCCCCCTGCCTGGAAGGGGCCCTGCCCCCTCGGCCCCGGACGGTAGCCCCACGTCCTCCCTGAGGTCCGACAACGTCCATCTCCAGGTGTTATCTGAACAGTTAACGCTGCAATCGGCGGAACCTTGTTATCTGGGGATCTGAGTACCATCAGCAGAGGAACAGGCAGATGGAAGTGATGGGGAGACAGCAGGAGAGGCCGGTGCCAGCTTCCCTTGGATACTCCCCCACCGGGCCCTGCCAGCACTGTCCCCAGCCCTGCAAGGCCAGGGTGACCATTGTCCCTCCCTGTCCACTCACTTCACCTCCTCACTGTTCTCTGGGCCTTCTGGTCACCTCATGGCCTCCTGGATCCCTTCTTCCCCAACACACCACCACCTGGGTGGCCCCTCATTTACCCCAGGGGAGCTTGCCCTGCTTCTACCCTGACCAGAGACACTAGCCTAGCTCTTGGGCCTCCCTGTCCCTGGGTGTGTCTCTTCACACTCCAGAGGTGTACTCAACTGGATTTCTTAAGGGATCACACCCTTAGAGATTGGCAGTCTGTCCAGCGCCATCTCAGGCCTCCCTCTAGCAGATTTTATTCCTTACTCATTCTCTTAACAAACTTGCCCCAGGGCATCCAGGTGCTGCATCTGGTCCACCAGATGGACGGAGATGGGATCCCAGAAGCCCACAGTGGGTGGTGTTGGTGATGGTGTAGGGACAACAGGGTGACATCCTGGTGCCCAAGGCTTGCAGGGTACAAGGCTGGGCTTTGGGAGGGCAGAGGGCCCGCACCTCCAAAAAAAGGTCTGAGGTCTGGGAGGAGGACCAATCAGTAGCTGGTGGATGTGAAGGCTCTGATTTGCTAATATTGGACTAATCAGAGAGGCCCTGGATCCTCCCCTTGTGGGGCCATAGCAGGTGGGAGGGAACTAGGTGATTGGAAGGAGTTAACAGACCCCACCTTGGTCCTCGAGAGGAATTTCACAAGGTGAGTATCCTTAGTTCTTAAGGACAACCTCCTCACTCTGCAATAAAGTAGTAACAAAAAGTTGAAGCCCCTCGTACATGAAATACCGATTACTGACACACTTGAGAGGCAGCACGGGGCTGTCCCTGAGAGAAGGATAAGGATGAGGGGAGATGTACAATGACCACAGCCTCCCCTGGAGGCAGCTTCCAGGCCCCAGCGCAGGGTGGGAAGGCAAAGGCAGCCAGAACTCCAGGGAGGAGGTCCTTGTGCACAGCGGGTTGCAGAAACCCACAGAGGGGTCCAGTGGCGTCCTCCGAATGCCTGGGAGGAAAGCATCAACGTCAGGAAGGAGGTCAGGGATGAGATCCATCTGAGGGGAGCAGGCAGATGGATTCCTGGAGCTCACACAAGGCTGGGAATATGTCATGTTCTGCCGGTCGATCGGAGAAACCTCCTAAGACCCTGCACTGGCAAAGTCCTGTCATCTTCGCATTGGAGTGGAATTAGCCGTAGAGTAACGGCTTCTCTGGACCCACCCTAAGAAAGTTTGTAAGCAAGCCTCAGAAGGATCTGAGGGATTCCAGATTACTTAACGGAATGCCGGAATACAGCCTCACAGTCTTTCAGCTCACATAGCAAAATGCAGCCACCAAGCACACAGTGGACACCAGGTCTGGCATCCAATTTAAAGCCACCAGGCATAGACACAAGAGGACAAATTCTATATGATTCTGCTCGCATGAGGTCCCTAGAGGTGTCAAATTCATAGAGACAGAAAGTAGAAAGTTGGGTGCCACGGGCTGGGGGAGGGGTTGTTTAATCCGGACAGAGCTTCAGTTTTGTAAGAGGAAAGCAGTTCTGGAGAGAGGCTTACAGCAAGGTGAATGCATTTTACACTGCTGAACTGGACACAGAAAATGGCTAAAATGGTAAAGTTCATGTTACGTGTATTTTGCCACAATGTGCAATAAGTTAAAAAGTTACCAAGCATGAAAAGAAATTACATTACCCATCTGTTCCTGCATGGCGTTCACTTTTTCCATTAGCGGCCTGAGCATGTGATCATAGCTATTTTAAGGTCTCAGTCTGACAGTTCCCAGTCTCTGCCATGTCGGGGTCTGGCTTTATTGCTTGCTTTGTCACTTCCGACTGCCTTTATTGCCTTTTAGCGTGCTTTGTGATATTTTGGAGGAAAGTGGACACGATGTACCAGCTAACAGGAGGTAAATAGGTGTTTCGTGTGAGGATTTATGTTTACCTGGCTGGCCTTGGGCTGTGTCCACTGTTTGTGAGGCTTCATACTTCTCTGGTGTCCTGGTTGTGCCTCTCCTGTTGCCTTTGGTTTCCCTGGAAGATTTTCCTCAAATAGAATCCACGTGCAGAGTCCTCCCAGCTGTGATCCAGTGTTAATATGCCCGAACCCTGTGGATGAGGCTGGGGAAGGGCTCTCATATCCCATGAGCAAATCTCCGTGTTTTGGTGGGCTTTGGTCCCTGGGCTGAGAGGAAGGCTGGAGGCGGCTGAGTGGTCTACCGGTCCTGCCCTGGGTCTGGTAACGTGGTTTTCCTTGAAGGCAGGCTTCTGTGACAGAGAACAGAAAGCTCTGGGTGCATTTCTCATGGGTTATTTCTCCTCCTTCTGCCTGAAGCCTGAAGGGTTGTTTCTCAGATCTTCTCCCTGACAGCCTGGTGGAGCTCCTGGAGGGAAAACCCATCAAAGTGCAAGCATCCCCAAGACTGGCACCCCAGGAGACTGGGACCCTCCCCCGCCCAGGCTGAGTGTCCAACAACTGCTCTGTGCCTGTTCTCAGGCTGCACAGCTTCTGCTCACCGTGCAAGCTTCTCTCTGATCATCCATCTCTCCAGTTTGGGGACAGTGGTTTGCCCTGTGACCTCCAATGGGGCTTCCCTTGCCTTTCAGTGTGTTCTGCATTTTCTCGTTGTTAGGACAGAAGCAGCAACTTCCAAGCTGTCTACCTGTCCGAGCAGAAACCCGAAGTCTATATACACACACATATGGATTTGTAGACTGAGATATGCTGACATACAACCGAATTCAATGCGGTTCGACGACTGTAGCACCTGTGAAATCACCACCCAAAACAAGATATCCAACATTGTCATCACCCGGAATGTTTGCTCACGTCTCCTAGTCAAGACCCTCCTCCACCCCCGGAGGCAGCCGCTGTCATCATTTTGCCACCATAGGCAGTTTTGCTGGTCCTAGCACTGAGCACGGACCGCCGTCCGTGCCGAATTGCCTCGTGTGCTCAGTGGATCAGTGCTGAGGTTCACCCGGGGCGGTGGGTGCGCTGGTAGCCCACTGCCCTTCATGGTGGGAACAATTCCACAGTAATGCAGATACTGTCCTGCTTTGCTTTGCAAGCTTCATAGTATCAACACCCACACTTCACATAAACCATCTCGGATTAATCTTTGTGTCTGATGTGAAGGGGAGCCCAAGTCTCACTTCTCCCCACATGCTTATCTTATCAGCCCAGCACCATTTATTGAAGAGGCCACCCGTTACCCATTCAGTATCGGTGACATTGTTCTCGTTAATCAGGTGGCCCTGTCATTTTTGGATCTCTATCTGCTCTGTTCTGTTCCTTTTATCTGTGCGTGCGTCCTTCCCCAACGCACCGCCTTAGTTACGATAACTCTAGACTGTTTTGAAGTTGGAGAGCATGGGTGGGGCATCATTGCCTTTTTCCTCAAAATTGTCTTGGCTCTTCCAGGTTCTTCACATTTTCATATTAATTTTAGAATCAGACTGTCAATGTCTGCAAGAAGGAAGGCTGATGGGATGTTGACTTGGATTTCCTGACACTCTAAGTCAAAATGGGTCGAACTGATCTGTTAGTCCAGAAACATGACATATCCCTATCTCTTTAGGGCTTTAAAGCTTTTTCTCAGCGATGCCTCGTACTTTCTGGTGTAGAGACTTCGCACACCTTTCTTTAAATGAATAACTAGATTTTGTTGGTTTGTTTTTAATTCTATGGCAAGTAGTAGTATGATTTTCATGGGTGGGTGATATTTAGGAACACAGTATTTTCCGCATATTGATTTTGTGTCTCACAGCCTCACCAGATTCGCTTATTCCGGGGTTTGTAGAAGACTCCGACTCTTCTATGTATGCGATCATGTCACCCAGGAATAAAGCAGGTTTATTTCTGTCCTGAGCCCAGCTCCCTCCGGAGTCCCCCCGTCCCCTGTGTGTCCACTAGGGGAAGCGCCTGGCTGTGCAAAGCAGAGGCCCCTTAGCACCTGCCAGATGGGGCTGGGCAGGTGCAGGGGGAGGGGCTGGCTTCCTCCCACCCCTTACCTGCTTACCGGGTCTAGGTAATAGCCTGAGAGGAGCCAGCAGCCATGCAGGGTGAGCGTGGGGTGCCCAGCTAGATCTGGAGCTCTGGGGTCTGCAGACCCTCCTGCGTGTGACCTCGGCCTCAGTTCCCACGGGGAGAAGACACTGAGCTGGGCTGGACCCAGGGCTGCTGCAGCGGTCCTCCTTCCAGGCCCAGCGTGTGGCTCACGCCCTCCGTGCCCGTGCTAGGGAGGGGTCATGGGTCAAGAGTTGGAGGGTGGGAGGGCCAGGAGGGCTGGAGAGCCAACCCAGGCCCTGCAGAGACCAGGACAGGGGAGTCAGAGGGGCTTGCACAGCCCTCACCCAGCTCACCACGCTGCCTGTTGCCAGGTACTCTCCCTGGCCAAGCAGAAGCCCTCCTGCTCGTCTTTGGGGAAGTGTTGGGTGAGGACCAGGATGCCGCAGAGTTGAGGAGTCCCCATCCTCCAATTCACCCACCTAGGCTCACCTGGAAGGCATCCCCAGAGCCCCAGGCATGGAGGATGTTGGGCCGATGGGGACCACACTCTGGGTCAGCTGGTCCTGGAACAAGTCTCCGTCCACTCTAGGGGGTGGGGCAGGGGCTCTGGGGAGGGGACAAGATGTAGAGGCATGGGGGAAGCGGGTATGCTTTGTGGATTCGCCCAGACACGAAGCCACATATGGGACCCCAGGCATCGACGCACAGTGTGAACTGCACACGAGCCCTTGATGACTTAATATAATGCTACAGTAACCAGAGAGTGTGCCGTATTAGTGTAGGGTAATGTGCAGATGAATAAAATCACAGCCCAGTAAGAGACCCACACATACATGATCAGTTGCTTTCCAGACAGGGAAAGGATGGCCTTAACACTCGTTTCTGGAACAGCTGTGTAATCTGTACGGGAAAAGACACAAGCCTCAGTGCTTACCCCATGACATATAAAAATCAGTTCAGAGTGGATCCTAGACTTAAATGCAGACATTAACCCTGTAAGACACCTAGGAGAAACCATAGCAGAACCTCTTGCCAGCCTGGCGAAAGGCAGAGGGGACTCAAAAAGCACTAATGGACACAGGAGAAAGGTGGTAACTGGGACTTGGCCAAAATTTACAAGCTGCCCTTCGAGCGACACTTTTAAGGAAATGAAACTTTATCCATCAAGCGGAGAGGAATATACACAATACCTATATCTGCTAAAGGACTTGTGCCCACATGTAGAAGGAGGGAGAGAGGGAGGAAGGAACCCCTACAACTGCCTGGGACGACAGCCAAGGTGATTAAAAAGGGCAGCAGCTGGTGCAGACCCTCCACCTGGTGAACAGCCACCAAGAAGCATGTGAGAAGAGGCACCTGCTCACTCATGAGGAAGGTGCAGATTAAAGGGAGACACTGCCACACCCACCGTGAAACACTGGATGGTCTTGCTGTGGTCACACCGTCCTCTCCTCTCCCACCTCTGAGCCGAGATGGTGGTTTCAGTGCAGGGAGAGAACTATAGATGTGGGCTGTGTGAGCCCGTGTGTGCTCACGTGTGTGCACATGTGTGCTTTTGGGTGTGCACGCGTGTGCATGCGACTGTGGCTATACATGTGTGCTCGTGTGTGAGCGCACGTGTGATTGTGCACACGTGTGTGCGTGTGAGCTCACGTGTGAGCCCATGTGTGCGTGCGTGTGTGTGTACACGCATTCTCCAGCTCTGTCCCAGAAAAACCCCCAGAGTCTCAGCATCACCCATCACCGGGTCGTGGTTTCTGAGTATCCCCAGGCCCTGAGAGGGGATGGGATGGATGTGACTGGAGCAGGGAATCCTCTTGTGTGGGGAAATAGTCAAAGCAAGCTGAGCCGTCCACCTAAAGACTTAAACGGCATAGTTCATGGCAGCTTTGTTGATATGGCCCCCAATAGGATACAGCCAGAAGTCCATCATCCGGTGAGGGATCAACCTCCTAAGGTGCAGCCCTGCAACCAGACCCGAGGGCAATGGTGGCAGGACAACCCACAGAGTCATATACGTGGGACATCACCTCCCTGGGGACACGGTGATGCCTGAGTCTCTGTACACAGCACACACTCTGTTGATGAAGTCAGTCCCTACATGGCGCAGGGAGTGGTTCCCACATTGCCGTCCAGTGACTGCCGTGGGAGCCGGGCTTCTCGCTTTTGGGCGGGAGGTTTCAGGTCAGCAGAGGCGGAGCATGGAGGGACCCCTGTGCTGATGGTGGAGACCGGAGTCTGAGGTCCTGTTTAGCCTCATGTAGACACAGATGGATGCACTTAAAGATATCATGGATACGCGTATACACAGCAGTTAGGACACACAACACATCCTCGCGCTGTCAGCCGAGGGTACCTCGGGTCGATGACAACGCAAGAGCAGCGAGCACACCCCGTGCCTGGATTGGGGCCTCTAAGTCCTTCTCCAGTAAAAGGACCCAGTCTCCTTGGAGAAATGATTGTGGGACTGATTCTGGGACTGAGGCAGGAAACACACATTGATGACCCTGGAGTCCGAGACTCTGTCCCAGCCCAGAGGAGCCCAGGGAGACAAGGCAGTTAAATGCCACGAGGGACCGGGACGGGAGCCTGGGGCAGAAAGAGGACACTAGGGGGAAAGTAAGGAAGTGTGAGTAAACTGTGTAGTGTAGTTAATATAATGCATCATAGCCATTCATAATTAATTGACTGACCCCTACTGATGTAAACTGTTTAAGTAAGAGAGGAGCTTGGGTGTGGAGTATATGGGTATGTCTATACTGCCTTTGCAATTTCTCTATAAACTTAAAACTATTTTTAAAATTGATATTAAAAAAAAAAAGAAATACAGTTTGAGGCCCAGACTGAGCCCAGTGGAGATAATACAGGTCCCCATGACTGGAGTCTCTCTGCCAAACCCTCTCTCCAAGGTCCCTGTCCCCCCACCTGCTCCTGGGTCCCATGGTCTCCACCACAGATCAGATGGGCACAGCACCAGCTGCTCAGCCTGGGGCCGCCCGTTCCTAACTGTCCTCTGTCCTGTCAGGGCCTGATGACTCAGCTGATTAGGGTCCCTGGGAGGGGCTGGGACTTTCCTGCCCCTGTTTCCCACCCCAGCTCCCTGCCCAACTCCTACGCCCATGCTTGGGGGGTCCCCTCAGAGACCCGTTCGGTCAGTGCTCCCCTCTTTGGTTGGGGGAGACTGAGGCACAGTGGTGGGGGTGGGGGTGCCCGGAACCCTACTAGGACGTGGCTTCTGGGTGGGGCCCAGATTTGTCTCCTTCCAGCCAGCACCTGGCCTGGAGCTGAGGCTCAAAAATGTGTGTTCCACATTTGATCTGATGACAAATAAGAATGACAGGTCACCACCTCTGTGTGTGGGGTCTGCAGTGACCCTGTGAAGGCTGCACACCTGGGAAGGTGGCCTCCAAAGAGGGGACCTGCCGTGGTCAACCAGGCCTGGAGGGACAGTCTGGGTCACAGCCCAGCCACCTGTCTTGGCTTGATTCACCTCCAACACCGGGGACCCTTTTACCCACCTGCACCCCATTACACATGTAGGGACAGAAGGATGGCCCCTCCACAATGTCCTCATCCTAACCCCCAAAACTGAGATGGCACCCACTGACAGGGCTTTGCAGATGCGCTAAGGTCCCGGCCTGGAGATGGGAGGTTATTCTGGATTAGTTGATAGGCCCAACAACGTCCCAAGTTCTTAAAAGTCACAGACTCTTTCCCAGCTGAGGTCAGAAGGAGCCATGAAGACAGAAGCAGAGTCAGAGAGATGCACGCATGGCTTTGCAGTTGGAGGAGGGGCCAGGAGCCCAGGGAGACAGTGCCTCTAGCAGCTGGGAAAGTTAGGAAAGAGATTCTCCCCTTGAACTTCCAGGAGGAACAGACCTTCCCAATACTTGATTTTAGTGCCACAAGAAAGGAGAACAAAAAGAAAAAAGAAAAAAAAAGAAAAAGAAAAAGAAACCCCCCCCCACAAAACAGACACACAAAAAATCTACAAAACAAACCCCAAAGAATTAACAAAATGGCAACAAGAGCATACATATTGATAACTGCCTTAAATGTAAATGGATTAAATGCTCCAACCAAAAGACATAGACTGGCTGAATGGATTGAAAAACAAGATCCATATACACGCTGTCTACAAGAGACCCACTTCAGAGCTACAGACACATGAGGCTGAAAGTGAAGGGATGGAAAAAATATTCCACACAAATGGAAACCAAAAGAAAGCTGGAGTAGTAATACTTATATAAGACAAAGGAGATCTTAAAATGAAGACTGTTACAAGAGACAAGGACACTACATGATGGTCAAGGGATCAATCAAGAAAGAAGATATAACAATTATAAATATATATGCACCCAACATAGGAGCACCTCAATATATAAAGCAATTGTTAACAGACATAAAAGGAGAAATAGACAATAACACAATAATAGTGGGGGACCTTGACGTCCCACTTACACCAATGGACAGATCATCCAGACAGAAAGTCAATAAGGAAATACAGGCCCTAAATGACACATTAGACCAGATGGACTTAATTGACATCTATAGAACATTCCATTTGAAAGCAACAGAATACACATTCTTCTCTTTGTACACAGAACTTTCTCCAGAATTGATCACATGCTGGCCCACAAATCAAGCCTCAGTACGTTTAAGAAAATTGAAATCATACCAGGCACCTCTTCTGACCACAGTGCTGTGAAGTTAGACATCAACTACAAGGGAAAAACTGGGAAAACTGCAAACATGTGGAGGCTAAACAATATGCTACCAAACAACCAACGGATCACTGAAGAAATCAAAGAGGAAATTAAAAAAATGCTTTGAGACAGATGAAAACAAGAACACAATGATCCAAAACCTCTGGGACACAACAAAAGCAGTTCTAAGAGGGAAGTTTATAGTGATACAAGCCTACTGCAGGAAACAAGAAAACTCTGAAATAAGCAACCTAACCTTACACCTGCAGCAGCTAGAGAAAGCAGAACAAACAAAACCCAAAGTTACAAGAAGAAAAGATATAATAAAGATCAGAGCAGAAATAAATGACATAGAGACTAAAAAGATAGGAAAGCTGTATAAAATTAAAAGCTGGTTCTTTGAAAAGCTAAACAAAATTGATAAAATTTAAGTCAGACTCATCAAGAAAAAAAAGGAGAGGACCCAAATAAACAAAATCAGAAATGAAAAAGGAGAAGTCACAACTGACACCACAGAAATACAAGGCATCACAAGAGGCCACTATGAGCAACCACACACCGACAAAAGAACAACCTAGAAGAAATGGATAAGTTCATAGAAAGCTCCAATTTGTTAAGAGTGAAACAAGAAGAAGTAGAAAATATGAATAGACAATTAGCAGGACTAAATTTGAGTCAGTAAGTTTTAAACTCCCAACAACAACAAAAGTCCAGGACCAGATGGCTTCACAGGCATATTCTACCAAACATTTAGAGAAGAGTCAACACCTATCCTATCTTTCTGAAAGCATTCCAAAAATTTCAGAGGAAGGAACACTTCTGAACTCATTCTATGAGGCCGCCATCACCCTGACACCAAAACCAGGCAAAGATAACACAAAAAAGAAAATTAGAGGCCCATATCAGTTATGAATACAGATGCCAAAATCCTCAACAAAATATTAGCAAATCGAATCCAACAATGCGTTAAAGAGATCACACAGCATGATCAAGTGGGATTTGTCCCAGAGATGCAAAGATTTTTCAATATCCGCAAATCAATGTGATACAGCACATTAACAAATTGAAGAATAAAAACCATATGATCATCTGAATAGATGCAGATAAAGCTTTTGATAAAATTCAACATCCATTTATCATACAAATTCTCCCAAAAGTGGGCATAGAGGGACCATATCTCAACATAATAAAGGCCATCTATGACAAACCCACAGCTAACATCATACTTAATGGTGAAGAGCTGAAAGCATTCCCTCTAAGATCAGGAACAAAACAAGGATGCCTGCTCTTGCCACATTTCTTCAACATAATTTTGGAAGTCGTAGCCATAGCAATCAGAGAAGAAAAAGAAATGAAAGGAATCCTAACCAGAAAAGAAGAAGGAAAACCGTAACTGCTCATGGATGATATGATATTATATGTAGAAAATCCTAAGGAAGCAACCAGAAAAGTGCTCGAGCTCATCAATGAATTTGGTAAAGTTGAAGGATACAAAATTAATATGCAGAAATCACTTGCATTTCTATACACTAACAACAAAATAGCAGAAAAAGAAATTAAGGAAACAATCCCATTTACCATCACACCAGAAAGAATCAAATAGCTGGGATAAACTTAGCCAAGGAGGCAAAAGACCTGTACCCCAAAAACGATGACCCTGAGGAAAGAAATTGAACACAACATAAACAGATGGAAAGATATACTGTGTTCTTGGATTGGAAGAATCAATACTGTTAAAATGGCCATCCTACCCAAGGCAATATACAGATTCAATGCAATCCCTGTCAAATTACCAATGACATTTCTCATAGAGCTGAAACAAAACATGTTAAAATTTGTATGGAAACACAAAAGACCCTGAAAAGCCAAAGCAGCCTTTGAAAAGGAGAATGGAGTTGGGAGAATGACACTCCCTGACTTCAGACTATACTACAAAGCTACAATAATCAAACCAGTATGGCGCTGGCACAAAAAACAGACACACAGAGCAACGGAAAAAGACAGAAAGTCCAGAAATAAACCCACACACTTATGATCAATTAATCTATGACAAAGGAGGCAAGAATATACCATAGAGACAAAAACAGTCTCTTCAACACATCGTGCTGGAAAAACTGGACAGCTGCCTGTAAAGGCCTGAAATTAGAACACTTTCTAGCACCATATACAAAAATAAACTCAAAATGGATTAAAGGCCTAAATGCAAGACCAGACACTATAAAACTCCTAGAGGAAAACCCAGGCAGAACACTCACTGACATAAATCACAGCAGTATTTTTTTCAAACCAACTCCTAGAATAATGGAATTAAATGCAAAAATAAACAAATGGGATCTAATTAAACTTAAAAGCTCTTGCACAGCTAAGGATACCATCAACAAAATGAAAAGACAACTTATAGAATGGGAGAAAATATTTGCAAATGATGCAGCTGACAAAGGACTAATTTCCAAAATATAGAAACAGCTCATACAGCTTAATATCAAAAAAAAAAAAAAAAAAAAAAAAAAAAGGGAATCCAATCAAAAAATGGCCAGAAGACCTGAAGAGGCATTTCTCCAAAGAAGACATCCGGATTGCCGACGAGCACCTGAAATGATGCTCAACATCACTAATTGTCAGAGAAATGCAAATCGAAACTACAATGACGTATCACCTCACACCAGTCAGAATGGCCATCATTCAAAAGTCCACAAATGACAAATGCTGGAGAGGCTGTGGAGAAAAGGGAAGCCTCCTACACTGCTGGTGGGAAAGTAGTTTGGTGCAGCCACTGTGGAAAACAGTATGGAGATTCCTCAAAAGAATAAGAATAGACTTACCATATGACCCAGTAATCCCGCTCCTGGGCATATATCCAGAATGAACCCCACTTCAAAAAGACACCTGCACCTCAATGTTCATAGCAGCACTATTTACAATAGCCAAGACATTGAAATAGACTAAATGTCCATCAACAGATGACTGGATAACGAAGAAGAGGTGGTATATTTATACAATGGAATACTGTTCAGCCATAAAAATGACAACATAATGCCATTTGCAGCAACATGGATGTCCATGGAGAATGTTATTCTAAGTGAAGTAAGCCAGAAAGAGAAAGAAAAATACCACATGAGCTAGCTTATATGTGGAATCTAAAAAAAAAAAAAATGAACATAAATACAAAACAGAAACAGACTCATAGACTTAAAATACAAACTTGTGGTTGCCAAGGGGACACGGGGTGGGAAGGGACAGACTGGGATTTCAAAATTTGTAGATACTGACAGGCATATGCAGAATAGATAGACAAGATTATACTGTATAAGACAGGGATATATATACAAGATCTTGTGGTAGCTCACAGCGAAAAAAAATGTGACAATGAATATATGTATGTTCATGCAGAACTGAAAAATTGTGCTCTACACTGGAATTTGACACAACATTGTAAAATGAGTATAACTCAATAAAAAAATGATTAAAAAAAATGGACAGAAGACCTGAATAGGCATTTCTCCAAAGAAGACATCCGGATGGCCAAGAAGTACCTGAAAAGATGCTGAACAGCACTAATTGTTACAGAAATGCAAATAAAAACAATGAGATATCATCTCACAGCAGTCAGAATGGCCATCATTAAAAAGTCCACAAACGATAAATGCTGGAGAGGGTGTGGAGAAAAGGGAACCCTCCTACACTGTTGGTGGGAATGTAAATTGGTGCAGCCACTATGGAGGACATTATGGATGTTCCTCCAAAAACTAAAGATAAACTTAACATATGATCCAGCACTCCCACTCCTGGGCATATATCTGGAGGAAAATATAATTTAAAAAGACACATGCACTCCAATGCTCACAGCAGCACTATTTACAGTAGCCAAGACGTAGAAACTTCCCAAGTGTCCATCAACAGATAAAGATGTAGTATATATGCAGTGGAATTCTATTCAGTCATAAAAAAGAATAAATTAATGCCATTTGCAGCCGCATGGATGGACCTGGAGATTGTCATTCTAAGTGAACTAAGTCAGAAAGAGAAAGAAAAATACCATATGATACCGCTTATATGTGGAATCCAAAACAAAAGGACACAAATGAACTTCTCTACAAAAAAGAAACAGACTCACAGACATAGAGATGAAATTTATGGTTACCAGGGAGTAAAGGAGGTGGGAAGGGATAAATTGGGAAATTGAAAAATTTGCACCTCTTGTGAAGTGACAGACATGTTGGCTATCGTGATTGTGCAGGTGGTTTCATTGGTGTGTCTATCAATCAGAATTCATCAAACTGTACATCTGAAAGACGTGTTGTTTACTATACAGGAATCATATCACACTAAAGGTGTTAAAAAATTAGAAAAAAGGGAACTATATAACTAATTTCCACCCCCAAAATAAACAAAAAGAATGACACATCACGGCCAAGTACAATTCATTCCAAGAATATATGGTTGGTTTAATAGGTGAAAATCAATCAAGATAACTCAGTCTAATTAACAAACTAAAACAGTAAAATTGTGATCATTTTCTTAGATGCAAAGAAAGAATTCTAAAAACTTCAACAGCCATTTGTGATGAACTGAGATTCTCAGTAAACTAATCAAGACAATGTGCTCTCGTTAAAAATCCATGGAACTGAAATAGACTTACACAAATCCAGGTGATTTTTGAGAAAGATAACATGTGATTCAGTGGGTAAAAGATGGTTTTTCAAAAATACGCTGAGCCAACTAGATTCCTCTATGGAGAAATCAGCCTGGGCCTGACCTCACATCAGACACGAACGCTGGGTCGACTCAGAGATGATTGCAGCCAGAAAGGGCGTTGCTCATACCCCAGATGAGCTGCAAATGAGTACATTTCCTTGATTCCTTTAGAGATTTGAGGTTACGGGGCAAACAACTAACCCGAAATCTGGAGAGGGGCAGGGCTGAGTGCTTGGTCACCTGGGACAGCTCGTGCTGAAACCGGCCAGGGAGAGGCAGGTCCCAGAGCAAGGCTAGTGCCCAGGCAGGGCGAGGTGTCCCTGGGTACAGGAGAGTCCACCCAGATGGCAGTGTTGGGGGAAGCAGGGGTCCAGGAAGCTGCAAGGTGGGGACGTGGGCTGGAGGCCCCAGATGGCCAGCAGGCCCAGAGAGCAGTGAGGAGGTGAAGTGGGTGGACAGGGAGGAACAAGGGTCACCCTGGCCTTGCAGGGTAGAGGACAGTGGTGGCAGGGCCCGGTAGAGGAGTGTCCAAGGGAAGCTGGCACTGGGCTCTCCTGCTATCTCCCCATCACTTCCATCTGCCTGTCCCTCTGCTGATGGTGCTCAGATCCCCAGATAACAAGGTTCCGCCGATTGCAGCGTTAACTGTTCAGATAACACCCGGAGATGGACGTTGTCGGACCTCAGGGAGGACGCGGGGCTACCGTCCGGGGCCAAGGCGGCAGGGCTCCTTCCAGGCAGGGGGACTTGGGCCCTGGGTCTGAGTCATCCACTTCCTCCACTCTGGATTGGAGGGCCAGCACCCCTCCTCCGACCCTGTCTTGCTCTGTAAGGATAAATGGGTGGGGGAAGCCCGGCTGGGGAAAAGCAGCAGGGACAGGCCAAGGTGAGGAGCCCCACCAGGACCCCGACATCTGGGTGACACTGTGGAGCAGGGTGTCCGCACCTCAGATCTGGAGCACTGAGAACCCAGACCCCTAGCCTGGTCTGACCCCCTGATCCCCGGGTGACCCCGCCTCTAGCTGCACCCTCCACCCTGGAGACCCTCAGCCACGCTCCTGCTGCCCCTCCTTGCTCCTTCCAGATGCCCAGTCTACTGGTGCTGGCACTGCCCCTCCTGGTGAGCCTGGTCCACTCGGCCCCTGGTGAGTCCTGATCCCGGGCTCATTCATCTCGGTCCCCTCACCCCAACCCCGCACAGGCCCGGCCTTGGGTGGGTGGGTTCAGAGAAGCCCAGGGTTGTGCTGGCACAGGGGAGACCTGAGCCCAGTGGCCAGGCTGGGTCCTGTCCTGAAGGTGCTTCCTTCCCCAGTCCCAGGCCAGGCTTTGGAGAGAGCGGGCATCATTGGGGGTCATGAGGCCCCTTGGAACATGTGGCCCTGGCAGGTGAGCCTGAGAGTCAAGCATCAGTACTGGCAACACATCTGCGGGGGCTCCCTGATCCACCCCCAGTGGGTGCTGACCGCGGCACACTGCATCGGACGGTGAGTCTCCCCAGGGTCTGACATGTAGGGGTGGGCCTGGGGCTCCAGCCACGGTCCTGGGTGTCCCAGAGGCTGCTCAGCCCCTAAGTACGTGCCTTTTTCCCTAGGATGAAAGTACCCCATGCAAGGTTCAGGGTGCAGCTGCGGGAGCAGCACCTCTACTACCAGGACAGGCTGCTGCCCGTCAGCCAGATCATCCCCCACCCCAACTACTACATAGTTGAGAACGGGGCGGACATCGCCCTGCTGGAGCTCGAGGACCCTGTGAACATCTCCAGCCACGTCCATCCGGTCCCCCTGCCCCCTGCCTCAGAGACCTTCCGTCCAGGGTCACAGTGCTGGGTGACAGGCTGGGGCAATGTGGCCAGTGGACGTGAGCACCAGGGACAACTTTTAATAGAGCTGGTCACATAGCAGTTCACCCTCTCGGGTTTCCTCTGGGAAACAGGGTCAAGATGGGCTGACTCATAAGGTGGGGTTGGAAGACTCTGGGATGAAGGAGAGGTGGTGGGAGGCAGTGTGTGCGAAGAGCCCACCAGATCCGGTCCCCGCTCTAGATGCCTGGGGAAGTCAGTCAGCACCTCTGTGCCTCAGTTTCTCCTTGCATGAAATGGGCACAGTCACAGTTGGTATTTCATGGATATGATGTGAGGAAAGAGAAAAACCACACACAGAAAGTGTCTTACTATTACCACTAACCGCTAAACGGGGCGGCGTGCATCTTGTCCCTGTGCCCGTGGACAAGGAGACAGAGGTGTGAGGGTGGGGTTGGGTGCAGCTTGGTCTCACCCCTCCAGCACCGCCTCCACTTCTCTCGAACAGTCTTGTGCCCCTTTATTCACAATTCAGGGCCAAGCCTTGGGGACATTTAGCATGAACAGTAGCCCTGAAATGTGTCCTCAGGGTCCTGCAAAAGTAACCCAAACAGGTCACTGCTCGAGGTCCGCTGACGATGCAGCATTGTGCCCCAATGCCCCTACACAAAGTGGGAAACTGAGTCTGGCGCCAGAGGCTGGCCAGGAGGCAGGCCTGGGGGGAACCCAAGATCCCGGCCCCCACTCACACTGGAGGCTGCGGAGCCGAGGGGAGATTGGGCTGCGGTGCTGCCAACCCCAGGACCCCTGCGCCTTTCCCTTCCCTGAATGGGCCTTAAATGAGGCCAAGGATCAGGTCCAGCCATGAAAGGGAAAGGGCTCATCCCTGGGTGTCCTGGGAGACACCAGGCCCTGGAACAGAAGAGGCCTCAGCCAGGCTCCTCAGTCCTGCCTGGACCCCCGCCCCCCCGCCCCTCGGTGTCAGTGACAGGCTTGGCTGAGTCGGCCCCACCCCTAGGCTTCCTCATCCTCCCTCTCTTCTCACCCCAGAGCCCCTGCCACCGCCGTTTCCCCTGAAGCAAGTGCAGGTGCCCATCGTGGAAAACAGCGTCTGTGACGAGCAGTACCACGCTGGCCTCTCCACCGCAGACGACTTCCCAATTATCCTCGACGACATGCTCTGTGCCGGGAGAGAAGGACACGACTCCTGCCAGGTGGGCCGCCTCTCCCCTGCAGCCCACAGCCTCAGGGGCCACGAAGCCAAGTCTGACCACTCCCTCCCCTCGCAGGGTGACTCTGGAGGGCCCCTGGTCTGCAAGACGAAGGGCACCTGGCTGCAGGCAGGCGTGGTCAGCTGGGGTGAAGGCTGTGCTCAGACTGAAAGGCCAGGCGTCTACACCCGTGTCACCTCCTACTTGGACTGGATCTACCAGTACGTCCCCAAGAAGCCCTGAGCCCGGTCCTGGGGGCTGTCACCGGGGTTGGCGGAGAAGTCAGGCCCCTGCTGTCCCCACACCACTACTTCCTGCTGGGGTGGTGCCATACCCACACCTGCCCTTGCCCCCTGTGCTGACCCACCTGCCCTGAGCCCCTCCCTGCCTGGCCCAGGGTGCAGGCAGGGATTACTAATCCTCATTAAAGTGCATCGTGAGCAGACATGGTGTTCGCTGTGTTTCTGGCTACAGGTGTCACTGAGGGAGAGGGAAGGGGTCAGGGCACGGCCCCTGAGCCCCGGGCCTTGCTGTGGGCATGGCCCCAGCCTCTGTCCGTTGTCCCCAGGGCTCACTTCTCAGCACACTGGCTTATGTCTCTTTGGTGAGTGGCATCAGGGTTTGTAACACAGAAAGCGACACAGGCCATTTAGGTGATTCTAGGGGCAACAGGTCCCAGAAACGGGGTCAAGATTCAAAGCATTGCTCCCACACCCAGGTCGCTCTGTTTCTCTGCAGCCTGTCCCCTTCCCCAGAATCTCTACATGCCCCCCAGTCCCCCTGCCCCACCCTCCCAGAGACCTGTAGCCATGACTACTTGGCCCCGGGGGCGGCCCCCATTGGCGGGACATGCTGTGTGTTGGGGGCCCTCGGGTGCCTGCTAGGTGAGTCCAGGTGGGAAAGGTGGAGGAAGGGGACTCCTTGACTCCCTGGCATCCTGGTCTCACCTTACTCTGCACACAGCCTGACACAGAGGACCTTTAGTTGACCAGGGAACAGTACCTGGTTGCAGGCGTCTTGGTCAGGTGGGTGAGGGCTGTGGCCGCTGTGACTGGCCCACATCGCTGCTTCTACACAGAGCCTAGTTGGCTCTTCCGCCTTCCTGTCCTCTGACCCTTGACCCATGACCCCTCCCTGATAAGGTGACGGAGCGGGTAGGCCACATGTTGGCCCTGGGGAAAGAACAGGACAGCAGCCCTGGGTCTGGCCAAGCTCAGTGTCTTTTCCCCGTAGGAACTGAGGCCAAGGTCACATGCAGGAGGGTCTGAAAACCCTAGAGCTCCAGGTCCAGCCATGTTCCCCAAGCCCACCCTGCAGGGACAGCCTACACCTCGAGCTCCTGCAGGTCCCCATGTGTCCACCAGAGGGAGCCCCAGCACCCCACCCCCACACCTGCTGGGCAGCCCTCGGGCCCTATGTTGGGATTCACTGCTCAGCTGGGTCAGAGCAAATAGGCCCTGGCCTCAGCCAGGTAGGGCCCCTGAAGGCACCTCCCACCACCTAGACTAGCTCGGAGGCGGCCGAGGTGGGTCAGGAGGACTTCCGGCTGCGGCGGGCTCCTGCTGTGCTGCGTGGAGGGAAGGCCCCATCTTGGACCTGCTCTGTGTGGGCACAGTCCCCCACCGTGGTCACAGCCACCGTTCAGCTCAAAGGATCACAAGTGCTATCCTGACCTGGCCCCCTTCTCCTGCTCTCCCGGGTAAGGGGTGGGGGATCTAACCAGAGGGGCTGCAGATGAGAGCCCTGGGCCAAGAGGCCAGCAGGACGTAGGGTGGGTCTAGCGTCAGGGGAGGGAGACAGTGGAGAGCAGGGTGGCCCCCCAGCCCCGGTGGCCCCCCACCAGTGGGGGTCCCCCTCTGCCCACCCAGCACCATCTCTGCTGGGAGAAACTTCTGCCTACACTGCAGCACACTTCATTTCTCCAGTGTGTGAATGACACCATGCGGTTACGTGGTTCCAGCTGCCAAGGTGAGCTCGACTTTCCCCTCAGAAGGAGGCCTTTGTATCTGAGATCTGCCCAAGTAGGGGAACTGCTGGAGACAGGAGAATTCTGTGGAACCGCGTAGCCCTGTAGGTGGTGGCATCACCCAACTCTACCCTTGCCCAGGCCATGGGCTCACCACCCTCCCACGCAGGGAATGGATTCTGACTGTGGAAATCCAATGCTTTTCTTAAATAAGTTAATATTTATTCTGCTTTGCTTTGCCCCCAATCCCAAGTCCCCTTGACTTGAGAAGTGGAGTATTCTGCTTCATATTATTGCAACGTTTAACCTGAATTTATAAAAGAAATGAAATGAAACAAGGGGTATCAGCTGAAACTCGCCACGGGCAGCGGGGGTCTCACTGGAAAGTCCCCAAAGCCCTGGTGACTGGCCGTTTCCGAGAGTCCAGTCAGGGGTATTCTCCAAATGCCGAGGGGGACAGAAGTGGGGAGTGAGCACAGAGGGGAGCGATGAGGGGTGGAGACAAACAGATGAGAACTCAGACTGTGAGTGACGTGAAGCGTGGCCACGTGGCCTCGGGGACAGAGCCGCCACCCAGACGGCACAAGTGGCCCCGAGCGTGTTCCCTATAAAAATTAGTGGATGTGAGGATCGGGCTCTGCTGGGCGGCCTCTGCCTTTCCCCCTTTGGTCATTTTCTGGTCCTTGTCCCTTGGACAAAGCTCTCGTTACAGGACTGATGACCAGGCTGCAACCTGGCCTCAGAGCAGGGCGCCAAACTCGGAAATCCCAAACCTGAATGGACAGGAGGGAGGCTTCAGTCCGCGGGCTCCCCAGGCTTCGCTGCACCCGGAACAGCGTCTGCCTCCCCGCACACTGGGCTGACACTCACCCGGCTCCTCTACCCATGGTGGGGTCTGACCTGGGGTCCACGGATGGCCCAGCCTGGCGCCACCACCCTGCTGGGTGCACCCCAACCCCAGCGCCAAGGCCAGTGCGTACTGCACCTCGAGCTACACGGGCTCATCTACACTGTCACCCAGGGTGCTGGTGGCTGGGGGGGACCCTTTCTTCAGGGGACTCTGGGGGACTGTGAGGTGAAGCCCTTGTCCCTCCCCTGGGGGGTCACCAGGTGGAGTGGGTGGCTCGGTCTGCTGAGGTTCCGGAGGTGCCGTAGCACCTGAGGATGAAACTCGGGGTTCTGCGGCAACACCATGGCCGCCGTTGAAGAACAGGTCCCCGCTAGGGCCCCCCATGTCCAGCGGCTCAAAGGAAAAGTTTGGGATGGTCAGGTGTTCTGTACGGCAGGGGGCCTGGCCCCACCGCTCCCCTTTGGGAGCAGCGTCCACCCCTGCATTGTCCATGGGCTCCAGGGGGTCCCTGTGGGGTGCGGCCTCGCAGGACGGGGTTCTCCGCCGCAGGGTGGTGCTGCTGCCCTCTGCCGCAGGGGGCCGGGCCGTGCCCTCATCCTCCGCGGGGGGGTCTATGGAGATGCAGGGGGGGCTCATCTTCTTCTTCCTGCGTGACCCCAGAGTCAATTCAGCCTCCTGGGCCCGGGCCGTCACCTCACCGGTCTCTGGGCGGCCGTCTACGCAGCCTTGCTCCACTGAGGGCCGCCTCTGTTCGTCGGCTCGGCCCGGCTGGTCCAGGAAGCCCTGGGTGCCAACACTGTAGAGCCCGTGCAGGGCTGGCTCACCGCCCACCACCCCACGGGCAGCAGGCGAGGCTGAGGGGCTGCGGGCAGAGCTGGTGATGTGGCTGACCTCCTCGTCGGCCGCGTCTGGGGCCTCGCCCTCCTGCCCGCCTGGGGCCGGCTGCCGGCTGGAGATGCAACGCTGTCCAAAAGTGTGCTTGCGGGTGCGGACGTTGGCGGGCCTTGGGGAACGGGGCGGGGACCGCAAGGAGGCCCCCAGCGACGCCTGCCTCACAGGAGTCTTCCCGCCAGGCTCTCCCCAACCAGGGCTGCTGTCCCCGGGGGCGTCAACCTGCCCTTCCGGGGACTCGGTGTGCACGGCCTCCTGCAAGGATACGAAGTCGGGTGAGACCAGGCAGAGCACAGGCAGCAGCTGGGGCACAGAGATACCTCCCCACCTCTGGGTCAGGGTGGGCTTGTGACCCCCAAGACTAGGGGCTGGGAGCTGCCGGTGTGGGTACACTGTCCCCCAGATTGCATGCAGTATCCAGCCACCATGCTGGTCAAACTGGGGAGGGGCTGTGAAGAGCAGAGGGCTCGGGCCTGAGCTCCTATGGACATAACCTTCTATAGGCCCCTGGGGCCCCAGCGACCACCCCACCCTGTGCACCAAGAGCCCAGCCTGGCACCCCAAGGAGGGAGGAAAGGAAAGAGGCTGAAGCCACAGGGCAGTGGTCTGTGGGTACAGGTGGGGTCTGAGAAATCACTGCTGGTGGCTCCTGGGGTCCAAGGTGCTGCCTGAGGAGGGAACGCAGGTCCCCATGGCCAGGTATCATCATCACAGGCTCCAGGGACATGGCACCCACTTCTCTAGTGTCCCCATCACTCATTCCTCAAATGGGGAAGGAATCCCCACAGACCCTCAGGTCTCGGCTAAGGATCAGGGGCTCCTCCTACCTGTCTGCAGAGCAGCCGGCTGAGGCTGGGGGAGCAAGCTGCACCCCGAGGGGGCAGAGCACGGAGAGTGTTGCTGGCCCTGGCTGGGGAAGCTGTGGCTGATGGGACCTGGAGAGAGGCACAGGACTCCACAGGTGGCGAGTTGGTGGAGGTGACTGGACCTGGGGTGGGGGAGGGCCTGTAATGCGAAGCTGTCACCAGGCCCAAGACCCCGACCTGCCTGCCTGCTCGCCTACCCACCCACCACCAGGCTGCCTCTGCGAGGGGCCGTACCCAAGGTGCCTGGGTAGGTCTCCATCTCCACCTCCTGCAGTGGCTGGGGGTGAGCGGCAGCGGCGGGCGCCACGGGCCGGAACATGTAGCTGTCGTTGGGCAGCGAGAGCATCCGAGACACGGATACTTTGCGCACAACCAGCAGACTGGGGGCGTCTGGCCCGGTGCCCGGGCTCTGCGGAGCCCCAGGCCTGGGGCGGGCAGGGGGCCCCTGAGCCATCTCCAGCTCAAGCTCAGCGTCCAGCTCGGCATCCTCACGGGCCTCCTTGTTGCTCTCCTCCAGGTGTTTCATGAGCACAGCCACCACCACGTTGACCAGCACGAACTGGGCAACCAGCACGAAGGTGACGAAGTAGATGGGTGAGATGGCTGGCAGGTAGCTGAGGCAGTGCTTGTCCTCGCGTGCGCACTCCCTAAGTGTGTCCTGTGGACGGAGGGTGGCGGGCAGGCTCCCCTCTCCGCTGCCAGGGCCACCCCGCCGTCTCCAACCTCCCGGCCCACTGTCCAGGCTGCTACCTTCATGATCCCATTCCAGTTGTCCCCCGTGGACACTCGGAACAGAGTGAGGAAGGCCATACCGAAGTTGGAGAAGGTGGCGTGTCTGCTCAGGCCCTCGCAGGGGTTGTCCTCACTGCACTCTGCCGGGAGGGACCCGGGTAGCCCGCGCATTGGTGTGGTGCATGCATGGTCCCTTGCCCCTCCCCCAGGGAGAAGTTATGCTCCTCTGGGACGCGGCAGGGGCCTAGCTCTTGGGCCCTGGCAGGCAGGCATTTACAGGAGGTAAGGATCAGGGGGCACGGCCCTTCAAAGTAAGGTGGCTCCTCCTAGGCCTGGAGTCTGCCTTGGGGAATGTATGCTGTGTCTGGGTGCATTGGCCAAGCCCTTGGTGTGAGCCTGGCTCTGCTCAGCCCCAGAGGACAGCACTGCCAGCTCCCTAGGTCCACCTCTGGGTTGGCATGCCCTCGGGCTCTGCACAGTGATGGGGCCACCCTGGGGCATGAGGTGCCCCAGATTCTGGGCCAGGGGCCAAGAGTGCTCAGTCACAGGGTCTGGACAACCAGCTGCCAGACCACCTCAACCACCTCACAGACAGGGCCACTAATGGCTCTTGGAAGTCACTGTGCCTCTTCAGTGGCACCAGGACAGGAAAGAATGGGGGCCCCCCAAGGCGTGAGCTGCCACCAAAGGTCTCCATGGGTCCCACCCAGTCTGGCCAGAGCCTCAGGCCTGGGGGTCTAAGGAAACTCCTTGTGATAATTAAGAAGGACTTGCTGCAGCATGTCCCCTGTCAACAAGGTGGGGTTCAGGTGGACCCCGTGTGTGTGCATGTGCACTGACACGTGGCTCAGTCCTCCTGGCCACAGTCGGAACATGTGTGCGTGTCTGTGTGCGAGTCACGGGTGTGGCACCACGCTTCTGCAGGAGCTGCTTACATGTCCACCTCCCGCAGCACCCTGAGCTGTGAGCGGGCTGTGTGCACATGCGTGAAGCTCTACCTTCCGAATCCCGTATAGGGCGGGTGGGGCCAGGGGCGGGCACTGCGCAGGCGCACTCACCAAGCCTCCCGAACAGCTCCACTCCCAGGGCAGCATAGATAAAAAACAGGAGCATGAAAAGCAGGCCGAGGTTCCCTACCTACACGAGGAGAGAAGTAGAACGAGGTCAGGGTGGCCTCGGCCCCTCCCCACCCCTCTCACCATGTACGGCTGGCCGGGGAGTCACGTTCCCAGGGACTGCCTTGACGCCTGCTCTTAACTCCTCCTCCTTGGCCCCGAAGCTCCTGTGGCCCCCAGGGCTCCCTGTCCTGCCTGGAGCCCAAGCCCCCTCTGCTGGCCTCTGCCCCTCCTTGGCTCCTCCGCTCACCCTGCACCCAGGACCACCCTGCCTCCAGCTCCTCCACCCCTCAGGGTCTGGAAGGCCTCCCTGGGACTCTGGTGGACTCTGTGCAGGGCCTGCCGCCAGCTGCGGGGTCCCCATGGCGAGAGGAGGGCTGCAGCTCTGCAAACTGAGCGAGGCCTCACCTGACCCCTGCCCCAGGCTCTCCTGTGGACTCACCGCCCACCATCCCTGCAAGTGCTCAGGTTGCACTCCAGGCAGGGAGCCCCATCCTCACACACCTCCCATGACCCTGATGTGACTGCTCCCCCTTTTCTCCAGCATCTGCTCCAGCCTTCCGAGGTAGTACACTGGGGTGTGGCCAGGCCCAGGCTTCCCGCCTTGATCCCCTCCCATCTGACAGACACCAGGCAGTCACAGAGAAGCACTGAGGGCTGAGGAATGCTGCTGAGGGGATGAGTGAGGATTGGCTGCAGGCAAAGGACATGGGGAGCAGCTGGGTACATGGATGAGTAGATGGTTGGTGGATGGGGTGCTGGGTGGACAGGCAGCTGTCGGGGTGAGTAGGTGGCTGGGAGGCAGCTGGCTGGGTAGGAACAGCTGGACTAGTGGACAGAGAGCTGGCTAGCATGGCTGGATGATGGGCGGTGGACGCATGGGTGGATGAGTGGACAGACAGCTGTCTGGATGGATGAACACATGGGCGGTTGGGTGGATGGATGGTTGGTCGATAGAGATCCATGAATAATGGATACATGGATGGATGGCTGGTAAGGTGGATGGGAAGGATTGGGTACTGCAGAGATAAGACTGATTCTTTCAAGTAAAGAGGCCACAAAGGATCAGGGTGGTGGCTGTGGGCATAAGATGCAGGGCCTCTACTAGCTCTAGAGAAAAGAGACCTTTGGCCAATACTTGAGCCCTGGCTGTGGTCCTCCAAACTCAGGCAAGCCCACCTAAGCCACAGGCTCCTCCCTTGGCCTGAATCCCACTGCATCCTGAATTGCACTCGGGAAGGTGGGCACTGGTTATCAGTCTTCCCCAGAGAAACTGGACTGAGGCCCAGAAGGCAGTTGGCCCACCCCTCTCACAGCACAGCTGAGTTACTCCCTGCAGGAGGCAGTTACTGCAAGACTGGCGGACCACATGCATGAGTTATATGGGATTGACAGCAAGTGAGGCCCTCCCTGCAGCCTCATCCTCTCAGGGGCACCTGCAATGCTCACCCTGAGAGCAGGGAAGCCAGACCTGGGTCAGGCCCTGGAGCTGCTGACCTACCTGGGGCAGCGCCTGAACCACCGTGTCCAGCAGGGCCCGCATGCCAGTGGCCATCTTGAGCAGCTTCAGCACTAGGGCCGGGAGCCAAGCATTAGTGGGGAGCAGTGGGGTCCCAGGCCAGTCTGACCCTTCCACGGCTGGCCAGACCCAGACCACTCCCCATCACCAGCACCTGGTCCATTGGTGTGTGGCAAGGAAGGACGCAGTGGGTGGGTGGACAGCAGAGCCCTGCTGAAGGTCCCATGCCAAACTGGCCATCAGCAGGGCCCTCTTGACAGCCCAGGGGGACCTCGGCAGGATGGGCGGGCAGCATACCTCGGGCGATTCGAAGCACACGCATGATGCGGATGATTGTGGGGTTGATGGGCAGTGCTGCGTTCATCTCGATCTCCTCCAGGGTGATACCCATGATGGACAGCAAGACGATGGCCAGGTCCAGCTGGTTCCATCTGGGCCGGGGAGACAGGCGAGGCTCAGTGTCAGCCACCACCTCCTCCTTGGCACCCCCAGCCTTTCAGAGCAAGAGGATTCTCCTCCCTGTCCCCTGGGATTGTTCTGGTGTCACCACAGGGTGGCCTGCACCTCTACAAGGCACCATTACCTCTTCGGGCCTCAGGCTGAGGCTCTCACCCGCCCCTGCCCCACACACCTGTCCTTGAAGAACCTCCGGAACCCAAAGGCCACCAGCTTCAGCACAGCCTCAAAGACGAAGACGATGGTGAAGACGTAATTACAGTACTTGAGGGCCTCATCCAGAGACTGCGGGCGGAGCGTCAGGCTTTGGAGGCGCCCTGCTCGGGGTGCCTCTCCCCTCCCTGCTCCCCACCCCCACCCTGCCTCTCCCCCAACAATCGCACTGGGTGCCCCACCCACCCCGCACCTGGGCCCTGACCACCCTGCCCCATCTCTCTTCTCTGCTGACTTGGAAACCTCCCCTTGCACGAGACAGGTCTCTCTGAGACCCAGTCATTACTGGATGTAGGTCTTGCCAGGACAGGGAGGATCACCTGCATTTACCCTCGCAGCATTTTGAGGATAACCCTCAGGTGGGGAGAACCTGTCCCTCAGAGCACAGACTCCTGGCCCTGCCTAGACCAGCCCCACCCACAGCCAGAGCAGGGGCCGGCCCAGCACATGAGTCAGCTTCACATAAAGAGTCAGAGGCTCTCTGCTCCTGGGGAGGATGGGGTCTTTAACGGAATGGTGGAGATGCTACCAGAGGACATCTCCTGCCCAGTCCCCTCTCTCAGTCTAGCTTTTCCTGGACTGTGGAATTCACAGCCTGGGAAGCTGGACTCGGGCACAGTCCCACTGCCCACATTTTGGATCCAACTTCTCTTGGTGTTGGGGAGGCCCTTGGAGCAGGTGGCTCTGGGAATTTCCACCCATTTTAAAGGAATGAGGACACTTTGTTCAAGCCACACCTCGGTGGACCCCATAAACCCTGGAGATGGCTGAGGCATGGCTGTAGACCTGGGGTCCCCGGTTCTCCAGGCAGTGGCCCTGCAGGGGGTTATCCCCTGGCTACTGGCCTGCAGGCAGCGAGCCCCACCTTGGGCTGGTTGTAGTGCTCCATGGACATGGTGATGACGTTGACACCGATGATGAAGGTGATAAAGAGATCCAGGTAGTGGCTGGTGCACAGGGAGTGGATGGAGCGGCGTGTGGGTGAGTAGTCTGCATAGTAGGGCCGGCGCTGGGCCTCTGCAGAGAGATGGTGCAGATGAGTGGGGTGGGCAGGGCTGGGCGGGGTTTGGGGGGGCTGCCTCCTGCAGGCTGGAGTGTGGGGGTGCTGGGGGAGGGCCGGGGCTCAGACATGGGCCTCAGGGGCAGGTCACCCACCAAACTCCTCCACTGCAGGGGTCCCAGCCCCAAGGCAGACCCCAGGAGTGGGCCTGGAAGCGAGACCCCACCTGGGTCCTGCCCGGACCTTGCCCTGATTGGAGCTCCCAAGACGGGGCCCATGTGGTCCACTCTCCTGGGCTGGCATCAGGGTTCAGAGACACCTCAGTGATGAAGGGTGGGCAGACGAGAGTTTTCTTGGGTAGCACAGCCCACCACATACCCCTTCTCCCAGGCTGGGCACGCGCTGCCTTCTGGCTGCCAGGCCCAGGTTCCTTCCACTCCCTGTCCTCTGCGGGGGCCAGAGGCCAAATGCCCGCTGTCTGGGGTCTGCCCAATCTATGATGCATCTGAGATTGATGGCTGTGACCTGGGAGTGGGGGTCATGCATCCCCTAGCAAGCCTGTCTGCACTAAATGCTCCACGTGCAATAACCCTTTAGGGCAGATTGATGCCTGCTGAGCTCCCACTGGATGAGGGAATAGCTGCCACCACTACACAGGGAACCCACCTCGGCCATAGAACCCCATGGGCGAGGACCAGGGCCCGACGGGAACTGATCCCTCCCTGCGGTCTGCATGCTCCTCGGTCTGGCATGCGGTCACTAGAGAGCTCGGCTCAGCTCTTGCAGCCAAAGAGGCCAGTGGCCAGTTGGGCCAGGCCAGCACTGAGGACATGGAGCAGCCAGGAGCCAGCAGGCATCCCAGGTGTGGCAGAGAAGCAGTCAAGCATGCAAGCCGGGCAGGGGAACACACATGAGCCTGGAGGCAGCAGCATGGACACCAGACAGGCTGGCTGGCAACTCTTCCTCCCTCCCGCTGGCACCTGGTGCCCACCCTAGCTTCCCATGCCCACCCTGTGGTGGACCCCAGCAGGCTTGGCACCGCCTGCGGTGTCCACCTTTTCCTGTGGCAGTGGCAGAGGGACGGAGGTCAGGCCAGTCCACAGCCCCGTGCAGTGGCCGGCAGAAGCAGGGAGGCTAAGGCATGCAGGGCGGGGGCAGGTACCTGGGTTGGGGAAAGTGCCTGGAAAGACAAGGAGACGATCTGAGCTGGCCACAGTGGGCAGGGCCAGGAGACTCCACAAGGGGCGGGCGGGGCGGGGGATGCTTAGCAGCCCCTCCTGCAGAAAGCCCTCTTTGCTCCCACGCTGGGTGGAGTTTTCCTAAGACCTTCTCTCTGTCTTGGATGGCTTTGCTTGCTCCCCCCTTGGCATGAGAACTCATGGGGGTGAGCCTGCCCTACAGTGATCGAACTCAGAACTGGGGTCTCATTCATCACCTGTGTCTCCTGGGAAGGGACCTCTGCCTCTTGCTGCAGCTGCCCTCCCCGCCTGGGCCCTTCCTCTGAGGGCAAGAAGAGCAAGCAGGCAGAACTATTCAGTGAGGCTGGGGCTGGGGGGCCAAAGGGAGTGTGGCCACACGGTGGGCCCCGGGGTGCAGCCACTGAGCTGCTGCCTGGGTGCTGGCTGCATAGCACGGCTCAAGTGCCGGGGAGACCCAGGCCCGGGCCAGTAGCGGCTGGGTCTCGGAGCTGCCGCAGGTTGGTCCTCTGGTCCCCTGCCACCCTCAGGGACCTCAGGGACAGGCGCACAGGGAGCTGGGGCAGGTGGAAAGGACTGGGGTGGCACACAGGTACCAACCAGCCACCACCACCGCCACTGGGAGTGCCTTACTCCTGCGTTTCCTCTCCAGGCGCCGCTGCCGCTTCTCTTCCCGCCGCCGCGCCTCCTCGGCCTCCTGGTGCTGCCGGCACTTGTGGAAGTTCTCCACCACGACACCCACGAACATGTTGAGCACAAAGAAGCTGACGATGAGCAGGAAGGAGATGAAGTAGAGCAGCATCCAAGGGTTGTGGTTGGGCACCGGCTGCAGCATAGGAGTGGTACGTGGGTGCCAACCGGCCGGGGCGCCCCTCCCAGGCACAGCCTTGCCTGCAGGGGAGCTCTGGCCCACGATGAGGAACTCTGGAAGTCCTCAGAGGCCAAAGGCGGCCTCTTGGCAGAAGTTCCCTAAGATGACCAGAGGATACAGGAAGAACAGTCCACTAGGAGGCCCAGGGCTACCCACTGCCCACCGCACCTGCTGGTCTATGCCCACGGCGTCCAGCCCGTCGTACATGATGTTCACCCAGCCATCCTTGGATGAGAGCACGAACAGGGACATGAGCGCCTGCCAGGCCAGAGCAAGGTGGTGACTGCTGGGCGTGTGGGCACAGGCTCCCCCAAAGGACCACACCCCCGACCACAGCCTCACTCACAACACACCAAGGTCCTGCCACTCCTGCCTTTCAGACGAGGGCGAAGCTAGCTGAGACCACTCCCACCAAGCCTGCCCCCACCCTGACCCCTCCCCAGCCCCCAGCCCCACGTACCTGGCCCAGGTTGTCAAAGTTATACTTGCGCCGCACCCAGCGGTAGTGAGCTGCCCGGCACTCTGCCTTAGTGGAGATGTTCCTGGTGTCGGCACCATCGCAGTAGTAAAACTTCCCTTTGAAGAGCTGAGCAAGGCAACGAGGGCACTCGAGGGTTGGGCACTCGAGGGTCATGCACTGCAACCCCACCTTCCAGATCCGCCCACCTGGGGCACCTGGAGCAGCCAGGCAGAGATTAGGGTTTCTCTCCCTGTCGGCTGGGGCCTTGGCCCTCCCGGGACTGCTATGCTGTTGCTGACCACCAACCACCATCCTGTGGAGGGACACCCAGGTAAGCAGGGCCACGAACCTGCACCCCCAGGATGCCAAAGATGATGAAGAAGGCACAGCAGATGAGGACAATGTTTCCAATGGGCCTGAGCGATGATATCAGAGTCTCAACCACCAGCTTGAGGCCCGGAGCACGGCTGATGACCCTGTGCGAGGGGCAGAGGGAATAAGCTGTGTGGCCTACCCAAGGGAGCAGCCACCAGGACAGGGCCTAGTGCTGCAAAGACCCCACCCCAAGCTGGCCCCAGTCCCAATCTCCCCTGGACTCCACCTGCCCCACCACCTGGATCCACCCCATCCTGCCCTGGACCCCCCACCCCCAACCCAGCCCCACCCCACCATCTGGATCCACCCCACCCCATGTCCCTTCCCTGGCCCCACCCCATCCTGCCCCACCATGCCCATCTAGCCCTACCCCACCCTGCCTTGGCTCCGTACCACCAGCCCCACCCACCTCAGGGGCCGAAGTGTCCGCAGCAGGCGCAGCACACGCAGGATGCCCAGGATCTTGGCGCCACCGGCCGAGGCCATGGCCACAACGATGTCGACCAGGGACACCAGGACCAGCAGCCCATCCAGCACGTTCCAGCTGCTCTGCAGATAGGCGTGCTCGCCAGAGACCAGGCCCAGGGCCACTACCTGACAGGTGCAGAGGACAGGCCCAGTGGAAGGTGGGCAGGTGAGCTGAACAGAGGCCTGGGGCTGGGCCTTAAGGCCAGAAGGACAGACTTCCGGCCCCCCTGGACATGCTGTACCTTCACCATCATCTCAGCCACGAAGATTGCTGTGAAAATGTAGTTGGAGACGCTGAGGAAGACGCGCTCCTGCAGGAGACAGGACTGTGGGAGGGGCCTGCCATGGCTGCGAGACCCCACCCCTCCCGGACAAGAAGGGCGCCTCACGGTGCTGCCAGGGTCGATGTCTGGCCTTTCCAGGGCGATCGTGATGCAGTTAAGGAAGATGAAGACGAGGACAACATGATCAAACATCTTGTGAGCGATGATCTTCTGGCATGAGATGCGGAACCTGGGGGCCAAGGGTAGGGGGTTAGGGAAGCCCTGGCCAAGCCCTGGCTTCCCAGTCCCTGTGACTCCAGAGGAGGCATGCTAGGCGCTCACCGCGTGGTGGGGACACAGGGGCCCCCTGTCAGGCACACCCCTCACCTGTTCTGGGGGGAGAAGAGGTACAGGGCCCAGGGCTCTCGGCTCCGACAGCACTTGGGCTTGTAGGGCTCCAGCACTTTCTGCAGCCGGGAGCAGCAGCTCTGGGAAGGCAGGGGTTGGGTCCTCAGGGCCCCTCCCAGCCTGGTCAGCCCCCAGCCTCTCCTGCCCTCAGGCCCAGCCCTGTCCACCCACCCAGGAACTGGGTGAGGGACCCATGCTGGGAGTCCGTGGAGGCTAGGTGAGTGCCCCTCTCAGATCGAGCCCTCAGCTGGAGTTGGGGCTGACACAGGGATAAATCCCACTCCAGAGCTCCTGGGGGATCAGCTGAGGCTACATCAGCTGGATCAGGTCCTGTCCAGTTTGTTCTGCTTCCCTCTCCCTCCTGAAGGCCCCCCGTGAGCACCACACCCCAAGTCACACCTTGGGGAACCAGCCCATGGCCAGAGGGAAGCCAAACCAACTCCCCACAACTGGACTGTGACGCAGTACCCCCCAACTCACATCCTCCACGTCATCATCAAACTCAGCCAGGTCCTCCTTGTGGCTGTCGATGCGCAGGAAGAACTCGCTGGGCAGGGCTAGCACCTGCCCATTGCAGTCATGAAACTTAGTGGGCAGCAGGGTGGCCGGCCGTGGAGGCTGTAGGTCCAGTGTGCTGCGGTGGTCCAGGGACTCGGCACGCCGCAGTGGCGTGGCACATATGCCTGGTGAGGCCCCTGCCCCAGGCCTGCCGTCCTCAGTCTCCTCGTCTGTGCTGCCGCTGCCCTTGCCCTCGCCGGATAGCAGAGACTCACGCTCCCCACGCTGGCTCCGGCGCTTGAGGCTGGGCGCACGGCCCAGGCTGTTCCAGCTCGAGCGCCGGCTGCTCCAGGCGCTGTTGGGGCCCCAGTGGGTGCAGGGCGAGCTGCGCAGGCTGGACTATGGGGAGGGAGCAAGAGTGAGCAGGCCAGGTCCCCCAAGTACCCCAAACATCCAGCCTCAGGGGTACCCAGCAAAGGGGCCTTTCCTATCCAGTGGTGCCACCATTAACACCTGTAGGTGACATCTGTACATAGATCATCTTTCAGGAGCAGACAGCCCTGCTCAGGAGATGCTGGCAGCACTGCATCTTCAGTGAGACTCCTGCAGCACACAGTGGGGTCGACAATGAACTAGAGACAAAGCCAGCCAGTGTCAGAACACTAAGCGGGCCCCACGGGGCTGCTCGCGGACCAGAGGGTGGGCAAGGGTCATCAAAGGGTCCAGGACCAGCTACGGACCAGGCATCCTCAGATGCCACTGAGATGCTGACCATGATCTCTCAAGTGGGGCCCAAAATCAGCTTCTCATTGGCAGACTCTAGACTTGCAAAGAGAAGCTGGCCCATGACCTCAAGAAGTAAACTGGACTGTGACGCAGGGATTTCACCCGTGCTGCACCCATCCCCACTGCCCTCCGTCATTTTTACCTCCTGGGTCTAGCAGGAGCTGAGCTGGAATCCCCACTCCACAGCCCATCCACTGCCCTTGGGCTCCTAGCAGCTTGGCTGTGATGCATCTTGTCGCTAAATCACTCTGCCCATCCAAGGCTCAGCCGTGAAGCTTTTCCCTTACTGATACACACGATCAATCGGTCTTGATAGTCTGCCCAGACTTCCTCCGGGCTCATATCCTCTCCCCCCTCATTAGCTTATCCTGCTCAGCCCACCCCTCTGGGGCTCTTCAGAGAAGCTGGTTTCGGCTGTGTCTGCTGGGGGCGGTGTTTCCCGGGTTTATCTGGAAAGACTTCAGGGGCTCCAGCTCCACAGGGCGCTGTGGATCGTGACGCATGGAACCCTCCACCCAGCTTCCAAAAACTGTTGTGTATATTCAGTTTTTATACCTTTTTGCCATCCGTTCTCTATTTTTCCTTCTCATGTACGCTCTGTACCCTGACAGCTTTTATCTTTGATTACAATTTGGAAGATAAACTTCCAGCCCGACGTTCTACTTGCCCGTTCTTACTCCTTAGAACAGCAGCTTCTGGCTCCATTTACAGAAAACAAGGCACTCGGGGCCAGAGATTCATAGGGTATGACTGTGGGGCATGTGGGACCCTCAATCATCTCTGGGGAAGGCCCTGGGGAACTAAGCAGGTGGAGCCTGAAAGTGCCCAGAGGCCGAGGAGGGGAGGATCCCTACCAGAGACTTCTGGTCCCCTAGCTGGGGGTCCACGGAACTGCTGCTGCCACGCCTAGAGTCCAGGAGGCTGTGGGCTGCATCCAGGTGTGGGGAGCTCTTAGGGGTGGGCATGGGTGTGGCTGCTGTGCGCATGATGACAGGAGGGGGCAGGCTGCCCCGGCCCTCCAGGTGCCCGTTGGGGGTCACCGCCAGTGAGTACATCTTCATCTCTGGAGGGGAGGAGGTCACTCAAGGCTGCAGAGCTCCCAGGAAGGAGAGTCTGCCCACCCAGGACTCACCCGCAGGACTCCAGCTGCACCTGCACCAGGTGGGCAGCATCCCCTCCAGCCCTGCCCCGCCCTCAGCCGCAGGCACACCTGTGGCCCTGAGGCCTCTGAACTTGTCCAGATCCTCCTCCACGTGGGTAGATGTCTTGTCTTCATCTGTGTCAGACCTGTTGGCGTCACCCTGTGCCCATGGAGCAGATGGTACATGTGAGGCTTCCCTTGGAGGCTGGGGGCGGGTGCGGATGGAAGGGCCCAACAGGTAGAGGACCGAGGCCTCTTCACGTCGGTCTGGGCAGGACTCCTGCACAACATGCCTGGCTCCCACTGCCTCCCCCTGGAAGCCTCCCTCACCTCATGTCCCTCACCTCGGCCTGGAAACCCTCCACCAGGATGGCCACCAGCAGGTTGAAGAGCACGTAGTTGCCAAAGGTCATGAGAGCCACGAAGTAGAGGGCGGCCCAGGAGGAGGTGGAGGCCATGCCGTTGTAGAGAACCACGTTCCAGTCCTCCTGGGTGAGGATCTGGGGGAGGAGGGGCAGCCAAGCAGCTCAGGCCCAACATGGGGGTCAATGGGGCACCAGGACGGTGGGCATGGCTGTGGAAATGCTGACAGGCCCTCAGGACCAGAGAGAGCGCTGGACAAGCGAGACCAAGTCCACCTCCCTGGGGCCCAGTCAGTATCCCTGCCACCATTCCCAGCTCTTCACCTGTGCTGGCCTCAAAGGGGCCTCGGCCAGCTCTGGGGTTGCCCTGAGCAGGGCTGTGGCCCTCCAGGAACCGTTTACATCAGGGGATGGTCCTACCAGGTTTTACCTGGAACACGGTGACGATGGCCCACAGCAAGGAATCAAAGTTCTTCCTGTCAGGGACCGTGTCTCCGGTGTCCGTCTTCAGGCTGAATTTGCAGCCAAATAGGTGCATACCGAGGATGCTGAGGACGGGAGGCAGGGATGCAGTGGCGGTGGGGGTGGGGTGCAGGAGGTGGGATGGAGAGTGCTCTGCCTGGTCACCTCCACACCCAGCAGCTGCTCCTCTACATCTCCCCCACCAGGCCCCTAGCTTTCTGGTTCACGGGGCCCTCCCAGTGCCCGCGGCCTAGCTATTTCCATTGTACGGGTGGGAAGACCAAGGCTAGGGGCAGGAGAAACAACCAGAGGCCACTCTGGCTTCTGGCAGTGGCCAGGACCGGGACTGTCTCTGCCCTAGCCACTTCCCCGAGGCCTGAGCCCCAGTCCAGGATGGCCCGCGGCAGGGGCTCAGGAAACATCAATTAAAATCAAGGAACTCCAGCCCAGCTGCCCTGCCATTCCTCTGCATCCCATCATTCTTGCCTTTTCTTTAGGCGAAGTCCCCAATCCATCCAGCTAGGAGCCTGACCCATTTCCCCCCCCCCCCCCAGCTGTGAGCCCACGAGAGCAGAGCCCAGCATCAGTGCTATTAGAAGGAACTAGCAACTGAGTTTCTGCTGCCACTTGGAGGCTCCTGGGTCTGATGCCAGAAGCACAGGGCTGGTGTGGTGGGAGAGGCCTTCTCTCTGGGGCAGGCACGTGTGCTGAGCCCCAGGCCTTGCCCTCACAGCCAGGCTCGGGGTGGGATGACCCCTCAGCGGGCACCCACCTGAAGATGAAGATAAAGAGCATGAGCAGCATGCAGAAGGTGGCCACGTTGTCCATGGTCTTCATGAGCACCACCAGCTGGCGCCGCAGCGCGGGCATGAAGCGTACCAGCTTCAGCACCCGCAGCAGCCGGAAGGTCCGCAGCACCGACAGCCCACCATCCGCTTGCCCGATGATTTCCCAGACGCTGCAGGTGAGCCAAGGATCAGGTGGGCCTTTCTCTGGCCACGTGTCCCTGTGCGCACCCTGACCCTGGGATGCCCTCTTCCCAGCAACGGGAACAGAGCCCAGTAGCCACTGTGGCCTTTGCTCAACTCCATGCGGGAAGCAGGTTGGGCTGAGGGATGGAGGCAACATCTCTGAAGCCCCCAATCAGCTGCCATCCCTGGTGGTTGCCCGACCCCCAGCAGCTGCCAGAACCTTGGTGCTGGCCTAGTCAGTAGCTTCTCAATTAAGGGCCTTTCCCAATCCTGTGTCTTTTAAGCTATGCCTGGCTTGTCTGTTCTTATTAGGGTGGGGGAATCCCTTGACTCCTAAGGGCCCTGCTTCTTCCTGGAGGAGGGATTCCCCAAGATTATCCTGTTCTTTCTGTGTTGATTTTGCTCCAGCAGATGCCCTGGGGGCAAGCTGGCCTTCCTCGCAGGGGCTGAGCCCTCAGTGGAGTCCAGACTCCAGATGAAAGCCTGCCGAGCGCCCACTCTGTTCCTGCAGGGAACAGCTCCACCAGATCCTAGAAACATCCATCTGAGATGCGCTGACCTACCTGTGTGTACCCGACAGTGCCCGTGGGGAGGGGCAGGGGGCCCTGCTCAAGACATTCCCCTTTTGCTTGTCATGAAATGCTCCTGGCAGGGCCTCATCCACTGGCTGAGGCTGTTGCCTGAGGCTGGAGCCTCTCAGGCCCCTGTGGGCTGAGCAGGAGGTGGGGACCCACCTGATAACGACAATAATGCCATCGAAGATGTTGTAGGGGTTCCGGATGTAGCCCACTGGGCCGCAGGCCAGCAGCTTTAGCAGCATCTCCAGGGCAAACATGCTTGTGAACACAATGTTGCTGATCTCCAAGGCATTGGTCAGCTCGTCAGGCTGGGGGCGGCAGAGGGGCTGTCAGTGCCTGCCCATGGTTCCCACTACTCCCTGAGAGCGGAGGGATACTGCCCGCGTGGTCTAGGAGCAGGGAAGGCTACATGGAGGGGCCAAGGGGCAGTGGCAGCATCTCAGAAGGAGCCCACTTGGCTGCCATCTGGAGGAGGAAAGCAGGACCGCAGGGTACTCCCTCCAGCTGGACCCAGGCCTGCCTCTATCTCCTGACTGTCCCTGACTCCCCCCAGCCCTGCCCGACCTCCCCACCATGTCTGAGAACCAGGGTTCTGGAGACTTCCCAGACTTCCCAAGCGCAGGCCACAGGAACAGGGCCTGGAGCATCTGCGCCAAGGATCCAGGGTGGGTGTGGGGGTGCACAGGGTGTGGACAACATGGCTGCTGCCTCTGAACAGCTGCCCTGACCCCTAGTGGCCTTGCACACCCCTCCTTGTTGGCAGAAGGCCTAGAGGCCTCTTACTGGGGATGTGCTGGCCTGTGTGTGCGTGCACCTGCACATGTGTATACATGTGCACACCAGCACCAGCATAAATGCTTGCATGTATGTGCACCTGTGTGCCAGTCTGTGGCCTGCTTGGGTGCACATGTGAGTTTCCGCCTGCACCAGTGCATGCAGCTGTATGTGCTGTGTGTATGCACAGCCACCTATGTGTGCATGTGCACATGAATCCACATCTGCACAGATAAGCTTTGTGTGCATACATGTGTGCACCTGTGTTTGTGCTCCTGTATGCACATGTATGCAATCGGGTATATGTGTGCACGTTCAAGGGTGTGTACGTGTGTGTGCGCGCGCACGCATACATGCGCAGAGGCTTTTCCTTGCCAAGGAGTCCTTCGTGGCCTGTTGCTGTCTCTGCCTTGGATCTCACCCTCACAAAGAGAAGCTCTCTGCCGGGGCCTGCTGGTGGCTAACACTGCTTGGGTTTGTCCCTAAATTGCTCCAGGATGAAAGAACACAGCTGAAGTGACTTGAAAAGCCCAGAGGGCGGAAGATGAGGAAGTCAATTTAGGCGATAAAAGTGAACTGGCCTCTCTCCCCAGAGAGGGCTCCCTCTCCCTGCCTGACCCGGCTGCTGCTCATCTCTGCCAAGGCCCCAGTGCTGGGCTGAAGCTGGAGTGGACCAGTGTGCAGGGTAGGGTCTAGGCATCAGGCAACTGGGGGGCCAGGCATCAACCCCACAATTCCTCCTCTGAAGACCGTTCTACACCAGTGGCCTCTTGTAGCCACCTGGGGGCACCCCAGGGGGTACAGCCGGTAGGTCTGGCTCATGTAAGGGGGGGACCTCTCCCTGCAAGAGCTGGGCTGTGGAGATCCCATCCTGAGAAGAGCACTGAATGGCCCAATGAGCACTTAGGCCCCCTGCTGCCCCTGGGTCTGTGATCTCAACCATCTACCCAAGATGGGAGGACCCCCGGCTGGGAGCCATGGTTTCTCTGGTCACCACTCATCAGAGACTGGGCCAAGGATAAGTATTAGTGTTTGCTGAGTGACCAATAAAAATTCCCACAACAGCCAACATCCAACTCCCAGGCCATCCCTGTTCCCCTATCCCCACAAACCCCTCTGTGGGGCCCTGTAAGAAGCTGCATTCCCAAGACACGAGATATGTGCTCCTGGGGGGTCACTCCAAGGGCCATCCATGCAGCCCACCCACCTGCTCGTGGTACTCGACGCCCATGCTCAGCGTATTGGTGAGGATGGCCACCATGATGCCACGGTTGAAGTACTTGCTGTCCACGATCCTGCGCAGCTTGCCACTGAAGGAGGTCCAGACACGGCCCAACCCACCCGGCTCACCCGCTGCTGCCCACCGCTGCGCCCGCCGCCGTGCCCCACCTGGGCCTGGCGCATCCACCGCTGGGGATGGCTGCATGGGGTCGCGGCGGTCCCCATGCCGCACATCCTGTGTGAACTCGTAGACCCCGTTGCTGTCTGAGTCTCCGCTGTCTGAGTCACTGAATTCCAGCTCCGGGTCCTCCAGGGCGCTGGTGCAGTATGGGCAGTTGCTCAGCTCACAGGTCAGTGTGCCCGCCTGGGGGCTGGGCAGGGGACAGGGCACGCTCAGGCCCGACAGGCGGCTGGGGGCCTGGCCCAGTCCTGTGGGGAGAAGGACATGGGCAGGCTCAGGCTGCTCAGCTGTTACACCAGGCGCCTGGGGTCCACACACATGTGGAGACTGACGTGGGGTGTCCACATGCACACCTGGGCACACGCACAACCTGCACGGGGGCTCTCTGTTCACACTCCGGGGCAGGCACACAAATAGGCAGAGAAGCTTATCCACCGGGGGCCACGCCATTCACAGAAGAGTAACACAAGCCACTTTCTAGCAGCCATGTTAAACAGGTGAAGGGAACGTGAACATTCCAGCACAGGATGCACTTGAGCCATCATCACTCAGTTACTACCTCCCAGTGCCAAGTCTCTGGGGCCTGGGTGACTCTGCACAGTGGCGGCTTGGACTTGCCACAGTCAGGGGCCCTGTGAGGCCAAGCTGCCTCAGCACACACACACTGTGACACACTTGCTTGCACACCTCAGGCACAGCACGTAGGATGTACACAGCGGTCCAGGCACACATACCCCTATACACCTGCACACATCACCTGGGAGGGCCTCGGTCTGTGCGGGGCCCAGACATCTGGGGGTTGTGCTGTCCTGCCTGACCCAGCTGGGAGGACCGAGTGTACTGGGGGGCACCCCAGCCCCACTCTCCTAGACCCTTGGGGGCTCTGTGACCTTGGCTTCTCCTCCCTACCACCCCAGCCTGTCTCGCCACCTATAAAAGGGGCCAGCCACTCCCCCAGAGAAGCAACCAGGCTGTGGACATGGGCAGAGGGCCCCTCTCAGCAGGGGCACTGGGACATAGTCCTGGGGGGTTGGGTGGCTTTCCTTTGTCAGCCTCGGAATTCCCATTTCTATGTGGCAAATGCTCCTGCCCCACCGAGCTGTCAGCTCTTAAGGGCTATGGGCTGGACAGAAACAGTTGCCTTCAGAAGTACCCAGACCCTCCCCACTCTCTTCTTCCCTTCATCCAGGGCTCAAGAGGGGAAAGCTGGGCTCAGGATGGTACCCACACAAGCGAGGATGTCCCCGGAGCCCCGCCCCCACTCCCACTGCTCTCCACAGGGTGGGGTCCTTACCATGCTCCCCAACCAGGTGCTGGAGCTTCTCGCAGGGATCAGGGCTGCTCAGGCTCAGGGGGCTGTGCCCCCCAGCTCCCAGCGGCCCGCTGGACCGCTTCCCCTTGCTGCCGCCTGCAGCTGAAGGTAGGATGGTGGGGTAGTTCATGGCGCCCAGCCCAGTGGCCAGCTTGAGGCCGGCAGCAGTGGTGGCTGCGGCGTGTGCCACCCTGGCCCTCTCCTGTGGCCCTTCCACATGACAGTCTGCATGGTACACGCTGTGCACTGACTCAGCGTCAGGGGGCCCACGCCCAGGTGAGGGCGGCACTCCAGCCCGCACCAGCCTGGTGTCCCCGGCGCCCTCCTCGGGGCCCGGCCGGCGCGGGCTGCCATGGCTGAAGTGGTAGTGGTGGTGGTGGTGGTGGTGGTGATGGTAGACCAGGTGGTGGATGGAGGTGGTGCGCCCACCCGCCCGCCGCGCCCGGTGCCCGGGACCCTGGCCATGCAGCGCACTGCTGGGGTCGACCTTCTTGCACCAGCGACTCTGCCAGCGGGCGTAGAGGCGCAGGCCTCGGCGCTTCACCTTGCGGTAGATGTGGCCCACGTACCGGAGAAGCTCCTCGTAGCAGCTGCCCGGCTCTGAGAAGCTGGCGAGTGTGCTGTCATTGGACAGGTAGCGGGCCCGCTGCTCCCGCATCAGCTGGTTCTCTCGTTGCTTCGTCTCTGAGAATTGTGTGGCGATCACCACCAGGCACAGGTTGATCATGAAGAAGGAACCCACCTGCGGCAGGCGGGTGGCAGTGAGCCTCCAGGCAACCCGCCCACAGCTCACTCACCCGGCGTGTGCCCCAAAGAGCTGAAGAAGGGGGACACGGAGACCCACCGCCTTGGGTATCAGCGTTGGGCAGGGCAGGAGGCCAGGCCAGCAGCTATGATTTCCACACAACAGAGCTGAAGTCCCTGATGGGGGACATACTGAGACCTACCGTGCACTGCTCATTCTCGGGGCCAGGGACACAGCCAAGTGTGGCTGGTGGGGGCACCCTGTGATGGGGGGCGTCCCTGCTGATTTGAGGCTGGGCCCCAACACTGGGGATGGGTGGTGTGAGGTGGTGTCTCTTGCCTATTTGTAGACAACTGCAGGACACAAGGGGAGACCCTCCTTGCAAAATCTGGGTGGTTTGTCCCCTTCTTCAGATCTGTCACCAGCCAGACCTTCCCACCCAGGTCAAGCCTTCTCCAATCCCAATGGCTTCACTGTCCTCAGTGACACTCTCCTCTGCTTGTGCTTATGGTCTGAGATAAGGAGGGGCGGCTGCCTGGTTCAATTCACTGCTGGTCCTTGTAGACCCTGCCCCATACACTGCAGGGCCACTGAGAGAACCAAGTGAGGGCCACACCTGGAGGCCACATGCACTGTGGATGTCTGTGCCTGAGAGAAACACTTACACTGTGGAGGAATGTGCCTGGGCACCCGTGTACACTGGAGGGGTAGGACACCAAGAGGTGGTCCTGACTCTCCTGCAGCCTCCTGATAGGACCTGGCCATAGCAGAGGCCAAGGGGCCATGTGAGGCCTCTCTCCCCTCCCCCTCAACAGGCTTCTGTCCTCCCAGGCCTGCCCATTTCCTCCCTTTGGGGCTGGACAGAAGCTCTGTGCTCCACCAAGGGCCCCCATCCCACTTGCCCTGGACAAGACAACCCTGGGCCTCTGCTGCCCCTGCCCAGCCCTATACCTCAGCCAGGCGCAGGAACCCAGGAGGGCCAACAGAGACCAGGACGGAGCAGCACCGGGGGCACGAGCAGATCACACTGGACCCCAGGGGCAGGAGGACATCCACTAACAGGAGCTTGGGGATCTGAGACAGCCTGTCACAAGGTGGGGCGCCTCCACCCGCTCACACCCTTCACCGAGCACATCCCACCCAGCTGCCCGCACTTACGATGATGAGCAGGATGAAGTAGATGAAGTTGTAAAAGGAGTGGGCATCCATGACGTAGTACATGATGTCCACCCAGCCCTCCAGCGTGATCACCTGGGGGGGCAGGCGGCTGGACACACGGACGGCCCTGGGAGGGCAGCGGGGCAAGAAAGCCCTGCCTGGCACCAGCCCCCAGGCCCCGCAGGCTGGGCGCCCGGCGTTGGGGGGGACCCGGAGCCCACCTGGAAGATGGCGATCCAGGCGTAGCCGATGTTGTCAAAGCTGATGGCCCCATTGTGTGGGTTGGAGTCACCAGAGCGGCACACGTTGTAGTACTGGTTCCAATTGATGCAGGTGTGATGGCCGGCGCCACCTGTGCCCTCGGCCTGCGGCTGCCCATAGGCCTCCCAGCCCAGCGTGCACTCCACGCGCAGCTCACGGCGGCTGGGGATGTGCGAGCACTTCTGCATGCCGTTGTCCCGGCGGGAGGAGCAGATGAAAGGGTTCTCCTCGCCCTCCTCCGGCTGGTAGTATGGCCGCAGGAAGCTGAGATTACTGTTCCTGGGGGCACCAAGATGGAGAGACAGAGAGACACATAGAGATGGAAACGGAGATATAGAGACAAATAGAAAAACACAGAAAAGCAGACACAGAAACAGACGTAAAAACAAAAGGTAAAAAAGATCCAAGCTCAGTAGTGCTAGCGGAGCTCCAGGAAGAGCATGCCCCTGGAGCCCAGCCTGGAGGAGCCTGGAGAGGAGGAGCCTGTTGGGGTGGGGCTGGAGGGGACGAGATTGCTGGGGGCAGGAGGCCAGGGAGAATGTGTTAGGGTAGTGGCCTGCTGGGTGGGCGGGGCCTGTGCACCTGGCAAAGGTGCTGTCCAGAAAGCAGCGGTTGCGCAGCAGGCCAGCCCAAAGCTGGACTCCCACGATGCCGAAGATGAAGAAGACAAAGAAGCAGAGCAGGAGAACGTTCCCGAGCATGGGGAGTGTGTCCAGCAGCAGCGTGACCAGGATCCGCATGCCTGCAGGTGGCAGAGCAGCTGGTCAGCATGGCAGAACACTCCTGGGGAATCCCTGAAACCCCCAGTTCCCCCTGGGAACCCTAAGCCACACCCCTCCCCACCCCCTGCCATTCACAGAGGGGTATCGGTGCCTCTGCAGAAGATCTGCACCTGGCCCCTCCATGTCCAACAGGCCCCAAGGAACAGACACCTGTGGGTCAGACCCCACAGAGGGGAGCAAGGCCTCAGCCTGGAGGATGTCAGGGAGGGCAGCCCCTGCTCCTCGCAGATGCTGGCCAGGACCGTACTGCATCCAGGCAGGCCCCTAGGGTGACTGGCCCAGATGCTCCGGGGCCCCAGGCTCCATCATGGGAGCAGCAGCCTCAGGGACCACCAGCAGCTAAGGCTCCAGCTGCCTCCCACACTCAGGAGCCCGGGGGTCCCGCAACAGGTACAGGGTTCAGGGACCTGCATTTCATTCTATTCTCTGTGAGAATCATGTGGAGCAGAGCCCTGCACTGGAGGGAGGTGTGCACCCCTAGGGCAGGAGACACTTTTGAAGCTCTCATTCTTGGGTGCAGTGGGCTGTGTGGATGCAAATTAATCCACCGAGTGGACCAGCTGAGCCTCACTTCCCCCTTGCTTGGTCATGGGCCTGCCCCCTCCCAGACCTCGGCAAGGATAAGACTCATTTCTGGAAACAAGCAAGGGCCAGGCTAAGGGTGCAGACAGAACCCTAAACTGCAGGACAGGTGCCAAGGCTTCATGGAGACCACCTGGGGCTGGCGGATGGCAAAATGGGCCCCTGGGGTCTCAGAGGAGAATCACAGCTGGGAGGGGCACTGAAGTTTCAGAAATACCAGGAGGAAGATTGATCAGGGACAAAAGTCAGTGAGCACTGCCCTGGCCAGACAGCAACAGGCTTAGAAGCCACAGATGGCCCAAGGTTCAGAGTGGATGGACCCCAGGCAGTCAGAGTGAGATACAGCCATGAATATGACCATTTGAGGCTCATCATGAGGTACATGTGGTCCTATCTGGGGGACGTACCCTGTACGGGACAGGGGCATGTCCCCAGAGGAGACTGTGGGCAGCAATTCTGGCCACTGGAGGCATTTGGCCTGAAAAGGAAGATCTGTGCTATGACAGAGGTGGTACTGTCACATGATGCTCTGAAAGGGGGCCCAGGTGAGCAGACCGAGTGCACGGTGGTGCCAGGCACAGAGCTGAGAACCACGTGTGACACCTCACCTCACAGCCATCCTTAAGGGGTACCACTAGTGTCCTGCTGTCACAGTTGGGGAAGCTGAGGCTCAGAGAGGTACAGTAACTTGCCCAGGGTCACACATCTGAACCCTGAGGGTAGAGCCAGGTAGTGGGTGGAAGGAAGGCCCAGGGGTCCCAAGGCAGCCCCAGAAGGAGGGAGTGCCCCACCCCAGGAGTATGTAACTTTTCAGGAGGGCTGCAGGACCAACTCTGACCACCTGGGTCTGGCTTCGGGGGCCACTAGGACCCAGGCCAGGCCATCAGAAAGGCAGTGCACACCTACACGGTACGTGCAGACCCGCACACACGTGTGTATATATACATGCCTCACAGTTGTGTGGGCACTTCCCCCACCCCCACCCCTCCAGGAAAATTAACAGCTGAATTCAATCATAGCATTGAACACCATGAAGACACAGGAAATCCCAAACACCCTCTGTGTGGACAGATGACCAGGGTCAGGATGGGCTACTTTCCAACAAGCAGCCACATGACTTCCTGGAAGCTTCTCCATGCTTCCCTGTAGTACTAGATAGACACTTTGGCTGCGCTCGGACTTGAGAATCACTGTGATGGGCCAGACAAGAAAGCCACGAGAGTCTGCACAGCTCCCAGGAATGACTCCAAATGCTGTGCAGATGAGAAGACTAAGGTTCAGAGTGGCCCCTGTCACTCAGCAGCCCCATGGGGCGCCAGGACCCCACACAGCCTGACTTTCCATCATACCCTAACGTTGTCCAGGGTTGCTCCATCCTCCCCCCAAAAGCAGCAGCAAATCCTCAGGTGCCCGTGGCGAGTGGCAGGAGGCCAGCCTCTCCTGCCCCAACACCGTATGATGCCATACAGGCAGTGTGGCCTCCAGGTCCTGTGCCCAGGGTGAGGGATTACTTACTGGGCACACGGTTGATGGCGCGGAGGGGCCGCAGCACGCGCACTGTCCGGATGGCTGAGAGGCTCACGTTGTGTCCGTCCAGAGAGTACTCCATCATGCTGGGGTAGGAGCAGAGGAAAGGGAGGCTCAGGCTATGGGCATGTGCTCTGAGGTCAGAGCCAGGTCAGCAGGCACATGGTTCTCTCCAAAACACTCTGCCAGCCGAGGCCAGGAGGCCCGGGGCAGATGAGCACATGCCAGAGGCCTGACCCCCATATCGTGTACTCAGCCATGCTGGGCCCTGAGGCAGAGGGAACACAATCTTGGGACATCACTGGGGGCTCCTCACCACTCATAGGCCACCCCATGCACTCAGAGTCTGTCCCGCCGCCCCTGGTGCTGGCACAGGGAGCCCTGGGACAAGTGTCCGCCCCTAGCACCCCACCCCTAGCCATCTCTCAGATCCAGCTCTGCCTGAAGGCACCTCCCCAGCCCTCTTCCTGGGGGACCAAGGGGTCACTCCCAGGTCTAGGGCTTGTCCACAGCAGGGCAGGCCATACCCCGCCATGACAATGAAGAAGTCCAGCCTGTTCCATGTGTCACCCAGGTAGCACTTCTGTCCGAATAGCCCCAGGGCGATCATCTTGATGACCATCTCCACCGCGAAGAAGGCGAAGATGAAGTCGTCAAAGGCCTGCAGGAGGCGGGCCTGAGAGGCAGGTCTGCACCCCTCCACTCCCCAGCCCTCATCACCCATGATCAGCCCTGCCCTGCCAGCCCCGCTGGACACCCACCTCCAGGATGCTGCAGCGCTCCGAGCGGCACTCAACATCCTCACAGGGCCGGAACATGCCGAGGGTCACGCAGTTGAGCATGATGACCAGCATGCTGACGTGCTCAAACCACGTGGGGCCAGAGTTAAGGGTCCACACGCAGGCAGAGGAGCCCTGGGACCTGCCCCCAGCACCTGGCAAAGCTGCCCCAGGGCCAGGCCCTTGACATCCCCATGCCTGCCCCATCAGCTGGGCAGTGAGGGACAGACCCCTGACACCAGTCTCTGGACTCCACTGCCAACCTCTCGTGTACAGTAGGACCCTGGATGGAGGCGGCCACTGCCCCCCAGCTCCAGTGTACCAAACTAGTCAGACTCTTGAATGAGCAGCCTCAGGGATGCTGCCCAACCTGGACCCCAATTACCACAGATGTCCACCAACTGTGAAGACACCATAAGGGTGGCCCCAGAGCCCCCTCCCTGCAGCCCTGCATGAACCCTCCTGTGACCTGTGACCGTGGTGACAGGCAATAAAGGATGTGAACTTTAGCTCAACTCAGTGTCTGGGCCTGGAGGACCAGCAGCCCTACTCTGGGTCTGGATGAAGGGGGACGGGACACAGACAGAGGACTGGTGAGTGAGGACCACCCCCCATCACCGCCCCAACCCAAGTCAGTCCTGGGAGTGGAAGCCACTTGCCCGTGAAGAGCCCTGTCCAAGAGACTTCCTGTTAGTAGGAGGACCAGAGGTCCAGCCAGAACCTCAGGGCACTGGGCCAGCAGCGAATGCTGTGTGAACCCAGCATGGGTGTCCCAGCCACACTCGGATGTCGCTGGCCCTCAGGGTGAAAGGCCACCCATCACCTCAGTGAGCACGCCCAGTCATTCTGGGAGTGGCCACCAGGTGGCACCATGGTTCCACAGAGGCCACGGTGCGGCTGCAGCTTTTGCCCCCTCTGTGGCTGTCTCCATGAAGGGGTGCACCCCTGCGCCTGCCCTCAGTGGCTCATCAAGAAACTGGGGTCCCCTATGGTGTCCCGGCCATGTTAGGTATAAAGAAGGGGCCCAGAATCCAGACCAGGCAGGGGGCCCAGAGCTGCCCAAATGGGGGCTAGGTTGTGTGTGGGGGTTCCCTGTTTGGAAGGCTGGGGCTTCACCCAAACCCGTGGGTAGAGGCAGGTACCCCTCAAGCCTGAGGGGCATTTCTTGTACCCCACATCAAGAACCTCCCTCATCAGGACCCACATCAATCCCTGAGGCAGATTTTCTGCAGGCTGCCTGCCTGCCCTGGGCTGGGCTGGGCTACGCTGGGCTCGGCTGGAGACAGCAAGGGTGGGAGGGCAGGAGGCCCCCAGAGTCGTGCCCCAAGTCCACGTTCGAGGCGATGTGGGGTGGGCAGGGGAACTTTCTTAAAGTGAGAGAACTCAGCACTCAGGAAACACCTTCCGTCACAGATAGCGGTGGAAAATCTGGTGCTGCAACCCCGCAACCCCTACCCAGCCTGGCACCGAGGGGGCTGAGGCAGAGTGACAGGGATGGGGTGTTCACCCTCACAGACTCCTGGTGGGAATTTCAGCTGTAGCACGTCCTGGCTTTGTGACCTGGGGCCTTGGTGCCCCAGTGCCCTCTTCCCTGCACCCTGCTGGGGAGGAGGTGTTTCATGGATTTATGAGATGACAAAAGCAGCAGGGCCCCACCTGGCATAAAGCTGTGCCCCATACAGTGGAGATCGGTCCCCAGGACCCTGAGTGCCAGGTCTGTGCTCAGCCGCATGTGGGCACTGGGCTGGGGGGTCCATGCAGCCCCACCTGCAAAGGGCTTTGATCCCACGGGCACCTGACACAGCAGAGGCTGTGCCAAAACCAGGGTCAGGGAGGGACAAGGCTGGGGGAGGTTTGGGGCCTCCATGTTTATACAGGTTGATGGGCTCAGAGAAGAGGGCAGGAGGAAGGCCATGCTGTGTGTATCCCTCCTTCACGGGGCCCTGGCAGCCCGCCCCGCCCAGACCCCCTCCCTCTTCCCCCCTGTAGGGGCAGGGCCAACAGTTGCCGCCCTGCAGCCCCTGGCCCACAGCATGCCATGCAGTGTGGCACTGGGCCACCGATGTAATTACACGTTCCCGCCGAGAGCGCCATAATTACACTTAATGGGTTCAGCAGTAACAAGTGTCTTTGCTATGATTTGGCAGCAAAAAACAGAAATCAGCGACCTGCTAAGATAGCGAGGAGGGCCTGACTCCCTTGGGCCTGAGATGGGTGGGCCAGGCACACGCGCTCCCCAGGAGCTGGTGGGGTGACTCAGCACAGAGTCAGGGCCTCTTGGGTGCACTAAACGGTCCCCATGGGTGGGGTTTGGGAAGGAAAAAGCTGCAGCTGTAAGCTGCACCAAACACCCACAGTGCACCTACTGTGTGCCGGCCTGTGAGACAGGTGCAGTCCAGGCCCCTCTGCACAGACTCGGGGCTCGGGTAACTCGACTGAGGGGATCAGGGGTCCCGGGCTGTGTCACAGGATGCTGAGGCCACACACAGAAGCCAGAAGCCAGTCCTCAGGCATCGAAGCTCTCCTGGCCTCCTGATGGCCGGCTGCAGCCCCTGGGAACTGCCCACAGTCCCTTTGTCTCCACTGCTGTAAACAGCACCCCCAGAGGAGGGGCTGCGTGGGCATCACTGTGTGTCTCCCAAGGATGGGTTTTCAACACAAAGGCTGTGGATGACCTGCCTGAAGCTAACAAGTACCCCCAGTCCCGCTGGCAAGGGTGTCACCACAAGCAGGGAGCAGGCAGCTCTGGGCCTTGGAAGGTGATGGTCAGATGCTCCCCAGATCTGGCTGGACCCTGAGTCTTGCAGATGTACGGCCCCTGACCCCTGCAGGGACGCAGGACAAAGCAGCCTGGGCCCTTGGTTTGCCCATCCAGGCAATGGGAGTGTGGGAACTGTCTACCAGAGTCCTGGGACCCTCCTTCCTTGTCCCACTTCTCTGAGCTCTTCCTGACCCCAAGTGCTTCCACCAGGCCAGCCCCTACCTCCTACATGGCAAACACGCTGCTCCCACAGTAGCAGGGTTTCCACCCCCCTACCCCCCCAAAGCCCTTCCCATCCTCCACCAGCATCATGCCCCCCCATCTGGGACTGACATCCCCAGCCTGTTGACGGATTTCTCCCAGGTCTGTACCCATGTTCACTCTGAGATTACCCCAGACCCTGGAGCTGGTGTGGGGCAGAGCTAAGGACCCTGGCTTTCAACCATGCAGTGGGCATGTCCCGAGCCCTGGGCAGGTCTGGGTCAGGACCCGTGAGAGGCTACTTGATAAGGGGCTAGGGAGGCAAACTCCCCAGCAAGAGCCACAGACCAGGTCCCCAACTTGCAAAGACAGCTCAGCTTGAGGTCCTGGGCTGGGGTAGGACATCTTCCCAAACCACTGATTAGCAAAGACCAGCCACCAACCTCAGCTTCCTCCTGACCCCACCAGTTCCATGGCTCTACCTGCCTCCCCTGACCTCGAGGCACACCCTAGGGGTTCAGGACAACCGGCCACAGCCACATCCTATGGGGTGGGAGCACAGGCTCACCCAAGAGGTGGGGACACTGCCCATGCAGCTGGGGTGACCAACCCAGTTAGCACAGCCCAGAAAGTTCTCCACCCATCCTCTTGAGTGTCCTCCCTTTTGGGTTATTACCCTCATGACACACCCTGCCCCCTCCCTCCACCACCCCAAACACCCTAGGAGGGACCAGGTCCTGAAGTCCAGCACGCCTCAACTGTGCAAAGGTGCACACACAAGAAAAGCACTCGGAGCCAACCTGCCCTGGGGAGAGGCTGCCAACGCATGGGTTCCCACTGGCCCTGCCCCGAGAGAGGACCTGCAAGGAGGGAAAGGGCTCCATCATCCCCACATGTCACAGCCATCCCCTGGTCATGTCTTGGTAGGCATGCGAGGACAGGTGGTGCCAGCCGGACTTTCATCACAGAGCCCAGTGACTTCCGGAGGCTTAATTACACAGATGGATTTTCTGGGTTTTAATTAAAAATCCTTTAGGTTTTGAACCAAAGTCTACAAATTAGAGTCAATTTCCACCGTGGATCTAAGGAAGCAAGGCTGCCGTGTGGCCAGGAAGAGGCAGCCACACTGATGTGGTGGGGTGCCGCGGTGCTGCCCGAGGCCTAGCCACAGAGGGGCAGAGGGCCTGGGTCCACAGCTCCCTGAGATGGTCTCTCCCATGGGACCCTGTAGCCAGGAAGGCTCTGCCCAGATCTGGAGGCTGAAAGAAGGGCAGAGAGCCCCCTGATCCACATTCCTTGACCACTCTGGGCCTTGACCCATCAGGCCCCAGGGACCTCCCCCAGCCTAACAGGCCCCTGGTGTCCAGCCTGGGCAGAGTGGGGCCTGGAGTGATTCTCCACAGGGTGGCCTGTCTCACACCCAGGCCAGGGGCTTGTAATGAGAAATGGGGCCCTAGAAAAGCTTGGAGAGGGTCCCAGAGCTGGAGATCCCCATCAGCAGTGGGGGTAGAGGTCCCCTCAAGTGCCATATTCCTCTGTGGGTCCCACATTCCAACTCAAAGCCCTCCCAGCATTCAGTCGACCTGGCCAGATGCCAGCCTCCACAGGGGGCTCTGCAGGTGCTGGACCACCTTCCCTCCCCCAGCCTGTACAGAGCACAGACCAGTCCTGTCATGAAAGCTCTTGGTGCTGGCTCCACAGCCTCTCAGACCAAGACTCCAACGCACCCCAAAAAAGCCCAATGCCAGGCCCTGAGGGCCAGAGGCCACGGGATGCGATCGCTGTCCGTGGTGCTGAAACAGCCCCATCCTGGTGTGCTCAGGGCTGGGGAGGGGCACTCACTGGGCAGCCTGGGGGTCCTACTCACCCAGGACCTAGGCTTTGTTGGAAATCATTCCAGGGTTTCTCATCCCACATCCTTCCTCATTCCCAGACTCTCAGCTGGTTAAGAAAAGCATGCCAAGGGCTGCTCGGAAGATGATGCTGGCCTGAGAACACGCTGTCCCTGGGCATAGGCACAGGGAGGGCCCTTGTCCGGTGGGTACAGCCTCTCACCAAAGACAGTGGCTTCTAGGGTCCTAGAACGGGGTGGAGGTACTTGGGAACTAAATCCTCATTATCACACAGCTGTCTGCACCCTGCCCCAATCTGCTGGCTCAGAGGCCCTGGGGCCCACAGATGAGCCATCTCTCATCCCATGAGTCAAAAGACGAGAACTTGACCCCCAGTTCTACTGCCATCCACCCCTCACCCTTTCTGAGCCTGTTTCTCTGCCAGTACGAGGGAGGTGACAACAGCCACTTTTAAGGTGCTGAAATTCAACCAGACTCCCTTCCATAAAGTGTCCAGCAGGCTCCAAATCCCCCATCTCGCCCCTCATCCTGACAAATGTCATCTCACCCACTGGCCCTGACACACGGAGGGAGGGGATGTCACGTTGTCTCCACGCTGAGGATGCTGGGGATGCTGGGGGGAATCTGTGGGACAAGGTCAGGATGGGAGAGATGCTTTCACCAGGGGACAGACACGGAGCTGGGCTTCCCTCACCATGAGACACGGCTCCCAGTTCCAGAGCCAAAAAACAACAGAGAACACAGTGGCTCAAGGGCTGCAGGGAGAGGTCCCCAGGTGTGGCTGCAATCAGGACCCTGTGGTCGCAGTGGCCCTGTGCAGGGCTGTGTGGGGATAAACCCCTGATCCCACAGGCAGTGCTCCCCAAGCGGCCTTCAGGAGATCTCAGGAACAGATACGCAAAGCTCTCAGGAGGATGAGAGGGCCCCAGCTGGTCGGTCCCCCTCAGCCCTTGCTACCACTGACGGCCCAGCGCAATCTGCTCAGCCAGCTTCGCTCCCTTAGGCCGAATCCGAAACAAGGCGTAGCATCCCTGCGCTGGGACCACCACAGCAGCCTCCTCCATCTCCCTGCTGTCTGTTCTGTACCCACAGCAGACCTCCAAACCCTGTCCTCCTCCCCACTGCCAGGGCCTCCTAGCCTGAAACACACAGACAAAAGAGGTAGCCCTAAGTGATTTCAATCCCTTGTAGACAGGCAGGGATAAGCTGGACCCCCACAGGAGGCCCTTAGGGGCTGCCTTGCAGGGGTACGGAGCCGGGGATGGCTGGGTCTCCAACCCCAACTCGACACGCAGCATCAGGCCCTCTTGTGTGGTGTGGACGAGCCACCCCGACAGGCAGGAAGGAGTGAGTATGAGCTTGAAGAGGGGATGCTGGTTTGGTCCAGGGGCTACACACACACTGTGCTGAACTTGCCCCCAGACACACAGCCTAAGGGCTGCTGAGACCCTGGCCCTCCCCTCTCCCGGGGTGGGGGTGGGGGGGCGAGTGGGAAAATCCCTCCCTGCCCAGGGGTTGCCCCTTCCCCGCTGCTCTGTGCTGGGGGTGGGGGTTGGAGCAGCCTGTGCACCTCCAGCCTGCACGCCCACGCTGCCTCATCCCCAGGCTTCATCTCCAGGAGCACTCAACCTTGCTCCTCCAATTTGCTGGAGGAGAAAAGTGCATGTTTATTCATGGGGGAGGGAGCCCAGCTCATTCTTTGGAAGAACAACCCGAACCACTGAACAGGGGGCACGGGCTGTGTCCCATGCACTGAGGACACAGCTGAGGCAGAAACACAGCCCCAGGGCCCCGATACCACGCAGGCTGAGCTGGCTGCAGCAGGGCTCAGCAGGTGGCACAGGAGACTCTCTGAACCAGCTCCCTCTCAGGGCAGCCTAGCCTCCAGAACCCACCCCTCTGTCCACACAGCCATCAGGTCCAGGACCCATTGAGGCCACGGGCCCAGCGACCCTGAAGTCCACAGCCCAGGTGCAGGGAGGCCCTACACGCCAGGCAGCAGCATCTGCGAACATGAGACCAACACGTCGAATGTCTCAATCAGTGCATTCTGTGAAGCCGCGGAGCTGCGCAGCTGCTGTGAGGGTCTGTATTAGCACAACCATGTCCTGGGTCGTGGAGTGGAAATAGCCCGAGGTGGAGAATGGGGGACCCCAGTTACAAAGCAAGCCACAAGCACAGCGGTGTACTTCTCTACATGTGCATCAATGCACGGCCAAGGTCTAGAAGAACTCGCCCCCTGGGGAGAACGTGGCCCACTGCAGGGTGGTCGGGAGATGAGGCCCAGGTAGGGGGCAGAGGGGATGTGGGAAGAGTCTTCTGCACAGTGTAGCCGTGCATTGTTGGTACAATCATTAAAGTGAGGTGTCAGGAAGCCCAGGCCCTGTGGTCCATGTAGGCTGTCGGCACAAGTGAGGCCTGGGGAAGGGTCTCCACCTCCTGGGCTCCCCACCCACCTGGAGGGGACAAACTTAGCCCCTTGCTCACCAGGGAAGCAGGAGTCCACGGGTCTCTTGATCTGCCCCACATTGGTGACCCGCATCTCCTACAGTTGTCACGGTAACAGACTCACAAGTCTCCTCCCTCGCCAGCATCTGAACAAGGAGCTGCGCTTTTACTGGAGACATGCCACTAATGAGAGGGGTTCCCCTGACCAGCCTCATGCTGGCAGGGACCCCAAAGAAAGGCCAGTGGTACACACCCCAAACCCAGGGCTGTGGACCCACAACAGCACCCACTTCTGTTCCTACACACCCGTTCATGGGCCCCACCCGGGCTCCCCTGAGCACCCTGAAAGGAGCAGGCAGGACAGTGACGGCAGAGCTGGCCGGCGGGGCCTCTGTGGACTGCCAGCTCCACATGGAACTCCGAAGGCTCCTGGCAGGACCCACAGACACTGTCTGAGTGCAGCTCCCACTCAGGATACCAGGGAGGGTGGGAGATGAGGAGTCACCACAGTTTGGAAGCTCCTCAGATGTTGGAAGCTCCTCAGATGGTTAAACCCTAAGCCCCATAAGGCCCAGGCACACACACGGAACCAGTCCTCAATGCACACGCACATGTGCATTCCCAACAGCATGGTTTGCTACAGCCAAAAGGTGGGAACAACCCCAAGCAGCAAACGGACAAACAGAATGTGGTCCATCTATGTGCTGGAGTACTACTCGGTCACAAAAAGGAGTGAGGTACTGACACCTAGTACAACACAGATGGATGGACCTTAAAAACGTGGTGAGAGGCCACAAAGAGAGGGCCACATTTTGTATGATCCCATTTATATGAAACACCCAGAACTGGCAAATCCAGACGTAGTGAATCAGTGGGTACTGGGGGCTGGGACAGGGGCATTGAGGGTCCCTTTTGGTTGATAGAAATATTCTGGAATTAGAAATGGTGGTCGGCCACATGATGAATGTACTAAATGCCGCTGAACTGTTCCTTTTAAAATGGCTAATGTCACGGTTATGAATTTCACAATGTCACATTCTGCAGAGTTGGGCTTTTTCTTCTCAATAACGCTATCTGGCTGGAACCCTAAGCCTGCTGGTAGAATAACTCAAAGCACCGTTAGGACAGACTCAGAGACCCAGCACCTGGGCGGAGTGGTGGACCTCCTGAGGGGCACAAGGGCCCCCAGCATTCCAGAATCTTCTGGTGGCGTTCTGCCAACGAGCCTTGAGTGATGCTGTTTGAAGTGTGCCTCCCGAAGGTGGGCCCCAGGCTGGTGGGAATCCCCCAGGCTGCCTCACAGGCAGGGTCCCTTACCAGGCCCCTGAGCCCAGAGAGCAGACTGTTGCCTGAGGGTCCAGCCCAAGTCCCTGGAGGTTTGTGGCATCACTTACAGGAGAGGGATGGAGGCCCACAGAGTTGGAGACCTGCTAAGGCCTGGAGCCCTGAACCCTGCCAGGACTTGAAGGTGCACTGGGGGGTCAGGCCTGGCATCAGGGGTGTCTGTGCTGACAGCCTGGGTGGATACCAACTGGTGTTGCCTCAGCAGCACGTGGGCAGCTCCTGCACTGCCTTTGAAGGCAGCAGAGGGCCACCCATGTCCAAGGGTGCCACTCTCCACATGCGACCAGAGGGTCCAGGAAGAGGGAAACCCCTGAGACCTGAACACTTCAGCTCCAGCCTGGTTTGCAGCACCAGCAGACCCCAGGGCAGATGTACCTTCCCTGGAGACTGGAGGTGGTTCTTCCACAAGCACTTTTGGCTAATTAACTTAACTAGTGAGGTAATTCATTAAGTCTCCTCCTGCACTGATGGGGCCCAGCCAGGGGTGGGAGGTTCGCCTGCAGATCTGGGGGCCTCAGGCAGTGGAACAGAACAGGCATCTGGGTCACCTGACACACACGTGGACACATGTGCAGGTGCTTATGCATGCTGGTCCCCCCCCAGGGGGACAGTGACAGTGCTGGGGCTCAGGCACCCTGACCTCTACTCTAGGGGGCTCTCCTAAGCCAGCCCCTCATGGATTGCAGACTGGAGAAATAGGCAGAGGTGAAGCCAGTATGGCCAAGACCAGAAGGCTGAAACAGGGGATATGGCGGGGGGGGGGGTGTGAGGGACCCCTACCGCAGCTGTGCTGGGTCCACCAGGAGCCCCCCAAGCAGACACAGACATCCCTGTGGCTACATCCCTCAGTTGCAACCTGGCAGCTGAGCCAGGCCAGCTGCTTCCTTTCCATGGGGGGTGCCCAGGCCACTGCCTGTAGGGACATGGGAGCAGGGCCCCTGCCCCTGAGGGTATGCTGATCTCCCTAATGTGGAGGGATCCTGACCCCAGGACAGGTGGAAGCAGGCACCCACTCCTCAAGGACTCAGGACAAAGCCAGTTATCTGGGATCCCAGCCCACTGTGCCATCCAGGACCTGCCATCACCCTAGGGTGCCCCTGCCTCCTGGGCAAGGTGACAGAAACCTCATCCAACAGGGTATGGGAGTGGACGCTGCTCTTGGAGCTCTCGGAGCAGCACCTGAGCACGGCCATCCTGAAGCCGGGAGAGAGTGAGGTGGGCGGCTAGAGGGGCCTCTGAGGGTGGCCTCACAATTGAAGGAAGTTTCTCTCTTTCCGCTGAGGCCATTGCCATGACAACAAGCTGCTGACAGGTGAGGAGGACTTGGGCAAGTTTAGGGCTGAGGAGGGGGCTTTCCCAGCCTGGGGATCCCCGGAGGCTCAGCCCCCAGCCTCCCCAACCCACCCCATGGGAAGCCACCACAGGGTTTCAACTTGGGGGGGGGATCCAGATGGCCCTGTTAGTATTCGAGAAAGAAGTCAGGAGGGGAACCCAAGAGATTAGTGAGGAGTAGGGTGTGTGGCTGGTGGCAGCTGCAGGCAGGTTATTTTGAAGTTAGAAACGTAAAGTCCTTTTGGCCCCTTCCCCGCCTTCCCCCACAGTGGCTCTGCACACGGAAGGGTCCTGGTCTAACAAGGGATCCAAGTTGCCCATTTATCTGCACTTGTGGGGACAGATGGCCGGTAGTCCCTGCAGGCCAGGCCACTCATGCCCCTTGGAACCACGTCTGCCCACCTGTCCCACAACTCCCTGGACACAGCTCAACCAGCATCACAGTAGTGGGATCTGTCCTGGCCACTGTGGGGCACGGCAGCACCCCCACTCCCCTCCTGCTCTGTCACAGGGGCCCGGCGGCCTGCCATGCTCACGTGGGGCAGGGCTCGGGGTCAGGAGCAGACCACGAGACCTGCAGCAGGCAGGGGCCCCGCCTGCAGCCGCTCCCAGCGCTCGTGCCTGGGCTGCGCCTCGCGGGCCTCTCCCTGACTGGCCCTCTGCTCTGCACCCCAACTGCTCTAGAGCTTTCACTCTGGCTGGACCCCTGCCTCAGGGAGCCAGTCCCCACCCCCCGCCCATCCCCCCATCATGGCCTAGACCCGCGTGACTCACTCGTTTTGCTCAGTGGGGTGGGGAGCAAGGAGAGCCGGCCAAACATGGAGCTGTTTGTTCTCAACCGTGGCTCGAGGTCACATGGGGGAGCTCAAGGGGCTGGGCTGTCCCTGGCAGAGCACCTCCCCTAGGAAGCTGAGGGGCTGGGAGCCCACTTCCCACCATGGCCTGCCACCCACCCCAGTGATGGGAGCTCATCACCCCTCAAGTGGCCAGCTGCGGCTGCCAGAACATTCTTTCTCCAGGACCCAAATGTGTGTTCTGAGGACATCTCCCTGTGCCAGTGGCACAGGAGACTTTGGAACTGCGCCTAGAGGCTCCTCTGGAAGCCAGCTCTGACCCTGGCCTACACGGGACCCCTTCCCCAGACCCCTGGACACTGAGGACCTGGGCCTGCAAGACAGAGAACCACTGTCAGACCCCTGCACGGCCATGATGCGTGTCTCCTGCCCCAGCAGAGCCCAGTGCCGGGAAACTGGGTGTAATTGCCACGTTGTTCTGAGGAGCTCAGGGCATGGGTAATCCCCTCCCTCCCTATAAAATTTCTGAGCTCACTTGGGCAGAGCAGTTCTCACCCTGGCGGTCTGCGCCCATCTGCCATGGGAGGGAGGGGGATGGGGTGGTGGGCAGCCCCTCAAATCCAGCCTGGTAGAGCCGGGGGGTGGGCACAGCACACAGCAGCAGGCCTTGGCAAGAGCGAGCCTGTGCCCCTGGCACAACACCTGTGACTGGGCGCATGTTCACTGCCTACTCCCACGTGTGCATCTGGGCAGGACCGTCTGTGCACATACACGTCTAGCACACGTGTACACCTAGCATACACGCACACCATGACATGCGTATACATGTGCTCACACACGTACACTAAACACACAATCCTGTGCACACACACCATCATGTGTATATACGCTCACACACACCATCACAACCACACAAACATGCACATCTTCAAGGCGGTGGCATTGAGACAAGGGGCCAGCGGTCATGTTTCTCCAGGAGGAATTTCTCCACCCCCAGGACTAAATGAAATGCTCGCTCAGAAACCACAGAACCTGAGCACATGCCTAGCTCCCTAAAATTTAAAATATGCACAATTTTACTAGCTAATTAGGAAGAGCGCTAATGTCTCTGCTCAGCTTTTAATAAAGAGCTTGATTTCAGATTATTTTCAAGGGATGAATGAGTGGAAAAGTGTCCCATCTCCACCTCCGAACACCACCTGCAGGAAGCTGGCCTGTGCAGGCTACAGAGGCTTGTGGAAATCCCTGCCAGCCACTTGGTGGCAGCACGTGCAAGTGCCCTGTGGGCCCACAGACCTCCCCCCAGCAATGCTCCTGCCTGAAAGTGGAGCCACCCCCCAACCTGTTTCTCCCCCTTATTACCAGCTTTCCTGAAGGAGCTCCATGTCACGGCTCTGGCACAGTTCCTGCTGGGAGAGCAGCTGAGGGCTGGGGAAATGTCCCCTCAGACTGGCTCTGTCCTGGGACCAAAGGTGGGAGGGGCTGGTCTCGCCAGGTGAGGCCTCCTTCCAGCCACACTTCTGCCTGTCTTGGTCCTCCCCTCCCCCGTGGGGGGCTCTGCACAGCCCCGGACCCTGGAAGGCAAAGGCGTGGGCAGGGGGCACAGAGCCAGGAGGGGCCCCTGGGGAAGATGACCGCCTGGTCGTGGGGACAGGCTTGTGGGGCCTGCTCTGGGTAGGAATTCTCTGAGCCATAAATAACTGCCTCAGCACCACTGCACAGCTGCCCACGGCCTGAATTAGCGACCCCAGGGGACTGCTGGCTCCTTCCATGGGAACCCGGCCTGGAGCGCCCCGCCCCCACCCCAGCCAGCAAGCTGTCCCCAGAGAGGGGACCCGGGGCCTGCAGAAAGCTGGCGGAAGGAGGCTCCTTCCCACAGGAGAATCAGGGTGAGAGGACCCCTCATGGCCCCCCAGCAGGGCCTCCACCGCCTGGGCACAGCCGTGGGACGTGATCTCCTCGTCTCAGCCACCCCTGCCCTGCTCTCAAGTGCTGGACCCCCTGCAGCCAAGTCCCTCATGTCTGCACACTGAGATGGTGACGCGGTGGTCTCACCCTTTGTGTTAAGACCTGGCTCATACCCCGGACACGTGGTGGGAACACACTCCACATGCAGACGTAGATCTCTGCACACACGGGGACCTGGTCACCCTGACAGCAGGCACACCAGCTGGTAACTCCAGAGCAGATGCCATCCCGTGCCCTCAAACACTGGCGCTCCCTGCAAACGCGGCTTCCCCACGAGCGTTGCCTGGCAACCAGGCATTTATTAAGAAGGAAGGCTGGGCCTCGCAACAGCACTGCCTGCCCACCGAGGCCTGCCTGCTCTCCCATAGCACATGGCGCACCCCCAGGCTCCCCGCCCCAAGGGCTGGGTCAGCCAGGGCCTCCTTCTTGGGTGGAGGGAAAGATGCACAGCCCCTCGGGGCTGAGGTCAGGGACCCCAGAATCCAGTCCCCACCCACAGATGGGACCAGACACCCTCCCGCAGGCCCCCAGGCACCTTCCCAAACTTTGTAGTGGTCAAGATTCCCTAAGCACTGGATAAAAATAGAGCCCCTTCCCCAGGGTGGGGATGGCGGCTGGGGGCCTCAGCGTGTTTTTCCACCCCAGGCAGGTTTGGAGAGCAGCATGCCGAGGCTGAGTGCCAGCCTTGGGGGTCAAGCGCCCTCTACAGCCCAGTGTCCACTCCCCAGGCTCCAAGTCGCAGCAGCAATCCTGCTGAATGGGCCTGTCCTCCTGCAGGCTGGGAGCCACTTATCAGGGGACCCAAAGGCAGCACCCAGAACCTTTCAGACAAGTCCCAGGCACGGGGAGTTAAGGTGGTCTCCTGCCCTCCAGAGCAGAGCTGCTCCAGCAGAGCAGCCCGGTGGGCTATCGAGGGCCAAACACCAGACAGATGCTGGACACAGAGGCTGCCAAGTCAAAAGCTCTGTCAGGACAGTGACTTCCCACACCTGAGCCGGGCAGGGGCTCAGGCCAGCCCGAGGAGCAGAGTGAGCTGGCCAGGCACCTGGCAGTCCTGGGATCACACGACAGAGAGGCTGCCTTCTGTTTCAAACCACCCCAAGGAGAACCTGTGGGTGGGTGAGGCTCGTGGTGGTAGGGGGCCAGGGAGATCAGCCTCTGACATATGCCTGGGGGTGGGGGCAGCAGCAGCAGGAGCCAGGAGCATCTTGCTCCCAGAACCTCCCCTGCAGGTCTGTGGGGAGCCCTCCTGGAGCCCCACCCTGAGTGCTGACTGAGACAGAACCCTCTCCCCAGGGGGCAGAATCCAGACCCACCCTCTGGCATCCCCTTCTCATGCCCCAGATCCAAGGGCAACTACCAATTCCTGGATGTCCATCCTGGTCCAGCCTCCCCAGGTCGCCTCTGGAACCACTAGCTTCACCCGCCTAAGCTTTGTTCTTCCTTCCCCACAGAGGGTATGGATAGCCCAGGACCTGCCCACACAGCTGCCAAAGAGCCTCTGGAAGGCTCAGCCCAATATGGGCAGCGGGGACTGGAGGCCACAGATTCTGACGTCCCATCTTACAAACCACAAACAGACGCCCCAGAGTAAAAAGCTCTTGGTGGTGTAGTAAGTTCAAGGCCCACTGAGGTCTCTTGTCTCCTCAGGGCATGGGGATGTGACTCTTATGCCCAAGCAGACCCCCTACCCACACCACTGAACTGGGCACAAGGTCCCAGGTCCCAGCCCCTCTGGGAAGGCCAAGTCAGCCTCACTTGCTCCACACAGGGCACAGCACCCCCAAGGCTCTCTGGCCAGGGAGGCTGGGATGTCGGCTGGGTGTCCAGCCTTGGCCCTGCCCTCCCCTCCACCAGCAGTGTTATTAATAGCAGTGACATTTAAAAAGGACGGCCCAGACCCTCAGAACGTTGATTTCAAAGTGAAACTGGCTGGACCTGGGCTCAGCATCCCAGCATTGCTGTCCCCTTGCACCTTCCAAGGCCACTGCCCGTCCAGGGGCACCAGGTCCCCTGTTGTCCACCCACCCAGCACCTGACCCTGACATTTACACACTGCTGCCACCACTGGTGTCCTTGAATATCCTGCCCTAAGTTCAGGGCCAGTGGTCCTGCTTGGGGGGTGGGGGTAGGGGGATGGACAGAACAGAGCCCTGACTGCGGCTCAAGGTCAGACAAATTTACCCCAAGTGTGAGGCACCTTCCCTGCCCAGCCACCCGCAATGGGCCATTTCTTCTCACTCTAGATCCCTCCAGTTCCCGGCCCCTAGCCCTCCCTGGTATGGAAGGATATGTCCCTGAATTGTGTCTGCTCCAAATTCATATGCTGAAGCCCTACCTTCAGAACCTCAGAATGTGGCTGTACTTGGAGATGGGTCTTTACAGAGGTGATGAAGGTAAAGTGAGATCATTAGGTTGAGTTCTAATCCCATTCGACTGTATCCCTCTAAACAGAAGGGATCAGGACACAGATACACACAGAGGGAAGGCCAAGTGAGGACACAGGAGATGGCTGCCTACAAGCCTAGAGAGAGGGGCCCTGGGAGAAACCGGCTTGCTGACACCCTGATCTCAGATATCTAGCCTCCAGGACCAGGGGGAAATAAATGTCTGTTGTTTGAGCTGCCCTGTCTAGGGTGCTTTGTTACAGCCACCTTATGCAAATACCCCCTCACAAGTGCCACCACATCCTTAGGGGACCCTCCCTGTCCCATGGTCAGTCCTGGCTCAACCCCCAGCTGGGAGCTGCCTGTCCCACAAGTTCCAAAAGTTGAGTGAAGAGATTTGGGAAATTGCTGGGGGGTTTCACTGCCCAGAAAGACAACTGGACAGCGGTGACTCCCCTGCCATGGTGGGGGCCCTGTGTCCCTTTCCAGCATCACAGTTTTCCTGGTGGATAAACCAAGGCTCGGGGCATGTCACCTCCCAGATCACAGGTAACTCTGGCCTGGCCAGCCCCAGGCCCCAGTAGACACTTAATCCTGTGTCCCTTGTCCCAAGCTCTCTGGGAATCATCCCCAGATACACAGACTTGGCCCCTGCTGGCCCCAAGGGACCTTGCTTCCTATGGCCCATGCATGGGAGCCACCTGCCCAACTGCAGACTCCACCCTCAGCCTCCCAAAGTAGCCAAGCCTGCCGTCTGTGGTGTGACGCCAGGTGCTCCCCCACCCAACCCTGCTCCCAACCCCACTCACCCCCCGGTGCCCAGGCTCTCTACCTACGTCACATAGGAAGTCCTAGCACCTTGGGGAACACAAACACAGGCAGGCTCCCTGTGCTGCTGCAGGCAGAGGTAGCCGGCCTCCAACTCTGCAAGGTACAGGCCCCTAGACCCAACCAAGACCCATCCCTGGCAGGCTAGCACAGCTAGGCCCTCAGAGCTTCCAGAAAAGCCATCAGCATGGGCGGGCAGGGGCCAGGACCCCGAGTTTCCAAAACATCAGCATGTGCTCAAGCTGGCACCCTGTGCCCAGAGACAAGAGAGATGTTACGACAGGACCGGGCGACGAGGCTCCCATCAGATGATAATTAGAGCCCCGCATGGCACACCCTCAACACCAACGGTGCACAAAAATTTCAAACGACACAGTATTCGCGTTTAATGGGCTGAAATTCTTTAAGCTGAGAACCCAGCCGAGCCATTATGCCGGCCAATTTGCAGGGAAGTGGAAAGCACTGCGTGGGAGCCCGGCCGGGGTGCACCATGTGACCAGCGGGTAGGACAAGGGCCCAGCCACCAGGATGTCCTGAAGCATCATAGGCCCAGGCCAGGTGTGGATGGAGGAGGCAGGGGCAGAGCCCAGGCTGCTGGGGACAGGAGTGTTGGGGGAACAGAGCAATGGGGAGGGCCCAAAGCAGTGTTAAACACCCAGATGATGTGCCCTCCTGGGTCTAGTCTTGATAAGCCTGTTGTGTGCAACGCCCATCTACCTTCCTGCCCTGGGAACACTCCTATTCATCCCTCAAAACCCATGCTGAGGGTTCTTCCCCCAGGAAGGTTCCTGAACTAGCCCAGGAGCAACTCTGCCTCACCCAGTGGTTTACTGAGCACGTACTGTATGGAGACACTGCTCCAGGTCCTTGGACTGAGGGAACAGACAAGGCCAGGCTTCATGGAGCCAGGCAGAGGACACTGAAGGACAGGTGATGCATCATGCAGCCACACATGACAGCGAGGACATGAATCCAGTGAGGGATATTTCCAGCCTGAACCAAGGGAAAGGAGAGCATCTTGACTAGCAGGGGCACTGCAGCCTGTGGCCAAGCCTGCAGTGGAAGTGGGTGGGTGATGACAGAGCAGCAGGGGTGGGCAGAATGGGGGCCAGTGACACTAAGTCAGAGAGGCAACCCCTCCCGACCTCACCTCATTCCCTCTACCCCACAACTGGGGCTTCATGGAGCAGGCATATACCAGTATAGTTATGAGGGGTCCTTCGGGACCTCACCCTCCCACCCAAAGAACAGCAGACCCTTGGGAGACCCCTTTATACTGCCGACTTTGCAGGGTAGCTACACCTCTGCATACAGTAGGGCCTCACTCCTAATAGAATCACACACTCAACAGGACCTTGAATTATGTGGGGCTTGGATTTAGGCCTGGGCACACAGTACGAATTCACTCTCAATGGATCATGTACATAGTGGGCCTCACGGCAGGTGGGGCTGTGGGACAGAGGCCTATGCACACACCTTCTGTGAGTCATGAACCAAAGACAGCCTCATCAGGACACATCTGTGTGCAGGTGCTTGCGCGCGTGCACACACACACACACAAAGGACCACGTACACAGTAGGCCCCTGGTCCCCTGTGGCCCCATCTCCCACCACAAGCTGGTGACCCAGCCAGTGGGGGTGGGCACTTGCCCCTGGCTGCCCCCTGCCCCGTGGCCCCCTGACCGCAGGCCTGGGCCCCGGGGAGTCTCACAGCCGTGCATGCTGATTCGCCCATCCTGGCTTCCCTCCAGCCACCCGCGTCTGCATCGATCCCCTAATAACTCGATCCATTATGTTGGAGCATAATTCTTGGAAACCGGCAGGAAAAGGAAGGCTTCTGTGAATCGTCTGAGTCATTTTTTTTAAACTAACAATGGGGTGCCTCTCCCCTCTCCAGCGCAGCAGGCTGTCCGCACTCTCACTGCTGCCGCCGCTGCCACATGTCCAGGAAGGTGCTGATGGCCCCCGCTGGGGGAGAGGCCCTGGGCAGGACTGGACCCCCAACAGCCTGACCAGAGCAAGGTCTTCCCTTTCAGTGCTCACAGGCCCCGTTCAGCCTGGCCGAGACACAGTCTCCCCCTTGAGTCCAGCCTGGCTGGGGGCTTGGGCCCACACTGGGGGAGCTGCTGGCTGACACCCCCTCCAGAAGGGAGACAGTGAGTCCCCGTGTCTGTGGTGAAAAGTGAAACTTACATCTGCTGCTGGTGAGCGTTACTCTTTCTCCTCAAAGCATGTGCCTTCTGGGTCCCGTGCCCATAGGGCCAGGGTGACCAGCCAGACCCTTGGCCCAACTGCCCAAATGGGTTGGGGCAGTCAGCCACCTGGAAAGTGGGGATCCAGATGACACCTCCACCCCAGGAGGTAGCCTTTCGGAAGAAGCCCCGGGAATCCTGAGTGAGTACTGCTGCCCCAGACTGAGGGTCCTCAGTAGGGCCAGGACTCACCCCTTCCTCACTCGCGCCCAGGGGCACACAGAGCAGGAGAGGCCCTGCCATCTCTGATTCTTCCATCAGGAAAGGTGGTCAAGAGACTTGCAAAACCCTGAAATACCCCTCTTCTGGCTATTTTTTACATTTTGGACAATATAGATGTTTTTCATAAAGCAAAATGCTATGTTACCACATAATGGGTTTATTACTGTTTTAAATGAATGACTGCACAGCAATTTCTAAACTTCTCAGTTTTAAATTCCAATAAAGTAAACAGCAAGACAAAGCCTCATCGCAGAAGTTCCCTGGGGCCTCGATTAATCCCAAGGCCCTGGAGTTTGGGAACCTCTGTTTCAGGGGCTGGAGAACACAGCAGCCAGCACATCCCAGGGTCCTGGCGTCCCATCATGTCAGGGGCTCCCATACTCCGAAGGATGTCCCCACCCCACTCAGGGCTCAGATTCATCCCACCACCCACCCAGTTTCCCCACAAGGGGCTTTCTTCTGAGCCCACTGGGCCTATGGCTCCCAGGTCCTAGACCTGCTACCTATCAGGGACCCCAGACTGTGCAAAGCCCCTCCACAGGCCACCCCTGGGCTCCGACTGGCTCCCAGTAACAACCACACCTCAACATCCACAGGAGACGGAAGCACTTCCAGCTGCATGAATGCTACTCCCACACCCAGTGCAGGTCAGCGGCTCTACCCTGTGCTCTCCCAGGTACCCCTCCCTGTGTCTGCCCGAGGCCTGAGCATATCACCACAGGGCTGGCTGGGGCCCTGAGGGTCCCAGATGTGCCCCCACCCTGCAAGGCCCTGACTGGGGGACACTCAGGGCTCAGCAGGCCCCTCCTGGGAGAGTGAAGCCCATCTTTTCCAAGGGTGGACCTTCGCCAGTGAAAGCCCAAAAGCCACCACTCTCAGGGCAGGGACCCCCCGCCCCTCTGCCGCCCCCAAGACTGCCTGCAGGCTGAAGGCCGACATCAGTATGTGTGGCTGCAGGAAACCCGTGCCAAGGACGCTGGGTGCTTTCCTAATAAATCCTTTAATTAGGGAATCCCCGAGCTCCCAGCACGCGAGTTACCTGCTGTTCCCACGTCTTGGGTTCCCTCCTTGAGCCGCTGCCACATGCTGCCTGGGGGAGGCGAGCTAAGCCCTGTTGGTGGGAAGGGGGCTTGGAAGGCAGCCTGAGGGTGACTGGTAGAGCTGGGGAGTACAGAAGAAGCCCCAGAGGGTGTCCTTTGCACTCAGGCATTCAAGGCACAGTTCAGAGCCCCTCCCCCATTTCTAGAAGCTTCCATGAGGCCAAGGTTCAAGGACATGAGCGTTTGCAATTTGGTGGCTGGCTCCAGATGCGGTGGAAGCAGCAGGGAGGTAGATCTCAGGCCTGCAGCCAGCAGGTGGGCTTGCTGCCTGGAGGGGGATCTTTGGGGTCTGCAAAGCCTCCAGCAGGCCAGGACTAGCTCCTCACAGTCCAAGTGGCTTTTCCAAGGAGAGCTGTCACCAGCTCCCCCCAGTTTGGGCCACACCTTCATACCCCCATAGAGATCTCCTTGATGGCTGATGCCCCACACAGGCCCACACAGCCCCAGACCCTTGCAGGCCTCCAGATCCCAAGGTGACAGCATGCTGTCTCTGGTGGTATGAGGGGTGAGCTCAGCCCAGCACCCTCCCAGCTAGGAGTTCCTGCAAGTAGCAGGTGTGTCATGGACACTCCAAAGGCAAGGTCAGTCCCCAACCCAGCCCCCTCCAAAGAGGATGGGCCGGGAGAGGACGTCGAAGGGGTGCAAATCCGGTTGACATGGCAACTGGGAAGCAAGCCCGGCCTCAACCAGATCATTATGGCCAGAGAAAGAAATATGTTTTCTAATTAAAGTTGGAAACACAACATAGATCCTGGGACGGTCGTTAGTGAGCTGGAGAGGACCTGCGTAGGGGGAGTAATGCAGGCTTGCTTTCCCTGACTGGGCTCTTCTCCCCGTTTCTCTAGTCCCTCTTTTACGGTAAAATTCAGATGAGGCCACAGCTGAGTCCTCCTGGCCTTGCCGCCAGATTCCTCACAACTCCGAGTCCCGGCCCAAAGAAAGGCCTGGAAGGCGTGAGAGGGGGCCACCCCTCCTGGAGGGTGGGTAGTCCCCAGCTGACTACACAGAGACACCCTCCCTATCTAGGAGGCCATCGGGGGATGGCTGGGGTAGGGGCCCAGAGGGGAGACCCCACCAGTGCCCCAGTGTGCTGGAGGCAGGAGGCGCCTGGGAGGGACACGGCGGTTGGGGGGGAGTCTCTTCCCGCCCGGCTTCCAGAGCTTTGCAGATAAACAGTCTAAATTAGGAATTAAAACATCGCTTGCTCCCACCAGCCCACAGGCCAACCGTAATTCAAACGTGCAGAAAACACCCCGGCCTCTGTCTGGAGTCCCAAACTCCCCAACGTGGCCCTGCAGGGTTTGGCCTCGCAGAGGGGAGCAGGTCACAACACGACACAATCCACTCACCCGGGACTGGAGCCAGGCTTGGGAGAGACAGACAGAGGGATCCCGGCCCCCAGCCCACAGGAGAGTCACACCACCCTGTCCAGACCTCCTGCGAGGCCGCAAGAAGGCAGGCATGGGGAGCCCAGCGGCTGTTGATAGGGGGTGCGGCACTCAGAACAGTAAACACCCTCCCAACTATACCAGCAGCACCCCGCTCCACCCAGGGATGGGCCTTGATGGGTGGAGGGCAGGGCTGCATCCCAATCTCGTGCTCCAGGGCTCAGCCCCGCCCCCAGTTTCCTGTCCACAGGCTTCCAGGGGGACTGCGGGGGGCAGGGGGGTCTGCTTGGAACAGGGTGCTGCCCTGGGACAGAATGCACTCCGCGGTGGAATTTCAGGCATCAGGCGGTCAACAGAACTTAGAGGCTTGTTCTTGAGTTCTGGCCGCCAAGCCTGGGGCCAGACGCTGCCCGTTCCATGAGGGGTCAGCCTATGAGCCAAGAGGCTGGTACAGAGAACGTCGCCTTCCTGAGAGGGTTCTGGGACAGGACTTGCAGCCAGGGCCAAGGTGGGAGGAGGTAGTGTGCTGGGAGCTGAGAGGGCCGAATCAGCGGTGAAGCCCCCGATAGCCCCTCTCCCGCACAGTGCCCCCTGCAAGGTCACCATCTGGGTCTGCCCCAGGCCAGGGAAGAACAGACACCTCCTGGGGTGTCCGCTGTCACAGGGAGCCCTGCTCCAATCCCTGCACTGACACCACCACGCGGGCCCCATGTCTGGGGACCATGACAGAGAGATCTGCCTATTCTGGCAGCACACAGCAGAAGCCACTGGCTGGGCACCTTGGGCCCCTATCACCCTATGCACACACACCCAGCCACAAATCCCAACAGATACAGACTTGGCTACATTTCAGGTCACGTGACTATGAGAGGAACAGAGTAGACCTGGGGGACCAGTCCACAGGATCCCTATGGCCAGAATGGACCCTGGGGATCTGGCCCCGAACACCACATAGCCCACCTCTGCCCTGTCCCACTGTGGGTTGGGAGGGCCTGTGGAGCCCCCTGGAGACACCCCTGCACATGGCCGCTCAGGCAACATCTCTACTTAAATACCCCAGCCATGGGGGAGGCACAGCTGCCCAGTCCTTCCGCCTCTGGTCAGTGCCTCCACCAGCAGATGAGATGACATTCCTTCAAGAAGGACGCCTAACAGAGAAGTCCAGGGAAGCTGGACCACGACCTCAACAGCCACTCAGAGGAACGGGGGCCTCACAAGCCTGGGGTGCTGTTGGCTAGCAGGGCAGGGATGACCCACGACTCCTGGCTCTGTGCAGGGCCATGGTCACTCTAGGCATTAACTCATCAGGCTCAGTAACTCCAGGAAGCAGGGCACAAGCACATGGTCGGGGGACTACTGTGTGACGAGCCCAGGGTGGCCATGAGCTCTGGGGGACAAGCCTCTGATCTAACTGCTGACCCTTGGCCTGTGGTGTCAGCCCAGGGAGGGGACACCCAGTGTGTGAGACGGCTTGGCGGTGGGGACAGGGCGCCACTCAGGCTTCTGAGTCCCACCCTCCGCCTGCACCTGTCCACCTGCCCACTTGCCTACAACTCACCTGAAGAACTAGTGCAATTTCCAGACCCCACCCCATCACCTAGGACCTCACCCCATCACCCAGAACCCTCCCTGTCTTCAGGGTGAGACCCCAGCCTCTTCTGTCAGAACAAACGTCCTGTATGGACATAGCCATGGGCTGGGGAGCTCCACCAGCCACGTAAGGAGCTGAGAGACCTCAGGCCTGGAATGGCCGCCCAGGGCCCGGCCACACTCCCTTCCATCTGTGGCCTCAGCACCCCCAACCCTGGCAAACTCCACAGCTGTGGCCCCCAGCATCAGACCACTCTGCTATCTGTAACTGCCTAGAACCTTTCCTCCATCCTCCCTGCTGCCCTGACTCCGGTATTTACCAAGCCTCAGGCCCAAGGCAGAAGCACCCCTTCTCTCCAGGGCAGGCAGGGGCTCTCCAGGGTCTGAGACCCTGGCCCCAGTGGGCAGCCTCCCCTTCACTTGGGCCATGTGGGGCTCCATGGGCCCCGTTTCAGGCCTATGATTCAGACCGTCACCAGCCAGGTGTTTGAGAGTGGGGTGCTGCCAGGGACCCCAAGGCAGGCACAGAGAGCAGACTGGGGGGTGTGGCTGGAGGCACCCACATGAGCTGGGAACGACTTGTCAGAGGGCTGTGGGGGAAGCTCCCCACCGGGAGCCCTGCCTCGTGCTCCAGGGGGGCCGCCTGGGCCTCAGAAAGACCAGAGAACCCCAGAGATGAAGGCAGGGTCCAGCCAGCACCTGGGGGGGCTCTGGGGAAGTGCTATGGGCAGAGTGGCCTCCCCTGGAAATTTTTATGTTGAAGTATAGCCACCCAGGACTTCAGAATGTGACTGTATTTGGAGATGCAGGTCTTTAAGGCAGTGATGAAGGTAAAAGGAGGTCACTGGGTTGGACCTTAATCCAGACTGTGTCCTTATGAGAAAAAATGAGATGCTCAGAGGGACATCACATAAGGACACAGGATGAAGACACCAACAGGCCAAGGACAGAGGCCTCAAGAGAAGCCAGCACTGCCCACACCCTGATCTCAACATCCAGCCTCCAGGACTGGCAGAAACACATTTGTGTGGCTTCAGCCGCCCTGTCTGAGTAGCTCTGTCACGGCCTCCTGAGCATGCTCATTCAGAGGGAGTGGCTCAGGGTGTCCTGATCACCCCAGAGGGAGGGGGTGGGAGAGGGCATGCTCAGGAGTCTGAGGGGCTTGGTGCCCCTAGCAGTACCCAGAGCTGGAATGAGGGGCTCTCAGGGGAACCAGGGTCCAAAGACACGCTGGGTATTACCCTGACAGGGAACCTTGTTCCCACCCTCCTGCCATCAGGGCCCTGTGGAGACCACCTCCTCTGGGAAGCCCTCCCACCTGCAACTATGAGAAAGGCCACCTGCCTCCCACCCAGCACTCACTTGGGCAGCTGCAAGATGTCCAAGAGTAGCTGGAGAGAGAGACAAAACCCCAAGTCCAGTGGCCTCCTTGCCCAGGTTGGTGGGCCCCACAGCACCTCCCTGCACTGCAGACCCAGTCCTAGAGCCAGGCCCCTGGGCAGACAGCAGGACCACTGAGAGCAAGATTCTTCCACTTCCCAACCCTTTGCAAGCACCTGCACACAGCAGGGCCTCAAATATTCAGGCCAGAAGAACAAAGAGGGAGGTCATCGATGTCTACCAGATGCCTACCACGTGCAGCCCCAGGCATCAGGCTAGCATCAGAGCAGTCCAGACCCTGTGGGCTCCTGGGGGTGGGTGAGGGCGTGCATGGTCACCACAGGATCCCTCCCATTAACGGGACAGGGCGGGACTCCTGGAACCCACCCTCACCTCCTATGCCCACGCCTCAGGATTCTGATCCATCTCTCAGAATCAGGCGCCCATGCTCCTAGAATGTCCTCCCTCCGCCTGGCCTGGGGATAAGCAGCTACCTCTGGGGGCCCTGGGGCCACAGGCCACCTGGGAATGAGCCAGCTCCACGGCCTTGAGTGTCCCACCTGTGGTCTCCTCAGCGTTCACCAAGCACTTGCCAGTGCCAACCCTCTGGGCACCGCACACACAGTGGACCAAGCAAAGATCCGACCCTCTGGGGCTTCTCTTTCCAACAAAAAGTCAAATGCCACAGGCACTGGTGCGTCTGTCTTCTGAGTCTAGGGAACCCTACCTGTGGCCCCTGGAGGGGGTGGGACGGCAGTTAGCAGGGGCACCCTGGAAACAGGCATCCAAGGTGCCAGCTGGGGGGCAAGGGGTCTCTAATCTGGGAGCAGCCCTGAACACACTAAATCGCTTTATGTAACTCGGGCCATGCCAGTAAACCAGGAGCTGGGCTGGGGATTAGTGACAGGCGTTGCCACGGCAACCTAATTGATTAGTCGGAAACATGCCGTCTTTGGGAGCACCGCTCGGGCCTCGAGCTTCTCTGCAGAGGTAAAAGGAAACCCCAGAGATTCATTAGCAACAGGTTCCCATGGCAACTGCACCAAGCTCATTAATAATTTTTTTTATTCCAAGTGTGGGTGTTGAAATTCTCCAGAGGGCTGATGGAGGAATAGATGCTGGGCAAACACACGCCAGCTACTCCCACCTGCAGCCTGGCACCACTGGCCCAGGTCTGAGCACCGCCCCTCCCATGCACCCATCTGTGTGCCAGGATGTGGTTCCAACAGCTCCACTTGGATGGTCCATCGAAAGGAGATCCAGACCAGAAGCCCCACTCAACCCAGGACCCCTCTTCTAAACCCACTGGGCAGTTTTGCCTGACTCCCAAGGGGACGCCCCAGGAGCATCTGCAGGAGAGGAGACGAGTGCGTTCTGCTCACACAGTGGGCTCAGGCATGGGCTGGGTGTGATGTCCAGTGCCCACCAGCTGCCTCCTCTGGGATTACTGCCAAGGCCGCTGCAGATCCACTGGCTCAGAGACCCCAAGTCCAGGGGGCAAATGGACAGGAAGGAGGTGCTGTTTTGGAAAACGCTTTGGCATCTCAAACAATGTAACACGGTTCCCTATAACCCGGCAATTCCGCTCCTGGGTACATTCCCAACAGAACTCGGACACAACCGCTCACGGCAGCACCATTTATAGCAACCAAAAGGGGAGAACAGCCACGTCCACCAATCAACAAACAAGGAACACCATGTCCCACCACATCAGCCCTAAGAGGAGTGACGCACTGATGTGCTGGATGAGCCCCAAGGATGCAAAATCACAGACATTTCATGTGCGATCCCATTTCTGTGAAACGTCCAGAGCAGGCGCATCCAGAGACAGAATGCAGACTTGGAGAGGGGTGACCGCTGATAGGGAGGAGTGTCCTTTTTGGGTGATGAAAAAGTTCTGGAATTGACTAGAGTGACAGTTGCACAAACCTGACCACAGCAAAGACCAACAAATTGTGCATTTCACTGACTGGGCTGTACCGTGTGCATGTTACATTTCAACAAACTGAAAGAAAAAAGCGGGTGCCAGGGTCTGCCTGCCTGGGCTCCAAATCCTGGGGGCCATGCAGGGACCCACTCTGACCCTCACTTTCCTCACTGGTAGACAGAACTCAGGTGCTGAAGTGCCCCTCCAGGGCTAAGACAGAGTGAAGAGCTCCTCATGGCAAACACAGTGAGCCCCAAGGTCAGAGGTGACCAGGCACCTGACCCACAGGGCCCTCCCAACTCCTGTGGGCAGGAACATGACCCAGGGCTCAGCACGGCCTTCTGGGGTGAGACACACCCAGGAGGAACCTGGCAACCCCATCCTGACCACACGAAGCGGCCTGCCCCCCATCCCCCAAGTCCTGGTGCCATCCAAGTGAGGAAATACACAAATGCAAGGAATCCCTGCCACTCAGTCAAGGTCCAGACCTGAATCTCAGGAACTAAGAGAAACCACGAGGACAGGGCAAGGCAGGGCAGGGCTGGGTGGGAAACCAGTAAAATACTGGACTCGGAGAGCGGGGTGTGGGTGCTGCCAGACCTCAGAGGGACCAGATGGGGAGTGGAGAGCATACGGTTTGCTCTCAGGAGAGGAGCTTGGTTCCACAGACCTCCAGGCCCAGACACCCCCTTTTTCTCTGCCTAGGCATCACCCTCACCAGCACCAACACCCAGAAGTCCACTGGGCTGACTAGCACTGAATGGAGGTGGGGTGGGGTGAGGCTGGACCCACTTTCCTGAGCCTACCCACCTCTGCCTGCAGGTCCTTGAGACAGTTCTGCCTCCCCCTCCTATTTAAGCGACCCAGATTTCAACAGTAGATCTTTCAAAGGTTCTGGAATAGCAAGGAAAACCCGCTTCTGAAACAAAAACCCTTGGTCTGGGGACTTGTTTTGTAAGTCTGTGCCCCAGGCTGACCGGCTGGCCATTCCTGACACAGTTTCTGACTTCTAGAATGTTCCTCAGGACAGTGGTTCCTGCCCCCTGATCCTGCATCTGAGTACTCACAGCACTGCACTCAGCAAATGGGGGGTTGTTCCCAGGGAACCCAGGTCCCCACACTCAGCTGGCCTCCTCCTGCCTCAATCTCACCCAAGACGGTCCACCTGCCAGCACCTCTCATGTCTCCTGCCCCTGCTGGGGGACCTATCCTGCACCCCTGCCCACCTCCCAACAGGTCAGCTCCACCATCTGCACCCTTGTGTGGCCCCCCCTTCACCGTGGGGGAATCCTCCTTGTCCTAGAACTCCCACTGAACCAAACAACTCTAAAACCTGAGCCTGAGGGCGCTCCTGCGGGACTGAAGCTGCCAGAGCACCAGGCCTGCCACGCCCGAGGCACAGCACACAGCATCAGAGGGACGCAGCAGGCCCACTCCGCAAGCTGGGCCGGGCGGCTGCCCTGCCAGCAGCCCAGGACCTGGGACATGTTCTTGTCCATTTCGATGAGGTGCTAATGCAGGCTGACTCATCAGACCAAGGCCGCCTGGCGACTGCTTGAAAGACAAAGGGACGCAGCAGGCAGAACCACGTGGCCTCCACCCTTTCCGGTCGTTGCTGCCCTCACACCTTCCCAAAGGCTTCCTGTCCCTGTAGCAGGAGGGGCCCCACAGGGCTGGGCATCCAGGAAGCAGGCTAGCTGCTCAGTGGACCCTCCTGGCTACCCCTTCTTGGGAGTGCACCCAACGTGCACCCAGGCCCTGAGGCTCCTGCCCACCTCCAGATGCCCCCACACTTGTTTCCCTGTCTCCAAGCCAGGTCCCTGACCCCCATCCACCCTTCAGGGGGGCACCCGAGGCCCACATACCTGGCCTTCACACCCAGGCCCCGGCAGATTGTTCCCCAGCCCCATCCCACTGTCCACCCAGAACAGGCAATGGTCGATCTCAGCCATGACAGGACCTGGATCTCATCTGTCTGCGTGTCCCCTGCCCCCCTACACACAGCCAAGTGCTGCCCCAGAGCCCTGAACACAGTCCTAGGGCCATAGGAAGGAGCCTAGTAGCCTTGAGAGACCTGAGGCCAGTCCATGGGAACCTCCAAGAGCCAGGCCTGAAGCAGGGCACCCTAGAAATCTGTGAAAGCCCAGGGCTGGGCTCCAGCAGGGAAGGAGTGGATCCTGGGGGCGTCCAGCTCCGGTCCCAAGCCCGTCTCTTTCCTGGCCAGTTCGATGTGACAGCAGCTGGAGCCCAGACGCCTCCCAAAGTCCCTGCTGCTAGGCCAGGTCCCCATCTGGGAATCCAGCCCATCACCTGCCAGCCATTCATGCTGCACCCAGCAGGACACTCTTGGCTCAGCCAAGGGTCTCAATACAGAGCGAGGCGAGGCTGGACACCAAGGGCTCCCTTGGCAACCACTGCCCCTAAACTGTACCCTCCAGGAGCAGCAAGAAAGCCCCCAACGGCCCCCGAGTGAACAGGGGGTGCTCAGCAAGGACCCCAGACTCCCAGAGGGCTCTCTGCAGTCTGCACGCAGCAGAAAGGCACCTGAAGGACTGAGGTCGTGGACAGATACCCCCTCAGGGAAGCCCCCCAGGCTGGGGCAGGGGCAACCCCCCGGCACCCAAGACACCACCCTCAAAGTCTAACCAGGCCTCCCTGGTGACAAGACCTCCAAATGACTGATTTCACGGCTGGTTTTCCCTCTCCTGCTTCTCGTTGGAGAGCCTGACATGGGGCGGCTGGCGGGATTTATCCCAGGAGGGTCTGCCTCCTGTTAATACTTCCCACACCTCCCGCCTCTCCCTCTGGGGATACTGCACAGGGCAAGTCCAGGTGTTGGAGCTGGGGAGGGTCCCTCAAACAAAGCACCACAGACCAGTGGCGGGCGGCAGGGGCTTAAACCACAGCAACGTGTCCTCTCGCGATCTGGAAGTCAGGAGACCAAGATCAGGGTGTCAGCAGGCTGGTCCTTCTGGGGGCCATGAGCAGGGATCCATCCCAGGCCTCTCCCAGCCTCTGTTGTCTGTAGGACACCCTGGGTGTCCAAGGTGTATGACCGCATCACACAGCATCTGACTCTCTTTCACAGTCCAATTTCCTTTTCCTCCACCTTCAGGTGGCTTCTCCTTGCATCTGCTCCTCTTATGAGGACAAGAGGACAACCTGTCATAGGACTGAGACCCACCCCAGCCCAGACTGACCTCATCCTAACTTGACCACATCTGCAAAGACTCCATCTCCACATGAGGCCACGTTCTGAGGCTGCATGTGAATTTGGGGGACCCACTTGAGCCCGTGTACAAGCCTACACATGCCGGTTTGTGTGTATGATATGCATGCCCCCCACAGCCACACCCCAGACACTGCACCCCAATGGGCGCAATGCCCCTCATGCTCTTTCCACCCTCAGTGCCCAACCTGCCTTCCCCCACCGCTCCCGGTACCCCCACCAGCCTGGCTGCTCTGCCCAGGCCTGCAGTGATGCCCCTAATCTAGGGCAGGGGGTCCACCTCTGCCAAGCTCCCAACCCTGCTACCCTCATGCCTGTTCTCTGTTCCCTTTGAGGGCTCCCTAGGGCCAGAGAGGACCAGTCCCACCCCAGGCCAGCACCAAGGGCAAAGCCCAGAGTGTGCACACTGTTCCAGGGGTCTGGCCCACTCCATGTCAACCACACAGGACTCAGGGGAGGTGGCTGTCCTGACCAACAGGTGGGCACCTCCTTACAGTCACAAGAACCATTGAGACCAAGGGCAAGATCAGCGGCAGCTGGCCCCAGACCTCCTGGGGTGCCTGGGAGGGGCTCATAGGTCACCCTAGTGATGCCAAGTCAGCAGCCCAGGCCTAGCACCTGAGAACCTGAGGGGTAGGCTCCCCTATGGCATTGCCCAAAGGCCCTCAGTGGCCAAAGGAGGCCTAGAGCAGTCTGAGAAAGGCCCTCCCCTAGTTCACCAGTCTGGGAAAACCGAAGTCCAGGAGGTGACTTCACACACCAAGGCCCCTTAGCTTTGGAGCGGTGACCCTAGTGGCCCCAGCACTTGGGTGCAATGGGGCCCCAGCCTCTGATACCCTGACAGGGCCTGGAGCAGGAGGGGACCCCAAGCTCAGAGCCCACCCTCGCCTCCCTGCCGCGGACTTCAGGGACACAAGTTCTGTCCACCCCAGAAGTTCTACCACCTTCTAGAAAAATCCTCCTAGTCTTTCCATCCCTCCATTAATGCACCCAACGCTGCACACCCTCCATGCAGGCCAGGGTGAAGGGACCCTGGGGCAGGACTGGGCACTCTCAGAGCTGGGGAGGGGGCTGGGAGTGGGGCCGGTGGTCTGTGTCCCGATCAGCTTCCAATGCCTCTCACCAGCCGGCCTGAACTAAACTGCGTCCTTCACTCCCTGAACCAGGGCACTTGGCAAACCCTGCTCTGTCAGTGATGGAAAAGAAAATGGTGACATGAGAGAGAACCTGGGGCTCCACCCAGGCTAAGGAAGGGGCCGTAGACCTTCCTCCAGTGACCAGGATCCCCCAGGAATGTTGGAGGCCCTGGCCCCAGCCTCACTGGGTGGGGGGGTCCTGCCTCGAGGGATCATGCCCCACAAAGTGGTGTCAGGGTGGCCCCACCACAATCCTCAGGCCAGCAAGGGGCTGAGACACAACCACTCCCAACCAAGGGCTCCAACAGGTGCGGGCAGGTGGGCAGGAAGCGGAGAGGCCACTGCAGCCCAGAAAAGGGGTGTTGTCCTCACTGCATCAGCACACTGACCTCACCTGGAAGCCAGCTGGGGAGGGGTGCTGGCAGAGCCCAGAACAACGAGAGGACAGCGTGACCAAGCAGGCCAGCCGCTGCCTGGCAAGCGTCTTGGCACTGGTGCACGGTCAGGCTTTGCACAGTTCTAGGCAGGAGCACAGGGGCCATGCCCACCCAGGAGGATTGACCTGTCCCCCAGCTCCAAGTAGGCCAGGGGGCTGCTGGCCTCCTCCCTGCACCGTCAGCCAGCACACCAGCCCCTGAGCAGCCCCCAAGCATCACCACCCACCCAGCCCACCTCTGCCCCTCACCCAGCCACAAACGCGTTCATTAACATCAGCTCCCTATGTGCCTGAGTGGTTCAGGCGAGCCATGCTGGGTGCTGAGGCCTGGCCCAGGGCCCGTGCAGGAGGGAGACCTGACACCAGACAGGGCTAGAGGCATACTTGCACCAGTCTAGACCGACTGGAAGGGAGGGGGCTGGTCTTACCCAGGGCAGTCCCTGCAGAGGGGGTTCTAGATCCTCTCTCTGCCAGCGCTGTCCCCTACTTCAGCAAAGAGAGAAGGGGTTGGGGGTTGGGGGCTGCTCTGGGACACTGCCTTGATCCACATCAGCATCACACTTAGGAAGGGGAGTCTCCCAGAGCCCCTGAAATCCCCACACATCCAAGAGCTGCTTGTGGCCATGGAGGGGTGGGCTGCTCACACCACGAGGATCCCTGCTCCCCACTGAACCCCAGTAGCACAGAGATTTGGCAGCGTCCCCACCAGCACGCTCTAATTTAGCACATTCATCAATTGTCCCCACTAATCAGAGCTCCAGGCTCCTCCAGCACCGCCGACACCCTGCTCCTCCCTGCAACAGAGGGGCAAGCGCCCCAGGGGCCCAGGACACCAGTGCCCTTGCACACGCCTGTCAGGCCACACAGGACACCTCTTGGAGGTGTTTGTGTGTTCAGCGGGGCTCCTCCTGAGCAAGATGACGACGAGCCACTACTCACTCTGTGAAGACAGCGTGGCAGAGCGGCCCCCATCTGTCATCCACGGCGGGCGCAGTGCTCTGGGGACGGTGCCCAAACTCGCTGCCAACTCTCAAGGGCTGAGCTGCTTCCCCCTGAGACCCGTCCTGCCTGGGCTCTCCCTGACGTCCACCAGGGAGCCGGGCCCTAAATCACTCCCCACATCTGCCAGAATGGGCGAGCGCCTGTCTTTAACTTCCCGCTTGGAATTTCAACCGAGGCCCCAGTGACTCAGAGGTGTTCCCAGTTCTGACAAGGTCAACCGTTGAGAGGAGGAGAGAGCAACTGGTCTTTTGTGCCTCTGAGTTAAATACCCACTTGCAGAAAGCGGAGGGAAAAAAATTCCTAACTCTGTTGCAAGTGCTGCCATCTCCTTCCCAGGCGGTCTCTTGCAGGCAAGGACACATGTGTGACACCCACATACATGAAACTAACATACTACCTGCCTGACCTTGACTGCTGGGCCAAGGTCTAGACTCTAGAGCCTGAGACGGGCTGCCTTGGATTCATCCTTCCAGTGTTTGACAGGCTGGCCCATCCCCCACATTCCTTCACATCCTGACCCTGGAACGGAGAGTCTCGAGTCTCGTGCCAGCAGCTCCAGGGAGCCGCTGCCTTGCCCAGTGCTGCTGGAAGGCGCAGGGAGCGCCCAAACTACCTCTGAGCGCTCTGCTGTGCCAGAGGGCGCCCACAGCCTGCTGCAGTCAGATCGGTGCTTGGGTGGTCAGAATGTCATTCTCGCTGCATCCAAGAGCTTGCCCTGAAGGGCTGGCACCAGCCTTGTCCTCACCTCGGGCCACTGATGCTGCAGGACTCTCCATCTACCCTCTCCTCAACGTCTCCCCAAGCCTGGTCCCAATGCCATCCCTCCCTCAAGGAATGAGCCCCAATCCCAGCTGGAGGCAGACCCACCCTCTGAGACCACAAGCCAGCCCATCACCCACCCACCACGCTCACAGGTCTTTCCTGGTCTCCCTCCCCATGGCCCAGTCTGCCCCTCCTCACCTTCACTTCACAGGACACCCTCCACCTGCTCCAGCTACATGGACACATCTTACCTGCCTCAGGGCCTCTGCACATGCCATTCCTCTGCCTAGAACACTCCTGCTCTACATCCACCCTCTCTCCAGGTCTCCTCCCCTGATAGGCCTCTGTGTCCATCGAGCAGACAGCCTCCTTGGCTCCCAGCCCCCAACAGCCTTCATCTAGCTTATCCCGCCCAAGCACCGACAACACGATCATGCTGGCCACACTGGGTACACAGTGGAAGTTTGCCAAGTCCAGGGCATGCCTGCTGGGAGAACCCCGCGGGCCCAGCACAGAGCTCAGACCTGGAGAGGTTTGTATAGTGAGGCCACCCACCAGTGAGCCTTCACAGGAGCCCCTGCTCAGCTCCGCACCACTCTCCCTGCCCCCAGAACATCCCCAGGGTCCAGCTGGGCAGCAGATGTGGGGGCGGGGGCCACACTTGGCCTCACTGTGCCACACACACAGCACTTAATCAGCGCATTCTGGCCTCTGCCAACTAATCAGGCCACCAGTAAGCTGGAGAGACACCAACTGTTTGCCTGGATCAGGGCCCTGTAGGTGCCCGGGTGGGGCATGGAGCAAGGCTAGAAGTCTAGGCCACTTTGGAGAGTGGGGCTCAGCCAGGACCCTTCCTGGGCAGTCTCTGAGGAAGGGATACAGCACTGAGGGAGGGACACAGCCAGGGCCCTCCTGGGCAGGCAAATCCTAGCTCATGCGAATTCCCCCTTCTACACCCCACCTGCCCCAAGGCCTTCTTGTTCCTTCTCATATCTACCCAAAAGGCCCAGCCCAGCCTAGCCTCATCTCCTCCAGGAAGCCTTCCTGAGCACAGAAACTAGAAGAATGATGCAGCACAGTCCCACTCTTAACTCAGGGATCAAGGAGAGCTCAGGCCCACGTCAAAGGCCCCACACCCCGAGCAACCACCCCACCTCCTGCAGGTGCTCAGGGATCCACCTCTTCACTGTTGCCCTTCCCACCTCTCAGGGGAAATGCCCCCTTCCCCAGGAAGCCCACCTACCACGAACTCCTATCTCAGCAGGAGATGTCTACTTCCACCCTCCTCCCCAGCCTGGGGCACACAATTGGTGCTCAGCATGAACAACACATGCCCTCAGAACATGAGGCGACAGCAGGGAAACATGCAGCTCCCCACAGGGGCACAGCTGGCCTCGCAGACACACACACTTTGCAACTCCTTTCTTTTCCAGTCAGAGTAAGTTGAGGCGGCCTCATTAGCACCAGAACACTGGGGAGCCCAGGGCCCCCGCGCAGACACACAGGCCCACCAGCCTGGAGGTGTGAGGCCCCCAGTCTGGGCACGGCGGCCTGAGGACTCCAGGTCCAGGGAAATAAACACACATCAGAATCAGGATGACAGGCCCAGGATGAGAAGCAGGTGCTGAGGTGGGGAGGGGGTTCAGAGGCGGAAGCACCCCTGGGGCCTGTGCTCCACAAGTGCTCAGGGGTCATGGCCATGGGGTCAGGAAGGTGAGGGGGACATGAAACGTCCACTCAGAGGGGGTTCTGGGGGCAGGTGAGAGCAGATGGGAGTCTGCCCTTTTCCACGTCGATGCCCCGTGTGTCCTCACTGGGACACCCACGCCGCCAGGAACCCAGGCACTGGCAGCAACCACAGAACAAGTGGTACAACAGTCCAGGGCACTGATTTTTACAAGATGCCTTCAAGGACCTGGACTCGTCAGCCTCACCTCCCTTCTGGGCAGGGCTCTGCCAAATACAGACCCGAGTCGGGTTGGGCTCACCCAGCTCTGTCCTCCAGCAGCCTCGTGACCTTGCTACGTCCTTTGTCTTCCCCGAGTCCTGTGCCTGGGGAATTCGGTACCCAGTCCCTAGGACACACCTCCTGGAGGTGTTCACCATCCCCAAGCCCCCAAGGACCTCCCAGCCACCTCCTGGTCTCCACACCTCCCCACAGGGGTACAAAGCTGGCCTCCATGGCTCACACAGGGACCGCGGCAGGGCTCCCTTCCCAGCCAGTAAGCATCCCTGGGAGGCCCCGCCCGGCCTGGGTGCTGGGACGCGGCAGCTGCATCACAGGCAGCACCGAGTCAAGAACCCCGGGGGAGCCCGGGCAGAACACAACCCAGCCGTGCGGGCTACAACACATAGATCCCACCCACCTTCCTCTATAAATAAACCTGTGTAGGAGAAACAGCACTCGCCCCAAAAGTTCTAGCACAATTATATTTTCAAAAAGCAAAATAAATCAACACAGATAAGGGCCATCCTTGGAAGCTCCTTTGCATGGATCCGATACCCCTTAAGGTAAAAACAGAGCACACGTGTTTATTTGTGTGGGGGGCCATCTACGTGGGGGTTCCAGAAAGCCCAGGGCTTAAGGAAGGCCTCTTCCTGTGTTCTAATTGCCAATCAAATCCCGCCTAGGGACTGGGCTCAGAGGACATCGGCTGGGACTCTGCCAGCCTCTGGGGAGCGAGGAGTTGTATTATGGAGTGTGGGTTCACAGAGCAAACCCAATTATCCCATTTCCCTCTACAAGTTTACCTTCTGCAGCAGAAGAGGCTCCAGGCAAGGACGGTGGGCACTGCCAATGTGACATCCACCTGCAGAGAGTAAAACGGCGACCAAGGCCAAGGCACATCCTTGGGCAGAGCAAAGCAGACACCATGCAGTCCCTGGAAAACCAGACTACCCGCTGCACCCCTGCCTCTCACAAGGCTGCCCCTCCCGACTCCCAGGAATCCGAAGCGCTCTGGAAAGCCCTGCTGAGGCCCATGGGCTTCCCCAAGGTCCCCACCTGTCCAGCACACAGGCTTATTTTAGTTTCTCTCTGTAGCCAATGCACCCCCGCACCAGGGTCTGGCATTTGCTAGAGATCAGCAGCCGTCCCTGTACGCCAGGGGCCTGACAAGCCCACCCTACTCAACAGAGGCATAATTTCCACGGGCTAGCCATGGTAAAATGATCCTGGACCTGCACTCCTTCACGCCACTGCCAGTCAGAAGGGATGCTCTCCCGGGCTGAGGGCCCTCCTCCTCCTGCTCCTGGCATTTTCCTGCTCCTAGGGATGCAGGACATCCTCCTCCTGGGGTCACAAGAAGCCCAGAGACAGGGATACCAGCAGGTAGCCCCAACAGCCCCATCCCCATACCCCCTGGGCCTCATCCCACCTGCCTGCGGCATCCCCTCCAGCTCCCCTAAACTAAGTAACACAAACCACCTTGTTAGACGTCCCAAAGGACGCAACCTACCCTAAACACCCAGAATACAGGGTCAGGCTCAAAGACTCCCTCAGCAGCCAGCAAAGGAACAGAACAGCCAGACAAGGGGGTTGTCAGGAGAGAGAAAGTGCAGGCCCCACTGGGCTTCTTCTCTATCTGGTCTCTGCACACGCCTGGAAATAACGGATATGCTGGGAGGGCGGCCTCCAGTCCCAAAGCCTTACGGCACTCATCTCGACACTTAACCACCTCACCCAGCCAGGCCACCTTCCTGCCAAAACGACGGAGCTGTCATCTCCAGGCTGGGTTCTGGAGAGAAGACAAGCCTACAGCCACCCTGCAGGGACAGCCTGGCAGCTGCTGGGGTGGAGGGTGGGGGGAGAGGGCAAGACCACCCAGGAGCTGGGGGACAAAGGCAGGCAGTGGAGTCTACTGTCATGCTGGGGTGGCCCTCAGGCCACCACCCTCCACCGGGACCACAATGACCCCCTTCAACCTGACTCTGCACAAGTTTAGATTTCAGAGAAAAAAAACACGGTTTGTTACTTTTCCGGTACAGATTCCTCTTTTATGTGTGATACTTGCACAGTTAAACACACAAGGTAGGAAAAACACATACACCCATTGCTCATTCCGTCTGTCTCCATGCAGAAAAAGTTCACCGGCAAGGTCCCGCCTCTGTCAGCCTCTTTTTGGCACCCCTACACCCTGGACACCCAATCCTTCCAGGCCAAGAAGCGGGAATGCCCAGAGCCCACGACCCAGCCACCTGGCAACCAGGTCCCTGGGGCCAGTGGGAGAACCAACTGAGACAGAATGAACCAAGGCCTGCTGACAGTCCCTAAAGCTGCCTGCTGGGGGCCACCAGACCTACTACCTGCGTCCCAGAAATGCCCCATGCCCGACCCAGCTCTGCTCCGGAACCTTCTCTGAAAGTCTGTGTCGCTTTCACCAGGAGCAGAAAGGATGGCCCTTTCCTCTCCGGCTAGCGGAGCACCAGGAGAAGGAACACCAGTGTGCCAGTGCGCGGTGCCAGCTGCCTCCCTGCCCCCCACCCCCCAGCTGCGCATGACTTAAATCAGCCCCAACACCGAGTTCAGCCTGGAAAGGCGAGTTCACAACAAACGTCACCGACTCTCTCCGGGGAAAACGAACAGCAAGAGCGCACAGCTTCCCGGCCTCCAGGGTCTCCCGGGCGCTCCAAGGCGCAAGGCTCAGGGTGAAAACTTTGCTTCTTTACCGAGGTCCCGCCAGCCTCCCCTTCCCCAGCGAGGGTCCTGCCTCAGGCCAGACATTCAGTAAGCCAAGAGGGGAGAATTCCCATCCAGACCTGCACTCATGGGGGCGCAGAGAGTTCCGACCTCCCTTCTCTACCAACCCCTCTCCACTCCAAGCCCGCGGTGGCCTCGACGCTTCTCTTCCACCCACTCGTCCCAAGGTGGCTCCGGAGCGGGGACACCCCATTCGGATCACAGGAGCCGCCCCCGCCGCCCCGCAAAGCGCAGCCCGCGGCCGCCTCTCTCGGAGGAGCGCTATCCTCGCGCCTCTGTCCTGCGCACTCAGCCTGCGCTGGGTCCAACGAGGCCGGGCGTGGGAGGTACACGCGAATGGGGTCCCGCGCACGGGACTCCCAAGCCCCGGATCCCTACACCCCGACAACCCGAGAAGGATATGGGTTGCAGACCAGCCGGAGACACCAGCTGCGCGGCCGCGTGGTCTGCCCGAGGCAGAAGAAGACAGTAGCCGCCAGTGCCGGGTACGGGACGGGCTGCTCTTCGTCGGCTCCCAGGTCCGCGCCCCGCTCGGCCGCCGGGCTCTCGGGGGGCGACGCACCAGACCCCGACCCCCGCTCCGCGTCTGGCCCCGGCGCCTCAGGGCTCGCCCGGGACGCCCCCGCCGCTGTTGCCGGGCCCGGGGCGGGCGCGCCCAGGGGCACTCGGACCTCGTCGGCAGCCAGCGCGCCCTCGGTCATGGTGGCGGCGGGCAGCACCTGCGGGGGACAGGCGGTGACCGGGTCCCGGGAACGACACCCTAGCCCGCCTCGGGCGGAGCGGATCCCCGGGAACAGCCGCGGCTGCCGGGATGTCTTTGTCTTTTCTCATTAGAGACAAATGCGCCCCCCGCCCCCGCCCGCCCCCTCCCTCCCGCGAGGGCTGAGAGGCCCCTCCCCCACCGCCGGGACGGGGGCGGGCGCCTGAGGGGCTCCCTCGCGGGCTGCCTCAAGTTGAAGAGGGTCCCGGCGCACAGTGGGGCGCGCGTCCTCGCCGCGTCTCACCTCGCTCCGGCAGCCGGCTGCGTCCCCGAGGGCATCGCCCGGGCGGCGCGGTCACCGCAGACCCGGCAAGGCGCTCGGCCCCGGGTAGAGAGCCGCCGCCCCCGGCCCGCGCCCCCGGCCCGCCGCCTCCCGCTCGCGCTGCGGTTCCCGCTCCGGCTGGCCTGGCGGCGACGGCGGCGGCCCAGCGCAGAGGGGTCCGCGGGGCGGACGGGCGCGGAGCGGGGGGCGCGGGGGGCGCGGGCCGGGTGGCGGGGCGGAGACCGAGCCGTGAGCCTGTCCGCCCGCGGCGCAGGAAACTTCGGAGTGAGCCACGGACTGGGCGGGGGTGGGGCGGGGCCGGCGCGGGGGGCGGGGCCGGGCGGGGGGCTTCGGGAGGGGCTGCTCGGGTTCGGAGGCGCGCGCGCGAGCCGCCCCTCCCCCGTAGCGGAGGGCGCCCCGCCCCCCACCGGGGAGGGCGGAGCTGGGACCGCCCGCGCCCCCCGCTGCGCCCCCACCCTCCCTCTCTAGGCGCTCGGGGCGCCAGGGGGCGCTCGCGGAGAAGCTTGGCGGGGGCGGGGGAGCGGCGCCGGCGTCTTCCCCGCCCCCAACTGCGGGGGCGGCCGGAGTCGCGGAGGCGGGCCCTCCCCCTCTTCGCCGCGGCGCACGCCCCAGTACCTCCGCGCAGTGGGCGGGGGTCGGCGAGGGGGCGGGGCCGGCGGCCTTGACCGCGGCCTGAGTGCCCCTCCCCCTCCGCATGTGTGTCCTGGGTGTGACCGTGCCCGTGTGATGTGCTGCTGTATCCGTGGGTGGGATTCTAGGTACTCGTGCATCCGCATTCCCCCCCAACATACACACGCACGCGCGCGCGCGCGCACAAGCGCACCTATGGCAGCTTCTGCGAACTTGTCCCTTGCCCAGCCCCCTCCTGGGTCAAGACCTGTAGGACTTTGGGGAAGGGGCCAGGCTCTCCTGCAGCCCCTCGCTCCGGCACTGAAATGCATGAGGGACAGAGCACCGACTCCTGTGCTTCGGGGTCCCACCCTGGCTCCTTGGCCCTTGAGGTTCTGCCAGGCTTTTCACTTCTCCACGACCACCAGTCTGCTGGCTCCTGGTGCATGCGTTCTGGGGCTGGGCAGGGAGAGCAGCCCCTGAGGGGCTTCTCCCTTACTCCTTACAAGCCCACTTAGGGTGGAAGAGAGACCCCACTTCCCCTGGACAAAGAGCAGGGCGGCTGGTCCACACATGTCGACTCCAGGAGCCTTGGGCCTCACCATAAGCTCTGTGGCGGTGGTGGGTGGGAGAGCCTCAGGCCCCAAACTTGGAGAGGCTCTGGCAAGATCATTGGCATACTGGGCTTCCCCACCTGCATGGTGACATTGCACAGAGTGTAGCCAGGATGGGTTGGACATGCTGTTCCTGGAGAAGGAAAGGCCCCAGGAGGCCCTGTACCCTCCCAGACCTTTGGGCTCTGGGGTAAGACCCCGGAAGGCAGGACCATGGCAGATCCCATGCAGATTCCAGGAGGTGTCCTGCACTGGCCAGTCATGGCTCAGCAGCACCTTCTCTTGTGTATGTGAACTTTTCAAGAAAAAGAAAACATTTACTCTATTTTAGTACTACTACTTAGCAGTGGAGGGCCATGGTCAGTAATTAAGGCCCTCAAAGAGCAATTAGTGCCCCAGCCACCTACAAGGGGGACCAGGAAAGCCCTAGGATTCAGCCCTGCAATAAAGCTTGCAAGGGTAGGTCAGACAGGAGCGCCTCAGCAGGATCCTGGGCAGGGGTCACCTGGACCTCCTGATCCTTTTCATACTGCCCATCTCATTAAAAGTTAAGGTGAAGCTCAAAATTGGTTCTAGCTGGGGGCTGTTAGTGATTTGTTGGACAAAAATTAGTGGGAGGTCAACAGTGTGTCAGGCCCTTGCACGGAACTGGGGATGCAGTGACGGTAACCAGTACAGGCCCTGTCCTTTGTCCCTTGGAGCTTCATTCCAGCCAGGAGGCAGCCACAAACAAGTCTGTGAATAAAGGAAGAAAACAGTTATAAGCTGTGTTAAGTGCCAAGGAGAGCCAAGATAGGGGACAGAGGATTTATTTTAGGACAATAAAGCAACTGGAGAGAAGTAGGGGGTTCTTCCCAGCAGTGAGAGCAGCCTGTGCAAAAGCCCTGTGGCAGGCAGGAGAGAGCTGAAGAGCAGGAATAACCTGAGATAGCCTGGGGCCAGGCAGTGGGCCAGCTGCTAAGTCGGGTTGGAAGGAAGGGGAGGACAGGACAGGAGTTCCCACAGGGCCCCATGGTGCAGGGAATTCTAAATGTGACAAACTGTCACCCTCCTCAGTCACATTCTGTCCTTCAGAGGTCTACAGAAGGCACAGGGCATGGATGTTTTAAATAGGCATTATTTTTTAAAGACAGCATCTCTAAACTGACAAAGCCTGTAGCCTTCAGGTATTCTGTGGCCCATTTATAGACCTGTGAGGCCGCAGAGATACTGGAGGGGCGTTGTCGAACTCAAGGTCTTGGAAGGAGACCTCCTCCCACCACCTTCCACTCCAGCAGCCCATCCAAGAACCTTGTCCTCGAAGGCTCCGAGTCCCCTGGGCCAATACTCACTGACTCTGTGTGGGTGGCATCTGATCAGCAGGCTCAGCCCTGAGGCTCAAACCTGAGCTCTTCAGCCAGAGGGGGCTGCTCAGCACTGGACACAGCCTCACCCTCCAGACGGGAAATGAAGAACAGATCGTGGATTGATATGAAATGAGAAAATGGCATTAGAAACAATGAAGCAGTAATATGTTCACATCGCTAGAAAGGATTGTTGGAGAGATGAGCATAGGACAATTTGGAAATTGGCATTAAAAATATTCAATTGAACTGTACAGAGTGTTCAGGTTTTTTTTTAATCCTCCTGGCCTCTGGAAAATTTGGTTCTGCTTTTTCTATTTCCTCATTTTGTTTTGTTTTGTTTATTAAGTGCAAAGCTTCTTCTTGACAAAACTGGAGTGAGGGGAAAATGGCCCATTGGTTCAGCCAGTGGGAAGTAGAAACCAGAGAACCCCTCCCCGGGGCACATGGCTGTAATCATGGGGTTCAAGCTGCCTGGAGGGCCCTCCATCTTGGCAGGCTGGGCCACGGGGCAGTGGGCAGCGAGGCCACCTCTGTCAGATCGTGCAGGTGCCCACGCAAGCTCAGGGACCTGGAGGGCACCTCCATCACCATACCCACCCAGCCACTCAGCTTTGTAGAGGCCCCTCACTCCACATCGTTCCCTTCTCCTGCCCTTCATGTGGCCTCCTCCTCCTCATTCCAACCGTCCCCCTCCATACCACATACCCTTTTCCTTCTTGAAGCTCTCAGTGGTCCTGGGCTCTGTGTCAGCCTCCTCAAGTCGGCAGGACCCACTTCTGGGCACTGTCTCCAATCTGTCCTGCCCTACTGTCCCTTTGGACCACAGACCCACCAGCCAAGCAGTCCCGCCAGGCCCCAGCCCTGGCCTTACAGCGCCCACCACTGGGATGCTAACACCCCACCCGTGCTTAGCCAAATGCTAGCGGTGCCTGCTTTGGGGCCTCACTGACCCCACACACCTCCTTTGCAGCACTTACCTCGCAGTGTTCAGGCCAGACAGTAGCTCCTGAGGGCGGCCGCAGTGTCATGTTTAATGCGCCTCTGATACCTGGCACCTGCCTGTCCAAGGTGGGTGGCCAAGAAACACTTAGCAAGTGCATGAGTGGTGGGAGCAGTGACCTGAACAGAGGCTGGGAGAGGTGAGATGCCGGTCACCCAGCAGGTGAGCGTTTCTGGAGAAGTGGAAGTTGAGCCCCACCTCCCAGCCACGCTGAGCTGACTGGGGCCCCTAGCCCTCCTCAAATGCTGCAGGGGGCTCATGCCTAAGAGGAGGGGGCCTGGGTCTGCTGCAGGGGGCTGATTCACCTTGGCACGCCCCCTCGAACCCCTCTCAACCCACCTCACACCATCACCAAGGAGCAGGGCCAAGCCCTGCACTGCCTGGAAACAGGGCCTCAGAGGTGTTCCCTTTGGTGTATGTGGGGCTAGAGGCCAGCCCAGGCCAGGCTCTGTAGGGAGTGGCCTTCAGGGCAGATGGCAGGGTCAACACAAGCCTGGACCTCTGTCAGGCTGGATACCTCCAGTGACAGGTGCCTCACTCCCAGACCCATGCCTGCTTGGGCCCGAGCATCCTCTGCTGTCACCCCAGCTCAAGGGCCACCTGAAATTGGGGGATGCCCCGCCCCACAGGCCATGCTGGAGCCCTGATGATGTTCTTTCCCCAGCCCCCAGGACAAAAAAGTAGCTAAAGGAGAAGATTTTCTAAATTCTTGTTTGACACTCACAGCACCATTTGACCTGAACAGAAGACACCATTTACTGTAATGCACGGTGCATTTTAGAGCCCTGTTTATCTTTCAAGCTGCCCCTGCCAGTCTCCCAGACAAGCCACTCTGCTGCCCCCACCCCAGCTCCCCATGGTCCAGGCTCCTCTGCCTTCTGGGTCCCCACAGGGTAGTGTTGGACCAGGGACAAGGTGGAGAGGATGCCTGGGGCCTCAGGCTTCCCTCCAGTCTCTGGCTACAGAATGGGCACAGTCCACTCTACTCTCAGAAGCCTCCAACTTGGCAGATAAGAGTACAGTTTGCCCAGTTAACTCTGAATTTCCGACAAAGAATAACGTTTAGTCTAAGTATATCTCATGCAACATTTGGGATATACTTATACTTACAATGTCTGTTTATATCTGAAATTCACATTTAACTGAGTGCTTTATATTTTATCTGGTGACCCTACTTGGGGCAGCATAACGGGTCTGTGAAGGGCTGAGAGTGAGGGAGGGGGCTGGGCCCCACCTGAGCCAGGTGCCTGCTGCAGGGCTCTGGGGTGAAATAGCAGGTGCCCAGAGAGGTGATGTTGAACTGGGGCAGGGGGCACCCCGAGCATGTACACCTGTGTGGTCAGCACCCTGCAGGCTGGTCTTCACTCATTGCCTCTCTCCAAGGAGGCTCAGGGGGTCCAGTCACAGCCCCAGGCCAGCCAGCTCAGTGGGAGGGAAGTGGGGGCTGCCAGGTGTGGCCTTTGAGCTCCCAGAATCCAAAAGCAGGAGAAAGCGTGATAGGTCAAACAGGAGCATGGAAGCTTCTAGACCTTCATTCTCCAACTGCATGCCCCATTCTCCTTGGGGCTCTGACACAAGGCCCTCGAGGTGGGGAGTGGTGGGGCTCCTGGCACACAGTAGTTGTTAAATGGGCATGTGCTGACTGGATGGCTGCAGGGCCTTAGGATTGCCTTGAAGGCTTTGGGGAATCGCAGCCCCCTAAGATGTGCTAGGAGGGGTGACCCTGCCACCATGGGCCAGGGCCCTGTGCCTGGCGAGTGGTGGGCACCCAGCCACCAGCTCACGGAGGGGGCTGCCCTTTCCCTGGGGACCTCAGATATTTTCCAGAGTCTTAACTCAGCAACAGTTTCTAAGCATTTCAATATCAAGTGACTAAGATTTAACAGTACTGAGTGAGGAATCATCCCACCTTATTACAGCTGGCTTAAAAACACCCCTTCCTAGCCACGTGTAGATGTTCCCACCGCCTGCCCTCAAGTGGAACTTGCCCTTTCTCACCTTTGCTGTCACTTGGTCATCTGAGCCCTGGGAAGGCAGGGAAGGGGGCACAGCTCCTCTATTCCCTGAGTCCACTGGGCTATGGAGAGGCACCCCAGCCAAGGCAGGCCCTAGAGGGGCCATGCGTCCAGGCCTGCCAGGGGACTGGGAACATTTCCCCAGCACTGACCCGGACCTGTGATGGGGGCTGAGGGCTGTGCCAGCTCAGGCATCAGGCTGCCAAGAGGCTGGGGTGGAGGCAGTGCTGGTGGGGTAGGGGTGGCCCATTGTCACCTGGGAGGCAGTGAGGGGAGAAAGGCTCGGGGTCTTTTTGGGGCTCTGCAACCACAGGCCCTGGGCTCTAATCTCAGCTCTGCCACAGACTGGCTGTGTGGCCTTGGGCAAGTGTCTTAACTCTTCTGAGCCTTAAATTGCCCCTTCTAGAAAATAAAACCTGCGTCAGGTGAAAAGTGATATTGAACCGGCTGTTCCTCTTGACACCCATGATGGTGGCAGTTTTTAATAAACCTGAGACTTGGGGTGGGGGGAGCTAGACAGTCCTCCCACGTCCTCCTACAAGGTTGGGGTTTGGGGTGTGGGGTGCAGCCCTTCCTGCCTGACCCACTGAGTACCCCCTAACGAGCACACTTCCGAGGAGGGAAGGATGAGGGCTGCCTTGAGGGGAGGAAGTTGGGGGTGAGCTGGCCTGGGTGCTTCCAGAGGACTTTGAAGGGGCCGTGGGAAAGCTGGAGGCCAGAGGCAGATGTCGGCACCACCTCATTTCCTCCACAGCCCCCTAGCTCTGCCTGTCCCCTGCTTGCAGGAAGGGCTGGGCCTGGCAGATTCACTCACAGGGTCCCTTCCAAGGCTGGGCTTCAGAGCGGTCCTTTATCACAGCAAAGCCCCTGGAAGGCCAATTCTGCTGGCCCCACAGACACCAGGCTCCTCCTCAGCCCGCCTCCCTGCTCACCTGGCCCTGACCATCAGTGCCTCACCGGGAGGTCCAGCTCTTCCTGAGACCCAGCTGAGATGAATCACACCCTCTGGGTGGTCTGCATGCCAGCGTCTTCCCTGACCCTCACCCTCCCACTTGTATTTGCCGGTGCCGGAGCTCAGGGGGGAGACCCTTGGATCGACAGGTGACTGCAGGGGACAGGACAAGGAAAGGTGGGAGCGTGATCTGAGGGATGGGCGAGTCAGCCCTAGTCTGCGTGAGTGACACAGGGGACAGCATGTGAAGGGCTCCTTGGGAGCCAGGGCTGCCCTGTGCCCTGCGGTGGCACTGACTTCACACCTGCCCCTGCTCTCTCTCTCTGTTGGAGAGACCCTAGAGGATGCATTGACCAAGGTGATCGGTGGTCAACAGTCAGCGTGACGCAGGAACCTTGCTGGGAGGGAGACCCCTCCTCTTACTCATTCACCCTGGGGGACGTTTTTATATTGTTGCATTTAAATGGGTTAAGCTGTCAACCCCCACGTATTTGAGCAGCCCCTCCCTAGGGATGGGACACCCCTCCCAGCTATGATGGCTGCCAAAAGTCTCCCCAGCTGCAGTGTCAGGGGACTGCAGTGGCAGATGTGTCACCCAAGCACCCCGGCCACCACCAGGGCCTACCAGAGGCTGTGTCTCTGACAGCATTTACATAATTTATTGTAAATCATTCCTGCTTTGTTTAATGTCCCTTTGATTCCACTTAATACTGGCTTCTTCAGCGCCTGCTGGCCAGACATTGCTGGCAGTTCACATTTTCAGGGAGGAGGAGCCACACCCAATAGGGGAGACGCTACTATGACAGTGGGACTGCCACACCACCCAGAGCCATGGCCATCTGTGCCTCAACCAATCAGCTCTCTTGGTGTCCCTCTCTCAATGGGGGATCCCTGCCTTCCCTGGAAAGAGTTTCAGATCACCCTGGGCTCCTGACTTGTGACCATACCAGGTGGCAGAGCGCAAACTTCTGACAAGCAGCAGCCTGACTCCACCAATCAGGACCCCAGGGCTTCAAGGAGATGACACAGGACACACAGAGGCACTCAGCTTGGCCATCTGGGCCAGAGCCAGACTGGGACATCTCCTTAGACGGGATGGTCAGAGTTCATGGAACTGAGAAAACAGAAGATGCAGAAAAGGCCTACTTGGTCCATTCCTGCCCGGAAATGAAGTGGGGAGGGACCACCCACAGCCAGCCTCCCCAGCCCCCAGGAGCAGCCTGACCCCTCCAGAGCTGGGAACTGTCTCTGAGCCCCAGGGGTACCTTGAATTCCCCAACATTGCATTCCCAAAAATCCACGTCCTTGAAGCAAACATGGGCAGGCCAGCAGCCAGAAGGATTCCAACCCCAAGTAGAGACCTTGGAACATTCCAGCTTCCGACTATGGGCCACACAGGCCTGGCCAGGCCAGCACCAATTCCTGGCTAATAGCCGGCGAGCTTTGCCGCTGGTCCGGGTACCCTGCCATCGTGGGACTAGTTAGTGGGCCTTACAGACTGTGGGTGGAGATGGAGGCTCAGCCAGGCCGGTGGCCACGTCCTGAAAGCTTGGGAAGGACGCGTGGGAGTGCAGGGGAGGCCGCAGGCCTCAGGGCGGGAGAGTGGGCGAGATCCAGAGCGGCTTCCTGGGCCCAGCGGGCAGCATCCTCCTCTCTGTGTCTGGCCTGTCCATAATAGCGCTGGCTCTTCTCGCCACCTGGCTCCCTGGTGGTGGCCTGCAATCCCCAAATTAGTCTTGCTGAACCCCAAAGAAATGAGGCCTCTCAGGCTAGGCAAGGCCTGGTCTGTATGCCCAGAAGCACGTTTGTGCAGGTGGGTGGACCAGGTGGGTGGGCCAGGCGGGTGGGCCAGGCAGGTGGGCCAGGCAGGGACAGCACTGAAGGCTGTAGGGTGACAGGGGAAGAGCAGGCAGCGCTGGGAGGCAGAGGGAGGACACACTCTGTGTGGGGGCAGAGCTCGGGGTGGCCATCCGAGGGTCTCAGCACTGACACATGAGGCAGACAGCCTAGGATGTGCCTGGACCCCAACAGGAATGAAATTTCTCCTGGAGAACCCTGGAGGGCTCCCAGACTAGAGACTAGGACATTTGGGGTCTCCCTCACAGCCAGCAGTAGGGTCAGGCCTGACTGAGACTCTGGGCCCCGAGACTGAGCCCCATGTGACACAGAGTCCTAGCTGGTGAGTTGGGGCCGCCCACTACAGCACTGGTCCTTCTTCCCTGCTTTCTCAGTGTTGAAGGATGAAGGGACACAGCCTTTCTCCTGAGGCCTTAGAGGCTCTCAGTCTCCCAGGCCTCCAGCCCCCACTGAGGTGCGACCTATCTCCCCGTCACTGGAGGGGTGACCCTCACACCCAGTTCTCCGAGAGGCATTTCCCAGGCCAGGCTCCAGGTGCAGCAGGAAGCCGGGGAGGGTGGGACCAATGCTCAGTGTTCCCGGCTTCTGGACCAACCCTGCATTCTCTGAGGCCACAGCAACACTAGCAGACCCCACACCAGGACCCAACATGGCCCCTGAAAACCATGATTATCGCCACTATGCTCAGAGCGTAGCATGAGAGGTGTGGGGACAGCCCCAGCTTGTCAAGGCTCAGAACATGCCAGGTGGGGCCAGCCTTCTGAGGGAACCTGGGGAAGCATCACCCGCCGTGGAGCCACTGCAGGGGCTTGGGCACAGCATGGCCCAGAGATAAAGCCCTGGAGAGCTATCAGTCTCCAGTGGTCTCCTGGGCACCTGCCTCCCAACCAATCAGAAAGATTGGCACCCAGGGAGGAGGGGTCTGTCCACGAGTAGGGAGGGGCATTCTGAAACTACCAGTCCTTGGGGTTGCCCCCTCCACCCCCTCCAGATGTGACAGAGCTGTCCCGAAGAACCTGCCAGTAGCTGTGCCAGCCGCAGAGGATAACCAAGAAAGATCCCTACCCCAAACGTGCCCAGTCTACCTGGCCATTCTAAGTCTCTCACCCACCAGGGTCTGTTGCCAGCTGCAATGTCTTATTCCCAGTGGAAGTGGACACTCCAGGGAGTTGTCCCCACCCCCAGCGAAGCCCACATTGATGGTCAGTCATAACACTTTAGTATAAATTAGTGTGTCAGGCCTTGAAGTGGTGGCTCAGAGGCTGAGGATAAAGAAGTCCTGGAGAACAAGCCTCATAGAGGCACAGGGTGAGGAGAGGGCTGTCAAGGTGTGAGGTCAGCCCAAGACTGAAGTCCAAGCAAGCATGTGTTCTTTCTCTATGTATCCAGGACCTTCAGTGAGGGACTGAGTTGGAGGTGGGGGTGAGGATCGCTCCAGGTCTCCGGCTGGGGTGGGTGAGGAGACTGAATGGCTTGGGGAGGGGGTGGGAGCTCTGGAGCAGAAAGGCTGTGTTGAGTGGATGAGGCAGCCTCAGAGTTTAAAGGACCTGGGAGTAAATCATATAAAATGATACGTTCTGCCTTAGGCTGGCTTCCAGTCTGGGAGATGGGTTTGCTCCTGGGCAGCTGGACTTTCCGTGGGCAGCTGGGCCTCAGTCCTTCTGGGGACCCCCACGGGGATTTGTAGATCATACACTGGAGTCATCCTGCTGAGGAGTGAGGGAAGGCAGGGTTTGTCCACCTGCTCCTGTCAGCAAAGGTAGGTGCCCAGGTGGCTCCTGGCCCTTCCCTGAAGAGCTGGATGTGGCCTTTGCTCAGCCACACCTTCCTGGGTTCTTTCATCTGCCTGTTTCTTGAGTACCTGCTGTTCTCCAGGTGTGACTGCCCTGGCACTGGGCTCCTCTGACTGCCGACCTCAATGCTATTAGATGCAACAAGGTGTCCCCTCCACGCCCGGGGCTTCAGGGTGGTGTGTCAGACCCCTGCCCTCCTCCCCAGCACACAGTAGGTGCTTGGTGGTCTCAGGGGCTCCCTGTTGCCTCATCGCCGGCCCTTGAAGGGGAGCAACGTGGTCAGAGCGATGGCTCTAGCTGGCCCGTCAATCACCCTTAGGCTTTAGATAGCAAGGAGAGAACGGAGGCTTTTCTCCTTCTTGCTTTTCTTAGTAAATCATCTTCTAACTGTTGTCAGAGCAGGTGAAGGTAAAAGAAAACAGCGTCTTTTGCAGTTATAACAAATGTGCTCCTGGCTGTGATAAGGCAGACATCTGTCATCAAACTGGCAGGTCCCTTGCCCAGCCAGCCGCCCCGGCCTGGGATACATGCACCCCTCATTTATCTCGTCCACATCTCTGCCTGCCACCAGGCAGCCTTCAGGGCATGTGGGATGGGCCCTGCTAAGTTAATCCCACTCCCACCACCACAGGCTGCCAGGCTGCAGGGCCGATGGGTGTTTCATCCTCACCTGGAGTGTGGGACACAGTGAGTGTGCAGAGCAGTAGAAAGCTTTTCCACCTAAAGTTCCTCTGTTAGCACGTTCCTTCTGATTAAGTGTTGCCCTCCTTGGGCTCTTCTTTTCAAAGACCACAGCCTTCTGGGAGGGGCTGTGTATTGAACTCTAGCAACCATTGACATTTTAGTGTGAATTAATCTCTCTCCCTTCTCCATTGCCAGCAGTGGAGAGCAGACAGTTGGATGAGAAAGGGCACTGAGGTGCTGCTAGGGTGAAAGAGACAGTAGGGGCCAAGCAGAGCTTGTAAGCTGATAAGCCGATGTCCAGGGATCTCGGCTGCCCCAGCCCCAGGAGGAGACCCACCTTAGCTTGGAGGCAGGGCCTGCTTCAGAGGCAGAGTTTGGGTCTGCAGAGCCAGGTGGGATCCAGTCTTCAGGTGGGATACTGTTAGGGGATGAGGGCTTGAGGGCAGTAGGAATGGGCCAGGCTGTGCAGGGGTCCAGCTGGCATTATAAGCGAAGTGCTCCCAGGAGAGCGGGGTCTGGGGGCCTCTCAGTGTGAAGTAGGGGTTCCCCTGAGCTGAGAGCAGCCCACCAACCGGGCCTTGGGGAGAGGGCACCTGCACCCCTGGGCTCCTGCTGGGTGTAGGAGGTGCCAAGTCCAGGACTGAGCTTTGGACCTGTGCTGACAGCTCAGCCCCTTGGGGTCCCTTTCTGGTCCCCAGGGCCCCATACAAGGCCTCCCCTCCACAGACTGGGCCTTGGGATAGGGCCCTGGACATGGAATTTCCCCAGGCCAGTCCAGGAGGGTTGCTGTGGGGACCCAGGGAAAATGACGGCACAGCCTCCCCAAGCCCCCTGCCCAACTCTAGCTCTGGCCCCCTCGCCTGGCCAGAGAGCAGCTGCTGGAGACAGGGATTCTGTCCAGCAGATGCCGATGCTTTAATTTCCCTGGATTTATGGCCTCCTCTGCGGCTTTATTAACAAGATAAGGATGGAGCCCATCACTGTCAGGCTCTGATTGCGATGTGCAGCTGCCCTGCAGACCAACACTGACGCAGTGTAGCCTGCACCAGTGGCAGGCCCCGCCCCCACCTCCCGGCATCCACGGGCCTCAGGTCAGTGGCCAGGGCTTGCTCGTCACCTGTTAGGCATCCTCCCACTGGGGCCAGAATAGCAGGAACTTCCTCCACCTGATCAAGGCAGCAGTGAAAACCCCACAGTGGACATCATGCTGAGGGTGAAAGGCTAGAAGGTTTTCCTCTAAGATCAGGGACGAGACCAGGCTACCCACTCTGACCACTGCTATTCAACACAGTCCTGGAGGCCCAGCCAGTATAATTAGATAAGAATAAGAAATAAGAGGCTGAAAGTTTTGGGAAGGAAAGAGTAAAACTGTTTGCACACAGACATCGGGACTAGGTAGGAAATCGTGGACTCCACCGCAAAACACTTAGAACTAACATGGAGCTTAGCAGGAGGACAGGACCACAAACAAAAGTGGGTACTGGACCCAAACAACTGCAAAGTAACAGGAGAAGAACTACCATTTAAAATATCATAGAAACATAAAATATGTAAAAATCAATTTAACAGAAGACATGCAAAACCTCTGTCCAGAATGAACTGAATAGGAAAACTTTCTACAAGAAGGCCAAGATCTCAGCAGGCAAAGACACAGATTTCCATCTACCGATCAGGGGCCAGGAGACTCCACATCATCAAGCTGTCACCCCTCCCCACATTGCCCTGTGAGATTCAGGGCAACCCCAAACAAAATCCCCAGGCCTTCCTGTAGCAATTAACCAGCTGAATCCAAGATACACATGAAAATGCAAAGAGCACAGGATAGCTAAAATCATCTTGAAAAAGAAGAACAGAGTTGGAGAACTGACACTATGTAATATCGCAATTTGCTGGGAAGTAATCCATGCGGTGTGGATGTCACAACCGTCGATGAGCAGAACTGGGGGCAGACGTGGCCCTATCAGTGCTGCGGTGACTCTGGAAGAAAGGAAGCCTCTCCAACAAATGGTGCTGGAAAACTGGCCAACTCAGTGTGGAAATGACCCCCAACCCTCCCTCACACCACACACAAAATAATTTGAAACAAAACGTAGACCTCACATAAAAACTAAAACTAGGAAACATCCATAGGAAGTTCTGGGAGAATATCTTTGCAACTTTGATGTAGACAAATACTTATTTAAAAAAAAATCTCACAGAAACATAACCATAAAAGAAAAAAAATTGAAAACATTGAGCGTCATCAATTAAAACCTGCCCATCAAAAGATGCCACCAGGAAACTCCAAAGGAAGATGCAAACTAGGAGAAGGCATTCACGGTCCACAGCAAAGGCTTGTATCCAGGACAGATAAAGAAACACCAACACTGAAGTCAAAATGACACCCCAATTTAGAAATGGCCGAAAGGCTGGAATACATACATCACTGAGGAAGATATATAGATGGTAGAGAGGCACGTGAAGGGCACCTAACATCACAGGTCACTGGGGAGATGCAGGTCCAACTCACAAGCCACACCCTCACCAGCTAGGATGGCTGCAGGGGGGGCCATGGTACCAGGTGTTAGCTGAGGGGGGAAGAAAGGCGCTCTCGCAATGCTAGTCAGATTGGAAAGTGGTGTGAACACTTTGGGGGAGAATTTGGCCGTTTCTCCAAAAGCTAAGCATACACACATCATGTGACCCTGTCTTTCTACTGCTGGGTATTCACTCAGGAGAAACAGAAGTGTATGTCTTACAAAGACCTGAAGGTTCACAGCAGGTTTCCTTGTAATTCTCCTGTCCCGGTTGGCTTGAGTTACCGGAACGAAACACTACGGACTGGGTGGTTTACAAACAGCAGACGTTTATTTCCCACTGTCTGGAGGCTGGAAGTCCAAGACTTCCAGTGTCGGCAGATTCCGTGTCTGGCGGGGGCGGCTCCCTGTGGCCTTGTGTGGTGGAAGGGGGTGAGGGAGCTCTCTGCGGTTTCTTTTTATAAGGACACTAATCCGCCATCCTGACCTGATCACCTCCCAAAGGCCTCACCTTTTAACACCATCACCTGGGGGATCAGATGTTAGCTTGAATTTTGGGGGGACACAAACATTCAGACTCCAAATTCAAGGCCCCACACTGGAAACTACCCAGATGCCCTCACCAGGGGAACCACGGAGTTCAAGTGGGCAGTGCAGAGGAATGAGTGAACTCAGATGGAGCTCAGAGCAGTTATGCCATGTGAAAGAAGCCAGACAGAAAGGATACACATTCTGCACACAGTGCTATTAACGCAGGTTCACCTGCAGTAACAGAGCCAGATCACGGAGAGGAGGAGGGATCGCAGCTTCTGAGGAGACTGGTATTTCCGTTGTCTTCATTGTGGTGAAGGTTTCACAGGCATCTCTGTGTGTGTCAAACTTCAGATGTGTGCGATTTACTGCGTGTTAACCACACCTCACCAAGGCTGCTTGAAAAACATATGTGATCAGAAATAATAGCCCCCAAACTTCAATGAAACGTACACTTTGTGCATTTCACTGTAGGTCACGTCATCCTCAGTAACAAAAAGACTGAGCCAGAGGGAGAATTGCCTGTGTTGGAGGAGAGAGGGGGCAGCCAACGACCCCATCGCGTGCGTGCTGTGTGAGGCTCTGTGTCCTGAACCACCCCCCACCGCCACCCGCCCTGCAGGGGCCCTGAGGGCCTGAGCGCCATGCGTGTCCTGATGTGGCCGAGGTTCCGGCCCAGCATGCAGTTCCTAGAGATGTTTTGATTTCAGACCACACACATCCTCTCTCACTCACACTCTCATCTTTTCCTTCCCAGTCTGATCCTTTGCCCACAGGCAGGGGAAGCGACTTCTCAGCCCTGAGAAAGGCAGAGAAGAGCCTGGGGACCCTGCAGCCTCCGGAATGTGCTCTTGGTGGTGCTTCCATGGCCGGGGTAGGGGGTGCAGCCCTCCTGGAGGCGCCCAACCCCTGAGAGGAAGTAGATGTCCATGCAGTGTCAAGGCCTCCTCCTTGGCCAGCGGGTTTCCTCCTCCTACAGTAGCTGGGGAAGGACCAAGGGATGTGCTGCCTGAGGGGCAGGCGGGAGGCCCCTGCCCAGACCTCACCTCCCCGGAGACCCTCCTGCTGGCCCTGATCCAACAGAGCCCAGTGTCCATCTCAGCAGGCTGACCTTGACTCCAGGGGGGGACACTCCTGCAACCTGAGGTTCAAGACCCGAATCTGTCCCTGGGGCCTGCATCACCCGGGCCAAGATGCTGACCTCTGGGAGCCTCAGTTTTCCTCTCTGCAAAGTGGGGGTACCAGTCACTCCATTGCAGGGCCCCCGACCCTGCACAGTCTCTACATGGGGAGTGCCAGGTAGGTGCCCCCAACAACATTGGTCTTCATGCTCACTGAGGGGGCCTCTGTCTGAGGAGAGCCCAGGGTGAGTGTCTGGGAGCCACAGCAAAAAACATCACAAACCAGGGGGCTTAAAGCAGCAGGCTCTAGGAGAGGCCCCTTCCAGACTCTGGTAGTTGTTGGCCGTGCCGGCATCCTTGGTGTCCTTTGGCTTGTGGCTGCATCCCTCCCCCCGCCCCGGTCTCTGCCTCTTCATCACACGGCTGACTCCCCCTGTGTGTCTGGGTCTTATCTTATAAGGAAGTGTCATTGGATTTAAGGACTACCTGGATTTTCCAGGGTGACCTCATCTCAAGATCCATAATTACATCTGCAAAGACCCTTCTTCCAAATAAAGTCCCATTCACAGGTTACGGGGATTAGGATGTGGACGTGTTTTTGGGGGGCCAGCATTGGTCCCACGACACAACCAGGCCAGGCGGCAGCCACCAGACTTTCTCCAAGGTCCCTGCTGTATGACTGCCCATCATCTGGCTGCAGAAAGAACCCCCAGCGTCAGCCATCCATTCCCCTTCTCATTCAGCCCTTCTTTGCTCAGTCATTCTTAGAGACCTGGCTCCGTTCTATCTCATGCACAAGCTCACTGGGGCCCCGGGGAAGGCCTGGGATGTCCCGGGCGACCCCAGGGAAATGCCCTGCACTGATGTGTGGGCCTCTTTTGTTCCTTACAGCTTTACTGAGCAGCCTCCGAGGCCACCTGGCCAGTGGCCTCCCGGCATTGTCAGGATGGGCGTCTTCTCTCTCTTTTATTTCTCTCCTCAGCTTCTCTCTCTTTTTATTTCTCTCCTCAGCTTGGACAGTGTGTGTCTAACAGCCCCGCTGGGACAAGGACAAAGCCTGCTCTGCATCCCCAGAGCCCACACTGGCCAGCATGATGCCTGTTTGAAGCTGCTGATACCACAACCTTTGTGAGTCTTCAGCGGGAGCCAGGGTCTGGCCAAGGGGCTCAGAGCTCTGCAGGGACATACAGGATGTCAGCAGCAGTGACGGAAAAAGGTTAACTAACCTGAAAATCTCACTAACAACACCTAGAGATGCTGGATAGAGGACATCAGATACTATTTTAAGGGCTTAGCTGGGCCAGACAAGAAAGGAAATAATAAATGAAGGGGGTGTCGTGGTCTGCTTGGGTGGCTCAAGAGCAAGAGAATTTTATTTCTCACAGTTCTGGAAGCTGGACCAAGACCAGGGTGTCGGCGTGGTCAGGATTCCGCCGGCCGACCTCTCTCTGTGTCCTCATGGGGCGGAGGGGACGAGGGGGCTCTGTGGCATCTTGTTTGTGAGGACACTAATCACATCATGAGATTCCACCCTCGTGACCTAATCACTTGCAGAAGGCCCCACCTCCTGACATCACCAGGTTTTGGAGCCACGGATCAGGTTTGGGGGTCAGGTTTCCACACATGGATCTGGGGGGGACACAGACACTCAGACCACAGTGGAGGACACAAAGAACCAGGCCATGAGCCTGGAATCCCCATCTATGGTCTGGATTAGGGCCCTGGGGCAGCACGAGTCCCCGTCTCCTACCAGGGGGATTGGGTGTCAACTGATACGCGGAGACAAGACCTTAGGTCCAGGCAAGGCAGGATTGGAATTGAGGTCCCAGGAGCCTGGAAAAGTCCAGGCAGCGGTGTCGTCTGTGTCTGCCTGGCCACTGGGTGGGAGAGAGGTGTGTTCCTGAAACTTGAAAGCACAGTCCAGCCTCAGGCAGTCTGGTAAGAATTGTACTCCCAGCGAGTCTAGAAATCCAGCCAAGACACGATATAAAAGCTGGGCCAGTTACACCTCAGGCCCCTGGATTATATGCTGTCAAACTTCTCTGAAGGGATAACCTTCTATCCAGGTCTTGCTGGGGCTTAGTTCATGAGGAAACCAGCACCGAGAGTCCCAGTAACCTAACGTATCGGCGACAAGGAATGGGAAAGAGTGTCAAAGAGCATGAAACACACAAAAGAAGGAGCCAAAACCCTAAAGAAGAAATGAGATCTCATGGGGAAGGGGAGTGGTGCTTGGAAGCATGGGGATGCCGGTCTCAGAGGCTACAAAGTGCAGGGCGGGGTGGATGGCAGACTGGACGAAACTGATGAGAGAATCAGTGAATTGGAAGAAACAGGTGTGGGAACGACTCTGCGTGCCCCACAGAGCGGCCAAAAGAGATAAGATAACGAGAGGTCAGAGGCCTGGGGGTGGGCGATGGGGGCCGCGTATGGCTCCCCACCTGTCTTTTTACTAGAACCACCTGTGCCTAGTGTTGTCTGTGGCTGCTCTTGCACCAAAACTGGAGTCGAATAATTGCAACAGAGACACTCTGACCCACAAAGCCTAAAATATTCCTGATCCCTGCTCTAGAAGGCACTCCAGCAGAGAGAAAAAGAGAAAGCAAGAGCTGTAGTTACGGCTGAGAAGTATCCAGAGTTGATAAAAGCTAAGGAGCCTCAGATCCCAGAGACACAGGTAACCTCAAACATAAATATGAGTGAATATGATCAATAGGAGCAAATTTCCATCCAGGCTGGGCCAGGTGGGGCTGCAGGACCCAGGTGAAGAGAGGGTCCTGGTGAAAGTAGACAGGGGGTCTGGTGCTTTGAGGAACGGCCAGAAGACAGACAGCAGACCCTGGAGACAACAGAGCAGCATCCCCGAAGTGCGGAGGGAGGAGGGGCTGCTGGGGAGAAGTCTACACACGCACAGAGCGAGACTTTTCAGACAAATCTGGACCAAAACGGTTTCCACTCCCTGAGTCCTACTGGAGGGACTGCTCAGGGAGAAGGGAGATGCACATGGCTGTTACAAAGAAAATAGTAAGAAATGTTATGCAAAGGTATGAAAGAGGATCTAAAAAAATTGAAGAACTATATGTCCATGTGTGGGAAGACCTGATATGGCAAGGGTGGTAATTCTCCTAAAATTAACCTGTAAATTCAATATAACTTCCAGCAAAAGCCCAATAGGTGTTTCTTGGATCTTGGGAAGCTGACTCTAAACATACCTGGCCGAAAAATGGCCGGGAGCAGTCAAGCCAATTTCAGGAGAGAATAATCAGGGAGGGTCCCCCAACCAGACATGAAGATTTACCACCAAACTAAAGCCATGAGGACATCTGGGAATAGACAAGGAGAAGAGGGAGGCAGAACGGACAGCTGGAAGTGGGTCCCCACACCCCCCGTTCCACACCCGTGTCTAGAAGCCACACGGCAAGCGGGAACACAGAACTCGCCTGAACATGTGTCTGTACGGCAGCCACCGGCCTGGACTGGCTCATCTGTGCCGATGGTTAAACATTCAAAAACGTGTTAAACACAGCCACTCTGCAAATTGAGTCATATAGACTTACAGTCAGTACTGAAGTGTCAGCAGCTTCCGTTGAGTGAATATAATCTGTTACAGGGTGAGAAAGAAGTAAACAGACAAATTCCTTCTGGATTTAGTGACACACCTGGCTGGACTGGGGTGCAGCCCTGAGACTGCACGTAAGGCCCAGATCCCGGAGCCAGGAACGAGTGAACAGAGGAGTCCCGCGAGAATTGCCCAGCTGTGCGTGATTTACAGTAAAGAGTATCACCTGTGTTATCACTGTTCGTGAGCCGTGTGCTCCATATTATTATCCCAGTAAAACTGCTATAAGCTGCTGCTGTACGTATATAAACACAGACAATTATGTGCCAGGGGTGGCTCTCTCACGGGGCGAAGATGGCCACTTGCATAGGATGCCTGTGTGCAACAGTTTACCTGAAGTTCAAAAACACCTGAAGCCATGTGGTGCACGCACATGTTTAATCTCGGAGGAGGTCCAGGGTTGGCACCGTTACTTTCTGAATTTTCCAGCATGCTTGAAATATCTCCCAACTTGAAACTGGTTTTAAACCAAGGTTGGTTTTGGCTCTCAGGGTCCCTCTCCTGATGGGATGCCCCAGCTCCCCACACCTTGGGAATGTTTCTGTCCACTTCCGGCAATGGCCAGGAAATCAGGAGTGTCACATGGGCTCAGTGATGCCACCTCCTGGAGCTCGGGGCTGTAGAGAAAGCTTCTCTTGTGTCCCAGACTTCTTGGGGACTCAGGGAGCCTGAGAGGGGCACCGGCCCGTCTGCCTCGGGTCCCTGGCTGTGCACTGGGCGGCAGCGCTGGGCTGGGGCAGCACCTGTGGGGCTAAGGGCAGCTCTCGCCGCCAGTCCCTGCCCCCCTCAGGCTGATCTGGGCGCCTGAGGCAGAGTGCCAGCTCGGCAGCACAACCACAGCCCAGAATCGATCTGATCGTAATTGGGGCTTGGAAGAGGTTTAATATTTAACAGGATTAAATATTTAAACAGGATGAGTTGACAGAAAGTGCGGTGGCCCAGGGAGACAGTGGGTTAGGCCTTAAAGATGGGGCCAGGCCTCAGACACCCAGGCCTGCCTTCCAGGTATACAGCGGGTGCTCAGGGGGTTCCCTACAGAGGGCATGATTTGGTCCCAACTGTCAGGGCTGACCAAAAGAGTCTCATCCTGGCCACTGGCTGGGTACACAGAGGATGTCTCCAGCCCCCTCCTTGGGGCCCTGTTTATTGAGCGCCATTTGTGCCGAGCCTGGCTGGGGTTTGGAACTGCCTTGCAAATGCTCCTATGACTGCAAAACACTGCCTTCTCTAGGAAGCCCACCTGGATTGGGCCAGTTCCTTGTTACACACACTGTCACCCCCTACATGTCCCCTTGCATCCTGTCATTTATAAGGATCTGGAACACTGAAGGAGCAGCAGCCTTGCTAGCACCCTGCATGTAGTAGGTGCTCAATGCCATCCTTGACTGAGCCACCCCCAGCATATCACATGGGTGACCTGACCAGAGGACATGGGGCTGCCAGGAAGGCCCACACTCCAGCACCTCCCACCTGCTGGCCCTTCTCGGGCAGTGCCAGTAAGGGCTTCTGGTCTTGCGTCCCAGTGACCCATCAGAGTCTGTGACACAGGGGGAAGGGGAAGGAGGGGGTGCAGTGAGGCCAGACTTGGCTCACATCCAGCAATATCCAGCCAGGTGGGCAGCTGGAGGGACAGTCACAGGGAGCAGGGTGAAGACATGGGATGTATGATTCTCCTGGGGCTGCCTGACGGCTGGAAACAACCGAAGTCCATCCTCCCCGAGCCTGGAGACCAGAAGTCTGAAATCAAGGAGGCTCCAGGGGGGCTCCTTCCTGCCTCTTCCAGCTTCTGATGCTGCTGCTGCTCCTTGGCTGGTGGCTGTGCCACTCCACTCTCTGCTTCCGACATCACATGGACTCCTTGTGTGTCCAAGTCTCTAAATTTCCCCTCTTGTAAGGACAACAGCTGTGGGATTAGAGTCTACCGATGTCTTCATCATAACTTGACCACCTGCAAAGACCTTATTTCCAAATAAGGTCCAGCTTGCAAGTACTGGGGGGTTAGGACCTGGACTTCTCTTTTGGGGGACACAACTCAACTCACTACCCAAGGGACACCTGCACTGGGATGGGGGGCTGACAGTGTGTGACCCTATGTAGCCCCAGGACCCACAAGAGTCCAAGTCTGGTCCCTCAATGCAGATGAGCAGGGAGGGCTGAGCACGTGGTCAGCAGCTCCTGACTCCTAGTCCCCAGATGGAGCTGAGATGGGCAGGGTGTGGGCGTTGTGCTGGGGAGAGCCTTCAGATGACCAAAGACATCAGTCTGTGCCGGTCACTGCCCCTCACCAGAAGCTAAGAACTGATCTCTGAATTTCCTCCTCAATCTTCCCCATCAATCTTCTTTCCAAACTGGAATGTTTGGTCTCTGCCCACCCCAAGAAAGCATTGGTGCAGCGGGAGGGATGGTTCTGGAATTTCCAGAGGACACCATCCTCCCCCTACCCCACCCCAGACTTCCCGGAAAGATATCAGTGATCTGAGCCCTGGGACTGACCGGATAGTGGATGAGGCTAGGGCGGAGCCCCTGGGCCTTGTGTCTCAGGGTCCACTGCCCCTGTGTCGCCGCAGGACCAGGGTTCCCACGGGGCTCTCAGTGAAGTCCTCACCCCATGAGGCCTCCACAACTCTGAGGCCCAGGCGTCCTCTGCAGCCTTCCACACCCGTGGGCCTGCGGGTGGCTGCCAGAACAGGGTTGGAGGGGGCCAGGTGCCCCGCCCACTCGCTTCCACCCTGGGGAGCGGCTCCCCACACGCAGCACCCACGTGGCCAGGCCAGTCGTGTCTGCGGAATGTCAGGGCTGCGGGGAGGAAGTGAGAGGGGGAGGCCGGCCCCTTGTGATGTCTTGCAGACCCTGGGAACCAAGGGAGACAGAGCCCACACCCCAGGCCAGGATGACAGCCGTGTTCCAGGTGGACCCAGAGCTTCCTGAGGCCGTCCAGGTCTGGGGCTGGACCCAAGGCCATGATCAGGACTAAAGGAGAAACAGAGCAGAGAGGGGAAGGGCTAGAGGGAGCCTGAGTCATCTTGGAGGTGGGGGTGGGGGACGCGCTAGAGCAGCAGCTCTGTCAACTGGGTGGGAGCAGAGGTTTGGGGGGAAGAGACGTTGCTTCTCCCCCAACCCTGCTCCAGGCCTGTCCCGAGTCCCCTATGCCTCCAACCCCACAGCTGTCCATCTTCCACTGGGTTGGGGGACACAGGCTGGTGGGGATGGGTGGTCATCCCTGTAGGTGCCTAGGACTTGGTGGGAGGGTCGGTGGAGCCCTGGTCCCTGTGGCCAAGAGGGGGCAACACTATTGGAGTGGCAGGCAAGTCGAGAGTAAGGGGTCATTGAGAATGACCTGGGAATGGAACTACCCCTCTCACAGACCTCAAGTAGGGAGGGGGCACTAGGGCTGTGGAGGGGAGGAGGGTGTGGAAGGGGACCCTGCCTGCCTCCCATCAGGCTGGGGCCCTGGGGCCCATCAGACATACAGACACACATGACGGGGACTGGGCTGGAGGCAGTAACCAGGTGCAGATGCTGCTCCTGGGCCACTGGGCACGAGGGCCATGGGGTCAGAGTGGGACAAGATCCTCTTTGCTCTCCTGCTGTGGGAGGAGGGGACGGCCAGGTCCCTGCTCACAAGGTTTGCTCCTGAGTTCCTGGATGTCACTTCTCTGTGGGTAGGTTGGGGTGACCCCTAGCCAGTGGCTCTGGCTGGAAAGACCCTGCATCTTGGTCCCCAAACTGGGAGCAAAGGTAACAGATAAACTCCTGCCCTTCAGTCACAGACCACACAACCAGGGTCTCAGAGCAACAGACATTTGTCTTGCAGTTTTGGAACCAGAGGTCGGAGACCAAGGTGTAGATAGGCCCTCACCCCCTCAGAGGTTCCAGGGAGGATCCTTCGAGACATGCCCAGCTCCTCGTGGCCCTGGGTGGTCCCGGGCCTGGGCCGTATTGTTGCAGCCTTGGCCTCCGACGTAACACGTCAAGAATCTTCTCCCGTCTTCTCTTCTAAGGACACAGTTGTTGGGTTTAGGACCCACTCAGATAATCAAGGGTGATCCTGTCTTAAGATCCTTCACTTAATGACATCTACAAAGACCCCTTTTCCAGGCAGGGTCACAGTCACAGTTTGGGGGTTGGGATGTAGGCATGTCTTTTGGGGGCCACCATTCGACCCACTGCTGCACTGTCCATGAGTTCATTCATAAATGAGCCACAGGTCTTGGGGTCATGAGTGGAACGGGAAAAGGTCTCCAAGCTTCACACTCGAAGCTGCTTGTCTAACTGGCAGTGACCAGAGTGTATCAGACATGAGACCTGGAATGGGGTGAGAGCCGGGAGGTTAGTTAACAGCCTCAGCTTATACATAGTTCCCTGAACACGAGTTTAGTGGCAAATGGAAGGTATTACAAATTTCTACTGGGTCTCCATCGGCAAGCCCAAGATCTAGTCAGACCTCAAAATCTTGTACTTGATCCTTTGAGTGGGGTGCTCTTTGGGGTTTCAGTGAATCATTCTCACAGCTCTGATAAATGGGTGACCGTAGAAGCAGCTTACTAGCATCACTGGTTCTTCAAACTGACCTACTGCTGGTCATTCTTTATAGCAAGAACATCCTTCCTCATTCTAGCTACCAGAACAAACTCCTATTCAGTCTTCAAAACTCCACAAGATCTATATTCTTAAAATTTGAGCTCTCGACTGCGTGAAGTTGTTCCCCAATAGAGGTAAAGACCTTGGGAAAAATAGTGAGGCAGGAAGTGCCTTCTGTTTCCCTCTGGAGGGGCCGAGGCTGAGTGGGAGGATGCGGATAGTGTGGGTCCCTGATAGTTGGGCTTACTGTGAACTGCCACTCCTCTCCCTGCGAGGGGGGCTAGCAGGAGGCATTGTCGTCACTACAGGCATCCCCACAAAGGGGAGCTGGAGCGGTCCTGCCTTCCTGTGGGACTGCTGCTCCTGGAGTCCTGGGCAGAACCCTGAGCTCTGCCTGTGTCTTGAGGAACTACAGGGACTCCAGCCCAGCCTCATTGCCTGCTTCTGCCCCCTCCCGCCTCAAGGCCTCACGGTGTCCATCTTTGCCTCTCTGGCTGTCCTGGGGGCAGAGCTTGAGTGGATGGGCAGGGGTGGTCTCCATGGAAACAGCCATGGTGACGAGTCATGGGCGGTTGTGGAAGGCCTTCTGATGCCATCCAGAGGCAGAAAGCCAGCCAGAGAGAGGCCAGGTGGGGACCTGGTGGCCAGAGCCTGGGGGCATCAGCAAGCAGGCTGCAAGGCAGGCTGGGGAGGCCAGGGCTGAAGGCAGTAGGCAGAACGTGGCTTTCTCCAAATGCAGCCCACGGCCCCTAAGTCAAGTGCCCCCTCCCACGCTAGTCTGGTGGTCCAATGTGCCCAGGTCCCCTCCACCCAGGAGGCTCCTGAGTGCAGCAGTGCCATCTGCAGGCACAGCCCAGCAGGAGGGCCCTCCTGGGGAGGGGCTGGCTGCTCCACTGATCCCACTGCCGTCCAGCTTGGCCTGAGGAAGGGCCCCCAGCAGGTACCAAACCTGGAGCTTCAAAGATCTGGCACCCAGGCAATGCCCAGACCATATCCCTCCAGATCCGGGGCTGGGCCCGGGCAAGAGGCTTCTAGAAGCTGTGTATAGAGAGCACATGCTCGGAGAGGCCCGTGCATCGCATCGTGAGGAGACAATGTGGCTCCCTGCGGCCCTGGCCCAGCACTCTGGGGTAGCAGCACCAGCCTCTGGGAGCCCCTGAGCCACTCCAGGAGGGCCCCACCTGAGGCCCATCACCCAGTGATGGGCAGTGGGATGGAGACCCCGCCCCTGACTCCTAGCTGCCCCCAGACAGCCTGACAGGGCGGGGAGGCCAGGCCTTGGGGAGAGTGAGTGTGCCCACTCCAGAGGCCATCTGAGGGCAGGTGAGGGTCTGGAGAGCAGAGACAGCTCCAGAGGCTCCTGGAAGCCAGAAGGTGCCCTGGTGGCCTTGCCGGATGAATGGACCCCATGGAGATGTGGGGGCCCCACCCCTCCTCCCAAAGGGGTATCCAAGGCCGACAAAGGCCAAGGTCTCAGCCAACTCTGTGGCAGAGCTTCCTGGTGACCTGGCCCCAGCCCAGACCCAGGGTTCTCCCTAGGAGGGTTCATGGTCAGCCGTGGCTGCTGCAGGCTCGGGGACCAGGACTCTGTGGTCTGGCTCCCAGAGGTAGACTGTCCATTGCCCCAGGGAGTGGGCAAAGCCAGCCTCTGAGGTGGAGGGCTGGGCTGGGCTCAGCTTGGATTCTGGTGGAAAGTGGGAAGAGGGCAAGGTGAGAGGAGAACTCAGGCTTCTCAGGGGCCAGAGAGACCCCCTGGCTACAGTTCCCTGGGGCAGGGCTCCCAAATCCACAAGCTCACAGTGAATGCCCGGGTGTGCCAGGCACTGCACAGCTGCCAGGGAATGTGGTGACAAGGACAGACAGGGTCCAGGGACAAGGAAGAGAGGCAGAATCAAGTGAGGCAGGATGGCCAGGACTGCCCCCCCCCCCCGCCAAACACACACAGCAGGAAGTGAAGGCTGGGCCGGGACCTTCGGGTTAGAAGTCACTGCTTCTACCAGCCATCCCACGGGAGAGGCTCCTTAAACTACTACGGTGTCCCTGAGTCTCAGGAATTCATCCTTAGGATTAATTAAGTGAGCTAACACCCGAGAAAACGTATCAGCACAGGCTGGTGCCTGGTGGGCTCTGAGAAGAGTCAGAAGAGCAGAGGGAGGGGAAACTGAGGGTCCGTGAGGCTTAGAGTCCTTTGGTCCCTTGGTCCCTTGGTCCCTGAGAAGAGAGTTCAAGTGAAGGCTTCCCAGGAAAATCATGGTGGGGAGCAGACCAGGAAGGGAAGGAGGCAGGGACTCCAGGAGCCCTGCAGACATCAGGGGCCACACCCAGTGTCCTGGGCCAGGGCTGTTAAGGGCTGTCTCCCAGCATGTGGATAGCCCTACCTTGGTGTCCAGAGAGTTACCATGGGGGGACAGGATGGGCCAGCAAAAGGCCACGGGGCACCACCTGCCCATCAGGATGTGGGCATCTCCCCCTCATATCTGCGGGGTGGGCGGTCAGAGTCTGTCCTCACCTCCTTCCTGAAATGGACACTGGGCGTCTGCTTGTCACGGTGCATGAGTCCTGATCCCCAAACAAAATATTTGGTTTCCAGGGCAGATGGCCTTGAAATGCAAATATTGCTTCTCTGTTTCTAACAAACAGTCACATTTGGGCCCTTGGAGCCCTGAGCCGGCTCCTAGCCATGAAAACCAGTGTCCACTGCCCCTGTTAAGAGCCAGGCAGAGGCAGTCCCTTCTGTCCCCTAACAACCTTCAAGTGGGAACAGAACTCTCCATCTCCCGTTTCGTGGCTAAGGAAATGGAGGCCCAAGCTCCAGGGCCCAGGGGAGCCCCCAGTTCAGGGTGGGCCACCCTGGGCTCCCTGAGATCTGCTGAGGACCCCCCAGGCTCTGAGGAGAGGCCCACAGTGGAGGGGGTTGCCTGTCCCCAGGCGCCTCTGCCCAGAACACTGGCCACACTGGTCCACTCTGGCCAGAGGCCCCAGTGCACAAGTGGGAGGAGTGGCGACCCACTGATGACAGCTCAATATCTGCCTGGACGTCAGGGACAGGACACTAAGGGAGGACACAGAGTGGGGTGCTGCAGCACAGCCCTCGTGACTGGCAGATGGGAGCAGGAATGAGCCCCCACCCCACCCCTCTCCTCCAGGAACCAGAGGTAGCCCACTGAGGGCAGAGGTCAGCCCTGCACAGGGCCGGTGAGGAAGGTTGTGGGGCCGGCACAGAGGCCCTGAGACTGCTAGGGCACCCTGGGCTCCCCGGCTCTGTCTCATCACATCCCACCCCTGCCCGCACAGCCACTCTCTGAGTCCACGCTGCTGTGTTGTGTGTCGTGCTTTGCGGCCCCTCCCCACTGGGTTGGGGCCGCATAGTGGGGGGCCATGTGTGGATGAATCCTCAGAAGCTCAAGCATGTGGGCTCTGCCAGCGAGGACTCAGAGATGCCGCAGAGATTTCCATGGCCAAAACCCACTGTATTTTCTCCAAAGGAGACTGGGGAGCCTTAGGCAAGTGTAAGTGTCAAAATCAGCGAGTAGGTGTAGATCTCCGTTGTCCGGGCCCCGGGGGTCCTGCCAAGGGAGATACTGCTTTCCCACCACGCGGGACTCCGCAGAGAATCTCAGAATAACGGAATGGCTTGGTGCGGCCCAGTCCGGCCCTGCTGGCAGCCTCCAGTGGGTAGGGGCAGAGGGGGAGGGGCAGAAGCTGTCAGGAGAAGGGGCCTCCTGGAAATTCCACACCCCAGGAGCCCTCGGCAGCTGCATGGGTCCCAGCCTGGAGCACCTTCTCAGGCTCCTTGAGAAGGGCCCTGCTCAGGGAGGGATAGGAAGGCCAACAGGCTGGCCTCCTGGCCCCATGGGAAAGGCAGGGGACCCTTGAGAGGGTGCCCGGGCCCATTCAAGCGTTCTCCACAGCCCCTGCCGCACCTGAGGTGTCCTCCACGGCTAAGTCTAACAGCCCCTCAGCCAAGTCTGGAGCACGGACATCAGAAGAGAGATAAATAGGACACTGGGTGGCACGTGCCCCGACATGGCAGGGTCAGTGGGGCTTGGGTAGGAGCAGCCCAGCCCAGCCCTGCCCCTCCCAGTCCCACAGAGCAGCCCGTGTGGGCCTGGAGGAGAGCGCCGGGCCGGGCGCCTCCTGGCTCAGGGGACGCGGAGGGTCTCAACCAGGATGCTTAGAAGGCTGCCCTGGGACTGGGAGGGAAGAGTTGGTGTCTGTGGTCAGCCTGCTTCCAGTGGACAGCAGCAAACCCCTCAGCTCCCAGCAAGAAGCTGGGGCTGCAGGGAAGGGGAGCCCCAGGCCCCGGGGTTTAGCAGGGGCTAGAGGGCCACCTGAGGGCTCAGCTAGGCTGGCAGGCCGCTGGGGCGGCTGAGTGAGCAAAGCTGGGCCCCTGGGGCTGGGGAGACCCTGCAGAGACCAAACGGCACAAAGGCAGCCCCTGGGCCAGGGTGAGTTCCAGGACAGGGAGGGGTCTCCTTTGTCCCCAGATCTGGGGACGGGTGAGACATGGTGGACCTGGGTCCCAGTCCAGCTCTGGCCCAGTGGGTGACCTCAGGTGACACAGGGCATGTGGCCTCCATCTCCAGGTGCGACGGGGGTAGGGGGCCTTACCCTCTCACTCTGAAGACGTCATTGGCTCTAATTGGGAGCATCACACCCGACCAGGTGAGACTCAGATCACACTTCACACTTGGGGGGTGCCCATCACCCTCTGGCCTAAAATCAGGTTTCCACTTCTCAGGAAAGTCAGTCCAGCCTCTGATCAGGGCCAAGTAGCTCAAGACCTTGGTCCAGCACAGCCTCTTGGCCTCAGTTTCCTGGTCTGATGCCGGCCCAGACGCCCGAGCGCCAGGGATCACACAGAGGCTTAAGGGGGCCAGGGCACTCCTGGTGGGTAGGATCTTGTTCTCTTCCTCTTTCTGGGGTCGGGCATCAGACGCTGAGCATGGAGGTTGGACCAGCAGATGCCCCAGCTGGCCCAGGACCTGCAGCCCAGAGCCCAGCCCAGGGGATGCTCAGGGCACAGGGGAGGGGCTTCCTGGCTCACCTGCAGAGGGGCAGCCAGGGCTGAGACATGGAGGGTGTCTCCACCCACTGTTCCCTCCCTCAGACTGGCAGAGCTGGAGGTACTGAAGGAGGCAGGACCCGCCTGTGTGGGCGTGGGGGCGCGGTGCTGGCAGCAGGGTTGCCAGGCAACTGCCATGTGCATCTGGTTGTGTCTGGGCTCCCTGGAGTAGAGGAGTCCCAGGTTCCAGTAGCCATGCTTTGCTGCTTGTGAAGGCAGCAGGAGGGTATAATGTCCATCACAGTGCATAGTGGGGATCCCCACGCCCTCGGTCCCCAGAGGGGAGGATGCTGTGCCCCATGCCCCTAATTCTGCTCTCAGAAGTTCTCCAAGCAGCTTAGAGTTGCAGACCAAGAAGCTGTGATCATGGAACTCCAAGCATGGGGCCTTCCTGCTGAGCCCAAAGTGACACCAGAGGCCTGTCCCCTTTGACTGGCCGAAGTGAGGGACAGAATTAGCCCAGGATCCAGCCGCTTCTCATTGTCCTCAGTGGCAAGCATCCTTGTGTGGTGCTCTGGGTTCAACTCCATAATGGGTGGGGGACCAGGGTGTGGTCCTCAGGCTCCCAAAGCCTCAGTTTTCCTGTAAATACAATGGGCTGGTTGCTCCTCGAAGATTCTGGGTGACCTATGGCCCCGGGCTCCAGGAGAGAAGATGCTGGCTATGGGGGAGGCAGGACCAGAGACAGCCCCTCCCTGGAGGCCCAGCACTGTCCTGGGGCACTGACTGCTTGGCAGGCTTCCTTGGGGGTGAGGGTTGAGGACAGAGTGGGTATCCATCCACACTTGGGGACAGCAGGATGTGGACACTGTCTGCCAAGGTTACAGCCTGGTCCACCCTTCTTGGGCCAAATGCCAGCACCTGGCCAGATGAACTGGATGGTCCACTCTCTGAGTGGCTGGGTTTTCCAGCATTTTCTGTGGCCCTGTTCCATCCCTCACTGGGGCCTCTTGCCAATCTGGGATGGGTGTGCTGACCCACTGGGAACCATCAGGGGCTGGGTCAGGGAGAAGGTGGCTCTTGTGGGAGGGTCTTAGTGGCTGTGAACCTATCCTTCCATGGGCATCACTGAGGAGGACCACCCCCAACCTGCCAGCAATAGTGAGCCTTGGTCCCCCCGCCTGTCATGTGGGCCCACCCCCTCTAAGCAGTTTGGCAGTGCCCTGATCTGCCCCAGCCAGGATGTCTCCCAGGCCCTGGGCTGTCTGTGATGGGCTGCACACCTGGGCTGCCCACCTCTCCACTCCACATCATCACACAGACCAGGGCATCGCTGGTCTGAGGGTGACCATCAGGCAGGTGCTGAGCACCCAGGCACCCCAGCTGAGGAGCAAGGCAAGGCCATCCGGGCCTGGCTCTCAGGCTCCCCATTGCTTGTACTCAGCATCCAGCCCAACGGGGGGCCTGGTTCAGGCCCCACGAGCCCCAGACCCTCCCCTCAGCCTGGGAACTTCAAGGAAAGCAGCAGCGTTGGGGGGGGGGGTTAGCCTTGAAGAGGGCAGTGATGTGATGACCTCCTTGCCCTGGGGCTTCTAGATCAGGGCCCTGGAGTGTGGGGAATCTCTGTACTCCCTAACTCCAGGCCTGGCTAGCAAGTGGCCATCTCCATGGTCCATGTTGGGGTCTCTGCATCATGAGGGCCCTCAGGTCTCGAGGGTCATCCAGGCCCTGGTGTAGGGGGCATCCCTCAGCAGGGTTCAGGCAGCTGAGTGGACCGACTCTCCCTCCAAGGGTCCTGGAAGCACAGTCCTACCCCCACTGGCTCAGGGCAGCTGGGAGTTGGGGCATCTGGACACCCCAGGCCTTGGTCCCCCTTGAGGCTGGCAGCCTCAGCTGAGGCACCCCTTGAGGGGACCAGGGCCCTCCCTAGCCTGTGAAGTAGCAGCCCTAACCAGCAGATGGATGTGGGCTCAGGAGGTGGGGCAGCTGTGAATGTGCAGATTCACACACATGAGTCTGACAGACTGGGGACCTTCCCGTCATTGAGCATAAAATGCACACACAAGATTTCTGAGAGAAGAACGTACGCTCAGCCTAGTCCCAAGTGCTGGGAGCTGTGGCTGCCCTTCAGAGTTGGGGGGGGGGTGTCTATGGAGAGGCCCCCAGCCAGCCCCCAACCCGGCCTGGGGCCTGGACCTGGGGCTCCCATCCTGCAGCCAGGACTCCCTCCCTAGCTTCTCTCAGCCTGTGTCTGGGACGGGGTCTGCCCTGCTGCACCCTACACTGGGGGCAGCCCTCCCTCCAGCCTCTGGACTGAGGAGGCTCACAGCCCCACACCGTCCATCTGTGCAAGACCAGGCTGCCGTGGGTTTATTTGTTTCCAGGACAAAAGCTGACTGAGCACAGCTGGGTTCGTCCAAGGCCCTGGGAGCAGTCTGGGTGAGAGAGACCAGGCATGTGGGCCCTAGTCTCAGTCTCATCAGGGCCCAGGAAGAGTTGGTGGGGGACCCTGGGGCTGAGACCCTGAGAGCTGGGCCTACCTGAGGTGCCCTCAGAGGGAGACAGGGCCAAGCTGTGTGTCCCCAGCCCTCTTGCATCCAGGTCCTTGCTCCCCACTCGGTGCCTCTGCTCACATGGGCCTCTGGGAAGCCCCCTGCACAATCCCTGGCACCTGAGAGCTGGGCCAGCCTTTGCCTGCTGGGGTAGGGGACTCAGGGTTTCCCTCCAGGCTGAGACTCTCCAGCCGAGCCCCACCTGGAGACTGTGGGGCAGGCCTGTGCCTCCCGACCTGGTGAAGGAAAAGGCGATGCCTCATACCTGTGCTCAGGGTAAACCAGCCCCAGCATCTGGCAGCCTCATATGGCTGCGGGTCCAGCGAGAGCTGCCCACAAGCCTCGGAGCCCTATTTCCTCTCTCAGATGGGCACTTGTCTTCATCGGTGCCTTCCTGGTACCCACCTGCCTGTGTGTTTGCAGTTTGTTTCAGTGTTTCACTGACCTGGCTGTGAGGGATCTCAGGGCAGCTCAGCCCCTGAGCCCTCCTGGGGACCCTGGGATGCAGCCAAACCCTCCTGCTCCCAACCCCACAACTCTGTCCTTCCAGAAACAATTTCCCAGCCACCGAGTCTCTGGAAATTTCTGAAGTGTCCAGGCTGAGCTCACCAGACGGATGGTGGGGTTAAGTTGGGGGCTGCCTGATGGTGGCTCCGTTAAACCCTGACTCTCCATATTGATCTGGGACAGTTACCTGATGGCAAACCCATTAGGTCCTCACACACCATTAAAGACTTTAAAAATAACAGTTTATCACTGTTTTATTTTGCCACAGCCAAGGTTCAGGGCAGGATGCTGTGCTCCTGACTGTGTGAGGGTGCCACTTTGGACATGGTGGCAGGGATATTGTGCATCTGGTCCCCCAATGGGGGCACTTGTCTCCCTAGACGGTCAAGGAGGGACAGACCCTCTACTTGGGAGCTCGAGCCCACTGGCAGCCCAGGAAGCTTTGCTCTGTTTGGTCCCAATCCCCACCTCATGGGGGCACCCGAGATGCCAGGAAGTGGGGTGTGCCCGGTGAGAAGCTTCTGCCCTTTGCTCAGAGAGGGGGGACTGGCGTGGTCCCCACCCCTCACCCCTACTCCCAAGACCTGGTGAACAGTTCTCCACTAAGTCCTGGAGGCCCTGTTGTCATAGAAACAGACCACATTCCCAGAGTAAACCATGGCCATCTGTGTCCCTCTCTGGCCAGGGCCAGGAGTAGGTGGGGACAGGGGCCTCTCCTCCCCGGATCTGTTAATGGAACAAATAGGATCAGGTCCCCAACTGCACTGCCCACCTGTGCCAACCTCCCATCATGCAGGAATCAAATTCTGCAGGCCCTCCTCCCCATACTCCATCTCCCTGTCCCCCTAACATGCCTTGCTGGCCCCAGACCCTAGCTGGCCAGCGGTCACAGAGTCTGAGCTCATCCTCAGAACTCATATTAGCCATAAGTCAAGGGATACCGAGAGCCCCCAGAAGCTGGGAGAGGCAGGAAGTATCCTCCCCTGGAGACCCTGGATGGAGCATGGCCCTCAGACACCTTGACTTAGAACTTTTGGCTCCCAGACTAGGAGAAGATGAATTTCTGCGTTGAGCCTCCAGTATTTCGTCCTTTGTTACAATAGCCCTTGGAAGCTTAAATAAGGTTTATCATGTTACTCTCCAATACAGACAGTTAATGTCTTGTGTAAAATGGGAATACACGGATCTTTACATCTTTTGCTGATTTTCTTGGTTTGTAACATACAAAAGAAGCCTCCTATACATAAGACAGCCCCTCAGGCTCCTCCAGGACGTCAGGGCCAGCTCTTGGGGCAGTAGGTGAGGCTCACTGCCTCTGCCTGGGGTCTCACTCTGGCTGTGATGATGGGCCTGCCCATCAGCTGGCTGTGGGGTGGCTGGGGCTTGGCCAGCTGGGCTGGGCTGGGTTGGTGGCTCTTCCAGTTCTCTCCAGGGTGGAGCTCGGGCTGGCACTGACCATCCAGACAGCAGTGGCCCCTCTGGTAGCAGTTACGTCACCTGGAGGAGGGACACTGGCTTGGCATGGTGGGGTCCCTCTGTTTGGTCAACCTGTGTACTCATGGGGCCACTTGTTGTGGGAGGCAGAGGTGTGGGCAGCCGTGGGGGCCTAGCTGGAGGGCGCTCGCTGGAGGAGCTGAGCACCCGGAGAGCATCCTGGAGGAGGGGTCTCGGGGCTGGTCCTGAGGATGGAGAGGGATGAGAGGAAGAGTAGCCTGGGGAATGCCTGGGGGCAGAATGACCTGGGCTCTGAGTATCCACAAGGTCAGCTTGAGCAGCAGACTGGGGCGGGGGTGGGGGCGGGCTGGCAGGGGTTGTTCTGGTGAGGGGCACATAGAACCCACCAGGAAGGGACTTTCTGCAAATCGTGAGCAAATTGTGTTTGTGCAGATGAGGCGCCAGGTCCCTCACAGAGGCAGAGTCCCCAGAGCACCCTTCCCTCTCTTCTCAGGAAAGCAAGATTTATAATAATGCAAGTGCATTAGCTCGGCAGGAGAGGGTCTGATCCCACTGGAGGCGGCAGGGCTTCCTTACTGGCCTTTGTGTCGGCAGTGGCGCTGCGGTCGATGCTTGGCTGATGGCTATTTAGAGCTGCGTGGGGTGGTGAGGGGGGAGCAGCACTGATCGGGGGCTGGGAGAGCCAACAGAAGCTGCTTCCCCACGACCCCGTGGTCCAGCGTGCCCCTCCCTCCGTGGGCCTGCCTGGTTGGTGGGGAGGTCTCCCCCGTCTTCCCGGCAGCCCGCATCTGCATCTAACCCCTAGCCACAAAGAAGACCCCACTTCCCAGGAACCTCCCTGCCCTTCTTGGAGGCCCAGGAGGGTGGACGTTAGTGGCTCTGTGGTCAACAGAACCAGGCAACAAGGTACACGGGGAGACAGAAATTTGGTCTCTGATGGGCTGGTGGGTTTAGGGCCCGTCTAATTTCGTTGTTAACTCCCTGGAGTTCCTGGTACACACTGGGTGCTAGTAAGGTCTTAGAAAACTGGTGTGACTTACTGCCATTGGTGGGCAAGGGTCACCGAGTGCTGGGGGAGTCCCACTGGGATTCTACTGCCCGCCTTCCTTCCCAGACTCAGGACTGTCAGCTCCCAGAGACGCCTGGGCTCAACAGACTTGTGCCTGTGCAGAGAGCACACACAGAGGGTTCTGGCCTTGGCCTGGCCCATCTTGGGGCCTCCCTTTGGCCTCCAGCAGACTCAGGACCCGGGAGGGGGGCCTCCCTTTGACCTCAAGGTCCCTGTGCCATGGCCTTCTATGACAGCTTCCAGGACAGTCCCCCTAGCTGTGGGATCCCCTGCAGCTCAGAGGGCAGTGACCGAACCCCTGCCTCTTGGGGTCCCTACCCCTGTTGGGGCACTTTGGCTGCATCAACCTCTGGAGCCCCACTTGGCCAGCCCAGGCCAGCGACCCAAGTGTCCCAGTTCTCCTGGGCCTGCCTGCTGGCCTGGGGAGGGACAGCAACACCCAGGAGATACATTTACACCTGAGACTGCTTCCCACAGCCACAGAGATCAGAGGCCTTGAGGAATGGAGCCGGTGGGCGGGCGGAAAGGGCTGCACCTGCCCCTCAAGGCTGAGCCTGGCTGGTGGCCTTGCCCTTCTCCTCCAAGCACTTAACCGGCTGCTGACTCCCTCTCAGAGACTCTGAGTGGCCCTGGCTCTCAGCTAAGTGGCTCCACGCCGTGTCCACCACTCCCGTGAGGGCCTTGGGGGCACGGAGTGCCGTCCAGCCACCGTCCTCTGTCTATTTTCAGGACCTCTTTGGGCTAAGTGCTGGGCGGAGCCCCCAGAGGGGCTGCACTCAGGGCTATTTGCGTCCTCTCGGGGGCCCCTGGGCTCCTGGAGCCGCTGCGGGCCTGACATCCCATCAGATGAACTTGGGATGCCCTTGGCCAGGGATGCTGGTGGGTTGCAGGGGCACCATCTCCTCTTTTGGGCTGGTGAAGTGTTGTCTTGGAGAGAAACAGAAACTTCTCTCAGGATCTCCAGCAGGAAGAGTTGATGCCCCTTCTAAGGCAGGGTCTCCCTCCCCAGCCACAGAGGGGTCCCCAGGTGCTGTGTGGAATAGGCCAGCACCGCCGGCTTCTACCCTCCAGACGCCAAGAGAACCTCTTCTCCTGCCACTGTGATAACCAAAAATGCTGGACACCGCATCATGGACACCACATCATGGACACCCCACACCCAGGGAAGCAGACCACATCTCCAGTTTGCAGACAAGGCACAGAGAGGTTAGGGGTTTGCCAAAAGTCACCCAGGGCTCAGACGGCATGAGGGCTCACCCAGGAGGCCTGACGTCAGGGCAACTCCGTGCCCTCGACCACAGCCTTCAGAGGGGCTGGACGAGAGGGAGGGGTGGGTGGGAGGCAGGAGCTGGGTGGAGAGAATACGGTCTCTGCCGGTCCTCTGTGCCTGCCCTCCAAATGACCCTCCAGGCTCTTATCTGGAGACTGCACACCCCTAATCGGCTCGATTGCCTACAGGAGCATTTGCAAAGGATGTTGCTGGAGCTTCTTAACATCAGAAGCGGCTGCCCTCCCCGCTACCCTACTGGGACAGCCCAAGGTCGCTGGGGCCACAACTTACTGGGGGTGTGGAGAACCAGGGCTGAGGAGTGTAGCTGCTCCAGGTGCTGGCCAGGAGAGGCTGGGGGGCCAGGAGAGGCAACCAAGGCCAGAGAGGGAGGCAGGCATCCCTGCTGTGGCCTCAGGAGCCCCCCATGCAGTGAAACAGAGGGGACCCCCCAAGGCCCCTTCCAGGCCCGGTCCCCCGGATCCCATGGTCTGCAGCTTAGAGCTGGCCCAGGATGTGTTACTGCCACGTGGCCCTAGGCTGCGCCAGGACCCCTCTCATCTTTCCACCTGGGGCTGCAGAAGCAGCAAAGGTCCAATCAGGAAATAAGATGGTGGGGGTGGGGTGTTGTGAGGAGCTGCTGACACCTGCAGAACTGGGTCCCAGTGTCAGAGCATCCAGGACGGCAAATGCTGAGGCCCAGGACACAGGGCAGAGCTGGGGTTCAGGCCCAAACACCAACAGTGTCAAAATGGCCCCTCTATCCCCTAGATGGGGCCTGACCTCACCAATCCCCTACAATGCCCCACTAAGAATGACCTCTAGCCAGGCCCCAAGCTGCCCAGCACCCGCCTTGGGCCAGCCCCACTCGCATTGCCCTGTCCATCCTCGCCCCCACGAGAAGGCCTTCATGTCTCGTTATTCCATGACAGGGAGGACAGGCTCAGAGGCAGCAAGAGACGCCCACAAAGTCACCCAACAGATGGGGGGCTGGGCAGACCCCGGACCTGCTCATGGCTCAATGCCCAGCACCCCCACCACACCCATTGTGGCACCCAGACCTGCCACCTTAGACCAGGGCCTCCAGGATGCAGACGTGGACATCAACTTGTTGGTCCCCTCAGTGCAGTCATTTCCCGAGGCCCTTCTGAGGCCAGCAGAGCTTGCCTGGTGGTGAACACCAGCCTGGGGGGTGAGGTGCCTGGGCTGACAGCACAGGAGGTGGGTGGTCAGGCTGGGCAGGTGGAGGAGGGGACAGCACAGGGAGATGTGAGACCTCCAGCCTCAGCCCCACTCCCTCCCTCCCTGCCCTGCCCTGTGTCCCTCAGACTCCCTCTGCCTAGCCCACTGGCTTCCACCTGTTCAGCCTGTAGGAGGCTGGGAAGTTAGGGACCATCCCCAAGGCCCTCCCTTCTGACCCTAACTTCAAGCCCAGGGGTCACCAAGACCACCCTGAGGTTCGGTGATTCTCCAGAGGGACGCACCAGGAGCCGTGATGCTCACGGGCACAGTTATGGGGAGAGGGTACAAGTGGAAGAGGGTCAGGGACCGTGGGGCAGGGTCCAGGCCACAGACCCTTTGTCATCTCCCCTCAAAGCCAGCATACCTTGCCTTCCCTGCACGGACGTGTGAGGGCACATGGGCAGCGCCAACCAGGAGAGCTCCCCAAGCCCCAGTGTCCAAGGGTTTTATTGGGGATGCTGCAAGTTGGGGCAGCCCTGTGGGTGGGCAGGTGGGAGGTCCCGGTGGGAGCCTCTGAGACCCATGCAGCTCAGGTGCTATGTCTGAGGCCACCTCCCAACCCTCCACTGCTGCCTGGGGCCTGAGGGCCCAGAAGTGCCCTGATCTCACCAAGCCTGTTTTCTCTTCTGTAAAGGGGCTGCGTGGGAGGTACGTGAAACCCTGCCCTGCCCGCAGCACGAACACATGTGTATCCACCCCAGCTGGGCATTGGGGCCCCGATGACGGGGCCTCTATGGGGTTCTGAAAGGGTCTCCAGAAATGATGGGGGGGCGGTAGAGATGGGGAACTTGGGTGTAGAGGGCCTCTGACCCCTGCACATGGCTCCTGGCCGCTGAGCTCCAGGGCCAGATAGGAGCTAGGCTGGGCACCCTCTGCCTGCCCGCCCACCCTCAGCCCCGGGCATCAGCGGCCTCGTCATGTCAGCCTGTTCCTGGCCCTGCTTGGGCAGATGCAAAATCTCTCCTAAATCCTGTATTTAATTTTGTTCTCTGGGAAATTGTAGGAGGTTTTGGAGATAAAGCTGAGCTGATAAATCAGGGATTTGGCTGTTCTTGCAGAAACACTTGGACTGGGAGGCGGGAGGCAGGCCCAGGATGCCCAAGACAGCCAGACCTGGCTTAGGAGCCCCACCTTGGAGCACCAACAGGGCCTCCCCCAAGTAGGACTGAAGAGAGTCTATGGCTGGCTCCCCAGTGTGATGGGAGTGAAGGACACCAGGGTGAGCATGATACACACAGGGGTCAAACCCCAAGGAATACCCCCAAGGCACTGTTAGAAGGTGGGCCCATGAACTGCAAAGCTTGAGGGGCTGAGTTGTGGGGTGGGGGTTTGCTGATGCTCAGTTAGCTGGAATTCTCTTCTCAAATTTGTGCCTCTGAAGACCCTCCCCACAGGGGTGTGGTGTCAGTCCCTGCCCTCGCTGGCTGCTCTGCCCTGGGCATGCCCCACTTAGCCAACACCCCCATCCCTGGAACAGTGTCCTCCAATCTCCCAAGCATGCTTAGGTCCAGTGTAGAGTGGAGTAGGATGATCACCTCCCTCATTTGGGAACATATACCTCTTTTAATGTGATCCCTGGTGGCATTTGGTTTGTCTACCTTGAAACCTATTGGCTGATATCCACCAGGGGCCTCAGAAATCCTAGTGGATAGGTCAATTTTTGTCTCATTTGCTCATTATTGTTGAGTTTGTCTTTTTAATGGCAGTGGTGTTCAGCCAGTGGGCAGGTGATGACTCAAACCCACGAGCATGCTCGGTGTTGGGCACCCGACCATGAGAGCTGCTCACCCAGCCTCTTTTTTCTCTCCTTGTCTCTGGAGCCTCTCACCTTTCTTTTGTGCACACCTCAAGCTGGTTTCTTGCATTTCCTTAGCTGGATCTGAGTTCCTTTTATTCATACAAAGTTTTGTGAAGGCCAGGTTTGTGTGCCCCTGTGCTCTGAACTACAGAAGGCAGAGGGAGGAGGGCCTTGAGTCAGTTCAGAGATTGCAGAAGGCAATCAGGGCAGACTTCCTGGAGGAGGGGTGAGCTAACAGTAAGTAGGGTGGAGGATATTCCAGGATGGGTGTGGATGTGGGGAGGGTGGGTGTGCTGCAGCCTGGGATGAACCAGGTCTTCGCTGGGCCAGGTTTTGGTGCAGTAACAGGGGTCTGGTTGTCTTGGTAGCCTCCCACAGCAAAGGTGTTCCAGGTCCCTGGGAGTCTGTCCAGGGTCTGCCCCGTGTCAGCCTTACTGAGGGACATGGAGCATCCCCGGCCACCTAGCAGGCACAGGGCAGACAGAGAATCAGCACCACCTCTTGAACACTCAGCCTGTCAGTAACATGGGTCTTCTGCTCCATGTCATTGACCAGAGTGGGGCACATGGCTTCACCTAGTTTCAAGGGGTTGCTGGGGGCCTCCCCTGTGGACAGATGCGGGGCCACAGCCTGCTGCTGAACAGAGAATATGGAACCACTTGGGGTCTGGCTCCAGCCAGGATCCAGGCTCCCTGTGCAGCGGGCTGGGTCCTGGGCCCCAGTGGAGGGGACAGGTGCCCTCCATCAGGTGCATGGGGCCATGGGCAGACCCCTGACCTCAGAACCTGCAGGTTCCCTCCCTCACTGAGAAGCAAAAGCAGGTGGGGGCGTGCCCAGAGGGACAGACATCTGGAGTGGAACCAGCCTTTGGCCCCTGAGGTCAGCGAGCACGAGATGCCTGGCGAGGGAAACTTCCTGGAAAGAGACATAATTTAAAATCTGCCTTGAAATTCCTGCTGTTAATGTTCTTCTAATATTGCCTCTGGAGACAGAAGTGAAGTGATGTGCAGCCACCAAGCATGGACAGTAGCTGGTCTGCTGCCCTCAGGGAGGGTCGGGACCCCAGCCTGCCCAGGGAGGGTCTGCCCCTTGACCCCCATCCCCGGAAGGCTGAGGAATTAGAAGCAGGGCAGTCCCCAGAGATGCCCCAGCCTCTGCTCTGGAGATGGCTCCAGAGTCTTCCAGTCCTCGACGATGCCTGCTATGTGGCCTTGATGGACTGACTGCTCCTCTCTGGGCCTCAGTCTCCTCATATGTAAATGGGGACCCAACAGCACTCAGGGTGAGTGTCCAACAGATGCTGGAGCAGGGCCCCTGGGGTCCTGGCATAGGGGGTCAGCGGGCACAGGCAGAAGCAGGCGAGAATAGGGAGCATGGCTTTGGACCCTCAAGGCTCCCTGAAAATTCCACTGGCCAACATACTCAAGGGACATTCGTCAGAACCTGGGTCTCTGATGGCCACGTGTCCTTGCAGAGGACATGGTGGAGTGGACAGAGCAGAGCTCTCGATGACTAGGGACAAGCAGCTACCCCAGAGCCCCCGGGAGAGATGTCCACCTCACCCCACGCTGGCCCTGCGGAGCCAGTGGGCCCAGCGCAGCAAAATTCCTCCTTAAATGGAGTGAGGTGCTGCATCTCAAGCTGGTCCCCATGTTCCACCATCTGCTCTGGGTTTCTCAGAGAGCAAGGCACACACGTGCACAGGACCAGCTACAAGCTGCCCAAGTATCGGGTACATTGGTGAGGAGACACCTGACAGGGACGGTGACTGCTCCATGAGCAGCTTGGCCATCCCCGAACCCTCTGCTATTCCGCAGGGCTGGTGGATGGAGTCCAGACCCATTGGACAGTGGGTGGAGGGCCCCAGGGACTAGTCTCTGATGGAGATCAGGGCAAGTCCTCACTTGGTGCTGCCTCCTCCTCGGGATGACCAGGGTCTTTCCTAGCTGCCTAGCCTCTGTTCAGCTCCTGTAGGCAAACCCAGCTTACCTTACCTGCTCTGGGCTGTGTCCTTGGAATGGGGAACCTGAGGTCTCCCAGGCGTCATGGACAGCCTGTCTTGTTCTGGTCCCAGACTTCTCTACCGCATCCTGACACATGGCTGCTTGAACTCCTCCACAGATGGGGAGCTCACTCTCCGCAGGAAACACAGCCTTGTAGCTCCATGCTGTGATTAGATCTCCCCATGTCTTAGTGCCCTCTGCTTCACGGACATGACTCAGGCATTGATCATCTGTGTCCCTGGAACTGAATCTTCCCCGTGGCTCTCCTGGCCTGATTGGTGGATACACCACCTCTTTCCATTTTGTTCAGGTTGTAAATTTCACTGCTGGGCAGCTTGGTACAAGCAATTTTTTTTTTCTTTTAAAGATTCCCCCTTATTTGCAATCCTTTCCTATGGCTGGACTTCAAGGGCTGGAATTGTCAGGTTGGGTGCAGGACCAATTCTCAATGTCATCGGCCAAACTGCTTCCACAAAAGCTGACCCGCTTGGCCGAGCCCACGGGGTGAATACGTGTGGGTTTCTCCACAGCCCTGCCCATGCTGGGCTTCAAACTTTATCATTTCCTCTGATTTGATGGGGGTGTGGTGGGGGCTGACAGTCCTCCAGATTTTTATTATTTTCAAGACACCAGGAGGGTGGAGTTTGAAAGCCCCTCAAGCACTTGCCATGTTTTCAAATTCATGGTCTTTGAGACTTTTCAAGTGGTGCCTGGGTAACAACAACAACAACAAAAAATACCCAGAGGATTAAAAACAGCATTCAAATAAACCCTTGAAACCTGTGTTCACAGCCGTGTTATTCACAAGAGCCAAAAGGTGGAACAACCCAACTGTCCATCAGTTGATGATGGATAAACACAGTGCCATCTATCCAACAGTGGAGTATTACTCAGCCGTGAATAGCAGACGCTGACACAGGCTACATGTGACCTGGATGAGCCTTGAAAGCAGCTTGTTCAGTGAAAGGAGGCAGATGCCAGAGGACAAATATCATACAATTCCATTTACTTGAAATGTTCAGAACAGGCAAATCCAAGGAGACAGAACGCAGATTGGGAGTTCCCAGGGGCTGGGGGAGGTGAGTGGGGAGCGAGCACTAACGGGGACGGGGCTTCCATTTGGGGTGACAGAAATGTTCTGGAACTAGATGAAGGCGGTAGTTGTGCCACCTCGTGAATGTACTAATGCTACCAAGTTGTACACTTGAAAATGGTGAATTTTCTATTATGTGTATTATACACAATAAAAAAAAAAGTAGTGACAATAGCAGCGCTTTTGCAGGGCTTACTACAGGCACTATTCTTACCTCTCGTGGGGTCTCTCTCCTGCATTTTACAGAGGGGTCAGGGCCCGAGGGGCGGCACTCCCAAGCCGCTTTGCTGGTGGGGGTCCCTCCAGGCTCATTCCTCCTGCGTCTTCAGCTCTGTCCCATTCCATTTTCTTGGGCAGAGGTTTCTTTGTGAAGCTGCTTTAGTAACTCCATTCCAGTCCATATTGTGCCCAGTGATTCCTGTTACTCCGTCAATAGTCAGCCATCCATCTGCCTCCCAAAGTTGGGGTCTACATGCTATCTGGTTCCATTCTGGAGTTTTAAAGCCTCTTCTAAAACCCGTTTAACTTGGATGTGTGTGCAGTTAGTTCCGGAAGGTGAGGGCCCCTAGGGGCAGTGGAGTTGAGCACAATGTCTGGCACCCAGCCCCCGGCTGCTCAGACATTCATCAGCTCTTTGCCCGCCCCTCCTGGGTGGACATCCAGGACCGGGGAGCCCCACCTTCCTGTTTCGGGGCCCTCCTGGCCTTCTCTCCCACCTGCAGCCACCTCCCCACTAAGATGGCCACAGACTTGCCCAGAAAGGACCTGTGTTAGGGGCTCAGGGTGGGAATGCAGCCAGGGGTCAGGCCACTCAGAGAGGGGCCAGCTGTGCCAGGAGCTGCACACACACCGTCCCTGTCCGTCACCACAAGAGAGAGGCTGCCCACATCCCTGTTTCACAGATGGGGTGACTGAGGCACGATCACATGATGGTTCCTGGCTGTGCAGCCTCAGGATTGTGGTCTAGATCTGCCGGCCACGCCACAGCAAAGCCAGGCCTTGGTTGGGTGGGGTAGGGGATGTTCTGTGTGACCAGGTCATGGTGTCAACAGCTGTCAGGGGCTAGGCAGGGTCTTAAGGGAGAAGTAGCCACCACCCTAAAGCAGGTGAACTGAGTCCCATGTGTGATGTCCTCCCTGGGTGACGTGTGGACAAGGCAGCCCGTGGTCCACAGTCCCCACTTCCCCCCACTGCCATGGGCCAGTCCTCAGCCAGTCAGACTCCCTCCCACCCGCCTGGCTGCCTGGTGGAGGGACACGGCCCGGAGCCTGTCTGGGCCAAGGGTCAGGCCTCTGGCTGCAACCTCGCTCCCATCTGGCCTGCCTGCCCACACTCACATCCTCCATCTCTTCGTCCAATCCTGCAGCACCAGCGCCTCTGCAGGGCCTCATGCCTCCCCAGGGAAGGGGCTCCACAGTTGCATTGGGGGATCAGACTATCCTCATGCCCTCACCCGCCTGGCAGCCTTGGAGGTGCCCGCCCTCATTTGGACTGGGTGCCCTTCAAGCCTCGGCTCAGGGGACTCTTCCTCCAGGGAGCCCTCCTGAGACCCCTCTCCTCAAACTGCCTCTTGGCCTCCTGTCCATACTCTGGGCTGCTGGACCTGGAGGAAGGGCCCCTCCCTGCATCCTGGCTTCCCCAGCATCCTCTGTGATTGTAGCGATGGCTGGGCTCAGGGCTGTCTGAGCCTCTTCAAATCCTCCCGTTATTAAAATGTTCCGCTGGCCCCAGGAAAGACAGGCAGGGAGGTGCCTCCTGCCGGCGCCTGGCAAGTAGTCTGTTGGAGGCCAGAGGCACCTTGAGCTGTCATTTCAGGTGGGAGAGTGGGGAGGGCACAGTGGGGGGGGGGGTCTGAGGAGGCCAGATTGTTGAGGCTCTGCCTCTGGCATCTGAGTGACCTTGGGCCCGTCACGGCCACCTGGGCCTCTTGGGGTGCTGGAGGCTGTGAGGCTGAGCATAAGTGACAGGCTCCTGTCTCCCCATCTGGCAACTTCCCGAGCAAGACAGAGTGAGGAGGGGCCTAGAGCGTGAGGTGGGTCGGGCTGGACCCAGCAGGAGGGCCCTTTCTCACCCCAGGGACTGTCATGCGGTGATGTGGCATGCACAGGTCACAGCCGCTGCAGAGTGACCCAGCTGTGTGTAAGCCCTGTGTGGGGTGGAACCTCAGGCCCTGAGCCCTCTGTAAGTGGACAGGGTGGGGGATGCCTTTTCTGGGCTGTGCAGAGTCCCGGGCATCCTTCTGCAGAGCCGGGATCACACTCTGCAGTCACCTCCAGGGTGGCCTGAGCCAGGTGCTGCAGGACACCTGCTGGGAGCTTGGGGTGGCCTCCAGACCATCCTCCAGGCCCCAGGTGGGCCCTCTCTCCTAATCATCCTTGTCACAGGGACACCCAAAATGGAGATGTGCCCCTGCCCCTGCTCCCCCCCTGCCCCTGCCTCCACCACCAGGAGCCCCAACTATAGCCAGGATGACCTCAGCCCTGCCCTCCCCATGTTTGGGTCCTGACCCCAGGGCTCTATCGAGGCAGAGCACCCTCTGGGACCCCCAGCTACCTAGACACCTACCCCCAACTGCTAGGGGCCCAGATACCTATCTTACTCTGAGTCATAAAAGGGGATCCTGGGGTCAGAAGGCCCAAGTTGGGGACCCTGGCCTTGCCCCCTTCCTGAGGAGGGCTTCCCCCAAACCTCTGGGACCCCCCATCCTCTCTGAGCTGCTGCTCCCACTTCTGGGCCCTGGAGCTGATGCTGAGCAGGTGGCCTGTGTGAGAATTCTGCCTGCGGCCTCCCGGTGGCTGCCTGTCTGGGGCTCAGTGTGCTCTCTGTACGAAGGGAGAGTAGCTGCTTGGGGGCCCAAGAGAGCCAGGAGCAGGAGGCCTGAGGGTGCCGGTAGAGGCCCATGGGCAAGCTCTCAGGAAGGGGTATCATGACCTCACCACCCTCTCCCTCCTCCTGCCTCCATTTACCCTAAAGCATCTGGGCTCTGGGCTGCAGGCTCAGGCCCAGGTCTGGGGAGGGTTCATGAGAGGAGCTGACCTCAAGGGAGGAGCACGCGGGGGTTGTCCTGCAGAGCTGCCCTAGGAGAAAGGTAGCGCCCCATCCTGGGGGCAGGCAAGCAGAGTCTGGAGGGGGGTTGGGGCCTCAGGGCCCTGCAGATTCACTGCAGGCTCTGAGTCGCTGTCTGAACGCTGCCGGGGAGAAGGGCACTGGGCAATCCCGGCGTGTCCTGAGACTCAATTTTCTCCATGCAAATGCAATTTGGAAACAAATAAATTTTATAAGTCCTTACGCCCGCTCCTGCACCCTGATACGAGGCTGGACCCATTCACCTACACAGGCCTCACTCACAGTGGTCCCGGCAATGGGCCTGACTGGGGATTCACGCCCAGAGACCCTGAGAGGCTGGGGGAGCTGTGTGGGGTGGGAGGGGCCCAGTGGGGTACTGGTCACTATCAGCACCGGGCATCAGGCCAGCCACTTACTGGTCTCTACTCAGGCCATGTCCACAGCAGCTTCATGCAGTGGCCGGTATAACCCCATTCCCTCCCTGGATGGGGAAACTGAGGATGGGGTGGGGGAGGCTTCTGTCTGGCCAGTGGTAAAGGGCAGGGCCGGATTCCAACCTAAGGGGTGTCCCAAGGCATCTTCACCCCAGAAATACCACTCACCTCTGGACTGAAGGCTGGAGGCCATAGGGTCTGCCGCTGTCCAAGGTCATGGCCAGATTGGCCTGGGGCTCCTGCTTTGGGGACCATGTCCTGTCATGGGGCAAGTTAGAACAGGACCCCCACGCGAAGAGAGCCCCCTGCCGGCCCACTTGCCATACCACAGAGTCCTCCAAGGTCAAGGAGCTTGGTTCCAGCCCCAAGTGTTCTGGCTGGTTTCCTGGGTCAGACCCCAGTAGGTCCACTCTGCTCTGGCCATGGGGGAAAGATGATGTGTGAAGAGTAGGTTCTAATAAAAGGTGGACAGTGGTCCCAGCTACAGGTCCCCACCCACCCCTGTATGTCTGCTGCCACCTGGGGAAACCAAGGCACAGAGAGCTCAAGGGTGTTCCTCAGACTGCCAGCCCTAGGGGTCCCCTGACCTGCCCTCAAGGGTGGGCTCTGGGATGGAAGAGGTCTCTGGCTGCTGTCCAAAGTCCATGTTTATGAAGCACATGCTGTGTGGTGGGTGGTGTAAATGCCATCAGCCAAGTGACGTCCGGGGACTCCTGAGGCCTGAGCGGGGAACCAGGCAGTGGTGAAAGAGGCAAAGGGGCAGGGGCCATGGGGCTGTACTGGGAGCAGGGTGCAGATGTCCTGCTGAGGACTGGAGGGTCCCATGGGAGGAGTCAGGGCAGGAGGAGCAGCGGTCATCCAGACCAGAGTGATTCCAGCTGGACTGACTCAGGAGAACCGAAGGAGCCTCTGCCCCTCCCCATCGAGACACACTATTTTGTGGCCAATGGTGCCCTCTGCTGGCCATGTTGGACATCGCCCAGGCACTCACGCTCCCTGCCCAGGATGGGGCACCTGCAGATGTACCCCTGGAGATTAGGAAACATGAACCCAACTCTGGGTGGCCCTGGAGACACTGTCTCCAGGACAAGACCTGCCTCCTCCATGTGAGGAAGATTTAGGCTTCTGATTCCAGGTACCCAGTGAAGGCTGAATTCAACTCCCCATCAAAGACGCCTGTGTGCCCCAGGGGAGCAATCCACTGGGACAAGAAGCAGGAGACAAAGGGCCTGACCTTGGGTGCAGTTCCTCCAGGTAGGTGCCAGACATGGCCAGGACAGGTGGGGCTGGGGCCCACCTGGCCCTTTAAGAAGGTCATTGTGAGGTGGGGGAGGGGGCCCCATTGCTTAGCAACAGGAAGGCTTGGTGTATACCTGTCTCCAGGAGACCAGGAGCCACATCCTGCTTGGGAACAGAGTGGCCAGAGCTGCCCTGCTGACTGTGCTGAGTGGCCCTCCTCCATCCCCCCCCCAACCTGTGCCCAGGTGGCACCATGGCACAAACGGATGTACTCCTGACGAAGGAGCCCACCCCGCAGACGATGCCGGCATGCCAGCTGCCACGCAAGCTGTACGATGTGGCCCGAAATACAGGCGCCCATACGTCCTCGGGCCTGGCCACCGCCGGCTTCCGCACGGCCAAGTACCTGGTGGATGAGTGGTTCCAGAACTGCTATGCCCGCTACCACCAGGCCTTCGCTGACCGCGACCAGTCAGAGAGGCAGCGCCACGAAAGCCAGCAGCTGGCAGCCGAGACAGAAGCGCTGGCACAGCACACACAGAAGGACTCCACGAGGAAGGTCGGCGAACGCCTGCAGGACATGCACTACTGGAAGTCGGAGCTGCAGCTCCAGGTGGGAGAGCTGGTTGCAGAGACTGACTTGCTGCTGGCCCAGAAGCAGCGGCTGGAGCGTGCCCTGGATGCCACGGCTGTGCCGTTCTCCATCGCCACCGACAACCTGCAATGCCGGGAGCGCCGCCAGCACCCCGACCTCGTGCGCGACTGCGTGGAGATGGAGCTGCTGAAGGTTCAACCCCTTCCGGTCCCATTACCTCCCCTGGGCCGAGGGTGGGCACGTGTGTGCCCCCACCTGGCTGGCAGAGACCTTGGTGCACGTGCACTGTGTGGCTGCACACGCAGGGACACACAGGCACACGTAGCACATGTGCCCAGGCACACGCCCAGGCACTGAGAAACAAATAAATTTAATAAGTCCATATGCCTGCTCCTGCACCTTGACACGTGGCTGGTCAGGGACCGGAACCAACTAGGTGCTGGGTAGCCCCGGGTGGGAGCCAAGTCAGGGCTCAGGCTGCCCAGGAAGGAGGTGCTGTCCCTGGTTCCAGGAGGGTGTGGGTCTGACCTGCCCACAGCCTGGGACTTACAGCGGGTTGTAGGCAAGGCTGGGCTCCCTGCAAGTTGGACCCAGCCACGACATGATGGGTTGGGGGCCCCATGGCCTGGGAGCAGGTCCCAGCATGGGGATTTGAGCACGTCTGGGGGCTGGGGCTGGGGCTGGATCTTGGTGCTTGTCCACTTGTCCCAGCCCAGTGTCCAGGGCCTCCCCTTTTAAGGCTCACACCTGGGGGTGAGGCGGGGCCCTGGCCATGGCAGCAGCCACATCTGGAATGAGTGTTGGGATGTTTGCCTGAGGATGGGATAGTCAGAGGCCACTGAGGTGGGGGGGTGCCTGGCTGGTTCCCCCAAGCCCTGACACCCCTCCACAGTCCCCCGTGAAAACCAGGAAGGGACTGAGCTGAGCCCCAAGAGCAGCTGCCTGAGGTGGGGCAAGGGGAGACCCTCTTGGTCAGGTCCTGGTGGCACCTGTACCACCCACTGGGCGGTCCCTTAGTCATCCCTGGATCCTGGCACCTGCTGAACAGTCCCTTTGGTCACCCTGGGTCATGCAAATTAAGCCTGACCCTGAGTTCCCAGAGGCTGAGCCCACCACGCCCCACCCCCCATCCCTGATGCCTGTGTTGGAAATCCAGCCACAGACCAGAGCACACGTGTGGACGGGGTGAAGGTGGGTTGGAGACCACAGGCATCTCACAAGGAGCCTTATCCTCTCTGAACCTGGCAGGACCTGTCCTTGGGGCAGCCTCCAAAAGGATCAGGCAGTTAGCCAGGCCAGGCCCCTGCCCCTGGCAGGGCAGAGCTCCTGCGCCATTCAGAGCCTCACCTGTGAACAGGCTGCAGGCTGTGGGAACTCATGAGAGGTCGGGGAGACAAACAGCCAGCCCAGGAGCCCAGGCATCCCTGGCATCCCTGCATCCCCCAAACTCAGGCCAGAACCTCAAGTGTCTCCCCTCCCCCTCCTGGACTCCCCTCTGGCCCCAGGCCGACCCTCTGCCCCTTGCCACTCGCCCTCACATTCAGCTGCTCAAGAACCTCCCAAGGCTCCAGGAACAACCCCTCCGCCCTGAGCCAGCCTCCCCTCCCCCAGCGGTACATGGATGACAACAGTGCCGGGACAGGGAGACAGACCTATGGGTCAGACTCCGATACACGAGGGTTTAGAGCCGGATGGAGGCGAAAATTCAAATCAAAGGGAAAGCATTGTTGCTACACAGAAAATGGAACTGTCAAGGTAGTAGGAAGAAGCACCGAGTTTCCCCTGTGGGGAAGGCCTCTCTGAGCCCAAGGCCCCAAGGTGCAGCCCTGGGAGAGCTCCCGGTTCCCAGTTGCCAGAGTCCTCGGAGGCTGTTGCCTGTCTATCCAGGAGCCAAGGGGCAGGCTGGTGCCCTCAGTGTCCTGGGCAGGCTGCAGGGATGGCCCCCAGAACCCAGGGGGTGCCGAGTGCCCTGCAAGTGGGAACCACCTCTAGGTGCCCCTCCCATCATCCCAGAAGAAAAGACTCACAGCAGTGAGGATATTCAACCCCCCAGATTAAACCCAGCCAGAAAGCTGGGCTTGTCCCCCATTTCCAGGAAAGAGGCTGGGGGTCAACAAGGTGGGCATCTGGCCCAAGGCCACCAGCAGGGGTCAGGTGCTGGCTGAGGCCCTAGTTCCCTGGGGCATTGCCCCAAATCTCAGCCCCTCCCTTTAGGAAGCTGACTGTGGGCGGTGAGGTGCGGTGAGGATCTGGCAGACCTCAGATCCTCACCAAGGATGGGGGTCTTCTCCCCCAGGAGGCCGAGCTCATCCGGAACATTCAGGAGCTCCTGAAGAGGACCATCATGCAGGCGGTGAACCAGATTCGGTGGGTCTAGGCAGCCTCCAGGGCTGCCCTCGGGATGACCCCTAACCCCACCCCTCAGGCCAGCTATGGGCAGGAAGTCAGGGTGACCCTGCCCTGTGGCTCTGAGAGGTGAGGGATTGTCCTGGGTCACAGCCAGGAGCGTGGGACTGGGTGGGGGTACTGGGCAGAGGGGTGGAAGATTATGCACAGGGATGGGAGGGAGGGTGGGAGGGAGCAGAAAGTACTTGGCATTGAGAACCCAGGCCAGCATCTCTGGGTCCACCCTGGGCAGATGAGGCACCCCTGCTGCTGGGAGGCCTTGCCTTGCCCAACTCCTGGGTGGGCCCAGCTCCCCTCCCACCTCCCACACAGACGCAGGCACTGCCCGCCTCCCCCAGGCTCAACCGGGAGCACAAGGAAACCTGCGAGATGGACTGGTCTGACAAGGTGGAGGCCTACAACATCGATGATACCTGCTGCCGCTACCACAACCAAAGCACGGAGGTGCAGCTCTACCCGCACTCGGCCACATTCGAGGAGAGGTGGGCCCCCAGCCCCTCCAGGGACCCTCCGCTAGGAAGTGTTCCCAATCGCCCTGTCCCCCGCCCTTGTTCTCACGCCCCTCCACCTAGCCCACACCTGCGGGGGACAGGGGCTCCCCGAGGCCCTCACCACAGGGGGGCCTTGTGTAGCTCTTCTGCTCCTAAAAATGGACAGGCGAGCAGGACCCCTGCGCAAGTGCCCAGCACACACAATTCACTAGAGGGGCTGGGGTTTGCGGAGGGAGCAGGACCCAGACTCAAAGGTGGCCGGAAGCAGGGGCGCTGACATGCAGCTCCGCAAGCGACCGGCAGGGGGCGCTCAGCCACCGCTCATCGCAGCTCAGCCCTTGGGGACACAGGGCGCGGGAACCAAGTGAGGGATTCAGGAGGCATGAGAGACACTGGGAGAACTTGGGGCGCGGGATAGCGGGGCAGACCTGGGGGTACAAGAGGCACAGGGAGCGCGTGGAGGGGCGCACGGAGAGGCGTGGGGAGCTTGGCGGGACGTGGGGGCAAGGGGTGACACTAGGACTGGGGTTGGTCATTTGTGCTGGGGCGCAAGGGACACTGGGCGTAGGGGGCGCGAGGAAGGCTCTGGTGGGCACCAGAGCTTTTGGCAGGTACCCCCACCAACTGCGGTGCCGGCCCACTCCCCGCTCGCAGTGCCTCCACGCCTGAGACCTGGGCCAAGTTCACCCAGGACAACCTGTACCGCACAGAGCGGGAACGTCTGGCCTCAGTCAACCTGCGGGAGCTCATCAACTGCATCCTGCAGGACACGGCCGAGGACCTGCGGCTACAGTGTGACGCCGTGAACCTGGCCTTCGGGCGCTGCTGTGAGGAGCTGGAGGATGCGCGCCACAAGCTGGAGCAGCATCTACGAAAGGTGGGGCAGCCCTGGCCTCACCCAACCCACGTCAGTCCACGCCCAGCCCACCACCAAGCCACGCCTAGGGCAGCCCCAGAGGCCGAGGTCCTTAAGCACAGAGAAAGACCAGGCTCAGAGAGCATAGCCCAGCCCTCTCCCGCCTCACTGGCCACTATGCCCTGGTCACGACCTGGGCTGGCCCCTGCTCCCCCTCTGCCTGCCCATCCTGAGGGACCCGAGAAGCAGGGCCGCCGCTCTTCCCTGGGAAACCAAGTGACATTTGGGGTTGGTGGCATTGCCATCAGTGATTGACCAGTTGCAAGCAGGAGGCATGAAGGTGCAAGAAGGTGGAAGGGCTCCGCTGCCTAGTTGGGTGTCCCCGGTTCTGGTCCTGGCCTGGCAGGACTCTGACCCAAGGCTCTCAGGGTGACCTTTGCTGCTTTTGTCTCTTCAACCCCTGACCAGGCTCAGGGGCTGGTGACCCCGGGGCTAGGGGCTCTCAGGCCAGAGCTGCTGTCCCACAGGCTTTGCTGTCCCACCCCAGCCCTCTGGGTGCCGATGGGAGGCCGGAGGTGGCCATGCACATCCTCCCTCCCTCCACACCTCCCCCCAAGCCAGCAGACAGGGCCACCTGCTTGACACGGCCCAGGGCTTGGGGTGTGTGCGGAGACCCATGGAGATTGTTTTGTGTGCAGACACTGCAGGAGATCACGGACCAGGAGCACAACGTTGCAGAGCTGAAGCAGGCCATCAGGGACAAGGAGGCACCTCTGAAGGTGTCCCAGACCCGCCTGTACCAGCGTTCACAGCGGCCCAACGTGGAGCTGTGCCGAGACTCTGCCCAGTTTAGGTGACTGCCGCTGCCATGGCTGTTCTGGGCTGGGCCCAGTCACCATCCACTGTCCACATGCCATCCACCTGCCTCTGGGGCTCCCTTAACCCCCCCAACACACAGCCTTGCAGACGTGAAGAGGAAAGATGTTGGGCCCCACGCAAGCACGCCTTACACACTTGGGGTTCCCACATCCCCCCTCCTGCCCCAGCATGACGGGACGCTGGATGCTCTTTGGGGAACACTGAGTGTCAGGGGGACTTCCCACTTCCCCCCATGCTGTGTGACCTCCCTGGTGAGGCCTTCCGGGTCTGGGAGGCCAAGGCCCCTAGGCCACATGGGCACCCTGCCCACCCTGCTCACGGCTCTTCACACCGCTGATGTCGCAGTGGACCCACGTCTCCCGCCTGAGGTGTAGGTGGGGTCGCATCTTCCGTTTTTCCAATTTATTAAGCGCCCAGTCACCCTTGTAAGCAGAAGTGCCCCCTTTGGGCATTCCTCCTTTCCTGCCCCTCAATTCCTTCAGGAAATTGGGGCCTGCCCCTGGAGCTGAGGGACCAAGACCAGAAGGAATAGAAGTTCGTGTGACGTCCTGGCCCAGCCCCCTCCCCGGGGCTGCTGGGTGTCCCTTCCAGCCTTTTGTGGCCCTTCTGTGGCCTAGTGTCTTGGCCAGGGCCCCCCACCAGGGGTCCCAGACTTTGAATCTTGGGCCTCACCTTCCCCCTCAGCTGGCCAGGCATCCCTGTTCAGTCCCAGCTCACCGGCCCCTCCCAACCCCACAGGCTGGTGAGTGAGGTGGAGGAGCTGAACTTGTCCCTGGCGGCACTGAGAGAGAAGCTTCTGGAAGCGGAGCAGTCCCTGCGCAACCTGGAGGACACGCGTATGAGCCTGGAGAAGGACATTGCCATCAAGACCAACAGCCTTTTCATCGACCGCCAGAAGTGCATGACTCACCGTGCCCGCTACCCCACCGTCCTCCAGCTGGCTGGCTACCAGTGACAGTGTCGGCATCCAGTTGGGCGCAGGGACCAGTCCCCCTACTCAAATAAAGAACGCGTGAGCTCTCTACTTGGGGCTTGTTCCTGGGCAGGTGGGCTTTACCTGTGGATCCCATCATCTCAGCCATGGGAGGCCAGGGGTCAGAGCCTGGGGCCCACCCAGTCGCCACCTGGAGAGAGGGGTCAGCCAAGGGCAGTCGAGGCCCCCCCATCACTCATCACAGCTCTGGTCACCACAGTGATAACTGAAGCCCTGTTCCTTTTCTTCCTCGTGCCCTGATGCTGTCACCTGAGGCCGGCCAAGCACTTCCCCCATTAGCGGGAAAGCAGGAGGCGAGCCTGGAGCAGAGTTGTCAGGACACACTGCTGGCCCGGCTCTGCCCTGAGGGACTTGGCCCCAGGGCTGCGGGTGTCCATGCAGTGCCTCCAAGCCCCTTGAGGGCACCAGACAGGACCTCGGACTTCTGCCTCCCACCCCACCCAGCACAGGGCCGGCACTCAGGGCAGACCCTGAGCCAGGAGGCGGGGTCAGGGCTGGAGGGGGCCTCCACCTTCAGCCACCTTGGTCACCTCTGTGGCCAGGCTCCTTGTCCAACCCCTCCCTTTTTTTTTTTTAAGTTCCAAGGTGTACTGTTTCATAGATGTCTCTGCTGTCTATACCTTCATCCCATTTATTAAACCATTTCAAGTAACTTCAAGTTCATAAATTTCCAGTGAGTTTAGGGAGCCCAACCAGGGTGGGACAGAGTATGTTCCAAGTTAGAAGGGGACCATGTGGCTCCTCAGTGATGTCTCCCGGGGAGCATCTGTGCTCCACTGTTTCTTCCTGCATTCACTCAGCAAGTGAGTCAGGAGGGTGTAGGGGGGCCACAGAGCCCCCACCTGCCCACCCAGCCCCACCCTGCCCTCGCCTTGTGTCCACGGCTCTGGGCAAAACTGCAGCCCCCCTGCACGCAGCATCGGGGCCTCCTCCAGGATGGCCGGGCACTGAGGAGGGGCGGGTGGCAATGAGGCCCTCTCTCTGTGCCCCTCAAGCCCCACAGACAAGCTCTCAACCACTGTCCACCCTCCTACACCTCGACCCCCCGCAGCAGCTCATCAACAGGAAGTGGGAAGCATCCATTAAAAAGGCTAATAACTCCGCCTCATGCACGTCAGACCCCCATTATCGCCCGAGGCCGAGGCAGGCTGTGCAGTGTCACCATCAGCGCTGAGGGCCTCCTCGTCCCAGCCCCCTGGAGAGTGGCAGCTGATGGGGAGCTAAGTGGGGTGCTGTGTGAAGGTCATTATCTCCATAGGCTGGGAGGGCACAGCACGGTCCCCAGGGGCCGCTGCACCAGCCGGGGATTCATTATCTGCATTGTCTCATGGCCACCTGTGAGAGGGGAAATTTTGTCCTCATGTAGAGACAAATGACCAGGCCCTGGAGCAATCTGAGAGGTGGCTCCAGGCCACACAGCAAATTCCTGAGGCTTTGGCTGCGTCAGTCACGCTGGAGAATCAGTCTCCCTGGGGAGCCTGAAGCCAGGACAGATGGTTACACCCACCAGCAGGGATTCAGCCCCTGCCGGGGGAGGGACATGAGGGCCCTGCAGCATGGCGGAAGCCTGTGGTGTTTCCATCCACTATGGGGGACACTGGCTGCTTCTTAGTCCGTTAGTGCCCATTTTACAGGTGGAGAAACTGAGGCTCAGATGCAGGGGGCAGCAGAGCTCTGGTGTCTGCCTTTCTCTGGGAGCCCCAGGAGCCCCCAGAGACAACAGTAGGGTGGGCAGAGAGGAGCCCCCAGCCCGCTCCTTGGCCCAGTGACTCCCGCAGGAGCCTGGGCTAGCCCGCCCTGGGTGGTGCCTGCAGAAGCCTGCATCTAGGCCACACAGAGTCAGACCCACTTGAATCCAGATTCCAGCAGTGCTGACAAGGCATAGGGGTCGCTGAGCCCTGCTGGAGTATGAGCTGTCATCTCCAGGGGGTGGGGGCGGGTAGGGGGTGGATGTCTGGGAACTAGCTCCAGCTGGTGTGGTCCTCCGCCCACAGCCATCATAAAATCCACTCCCCTTAGCCTGGCATGGGAACCCCCAAAAGCAGAGCCCCCTCTACCTCTGTCCTTGCCCCCTCCCTGGTCATCAGTGAGGAGGGCTGGCGAGGGGAGCCTGACGGGAGAGCTGGCCCCTGGGCTGTGCACAGATTGGCAGAGACGAGTGAACCGGCCCCAGCTGCCTTCCCGGTAAGGCGGCCACAGTTCCCCAGGCCACCTCTGGTGCCTTTCCCAGCCAGGCAGCCTGGCTTGGTGGTGGTGATGGGGACGGGGATAGCTGCGGACACTTCCCAGGGAATCACACGTCCCCATGTTCAGAGGCGGAGGTGCCAGACCCTGCCCCAGGCCTAGTGTTCAGCTGTCCAGGCCCAGAGGAGGATGAGGCAAGGCCCTGGTGTGGGCACAGCCCCCACCCGCCACTGCCTGAGGACACTGTGAGTCATTCCTGCTGGGGGGGTTGGCATCCCAGGGACACAACTCTCATCCACTCAAAAGCTGGGTGAACGCCGAGGGCCTCCAACAGGGTGTCAGAGCAGGCCTCTCACTCCACTGGGCAGCGTGACACTGGGAGGGTGCAGCTGGGGCCGGCTCACCATGGGCCTGGTTACACGTGGCTCTCCAGGGTTCCACCTGCCAGGCCCAGCCCTCACGTTCCACTCAGAGACAGGAAGGCGTCTCCCCCTGCTCTGGTCTCCAGCCACCTCACCAGTCTCCACTCAGACTCAGCTCCAACCTCCCCGACTCCCCCTTAAGGATTCCACTTGCTGCACCCCAGTTGGAGGACGGTGGTCAGCTCATGGTGCCACCCTCAGCCAGTCCCAGATGCCCCAGGTCCCCGATGCCCCAGGTCCCCAGAGCCACACGTGGCAGGAGGACCCTGGAGCTCCCATGGCAGGACTGCACAGTCGCGGCAGGTGGCGGGCAGAGGGCAGGCTGGGCGGCGGGCAGTGGGGCCCGGTGAGCCTCCTGCCTGGGAGCTCTGAAGCTGGCCTGAGGCCTGTTGGTCTTGGATGGCCCAGGGGGAAGCCACGGGCGCTTGGGGAAGGCATGAAAGGGCTCTTTCACAAGCCGCTGGGGCAGTGACGCCGGAGACAGCCAGGCAGACAGCAGCACCGGATCGTGAAATGGTAACAGGGTGTGTGGGGGTGGATGAGGGTCTTCACAGCCACCCTGGGCAGGGCCAGGTGGCCAGAATGCCTGGGACCCCAGACTCCAGGGGCCTCAGCAACACAGCCCTGCCTATGGGGTGGGATCCCCAGGAGATAGTCACTCCTGCCGGATCCCTCCACGGGAGGAATTCAAGGGGGTCTTGCAGGGTCCAGTGTGGTTAGAGGGGCAGGTAAGGGTCTGCTGGGCTCTGAGGGAAAGGTAGTGGAAAGAAAGATTCCCATTTGCCAGGGAAATTCAGCCTGGGAGTGGGTCTCAGACCCACTATATAAGAGGAGGGACCTCGCCCTGGGCTGCAGTCCCCAAGGGCTTCCTGGAGGAGAGGGCCTGGGTCTTTGCCCAGCATGACCAGGCTACAGGGAAGAGTGAGGACCCGACCTCACATGCCTGCCCTTGGAGACCAAACCTGGCTGAGCCTCTGGGATATAGCCATGGGGAGACCAGGGTAGACAGGGCCCACTTGCCGGGGGAACTAGGCCCAGGTCTATGTGGAGCTCACCCAGGGCCCTGCAGTAGCTGGTTGAGCTGGAAAGTGGTGCCTCCACCTGGCACGGATGGCCAGGTGTCAGGCAGGGTCTCCCGGGGGAGAGAAGGTGGAAGCAGGAGGCTCAGGACTGGTAGGGGTTAAAGATCCTCTTCCCCTCTGCTGGCTGGGGGGCCACACAGGGTAGCCTCCCCTGCTGCCCTCCCTCCACTGGGAGGTCAGGATGTGGGTGCCACCCTCTGCCTAGCTAGGCAGAAACTGTGCCTCATGCAAGGCCCCACCCAACCTGGGCCCCAGGCCCAGCTGCTGAGGTGGGGAGCGGCGGGGGGCAAGGCTACCCTTCCCTGAAGCAGCCTAGCTGCCCCTCCCCAAGGAGTCTGCCTGGTCCAGGTGGGTGGGGGCCTTCGAGGGCTGATTCACAGCCCCCATCCCCTCACTGCTCCCCCTGCATCTGCTGGGTGCTGGGTCTCCAGTCATGGGGGCTTTGGGGACCAGGACTCCCCAACTGCAGGCAGTTAGGGTGCCTGCTATAGCCCAGAATGAAGGCCCCGGCCCTGGGGAGAGGCAGGGTGCAAGGAGGGAGCAGCCTCTGAAGAGGAGCCTGGATGTGCCAGCTCAGACAGAGTGGGGCTGCCTTGGCCAGTTGCTGGGGCCCTGGGAGGGCGAGTGTGAGTGGTCCCCTGTGCTGGCCCCTCGGATCAGCAGTGATCCCCAAGTGCTATGTTGAGGAGGATTCTGAGGCATCCAGTCCAGGTGAAAATGTGTGGGGATCCATTAGTGATGTCTGTTGGGGTGGGGACCTGAGTGTCCAGGAGGGCCAGCCAGGATGCAGCTCTCTGGTCCCAATGGTCCATCCCCACCCAGGCAGCTCCCTGGTCTCCCTACTGTCTCTCACAGACAAGGCAGCACAGCTGGGGCATTTCCTACATGCCCCCTCCGCTCCCTGTCTTCCTGTCCCATTTTCTCCCTCCCCTCCTGTCCACTTTACCAGACTCTGGCCCAGATGGCAGCCCCTGCCCTCCTGCTCCTCCTGGTGCTGCCTGCAGGGGCCTGGCCGGGCCTGGGGCTGCCCCGCCGGCCGTGTGTGCACTGCTGCCGCCCAGCCTGGCCCCCAGCTGCTCCCGGCTCGTTTGCCCACAGGAGTGATGGAGACGAGTGGGTGCGCCTGCCCCGAGTGCAGCCGACCATCAACATCTCAATCCTCAAAGGTGAGTGTCCCTGGAAAGGCAGCCCCTCCCCACCCCTGTCCCTACAGGAACACCCCACACTGAGAAGCACAGGGAAGAGGCCTTGATTTGGGTAGGCTCTGGGAAGGCTGGGGCCTGGAGTAGGGACACACCGAGTGGCTGTTCCTTGCTCCTCGCAGCCTTGTGAAGGCCTCAGCCCTCTGGCCACCCCAACAATTGGGAAGCAAGGTGGCCTGGGGAGGGGGCTGTGAACAGAGTGGAGCCTGAGGCTCCCTTTAATCCTGCTCACTGGCTGGCAGCTGGCCCAGCCCCTGGGTGAGGCAGAAAAGGGGGCTGAGGTCCCTGAGGCCACATGAGCAGCATCTTCCTGGGAGAGGGCAGTGAGGCTGAGCTCCAAGAGGGCACCACCCGGAGGCCACATTGAACTTGGATTTGGCTACCAACTTCCCAGCCCTCTTGTCCTTCAAAGCCCATTTTAGACCCTTCCTCTGGAAGCTGCTTGACCCCACTGTCCCCACTGTCCCAGAAGGGCCACAACTTCAGTGTGTGAGGGCGGGTTAGCACTCACCTGACAGATGAGACTGGGGCTCGGAAGGGTGAGGTCACTGGTAAGGCCAAGGGGCTGGAGAATCTGACCTTGGATCCTAAACCTTGACTGGCAGCTTCCCCTTGCCCCCTGCAGGTGAGAAGGGCGAGGCAGGGGTCAGAGGTCGCTCAGGCAGGAGCGGGAAGGAGGGCCCGCCAGGCTCCCAGGGCCTCCAGGGCCGCAAGGGCCAGAAGGGGCAGGTGGGGCCACCAGGCACCCCATGCCAGCGTGCCTACGCAGCCTTCTCGGTGGGCCGGCGGGAGGGGCTGCATAGCTCCGACGCCCTCCAGGCTGTGCCTTTTGACACGGAGTTGGTGAACCTGGATGGTGCCTTTGACCTGGCCTCCGGCCGCTTCCTCTGCACTGTGCCTGGTGTCTACTTCCTGAGCCTCAATGTGCACACCTGGAATTATAAGGAGACGTACCTGCACATCATGTGCAACCGGCAGGCCACGGCTGTGCTGTACGCGCAGCCTAGCGAGCGCAGCGTGATGCAGACCCAGAGCCTGCTGCTGTCGCTGGCCACTGGCGACACTGTCTGGGTGCGCATGTTCCAGCGGGACCGCGACAACGCCATCTACGGTGAGCATGGCGACCTCTACATCACCTTCAGCGGCCACCTGGTCAAGCCAGATGCTGAACTCTAGCCTGCGGAGACGCCCCTGTGCCATGCCCAGCCCTTGGTGGCCCTCACCCCTGAGCCCTCCCAGCTGAGATCAGTGCCAGCAGTGACTGAGCGCTGCCTGCGGGTGCTGAGCTGAGCGCCAGGCATGTGGGAGGAGCAGGAAGACAAACCAGGCCTGCCGTGGTAGGGGCGGACGCGGACTGAGTGTTCACACCAAAGGGTTCGGGAAACAGACCTGTGTTCTGGGCACATGAGGGGCGGCGGGGGGGCACTTCTAATGCAGTGGAATTTGCCCCTGTGTTTGAGCTACCTATTCTGCTTATAAAGGCTGTGCTAGGCAACACCGCCGTGGAGACCTTCACAAAGCGCCTACTGAGTACCAGGCTGGACACTGGAGAGTCCAGGGGGTCAAACACAGAGGCTGGCCCGCCTGGAGCCGACTCTAGACTCTAGCAGGAAACAGGCTGAATTCCAGGGTGTCAGAGGGCAGCAGAGGCCACAAGACAGGAAGTAGTGGAGTTGGGGGGTGCTGGCCCCAGCCTAGGTGTGACTCATCCTCTGGTGAACATGCAGCCAGCTCTGCTGGGCCCATTTTCTGCTCCCAGCATCCCCTTGTTTTTCAGGAACGGGCTGGAAGGTGGAGGAAGTTCACATCTTGATGTGTACCTGAGCCTGCGGGGCCCCAAATGCTGACAGTATCACCATGTACTTAGATGTGCTGAAGCTGGGCCTGGCGGCGATGAGCAGCGAGCTGGGTAGCCTGGTCCCTGCGGGCAGATGGAGGTGGAGGTTGGCCATGCTCACATCCCAGGAGGCCTCTGTCCACCCATGGTTGGAGCCACCAGGCTGCCCCGCCCTCATGTCCACTATGAGTCTGTTCCTTTCCTATTATGTGCCCTCTGGCCACTCTGGGACCTTCTGTCTAGCCCCTGTGTCCCCATCCCCTGCTGCCTCTTTCCTGGGACCTCCCCTGGCATCTCCTCCTTGGGCTGCTCCCTCCCGAGTGAGGATTCTGGGGCAGTGAGGCCTCCAGGGCCCTGGCAGGAGCAGCGTCTGGAATCACCAGCACCCGCAGAGCTGGCCGAGGTCCTGGGCTGCACTGAGGGGGCTGGAGCTGCAGGCTGGCTGGGCTGAACTGGCCGGGGCTTATGGGGGCTAGACAGGCATAGGGGATTCTTTGGTCTTCAGCCACCTTGGGGTCCCGAGCCCAAAGACTGCTGGCCTGGCTGGTCCTATTTCCTTGTCACAGCCTGCCCTGCCCCGCTCCCTCCTAGCAGGAGCCCAGCCCATCCTGAGATGAATCTCTGACTGGCTGGGGCCCCCACATGGCCTGGACAGACTTCTCCAGATAATGGTCAGCTGATGGGGAGAGGCAAGAAGGGGGTAGAGGCCCCTTCATCCATTTTGCAAACACACACGCCTTCATCTCCATGCAGGGGGAGGAGACGCTAGGAACATAGAGACCCTCCCCTGCCTCCACGGAACTCAGTTATCCCTCAGGAACATCAACCCTGAGTAAGGCTGGAGCCAGGAACTTTCCACACCCACCTATGGACAGCAGGGACCACCCTCCCAGATACACAGATTGGGGCTTCCTGTCCTGGGACAGAGGCCACACCCTTGAAGGTGGGGAAACTGAGGCCTGGCAAGGGTATGTAGAACCCCTGAGCATGTGTGATCCTGGGAGCTGCCCCCACACCATGGGCTGGGCTGTCCCCCCCATCAGTGTGTCCCCAGACAAAGGAGGGGCAGGAGAGGGGGCTCCCACTGGGGAAGGTCTGCTGGATCCCTTTGTCTATAGGGGGAGGGGGCTTTCTGCCAGCAGCCCACCCTGAGGCCTGGACCTGCAGCCTCCTGGGCAGGAGGCATCCCCCGTGGACCAAGGTGGGTCTTGCCCAGCGGATGTCTACCCACAGCTGCCCACCCATGGCCTGGCCCTTGAGGGCTATGAGGGTCTGGGTCTCAGGCCAGCTCTGTACTTGGAGGGCGGTGGGATTCCACCCCAGGACATGGCCCCCCTGGGAAGCTGAGTTGGGCCGAGAAACCTGAGGCTGCACTTTGGCCCTTTAGTCTGTGTCCTTTTATGGTTGGGATAGCTGGTCACGCCCAGGGCGCTTGGCAACCAGCAGGGCGTCAGGAGCCTCCTCGGAGCACTAACGGGGCTGCAGCAGCAGGGAGGGCTCCACTGGAGACAGTGGTGCCCCAACAGGAGTGGGGGTCTATGGGGGATTGGAAGGACCCCATCCTCCCTCTGTCCTCCCAGGTCCCAGTCTCCCCTCGCACTCTGACTGGGATCCCAGACCCCTGTGTGCTGCTGTAGGCCAGCCTGGCTGGGCGAGGCCAGGTGGACAGCCCCTGCCCAAAGGCTCCAGTCAAAGTCTGTGCTCTTCCCAGCCTCCCATGTGGCCTCAGCTCCCCTGTCCAGCATTGGCTACAGAGCCCCTCCGTGCTTCTCTGGGGGCCCTGAGGTTACAGGGCTGAAAGCAGGCATACCAGGGAAGCCTGCAGACCTGGTGGCTCTTTGGTCTCCCTGTCACCTCACTGTCCAGGGTGCCTGGACTGGGGGGAGTTGGGGCAGCTCAGCTGAGCCTCCCAGGACAGCCCTGCTCCCAGCTGCTGACCCAGGAGGGCCAAGCAGGTCAGGCTAAGAAAGGTGTCTGATAAACTCCAAGTCCAAGGCCACCCACATCCTCAGAGAACCAGGGGTGGGTTGGGGGCCTCCCCGTGGAGGCGCTCTGGGAGATATACCAGGGGACACTGCTGGGGGGTCCAGGAGGAGATGGCAGTTCCTGCGTCCCCCACTCACCCTCCAGGTTTATTTAAAAACAGCAACTGAGAGCTAGGGAATGAGGTGAAGTCATCATCTCTGCAAAGTGATGAACACCTGAGACGCAGCCTTGCGCCCGGCACAGTGAAGGCAGAAATCAATGTGCCCTGTCGGCTGCCTCGACCACTTAGGAGATAAGAGAGAAATGGCCCCAGTCAGAATAGCAGCCATGAAGCTCCTGCTGAGTGGCCTTGGATGGAATCAGGAACGTGCCTGCTCAGGGAGAAGAAAGCTCGAGAAGAATACAGGGCAGCCCAAGAGCCGGAATCCTGCAAGGAGCCGATTTTCCACCTCAGTTTATCCATTTAGTGGAACTCCAACAAAACATCCACTTTAAAAATTCAAGTGAAATTTACACACCGTAAAATTTATTATTTTTAAGTGAACAATTCAGAGGCGTTTATTCCAATCACAATGTGATGCAACCCACAAATCTCTCTAGTTCCAGGACGTTTTCAGCCCCCCACAGAAACCCCAAGCCCACAAGCCATCACCCCCCAACCCCCTGATGATGAATAGATAAGAAAATGTGATTTATCTGTAAATTTAGGATATTATTCAAGACTCTCTGACACGGGTTACACTAAGGGTCAACCTCGAGGACATTATACTATGTGAAATAAGCCAGACAGAAGACGACAAATCCTGTCTGATCCCACTTACAAGAGGGCCCTGAAGGAGTCAAATTCCTAGAGACAGAAAGTAGAATGGAGGTTGCCAGAGTGCTGGGGAGGGAAAATGGGGACAGAGCTTCCATTTGGGCAGATGAAAAGGTTCTGGAGGTGATGGTAGAGATGGTCACATAACAGTGTGAATGCACTTAACGCCCCTGAGCTGTGCACTTTAAATGGTTATGGAAAATATTATGTCGTGTGTATTCTACCACAATTAAAAATATGTAGGAATACTTAGCTAACCTCTGATGGGAAAGACCTCTCAAAATTTTTTTTAAAGTGTAGGAATTTCCTAAGCAGAAGAATGACAGGTTTGACTTTGTAAAAATAGAAAATATTGCTTTACATCAGTCCTGAAGCCAAAATGTAGAACCCTAGGAAGTGCTTCTGCTTTGGGGAGAGTGAGGGTGCTCATGCTGTCTAAAGGAGCCCCCAGGATGGACAAAGAAGACTTGAGAGGAGATAGGAGATTCATCTTTGAGGGAAGGGGTGAAAATCATCCTGGTGGCTGTGGGCCCGGAGTGCTCCTTCCTCGCCACCAAGGGCGTCAGTGACCAGATATTCTTATTTCCAAGCTGTCTGGTCACCACCATCATCCCTGATCCTTGGGGAACCCATGGGCAGGGCTCGTGGGCCCCAGCAGGTAGCTCCAGAGGACACACAGAGGGAGGCCATAGCCAGGCATCAAGAGGAGAGACCCCAGGCAGCGCAGTCCCGTCTCAGGTGAGCCTCGGTCCCCTCCCCCTCTGCACTCAGGCCTGATGACCTCCAGAACATGGTCCCCAAAGGACCAGACCACCTTCCAGGTGTCGGCAACAGGAGCCTGACAGCATGTAGAAGGGAGAGGGGAGAGTGGGCATTCAGTCCCCAAGGCAGCTGCTGCCCTCAGCTGCAGGAGGGGCTTCAGTCTTCTTGTTCTTATAACTCTGACCCCACCCTTCAGGTGGTACACCCCCCACCAGGCACCACTCGCCCACCGCTCTGCAAAATGTCCTTTAACTAAATCCTCCTCCAACTGCCCAAGTGGAGGGGTCGCCTGTTTCCTTGTGCATGTGGTGGGGGGGAAATGTGGGAGGGGCGTGGGGAACCATGTAGGTGTGGAGCATAAGTGTATTGTGGCCAGTCCCCACTGCCCAGTGGTCAGTTTCCCCCATCACTCAATGCCATTCAGTTATTCATTCAGCAAACATGCTTCAGAGCTGTGGTGGCTGGACTAGCCCTCAGGAGTCAGGATGGCACCAGACAGTCTGTACAGGACAGAACAGTGCATTTGCCTGCAATGAAGGGGAGGTGGTGGTGTGGGGGCTGATTTCCCCCATCAGCCAGAGTGGAGGAGGCGGTCACAGACCCAGTGGTCCCTCCAGGTCCTCAGTCCACCAAGCCCTTGAGATCCAGGGTTCTGTGGGGCCCTGAAAAGTGACCCACAAAGACCTTCTCAATGTTAATCAGCTCCCTGACTTCCCCAAAGGGAATCACAACTCCCAGCCTCCAGGTTCCCGTGGGAAGTTCTACCTGGTGTCTACCCATGGTCTGCCCTCCTCCTGCCCCAGACACCCAAGAGGGTGGGCCCTTCCTGACCCTTCCTTTGAGTCCCACCCAGGGCACCCCTCACTCAGCCCCCAGGGTGGGCCAGCCTCACTTTCCCTGATGGTAGGCTGCAACACTGGCTCTGCCTGTGGGGGCTGCACCACAGTCACCTGCTCCTCCCACCCTGTACCCCACCCTGCCCCATCCCAATCCCAGATGCTGCCTCACCCTGCCCCCCAGGCCGGATTTCCTGAGCAGGGTCACTCTGGGAGCCACTGGAGCCCAGTGGCCAATAAAACCCACTGATGCGGAGAGAAAGCCGGTAAAGCAGGTCGGTCACCCACCCGCCGCCGCCGAGGGTGTTTGTTCTGAGCTCCCCCAACTCAGGGCCTGCAGACCTGGGACCTGCAAGCAGTGTGGTAGCTCTGTGGCCCCCACAGCTGTCCCTAACCTGTGCTGGGTGTGGAGGGCGGTAGCCAGGCCAGGCTGCATCCCTAGGCCCACCGGGCCATGTCCATTGGTTCTCTGGGCTCACGTTCCTCCTGGGACTCTCCTGTCCCTGCTCCTCAACAGGCCCTCGGGGTGCCCAGGACTTCGGAGACTGTTCACACTGGCCAAGCCTGGTCCCCAGCTCCCACTCAGACCCAAGGTACACAGCCTGCCTGGAATCGCCCAGAACATCCCACAGGCTCCTCCACCCACTGGGTCCATCAGGCCCTGGGCACACACACTTACACACGCAGATACATAACATGCACTCTCACACACACAGGCACATGCACACAGACTCTCACTCAAGAACACATGTACGCACACACACACAAGCACGCCCACACACTCACATGCCTCATAGGCAGGAACTGGTAAGGGCGCTGCTGGCGTCTGCAGTCCCCACATGGGCACCGCCCTGGGGAGGGAGCTCGGGATGTCAGATCAGTTGGGAGAAATTGACCCGGGCAGATATTTCCGAGCCATCTGCTCGCTCGCCAAAGTCATTTTGAGCGGATGCACTTTGAATCTGAACCCAGGGGTGGCCTGACCATGCACTGGGGAAAGGCTGGTTGAACAGGCCTCAGTTTCTCCCAGGGAACAAGCCCCTCCCTGGATGCTGGTCCCCAGGGCCCAGCTGGGGTGGGTTTTGTCACCAGCTCCCGGTGACTCTGTTGCCAGGCTCTGTGGCCGCAACTACCCAGGACAGAGCCCAGGAGTGGAGGAGACTCAGCCTGGGGCCAGGGAGGCAGCTGGGTCCCCAAGCACCCAGGGATGGGAGTAGGGGTCCCAAATGAGCCTCCCACTCCCCTCACCCACCAGCCATGGAAGGAGCAGACACCCCTCACCCCCACCCCACATCCTCCAGGACAAATGCTGATCCTGCCACCCCCAGGAGGTGATGGGACAGCCCCGCCTGTCACTTCTTTTGGCCACTTGTTTACACGCTGCCCGCCTTATCGTCTAAGCGCCCTGCTGCCCACTTCCAGCTGGGTGTTTGCCCACCCCCTTCCCAGCCACGGACGATCCACTTGCTCTGATTTGCACTGGCTTCGATCGGCTCCAGGGACAATATTTGCTCTGGGAAAGAGTCAAACATTTATTCTCTAATTTATTCAGGGAGCGGTTGTCAAACACAAGCGCCCTCATTATGTGATCTCGTTTCCAGGGCTTGGCCTCTGTCTGGGGTCCTTGCCGAGGCCCAGGCAGTGCTGGCCTTCCTCCTGCCCAACACGGCTCTGTGTGTTCCCCGCGCCCTCCTGGGGTCAGCGTCTGGCTCTGCGCAGACTTGGGAAGCCCAAGTGGGCCAGCTGACCCCTACATTCTGGTTCTCCTTCCAGCCTCGCGGAGGCCCAGGCACCCAGGATCCCACAGGCCTCTCCCAGCAAGGCTGGCGGGCATCTTCTCCAGGACCTGTTTCAGAACTGGGGGCGGGGGAAGCCGGCGTTTCTGGGGTATGGACAGGACCGCTCTAGCTGCGGACTGGGAAGCAGAATTCTTTGGGGACCTGGCGTTTGCGTACGCCCACGCGGTCTCTCCAGTCTGCTGTTTGCCTTGCGAGGCTGCCCCCCGCCCCCCTCTGCTGCTGTCTGGATATTTCCCCTCTTCTACTCCAGTCCTCCTCCCTCTCCGGACTAAAAGCTGAAGAGGTGGCTGTGGGCTTCTGCGCCCTTGTCTGCCCCTCCCCACACACCCGCCCCACCCGCCCCACCCGCCCTCGGCCTCACAGTTTGCTGGTCTGCATGAGCCCGTTGGCCTCGCAGCTGCGTGCAGGCAGCGTGGCCTCCTGTGGCCGGCCACTGTGGCCAGGCCGCGGCTCAGTGGCCTCCACATCCTCTGTGCCGTAGCCCTTGCGGAGGCACAGAACCTTCCGGAAGCTCTGACGGAAGTTGTCAGAGAGGAAGCCATAGAGCAGGGGGTTGGCGCAGCTGTTGGCATAGGACAACACAACCACGAAGAAGTAGGCGCCAGCAGAGGCGGGCTCCTCGGGCAGCACGAAGGCCAGGTTGACGATGTTGACAATGAAGAAGGGTAGCCAGCAGCCCACGAACACCAGCACCACCACCACCACCATGCGTGTCACCTTGCGCTCCGAGCGCCGCCGCGTGGAGCCCACGCGCACACCTGACGCCTTCAGCTTCACCACGATGAGCAGGTAGCAGAGGCAGATGACCAGCAGCGGCCCAAAGAAGCCCAGCACAGACGTGTAGATGATGAAGACGGCGCCCCACAGGCCCACGGGCTCCGGCCAGCTGAGGTTGCAGGTGTTCCAGCCCTCCTGGATGTCCGCGAAGACCACCAGCGGCAGCGACATGACCAGCGAGAAGGTCCAGACCGCGGCACTGGCCAGCTTGGCCACCCGGGGGCGGCGCCAGCGGGCAGAGCGGATGGGGTGGACGACGGCCAGGTAGCGGTCCACGCTCATGACGGTCAGGCAGAAGATGCTTGTGAACTGGTTGATGCCATCCAGAGTCATGACCAGGCGGCACAGCACAGGGCCAAAGGGCCAGTAGGAGATGGCGTTCTGTGTGGCCAGGAAGGGCAGCCCCAGCATAAGGAGCACATCAGCCACGGCCAGGTTGAGGATGTAGATGTTGGTGACCGTCTTCATCTTGGCGTGGCGCAGCACCACGTAGATGACCAGTGCATTGCCGCCCAACCCCACCGTGCATACCAGCAGGTAGAGCACGGGCACCACCACTGCCCGGGCACCCGGTGAGGGCGCTGGCCCCACCAGCGTCCCGTTCTCACTGCTGCCGCTGCTGGTGGCTGCCGAGGAGGCGTTCCAGCTGGTGGGCAGGGAGGCCGGGAACAGAGGTTCCATTGCAGCCGCTGCAGGCAGGGCAGGGCAGGGCGAGCGGGAGCGCTGGACGCGTCCTCTGCAAGAGAATGAAGGACACGGAGCGACTGACCTGGAGGGCATCTCCCGTGTGCCCAGCCCCACCTGCCCTGGGTGGCACAGGATTACCCCACGGCGTCAGGTAAACACGATTACTCATGTTCAACTGGACCAGGAATCACATTAAGCAAATTGTTTGGAAAACAAGCCCAGAGAGGAAGGAGCAGCGGGGCAGCAGCTGTGGGGGCCATGGGCAGGCAGCCCCATGAGCCGACACCGTCTGTCGATACCATGATGGCTCCCAGAGACCCAACCACCCCCACGCCCCTCCCCGCCCTGGCTGCCTCCCTTTCCACTCAGCCACAGCCATCCTCGAGCCTCTGGCTAGCACCCTCTCACCGAGGCCTTGTGGAGTCCTGGGAGTGGACCTGATAGCCCCCAACTTGCAGGTAAGGGACTGAGGACAGTGGGAGTCACCTCCTTAGAGACCTGTAGGGTGGTGGAGTGGGGTGGAGGGATGATAAGGAGGCTGAGACATCAGCCAGACATGGCTAGCCCATGCTAGCCAGAAGTGCAGTGACACCTGCCAGACCCGCTCTCCTGGGTGACCCCAGAGCTGGACTCCAGGTGGTCTCCTGGAACCTCTAGGAGGGTGTCAGGCTTCCCATGTGGCTGAAAAGGCAGACCCAGGCTGCAGAGGTTCTGCCAGCATCTACCAGGCTCTCAAGAACACAGTACCCTGGTGAGCCATGTCTGTGCCATCTCCAGTGAGCCCTGGCCATGTGGCCACGATGAGTTGGTTTCCCTGCCCCCAACGGCTACCCCCTGCCCATAGCATGGATGTCGCTGGGCCAAAGAGATGATCCAGGACATGGCTGCATGAGGGCACACACTCGGGGGTGGGTCCATCACCCCTACCCCAAGGACACCACGTTTGAAGCCCCAGGCAGAGGACCTGGAGTGGGAATAGGCAGATGAAGACCCTGACACACCGTGAACAAGCGAACCCATGACAGGCACAGATGAATTATTGCCTGAGCCACAGGCCAGGAGGACATGCATGTGTGTGGGGGAAACTGGGAGGAGGGAGTGTGAAAGTGTATCATCTTGGGGAGTGGATGGAGAGAAAGCCTTCAGCTGTGTGATGTGTTTGTAGAGAAAGAGCCAGGACGCAGAGGGAAATCTTGGCATCTGTGGTTCCAGATGACAGGCACACGTGGATCTGTTACATCATTTTTGGACTTTTCTGTGTGTTTGAGATAGTTCATAAAACTGGTGACACAGAAGAGAAAATAAACACCTCCGTTGATGAGAAGTTGAGGACGGGAAGATGGGGGCTGAACTCTCGGAAAGCACTACACAGGGGATGGGGGCTGGCAGGGAGTCTAAGTGCCTCCAGGGGGCCCGATAAGGGCCTGAGCAGGGCTGGAAAGGGCTGTGATGACCAGCCAGGGTCGGCTGACCCCATGCCCACGAGCCACCTCAACGTAGATGATACTCCTGCAGCTGCCAGGCCTGGACTGGGGACCCCTGGGTTGAGGGGAAACTGAAATCTGGTAGACAATGTGGGAAGCAGAATAAACAATGCTGACAGTGATAGAGAGAAGCCCTCCGCTCCGGATGGGCAGACACACCTGGACGTCCAAATTCATGCTAACTGACCCTGGGAAACAAGACCCAGAAAATCAGCAATAAAAAGGTGGATCAGTGGACTTGTTTCAGGTGAAATAAAGTAAATAAACACTGAAATGCTTAGACACTTTGAAATGTTTAAGGTCCTCAAAAGGCATGGATAAAAATATTATGAAATGAATTTGGCTTCTGTCAAAGAAGTAAAATGAACAAGAGCCTATTTTTGAAAATTACAACTCTTGGGTGTGAAAAATCATCATCTGGGTTAAAAAAAAAAAGCCCCACAGAAGTCAGGATCAACTGCCGTCTGGATACAGCTGAAGAGAGAATTGGGGGATTGGAAGAGCAGGAGCAGAGGTGGGGGTAGCTGAGGCCACAGGGGCTCCAGCAGCCAGAAGGGAGAGAGAACTTTTTCTGTGTTTCACTGGATTTGCTGCTCTGTATATTGTGACCTAATCTGAGGTGTGTGACCCAAAAAAGGCCAAGGTAGGATGTTTGGGGATGACTGCATTTCAAGACAAAGCTGGGTCCCTCGGGCTGAGCTCTGGGCCCTCAGGAAGGGGTGAGCCTGGGTTGGGGTGGAGGCAGGGCAGGGCTGAGCCCATACTCCCCGGTGTTCATTCAGCCTCTGCACCCAGCTGGGAGGAGGGCCTCCTGGGGCAGGCTTGCTCCCTCAGGCAGGATCGGTCTGATGATTGGGGCCTGGCACAGAGGGGGCTCCCTTCACATTTTAAAAAGAAATAAAAGAGGTGAAGGGTAGAGCTCTGTGGGAGAATGCATGCCTCGCATGCACGAGATTCTGGGTTCAATGCCCAGTACCTCCATTAAAAATAAATGAATAAACCTAATTATCCTCCCCCACAAAATAAAAAAAAAAATAAAAATAAATTTTTTAAAAGATAAAATAAAAAACATAAAATAAGGTTTCAAGCCCCCTTGAGGCGCTAGTGGGGAATGAATTCTAGGACAGTGGTCTGGAGACAGCCGGGTTAGTTGTACGGGCATCTAGGTGGAGAGTCCCAGGGGCTACACCCTCCCCAGAAAATGCCCAAAGAGGGGCTTTCACGGGGCTGGGTGGTGAAGAATGATGAGCCTCTGAAGGAAGGGGTTAGAAGGGTTCAGAGCACCTGAATGTGATTTTGACTCTAAAGCAGATGAGCACCTTGTCTCTAGGAAGCTCTCCACCGCTCAGGGCTCCTCTGAGGCCGCTGCCAGGTCTCCCCACTGCCCAGAACCCAGAGTGGGCCAAGTAGATGGTCGGGGCTCCCTACCATCCCCTGGACACCCCAACTCCTGAGTTAAACTTCAGAGCAGTAAACAAAATTAGGTCGACATGGCTGCACCCGCCTCTTGGAACGTAATTCCAAGCCATTATTCATTCAGAGGCAGCAATCTTCTTAGTTACAGAAATCACACACTCATGGGGAAATCATCCCCTTGGTCTGTTTCCTCTGCAGCTGGGGGATTCAGTGGGGGAGGGTCTGTGGAAGGACCAAAGGCCGACTCTAGCTTTCTCACCCAGATCCCCTCTTCCAGGAAGGGACTGCCCACCCACTGCTGCAGCACAGGAACAGATGCTGGCCCCTGTCCCTGTCCCTGCCCAGCCCACCCCTACACACTCGCCAAGTAGTCTTGGGCAAGTCACGCCACTTCTTTGAACCCTGGATTTCCATGCTAAGTGACCCCTTCAAAGTTGCTGAGCAGAGGAATGAGCTCAGGTGAGCAAGAGGCTGCATTCGGTGCCTGACACACAATAGGTGCTCAATCACTGCTCCTGATCCGCCTGCCTAGGTGGCCAGCGTCTCCTCCCCAGGGCCAGGAAAGTCACCTGCCTGGGGCTCTGCAGAGAAGGGACCAGATGCTCCGCTGGGCCTGGGAGAAGGGAGGAGCCTTGGAGCTCGAGGGCTCCATGCCTGGGGGAGGTACCTCGGCTCTCCAACCCCTTCCAGGCTGGCCTGGTTTGAGGTCAACAAGAGGGAACTGGCCCCCTCCACCCAAGGGCAGCTGTGGAAACCACCAAGGTCAAATCTTGGTGCTCTGGGGCTCATGCCTCATCTGCACAGGGTAGAGGCAGACATTCAGGGATGTCATGACTAAGAGGTCAGGCCCCAGCACCATCCAAGGGCCCCATCCAGGCCTGCCTTCCCCCACCCTTACCCGTGCACACAGCCCATGGAAACCCCCACTCCTATCCTTCCCCTAAATAAGCCCCAATCTGTCCTTAAGGCAGCCTTGGTCTTGGGGTATCCCTTCCCCTCGAGGGGAGAACTGAGGTGGGTGTGGGGGGCTCTGTGTAGCAACAAGGAGGCTGGCCTGGCAGAGGCCCCTCCTCAGGGGCACATCGGGGTCTGCACACCCGGGTCTGCACATCCTGCAAGAAGTTTCCAAGGCCACATTCCACCCCCAGCACACTTTCTTGTGATTCTTAGGAACTAATGGGGGTCACTGTCATTGGTGCCATCAACTACTGTCTGCCTGGGAGGCTCCTTGTCCTCCCCTGTCCTCCCCTCAAGTGGCCACTGTCCCCAGGGTTAGCCACAGGGGCTCCAGGACCTTGCCCTCTCCCAGGACCCCAGGCTGGCTGGAGGACCAGGGGCAGTGGGCCAGGCAGGTGGGCAGGTTAGGGCCCTACCTGGACCCTAGGTGGGGAGATGGCACACAGGTGAATTTCCAGGGTGTGTTCTCCCTTCTGGGGAGGGGGCAAGTGGGCCAAGGTGCCAAGCCCTGGGGAGGCAGGGCCTCTGTTCCTAGCCGGCAGGACAGCACCGCATCTCCTCCCCAATCCAGGAGAAACACCCTGGGAACCCTAGGACCAGGCACTCTGTGTGTGCTACTGGCAGAACCCTGGACAGTCTTCCCGCATCCTCCCCTCAGGCCAAAGGGCAGACCTCGGCTCTTGCCACGCCCCCCAACCCCGCGTGCCCCACCCCCTCCCTGAGACTCCTGCTCGCTCGCAACCCCGCTTGCTTCCCAAATCCACCCCAGCCACAGCCTCCCAGCAAACCCTCGCGGGCGAGCCGCCCACCTTTGCCAGCCCCTGGACAAGCCCAGCTGCAGCGCCCACCGCGGGGACGTCGGGCCCAGAGAGGCGCAGTGGGGAGAGCAGGTCGACCCAGTCTCCCTGCGGCTTCTGCCCTGACTCGCACATCGGGTCCAGAGGCCAGCGGATGGCGAGGGATACGGGAACTAGGAGGTCGGAGGGAACGGGGCGGGGGAGACAGAGGAGCAGACGAAAGGGAAGACGATAGACCCAGGGCAGCCGCAGGTGGATCCCAGGGGTGCACAGGGGGTGCGTGGAGGGACAGGGCGACCACAGGTGGGGGACCCGCGGAGGGCCCCGGGGACGGGGCGGCGCAGGACTGCGCGCAGTGTGGTGAGACTCCCGGAGAGAATAACGGGGATCTGCGCGGGGCCGGGTGAGAGCGGAGGGAAGGGGCGCGGGCAGGGATGCGGGAGTGGGTAAGGGGTAGGGACGCGGCACTCACCCGGGCGGGGCTGTGCCCTCCGGCCCTCGGGGAGCCGCCGAGTGCCTGCGCTGCTGTCCCTTGGTACTCAGGGCTCCAGGCTGGGGCTTGGGGCGCCGGCGGGGAGGCGGGGCGGGGCTCGCGTCGGAGGGAGGTGGGGTGCCCTGGGCGGGGCAGGGGGCGGGCACTCGACTCCCCGTGAGCCCTACGCCCCGTCTGTGCCTCTTTCTTCCTGAGGCCTCCGCACGTTCGCTCTCAGCCCTTGTCCAGTTGGCGGCAACTCCAATGACATCGGCGCCCCCACCTCATTCTCTTCGGTCCGCAAACCAGAGCTTGGGGGCCCTGACCCCAGCAGGGGTTGGAGGGGACCCGAAGAATCCATCCGAAGTTCTCACTCGGAGGCACGAAGCGCAGGAGGTCTATGCCTCTGATGGGTGGGGCTTCGAGGGAGACATGGGGGTCAAGACTGTGACCAAGAGGCAGCAGGTGGCCCAGCCGGTTGGGTGGGTCACTCCGTGGGGTCTCCCCTTAGCAGGTATCAGAGTCGTCTGAATAGAGGCATCAATACACAGGTTCCCAGCTCTCAGGCCGGGAATGCTGACTCTGATAGTGGGCAGGCCTGAGAATCTGCATTTCTGCCAAGTTTCCAGGTGATGCTAGTGCTGTTGCTTCAGAGGCCCCACCTTGACAGCTTCTGATTTTAACCATAGTCTAGTACCTGGGCTCTGTCAGGCGGGGAGAGCTGGGTGGGTGGCTGGACAGTCCCTCCCTGGGATGCAGCCCCCAGTGCTCCTACCCTGCCCCCATCTGGGGGAGCTCAGCTCCCAATTGAATGAAATGAGGTGCTCCCGGATGATGGCAAGACCCCCAAGACACCAAGCCCCTCGCCCGAGGGGATAGTGTCATGCTGACCTGTTATATTGGGGTACTCAGTGGGGCTGTGTGCCTGGACCCTTTCTTTTCTTCGTGGTTCTCTGTGATATTACATTTTCTACCAGGATTGTGGCTTATGATTTAATCAAGAAAAAGCACCTAGAGATCCAAACATCCCAGCCCAGAGGCCAGTGTCTGTCTTCATGCAGGCTCCACTTGGGGAGGCTGGAGGCTCCCTGGAGCACAGAGCACCCCCTTCCCAGCCAGACTCCGACTCCCATGCTCTAGAAGTCACCCAGCTCCCCTCCCCCACCTATCTCCCAGCTATCCCCCAGCTCCCCCTACCCCCAAGGACATGAGGCCAGGAGCCAAGTCAAGGAAAAATGGAACCAGGGAGTGGAAAACCACCCCCTAGGGGTGCAGCCCTCCCCCACAGCCCCTCTCAGCCCATTCCATCCACAGGCTGAGGAGACCTGCTGGCCATCCGATGGGCAGCTGCCAGCCTGGCCTGCAGTGGAGGCCTGGCTGCCCACAAAGAGGCAGGTGTCCCTCCTGACGTCCTGCTGGGAACAGTGGCTGCAGCACAACGGGCCTGATGTTGGTACTGAAGCAGGCACGGCCCATGCTGAGGTCCAGTTGTCCCCATGTGCTGGTGTGGGAGGCCTTCTGGGCTCAACAGACAGGACAGGGTGGCCAGCCAGGCCCGGGCTGCATGTCCTGCTTGGCTGGCCAGGTGGGAAGGTGGTCTCGCACACCCTCTGGATGCATTACACACAGAGTTCCCTGTGTTCCCAGGTACCACGCCCGCACTGGGTGATGCAGACGCTGTGCAGACAAGGCTGTATCCCGTGAGCTCCAAGACTGGCGGAGAGGGGGTGATAAACCAAAAAAAAAAAAAAAAGAAAAAATTAACAGAGGCACTTTTAAATTTTGCAGATAATATATGCAGAGGATCAGGGTGACAAGAAAGAGAGCAGTGGGGACAGGAAGGCTGGGATAGACTCTCCAAGAAGGGGCCTGACTCCAGCAAGGAGTCTCCAGGTGAGAAAGAGAAGGAACAGCAGAAGTAGTCTCCGCGGCAAGGGGTGTGACCTGACCCCGAGAGTGACCAGAGGGAGGGACTTGGGAGCTGAGGACAATGGAGAGCACTGGATTCATATCCTGAGAACACACTCAGGGGCCACTGCAGCCTGAGCAGTCAGCTCTGGCCTCCCCATGCACTAGCTCAGGGTGTCTCGAGTCAGAGCCAGCAAAGGTCCATGGCAGTGCCCTGGGTCAGGTTGTGGCTCCCCTGTAAGTGGGGTCTGTGACCTCTGGCTCCTAGAGGACCCCAGCCAACCCCAGGCAGGATCTGTTCCCAGTACGATTTGCCCAGGGCTCCTTGGTGCAGGGAAGGCTCTGTTGCCCCCACAAGAAGCCAGCCCAGAAGTATAGGAGGCTCATCCCCTGGGGGGACCCCAACCAGTGGGGGACAGGAGCCAGTATAAAAGTACCAGCCCCATTTTTCTGAAGGACAGTTTGGGGAGGCCACCTGTCCTGGTGGGTTGAGTCCACCCTGTGCACACACCCTCTTAGTCTCACCCTCCCCACTCCTCTCTCTTGCATGACAGGGTCACCTCTCGAGTTGTACCCCAGACTCAGCCTGTGCTTCGGGGACTGCCAGCAAGGCAGGGAAGCAAGCTGGCACACATGGCTGCACCGTGGTGTGCACACCTGAGCCAGGTGGCCAGGGTGGGAATGCCAGGGGAGCAGGCAGCTCTCATCCCAGATGAGTGGTCCATCTTGCCTCTTGCCCTCTCAGGTCTCAGGTCCCTCCAGGAGGGCTTGGAGCTCTCTACCCAGCCCCCTCCCAGAGGCTGATCCCCTCCATCTGGCTGCTTGCTCTGCTCCAGGTATAGCCTCACCCCTGCTCCCAGCCTGGCTGCTGGCCTGGGATGGGCTTCTGTGCTCAGAACCTAAGGTTGGCCAGCCTGGGACTGGGGTGCCCCGGGGCCTGGCCAGGCAAGTGATGCAGGCCAGGATTTGGGGCTTTAACCAGGCCATGAGCAAGAGAGGGTGATGAGAGGTGGACCCATCATCTCAGAGCAACAGCGTGGACTCCTGAGCACCTGCCCAGGTCTCTAGCGTCCAGTGAAGAGGGGAGAGGGAATGTGTGGGCACCCCGAGTCCTTGCTGAGCCCCCAGTCTGCCCTCCCCACCCAGCAACCAACCACAGCGGCCAGTCTAACCACCCCATTGTGCAGTCAGGCAAACTGAGGATGCAGACAAAGGGCTCGTGTTGGTGAAGCTATGGGGGGGGCCACATCCTCTTTCCTGGGACCCTGTGGGGGGATGAGCCACTAGAGGGCGCTGCACTGGGACATGGTGGGTGCTGGATGTTCTGTCTTGAGGCCCTCGGCCACTTTGGTCCCTTCCAGAGACACCATGATCCTTCCCAGCCAGGACCTGGTCCTGGGCCCCTGGGGCTGTGGGAACAGAGCAGCCTGGGAGGATCCTCTAGCCCAAAGGCAGGACCCAAAACCCCCTTGCCCACTTCAGCTCAGTGTCCCCCGGCCCCCCTCACTCCTGGGCCCACTTAGAACTCCTGCTCACCCCGCCCAGGCTGAACCTCCTGCTCTGGGCCCCTCCCCTGCCCAGACTCAGGCCAGGCTCTGGGGGCTGGAAGCTAGGCCCCAGGCCCCTTCCCAGAATCTGCCCCGTGTCAGCTCTTTGCCTTTCTGCTCTCTCTGGAGAGACTTAGGCTCCCCCTTGCCCACACACAGCAGCAGCTTCCCCAGGTAGATCCTTCCAGAACCCCTGTGTGACCTCCCAAACTCCTCCCAGCCCACCCTCATGTGCTGGGCCCTCCGCTTAGCCTCCCGCAACCTCTGGCATCCTCTGGGTTCACGTTTGGTGATAGGCTGTGTTGGCTCAACTCCTGCTATCCAGACCCCAAGGCCCCCATCAAACTCCTCCATCCTCAGTGGGAGGTCACACAGCAGGGACGTGGCCCGTGGGTGGGCAGGTGCTTGGTCAGTTACAGCATCAGGCTGGGACACACCCAACACCCTAACACCTGGGTAGTCTCACCTGGGCCCTCTTGGGGGTTCTGATGTGAAAGGAGAGAAGATGCCCAGAGAGGCAGCCTGTCCACCCCAAGGCTGCCTGCCCCTCCTCTGTCACCCTGGCTCCTGGCAGGCATCCACTAGCCTCTCAGCCCTGGTCCTGAGCCCCAGGAGGATCAAGTGAGGTGAAGCCTGGGGACACTGTGCAGAGGTCACGCCAGTACCAACAAGGAGGGTGAGGATTAGCAGCACTCGGGAGCCATGGCAACAGGACAATGCCTGATGGGCTCCCCACGGATGACTTCTGGACCCCTCCCGCAGAGACCCACCCAAGCTGCAGCTCTGCCATGGTCTGCCAACCCCACTTTCCTGAGGCTGTGGCCAGTGGCTGCTGGACACGACGTTCCCCTCACCAGCCATTCTGCCCCCGCCTGTACTCAGGCACCAGTGCTGAGGCTCCCCATGATTATTCAAAAACGAGGGAGGCTGACTCCAGTTTACCTGGCAACACCCCAGAGCTGGGGCAGGTCCTGGAGGGCTGTGAGGCACCCTCTGTCCTCCCCCCAAGCTGGCCCTCCCTCCACTCCCCAGATGGGCCTTACTGCCTCCCACCACAGAGCCTTTGCCCCAGCCATATCCTTGCCTGGCACACTCAGCCTCCTTTTTCCCACCTGTCAGCTCAAATGCCCCCTCCTCCAGGAAGCCACACCCCAGCTACCTGCCCCATTCAGGTTGTTTATCCCTCAGCCGCCCACAGCTCCCAGACCACATCCCCTTGTGACATCCATCCTGGCTGCAGAAGGTGTGAATGTTGGTGAGTGAGCATCTGCCACCCACCAGCCTGTAGACACCACTATGGGCTTGCGGGAGACAGGGGGCCTTCTACAGGGGCTGAGCCCCTGGGGAGCTGGAGGCGGCTGGGCTGACCCTCCCGGCTGTGGTCTCAGGCCCGCACTTGTTAAGATGCTGCTTCCCAGCTTTCAGGTTGGGCGGTAGGGTGGGGATGGGGCTTCATCGTAGGGCTCTATGGGCACCGTGCTGTGCTGGGCACCATGGAGGTGCAGGGACAGAGGGGGCCCCAAGACCCAGCTCCTGGTAAAGAGGGAAGGAGGACGAGGAATCTGGGTGCAAGGCCCCCTGGGAGCCTTGGCATCTGCACTGGGGTGAAAAATCGGCCCTCCTGGGAAATCACAGGGACCCTCAGAGTCCTACCGCCTCCAAGGCTGCCCTCCCCTCACCTGCCCCGGTGAGGCCGCGTGCCCGCCCAGAGTGCCTGCCCAGAGCACCCCGACTGTCTGGGCTGAGAGAGGGGCAGGACCCTCTGTTGAGGGGAGCCTGGCCCCTCCCAGGCCTAGTAAAGGAGCTGGAGCCTCAGGTCAGGGCCAGGCAGGTGTGCGCTCCCACGAGTCTAGACCACCAAGCGGAGGGCACTCACCACCAGACATGGATGTGTGAAGGAAGGGGGACACCGGGTGGGGGCGCACCTGTCCGGGCCAGACACAGCTGCCCTGCACACGTGGGCCCCTCTGTGGCCCCCAGGGGACAGGAGAGGCAGAATTCTACAGGTTCTACCTCTTCATCTGAAGTTGGGGAAACAGGCCCAGAGAGGCTAGGGGGCTTGTCTGGATGCAAGGCAAAGCTGGACTTGGATCCCAGGGTCTGGACATCCAGCCCAGGGCCTGGTCAGAATGCCTGCCCTCCTGTCCCTGGAATGGAGGGGCTCAGGCAGGGCCTGGATCACCCAGGAGAGGCCTCCCAGGGTGACTCAGAAGCCCCATTCTTGCCAAAGACTCCCCAGAAGGGGGACTGGTCCTCCTCGTCCTTCAACTCCTCAGGCCATTGCTTATGGGGGCTGTGGGCTCCACCTGCTCAGGGTGGGGAAGGCAGGCGAGGCCCATCCATGCAGGCTGCGTGGCCGTTTCCAGGGCCACCCTGCCTGTGTAAGGAACAGCTGCCCAAAGGGCATGAGGCATCGGGTGCGGCTGTTGGCACTGACTCAGCGGCGGGTGTGAAGGCAGGCCTCCGGGGAGGAGGCGGGCGGCGAGCTTCCCAAATTAGCAGATGTGAAGTGGGGGCTGTTGTTGCTCATTTACAGACAGCATCACTGATCAGTGGAGACTCACCAAGTGTTGGCCCTGAGCCCAGAGGTGTTTAGGGGCTGGGACCTCGGGAACAAACATTCTAGCACTGCCTTCCTGGACATAGTGAACAGAGGTTGTCCCTTTTCCTGAGGTCACTGGGAGTAGACAGCAGAGTGACATCCAACCCTGCCCAGTGCCAAGGCCACGGGCTTCTCCAGCTGCCTTACCAAAGGGGTAGGCAGAGATATGGGGGAGATGACCTGTAGTTTGGAGCCCAGGGATGAGGAGATGGCAGTGCTGGAATGTGGGAGGGGTGAGGATGCTGTGCCCTGGGGGCCGGGAGGTGGTGATGTGGCCAGGCCAAGCAGCCCTGTTCAGGGGGGCAGACTGCATGGACCAGCCTCCCCTGTGACCCCGGCCATGTTGGTGGGTTTGGGCTGCTGTCCCCTTCCAGCACCCTGAACCCCCATGGTTACGGATGAGAAATGCCCAAAGGTGGGGAGAGGGAGCTTCAGACATGGGGAGCCCCTGGTTGGCAGTGCCTTCCAGGGGTTGGAGACTGAATGTACAAACAGACAGTGGCCAGTCACATGTGACAAGGGGACCCTGACCTACAACGTGCAGCAACCAGGCTGGAAGCCTCCTCCACCCAGAACGGTCAGGACTTGGTCGGAGATGGCAGCTATCCTGTATGGTCCCCACTCCCAACTTGAGACCAGTCAGAGAAAGTCCAGTTTGCCCCCCAGACCCATCACACAGGGCGCCCACCTCTCAGAGCTGCCCCAGCCTCCATGGGACATACCTGCAGCCAGCGGTGGCTGACACTTGCTAAACGTAGCAAATTCTGGAAAAACAGCCTCTGTTCTCCGTGGATCTACAGCTGGTTGGTTGGTAAGAAGCACAGGACTTGCTTGCAAGTGGAGGCTGTCTTGTGGGGACTGAGCTCTTATCCTGTGAGTTCTGGCACGATCTCCAGGTAGACCAGAGTCAAATTGTAGGACACCCAGCAGGTGTCTGAGAATCACTTGATGTGTAGATACATCTGGTGTCAGAACTGAAGTTTTGAGAGTATTCTGGGAGAAGAAGGGTGTAGGAGAGAAAAACAGGGGTGTTTTCCCTACATACTGTTTGATTCGTGTGGTCACTTACTTGGTTGAACCCTCTGCTCTGGCCATCTTGAAATTCTTAATAATTTGATCTTTGAAACAGTGATTTGTAAGTGACATCTGATGGCACAGTGGTACAAGTGTGGGAGCAGGGGACATGCATGCAGTGTGTGTGTCCATCACGACCGGTGTGCATGTAGGACCCATGATGCCCTGAGCACACAATTCTGGACCCACCATGCATGGAGTTCAATAAGACCAGAGCTAGTGTAAGGTCTCCTGGGGTGGCCGTAACAAAGGACCACATACTGAAGGGTCTAACACAACAGAGGTGTGGTCTCCCACAGTCTGGAGGCCAAAAGTCTGAAATTAAGGTGCCAGCAGGGTCACACTCCCTCCTAAGGCTGTAGGGGAGACTCTGCTCCTGTCTCCTTGAGCCTCCGGTGTTCTGGCCAGCCTCAGCATCCCTTGGCTTGTGGCCACATCACTCCAACCTCTGCCTCCATCTTCACACTGTCCTTCCTCTCTGTCCGTGTCTCTCTACATCCTCTTCTGATAACAACAGCAGTCACTGGATGTAGGTCCAAACCCAGGATGAGTGTGAGATCCTGAATCACATCTGCAAAGGCCCTATTTGCAAATAAGGTCACATGGACTTTGGGAGGATCCTTTTCAATCTGGTACCCTGGGTGAGCGCAGGTGAGGGGGAGGCAGCTGACGGGGGAGGCAGCTGACAGTGGAGGGTCCCTGCCCTCTGTTGGAACCGGAATGAAGGCACCAGCGTCCTTGAGACAGGAAGGAAGGGGGCAGGGCACAGCCATTCAAGAAAAACATGGCAATTAACACCGAGGTGGCAGAAAATTCAACTCCCAACAGGCCTTGAGGCCCAAGATGGTGGGAGATTTGACTTCAAGGAGACCTTGAGCTTCATTATACGCTCATTGCAATATAGTAACATGGTGAATGGTACTCCCACAGGGGCCACAACAGTTCTCAGGCTAACCATAAAGGTCAAAAAGTGGGTGGGGGCCCAATTCCTGGGACTCTCAGCCCTTTCCCCAAAAGTAGTTGGAACAATCCTCCCTCTTGTAAGCATGTGAATCTACCAAGCCCATAAAAATGAGCCACACCACGCCTGGTGGCCTCTTGCTCCCTTGCCTTCCAAGACCTCCAGCACTCTGTCTGTGGAGAGTGTATCTACTGAGCACTCGACCCTCGTACCTCCTGGCCTTTCACTTGCTTTCTGAAACAGCCTGCACTCTGTCTATGGAGTAGGTATCTCTCTGAATAAACCTATTTTCACTCAGTTGTGGCTCGCTCTTGAATTCTTTCCTGCACGAAGTCAAGGACCCGCACTCGACAGGGCACGTCCCAGGGACTCAACCGAGGCCTGGAACATAGCCATCCTCTTGCCCCACATTCATTTTCCTGTATCATCCTGAGAACCCACGCAGGCAGGGACCCCATCACATCCTTCCTCACCCATGTTTCTTCCCTACAAGACACCCTGCTACACTGAAATGATGACACAGAAGGAAAGGGAAGAGAAAGCACCCAGGCCTCACCTCCGTCCCATCTCGGGGGTCACAGAGGCAGAGGGCTGCAGAACGTGAAGATCCAGGAGCAAAATCAGAAGAGCTGCCTGAATCTCGGGTGGCTGTTTCCACTAATCTGGTAACAACCAAATGCACATGCGCAGACTCACCATGAAGTACGAACTGGCAATTTGGGTGGTTTCCCTGAAGAGTCTTACAGCTGTACTTACAATGGACATCACACAATACGGAGATGAACGGTAGAGTTCACGTTCATAATTTAAATTTAAAAACTGTTCCCCACTTCAAACAACATTAAACAACCAAACGAAAACACCAAGACAAATTGGCAGAGACTGCAGAGGAAAGGAAAACATCTTCTGTGTTAGGACCATTGATAGAAATTCTCCCCCGATTTTTGAACATAGGCCCTGTGTTCTCATCTTGCTCCAGGTCTGTTCATCCAGGGAAGACGGGAGGGAGGAGGGAACCGAGCACAGACAGGAGGGACCACCAAGAAGGGAGAGGAGACTGACTCGTACTCCTGCCTGGCCCCTGCCCGGCACTGCGCAGGACCTTGGCACATGGAAGAGGTGTTTAGCAAGAGCGAGCCCAGGGTGGGGGTGGATACAGCTCAGTAGTAGAGCTTGCACTTAGCATGCATGAGGTCGTGGGTTCAATCCCCGTTGTCTCCATTAAAAATAAATAAACTTAATTACCTCCTCCCCGCAAAAAAGAGTGAGCCCTGCAAAGATAGCAGAGGGACAGATTCAGCCCCAGAGCAGGCTGCACACGCCCCATCCACTGCACCGGCCCCGCAAACCCAGTGCCCCACAAAGCTGGTGGGCAGACCCCAACCAGGGAAGGCCTGCCCCAGCAGACACCAGTCACCTGTGGTGCCTTCCTCCCTGCACTGTGTTCTCAATGCCCAGTGACCAGAGCTATGAAGTCACTGCCTTACTCAGAGCCTGGGTTTAGCTGGAAGGAGATGCTGGGCCAGGAGTGACCACTCCTCTAGGCCAAAATGATGGCCTCAGACCCCAGAGCCGAGAGGAGGCAGGACCACTGTGTCTGCAAAAACCACAATGGGCGGCCAGCACCTGGAGCCTCTCTGCAGCCTGGGCTGAAGTTAATCTCCCCACAGTGCCCTCAGGGACACCGTGGAGCCAGCCTGCAGGTCTCCCATCAAGTGTGATGTAACATCAGTGGCCACAAAGCAATCAACCCAGAGGATTGCGAGAGTGACGTGGGGCACCTGGGGCAGTGATGATCCAGGACAGGGTGACACACACACCCTGGAGGGGCCCCAGGGGGCAGGGTACCTGACAGAGAGTCCTAGGGACTGGGGGCTCCCACCTGAACCTCTCTGGCCAGCCTGTTGTGGCCTGGTTGCAGCCCGAAACCCAGGAACTGGCTCTTTGCCTTTTTTTCTTTTTTAATTAATGCACTTTTAGGGTAGTTTTTGTTTACAGAAATGGGAGCAAATGTACAGAGAGTTCACATATACCGCTCTCCACCTGCACACAATTTCCTCTATTATCGGTGTTGCATTTGTGATACATTTTTTACAATGAGCATCACAATGATTGATAATATTGACACATCATTATTAACTAACGTCCATAGCTTACATTAGGGCTCACTCTCTTTGCTGTACATTCTATGGGCTTGGACAAATATGTATTCAGATAAGTATACAGATATGTATTCACCATCACATAATCATACAGAATAGTTTCACTGCCCTAAAAATCATCTGTGCTCGGCCTGTTCATCCTTTCCTCCCCCTCAGCACTTGGGAACCACTGATTCTTTTACTGTCTCCATAATTTTGCCTTTTCCAGCATGCCATGTATTTGGAATCATCCAGTTGCAGCCATCTTAAACTGGCTTTTTTCACTTAGTCAAGTGCATTTAAGGTATCTCCCTGTCTTTTCATGGCTCAATAGCTCACTTCTTTTTAGTTCTGAATAATGTATCATTGTCTGGATGGACCACAGTTTATTTATCCATCATCCACTGAAGGACATCTGGGTTGCTCCCAGCCCTCTGTCCTCTTAGGGACCCGAAACGTAACACTCAAATCCCCAAACAGTGCACTCTCACTGCCCACATGGCCTGGCAGGGGTCAGTTCAGGAATCTACCCTTCCAGAACAAGATTGTTTGGAAACTGCCCTGGGCCCATCTCACCCTTACCAGGCCTGGTACGGAGCCAGGCAAACATCGGGGGTCACAGCTAGTTTTGGATGGCCAAACAGGTCTTGCCCAAAAAACTCTGGTCTTGGAACCTGAGGGGGAGATATGTCAGCTCTCTGGGCAGCAGAGCCCTACCACCTCCTCCAGGAAGCCCTCCTCCTTGAAGCTCTGTGGCCATCGTGGGCTCGCAAGTGTCAAAGAGCCCATAGTAGGCTGAACAGTGTCTCCCCAAAATTCATGTCCACCCAGAACCTCAGAATGTGACCTTAATTGGAAATGAGGTCTTTACAGATGTAATTAAATGAAGGATCTTGAGATGAAATCATCTTGATGAGGGTGGCCCTAAATCCTTATGAGAGACAACAGAAGAGAGACACAGACACAGAGGAGACACCAGGTGAAGACAGAGGCAGAGGCGGGAGGGATGTGACCACAGCCGAGGATTGCCTAGGGTCCCAGAAGCTGAAAGAGGCAGGAAGGATCCTCCCCTGGAGCCTGAGAGGGGAACATGGCCTTGCCTACAACTTGACCTTGGACTTCTGGCCTCCTGACTGTAAAAGAATGAACTTCTGTTGCTCCGAGTCACCAGATTTTGGTGGTCCCAGGACACTGGACAGGATCAACCCTTACAGATTCCCTATCTTTCTCCCTGATAACCCCCGGAGACCCTCGTCTTGGCCTTATCCCCTTGACTCTGGTTTCCCTTCAGAAACCTTGCTGGTTGTGGTCGGATGTCCTCTGTGGCCCCAGCTCCCCCTGGGGAAGGAAGGGCTGCATTCCCCAGGCAGGGAGAGGCACACCTTCCCCACCCTCCCCCCAAATACGAGAGTTTTGTGGGATTTTGCATTTCCACACTTAACATGTTCTGATGTTGGCACATTCAAAGTTCATTCGAGTCTCTTAATTTCCTACTTGGATGCAAATCAAAAGGAGTGCATTGGCCTTGATTTGTTCACATCAACCAGCTTTTACATCAGTTAAAATGTCCATTTCGCTCATTAGATGCCAAAGGAGTGCTCTTTTCTGATAAGTTAGAATTTAGTGATTCATCAACCTATTTGTGTCCAGTTTACATCTGAGACTCAAAGGGCATTTGGAGGCAGAATTCACCATCAGAGACAAAGTCATGAAGAAGTCAGCATGAAAACACAGAACACACATTGCTCTGTTTTAGCGGCAAATTAGGGTGCTGGGATTTAGGGGATGGATCCCCACCCCACCTCATCAGAGCATCTGAGCCCCCAGCAGAGGAGCAATTGCCGCACTCCCAAACGCCTCGTCCTCAGGGGCTGGCCGGGAACTTGGATGAGGGACAGCACCCGTGTCAGGGGTGGGGCTGGGCCACCTGTGAGCCACTGTCTAAGCCAGGGTCCCCTCTCAGCTCCAGCTGATGGTAACCATTCAAGAACACAGGCCCGGCATCACCAGAACTTCTGATTTTTTTTTCAAGAGAAAAACTGTTATTGCCCCAAATCACAGACGCCATCAGCAAACTCCAGCCACGACATCCGCCAAGCCTCCCAGTGCATCTGGGCCTTGTGTTTTCTCTGACACCTGACCAGGCAGTCTAGCCTCCCTGGGGTGGCCCAGGTAAGGTGGCAGCTGAGGGACCCTGGCTCTGCACTGACCAGCTGTGGATACAGGGCAGTGGTCACCTCTCTGCTGCTTCCTTGTCTGTAAGAGGTCGGCAATAAAAATAATAAAAATTAATGGTACCAACTGTGATGAAAAGTTTTCTGGGCCCACTTGGCGAGGCTCTACCCAGCTGCTCAGTCACACACACAGTGGGTGCTTTACATCTGCCACTGGGTGGCTTTAAGTAAAGACAGACCTCCCTCAGGTGGGCGGACCTCGTCCAAGCAGAAGACTGAGGCTTCCTAAGGAAGGAATGGCTGCAGCATCGAAGATCACATCATGGGGACACCGCTGTGTGGACTGAGGTTCACATCGCAGGGGCCGAGGGAGGCCACAAACATGTCCCACCTCCAAGCCCCACTCAGATGACCTAGAGCCAGGCCCTAGAACAGACGGGCTGCAGGAAGTGCCCACCAATGGTGCAGGTGCCTGGTGGCCGGCAACCCTGGCCGTGGAACCAGTTCTGTGCCCAGCAGTCCTGAACCACCATTTAGTTCCCCATGCCGAGGCCAAAGCCCCTTAAATGGTGACTAAATTGGACCTGATTCAATCAGAATTGGAGCTGTGACAAGGCCCCAGTGGCAGTGGCCAGGGCCAGAGTGTCCAGCTGCCTCGTGATGTCTCAGGAGGCTGGTGTGGGGGGCACCCATGTGAGGCAGGACCACCAGGGCTGAAACCAGAATTCACAAGGCACCTGCTAGGCTCTGGATCCTAGTGCCATTCCCAAATGTCAGTCACCCCTGTGGCAAAGGACGAGATGAGGCAACTTAGGCCCTGAGGGCGAAGCACTGACCACAGTCCAGGGCCTTACATTCCAGGACTGCTGCAACAAAGGACCACATGTGAGGGCTAACACAATGGAAACGGATTCTCAGTCTGGAGACTGGAGGTCAAACTCAAGGTGCAGGCAGGGCATGCTCCCTCTGCAGGCTCTGGGGGCCCCCTGCACTGTCCTGGCGCTGGTGTCACCCACCTCTTTAGTTCTCCTTTACCCCCATCTCTACCTCTGGTCACACAGCCATCTCCCTGCATGTCTGTGTCCAAGTTTCCCTCCTCTAACCAGGGCGCTAGTCACTGGATGGGGGCCCACCCTCACCCGATACAGCCTCCACGTACCTTGGTCACCTCTGCCAGGACCCAATTTCCATATAATGTCACACTTGCAGTTACTGGGAGAGAGGGCTGAGACATATCTTTTGGGGAGACATGATTCGATGATTCAACGCATACTGTCAGCTTCTAGCATCAGGGATGGATTTAGCCCCAGGCCTCTGGCTACAGTGACCACTGGGCAGTCCTGCTCGTCAGCAAACTCCTCCCCAGGCCTAGTGCTGGGCCCTCCTCCACCTCCATGAAGGGACCATGTGGAACGCCAGGAGGAGGGTAGGACCTGTGCCCACCCACCCCCAGTGACCCAAGGCAAAGAGGCAGTGGCTGAGAGTAACCAGGAGTCCACTCTGGGCCTCAGTGGGGCCCTGGGAGGGCTCTTCTGGGTGGCTGGGTAGACTCCCCAGAGACTGGGGGCCTCTCAGCGGCTTCCTGAAGGCATTTAAGAGCCACCACCTCTAACTTCATTAGGGGTGGCCGACCAGAAGTGGCCTGAGCTCCGAGCTGGCTGCCCACTGCCTGCCATGCAGGACTGGCCTGAGGATGGAGGTGGCTGTAAAACCCGTGCACTCCACCACACACATTGTCCCTGGCTTTGGAAACCTCCCCTGTCTCTGGAAACCTCTCCTGTCTCAGGCACTCAGGCTGGGGAGGGCATCCTGCCCACCGAGAAGGGGCCACCAGTGTTGCCGGCCAAGGGTCACCCTGCCCTCCAATCCCCAGGTAGTGAGACTGGAAGCTGCTACCGGGAAGCTGCCCTGCCCTGCCCTGCGAGGACACTGTCCGATCACTGAACAAAAAGCCGTAAGTATTTTCAACCCCGTCCCGGTGGGCTGAGCTGTGTGGCTGTCAGTAGCCGTCAACTCATTGGGAAGGCCCACAGTTCACCGCCTTCTGGCCTCGCCATGAGGCAGATACTGGGGACTGGCTTTCAAGTCTGTTCCATCCAGCCCTGGACAGGAGGGGCTGCTGGAAAAATGGAGTAATAGTGCCTAGGGGAACCAGCATTCACTGAGCTAAGCCTTTGACAACGATTACTCTGTTTTGTCCTCTCGGCACCCATGAGGGAGGTGCTGGCTACCACCTCCACACATCCCGCCCACAACCATGAAGCTGATAAGCAACAGGGCTGAACTCCAACGCGGACACTGAGGTTTGTGTCTGTACCATGGTGCCCACTGCCTCTCTCTCACCGGAGGTCTTTGGCATCAGCAGGGCACCACCACCAACACCAAGCGGTAGGGGTGGGATGGGGATGAGGGCTGCAGGGGCTGTTCTGGGGCACAGAGACCACCCAGGGTCCAGCAAAGGCAAATGTCCCCAGTGTCCACCCCAGGGCAGGGGCTCCAGGGAAGATATGATCCCTGACGAAGATGAGCTCACAGCACAGGGGGAGACAGCAGACACATTGGCACTTTAAGAACTAGAAATAATAATAGCAGAACAATTCAAAAGAGATCCTACAATAAGCATAAAATGATTAAAGAGACAAAAGAGGAAGTAAAAGCCAATACAATAGCATGAAAAAAGGCACAGCAGATTTGGGAAACAACCAAACAGAACCTTCAGGACGGGAAGTGTGGTTACAGCTATAAGTACCTCAAGGGATGGTTGGCATAGCAGCTTGTCTGTGGGCAAAAGAGAATAAAAGAGCTGGGGGGAAGGCCTGACGGAATCCCCCAGACCCAGACAGGGAATGAGGTGCAGAAAAAACCAGGGTTTCACAGTGAAGAGACAGGCCAAGCCTCCAGCAAGATGTGATGGCCTAACCTGGAACCTGGATGCTGACTTGGGGGAGGGAGGGTGTGGAGGCAGGGAGAGGGGTGGAGGGGGAAACATCAGGAAACCCCCAGGCTTTGTGCCCACAGCTGTGACAGCTGGGCGAGATACAGGCATAAAGCCCCCCAGCCCTGCAGTGCCCGCTCCCAAATGCCAGGGCACCCTGACGAGAACCCCCTCCCAGGACAGCAGGGCTCAGGCCTCAGCAGGAAATGTTCAAAACCACTGAGAACTGGCTGGCCCTGCCTGTGCTTCCACGTAGGTCTTTGGAGCATCAAATTGACATTGTGATAATTGGCTGAAAAGACAAATTAAGGCATTAGGCAAGGACAAATTAGAGGCTCTCAACACAGCTGGGAGGAAAATGGGCTGAGGGCGGGGCCAGTTCTGAGCTAAAGTGGGACAGTGAAGGGGGAGGGGAGGAGGTATGGACATAGGGGGTCAAGGGCCCCAGCCCCCACCCCACCCTTTCTCAATTGTTCCTGAGGGCATTCAGGCCTTTTTGTCCTCTCCTGTCACTGCTCCCCGCCAAGGGTTTTCTTCCTGGGACCCCCAGTTCCCCTGCCATGTTTCCTCCACCTGTCCTAGACCCCATGGAGCTCTCCCTTTCCTCCCACCACCTTGCTCCCTGCCAGGACCCCCCAGTGGGGTGCAGTGAAGGGAAGGTTTATGGGGAAAGGACGGTAACAAGGAGGCTAGGACCCACCTCCCCTCCCCCTTGGGTTCCTGGGAGGAGGCAGCCTCTGACTCCATGCTCCCCAAGAGAAACCAACCCCATGCTCGCACAGAAGGGGTACGGGAGCCAAGGCCTGGACCCTGCACCATGGGGCTAGCCCTTCCTTCCCATGCTGGGCTCTACCCAGGGACAAGACGCTGGGAGGGTCACAGGCAGACGTGGCCTGATGCAACAGCTGGCCTCTGGCGCCACCTGCTGGATCCCATGGGCTCTGCAGCAATGGGGTAGGGGGAGCTGCAGAGCAACTGTGGCTCTCCAGCCCTGGTGCTTACTGAGGTGAGAGCAGGGGTGACCAGACCTGGGGTCCCCAAGGTCCTTCCTGCTGCCCCAACACCCCCAGTCCTCACCACCCCCGCGCTGTTCCTAGCAGCTGTGTCAGCTGTGTGGCCTCAACAGGTCACTCAACCTCTCTGAGCCTCAACGTCCAACTCAACAACATAAGGGTCATAATTACTGCTCTTGTCCAGTCCACTGGAAGTTTCCAAGAGAGCCTTGCCCTGGGCCTCCCCAGGGTCTGTCCCCAGGCCTAAGTCAGTCCCCCAGACCTCCTGCAGCCTGTGCTGGGGTCCCTGGGGCCCCTCCCCAGTGCCTCCCCAGTGCTTCCCTCAGTGACTCTCCCTGCCAGACAGCCCTCCATGGGGATCCCTTCTCTTGGGGATCAATGCTGTAAGGCTCAGGACAGTGTGGGTGGCATGGACAGAGCAGGAGAGGAGGGGGCAGGTCACTCCTGTGCCCCCTCCTCAGGGATCTGCCTGAAGATCTGTGTCCACTGGTCCATGGCCAGGCTGCAGTGCTCATGCAGTGCTCACGATTCCTACACAGGGACAGCTAGTGCCTAGTCACCTGGGTGACTGGCATACCCATTTGCTGGGACAGGAGCCACAAACACCCCACACAGCTGCCCCCAAGGCCCAAGGGTGCTCTCGGACCCACACCTAAGCCCTCCACCTTCCCTAGGCTTCCTGCTGGCATTAAGGTCCTTGTCTGATTTGAGGATCCCAATTCAAGGCAGCTCTTCTTGGTCCCCTCCTCTACCTCAGTCCCCTAAACCTGCCACCACCAAGAGAGTTCAGAACCCCTCTCTGATCCTGTGCTTTCAGTGGATCGCAGTACAGCGCCACCTGGTGGCTCCCTGGATCTCTGGGCTTCTATCAGCCTCTGTGAATCACTTGGAACAAAGCTGGCTCTCGCCACTAGAGGGTGCGAGCGGCTCACGAACGCTCCAGACACAAAACAGAAGCTGTCTAGCCACAGCTGAGACCTGAGGATTGGGGTAGGGGATGTCCATGCAGTGCCTATTCCCTGATTGATGGTGAGGATTTCCCACGTGGGACTGAGAACCTGGGGTTTCAGGCTAAGACCAAGAGCCAGCCAACCACCCTGGCTGACTGCAGGGTCCAGAGAAGCTGGGTTGTAGTCTCTGGTTGGGACAGGGGTGAACTACGCGGGCACCTCCTGCTGCCCCCAGCCCCATTCACCCTCTGTTGGCTCTGCTGTATGGGCAAGGGGCCAGCCTGGCCACCCCACACCCTCCAGCAGCTGGCTGGCAACCTGCCCGGCAGCCAGTGGACTCTGCTCAGCCGGGCCGGCCACACCTGTCACAGCACACAGCAGCTGGTTCAAAATCCCCAAATCCCGAAAACCGGTCCTGCTTGGCCAGGCCAGGGAGTCCTTGGCCTCAACGGTTGGCCTGTCCTTCGCTGAACTGGCTGTCAGGGACTGCAGCCAGGCAGGCAGGCAGACAGCCCCAGTGCCCAGAGATGCCAGGAGCTCCAGGCAGGCCAGGTTGTGCAGACCCCTGGGCCTTTGGTGGGGTAGACATGTCCCCACTGCTGGAGTGACGCTTGGGGGTCTGCAGACCCACTTTTCAACAGAAAAAGTAATAGAGACATTGGAGCAAGAGTCTGACCACCTCGCTACCTGGACCAGAAGGAAGGAGAGTCTGAGGCATCGTCCCTCTGTGGTCCAGTGGCAAGTGGGAGGCCCTGGCCCACGGTCATGACAGGGACCGCAGGGCCAGCATGGCTGGGAGAGAAGGGTCCAGCCCTGTAGGGAGCCTGTTGGCCGGTGCTTGACATCTGGGGTGAAGCCCCCTGCTCAGGGTGGGGTGCTGCCCTGACTCCCTAAATCTCAGACTGTGGGAAGCAAGACAGGCACCCATGGAAGTGACTTACGAGATTGTGATCAGCGCTTTACCACACTGGCCCTGCTGACTCCTGCTCTATGCCATGCGCCCAGCTGTGCCCACACAGGGAAGCCCCCTCCTGGCCCCCACCCCCTGGGATGTCTCTCACCAAGGCTGCACATCTTGCCTCTTGCCTCCTGACCTCCCCAAATTCACTCAGCCCCAGGATGCTGGTGTGTGGCCGTCACCCTTGATGGGGATGGGGGCCGCTTCTGGGTGTTGCTATGCATTGCCCAGGGGGTTAGTTAATGGGAGGCAGTTTTCCTGCATCTGAGGCTGGGGTCTGCCACTGAACACAGAATCAGACCCAGACCAAGGGAGACCAAGAGGCAGTTCCCTGTGAACAGCAGGACTCTTGGGCTTTGGGGGTTGGGTGGTCATGTACATGAGGCCTCCCACCCAGGGGAGGGTGGGGGATGGGGGGATGGTCTGAGGTCAGCCCTGTGCTCTCTTCCCGCCCCCCTTCACCACCCCTTCTTCGCCTTTCCCTGTCCTCCCCCAAGCGTCTGCAGCCACCGTAACCGATCCCTGGGCGGGAGCAGCCTGGGCTCTGGGCTTTCCTGGCTCTCTAGCCTCCGGCCCAGCTGTTGCTGGGGAGGCCGTGTCTGTCCTAGGGACCAACAGCTGCAGGCCCGGAAGCCCCCCACCCCCACCCTGGAGCAGGTGTGCCCCCCATGGCCCAGCCTAGCCTGCCAAGGGCAGATCCCAGAGGTACCAGGAGCACCTCATCCTCATCTGCTCAGCTTTGGGGTTACCCTGGGCCGGGACTGGCATCCAGGGTGCTCAGGCCTGTGGCAGCAGAGGCCAGGACCCCTGTGGCCAGCCTGTGGGCAGTGGCCAGAGCCAAGAATGGGCCCTGCCTTGTGGTCACACCCACCGACACTGCAGGGCCAGCCATGCAGACCGGAACAGGTGCTTCGTCGAAGGTCCCTGGGGCAGGGTGTGTCATTACTCCCAGCCACCTGAGTGGGCAGCAGTGAGTAGCCCAGGGAACCCACCCCCACAACCCCTGCCCAGACTCAGCCGGGCCCTGCCCTATGCTGCTCCCTTCCCTCGAGACCCCAATACCCCTGACCTGTGAGCCTTTCCCCACTGTCCACTCCAATTCCAAGAGAGGGGTCCCCAGAGCTGTCCAGGCCAGTTGTGAACATTTGTCAAGGGGTCTCCCCCCTGCCTTGGGGTGCTTCTAGCAGGTGTCTGGCTCTGCTCCACCTGTCCTGGCTGCCTATTTCCTGGGCCGTCCATGGCCACAGGAAAAAGAGACTGAGACTTCAAACCAGAGGCCAACCTGGGGAACCCCTTTTCCGCCCCCTGAACCAGCGCTAGGCACTGACTCTCTGCCCCACCCAGCACTTTGTCTCTGTCCCTTGGGGCCTACCACCAGCACACCCTCCAAGGACAGATAGCTGCTTCCAACTAGGACACACGGCACGGGAGTGCTGGCTGAGGGACTCCCAAGGGCAGCTGGCCCCACCTTACAGAGGAGAGGCTGGGACTCTGAGAAGGCTCTTGTGCCACGGGTGGGCATGAGCCAGGCCAGGCTGCCTCACATGGCTACCCCTCCTTGTACACTTGATGCCTGTCCTGGTCAGAATAGTGTCCCCCCAGATTCACGTCCACCAGGACCCTCAGCTGTGATCCTGTTTGCAGGTGTGATTAAGTCGCGATGAGGATGCACTGGGCTGAGTGAGCACAGATAACATAACCAGCGTCCTTAGAGATAAGGAGACAGGACAGGGCAGAGTCCAGGTGATGATCAGGCAAAGGCTGGAGGGACGTGGCCACAAGCCAAGGACATCTGGGACTACCAGGAGCTGGATGAGCAGGAAGAGGTTCCCCGGAGCCTCCAGAGAGAGGGAGGGATTGCCCACATCTTGATTTTGATTTCCAGACTCCAGACTGAAACAGGGTAACTTCCTGCTGTTTTAAGTTCACATAATGTGAACATTTGTACAGCAGCCCCAGGACACTAACTAACACGGGCCCCATCCATGGACATGGCAGGGATGAGGGGCAGGGACTTACTGTTTTCTTGGCTGTGACCCAGCTGTCCTTCAGTGCCCAGTGCCTGGTGCCCAGTGTCCAGTGCCCAGCAGTCACCTCTGGACACTCCACCAGTCCTCCTGTCCCTGCCTCATCGCCAAGACCCTCACCCAGGGCACGGCCTGTGGCTGTGGTTCCTGACCCTGGAGGTGAAGGCTCAGCTCCGGGGCCCTCGCTCATGGACTGTGTCACTGGGCTTGTGCATTGGGTTTAAACCTACATTGTCAGTGAAATTGCTCATCCTGGGGGGCCAGGGTGGGGCAGAGACCCCAAATCGGGAGCAGACCTGTGGGAGAAGGTTAGCCTTCGGGACATCTTGGGGCTCCGAGATCAGAAGCCCACCTGTGTGGCCTCTGACTGTGCCTGGTCAGACTGCCACATGTGCCCGGAGAGATGTGTTTCCAATCAGCCCACATCCCTGGAGGCCTCTGGTTACATGCAGGGCTAAGTCTTTGTCTCCAACAAATCCCGGGGCAGTGGCCATTAGGGACTTGGAGGGCAGACAGTGAAACAGCTGGACAGCTTGAGATCCGCATACAGGACCTGAGGATGCTGGACAGGGCTAGGGAAGAGAAATGTCTATGTGGGACTGCAGAGAGGGCTGGGCAGCAAGGCCTCAGAGACACAGGGCCCTGGTCACAGTCCCTCACCCCACAGTGGGAGAGACTGTGGCACCTCTGACATCCACTTCTTCTCCCCAGGACTGTCCTCTTCCCAACAAGACTGACCCTGGGGCACAGAGCTGGAGCCCTCGGATCGAGGAGGGCAGCGTCAGCCCTGAGGTAGATACAGAGTCAGGACTGGGAGTTCTGGGGTGGAGAGAAGACTGCTTGCTTCTCCTGTCACAGGGACAGCCCACCAGCTGTAGGTAGGTCCGACACAGACAGAGGGCCGAGTTAGTGGACCTCTCAGTCCAGAGCCACTAGACCACCCCCTACCGCCCCCCAATCCCCACACACATACACAGCTGCCAGGATGTGCTACAAAAGTCAGGAGGCCATTTCTGCAAGAGTGAGTGTGAGGCTTGATTAGTGATATCTGCCACGGGCATCAATCTGAGAAGTGGTACTATGCATGCCAGTGCTTGCCACCTGGCTGAGAGGGATCAGGATAACCAGGCAACCTCTAAAGGTCCTTCCCAATATTGCTAATTATCAGAGAAATGCAAATCAAAACTACAATGAGGCATCACCTCACACCAGTCAGAATGGCCATCATTAAAATGTCCATAAATGATAAACGCTGGAGAGGGTGTGGAGAAAAGGGAACCCTCCTACACTGTTGCTGGGCATGTAGTTTGGTGCAGCCATTATGAAAAACTGTATGGAGATTCCTTAAAAAAACTAAAAATAGACTTGCCATATGATCCAGCAATCCTACTCCTGGACGTATATCCAAAGGGAACTCTGATTCAAAAAGATACATGCACTCTAATGTTCATAGCAGCACTATTTACAATAGCCAAGACATGAAAACAACCTAAATGCCCATCAACAGATGACTGGATAAAATTGTGGTGTATATATACATGATGGAATACTACTCAGCCATAAAAAAGAATAAAATAATGCCACTTGCAGCAACATGGATGGACCTGGAGATTATCATACTGAGTGAAGTTAAGTCAGACAGAGAAAGAAAAATACCATATATCTATATGTAGAATCTAGAAAAAAAAAAAGACACAAATGAGATGATTTACAAAAGAACAGTCTCACAGACATAGAAAACAAACTTATGGTTACCGGGGGGGAAATGGGAGGGTGGAGAGCTAAACTGGGAGTTGAAGATGTGCAGATACTAACTATTATATATAAAATAGATAAACAACAAGTTCCTACTGTATAGCACAGGGAACTATATTCAATATCTTGGAGTAACCTATAATGAAAAAGAATATGAAAAGGAATATATGTATGTACACGTATGCTCGAAATATAACACTGTACACCAGAAATTGACACTATATTGTAAACTGACTATACTTCAATTAAAAAAAAATCTTTCCCAACCAGCCCGCAGCCTGGGGTTTTTCAGGGCCTCGGAACAGGGCTCCAGGCCACTCCGGGTCAACTTCAAACATTCAGACTGGAGTGAACTGGCCAGGGCCTCAGGTCTCCAGTTGACTCTCTGGGCTGCCTGACAAGACTAGGAGGGCGTGGGCACACCAGCTCCCCCAGGCTGGTCCTCTCCTGACCCCCTAGGAAAGGAGGCCTGGGCCAGACATGACTGGCCTGGAAGACACAGTCCCCATGCCCCTTCCGAGCCCCAGGCGTATCCCGCGTCGGTTACTGCAGCCTCCGCTCCTCAGCACCCAATCCATCAGCTGCCCCTCCAGGCACAGGCCCCTCCAGCCCAGCCCATCCCAGGGGCGAGGCGGCTAGCTGGCTTTAAGTGGGTGATTTATCTGGGCTTTGTTTCTCCCCAGCATCTTCAAACCAACGTCTGATGGTTTTATTTCAACGGAACGACTCTCTGCGTGGTCTGGATTTCCCATCTCCGGGAACACTTCACTTCTGAGAGAGACTGAAGCGGTGGATGTTTATTTTATCGCTTCTCCCCATGCAGGAGTTTAATAATTTAGCAGCAGGTTTGGGGCAGCTCTGCGCAGATTTCTCTTCTTTTCCAGACCCCCATGTGCCTGCGCCGGCTGGCCGAATATCATGTTTTCCCTCGAAAGAAGTGGTTTTGCTATTAAGAGCTTTATTTCAGCTAGATTATTCTACCATTCCTCGTCTTGGACCCAGCTGCCCCGGGCCAGCAGCAGCTCCATGGGGCTTGACCGGCACCCCTGGTCCCAAAACGCCTGTCCAAGGCTCAGCCCACATGCTATGGCTACACACTAGGGCCAGGCGCTCGGGAGCAAAGCTGGGCCTTACATGAGCCCCTCAGGCACTTCACCACCCTGGAGGGCAGACTCCGGGGTGGCTGTCACCTCTTGGGGACTCTTGGCTCTGGCAAGGGCCAGTGTTCCCCAGAAAGACCCTTAAGAAGATTGAGCCCTCATTAAGTATCGACTGTGTGCCACTGGCTTGTCTCAGTTTGTTGCTAAACTTGACGTTAGTGGCCTTTCCCTCACGGAGAGGGCATGTGGCTCTGAGAGGTGGTGGTTATTTAACAAACTTTTAGCATGTTCCAGTGCCCAGACAGTATTGGAAGAGCTGCACAAATGTGAGCTCTGTTCTCTACACCACAATTCAACACGTGAATGACTATTAGCCCCTTTCCCCAGACAAGGAAGCTGAGGCCCAGAGAGGCCAAGCATTCATCCAATGGGCCAGAGCTGGCAGGTGGGGAAGAGGGCCACACTAGCTGTCCCTGGCAACATCGGGCTGGACCTGGTGTCTGTGCTGGAGGAGGGGGTTTGAATGAAGCAGGAGGGGTTCAGGGGCAACTTCAGGAAGACCTGCTGACTGAGCAGGTTTAGGGCACCTGGGGGTCCAGACCTGCCCCTCCTGTGTGCTGCCTCAGTGGGGCAGAGAGGAGGCTGAGGGGACTGTCTCCTCTCTGGGTCTCCCATCTGTGAGCCCCTCCCTGTCTTGTGACTGACTTGGCTAATCGCCAACAAAATTGGGTCCTAGAGCTCAGAGAGCAGGCCTATGCTCCTGGGCTCACTCAGCCTTTCCTTCTCGGGGGAGAGGGAGGGATCCTTAATTTACTCAGCCCTGCGGTGACCGTGCTGTCTGCCCCTGACCAGCTCCCCAGCCCACCCGTACAGGACCAATCGGCCTGGGACCCGGCCAGCCTCCCCTCCCTACCTGGATCCTGAGGCCGGCAGAGTGGATGGCTGGCCTCATAGGAGTGGGGCCCCCCTGAAGGACCCCCAGGATGTGCACCTGGGTGGCTAAGGGGGCAGGTACGAGCCCTCTGTCGGCTCTTCCAGGGGCCGGAGCACAGTAGCCGGGGTTATTGGGATGATGTGATGGGGACGCCCCCCTCAGCCCTGCTGAGACTGCTGCAGTCTGTCTCTGGCACTTGATGACAGCAGGCACCACGTTGCACTGATGCAGGTGGCCGCCCTAGGGGGGAGCCCGAGGGGGCTGCGGCCACCCTAGGACCCTGTGCCAACAGTGGGAATGCCTCCTGCCGTCCCCCACCCTCCCCCACCTTTCCCTATATCCAGACGCAATGCAGGTCTGAGGAGCCTAGTGCAAAGTGAACCATGCACAGATGGTTGGGAACTTCAGGAGGCAGCTGTGGAGTAGCCTCTTGGCACCCATTGGGGTCCCCCAGACAGCAAGTACCAGGCTTTGGCCTCAGATGTGGGCACACCAGCTCCTCAGCCCCATAGACGCAGGCTATGAGGCTCTGGGACCCGAGTCAGCCCCAGCCCGCCTCCCCCCACCGAGGCCCCAGAGCTGCTGGGCCGGGAGGGGCTCCAGCAAGCACCCGCCTGCAACCCCGACTCACTCCTCATCTCCTCCCACACGTGTGAGCACAGCTGTGGGCCCCCGGGCCGGAGGAAATCCTCAGCTTTGCACAGGCCCCCGGGGACACGCTGCTCGTCTGGAACAGCTGGGAGGGAGCAAGGCTCATGGTGGGGGCGATCACTGGGCTGCTCTCCCACTCCTGGGGGGCTGGAGGCACCGTTTCTTAAGAGGTGGGCGGGGCAGGGCTGCTCTTCGGAGACCCTCCACCAGGGAACCTGTACCCCCAAGTTCAAGGATCTACCTCCTCCCACTGAGGAGACCTGGGTCGTGGGGTCTGTATCCTCTTCCCTGGGTGGGGACTGCTGCCCTCACAGGGCTGCACCAGGTGAGGCGCTGGGACCTCAGGCCACCCCCTACCTCTGGGCAGGGACAGTCCCCCCTGAGTGGCTGTGACAGCTCCCAGTGTAAGATCCAGCCCCCTGACTTCCCCTTGCCAGGAAACAACCCTAGGAATTTGTATCACCAAGTTATCTCTGAGACATGCAGAGTTCTGGGCACAGCCAGGGACTGAGGGAGGAAAGGTGGAACGGGAAGGGACACTGTAGGGCCCTGAGCCTGAGGGGAGGTGTGGCCCCCTCTCCCAGCCATCCCTGGAGCAGTTCTGGTGGACCATGAGGCCGTAGTCTGGTGTGACCGGGAGACACAGGACAACACCCTAGGCATGGGAGCTAGTGACTATGTGTGACCTGGAGGCAGAGCAGGCCACTGCTCTGAGACCCCCAATAGGCCTGGCTGAATGGCAACATTGTCACGAGAGCCCTTCACAGCCACAGCATCTCCCTGCCGGTATGCGTTGCTCTGAGAGGCAGGCACCTTGTCTCCAGGTCCCCAAGGAGGAGGGGCTGCTTGGTGGCCCCATGGTGGGGTGGGCCGACTGTGTCCTCCAGACCAGAGAGAGGCAGTGATGCTCCTCAGGGCTACACGTGGGTGTAGGCACAGGCAGCTGAGGTGAGACCTGGCCTCTGAAGCCTTGGCTCCCCAGGAGAAGGGAAAGGAATGGGGCTCACTTGTCACAGGCCCTGAGCTCGTCTCTGTGCTCCTGTCCCCACTAAGGATCCATCTAGTGTCCTGAAGGCCTCTGAAGCAAATAACAGAAACATCAATTTCCCTGACTTAAGTGAAAAGCACAAGTTTCTTGGATCATGAAGTTGGGGTTATAGCTTCAGGCATGGCTGGATCCAGGCATTCAGCTCTCTGCCTGTCTCTCTTCTCAGCTCAGCTTCTCTGTGCCTTCACTCTCCCAGGGAACATGGCTTCCTCTGTGCCCTGAGCTTCTGGGGATGAGAGGCCTGTCCCTCTTTTGTCCAGCTCAGGGGTGGCTCAAGTTGACCCTGTAGTCACATGTCACATCCACGGTGGAAAAGACAACTCTGTGATAAAGCCCCTTGCCCACTCCACAGAGCCTAGGTAGCCAGGGGAAGAGAGGCCACTGTCCAATCGGAGGACTTCTGGGGCCTGAGCCTAAAAGAACCTTATTTCAGGGCTGGCGCTCAAGGCTGTTGATCTCCAGCCTGGGGGCTGGACATTTCTGTGCCTAAGATAAGCTCCCTACAGTCCACGCGGCTGCAACGAGAGGCAACTTAGCTCTGAACCCCTGAACGCCGTGTCCTGGGCCGGCTGCTGCCTGACCTCCCACCACCCCTACGTGGAGACACAGCCAGCCCTCCTCAGTCTGGTGGCTGCCCCCAGAGTAGCACCTGGCAAGATCTTTGGGGACCTCTCCCTGACAGAACATGTCCATGGGCCTCCCCAGGACAATGCCTGGGGCAGCTTTAGCATCGACAAAGCACTTCCTGCCACCTCCTGCCCTGCTTGGCCTGGAGGAGAGGAGGTCTGGGGGCCAAGGTAAATCCAGGAGTGGATGGCAGCACACAGGGGCTGCTCAGCACCAGGCTACCCCAGACACCCAGGAAGGGGCCCTGGAATGGAACTCAGTCTGGGTAACCCCACCTCTCCCCAGCACGGTGCTGGAAGAGGAACCACCCGGGGCTGGGGGCACAGGGCCCGGCATCTCTGTGGCCCAAGGCGGGTGCGGCCCGCCTGTCCGGCTCCGTGCTGCCCAGCCAGGGCAGCCGCCCCACACAACGGGGCTCTGAGCCTGGGGTGGGCCGGGAGGCGCTGCCCGCCACCCGCTGGCCGCAGGCGCACAAGGGCCCCATTGTGTGGCTGCGGCTGTGGGCAGCAGGTGGCTGCCCGGTCCCACACGGGGAGGCCCTGCCGCCAGCCGCGCGAGCGGAGGAGGGCACCGCGGGCACCAGTGGGGTGGGGAGAGCGGGTGGGCCGAGCTGGGCCAGGGCACAGCACACACAGAGCCCAGGCTGCAGCATGAAGGTGCCTATTCTCCCTGCCCTGGCCCCGCCTGCTCGGCCTGGACAGCATGTGGTGAGGCAGCCCCCACCCCTCAACAGGCCCCAGGCCAGTGCTTGGCCGCACCTAGGACGTGGATGCTGGCACCGTGGCCTGGGCAGTGGCTGGGACTGGCAATACAGGGCTGGTTCTGAGCAGAGCAGTCCAGGCAGCTTCCTGGAGGTGGTGAGAGGTGAAAGGGGCAGGAAGTGGGCCACAAGAGTGTCCAGCCTGAGAAGGAGGCCCCCAGGGGCCAGGCAAGGCCAAGGGCAACCGCTGGGCACCTTTGGGCAAGCTGAGCACAGACACACCCCTTCTTGGCCACCTACATCCTCAGACAGTGGACATTCCTTCTCTATGCCTTGGCTCCCCCTGTCCATGGAAGGCAGAGAGCCCTGGAATTGCCCTGGAGGTGGCAGAGAGGAGGACATAAACTAACCCATGGACAGGCCAGGTTGGGGTAAGCGGTATCTCTCCGCTCAGAGCCAAGGCACAAGCCAGAAAGCCCTCCCTCCATGGGCCCTCCCTGGGAAGCCCCCTCCCCACCTCGCTGGGCCGTCTTCCGGCAGCTGGCGGGTCGGACACCAGGAGGGGCTCTGCCCTCCGCCTTCCTCGGCCCTGACTCCTCCCAGCCCTGCCCCCAGGGGCCTGTCATGCAGGCAGCGTGCCGGCGCCTGGCCGCCCCAGTCTGGACACTGGGCAGGCCGCTCCAGTGAAGGCTGGGGCTTGGCTCCCACCCGGTCCCCCACCCCGCGTCGGCCGGGAACACATGTGGGGGCGGCCGCCCAGCCTCCCTCCCCACAGCGGCATTAGGTAAGGACAGCTGGAGCCAGCCGGGGAGGCTGGCCGGCCCCAGGGTCAGGCAGGCCTCTGGCAACTAGACACCGGGCTGGTTTCACCATGGTTCCCTGGCCGGCCTAGGGCCCTGGGTCAGGCCACCCCTCCTCACCCTCCCAGGCCGTCAGAAAGGGTTGCCCGGGGCCCAGACCAGCGGGCAGGCGGCCCTACACTTGGGGCCATCAGGGGCCTCACGGCTGCTGTTGGCACAGCTGTCCTTCAAAACAAGAGGTTCATGTTAATACAGTTTTAATGTACAGGATGTGACAGAAATGAAAGGCGGGAATAGCCAGTCCCAAGAGCAGGATTTGAGTCAAAATAAAACTTGGCCCCGGGCCTGGGCTCCCCCAAGACTGCAGGGGTGTGGATACTAACTCATGCCTAAGGGCAGCCCAGGCCCTGTCGTGGACACAAAGCCACAGGGAGTGGGGGACCGAGGGAGACCCACGAGCAGCTGCGGGGTGGGGAGAGGTCACCTGCCCGTTGTGACCTCCGTACAACGGCCTTGGGCAGCTGAGCAGAACACAGACAACCCCACTTCACAGGAAACTGAGGCCCAGAGCCCACCGATGCCTCTGGGCTGGCGCTGGCAGAGTCGGTGTGGGATGGCACTTCCTGGACCAGCCCCACCACGGCCCCCCTCCAAGGAGGAACCATCTCTTCAGAGTCTCCTGCGCTGCCAGCAGGGCCAGGTCTCTGCTGAGCTCCCTTCTGAATGCCAGACCCTCCTGGGGCCTCCCCTTCTACAGTATCTTGGCCCGGCCTCTTGGCGGCCCCTGCCCGACTCCTCCTGCCCCTGGGCTGGCCAGCGGAGGAGGCCCCCCAGGGCTGGCTCTCCAGAAGGGGTTGGGTGCATAATGCCAGTCTGTTGGGCTGACTGGCACTTGGGGAAGCCGGAGTGTCAGGGAGAGATGTTCCAGGCAATTGAGAGTGCTCAGCTGGGCGTGAGAAGCCGTAGTCACCGTTGGGCCCTTGGGAAGAGCACGTGGATTCACCAAAGCTAAAGCCAGGAGAGGGCTGCCCACCAGGGTCTGGCCCACGGAGCCACCTCACTGCGGCCCAACCGGGGGGACACTTGGCTTGGCCAGGGCTACAGGCCTCACCATCTTGCCCCTGCCCATCCAAACCCTGCCCGTCCCCACTGTATCAACTCAGGGCTGCCTCCTCTAGGAAGCCTAAGACCACCCTCTCCTCCCTGTGGCTCACAGAGGGTGAGAGAGCCAAAGGAAGGGAACTGGGCTGCATAGGTGCTCTCCATTCATCCTCCACTTCGGCTACCTGGGTCTGGGAATGCCCCCCCAGCCTCTGACACTCCCCACAGGCATGTCTCTGTCCTTGGGGGACTCAGGCCAGGGCGAGCCCATCATCCCTGGGTCCCGTGCCTGGCTCAGTGTTGGCTGGCAGATCCTGCTGGGCTTCTGCCTCTGGGGGTGACCAGGACCTCCTATGGGTGGGCCCAAACCATCGCTCCTGGCTCCACCTTTCCCGGTGGCACCAGCAGGCTGGCCAGGGGTGAATGCGGAAGGCAGAGAGAGTGGGGACGGCAGGGGGGCTCCCTGCCCGCGGTTGCCTGGACGTGGCACAAATCAATTCTCCCCCAATTTCTTCCTGGGCCAATCTGGAGCTGGATCAGACAAGGAATTCCACAGCCGGCGGAGCGGAGCCAGGCTTAATGCTGAACAAACCCGCTCCCCGACCGACCCCCCCACCAGCCCAAATCACAGCCAGAGCCCAATTACCCACTCCCTCACGTCATGCCCTGCGGCTCTGGTCAGGGGGCAGCTTGATGCCCTTAGAGGCCCCGGGTGCCCCACCCCCACCCAGACTGCATCTCCGTCTGCCAACTGCCCCCATGCCAAGACAGGCAGGAGCTGGACCCCAGGTAGGGACCTCGCCATCCCATCAAGGACTGGGCTCTGCCCCTCCCTCCAGCAGTTCTGCTGGTGGCTGCTCAGAGCCACCCCAGCCCATGAGCTCTGGTCCTGGTGGGACAGTCTGTCTGTCTGGACATTGTAAGTGTTCTCTGAAACTGGGCTTCAGGGCTACGGAATGACACCACATGGCTTGTCCCCAGGTCTTCTCACATTTTAAAATACTCAACTGGATTTGGCTTTTGAGTGAGTTGGTCGGGTGCACATCCCCAGCCAGGACAATAGTAACAGAAAACTGCACACTGAGGAACATTGGGTATAGCTCGGTGATGGAGCATGTGCTTAGCATGAACGACATCCTCGGTTCAAGCCCCGGTACCTCCATTAAAAAAAAAGAAAAGAAAAGAAAACTGGATGTTGGCAGTTGAGCAGACGTGTAGTAGGTGGTTTGGTTTTCGATGCAGGGGGCCGAGGAGCAGGCTCAGACGTTTGGGCTTCACAAAGCCACCAAGGGGTGCTGCTGCAGACATCTGTGCAAGAGGGTGACCCCCCGACTTGGGTCAGTGAACCCAGGTAGGCGGCTCAGCCTCCTCGCACCTGGGCCCCATCTGTGGTCAAGGCCTCTTGCTTCTCCGACAGCCCCTTTCTGACTCCCTCCCGACAGGGGCAGGTAGACCAACCAAGTGATACGAAGCCCCAGGGCCTTTACACTTAGCCTTCCCGGAATGTCTCCACCCCAGAGCATTGTACGTGGGCTCAGTCTTGTCCATCAAATCCAGACAAAGAGGCCACCTCCTGTGTCTTAGTCCCCTCAGGCTGCTGTGACAAACTGTCCCAGACTGGGCATTTTAAACAGCAAAACTCGATTTCTTACAGCCCCAGAGGCTGAAAGTCCTAGATCAAGGTGCCAGCAGATTCCATGTCTGGTGAGGCCCTGCTTCCTGGTTCATAGAGGGCTGACCTCTAGATGTGTCCTCCTCACAGAAGCAGTGAGGGAGCCCTCTGGGTCTCTTTTAGAAGAGCTTGGTCCCAGTTACGAGGCTCATGACCTGGTTATCTCCTGGAGTCCTCACCTCCCAACACATGATTTGGGGTTAGGATTTAAGACAAGGGTTTTTGGGGGCACAAACATTTGGTCTATAGCATCCTCTGAGAAGTCCTTCCTGACCAGCCACTATGCCCACACTGTGCTGTCCTCTCCCAGCACTGACCCTCAGTGACTTCCTGTGTGTCTGCCTCCCTGGTTGTCCATCTCCTCCTTCCAGGTGGTCTGGATGTGAGCTCCATTCACTACCATGGCCCCACAGCCCAGTCAGCCCTGAAACCCAGGAGGCATTCAAGGCGTAATGCTGCATGAGTCGTGAATAAGCGGCCATCCGAATCCTCAGCGAAACTGAAAATAGTGACCCAGCCTTTTGGTTACATGATCTGCCTACATCTGGCATGTGATTCTTTTCACTGAATTAACCAGCTGTTTCAGAGTCACGCATAACCAGGCTGATTAAATTCATTTTTGCAGGTTGATTTGAGTTGATGGATTGGAACAGAGAGTTCAGCCACAGACGTGGCACATCGGGGAACTTAGCGCACCCGGAATCAGTGGAGGGAAGTGTGGATTCTACAGCGACTGGTGTGGGGACAACCATTTACCAGTAAATACACGTACAGTCAGATCCCTACCTCACACCACACACAAAATGAATGCCAAGTCTGCGGAAGCTGTTAACATGAACAAGAAAATGATAGCATTGCAGTAAAATTGTGTTAGCCTGATGCCAAGGCCAGAAATCATCAAGGCTCCTTCATAGACATGTTAAATACCTCAGGAACTACACTGCCACCTGCACTGGACAAGGTTAAAAATTAGCAACAGATGGTGGCAGAGGTGACATTGCCTCAGTAACAAAGGAGCCAGTGGGAGAGAGAGGACACAGTCTTAGCTTGGAAGATGTGAGGGCAGGTGGTCCTTGGAGGACAGGTGGTCCTTAGTGGGAACAGGAAAGGATGGGGTTCTTAACTGTTACTGTTTTCAGGGAGCCCGGGACTCAGGAAGGCTTATTGAGGGAAGCGTCTCTTGGGCCACTATATGGGAGCTTCTACTGACACACAGGCACAGAGCACGCGTGCCCTCTACGGTGGCCAGGCGGCCATGTGTGGGAGAGTCTGGCCAGTGCGGGGCTGAGTCCTATGAACTTCATACCAAGTCCAGTTTGCAGGCCCCAGGGACCATCCGGTCCTGGGTCCCAGGTGGTCAGGTGGTAGTTTATGGTGAAGCTGAGTGATCTAGAGGGAAGGAAATCAGAAACTTTGGTTGGGAGGATTGTAGCCAAATGGTGAAGAGAATAGGAAGAAGTGAAAATGCTCTGGGATCAGCAGCTTGGGCGAGGGGACAGGACTGGTCTGATTTACAGCTCGGTGTCCCAGTTGTGCTCACACAGCGAGCCAGCGAGCTCACCACCAGGCAAGACAGAGTTCAGTTCCGGGACTTACAGAGAGAAGGGGGCGGGGAGGATGGAAGGAGAAGGTAGGGGCTGGGGGGTCCCCAGGGAAGATGGGGCTGGAGGGGGTCCTCAGTGGGGAGGTGGGGCTGGGGTGCCCAGGGCTGAGGAGGCTGCCTGAGCTCAAGCAGGAGGCTCTGGCTGTCACAGGCTGGCGGCCAGCCGGGAGCCCCATCCTCAGGCCCCAGCCCGGGCGCGGCCCTCTCAGCACAGGGTGTCGGGTGGAAACGCCCTCCAGGCTTGGCAGGCGGCTGCTGACTCGGCTTCGCTTCGGAGCCAGAGCTGGGGCTTCCGGGCCGCTAGTCTACCCAGGGATCCGCGGCCCCAGCCGAAAGCCCACTTCCCTAATTACACGTTGGGGCCGCGGTGGGCCAGCCTGGCGGCAGTCTCTGGCCTGGCTGTCGTCTCTGACAGAGGGTTCCAGCCTCTGGGCCCCAGGAGATCAGGGACCCTGCAGGCTCCCAGGAACGTCCTCAGTCCCACAGGGTGGGAACGGCTATGCCCCGAGGTCCCAGGCCAGGCTCCCACGGCCAGGCCAGGTCTCCCTCCCAAGAGCCATTTTCCCTACGGCCTGCAGACTGAGACTCCTTTCTCAGCTGCAGCCCCGTTCAGACTGGGGTCCACATCCAAGCGTAGCCACCGGCTGTGACTTTGGCCAGGTCATTTCACCTCTCTGAGTCCTGTCTCTGCACACAAAGAGGGAATTATAGTACTCACATTTCCTGGGGGAGCCATGGAGATTGAGAGAGAGGATTCCTGTGCAGCCGGGGCCACAGCACATGGCTGGGATGTGGCTGCCGTGAGGCCTGTCCTGCCCACGCGGGAGAAGGAGTGAGGACTTCTCCAGGCAGCAGGCCTGGGTCCCACATTGAGCAGCAGCACTGCCCAGGGAGGGGGCCTTCCTCTGGACTCTCTTCAGCCTTCCCCTGACCTGAAGGAGAAATCAGGGATGGCGTTGGGAGCCCAAAACCCCACTGCCCGTCTCGTAGAGCGGGCAAAGGCCCCAGGCCTGGGAAACGAGGAGCTTAAGTCTCTAGACTCGCCGGGGACCTGGTTTGAATCTGGCTCTGCGGTTTTCTGGTTGTGATACCAGGCTAGTTACTCAGCCCCCTCTGCCTCGGTTACCCACCCTGAGAAGGGAGAGGCCAACCGTTTGTGCCTCAGCTGGCTGTCGTGAGGAAACCTGGACTATGACTCCTTGGAGCTTGAGGTGTCTGGAGCGAGCTGTCTGGAGAGTTCCACTAAGTTCAGGGACCCTGGGAGCCAGTTTGCAGGCAGGAAGTGGGACAGGGCAGGGGGGACCAGGTCCAGCCACACACATGAAGCAAGTTCTGGGGATTGTGTTCACCGTGTGTCCCCAGGACTCAGCACACAGGGAGGACTCAGCAGGAGCTTTGTAAGCGAACAAATGAATGTGTGAATGAACAAATGAATGAATGTGTGAATTCATGAGTGAGACTTCTGCTGGGAAGTAGAAAGGAGGTGAGCCATTCCGGCCCCAGGTTCTATGTGTGCTCTCCCCCAGTAGGGTGGCTGTTCTTCTGAAAGTCCCCCAGCAGCCAAAGCTTCTGTTGAACACCTGAGAGGGGGTGGGAGGGGAAGGGCTTCTGCCAAGGCTGCTGGGGGCATGACCTTCAGCCTCACTGGCAAATGGTCCTGAGGTGACCGGTGATGAAAGATAGAAGTGGGAATAATGCCTCCCTCTTGCTCCGAGGAGGGTGTAGGGTTTTGGAGGGAAAACCCAAAGATGCCCTCCACTTGTTGCCATAGCACCCGCATTCCCCAGAAGCGATCCTGAACAACTCACGGGGCAGGGGGTTGGTTACAAGACTGTGGCCTGCCACCCAACAGTGGCCACAGTGCAGAACAACAAACAACCCAAATGCCTGTAGAGGGGAGGTGCACCTGCAGGAAATGTCAGCCAATGATGAGGCCTCACCAGGCAAAATGATGCTTCAATAGGGCAAAGGCCAGGGCAAGGGCAAAACAGCTTAGTGTGGTGTATTTTCCACTGCTGCTGCTGTGGGCTGAGTGTGTCTCCCAAGCTCCTATGTTGAAGCCCTAATCCCCAGGTCCTCAGAATGTGACCATATTTGGTGATGGGGGCTTTGAAGAGGTGATGAAGGTAAAATGAGGCCATATGGGTAGACCATAGTCCAATGTACTGATGTCCTTATAAGAAGAGGAGTTCAGGATATGGTCATGCACAGAGGGATACCATGTAGGGGGTGCGGGGAGAAAACAGCCGTCTGCAAGCCAAGGAGAGAAGCCTCAGAAGGAATCAGCCCTGCCGATGCCTTAATCTTGGACATCCAGGATTTCTGTATATCCTGGGACTGTGAGAGACACATTTCTGCTGTTCAAGCCATCCCGTCTTTGTTTGTGGTGTTTTGTTATGGTGGCCTTAGCACATGAGGGTAGCTGTGCAAAAAAATTGCCCCCACACTTAGCTGCTTAAAACAGCTACAAAAAAAAAAAAAGATAAGAAAAGATAGAAAAAAGAAAAGAAACCCAAACAAAACACAACTACAAACATTTAACTGTTTACACAGCTTCTGAGCCCAGGAACCCAGCTTCACAGGCCAGTTCTGGCTTGGGTCCTCGTGAAGATGTGGTCAAGCTGCGTCACCTCGAGGCTTGTCAGGGGCTGGAGGGTCCACTTCCAAGGGGGCCCACTTTTTATTTCTGGGGGTGGCAAGTCAGAGATGGCAGGCAGGGAGCCTCAGCACCCATGGGCATCCTTCCAGCAGGGTGGCTGGCATCTCCCTGGGTGAGTGATCTGAAAGAGGTTTTAGGGACCCAGCTGCAGAAGTCACGTCGTCACTTTGCAGTATCCTACCACTTACACAGGCCAGCCCTACTCGTCGAGGCAAGGACCACACCCAGGGATGAGAACCATTGGCACCATCTTGGAGGCTGGCCATCCACATGGGATTACAGAGATTTGATTCCATTTTGCCGTATAAGATTTTACAACCAGTAAACGGATGGATACATTCCACCTGCATTTATAGGAAAGTCGTCTGGAGAGACGTGTGGCCCAAAATTTCCTGGGGGGATATTTGTGTATTGGGGGCCACAGTAGAAATGCTGGTGTTCTGTCTGTTGCAGTGGCACATTCTTAAGAGTTTTGCAATGAGCATGCCTTATTTGTATCATAATGTTTAAAATTTTATGCAAAAGATAAAGAATGTGGGCAAGACCAGAGATTTCTGAGTTCTGACCTTGGAACTGAAGGCTGCCTGGCGGGTCAGACCACCCCTCCCTGTGTCCAGCCTCCTGAGAAGGCAGGAGATAATCTGGTCCTCCCGGGCAAAGGCTCTCATCCCAAATAGTCATCGCTGAGGTCTGGCTCTCAGCTACTCTTTCCTTTATTATTGAAGGAATCAAGGCGTGTTTCTTCTGGTGGGCTCTTTGGTCACCTGGGCTGACTATATACACAGAATTATTGACTGAAAGTCACGAATAGGAGGGAGAAGCTTGGCCATCGTGAGGATTCTCCAGCCAAGCTCTGGGCTAATATTTGACACCTCCCACGAAAGGGACGTCCATCTTCCCTTGTGTCACAGAGCCACCCAGGGCTGCAGTGGGGTCGGGGAGGGGGGCGCCTGTCTCACTTAGAAGGCCCTGGTGGGGTCCCCTGAGTGTTGGTGACCATAACGGCAGCCTGGGAAAGAGGGCTGAGCACATGGTGGGCACCCAGGGCGTGTGCGGGGTGCCACTTCACAGGATTGTCACCCACGCACCCCAACCCAGGTCCCAACAGAGCCCTAGACCCCAACACAGTGGCTGTGTTTTGATATGTCTGGGAGCCTCAGAGGCCCCCCAGATCTCCACTAGCTGCACAGGGAGGACACGTGACCCCATGGAGATGAAGGGGCATGTTGAGGTCACCTGACTGGAAGGGTGGAATGGGAGACACCCTGGGCCGAGCCCCTGCCTCGCAGCAGAAACCACCTGCAGGGGGAGGGGGGCAGCAGGGAGCCCCGGCCTGCACTGGGACACTTCCGGAGCCACCGACCAGGTGCCGTCAGCCTCTGGCCTTCTGGCCTCAGTCCCTGGCAGTCACAGACCGTAACCAGCAATTACAGAAGAAAACCACAAACGACTGTACATAATTGTCCCAAATTCCCAAAGCAGCAAACGCACAAGCCTCCCAGGGACAAGGGGTGTCTCCAGGCGGATCCTGTCTCCCTGCCGTGGGATCTCTCGTCTGGCCCCTCCTGGGCCCCCCAGGATGGTCCGCCAGCACAGCCCCTCCCGAGGCGTCCCCCGGGCTGGCCCCCCTGCCTTCCGGGCCCCCTCCTCATTTTGGCGCCTCCGGGATTCCAGGCTCTCCCGCGGGAAGCCGCGCTGTTCCCGCAGACGGCAGGGGCTTCCTTCGGAAGTTGCTCGGCTGGAGCCTGAGGTTGGCGCGGCCAGGGGAGTGAGTCCTCCTAATTATAAGTGTGCGGAAATCACCGGCCGTCGGAAACAGGACGATTACACGCTCAGGGCTGGCAGCACTGCAGACAGCAATCTGAAATGAATTACGGCCACTGGGTGACTTCCCCTGGAAACTCGGCTGCAGGGGGCAGCTGCGGGATACACAGGCCCCTTCCTGGCTGGGACCCTCTCCCTCAGCTTTGAGGTTTCTGAGGGTGGTCTCTCCACCCCTCCCTGACTTGGGGACCCACAGACAGGAGGGGAAGAAGGCAAAGCTTCCCGGCCCCCTTCCCACTCCAAGACCCCAGGCAAAGCAGCCATGAAGGGGGCATTGGGAACTCCCACTTAGCCCTCTGAGCCCCTGGACAGGGGTCCAAGAGATGGGCCCCATCCCCCACCCAGAGTCAGATTCCAGACAAGGCCCCAGTGCCTGTGGCTTGTCTGCAGGTATGTAAGGAGATGGACAGGGAGGAGCAGCCATCGAGGGAGGCTCCTGGCTCCATCTGTGGGGCGGGAAGCCAGGTGTTTATGTGCCAACTCCTGGGGCCTTTCCAGTGTCCAGAGGGTGCTGGGGCTTGTGGGCTGTTGGGGGAATGGATAGGAAGCCCCACAGTGGGGCTGACTGTGTCTCCTCTGGGTCTCCTGTGCAGGGCAGAGAACATGGCCCAGCATACAGGGCTATGGGACAATTCCTGTGCACCCAGGCATATAGGAGGTGCTTAATAAATGCAGATGCCCTCTTAGGAAGAACTGGCAAAGCAAATGAGGGGATCCTGCTCCCTTCCCAGCCTTAGCGTAGCCTGCACTGCCCACAGTAGGTGCTGAGCTAAGATCTGCCCCACAGGGAACCACTGTGTGCGGAGCTGGCCCACCTTTCCCCAACTCTTGGCCAGGCCTCAAGGGGTTAATGGCAGGCTGGTAGGTGAGAAGCGCCCCATGCTGGCCCTTCCCCACCCTTTGGACTCTTCCCCTCCCCCAATGCCCACTCATCCAGCTCCAAACAGGGCCCCGTTGTCTACTGCAGCCCACGCCAGGGGCTGGGGGGGACGTCAGGCCACTGTCCAGTGCACACGTGGGCTTGGCAGGACCACAGGGGAGGCCACTGCCATGCTCACTAGAACTCTCAGGACTGGTGGCCAGCTTGAGGGCCTCCAGGATGGGGATCTGTCCACAGTGGCAGCACAGGCCAGCCAAGAACATTAGCCCCTCACTTCCCACTTGTGTGGAACTGGGTCTCGGTTTCCCCTTGTACCTCTCGGGGAGGTTGGGAGCATGAGGAGGTGATGCAGGTGGTGCTGGCATGGGGCCAGCACTCACCAAACGTCCTCTCCTCCTCACATCCCTCCAGAAACCAGGGTCTCATCCGAAGCAAAGTCTGCAACTCCTTGCAGCTGCCTGTGGTTGACCCTCCTCCCACAGCCCCAGACAGGTTCCTCTGGGCACCCTGAGGGTCACTTCCAAGGCTGGCAGCCTTGGACCATCCCTGCTTGCTTCAGGAGCCTGGTGGAGATGCTGTCAAGTTGGGGTCAGAGGGTGTTGGTCACTGCACCCCAGGCGGTGTCCCCTTGGGCATCTTCCAGATGCCCCAGTTATGTAGCCATGCCATGAAGCCAGCCCCGCGCACTGAGTTCCCAGAGCCCTGGCAGCCTGCACCCCCTGGCCAACAACTCCCTCTTCTCAGCCAAGCCCCTACCCCAAGGCTGGGCACCCTCAGGCCCTAGCAAAGTTTGGACCCATGGACACTGGGAGCACGCAGGAGTCTCTCCCTCTTCAGAGCCCCCTCCTCATGCCCTTCTACTCGTGCCTAAACCACCCTTGTCTAGCCTTTCTGTCCTCTTCCTGGTCTGAATCAGCTTGGACCAGCAGACACACATCTTTCTCCCTGAGTTTTCCTCGTCCAAAGGAGGGTGAGTAATTATGCTGCTACAAACTGGAAACACTTCTCAGCTGCAGCGACATGAGCCAGCAGGTCCAGACTCCCACCCGGAGCCCACAGCTGCAGGCTGGGCTGCCTGCCTGGCGGCCGGCGGGAAGGCCAAGGCCCTGGGGAGGAGGGTGGACCGTGAGGCCTGTCTGGGGCTCCCCTCCCCTCTCCTTCATCAATCACCCAAGGTCAGACACACAGAGGATGGACAGATAGATGGACAGACAAATAGATGATTGGATGGGTTAATAAATAGGTAGGTGGATGGATGGACAGATGGACGGATGGATGGATGGATGGATGGGTAGATGGATGGATGGGTGGATGGATGGATGGAAGGATGGATGGTTGAATAAATGAACAGAGTTAATAGGGCCTGGAAGGCAGTGGTCTAGGAGGGCAAACAGAGCCTTCAATTCCTTTCTCAAGGGCTCATGGGGGCAGAACCACCAGCCAGGATGCTAAGCCCAGCCTTGGTCCTCACCTGAGGGACTCATGAAACCCGAGTCATCCTGACCCTGACCCTTGAAACTGGTGGTTAATTCTACATGCGGGCAAATCCCATGTGACCCAAAAGCTTGCCTGGGCTCTTTCTCTCAAGGACTTAGTCAGGCATCAGCCTCTGCCTGGTGATGCTGAGGGCAGAGGGACAGGAAAGCAGTGGGTGGGTCCAAACCCCATTGTCTCTAGACCTGTCTGTGCCTGTCTACAGGGGGCTGAATGGTGCCCCCCCAAAGTTCATGCCACCAGAACCTATGAAGATGACTATATTTGGAAAAAGATTCTTTGCAGATGCAATTAGGTGAAGGATCTCTAAGTAAGGTCATCCTGGATTAGCAGGGTTGGCCCTAAATCTAATGCTGAGTCTTTGTAAGAGACAGAAGAGAGACACACAGAGGAAGAGGCACAGATGGAGTGATGATGCCACTGGCCAAGGAGCATCAAAAAATTGCCAGCCCACCTCAGGCTGGCACTCCACTCCCTCCACCTGAGTGGGCTATTTGTTCCCTGCCCACCAAGCCAGCGCCCTGGCAGGGGAGGCTGGACAACTGGTTCACCTGGCTCACCTGGCTGCATGTGGAACACTGTCTTGGGCATCTTCTTGACCTCCCTGAGCCTCAGGCCCACAGTGCAGGAGTTCCCCTCCCTGCCCCACTCAACCCAATCCCCCTGCCCCTGGGGAAGTGGGCCTGAGAGAGACTGCGGACCCCCTGCCCACGGTGTCTCAGCAGCATTACAGCCCTGGGCCCCAGCTCCCTTCCATCACCCACCCCTACACTGCCCACCCCTGCATGGCACCCCTCCTCCACGCCCCCATCAGGGGTCACTCCACACCCTCTGGTATAAACGCCTTGGGAAGGGGTTCTCTTTCTTGGCAATTCCCCAACTGAGAAGCCATTCTTATCAATACTGCCAACCTGCTATGAAGCCACCAGTTCCCACCCACAGCCCAGAGCCGCATCCTGACTCACCCACCACCTCCCACCACCCACCTGGCTAAGTGGTCGCAGACAGCCCTGCTGACGCTGTGAGCACAGATAAGCACTCATGCCCAGCCCCGGCCGAGTCCTCCTGCTCCGTGCAGCCAGTGCTTGGGTGTCCAGGGTTGTGGGAGTGCCGCCCACCTCTATGTCTTCCCCCACTTCCTCCCAGACAGGCCTCTGTCAGCACAGCCCACAGTGCAAGCTGGACAGGGGCCGGCCTGAGTGGCCAGGGTTCTTCTCAGGGGCTGGGAATGCTAGGGCTCTTACCCACCGGTGGATCCCCAGCCCGGCCCCTAGGATGCCCTCTGAGCTCCACAGGCCTCCCCGGCCTCCCCACCCTCTGAGGTCATTTTCCGCTCAGCCCACGCCTGCTGGAAAAAGAGACCAGGACACCTCACTGCCAAGCCAGAGGGGCCACCGGGAACCCAACCAGGCGGCAATTTAAACCAGGAGGCTCAGCCCATCGGCTGCCAGGGGAGAGGGCTGTCGGGGCCAGGTGGGGCACCCCTCAAGGAGTGGCCTCATCCAGCACCGCCGTTGGGTAATGCCCTGCCCTCAGGCCCACCCTCACCCCATCTTACAGACAGATGCTCACAGGGCCCACAGCAGCGTGGCCACACTCAACCCAGTGGCCCAGATCCGGACTGGATCTGGGAGCCCTGCCAGCAGAGTGGACAGACCAGGGGTGGGCGGGGCAGCCACTTAGTCCTGGGGCCACTGCGGTGCAAGAATACAGGCTAGACAGCCTGACACAATGAAAGTCAATCCCTCACAACCTGGAGCCAGAGGCCTGAGATCGTGGTGTTGTGGGACCAGGCTCCTTCTGAGACTCCAGGGGACGCTTCTTCCTGCCTCCTCCAGCTTCCGGGGCTGCTGGCAATCCTGGGCTTGTGGCCGCATCCCTCATGTCTCCACCTCATCGTCATCACTCGGCCGTCCTCCCCCAGTGTCTGTGTCTTGGCTTTCTCTTATTATAAGGACACCAGTCACTGAATTAGGGTCCCCTCCACTCTAGTTTGACCTCATCATAATTTAATTGATCTGCAAAGACCTTATTTCCAAATAAAGTCAATTTATAAGGTTCTGGGAGGATGTGAACTTTGAGGGGACCCAGTACAGTGCCCCAGGATGTAAGCAGAGGCCTACGCATCAGGACACCAGGGGGCGGGGTATATGTCTGACAAAAGAGGAGCCACCTACAGAGCTCAGTGTAGGTGCCACCAGGGCAGGTGGTGCCCAGGTCCTGGGGCCAAAATGCAGCCAAGCAGCAGGAGGGCTGCTGGAGGCTTTGGGGTAGGCCAGGAGGTTGGGAGTGGGAGAGGAAATGGGACTTCTGGGATGGGGGCCCAATGGGGCCGTGCAGCTGGCTCACCATGTGTGTGTGGCACACGCAGTGGTCAGTAGATGCTCACAGAGTGACCAGAAGGGAGCAGGCAGCAGGACTGTGGAATGAAGAAGAACCGAAGCCAGAGAAAATGGGTCTGCAGGACCCAGGCAGGTTGGGGGGGGGCACATGCAGGCCTGGAGGAGAGGTGCAGAGAGTCTGGGGGAGAGATGGCAGTCCTTGGGGCCAGACACTTGTCTAGGGGACTGGGTGGCCACAGCTGGCCTTCCCTGGTGACCGGTGTCCATGGTGCTGAGGGGAGACAGAGCTGTCCGGCAGGGATGAGGGGCCTGTCAGGAGAGGGATCACAGGGAGAGTCAGCTGAGAAAGCGATGTGTTTGGGGCAGTAGCGGCCACGAGTCTGGCGGGAACACAGGAAGGCAGTGGGTGAAGGACACCAGACTGCCTTCCTGGGGCTGAGACTTGAGGAAACAGTTATGTGTCTCAGAATGCAAAGCAGGGATCCCGGCCTCCCCGGACCTGAACAGAGTATCCCCTGGGCTCCTGGTCCATGGGCTCCAGGGGAAAAAGGGCCATCTGTTTAGTGTCAGGAGCACAGTCTGGGGCTGCCCCCTCGGGCCTGGGGGCCACCCACCCAGGTGGGGCGTTCTGCACACCTGCCCCACCCTCCGCGTGCAGAAATAGGAGAATGAACGAGGCAGCTGGGCCGCCTGTGCCGTGCTTAACATGGGCCGGCCCTGTTGTCCTGGCTAAACCCCAGTGGGCAAGGAGGCTGAGACTCCCAGAAGGTTTCAAGGCAGGAATAGGGTGGCAGCAGGATCTCCCCAATTCTCCAGAGCACTACCCTCACCCCCACGACAGCCCACTGGCACTTCAGCCCCTTGTCCATGGTTGCGGTTTTGCACATGAGGCCTGGGGTCTCTTGAGACCCCATGCTGCCCGGAAAGAAGGCCCCCCAGAGACTGAGAGGCTGTTGCTGTGTGTGGGGATCCCCACCCCCAAGATGGAAAGCCCCTTGGCATGGCCCTTTGGGGCACTGGGCTTCCAAACCCCTAACCCGTTAGGAAAGGGTGCTGCCCTTCTGCTCGGCGGTCATCCCTCAGACTCATCCTAAACAAAGTGGGCTTGTACAGTCAGGCTGTCCAGCTCACGGCATAGCCCTGGCACTTGTCCCAAGACAAAACACCTGCGTGAGAACCTGGCGACAGACGGCTGTATGACTGAGTTTTTTCCCTTTCTTGTGGTAAAATACACATAACATAAGATTTACCATTTTAACCAAGTTTAAGGGCACAGTTCAGTGGCGTTAAGCACGTTCACGTTGTTATGCAACCATCACCACCACCCTCTCAGGACTTTCCCTTCCTCCCAAACTGAGATTCCATCACCCCATGTATCCTAGATATTATCATTGCCATTTGAAATTAATATTAAAATTGTTAATGAGATGGTTTACATTTGTAGAACCAGTTTTATCGAGATATAATTCACATGCCACACACTGTCATCCATTTTAAAGTCTACACTTCAATGGCTTTTAATATATTCAGAGTTGTGCAACCATCTCCATAGTCAATTTTAGAAAATTTTCTTCCCCACAAAGAGAAACCTTGTCTCCATTAGCAATCTCTCCCATCCTAGATCCCAGCAGGCACAGAATCACTCTGTCTCTGTGGATTTACCTGTTCTGGACACTTCACATCCATGGACTCACACAGGATATGGTCTTCTGTGTCTGGCTTCTCTCACTGAGCATTATATATTTAAGGTTCATCTGAGTTAGTGTTTCCTCCGCTTTTATGGCTACATAATATTCCATCAGACTGACCCACCACATCACATTCTTTTTTTTTTTTTTTTTCTTTTTTTAGGTCTTGGTAATCTGGCATTTCACACTGATGGTTCATCTCAATTTGGACCAACCACATTTATGGCCAGCAGCCCCAGCTGGCCAGTGCAGGGCTGGAGGGCACAAGCCCCGGCATTCTGACTGTTGACCATGCTGTTCCTTAGCGAGATTGCACTGAAACAAGGAAAAGTCAAGGGCTCTGATGTTTCAGAAAGAAAGAAAGGAAATTGTCCTCCAAAGGTGTCCTCCAGCAAGCTCCTCACAATTCATTTTCTAATGGAACAAGCTTGAATGTTTGGAGGAAGGTAGGAGGGAAACCTGTCAAATCCTTTCAGGCAACGCATCCTGACCACATCGTGCTGCTGCTCGTAAGGGGCCAGGTCACTGGGACAGGCCAGCCCTCAGCCAGCGGCCACTGTAATGCTCCCAACACAGAAACCCCACCCACACCCCTCCTCAGAGGGCACCTCCTGTGCCTTCCGCCATCTCCATGGCAACACCACCCTCACTGCTCGGGGAAGGTAACCTTCTCTGGGATGCCCCGGGACCTGGCTGGTGAGCTGCTCCTAGCGAATCATTGCCCCACAGGATCACTTTACCTGCAAGTTGCCATCATGGCCTTCTGCTCCTTGCCTGGAAGTGAGGTCGGTTGGAGCCAATTCTCCACTGACAATGTCCCCCAGCACCTTGAGGTCTGCGTTGTTCAGCTGCGTTGTCCGAATCACCACTATCCCCTCAACTGTGTCGGCCCCCAAGGAGGGTCAGCAAGGGCAGGGTTCCCTGCTGATGTTCCCACTAACCTTCTGGATTGAACACGGCCTTGGGATCAGGTCAGTGCCCAACCCTGGTGACCAGGACAGGGCTGCCACCCAAACCCAGGTTTTCCAGCTCCAATCTTCTCTACCCACTAATTAATATTCATAGTGACCACTCCTCAAGCACAGACCCCTTTTTACACACAGCGCAGAGCGAAGCACTCACAGCATCTTGTTCTGCCCTCAACAAGGGTGAAAGTAGGTGCAGCCATGTCACATACGTGAGGACTGAAGCTTTAAGAGAGCAGGGATCCTCTGAGTCACTAGCTGTGAGGAGGGTCCTCCCCACCACCCACCTGCCAGCCTCTAGGTTCAAGAGGATGGATTCCCTGCACTGTGGTGGGGCAGCCCTGCCAGGGAGGAAATGGAGGCCTGGGGAGGGCCCTGCAGCACCCAGTTGGCTGGTATATCTCCTGCATTTGCTTGAGCTGGTGCTCAGGACCACCCCCACAGCTTCTCCATCAGGCCAGGTGTCCAAAGCGGGGCCTCAAACTTTGCCAGTCAACGTGCTGAGTCAGCGGCCTCCAGGCCCAACTGCAGTCCCAGGGCTGAGGGACAAGAAAGAGTCTTATCTGAGCTGCTCCCTCAACCCAGATGCCCTGGGATGGGAGTCGGGGCACCCCAGCTGCATTGCCTCCCCCAGGAAGCAGAAACCAGCATGTCTGGCCTGGCAGGTGTGACAATGGGTGCTCGCCCACCTGGAGAAGCTGCCTGGCCACCAGCTCTGCATCCCCACCCCCAGCCCCGCAGATAGGGGAGCTGCCCATCATTTTGGGAGCCGGATACCCCTTAGTCACCCCAGGGAATTCCACCCACATGTCCGGCAGGGTAGGGCCTCCAGGCCCCATTGCTCTCTGTGGAAGCAGAAGGAACGTCATGCAGAGGGGCCTTGGCCACTGGCCGAGTGGACTCCGGGGTGATTTCCAGGCTGATCAGGAAGTGAAATAGCTCTTCATCCAGCCCCTCGCAGGGTGGGAGAGGGAGGACTGCCGGCCCCCAGGGAGGGAGGGCAGACCCTTTACTGTCGGCTCACTTTCAGCAGGACCCCTGCCAGCGGCGACCCCTGGACCCCCACCCCATCTTCCTGCTGCCAGGCACCCTGTGCTGGGCAGTCAGGAAACCAGACACACCAGCTCCTGGGGGAGCAGGCAGGGGAGAAGAGGAAAGGATGCCTTCTAGGTGTGGCCCGTGCCTGCAGAGCAGAATGGGTGGGGTGGGAGTGAGTGATATGTCAGACTGCGAGCACTTGCAGAGGCCCCAGTTCTCGGGGCAGAAATCTGACCCACAAGCTCGTGCTGGAGTTGGAGCCACCTGATAGGATGTGGTTCAACACAACGCCCATTGCCTGTCCCCACAGCAGCCAGAAGGCCGCTCAGGGTGGCCTCTGTCAGCCCTGCCCTAGGCCACCAGACCCCTGTCTGAACCCTGCATTCCAGCCAGGAAAACCCCACTTCCCTCACTCTGCCAGGGATTCACCCAGAAGCAGAAGTGGGTTAGATCACCTGAAACCCCGGTGAAGGTCACCACAGGGTGAGGGACATGAAGCCTTCCCAGTCAACCCCTCGCCCGGCCCCTGGGGGCATAAGTCACTAGTGGAAGTTTGGGGAACCCCCAACACCCCAGCTCAGAAGCAAAACCTGGGGGAGGGGGTGTCTCCATGGCATAGCCCAGTTTTCCTCCTGGGTGGAGAGAGTACCAGGTCACAGAAGGCACGTATCAGCCAGTGATCAAGGCCTCCCATGCCCCTATTCCCACATTGGCCTGGCTGCAAACCCAGCTAACTGGGTCTCCCTCTCAACTTGGGGGTAGCATCTGCTGGGTCCACCCTCCGCCACCCCTGGCGCTGGGCCAGCCTGGTGGGGAGGGGCTGCTAGCTGCATTAATCTATCAGTTCCTGGTGTGCCCTGGCCCCAGCCAGTGGTGTCTGGCTCCAAACAGCAGAGGGACCAATAGATGCTCGCTTGGAGCCCCTAGGCATGCAGATAATGCAGCCCCTCCCAGGATGACCCCTCCAGCGAGCTGGAGCCCGGGCCAGAGTTCAAACTCATTAGCACACACAAAATGGGAATCTAAGGCTATCCTCCTACCCTGACCTCCCTACCTCTCACCAGCCCTCCCTCCTCACCCTGCTCTGGTCACTGAGACGTCATTTGGCCCTGGTCCCCTGCCACCAGGAGCACCATCCCCCACTAGCTTTGTGTGGCCCCCAGAGGTGAGGGGAGAAGCTGGCAACACAGGGTGTCCCAGCTCCCTCACTGCTCATCCCCCTTCCAGCGCCCCCAGCCCTCTGCCTCCAGCTGCCATGCCTGGAAACTGCCCCCCGCCCCCACCCCAGATGGTGCCCTCAGGCCCCCGAGACGGGAAGGAGACATCTGCACACAGATCTTCGGCCTGCTGACCCCCAACACAGCAGCTCACGTGTTCACACACTCACACATGCATGCACATGCAGGCGAGAGCAGAGCTGCAAACTGTCCTTGCAGGGGTGGGTGTAGCTCAGTGGTAGAGTCATGCTTAGCATGCACAAGGTCCTGGGTTCAATCCCCAGTACCGCCATTTTTTAAAAAAGGTTTTTGTTTTGTTCTTTTTAAAAGAAGAATGTCCTTGCACTCCGCCTCACGAACCCTAGTGCAGAGGCCATTATTCTGACAGGGGACACCCAGGACCTGTGTGAAAAGCCTGAGGGAACAGAGAAAATGTGGGTGGGCAGGCACTCGCCTAGAGGGAGAGTCTGCGCTTTCACAGAATTTCTGTCCCAGGTTGACAGGGTAAGCACATAGCTGCTAGGGGTTCTCATGTATGGAGAGGAATGAGTCCCACATATCTGGCCCCAGATCTGTGATGTGCCCAAACGCAGTGCAGGGCAGGTTCTGGCCAACCTTAGAGAGGGCCACTGTCTCCAAGGACTTCCAGGACACAGGGAACTGCAGCCACTGCTCCAGGAGGCCGATCCTGGACAGCTGCTCTGGCATCCCTTTGGCTGTGTCTGCACCTGGATGGCAGGAAACCTGAGGACCTGCCCCACATGCCCACGGAGGAGCACTGAGCTCTGTCACAGCCAAACCCTGGCCCCTCCAGACACCAGCCAAACAACCACAAGTATCTCAGTGGCCCAACAAAGAGTGACGGGGACCCCAAAAATGCAGTTTAAGAGAAAGCAAGAGGCCAGCCTGGGCAGGATTTACTAGAGCAAGGAACCAGCGCAGGGAGCCCACAGGGACCTCCGCCCCTCCTTCGCCTTCCGCCTGGGACTTGAACGGCTTTGCCTCCTGTTGATATGGGTGCGAATGGCTGAGCCTTGTGGGCTGAGGCAGCGGAACAACCGAGGGGCCAGGCGGTGCCTGTGGGCACAGCCGTCGGCACGGCCGGGGGCCAGAGACCGGACACGCCAGCCCGACCTGGACAGACCGTTGCTGGGTCTGTTGCCGGCCCTGATCGGCGGGCCTCGCTGAGGTTCAGCTGCCCTCCGAGAGCAGTCCCCTGCTTGCTGATTTGTAGCCGACCTAATCCCGCACTAATTAGATTTCTGCGTTGGTGGTGAAAGGGCCCCATGCGTGCCAGCCCCCGGGCAGCCCAGCCTGCGGCTTGTTTTGCACAGAATTTTAATTGTTTCCAAATTAATCCTCAGACTGGAGTGAGCTCAGCACAGATAAGCCGGTCGCAGGGAGGGGAGCTGCTGCGTTCCCATCTTCCCGGCCCCGGGCTGGCCGCCCCTTCAGTGGGGTGGCGTGGGGAGGCCGAGCCTTGGACATGACGCGATCGCCCAGAAATGTCCAGGCCTTCTCCCGCCTCCTGCCTCAAGAGCACTGCCGGGCGGCCCAGCCCGGGGAGTTTTCCTTCTGTTTGCTCTTGGCTCAGCTTCTCTCCTAATCCTATTTTCACCAGTTTCTATCCAATTTAATACAGCTTCTGTAAGTCAAAATTAATTACCCTGTATGCTTCCAGCCCCATGGTCTCCCATTCACCGTTCTGGGGCCAGGCTCAGAAAGAGGGGCTTGGAGGCAGGCAGGTGAAGGAGAGGAAGACAGTCCTACACGTGGGGGAGGCTTTGGGGTCCTACTTCCACACAAAGGAACCCAGCCAGGCTGAAGGAGCAAGGTCCCACCCAGCAGCGTGAAGGACAAGCCTCTTCCACCAGGAAGCCTTCCCTGATTGCTTCCACCTCCCTGAGCTCCGCTGACAACTACAATGTGTGCCCAAAGCCAAGCCTGCCCTCCCTACCACCCTCAGTAAAGGACCCACGAAGGACTCGGGCACCTTGCAAAATGTGTCCATTGCAGTTGAATAAAAAATGAATAAAGATACCAAAAGCATAGGCAACAGAATTAAAAATAGATTAATCTCACCAAAGTTAAAAACTTTTGTGCTTCAAAAGCACCATTAGGAAGGTGAAAAGACAGCCTTCTAATCGGGAGAAGATGTTTGCAAATCAAGTATCTGATAAAGGACTAGTGTCCAGAACGTACAGAAAACTCTTACAACTCAACAATACGAAGACAAATTACCAACTTTAAAAAATGGGTAAAGGAGTTGAACAGACAGTTCTCCAAAGGCCAATTAGCACATGAAAAGATTCTCAACGCTGCCCCTCATCAAGGAAATGCAAAGTAAAACCCATAGTGAGATATCACCTCACACCCACTAGGGTGGCTAGAATCAAAAACCAAAACAAACAAACCAACCCCAGAAAATAATGAGTGTTGAGGAGGATGTGGGTTCTGGAAACTTGAGCATGGCTGGTGGGAATGTAAAATGGTTCAGCCACTGGGGAAAACAGCATGGCGGTTCCTCCAAAGGTTAGACACAGAATCATCATGAGGTCCAGCAATTCCACTCCCAGGTAGACCCCCAACATAATTGAAAACATATGTCTGCACAAAAACTTGCACACCAGTGTTCATAGCATTCACAACAGCCGGAAGTGGAAACAACCCAAATGTCCACCAACAAAGGAATGCATATGCATAATGTTGTCCATCCACACAATGGAATACGATTCAGCCATAAAAAGGAATGAAGCACTGATGCATGGATGAACCTCAAAAACATCACACTCAGTGAAATAAGCCAGATACAGGAAGACAGAAACACTGTATGATTGCCTCTTCATGAAAAGTCCAGAACAGGAAAATCCACTGGGACAGAAGTATAATAGTGGTTGTCCAGGGAAGAGGGATCAGGGAGTGATGGCCGAGGGGTATGGAGTTTCCTTTAGGGGGTGATGAAATGTTCCAAAACTGATTCTGATCATGGTTGCTCAGGTCCAGGATCTGTAGTGAGTATACTAAGAACCGCTGAGTTGTACAATTTAAAATGACAAACCTTATGATAGGTGAAGTCTATCTAAGAAAAGTGATTATTAAAAAAATGAATCAAGAGTGAAGAAAGGAAGAAATACCAAAAAAAAAAAAAAAAAAAACACACAAGAAGTTCAGAGAGCACCCAGAACCATTCGGTCATACCCTCTGCTTGGACCTTCCCAGTAGGCAGAGCAAAGATGGAAACATACACATAACAGTACTTTTGCTACATGATCCCATTACAGACACTTCTCGTGTGTCAGCCAAGTTTGTCCCCATCAGATGTGGGCTGGCGGCTGGCTTTATAGATGAGGAAACCAAGGCAGGCCCAAGATCACCAGCTGGTGAATGGTAGAACCCAGACAGGCTTCCTGCTCTCCTCACATACTGCCCCCTCCCCACTTGCCCATTTGTGTCCATGGAGATGTGAGCAGTCACCACCAGCAAAAGTGGCCATACATGGCCTTTCCAAAAGATGTTCTGTAAACTGTTCTTGAAGGCCAGGCGGTGGGGGATGGAGGGAGACTCCCCCACAGGGTGACTCTCACCAGGACCAGCTGGGTGTCCCCTGATTTGCAGGATTGGGGGCAGCCCCAGGGAGCATGTCCAGGGCTCATCACAGAAGCATGCTGGCCAGAGAGGCCACTTCTGGCTGTCACCGTGACCAAAGTTTAAAGAGTGTTTGAAGCCTTGAGGATTTTATGGAAGAAGCGTGCCTTCCCAAGGGCCTTGGGAGTGTCTTGGCCCCTGGATGGGGAGACCCTGGCTCCTGCGGTCATTGGCCCTCCTCCTGGCCCGACCCTGGGCCCTCCCGGTCATTGGCCCGGCTCCATGCACACAGGAGCATGCATGCCATGGATTTGGGCAACTGTCCAGATGCGCCTGTCTCTCTGAAGCCCTAGGCCCTGAGGGCTCCGGACTGTGGTCTCTGCGGTGTCTTCCTCCTCACCACTATTTCCTGGGGTGAAGTCGAGGGGGAAGCAGGCGCCTTGAGGCCACATTTCCCATGGCTAGCGCCCCATCAGAGGCCTCCTCCCCACCAGCTGGGGCTCCACCAGAAGGGGGAGGCCCAAGGGTCCCTGTAGCCTACTCCTTGCTTGCTGCCTTTCCTGGGAACCTCTGCAGTGGACTCTGCCCAATTATCAAACGCCAGCATCCAATCATGCGATCAATGTGCTTGCCTCAGGTCTCCTGCGGAGCGCGGCTCAGAGGCCAGGGGTCTGTACCCCTGCAAACCCTGAGGCCCTTTGCCAAAAGGATGCAAGGCTGCTTGCACCCCACTTCCCTCTACTGGACCTGGAGAGAAGGTGTTGCTTGGCCCTGCAGTAACCTAGCCAGAAGTGTCTCTCTCTCTTTTTTTTTTTTTTTTAATTAATGGAGGTACTGGGGATTGAACTCAAGACCTCGTGCATGCTAAGCACATGCTCTACCACTGAGCTACCCACACCCCTCCTGCCTGGAGTTTAGACAACTGGTCAGGCCCAGGCCCAGATGTCAGAGCTCCAGACAGACTCACCTCCTGGACAGGAGGCCCCTAGGGGAGATCGGAGTGCCGGGGACTCCCACGGGGCACCAGAGGATCTGTTCTGGCCGCTGGTGGTTCCTAGGCCCCCTACAGTGAATCATCAGTCTTCACCGGTGGTCTCCCTAAGTGCGCTGTGTCCACAACCCCTCCTCCAAAGGACACCAGTCCCATTGGGATCGGGTCCACTCTACTTGAGCATGACCACATCTTACCTCTCCTGATTACAGCTGCAATGACCCTATTTCCAAATGAGGTCCCATTTGGAGGTACTGGGGGTCACTACGTCAACACAGGAATGTTAAGGAGATGCAATTCAATCCTTAACACCCCCTACCGGAATTGCACAGCAACACAACTTGTGGAAGACAGAAATGCGTGCTGGGGAGGGGGCCACACCCGACACCACTGTTGACCTGGGTGCAGGTTCTTGGCATGAAGGCGTCTCTCCAGGGCTTGGCTGGGGGAGGGGAGGCGGTTCCCAGGGGTGCCAAGGCCCGATGGGTAGTACTGGGAACAAAGAACACAGAGGATGGGGTCTCTGGGGTCCTGCCGTGTGGGGCCCAGGGCCGGGTTACATGCCACAACGTGGTAAAGGGAATTAAATTGCAGGTGGAACAGAGTTTGCCAATTGCTAACCTGAGATGGGATTCTCCTGGGTTATCCAGTTGGGTCTAGCAGCATCTCCAGGGGCCTCAGCAGTGGAAGAGGAGACCGGGAAGATGCAATGCCATGAAAAGAGCTCGACCGGCCATTTCAGGCTGTGAACATGGAGAGGGGGCCACGAGCCGAGGATGCGGCGCCTCCGCCTCCAAAAGCTGAAAAAGGCAGGAAACAGATTCTGCCCAGAAGCCTCCAGAAGGAGCCAGCCCTGCAGACACCATGATCTCAGCCCATGAGATCTGTGTGGGACTCCTACCTCCAGATTGTAAGAGAATAAAATGTCTCTGCTTTTAGGTCCTGAGTTTTTGGGGATTTGGTACAGCAGCCACACGACACTAATATGCTACCCACCCCACCCCCCGGAACATGGGGTCCCAGGAACCAGACCCAGAGCCCCACGCAGCCCATGTGGATCTAGCAAACTGGCCACAGAAACTTTTGACCAAGCTCGGGTCTAGTGCCACAGAGGGTTCCACAGAGGGGCAGGAAGGAACACAGCACAGTCACACCCATGACAGATGCCATACACCTGATGCCACAAAAGGCCACGCCCTGTGAGCTCCACCTCAGTGAAAGACAGCTTGCTCTGATGGGTGATGGGAGCTCTGGGTGTTCCTGTCTACATGGCCCAGGGCCTGGGGCTCATGGAGGGCCCGTGGGACCCCGACAGGGCTACATGCCTGCCTGTCCCATCCTGGGCCCTGGAGGCCTCTGTCCTCCGCCGACCCTGGCCTGAGTGGCCAGCCTGCCCAGCTGCTCTGAGCAGACTCAGCCACAGAGAGTGGGCCCGGCCCCAACACATACAGCCCAGAGCTCTGGCCGGGAGCAGCCTCCCAGGGGGAGCAGCTACCAGGCATCCAGGACACCGTCTCTGTTGCTGAGGCTGATGGGATCATGACACCCCCTAATCACTGTCCCTACACTTGGACAGCATGTATTGTGCCATCCCACTGCTCAGATGGGCAGACTGAGGCTCAGAAGGTCAGGGGCCACCAGCTCTGAAGCCCATGCCTGGACTACACTCAGGGACAATTCGCCTTTCCAATTCTGTGGACAGACCCAGGGAGGGGCCTAGACACTCACCCAGGCTCAGGCTGCCATGGGGGTGGGGAGTCTGGACCCTGACCTCCATCTTCCCTGGAGCTAGGAATGGCTGCCGGTGAGAACTGTCACTGCAGTGTCAGGCCTGGAAGAACCCCAGACTCCCAGCCCATCTCAGCCCTCAGGCCACTGCATCTCCCTCCAGGAAGCCCAGCCCTGGTAGGTCTCCAGGGCCTACACCTCATCAGGTGAGAACGTGCTCCCCTGGGGGCACTGCAGGGTGAGTGGGTCCCTCAAGCCAGCCGCTGTCCATCCCTGCAGCCCTTGCCTGTCTCTGTCACCCCAGAGTCCTTCCAGGTCACGGTGCCCAGGGCCTTACAGCTGCTCAGAGACAGAGCATGACCGCAGACCCAGGGCCCTGCCTCCCAGCACAGCTGCCTCAGAGCCCTGAGCACAGTGGGGCCCCTCTAAACACCTGTTGAATGCAGGTGGAGTAAGGGGTTCCTGGTCAGCTGCAGCAGCCCCTCCCCAGCTACTGGGACTTCAGTCAGAGCTGGACCACTGCCCTGGACTGGGTTCCACCCCATCAGCCTCTGCTCCCCCAGCACTTGGACAGCTCTTCCTGCAGCTCTCTGTCCCCAGCGCCACCAGGACTGCGCTGGAGCCGCTGGAGGTCGGGATAGCCCTGGAGGAGCTACTTGGAGGCTGAGTGGGTTGAGAGGAGGTGGGGCACTTGGGCAGGAAGACCCTGGCATCAGCTTCACAGGCATATTAGTGGGAAAACAGGACATGTAAGAACCAGGCATACATGCCTGCAACCTGCACAGGGGCATGAGAACCACACCTATCCAGTGCACGTCCTTGTTGTGCGTGCACACATGTGTGTATCTGGGAGCATGGCAGTGTGTGCAGGTGTGTGTGCATCTGTGGCCACGTGCACATGCATGTGTATGTGTATGCATCTAACTTGGGGGATGCTCCTGTGAGCTTTGGGAGCCGTGAATGGCCAAGCCATCTGTTCCCTCTGGGACACTGTTGATGCCTGGCCTTGGGCCTGGGGTGGCACTGAGCAGTCCCCTTGGCCTTCACCACCTCAGATGGCCCCCTCCTGCTCTGTGACTGTAGATAAGGCATGTCAGGCAGGGCAACCTCACAGACAAAGGCAGGGAAGTGGGGCCCAGCATAGCCTGTCCCCAGGACTGGGCAGCATTGGCCAGATGCCCCAAGGCCGAACAGCCATGACCAGGACGGTGGCCTGAGCTCACGTGTCCTAGGACCCAGGGCAGCACCCTCCCAGCGCTCTGCGGGGACCCTGGGCTGCCTTCCTGAAAGTGTGGATTCCAGAGCAGCTGTTCAGCTATCGAATCACCTTGGAAAACACAGACAGACGCTGCCTGGCAGCGCCGGGGTAATCCTCGCCTTCCTGGGGACACGGTGGCCACCGGAGAGCACTGAAGACTGATTTTCCACCTGATTTAACCAGCTCGACTATTCCTCCCAGCATGGCCCCCGCTGTAGCCTCAGGTGCTGGGGTCTGGAGTCACTCTGGGCCTCCTCCTCCCTGAGACCTGGCCCCACCTGCCTGTGAGGGTCTCCTGGGTATCAGTGAACTGAGGGGAAAAGTAAGTCTTCTCCATCGCCCCAAAATGAGCCCCACACTGAGGATTCGGTGCCTCAGGTAAGAACCCTTCTTGCTGGCAGGTCTGTGCTTCTTTCAGTGTGTATGGACTGGAAAGAGAACATGCGCATCACAAACCCACCTTAGAAAGTCTTCTTTCAAACAGACTTGAAGCTCAAAGATGGATGGATTCTGAAGAAAAGTAGGTCACTAGTGGCGCAGGTGGCCATGGGTCCAGCACGGCAAACAGTGTTGTCAACGTCCCCCTTGATTGTCGGCACGTCCAAATAGGGGTCAGGGAGGTAAATTAGGTCAGCAGGCATCTTTCAGCACCTACACTGTGCCCAGGCCTATGCTGCCAGGTGAGCAGCTTCAAGCAGAGAAGAGCGTGTCATCCCTGAAACCTGGGAGCTGTGATACCCTCAGGAGGGTGAGCAGGGAAGGCAAGACAAGCCCCAGGGTTTCCCGAGTCAAGGGGAGAGGAAGTGAGGTCGCTGGCCCGAAAGGGAAGGAGTCATGCCCTTGGTCTCATGGACACCTGGTCGGGCTGGCAAGGAGGTGGTTTTCTCAGGCTCCTCCAGGGCCAGCTAAGTGCCTCGCTCCCACTATCTCCACCCTCCGGCTAACCTCTCCTCCCCAGGAGCCTACGGCCCTTGAGAGGCAAGACAGAGTCAACCCCTGGGAGCCTCCCCCACCACACGGGACAGACAAGGGGCCAGCAATGAAGGGGGAGGCCAGAGGGATGTGACCACTAGCAGCTGCAGGAAACCAATGCAGATGAGGACCCAGGAACACAGGACCATAAATGAGGCTTAAAAAAACAGGAACTTAATCTCTCGCAGTTCTAGGGGCCAGAAGTCAGAAATCAACATGTCAGCAGGGTTGAATTCTTCCTGAAGCTCCAGGGAGGATCCTTCCTATCTCGTCCAGCTCCTGAGGACCCTGGGTGGTCCTGGGCTTGTGGCCTCAGTGGCCCGGCCTCTTCCTTTGTCTCCTCAACGTCTCCCTCAGGCAGGACAACTCCGGGCTGTGCCCACTCCTCCCACAAGACGGATGGAGCCCAGTGCCCATGGCTCTAACCTGCTTGCTCCCCGGTGTTCCTGGGATCATATCCCTCCTGGAATCCTTGTCTTCAGAACCTGGCCTGGGATACGCTGGGCTCAGGCATCTTCCCCAATGCCCAGAGACCAAGGAGATGCTGGTTTGCCCTGATTGGTGACAGGCAGCATTTTAAATACAGGGTTAATGCCACGGTCTGGCACCCGGCACTGAGAGTTTATAGTGGAAAGCCCTCTGAGGTCCCTCCATGCCCAGCCTTTTTTATGAAACGCCCACCCCACTCCCCCGGGAGGCTGGGGGAACAGCATCCTGGACATGGGCGCCGGATGGGGCAGTGGTCACCTGGAGAAGCATGACTCGGGCCAGGCCTTGCTGGCCAGTAGCTATCCCTGGAGCAGCTGCTGGCCAGGGAAGCCCAGACAGGGCTGGGACGGGCAGGGCAGTCCAGGGCCTCAACCTGTGTAGCCCCCACGCCCCCCCACCATCTGCCCCACCCCTCACCACAGGCACTGCTTCCTGATAGACCCGCCTGGCGGACGCTGTGCCGACCTGTCCCTCCAAGAGCGCCCCACAGGCCGGGTTCTCAGCATCCCAGCTGTGGGCACGTGTCCTGCGGGTGTTTTAGGAGAATGGAGACTTTGTGGCAGAGGCTACTGGGGCTACAAGTTTCCCTTTGCCAGCCTAGAAACGGACACTTCTGTCTTGTTTCCACAAAGCCTTTTCCGTAGACATTGTCTGAACACCTACTGTGTGTTCAGCCCGCAGACCAGCTGTGCACACTCCACCCCAGAACTCTCTGTGCTGCCTGCCAGCCTCCCCCTCCCCGAGCAAGACCTGTGATCTCCTGCCCTCATCCCCGCGGGGGCTCTGCCCTCACTTGCCCCCTTCCTTTATTAAAATCACAGCCCAAACCTCTGTTCAGGACAGGGCTCTGGGACTGCCTGGTCCATCTGGACCCCCTCAAGCTGCCCCACCTCCCAGACCCCACAGTCCCCCAGGAGGCAGGTCCCTGGGCATCCTCCTCCAACCAGCTCATTTCCTTCAGCTCCTGGGGGTTCCCTCAACTGCTTGGGCTACAGGTAAGCACTGCACCGGTGGGATAGCATCCCACAAATTCACCTCCATCGGAACTTCAGAATGAGACCCTTGAAATAGTCTTCACCCACTTAATTAAGTTAGAAGAGGTCGTCGTGGATTAGGGAGGGACTTAATCCACTGACATGTGTTCTCAGCGGAGAGAACAGACAGGCAGACAGAGCCAGACTGTGGTGAGGGGTCCTGACTTCAGGCTCTGGCCTACAGAACCAGGAGATGGTAAATTGCTGCTCTTTCAAGCTGCCCAGTTTGTGGGGGTGGTTTCCATGGCCCCAGGACACTGACACAGGCACCTCATCACTGTCTCATCCCCTATGAGGATCAAGAGTCCACTGGCCAGGGGCAGGGAGGGCAGGGTGCCAGCCACGTCGTCCCAGCTATTGGTGGAGATGGGCGCCGTGGGTGATGGGGTCTGCGGGGGCCTATCTGCAGGGAGACCCTTGGGGCTTTGATGACCGGCAGAGCACTGTGGATTCCAGGAGCCCCCTCGCCCCAGGGCCCCAGGGGAAGGAGGCAATATGGAGTTCTGAGAAGTCTGGCCAAAGCTGGCCAGGTTCCCCTTCAGGGCCTGGCAGAGCCTGCAGGGGTAGGAGGAAGACATGGAACCCCATGGGGAGGAGTGTAGACAGCCAACTGCCCCTACCCCCTGCTGTTTGTCCCTAGGCCAGAGGGGTGTCCCCGGGCCAGGCTCTGGTTACCTGGCCTGGCAGGGCTGCCCACGGCTCCCGGCACATCCATCCCGCTAGGCATCCATGCTCTCCTCCCAGTGCTAGACGCCTCTAGAGCTATTTCAGGCGCCTGGTGGAGACACTACCCGTCTGGCCAGGCCAGGGCATGGCCCCCGCCCACTGGGCCCTCCCTGCCAGGGCGCCCTGGCCCTGTGAGCCTCAGTGACTCATGTCCGCCATCGGGCCGCCAACTGTCTCAGTACAGGTGGCCCCCAGGGACTCTGCTCCCCCAGGACCCATGGCAGGGGTCCCCCGTGTTGGGTATCCCCATGTCGGGACCATCAGCTTCCCCTTCTAGGGTCCCAAGCCCAGCCCTCTGTCTCCAGACACCAAGCCGTGTCCCCACTCAGAAGAGGGAAGTGAGACTTGCACCACTATCCTCATGCTCTCTCAGGGTCCACACCACCCTGCTCTGGGCCAGGTCTCAAAGCTCCCACGTTGCCAGGTGATTGAGCAAAGGGCCCACAGCCACTGTCCATGAGGCTGGGACAACCGTGGGTGACAGTCACTGCGGCACACGGGTACCCCATTCCTGACAGGGACAGGGGTCAGCCCATGAGGCAGAGCTGACCACAGACCCCCGGGCCACCTCCACTCCCTCACCACACCGTTTTCCAAAAATTCAAATCTGCACAGAATTTATCGAATGAAATTGCTACAATTCCCGCTCTACCCCCCAGTGTACTGGTTACTGGAAAGCAAGGTTCACAAACGGCCCTCTGTAAAAGACTTGTTTTTGGCGCGTTTATACAGCTACCTTTGTTCATATAAAAATCTGGAAGCTGCCTTCTGCAAGCCGGGCCCCTCCCCCTTGGACACTTAGGGAGGTATTTCTGTATGAAATACGGTCCACGCGCTGAGGCAAGAACGAGCGGGCGCAGTAAATTCTGAGGTGGAATTTGTTTAACCTATCACCCCACGGCAGTAAGTGTGACGCTGGGCGGCCTGGCGCACTGATGTATTTTTATAACACTTGGCAAGGCCGCCTGGGAGGCTGGAGAAACCCACCAATCGGAGCTGCTGCAGGGGTGGGCCCGCTCCCTGGCTGGCTCCTCAGAAAAAGTTCTGAAGCCTCACGGTCTCTGCGGCAAACTCATTCATTCATTCATACATTCATTCACTCATGTACTCATTCATTCACAGGCCCACTTCTCTCTCTAGCCAGGCTGGCTGCTGCTGGACAGGACCTTGAAGACACTGCCTCCACCTGTCCCCCAGCCCCTGAATGTCCCAACTTGGTGAGACAGGCATAGGGAGCGGGGAGCCTTGTAACGTGTCCAGGAGGACCAGCTGAAGGAAGAAGCCATCAGAGAAGCTTTGCTGCGCTTCAAGCCATCCTACCAAGTGTGCCTGCCACCACAGAGGGTGAGCTCTCCAGCTCTGGTTGTAAGCAAGGAGAAGATGGGGAGTCCCAGAGAGCAGGCTGGGTCAGGTGGACCTGAGGCCTCTCCAGGATGCCCCATGACATCCTGCTCCATGACAGTAACAGTGTGCTCCATGGGCCTGGGTCTGCAGCCACTGGGCCGGGCTGCTTCTTCCTGCCAACAGCAAGGATTTGGAAGGAGGCAGTGGGCAGGCCGAGAAGGGTAGAACTTGAACCCACACACATGTCCACACTGGAGACAGAGAGGTTCACTGAGAGTTCCCAGCTCACCGCCCCGCAGCCCTGGATTTGTGAGACTGACTTTTCAGCTCCAAAACGCATTTGGGGTCAGGATGACCATCCCCTGGAGAGACCATCCCTCTGTGGCCAGGGGCTGCTGCAGGGTCTGGGACAAGCAGGGTGCTTAGGGAAATGGGGACAGTTTCACCAACCCAGATGCCCATCTGAAACTGACATTTTATAAACTGAGCCTTAACTGAGATAAGGTAGGGAAGTTCTCCCTCACTTGATTTTGCAAAGAAAAGGAATCAGCCTCTGTGAGACTAGGGGTGGTGCCCACGCAGGTGCTGGAGCCGCATCCCAGCCCACAGCCTCCATCTCTGTCACAACCTTCATCTCTGCCCAGAGCACCCCATCTCTGCCTGTCTCTGGGATTCCGTCCAGCTCGGGGCCCGAGACCTCAGGCGGCAGCCCCACAGCTGCCTTGCAAGCTCCCTCCGCCGTGAAGTCCTGGCCAGGGCCCGCTTCAATTTGCATCAATATTGACCCAGCCCAAGAGTGGGGGGCCCAGTGGCCCACAGGGGGCTTGTGGAGTCGCCCATGCCTGCCACGCTTCGCGGGCCCCTGAAATGTTTGTGCAGGGTTGGAAACCACCTGAGGCTCCACGTGGGGCACCATCTTTACATTAGGAAAAATAACAGGGTTTTTGTCATGAAAAGTTCATTAATGGCTTCTGAGGGGGAAAGAAGCCTTGAAACCTTGGTATTAAACCTACCAGGAGTGTGAACCTCACCGTTGTGCCTGCCATGCAGCCCAGGCAGGCGTGGAGCCAGGGCGGAACATTCCGGGGCGGCTTCTCCTTGGGGTATTGATGCCAAGGTTTGGTTTGGGGGACGGCCAGCGTGAGACCAGGCGCCGTGTGTGTCCGCGCTGTGCTTCTTGCAAAGGGGGGTCTGCACAGGTAGCGTGGAACCCTGATGGGTAGACGTCAAGATCACAGACGCTTCTGGAACCTCTCCCAGAATGTGGACGCAGCTGCCTTAAGTCACACTGCACTTGACATGCAAATCCTTCAGTGGCTTCTGTCTGCTTGGACTGCCAGAAACAAGCCCCACAGACGTGTGGCTTCAACAGCAGAAATGTGTTTCCCCTGGTCCCAGAGGCTGGACATCCAGATCAGGGTGTCGGCGGGGCTGGCTCCTCCTGAGCCTCTGTCCTTGGCAAGCAGACGGCTGCCTTCTCCATGTGTCCTCTGTGGTCTTCCCTGCGTATCTGTGTACTGATCTCCTAAGGACATCAGTCACGTTCATTAGGTCCCACCTTAAGGACCTCATTTTACCTTCGTCACCTCTCTAAAGATCCTCCTCTCCAAATACAGTCAGTCCTGAAGAAGAGGGGCTCAGACTTCAACACAGGAATTTCAGGGACACACTCTGCCTGTGAGAGCTTATCTCTGACAATCATCCCAGGTGATGGTGAAAAAAAGAATCACCGACCAGGGGCTCAGAGCTTTGCAGGTCCGTCATCCCCCTTTGGCCCCATGGACAGGGCACTTATAATCCCCCCATTCCCAGGCCTGGGGCAGGGCGTGCAGATGGGGACACATTCACTGTCCAGGGATCCCAGGCCTCTGCTCATGGGAACCCCAGGGGGCATGCAGGACGGCAGGGTGTGGGGAGATGCTGGAGAAGAATTTTAACTTACTGTCTCACCCCCTGGGAGTGCTAGGGCCACACCTAGGCCAGGTGCATCACCTCTCTGAGCCTCAGTATCCCCACCTATAAAGTGGGTACAACCAAGTCCCCACCTGAGGTCATGAGTGTAAGTGCTCTGGCTGGTGCTGGAGGAGAAGGTCTCCTTTCCACAGCAGCCATCACTACTACCAGCGATGTGATGGATCGGGACACCACATTCAGGAGCAGAGGTAGGCAGAGGGTACACAGTTGCCCACCAGAGGCAGCTCCCAGACAGGCATGAGTGACCTGTGCCCAGAAAGCCTCTCCTCCCTCTCTGCCCCCAGGGGCCACCGCTGCCACTGTTGCAGGAGTGGCCCCTGTGCCCATCTCTGCCATGCAGGCCAGCCCCATCTGCCCACCCTGGCAAAATTGAGGCCTGGCCACAGAGGAGCCACTGCTCCCTGAGATGCCACAGCCTCTGGAGTACCAGGGGCCATTGCCCTGGGCCAGTACTCCCTGGAGACCAAGGCCTTCCTGCACCCCCTGGGGATCCACCAGCGTCCCACCTGACTGTTAGACTGTTAATGGGGCCTGACAGCCAACAACAGTGAAAAGACACGTTACATGGGCAAACTTTGGTTGGGAGGAAGTTATCTCATGCTGCTGTCTGGGTAGCAGGGCAAGTGGAACTCTAAGGGACCAGCGGCTACTCCAGTCCTTTCAGGGGCCACGTCTGGGCTTCCAGCCTAGCTGAGAGGTGTGAGGGGTCCCATCTCGGACTCCAGCCATAGGCAGCCCTTTCCATGAAGCCTGGAGAATTTCCTTGGGGTCTGCCCACTCCTCGGAGAGTGACTTGGGGAGGAGGACGAAGCCCCTGGGCCCCACAGGACTGGGTAGACAGGTGCAGGGTGTGTGTGTCTGAGGTGCTCACCAGGGGTGCACACAGCACGTGGGGCCAGACATGGGGGGATGGATTGAGGAGGCTCTGGTTCCAGTATCATCTCCTCACTCTGAGACCTCGGCTCTGAGCAGGGTCCTCTGGGTGCTCGCCAAGCCGCGTCCACGCCCCCAGGGAGGCCACATGCCCTCGCACACCTCTGTAGCATCTTCTCCAGGCCAACTTCTCCCGAGAAGGCCAAGGCTGTCCAGGCTCCTGGCCCCACAACCCTGGCCAGGTCCAGGCCTCTGGTCGCATTTGCTGGGTCCAGCCCTGACAAGGACTTTCATTTCTTCAAGTGGAAAGCCACTCCCTCACCACTGCTTGGGGGACCTCCCTCCTTGAAGGGACACCAACCACCTGGCGGAAGGGGTCCCTGCTTATCCATCATGCCTCTGCCCTCTGCCACCCGGGTGATGTCACTTTGGTCTTTCAGTTTTGGGAAAAGGTCAGATTTTTCTCTAAATGACCATAATGCAAATAGTCTGGATGAGTCACCCCCAAATCTGAGTCATTTTGGCTGCTGTGAGTCTTTCTACTTTAATTTATTGAGGTGAGATTCATATAACATAGAACTAACTATTTTAAGTGTACATTCAGAACGTGCTGGGACCACCACTTCTATCAAGTTCTCGAAGTTTTCCATTGCCCCAAAAGAAACCCGGTCCCCATCAGCAGCCGCTCCCCATGCCCCTTCCCCTCCGCACTCTGTCTCTGTGGATTTGCCTGTTCTGGATGCTTCGCACACACGGAATCCCACACTATGTGGCCTTCTGCGTCTAGCTTCTCTCACTGAGCATCATGCTTTCGAGGTGCATCCGTGTTGTAGCCTGTGTCAGTGCTTCATTCTTTTTTGTGGCTGAGTAATATGCCAAGTGTGGATGGACCACATTTGGTCACCCATTAGTCTGACCCTTGTCACCTATTCTCCCAGGACCAGGGGAGTAAGGGCTTCTGAGCCTCCATGCTTGGCTCCAGCCCACATCTCCAGCCATTGCACACCAGGCATCAGCTTTGAAGCGGTTTATTCTGGGGACAGGCTTTCCAGGGATGCTTTGGATTTCACTAATTTTAACAGCCCAGGTGTCACATTGCAGGTCCTGGTGGCTGAACCAGCTGCCCCTCTGTGTGGAAACACTAATTCCCTGTTCTCGGAGGTCACTCCACGCCTACTGTCCCCACGGAGGGGCAGTCCCCATCATTCCAGAAGCAGACTTCGAGCCAGGCATAAAGGGACCACCTGTGTCCTGTGGCCTGATCCCCATGGAGCCCCATCTGCAGGTGAGGAGCAGCGCCCAGACAGGCTGAGAGGCATGTCCAAGACTGCCGAGCCCCCCAGCCCGCCCAGGATCCGGGCCTTCCCTCTCCACTGTCCTGAACTCAGTTTCCAGCTGATTTTCTGCTGGCATTCCAGGGGAAATCAAATCCTCCGGGGTGGAAACGGCATATGTCCAAATGAGTTTTCCGAGTCTAGTTTAAAACGCTCTGGGTAGCTCCAGGGGAGAAAATGTGGTTTTGATTTTCTGGAGCAGCCAGACCCCCAAACTCAGCCCACGTGGCCTGAGAGCCAGTCCCGCCGATTCTCAGCCAGACACGGCGTGTCCAGGAGCAGGAGCTTGCTGACAGGTGGCCTCTCTCCAGGGCCTGGGGCTCCCATCCGAGGGCGCTGCTCCCTCCGGCCTCGCCTTGGACAGAGCCAGCATCTGAGCTTGGACTGGCCACTTATCAAGGTCACTAAGAAACTTGGGCAGGGAAAGAATGGACCCCACGGAGCTTCTGGGAGATCTTGCCCCAGCCTGGTGTCACAGGTTCTCCCTTTTCCCTGGGACTGCCCAGCTAGGTAGTAAGCTCCCCTGCACAGGGAGGATCCCGGAGCAGCCAGGCTTGTGGACCGAGGTGAGGCCCTCCTGAGCACCTGGGCCCGTTTCTTGCTTTGTCTGAGGTCAGAGGTGTCAGTTGTGCCCACCTCTAGGTGGAGGGTTCCAAGCCCATGGGCAGCAGGAAGGGTCTGGTCACCCAGAGTTCATGGCAGGAGTCCCCCAGGGGGCTCCTGTTGTCTCTCCCAGGCCAGGCTCTCAGAAGTCTGCAAGACTACTTTGGTTTTCCAGGTCTGGGGTCACAAGGAAAAGGCCCTCCTGCTCCCTGGAGGTCTACACACTTCCCTGTACCCTACATCATCTGGACAGCAACCCAAGAGGATTTACCAGTCTCTGCCACCTTATACCTTATGACCTGGAGACCTCAGTCCTCCATCAGCCAAATGGGGAGACGCCTGCCTAGGCAGGGAATCTGAGAGATATCACAAGGGGTGAAGGGTGCCAGAACTCAGCCTGCAGGTGGGGCCAGGGATGTGCCCAAGCACCTCCCACCCAGACTCTGCCCCCAGAGCCCCCATCCAGCGCTGATGAGCAGCTCCTGTGCCCAGCATGAGATGCTGGGGTCAGCCACTGCACTCTCCAAGTTCACGGGGTGTGGGCAGGAGTCCCACCCATTGTGACAACTGCTGATGGGGACCTGGGCTCCAGGGGAAATAATCAATTGGGCTTATTGTTAGAGGCAGTGTAGGAGGCATTTTGGAAGAGGAGGCGTGTGAGCCATCGGTGAGAGGGGCCAGCCAGGGAGAGGTGGGGTGGGCACATTCGGGGCCGAGGATACCACTCGCCCCTTCTCCCAGAAGAGATGCCCTGTTAATGGTAGCAGCTTGTAGGATGATCTGGTTGAAGCGTCATCCCCTTCTTCCCCCACTCTGGAAACAGACAGGTAACCCACTCTGTCCACATCAGGTCTCCTGGGAAGTGGCAAATGCCTGTGCCAGCCGCTCCAGCCAAGCCAACTGCTTCCTTCTTCTCCCATTTCTCTCCCTTTAAGTCTTGGGTGCAGGAAAGTCTTGGGCTGGGCTCTCCCCATTGAATCCTCCCTCCCTGCCCATCTCTTCCACCCTCCTCCTCGTGGTCCCCACCCAGGGATGTCTTCTTGGAGCACCCACTGGGCCAGGCAATTTGTGTCGTGCTCAACTCCCACCCAGGAACCAGTCCCTACACCATGTTCATTGTTTCCGGCACCTCCCCCAGGGTGCCCTCCCCTGCCTGCTCCAAGAGCTCCTGGGGCCTGTGTGCACCTCCAAGGGCCCCAGGGTAGGGTCTCTGGGACCACTGGGCAGACGAGTCTTTGTTTCATAGGCATCCTCCCCCAGGGCCACCTAGCCTCAGATCATGGCCCCAGCATTCTTGGCTCTGATTTCTCCACCCCATGGCTGCAGACAAATCTCACACTCAACATTTCAATCTTGTTGCTTAGGCTCCACCAGGATCGCCTGTCGCCGGTGGGGGAAGCCACTCTTCTTCCCCAGTGGTTCTCTCGCCCCTCTGAGGGCCCCGGGCAGACAGACTTGGGTGCCCATTTCCCAGACAGGTAAGTTGAGTCTGAGCCTTCCCTGATGTGCCTGGCCCAGGGGAACCAGGAGGCATCATGGAAGCGGCCTCTGGCTGGGGTCCCAGTATCCATCCGGGTGGCAGAGGTGGGGAGTCATTTTACAGACTAGAGCTTCAGGGGCTCAAAATCAAGAAGGATTTGGGTGGGAATTCTCTCCGGGGCTTCATGCAAATGAACCTCCGCTTGGGCTGTTTTGTAACGGCAGGGAGCGGCCGCGCCCACACTCCGGATCTGCCGCGCCTGCCGCCGCCCACGGACTCTGCGGAATTAGCTCGCAAATGGGAGGAACAGGTGACGGGGCGCCCGCGTGAGGGGAATCAGCCCCGCCGAATGCACACCCGGCTGTGCGGAGCGGGAGGCGGGGGCGAGGGCTCCGTGACCCCATCACCCCATCACAATTGAGATGTGATTTGTCTCCTTTCCAAAGGCACCACGAGCTGGCTGTGTCTCTGCTCTGCAAGAAATCAACTTTCCTGCCAGATGGGAGCAGGTCGTCCACCTCCCCAAATCTCCAGCTCTGTCTTCCTCCGCGACAGCGCCTGCTCCATCCCCGATACCGTAGGCATTCCCAAGGCGATGAAAACCCCCGCTCAGCCTGGCCTGTGACATCATTCTGCCCAGCCTGTGGGACTGGGGCTGGTGTTTCATGGAAGGAAATACTCCAGCCAGGGCTTCCTGCTCAGGGTGCCTGGTGTCCCTGCACCTCCCACCCAGCCTGGTGGTCACGGTGCAGGGCTGGGCCAGACTCTGCGTCCAGCAGCCCCCTGTGTGCACTCGACCCTCACCCACCAACCAAGCCAGCTCCCAAGGGTGCCTATGGGGCCTCCCTGGCCTCAGGGCCAGCCTGCGCATCCAAATGTGCCCACTGCCCTCCCCGGGGGCGTTCAGAGGGGTCCAGAACTTCTCTCAGCTTCAGGATTGTCCTCTAACTGAGACATTCAAGAATGCTTCCTCAGTGGGCAACTCCAGTACATTCTGGTCCCCCTGCAGGACAGCTCGGGGTTGATGCGGCATGACAGGGGGAGGCAGAGCCCAGGAGGAACATCTGGGCCCACAAGTCCCTTCTGTCCGTTGACATGGCAAAGGCCAGTCACCCCCAACTGCTCAGAGGGCAGACAGGTGTGGGGCGCCCTTCTTTACAGCAGCAGAGCCTTTCATTAATTCGTCCTGCCGCTGGGTCTTTGTCCCACTTTGCTCCTCTGTCCAGGGCTTAACCTGGGGTCCTGGCCAGCAGGGTGACCGTGGGGAAATCACAGACCCTTCAGACCTTTGCTGAGATCATGCTGGCTGAGCACAGACCAGCTTGGGGCCCTGTGCACACTGCATACATGACTGCTGTCCTCAGGACCCCTACCTCCTTCTGTACTCTTGCCTGCTCCCCAGCCCCTTACTAAATGGGCATCTCCCAAGGTCCCCAGAGAGAGTGTAGGTTTCCCCTTTTAAGAGGCCCACACTTCCCACCCCAATATCCTCTCTGGGGATTTGGAAAACTGCGAGGGGGCTCCTGCCTTCCTCACCCTCAGTGGAGGAAAAGTGCCCCCAGACACCTGAGAATTGACAAAAGGCTCTCATTGCAGCCACTTACCTGTCTTGGGGACACTTTCTTTCCATTTGCTGAATAGAAAAGAATGTTCCAGAATGTGGAGACTTCAGGACATGAGTCCCCAGACTCTGGGGAGAAAATTTCCAGAGACTCTGCTTTCCAGACAGCAATCAACAGAACTTTGAACTGATTTTGGAAGAAATCTCCCTAATTTTTTTTTCTCACTGCCCTGCCTTAAAAAACAAAACCAAAACAAGACACAGAAACTCTTGTCCTGGATATGGATGGTATTTCATGGTGATCTCTGCCTCTGGGAGGTTCCTCAATGCCTGGCTCCTTCTCCTAGCTGCACTGGGCCCCGAGTTGGAAAGATCATAATTTATTTTCTTACTCGAAGGGCATTTGCATCCTACAGAGAACCTAGTGCACCCCACATGTCAGCAGCAGGTGGAACTGGAGCAATTTTGAAGGATAAGGACCTGGTTCCCTACGTCCTCTCCAGCACTTGAAGTTCTCCCTCCTTAATTTTGGCCTTTCTGTCAGGTGCTACCCCTTCTGGAGAAGGGAGTTCAGCAAATGCTTCAGCTATTTCTTGATAACTCAAGGTTACCATCACTAATGTTAGTCACTGTCCTAAATTACATAGCTCAGAGAAAGCCAGCCCTCCCCATATCATGCACTTAGCACCACCACCATCTCTATTTCACAATTCACCATGCATGGACCACTAGACTGCAAACCAGAGATGCCCAGGGCTCCTGAAGCCTCCTCTGTGCCTCTGACATTGTCAGCCACCCCTTTTCACTCCCTGCCACTCCTGTACAAATTGTTCTCACCACCTGGGAAATTTTGAAAGAGGAAGCAGTAAGGACCCTGGGTCTCCCTCCCTCCTGCTGCCTTGCCCTTCTGTGACCACTGGGCCTTCATCCGGCTTCACTCTTTGGAAGAGCTGAGACTGGCCTTATCTTGCTCTTTCATTAATTCACAGATTCACTCACTCAGCAGACACTCCCTGAGCATCTGGTCTCTGTCCAGGACAGCCGAGGTCATGGGTGAAGGTCAAGCACAGTCATGGCCCTGACCCTGTTGAGCTTGTAAGGCCACCCAGGGGCATGCCGCCCATATGGGGATGTGGTTGCCCCATCCCTGCCCCCACCCCCACTCCCACCCGAAAGTGTGTGTTTTCACAGACAGTCCTGGGCAGTGTGGAACCTCCCACACCTGTTTAATGAGTGACCACTGTTCTCATTCTCTACGGACAGAGGGCCTCCCAGGACACGATTGTCAGTGCTAAAACTGGAAATGTCTGGAGAAACTGGAGTGAATCAGGCATCTTACTGGTCACCAAGCCCCAGGACCCATAGCTGTGAGGGGCTGCTCCTGCGTCTCACCACTGCAGCTCAGCCTGCCTTGGGCATGACTTAGGTCTCCTCAGTGCTGCTGTGCAGTCAGGTCCAGCAAGCAAAGAGCCAGCCAAAGCTGACCAGGTGAGCTCTCCCAAGGGCTGAGTGAAAGAGCGAAAGATGATGCGGTTTACCAGGACTGGAACCAGGTGAGGGCTCAGCTCCCAGACCCCTGCTCAGAAGCAAGACTTGGTGGAAACATCTCAGGGAGAAGCAACTTTCTGAGGAAACCTCCCTAACAACCCACAGAGCAGGCTGCTCCCTGTATAGGTTCCTACAGTCCCTTGCACTTGTCCTGTGTGACTCTTTCCTGCCAGACTGAGAGAGGGCAGGGCCAGGTCAGTCTCCTTCTCCTTCATAGCCCAGTGCCTGGTGTATGATGGTCACTGGATGGATGGAAGGAAGGATGGATGGCAAAATGGAAGGATGGAAGGGTGGGTGGGTAGACAGGCGGATGGAAAGAAGGACAAATGAATGGATGGAAGGAAGGATGGTTGGATGAGGGATGGAGAGCACATCAGTCCTGTACAGCAGGCTGATTCCTTGCTGAGGTGTGAGTCCTATCACTTTATCTCAATGACAACTTTGGGTGATGTGTCTTTAGTGACTGCTTCTAACCAAATTGTGTGCTAAGCGCTGCCCACATGCATCTCCCACGCTCCTGAATACAGTTCCTGTGGAGTTGGGGACTATTTTTCCCATTTTACAGAGGGGCCAGAGAGACCGTTAACTTGTCCAGGGCTGTGCACCCTGGGGGGCCCAAGCCCCCAGACATCAGGCACCATGACCCTGCCTTGACAGCCCTCTCCCTGCCTGGGAAAAGGTAGAAGACTCAGGTTTCTAGAGCCAGGGTCACCCAGGCCCTCTGGCCACCTTCATCTATCCCTCCCTCCCTGACTATTTAACAAGTCCCTTAGAGAACCCAAGTGGTCCCAGGAAGTGGGAAGAAGGGAGGGGAAGCTCCCCCTCCTCAGGGGTGATATCCAGGCTGTCAGGCCCACCTTAGTCTCGCGCTCAAATGGGGAGGGAGGACACACAACCATAGGATGCATAGGATGGCAAGTTGCAAAAGCATCAGCAGTGCTTTTCAGTGGTGTCTGGATGCCCTGACAACCAACAGGACACTTGTTATCTGGAAATAAGTGTGGCCTTTGCTCTCTGCAGCCCTGGCTTGGTGGAGTCCCCCTTATCCAGCACTCGCCCTTTTCATGAACAAGAGGCTACCCTCTGGACAGAGGAGTCCCCATCCTTTGAGGGTCTCAGTAGCCCAGGAGCAGTGCCTGCGACCCAGCCCTGCCACCCAGCCTGGGCTTAAGTCCTGGGACAAGAGACACATCCTCGCACTCTCATCCTCTGTCAGCTGGGGCTGCCGTTGCCTCCTGCCAGGATCTCAAGCTGGTCAGAGGGTCCCAGCAGTGTGTTCACCTGTCCCTCCACATCCAGCCGGGGAAGGGGCGTCATCTGACCAGCTGACACACTTTGCTCGTTCTCCCACATTCCTATCACTCTGGGCAGGGGAGACCCCCCTCCCTCTTGTCCCTAAGACTACACCGGGAGTTGGGGTGGGTCACTGGAGTTGCTGTAAAGAAGCAGGAAACCAGGGAGCTGGGCAGTTTCCAAACCCAGCCCCCAGGGGGACCACAGGGAGGGGCAGGTCTCCCACGGGCCCTGCGATGCAGGCCTAATTCACAGGCTCTCTTCTCCTGCCCTCCTGGAGGAGCTGGATTTTTCTGGGTGGGAGAGCCGGATCTGTGGGTGGCACTTTTCCCCTGGTGACGTCTAAATAACCATGACAGCAGCAGCTAAGGATGGCGGAGCCTGGCTCTGGGAAGAGTTTCTTCTGGGTCTTCAAGGTTCCCCTCCCCCTATCCTCTCCCCTTCCTCCTTCCCTCCCCTCCTGTTCCCCTCTCCTCTCTTTTTTTTCTCCCCTCCTCGCCTTACCTACCTCCTCCTCTTTCCTCTCCTCTCGTCTCCCTCCTTCTCCTACCCCCATCCCTGCCTTCTGCCTCTCACGGGGTGGGGAGCACCCCCACAGCCAGCCCTGTCCCCTGAGCTGAGAAGTCGAGTCCCAGGGCCAAAAGGCCCACCCCGAAGTCCCCTCTGCGTCCAAATATTTACGCTGTGTCTGCACACAAAAATTAATACATCGATTTCGTCGGCCGATCCCCGCTGCCTGCTTGGCCTTTGGAGAGTCAGGCCCGCGCTGGCCCGCCCTGGCCGGCCACAATGGCAGCGCCCACAATGCGGCACAGAGGCTGGCTGGTCGCGCATACAAAGCACCCGCCCGGCCATTATCATTCCGGAGCCGAAATCCACCCCGGCGTGCATCTCATCGGTCATTCAGCAGCCCTTAATGACTTGTCAGTTCCTTGCCCTGCCATTTTCTGTCTAATTAATTCTTTTATTGTGCACCGGATAAAGCAAGACAAAGGCCTCCCCGGCAATAATGATTCATTAAAATGCAGCGCCTTCGCTGGAGCTCTTGGCCCTGCACCAGCCCGGCTGCTCTGCCCGCCCGCCCGGGACGCCCACACTCCCACCAGGCCTCCAGCACCTTAACCCTTTGCGGGGTCCTGGGGGAGGCCATTGGCTGCCCCCTGGCACGAGGAGCCGGGCGAGCAAAGCTCCTGCCCGGAGAGATTCCCAGTCTGCCCCGGTTAAGGAGTCTCTGGAGCTTTGTGAGGGTTCCCACGCTTTTCCCATGGCAGCCTCAGTGGACCAAGCCCCACATTCTGGCCCCAGCCCCCTGGGGGAGGCAGGGGCTATGGAGAGCAGGGATTGGGGGGTGCAGAGAGAGGCATCTGTTTCACACAGGACCCCCTAGTCTGGGCAGGGGAGGCAGGAAAGCTGCCCAGGTCTCCACCAGCCATTCTGGGGATGGGCTGAGGGAGTCACTGTGAGGCTGAAGTGAGATGAGCAGAGGGAAGACCCCAGGGGTTTGGGGACAAGTCTGCCAGCAGGAAGGGTTCCTGTCTTTTGTGTCCCTGTGCTGATCCTCAGGGTGCCTCTGTGAGGCCGTCACCATCACATAGTCATGGGGGAAACTGAGGCACAGGGAGGTCAACGGGCAAGTGCCAGAACTCCCAGCCCCCAGCCCAGCCTGCCTTCCTGAGGGGAAGCTTGGAGGACACATGGGTGCAGCAGGAGGGGTCCCAGAGGTGAGGCTGGGAGGAGGGCATCCCGCCCTTTGAATACACATTCTCTATCCATTTCACTTTTACTTGATTTTCTTACCAGCAGAACCAGCTTATTCTGCAGACAGCAAGAAGCAGTATCACGCGATTGGAGGTGCTAATAACAGCACCAAGAGTTACTCTCAGGCATCTGTGCAAATACTCTGCTAACCATTTTCTTTTTAATTTTTTTTTAATTTTTGAGGGGAGGTAATTAGGTTTATTTATTTATTTTTTTAACAGAGGTACTGGGGATTGAACCCAGGACCTTATGCTTGCTAAGCTATCATGAGCCATACCCTCCCCTGCTGTGCAAATACTCGGTCACAGACAGGTCCTTATCTCACTGAGTACCCCCAACACCCCAGGGGGTTATTTCCATCTTACAGGTGGAGAAACTGAGGCTCCCAGAGGGAGGCCAGTTGCCTCAATGCCAGCCAGAAGAAGCAGAAGACGGGGCAGTGCTCAGAGCCCAGATGCCCAGGCACATGGCTGGGGCCAGCGAGGCAGCACCAGGCTCTCAGGGTCAGGCCTCCGCCCCACTCTCTCCTCCAGGATGTTCCTCACTTGAAGGTGGGGCCCGAACCCTAGGTGCGTCTCCCCATTTTGCTCCTCCCCTCTTTGACTTGTCCCCTTGGAAGCCTCCCGCAGCCCCATCCTGGAAAGATGTCTGCAGATCTGCTCCCTCCAGGAGGAGCAGTGTCTGGGCCAGGGGGGCCACAGTGATTGTAGTTGAGGGCATCATATGGTTACAAGTTTCCTTCTTTGAGAATGATTCCTTGTCCCAAGTGCCAGGCAAGGCAGCCCAACTCTCCTGTCTTGGGGTCTACACTGGCCCTAGGGTGAGAGTAGGGGATTTGGTACTGCTTGCTCTGTGGCCTCCAGAGTCCTGGTCAGCATGGGTTCTCCATGAAGCCTGTTGGATTATGCCCAAGGAGGCGATCCACACATGGTGTGAGGGCTTGCCTACTGTCCAGTGGCCATCAAGTCACCACCCAGAAACACATCCCCCAGGCTTGCCCAATGCTGGGGACCATAGCCCCTGCAAACCTGGTGGGCCAGAGATGGCATCCACAGAGACCCTCAGTCCTGGGTCAGGCTGGACTTTGGGGAGGAAAGATTGAGTTCCACACCAGGCCAGAACCCCAAGTCTGTGATGCCCAGCCTGGGTGCTGTCCCGATAAATACGGCCCATAGTCACAGCAAGCTGGGTGGGTCCTGAATCTGACCCCTGGGACAGGCCTGGTGAGCAGGGCTATGGGCCTCCCCCAGGCAGCTGCTCAGAGGACATAGGCCCTCTCTGGAGCCGACAGCCACACCAGCCGTGAACGCACATCCAGACAGAAAATCCACTTCTGAAAGCTGATATCCCAGGAAGACTGATTGTGAACCGAGGGGCTTTTCCGATGCATCGGAGCAGGCCTGGATCTTGAATGCCATTTCCTTTCTCTCCGTGAACAGGAGAGATCAGAGGCAACGTGCTCTGTTCTGGGTGAGGAAATGAAAAATGAGGAACTTTTCCTGCCAGCCTGTCCCTGGGATGGGCAGATAGAATGGTCTCAGTGAGAATGGGACTCTGAACAAGCTTGAGCAAATGCTCCCTTGGACTTGGGGCAAGGCGGGGCAAGGCCAATCTTGTGAGTAACGTTGTCAGCTGGGAGCTTGCTGGAAAAACCCTCGCCAACCTGAAGACTGGGGCAGCCCAGGGACCCATCCCAGCCGCCCTAACCCCTGGGGCATCCACCCCTGGCTCCCTTCTCAAAGTGTAACCAGGGCATTCAGCATTTGGGGAGACAGAGACTCCACAACTCCCAGGGCTCTTGGCCATGGGGTCAGTCCACAATACCCGAAATGCTCCCAAAGGGAAGGACACCAACACAACCTCCAGAGATGGGAGGGCCCTGGAGGGGCAAAGTGTGGGGCATGGCATCTCTGTGCCCTTGGCCCAGGCATGGGTGTAGCCGTCCTTCCTCTCCCTTGGGGCTTCAAAAGCTCAGATGTAAGAAACCCACGCAAATCTCACCCAGGGCCGTAGGGGCTCTTACACAGGGTGGGTCAGTAGGAAGAAGACCGGGCCCCCGGGAGTTAACACGCAGGAGCCCCTCCAAGTCCAAACAACACTGGCAGAGCTGCCAGCCCTCGGGAACCTGGCAAGGCCTGAGAGATCCCAGAGCAGCAAAGGGAGGCCTTGCTTCCTCTGTCAGCAAGCTAGACGCCGGGGGCTTTCCTTGGTTTGGGGTGTCAATGTGAGAATTCAGAGGGCCATATGGACATGGACAGCCCTTGGCTGGATGCAGGACAGGCTGGGCTGGTTCCACGCAGGCGGCGGGCTGCAAAGGCTGCGGGCATCCATGAGTCCGGCTTTCTGCAGCCCCCTCCCAGGCCCGCCTCACCCGGGATGCTTGGCACACACTGGCCTCACGAACCCTCATAAATCCGGGCAGCTCTTTCCAAACACTGCTCTTGGCAGGCCCTGGTCATGGCTCCCCAGCGCGGGACGAGGGACGCGCCCTGGACTGCAGCCACGCAGGCGGCTGGGCAGGCAAGGGGACGGGGTGCATGCCCCCCTACCGGGGCCACCCCATTAAGATTGCAGAGGCAGCTGCCTGGCATATCTGGGTTCTCATGAGAAGCATAATCTTCCTCTCACCCCCAGATGCATCTGCACAGCTCAGAGGTGGGCACCACCCTCCAGGCCCGTGAAGCCCCCGAACCGGCCACGTGTGCTGGGGAGGCCCAGCCGGGGAGCAAGGCTGCCCCTACTTGCTGTTGCTCCCACAACCGTTTCTCCCTAGAAACCCTTTCCACCAACCAGACAGCCCTGCCCGGTGCCTGCAGGGCGGCTTTTATCCAGCTCCCAGCCTGGCCCTGAGCCAGCGCCCGAAAAATGCCGTCAGCCACCCAGAAACCAGCTCTGGGATTCGCCTGGGAGGAAACCGCGGCCCCGAATCTGGCCCATCTGGACCCGTTTTGCCTACTGAGGAGGCCCAGGGGAAGGAAGACGCAGCGCTGGCTTCTGAGATCTGTCCTGTTCAAATTCAGATACAGCACAGGAGAGGGAGGGTGGTCTGGCCTCATCCCCCCACCCCATACCCTCCCCGGGGAGCCTGGGGTTAACCCTCGAAGAGCTCACTCCTGCTTTGGCCAAGCCCCTTCAAAACAAAACCCCACAGTCTCAGAGACCCGCATTCCCCAGGCTTACAGAAAGCAACACATGCCACGCAGCCCATGTAGATAAAATGTATTTTTTAATTTTATCAAATTGATCTGTACAAAAGTTAGCGTTGCTTGGTCAGAAAGTAGCGAAACACAGCAGGTAAGTGACAGCGAAAGTCCAAACTCAACACTGAAAAATAGATTGCATAAAAATGAGTTTGCTGCAGTTCCCTGCCCCCACCCCCAGGAAGAGATACACCAAAAAAAAAATTTTTTTTCTAGAAAAAGGTAGGAAAAAGTAGAAAAAGTAAAAAGAAGCAACTTCTGAGATGTACTTAAATTTACAAAGTTTTAAAGGCACAAGTTTCCAGGAAGTAGGCAGTTATCGTTGCTCAGCAAACAGCGGAAGCAGGACAGGTAAATCAGGTATTATTCTTCTAAAACTAAGACTCTAAAAACGCTTAGTGGAGAAGGTTTTAGTTTCACAGCTTGTAGGTGGCGCCTGGTTCCTAAGAGCCGAGATTAATGCGTTTCTGAAGCCACCACGTCCCAGGAAATTCCCGCCTCCACCACTTGGCACAGTTGGTTGTGGGCAGGGATGAAATTCAATGGTGCCCTGCCTTCTAAGCCTTGACTTAATGCTGGGTGCCAGGGCACCCCAGCCTGATCAGAGACACCATAAGACAAATCCCTTCTTCTGCCTTGGGGTCCTGGCCACCACCTGGGGGCCTAGAGCTAGGGCTCTCCCTGACATCTTCCAGCAGCCAGCCTCTAAAACACCCAGAGTCAGGGCCTCCACCCTCACCGGCCCCACACCGGCCCCAGCCCCCTCACCCTAGGCCCTCTGGCTTCCATTTTGTCTTAAATTCTACTCTCTGCACAGATTACTTCATTAATTAAAGATAAAATAATACAGAACATAAATACATTTTAATGGCTTCCCAAACAAATCAAACACATTTAAGCTTCAAAAATAAAAATTAAAAAAATAAAATAAAAAGAAATGTTAATCACAGCCAAACCTTGCTCGGAAGAACCCTAACTATAAGGAACACCTCAGGTCTAACAGGCTGGTCCCAAGAGGTGCTCCTGCGGACGCATCCCTGTATCCCCGCTGGGCTGTGGCTGCCGATTCGCCACGGGAATGCAGGTTGTTAGTCCTGGGGAGTTCTCAGTGCCAAGGCTGGCTGGGACCTCAGAACTCGGGCGACCTGGAGACCTCACGCCTCTTCCCTCTTTTTGTCCTTTGTGCTGTGGCTGCCGCTTTGCATCCACTGGGATGCAAAACCCAGAAGCTGGGTCTGCTCAGAGAGGGACCCAACGGCTGTCCTTCAGAGGTGCAGTTGCCACAAAGAGAGAGAAGGGAAAGAGGGCTTTGTCCGTGGATAAGAGTTTGGAAATCTGGAAGCGGAAGGGAGTCGTTTACAAAGCATGGCTTCCCGCAGACTCCAGCAGGCACTTGATGGAGCCGTGGCACACGTAGGCGCCACCTCTCCTCCCCTCGCCTCGCACACCTTCTGGAAGCCCTCAGAGGGAGGCTCTGTCTTTGCTGAGATAAAGGTTGTCCTCCCCAGAAGCTGATCCCTCCGCGCGGCTGTGTGCCCTCAGGGTCTGGTCAGGGTGGTGTACACGGGCTGGTCCCAGTTACTGGGGGGGCTGTGGGCAGGTGGCACGGAGAGGCCACCCAGCAGGGGCGAGGCATAGGGCCGGCGGGGCGAGTGGAAGTAGGGGTACTGGTAGAGGCTAGACGGGTAGCTGGGGTATGGGCTGTAGTAGTTGGGGGCCTGCAGGTCAGTGTAGTCGCACTGCGAACTGGTAAAGGAGCTGGCAGCCGCAGCAGGCGTGGCCGTGGTGACGCTGGCCTGGGCACTGTAGGAGCCGTAGTCAGTGCGCCCTGGAGAGCCATGCGACTGGTCGCCGTAGTGGCTGGGGCTCAGCTGCTCCGTCTTGATGTGCGGTCTCGGGGGGCCCGCCTCAGTGGGTGACGCCGAGGCCGACGGGGCTCCCTTGTGGGCCCAAACGGGGGACGACCCGACGCCAGCCGCCCCGGAGTGCGAATAGGAGGTACCTCCATAGGAACCAGTGGCCGCAGGCTGGCCTGGCTCTGAGGGCAGGGCCGAGTGGCCATTGAGGGGCAGGTACTGGTCAAACTCATGGACGTCAAAGGTGTCCATGTTTCCGATGACCTCACTGCTCAGCTCAGAGATGTCCACGTTGCTGAAGTCGATGTTCTGGCGTCCGCTGTCCGCCAGGCGGCGCCCTTCCAGCTTCAGCTCCTGCTTGCCCCCGTGGTGCAGGTCCGTCTTGGGGGTTGTGGGCGGAGTGGGCGGCCCGTGGGTCTGCCCTGGGGACAGAGCACATTTCAGGGATGAATGCCCCTTCTGTGGGGGGCGGCGGGGCTGGCAACATGCACACAGGAGGAAAACCAGCCCCGCTAACTGCCGCAGGTAGGAATCAACGGCTTTTTGTTCCCGCATGTCTCCCAGAAATTCCAGCAAAGCCAGACCCAGACCTCACTCCTCGTCCAAGGAAATTCCGTTAAGCGCTGTTCTAGGGGAGGACCTGGGGCCCAGGAGGCCCGATCATGAAGACCAAGGTAGGGGAAAGGAGAGGAAGCGCCAAGCCCTGCGTCTCCAGCAGCAATGCTATCCACACAAAACCTGTCTCCCCAGGTCCATGGCTTTAGCCAGCTTGACTGAGACTACTCGGCTGGCCAGGACTCCACCCTGGTCAGTCTGACCCTGAAACTGCGCTGCTGACCACCTTGCTGGTGGCATGAGTGAGTCCTAGGTCAGAACCAGCAAAAAGGCGAGGAGAGCAGAAACATCTTCAAGAAGAAGGACAAAAACACCCAGGTCACAGGACTATGGACCAAGGAAAGCTATCAGACCCTCATTCTCAGAGGAGGCTAAAGAGACCCCTGTGGGCGTCAGAAACGACTGCCTCTCAGGGTTATGGGGGCTTTTTCGGGGCACATGGGGAAGGTTTGGCTCTCTCGAGGGGATCTTCCCTGGGAGTGAGCCCTTGCTCCCCACCCACAGGAGCTCACCTGTGTGGTCACCGTGGTGGTGTGTGTCACCAAGGCCGGCATCAGTCTTATACACAGCACCACCAGGGTGGTGGCCCAGCTCAGCGCCCGAGTCTGAGTCGCTCTGGCCAGTCTTCACGCTCTTCCTCCGGCGCGGCTGGTACTTGTAATCTGGGTGGTCCTTCTTGTGCTGGACCCGCAGCCGCTCTGCCTCCTCCACAAATGGGCGCTTCTCACTCTCACTCAGCAAGCTGCAGGGGGAAGGGCAAAAGCAGGGTGGCAAGGGGGCCTGAGATGCTCCAGGGGGCTGGCCTGTGCACTAGGTGAGGTGTTGGGGAGGACCAGGGAGCCTCGACGGTCATCAGACAGGCGTTCCCCATCTCGAAGGACTGGAGGACTCAAGCCACAGGGGCCATTCAGTGAGGTCAGAGGAACAAACCAGAACAAGACCCTAACCTTCCCACTTTTTTCTTCCTCCTCTTACTTCCCTCCTTTGTGAGCCTGTGTTTGTCCTCTCCCTTTGGGACTTTCTAAGGCAGGCAGGGAAAGAGGCCAGGACTTAGCTGAGAATACCCTGTGGACAAAGTGAGGCTCCCAGGAACCAAGCTGGGACTCTGTGGGCAGCTGGGCTTCCCAGACCTCCAGAAACACTGGCAAAACCCAGCAGTCCTCACTGAGGCTCAAAACACACACTGGCCCCTCATAGCCTTCCAGAAGCTCACCTCTAACTGCCTGTGAGACAGGGTATAGGGGTACAGAGGCATGGGGCTGCCACGATCCGCAACACCCACTCTGGACAAAGACAGGAGCATTGAAGTCATTCACAGAAGCTCTGAGAGCGCACTCATGAGGTGAGGAGCAGGGAACAGGGACCAGGACCCTGAACTCAAGAGCTGTGCCTTTTAAATCCAAGTGTTTGGTAGGGACCAGCTGTCCAGAGCAGCAACCCTATCACTACTGCTGCCCTAGATCCTGCAAAATGGCCAGTCTCATCATGCCAAAGTGTCCACAAGTGCTGGACACTCCGCCATCCCCTTCCTTCCCTGCTGAGGGTGCAGGGGTGGCAGAGTAGAGGGAGAGCTGTGTCCTGCTTCCAAACAGAAGCCACCTCTCTGTGGGAAGACAGGCCTCCGGGCTCTGGGACCACTCACAGCTGGGGTCTCCAATTCTGCCTGCCAAGCTTGGTCTAGAGTAGGCTGTTCCTGGACTTGGGGGATATGCTGGGGGCTGCACACCGTTCCCACTCCCCTCTGCCTGCCCAGACCGCCCAGTACCCCGCGATCGTCCCGCCTGGCCAGATCGGGTTTTTCCACTAGGACTCGCCCTAGGAACAGCCACTGGGAGCAGGGCCGAGGCCGGGCGCTGCGCCACGTCCCAGCACCGCGCACCCCAGGACCCACTCCCCGCCCCTGGCCTCGGGAGTGCACTCACCGCCACAGCTTGCCCAGCGTCTTGCTGAGTTCGGCATTGTGCAGGTGCGGGTACTGATCCGCCAGCTTGCGGCGAGCCGCCTGCGCCCACACCATGAAGGCGTTCATGGGCCGCTTCACGTGCGGCTTGGCCTTGAGAGTGCCACCGCCGCCGCCGCGCACTGGCATGGGCACTAGGCTCCAGTCGTAGCCCTTGAGCACCTGCGACACGGCGTCGCGGATGCAGGCGGGGAAGCGCTCATCCGCCGCCTCCGCCGCGTCGCCCCGGCTGCCGCCCCCAGCGCCCGCCGCGCGGCCCAGACCCTCGGAGCCGGTGGGCGACGGCGGCGCGTCGGAGTCCGAGTCCTCCACGTGCGACATGGAGCTGGCAGTGCCAGACGGGCTGCAGGGCGGCTGGGCGCGGGCCTCGCTCATGTCCAGCATCGGGGCCGCGCGCTGGGAAGCGCGCACCAGGGACGTGTACTGGGTCCGATGCCCGGCTGCGCTGCAGCCGCTCTGGGACAAGACTACGCCGCGCGGTGGCCCGACCTGCGTCCTGCCGCCGCTCGACCCCGGCCCTCTTCCCGCCGCTGCCGCCGTCGCCGCCGCTGCTGGAGCTCAGTCCCCGCGGGGCGACCCGCAACAAGTTTCTTTAAGCGGCGGCCGCAAGGCTCCGCCCCCCTCCCGGCTCCCAATTCGCCGGCGCGCACCTCACTGCCCCCGGGGGCGGAGCTTGGTCGCCCCCGCCCTTCCCCCCACCTTAAAGAAAGCGCCGCGATTCCGCTGCGCCCCCGCCCGCCCCGCCCGGCGCCGCACCACGTGGGGCCGGCGCGCCCAGCAGCAGAGGACCCGAGTCCCGGCTGTGCATCAAGCCGAGGGCCCCTCTTCCAGGAGGGGCGGGAAGGAAAAAGGGGGCAGGGACGGAGAGCGGTGGGAGCTCCGGAGTGCCTTGTGCCTGCCGGGGTTCTCCGCTGCGCGCTCTCTCCTGTGCGTCCCGCCCCCGGTCCCATCACTCGGCCTCTGGCAGCCCGCTGCGTAGGGAGGCGGGTCCTCAAGAGCCTCCCCACCAGGCTGCCTTGAGCCCCGACGTCTTGCCCGCAGCCCAGAGGCGCCGGGGTCAACTACTGCCAGCCTGCGGCCCAGAGTGGGCCGGCTCGGCGCGTAGTTTCATAAGCCCGGCTCGCCGCCCACAGGGCAGGCGCGACGTGCAGGAGCCTCCAGCGCGCCAGTCAGCAGGCCGCGCACGTCCAGGTAACGCGCACCCAGGGGCCACGGCTCAGAGCTGGGCGATCCCAGGACCCCGATCCGGTCTCCGCACGAGCGTGGAAAGAGCAGCGGAGTCGCGGCTCCATGAGCCAGGGCAGCCAGAGGGGGCGGGAGCGCTGGGCGGGGCCTAGGCTGACCCTAGCTGTGGAGTCCCCGGGGCGGCCCAGCGGATGGCGTGGCCGGACGCGGGGGCCCGAGGCTTTCCGGGCGTGACCCGGGGGGTGGGGGCACAGAGGCCGCCCGGCGGGGCGGTCCTGGGTGGTCTGGCGGAGGCGGAGGCCACTTCGGGCGCCTGGAGTGGAGGAGGTGGGTGCGCCCGCGGAGGAGGGAAGGGGGCGGGGTGTGCCGCCCTGGTGGGGGCGGTGGGGTCGGAGAGGGGACATTTCCCTGGAGGCAAGCGCCGGGACGAGGCTCCGAGTCCCCGCCCGAGGCCGCCCCCGCGAGTTGGCCGTGGGCCCGGCGGTCCCCGAGGGCAGCTTGAATTCTTTCGCCAAACCCGCCGGGAGGCGAAGGACCGGCGGCCCAGAGCTTCGATAGACTTCCTTCTTTCGGCGGCCAACTCGAACACGCGCAACTCCGAGCTTGTGTCCCACGTGACCCGGGGGAGCCTAGGCCAGGGCACTGAGCTCCCCAACTGCGCGCCTCCCGCAGAGCTATGGATACCCGGGCGAGTGGCCTCCCACAGCCTTAGTAAAAGGGGCCGGTGGTGCTGAAGGGCCTCCCCCTCTCACCTTTACCAATCCAAGGGTTGCTACCAAGGCTCTGACCTCGCAGGAAGGGTCTCCTGCCCCCTCACCCCTCTCCACCTTCACGGGAGACAGTATCCCCTTGCTAGTTCCATCCCAGTACCCCAGAGCCTGGTCAGTGAACTCCTTAGAAATGAGTACTCTGCAGACTAGGTCTTGGAGCCAGTTTCAGCTGGATGCTGAACTGGCTCTTGGGGCTGCCCAGGATGCTGCAGACCTGCATCTGAAACTGCTGGTACCCAGGCCTAAGAGGGAGGGGCCAGCTCCCAGGCTGCCCAGGTCCCTACCAACTTTGGATGATGGAAGGGCTCTCTTTGCCACTGGGCTAGTCCATTTGCCCCAAGTCTGAACCTGACCTCCAACCTTCCAGGAAAACACCACCACGAGGAGCCTTACTCTTTAAGGTAAATAATGCGCTGGGAGTCCCCCCAACCCCCTCCACGGCAGAGGAAGAGCTAGCCTCTAAAGAGTGGCCTGTTCTCTTGCCTCTCCTCCTGCTGCCTGCCTGCCTGCCTTTGCTCCATCACGTGCCAGGAACACCCTTCCTGCTGGTCTTAAGTGGCTTTCCTTTGGAGGTCCTGCCCTCCTCTTGGGGTCCTGCACTGCAGTCTGAGGATGCTGAGGGAGGCCCAAGTAGGGGCTGCCCCAGGGGCAACCACCACCAAACTTATTGGCCTCTGGGAACCCATACAAGTAAAAGCAGGGTGGAAGTGGTGGAAGTAGGTATGAACAAAAATACTGCAAGCCGTATCAGTAAACAAAGAATGCTGTGGCCATCAAGTCATCAGCCATTACTGCCAACTCAGGATATAGACAAGCAAGCAGCTTGGCTTCTACTGCCACCCCCAGTGGTGCCCCCTGAAGGACGTCAAAGAACAAGACACTGGCCCTAGATAGCTACGGTGCATATCAAAGGAATGATTTCAACGAGCCTAGATGTTTGTGCCTTCCCACACATAGAAAAGTACTCAATTCTTTAACTTGAGATGTCTGGTTTTCTTTAGTTAACAGTAATCTTTTAATGTTCTGACTACCTGGTCTTGGTTGTAAAGCTCCTATATATCCTGGCTCCTCCCCTGCCTCTGCAGACCAGTCCCTCAGCAATCTGAGAGGCTGTCACCCTGGGCTTGAAGGGGTTCAAGTCCTCAGAAATGTCCACCAAATAAACGTAACTCTCAACTTTTAGGTTGTGCCTTTATTTCAGTCGACAGAGGCGGGGATGACATACCTGGTCCAAACTGTCCTGCCCCCAACCCTGCCCTGGGGAGCAGATCCCACCACTCCCTGTGCTGGCATGCCATCAGGCACTGGGTCTGTGTTTCCACGAAGAGCTCTGCTTTGCTGAGGAAAACGGAGCACAGGCTGTGTTGGGTACCCCAGGTAGGGCAGCTTCTCCCTGCTTCCCACCAACCCGTACAGGGCCACTACACAGCTGTGTCCCTAGTCCCTAGGACACAGACAGATGACTGCTAGGACTCTTAGAGGAATAGAGGCCAAGCTCGGGGAGTCCAGTGCCAGACCTGGGTCACAGTGTGTGGCATCTGTGGTCCTAGGCCCCACTCTTGACTCCACCAGGCTGCAGTGATGGCCCCAGGGACTGATTGGGGTGCTGGTGGGCAGCCTCATCATATGTGTGCAGGCTACCACACCCACAGAATTGGGGAAGGCAGATTCCTGCAGGGCTTGACTCAGGCTGGCTGCTGACATGGGAGGTGGTGCCCAGAAGTGCCTCAAAGCCCCCTGGCAGTCTTGAAGGTCTGTAAAATTCGCCAGTGTACTATCTGGCCCCATCCATTAGTGCTGACCTCGGTTCATATCCTCAGTCACTAGGGAGCCCCTGAGTGTACACTAGGACGTAGCCTTCAGAGGAGGAGGTGGCCATGGTTGGTTTGAGTGTTCACCCATATTGAAGTTCCTGCTGTGTGCTGGGGCTTTTTTGGGCAACACGGCACAGAACCACACGACACAGTGCCCAGGAGATGCTGGAGTTTGAGGAGGGGGCCAACAGTGAGCACACCAAGAGGCTGAGACATTTACCACAGGCCGAGGGTATGGTGGCCCAGGAAGGCAGCTTTGAGGATGTGGCAAGCTGAGGCCTGAAGCTTCCAACCAGTTGAACAGAGAAGAAAGCATTCGGAAAGGGGAGGGAGCATGTGCAAAGGCCCCATGGCAGCAAAGAGCACAGGGTATCTGAGAACAGAGCAAGGCCACAGTGACTTTAAACTTGAGAGATGGCTCTTTAGACCACATCTCAGTCCACCTCCTGGCTCCCCTCTTCTCTTAGCTCTTCCTTCCTGTCATCTCCTTCCCCAGTCCACTGCGCCTGTCTTCATCCAGTGGGCTCTGCAGTGTCAGGGAGATGATCTAATTGGCCAAGTTTGGACCAGGTCCCTGCTCCTGGACCATCAGCCTGGGGCTTGAGAAAGCTGATGTGAACAATGTTTCTCAACCCACACCCCTGGCAGAGGCTCCAAGGGTATCTTCAGAGGAGATGTGGGGTGGCAGGCACCCCCACCCCCCGTAACTATGAGATCTGACCAGTCTAGGGCTGGAGAGCTCCATGGAAACCTTTTCCAGGTGCAAAACCCCCCAGCCCTCCCACCCGTTGGCTGCTAGGCCAGCTCAAGAAGTCAGTGTGTGAAGGGGCTGCTGAGGGCTAGATGCCACGACAGAGGAGGGCACCCTGCCTTCACTCCTTGCCCTGTCCGTCCTCTGCCTGGCCCCTGCCTGGTCCTCCTTCTGGACAGTCAGGGAGGCCATGTCTGTAGTTACTACAGTCTCTAAGAGAAAGGCATTGAGGGCAGGTCACGTGAGCCCAGAAGCCCCAGGGCCGGTGTGTCCCCTGTGTGTCCACAGCCCTGGCCTGGGCCTCTTGGCAAGCTGGCCTGAGGCAGTTGGCATCACATCCTGGGAACCCCTGCTTGACCTCGGAGATTAATTGGTACTTTTAATTACCGGCCGGTCTTTCAGAAACCCAACATCCAAGCCAGAGATGAGGGAGCAGCTCTGAGCAGCAGCTCCATAAAGACAGCCTCATTCGGGCCCGTCAGGTCTCCAGAAAGAGAAGAGGGGTCTCCTGGGGTCTCCAGGGGTCCAGCATCCCCGGTAACATATTCCTGGGGCTCTGGGCCAGGCCTTTTGCTGAAACTCCCCTCCCCAACATAGTTGCCAGCTGGCGTGGAAGTTCTAGTTTGAGCCGAAGCCGTCCCCTTGGTTGGGCTGATGTCCCTTCAGAAGCTGGCCGTGTGTCTGTTTCTTATCCTTCCATGCAGAGGATACTGGACAATCACTCCCAGATTCCTTCCCTCTCTGCCAGTCTGTGGCAGGTGCTGGCCCCGTGCAGCTTGTTCCAGAGCCCTGTCACTGCTTTCTGTGGGCCCATCCACAGGCTGCCTCCTGCCTTCAGGTAAGGGTGAACCTGCCCCAGGCTATCCCTTTGCACCTTCTCACCAGTTCTGAGGCCTCCTGATAAATAAACCCACCCTGCCTGAGGTCAGTCACTGACAGCTGGTCGGATCCCTGGCTGTGGACATTCTCCTTTGAAAGGATTCAGGGAGAGGGCAATGCTTAACCCAAGTGCACATTGTCTGCCCAGGGAGATATGCCTGCACAGATGTGTTGGAACAGCTGTGGTCTCTGCTCTGGCCTCCACTCACCCCCTCTGGTAGCAGTCCCTGAGCCTCCGGCTGTGCCCGTCCGTCTCTCTCCAGCCAGTGGGCTTGGAGCTGACTCCACCAGCGGCCATTGTGGGCAGAGGGTGACTCTGCAGCCAAAAACTGACCATCTCCAGGCAGAGTCCCAGGGGTAGAGGAAGCACCAAAAGGTCAGGGCCAGGCACATGCAGCATCTTCCACAAAGGAAACTTGAGTGCTAAAGTTTGAGCGGCCCAAGGCCAGGGCTGCAGACTCAGGCTATGCCTGCGGCATCAGGCTATCTCTCCCTCTGGACATCTCGACCCCACAGGCCAATAAATTCCATTCCTTGTCCATGCAGAAGGGCTCCAGGGGATACCAGAATCCTGGGTCCCTGAACCTCAGCTCCATTCTGGGCCCACACTCCCCTAGGCCCTGGACTCCACTCTCATTTTGAACACTCAGTCTCCTGAACCCCCGGGCCCTACTCGCCTCCTATACCCCAGCCTCAAGCTTCTCTGAGAAGAAAAGGGGCCTGGAAAGGCTTTCTTGGCCCACCTACAGGAGGGGACACAGGACGTTGAAACTGACTCTCACGACAGAAAAGTAGCTTTCTGAGCCTTAACAGGCTGCTGAGACCTGTGCTCCTCCTTCCAAGCTCGACTCTCAGGTTTTATGAGGCCTCTTGTCCAAGTTGAACCCCTTGGCTCGAGCCCTGTGTTGAGGGTGACTGGGAGGGAACAACATGGCTGGAAATAGACGTGTCACAGAGAAAATCCCCTTTCCAAGTAAGGAGCTCCAGCCGGCTAGGCCCTGGCCACCTCTGCCACGATGGGAGGTTCCAGAGACCCAGTGGTGTTGAAGGCAAATTAAAACACACTCTGTCAAAAGATTTCCACCATCTCCTAGTTACTGACTTTCTGAACATGGTGAAGGACAATTTAATTAAGATGCTCTCAGGCAGGCACGTTAGGGTCGTGGAATGGAGCTGGGTGGTTCTGCAGTGAGGTGAGAGCTGGCATGGTGGGTTCAGACATAGCTGGGGTGAAGCTTTGCCTCCAGAGGCACTAGGCTGGGGCAGAGATGCCGCAGGAAATTCTTTTCCTCCTTGGTTCCTCTGGGCCTGGCGTGGGAAGCTGGAAGGGCTGGAGACCCAGCCTCCTTGGCTACAAACCCTAAGGCCCTCTTCCTTGTGGGACCTGGTATGTGTAAAACGGGACCATCAGTCACTTGCTCCTGGGCCCCAGAACCTGAGGACATCGAGATGTGGGCCAACTTTGCCATTCAAACTGGCATTTCCCACCCCTTCACCTGGTGCCGGTTTGAGAAGAAATTGGCTCCCTAGCCCGGCACGAGCAGGAGCACCCATTGTCCAGGCTGCATGCCCTGGCCAGTATCAAAGGAGGTAGCTGGGACCTTGGGGGTAGTGGATTGGGAGCAATGGCTAAGAGTCCATTGCTCCCTCCACCATTCCCTGGGACAGAGGCGCTGAGTGGGCTGTGCAGAGGTGGGTGCAGAAGTGGCCTTGATGAGCCAGCTCTGGAAGCTCCTGATTACATGACCCCTGGGCATCAGTTAGAAGTCATGATTCAGCAGGAGAGTACACTCAGTGGTAGAGCAAGTTCTTAGCATACACAGGGTCCTGGGTTCACTCTCCATTACTGCCATTAAAAAAAAAAGCAATGATTCAACCCGAGGGGTTAGAAGCAATTTCTGGCAGCTTCCAACATTACCTATCACTATTATATGATGAAGAACCTCCCCACAGCCTCTGTGCAGGTCCATGAGACGAGATCCTAGAGCGTTCTGTATCCTCTGGCTCATTCCGCAAAAACTTCTGGGGTTTGAGGCCAAGCCTGCATTGGTGCTGGGACAGCAGGTGAAGTTCCTGGGGACCCTGCCCTCCAGAAGCTTGTGCCAGCAAAGCATTCCAATAAAGTAAAACAAGGTGCCCTGGCTGCTTTGTGAACTGGGGCTGTGTGCCGGTCCTTGCCCCTGCCTCCTGCCCTTGGGGTGTGGAAAGTGTAGGAGGGGGTTGTGGGGCTCCTCAAAGAAGGAGTTCTGGAAAGGAAGGCATTTCGAGGTCACAGGTCCAGATGCTGTCCTCTGTGGCCTGTAGCTTTGGGCAAATTATGGGGTGACTCTGGGCAGCAGAGTCCAGAGTGCCTATCTGTTTTGGAGGGGCCCCACCAGACCCTCATGAGTTGACCTATGCAGGATGCTGGGTGTGTAGTAGCCAATGCCTGATGTGTCATGTATTTTGTCTGGGAGCTCACCACCACTCCAAGCTGGAAACTTTCAGAGCACATCTCCCACTTCAGGAGAGCCTGTAACAGCAATGCTGCCCACTCTTTAATGAATCGTCTGCTTTAATCACTGGGCAAAGGTCACAGGAAGGTAAGACCTAGTGATGGATGGCATTGGGCACTAGCTTCCCCAACCTAGCCCTCAGCACCTGCAGGTTTGGGCCAAATCCAGGGTCTTGGATGCGGCTACCTTCAGGAGCCAGGCAGGGAGAGGGTGTGGAAGCTGCTGTGGGAGAGGCTGTGAGGAATGGTGGGGCCTGCGGGGGGCTGGATAGAGGCCACAGTCATCCTAACGGCAACCCACGGCCCTGCTGCCACCCAGACCTCAGCTCACCACGGAGGCATTTCTGAGCCCAGCTGGATGGAAAGCACTGCCCACCAACACAACGACCTGTGGTTTGCGGGTTTGTTTGTTATGTGGCATCACTGTGGCAATTGGTAATTGATACAGCTCTGTGGGCCAAATTCACCTGCAGGCCTGTTTGTGACTCCTGGCCTAGGCAGTTTCCAAGACTTATTCCAGTTCATAATATGATTCTATGAAAATAACTGAACTGTCTGTTCTTTACCCGCACTGGGATTTACAACCAGAGAATATAATTGCATGGGGATTTTTTTTTTTTTTTTTTTTTTTTTTGCTTTCTTCTCTACCTTGTAGTCATGAGGGCCACATGGGGCAACATCTCCTTCTGGGGTACAGGCTTGGGAGTGGTCATGGCGTGGAGCTGAGGTGCTAGGAGAGGAGATGGGCGAGCCAAGCAGAACAGCCGTCCGTGAGTCACGGTTCCAGAACAACCAGCAAATGGTCTGCACCTGCTCGCCCACCCCTGCCCACACCTGCCAGCCTCACCAGGGGGTTTTGGCCACTGGACCATAAGGGTAGGGCCAGCCCAAACTGACCACCTCTCCAAAAGAGAGTGACAGATGTTAACACGAGCAGGTCCTGCCCACCCCCCACAATCAACAGATGTCAAGACATGAAAAATGAAGGTAAATGAAGGGTGCATGATTAGACTTAGGCCCACGCTGGGTTCTGGTGGGTGCCAGAGACAGCTGCAGAGGCACGTTGGGGACAATCATCCTGATGCAGTGGGGGCTGCCAGGCCCGGGTGTCTAGGGACAGCTGGACGAGGTGCCGACATGGGGCTCCTTCGTCAGTGAAGCCATCCCGCAGCTGCTGGGAGTGCCGCCAGCCAGAGCTTGTGCGCCTTGGCTCTGGGGCCACACTGGGAGTGGGAGGGCTGCACTGGGGGAGCTGCAGGCGAGCCCACTTAGGGGTTCCCAGGACACCAGCCCATGTTGAACTAGTGGCTCCTCTCAGGGAAACCCCCTTTTTTCCCTCCCCGCCTGTCTCCACCCTTTCTGGCTCTGTCCAGTTGGAGCTCAGCTCTGGGTCCTCCTGCAACCAGAGCCGAGGGCAGTCAGGCCCACTCTGGGCACCTCTGGCCTCTTCTGTATCTGCTTGACTTATTCTCATGTAGTTTTTGGCTTGAAAATCGAGGCTCAGGAGGCTCCCCCAGGTCCCTGGTGTTGGTGAAGGGCTGCTTGGTAGAGACCCCAGCGTGCCTGTGGCTGGCAGGCGCTGAGCTGTGGGGCGAGAGGAAAGCATCTCTGTCTCCCCACCCCTGCCCTGCAATCCCAGCACCAGGCCTCCAGCCCTGAGGCTCAGGGTTTGCAGAAAAGGTTTGTTTTTGAGTGGAGCACCTTCATGGAGCATAAGATGTACGTATATCTAAATATTATCTTAAAACTGCTGGATGCTCCCTGCTATAGATGAAGGTGTAAGTTATGTGTAAATAACGTGATCTATTCCAATAGGTAAAAGCAGTGCTTTCTTAGGAGATTCCAAAACAAGGACTAGGGCAGATTATTTTTTTAATTTTGGTGAAATTCACATAGCATAAAATTAAGTACTTTTTAGTGTACAATTCAGTAGCATTTTGTACACTCACCATGTTGGGCAAGCATCACCTCTGTCTAATTCTACAATATTTTTATCTCCCCACAAGGAAAGGCTGTCCCTGTTAGCAATCACCCCTCAACCCCCCATCCCCAGCTCCTGGGAACCACTGATCTAATTTCTGTCTCTGTGGATTTTCTTATCCTGGACGTTTCATATAAATGGAATCATACAATATACGGCTTTGTGTGTCTGGCTTCTCTTACTGAGCTTGATGCTGTATCAATACTTTACTCCTTTTTATGGCTGAATAATACACCCAAGCTTGTTTGATTAAATTCAGGCTGAAACAGGCAAGAACTGAGCCACTGGCCAGTCTTTCTTCTGCCAAGCCCTGCTCCATGGGGTTCACTCCTATGATGGTTCTAGACCCTCAGATGGACTGGACCTCTGCAGTCAGCTCCCAGGAAGGAGGACCCCAGAGGAAACATGAGAACATGAGCTCCCAGCAGACCTCTCTGATGGCCTCGCCCACCCTGGGCAAACCCGGGGAGGGAGCCCAGAGCCCGGAGCCCAGTGAGCTGGAAGCTGGACAAGGGGCCCCTTTCTGCTCTACACAATGTCCCATTGTGCCCTTCTCCGGGGGTGGGGGAACAATGCAGCCCCGGCCAGGGGAAGCTGAGGACAAAGGGCCCTTTGTAAGAACTGTCCCCACCTGAAAAGCAGCATCCAGGGTCACACCTGACAGCAGAGCTGTCCTTCCTTGCCTCCAGTCCATCCTCTGCACAGCTCCCACATCCGGGCGGGGACCCAGGGAAGCTTGGGCAGGCATGGGCTGGGGGTGCTGGATTCTCCCCACTTTCCCCAAATGGCTGTTTGGGCCCATCCCGAAAGCAGCGCCCGAACAACATGGGGGTGGGGGTGCAGGTTGTAGGTTCATGTGGAAGGACCTGGAAGCAGGGCATTGCCAAGGCTAAGTGTTAAGCCCTAGGGCACACGCTTCCCTGCTGGGGGCTCACCAGGATGCAGAAGGTGTTTGCACCCTGCACTGAAAATATTTCACAAGTCCCACTTCACAGATGAGGTCAAAAGGAAGGATTTTTCATAGAAAGAAAGGGGAGCTTTAAAAAAACAATCACACTAAGATGCACATAAACGCTATTACACCAACAATAAGGGTGGGAGCTGGAGGCTGAAGAGGGGTTCTAGAAGTTGCTGGTCCAGCCTAATTTGGGAGATCCTATGTCCGGAGCCAGTCTCTGACTTCATGGGGCTCCTACTATAGGTGGTGAAGATGTAATTAAACAAGCAAGAAAGACCGAGCATTTGACCACATAAATATTGATAATTTATATGTCAAACACTAGGAACAAGATGTAAAAACAAACAAAAAACGCAGGACAGATATTTGCAATATACCTACAAGAATAGGATATTTAATATTTAAAGAGTTCTAAAAAATTAATAAGAAAACCCACACCTACCTCAATGATCTGCTTCCAGTGTCCCACAGTTTACCTAATAACTCTAATGCCTACTCTCTTATACACCTCCTCTTTTCTCTGAGGAATGCCTATGATTCCACCCACTTAGAGACACCTCTCCTGTATCTTCAAAATGTAGAGTTGCTGGTGTCCTCACTAGGGTTCTGCTTGGGTCATTAGTCAGTAAGTTCTTCCCTCCTCTGAATCCTCAGTGCATCACTCTCCCCTGTGGCTGGATGCCCAGACTTGAGAGCCAGTAGGAATACTGTCTAAGGGAACTTTCTTGTCCTGTGAGGATAAATTGTGAGGTCATGATGGGGAAGAGGGAAAAAAGCTGGAGGATCTGAATTTTAGGGCCCAGCTGCTGCCTGCACTGTCCTTCACTAGCTGTGTGACCATCACTCCGGCATCCTCCTCAGACAGCAGAGATGGGGAGTTGGTGAGGGGATACCTGTGAGGTACCTGGCCACACATCCCATACAAGGGGTGACAGCCTAGAGCTCCGGGATGAAGCTGCTGCTCTAGCCTTTCCTCTGCAGGAACTCAAGTCCACACACAGCCAGGGCACGCAGAGGGAGTGCAGTACCCTCCGGGGTCCTTGGCTACCAAATCCCAGCTGCCCTGGACGCTGACCAGGCTTGTGGTCAGACATTCGCTTTCCAACAGTCTCCTTTACATTGCATTTCTGCTTCTGAAGTACCTTCTGCCCCTCCCAAGAAGACAGGCACATGGTTAGGGGAGTGCATCGAGGGCCTCTGCAACCTTGGCTGATGTAGTGAGTGAATGAATGAGTGAATGAATGAGTCAGTGAGTGAGTAAATGAACGAATGAGTGAGTGAGTGAGTGAGTGAGTGGGTCAATCCAGCTTCCGGTAGGGCGCTGCGCGGTCCTCCAGGCACCCACCTCACGGGTGCAACGCTCCTCGAGGCCTGCGGGGGGCGCGCGAGCGATCGGGCCTGGTCCGCACTCCCCCTGGCGTGGGCGTGACCGGCGGAGTGGGCGTGACCTCCGGCTGCGGGAGGGGCCTCTCGGCGTGGGCGGGGCGTTCCGGCGCGAGGCTCTCCTCGCGCATGCGTCCTGACCGCCCGGTGATGGCGGCGCCCGAGGAGTCGCTGAGGAAGCGGAAGGCCGAGGCAGCGGGCCCAGTGCATGGGTCTCCGCCAGGGCCGGGGCGCGACCCCGCGGGCTGCCCGGCTCGCCTTCGTGCGGGCACCTTCTGGCTGACCAGGATCGTGCTCCTGAGGGCCCTCGCTTTCGTTTACTGTAAGTCCGCCGGGCTGGGCCCCCTGTGTGGCTCCTCTGCGCGCGCCCTGCCCCCGACCCACCCCCCTACCGCCCCCGGAGCCGGTTCGCCGCCGAGCCGCGGCTTTGCGCGTTCCTCGCCCTGCCGGATCGGGCGGGTCCAGGCGGGGAGATGAAGGTAGCGCAGGGCCGGTGGGGCCCCCACGGCGACCCCGCGTTGACCAGGAGTCTGTGCGGCCGCGACTCCGTTCTGCCGCCTGCAGGTTCCACGAGCTGCGGCCCCTGCGACTCCGGCTGAGAGGCTCAGGCGTCCTCCCCTCGTATGGCAGCTTTGAAGCTTGGTTAGCAGGTTCGTTCTCACCTGCGGGGTTTGGTGCTAGCCAGGCAGAGAATTGCGTGGCCTGCCCCGAGGCCCACCTCCCAGAACACCGCTGGACTCCCACCCAGCGCGGAGTGCATTCCCTGGTCCGGCCCACACGCCCGGAGTATTCAAACTCCCTGAGCCGAGCAGCGGTGCCTGAAGCCAAACTGGGCTGCTCAAAGGAACCTGGAAGTGCGGGGGCCAGTGGGGATGGTGGGCAGCCCCCGGCTGAGACGGCCTGGAGCGAGTGGGCAGCTCCCCTTCTTGTGGGTTCCGGAGGGCTCTGGTCCCTGGCGCGGGGGCCGTGGTTGCGTGCCGCGGGGACCAAACGTGCCAGCTTCAAGTCTAAGCCCCTTCCCGCGCACGCGAAAGGAGGGGTGAGGATGTAGCTCTTTGCACAGCGACCTTCAGCAAACACTGTGGGGTCACCGTGGTGGTGGAGGCCAGTTGTCGCCGCGAGACTTTCGGAGGGCCTCTGCACCAAAATGGGGGATCTCCGGTACCGGCTTTCAGCTCTTCCTGTTGTGCTAAGTTATTGCAAAAAAAAAAAATAGTTCTTGCCAGTATTGCTTTATCCCCCGCAGGATTAAATAGTCATTCTAAACGTTTGAGCTGTTTCTTAGCAAAAGACGGAGTCAAGACAAAGTTGATCTGCGAGACTCCAATGGACCTTTAAACTGGCCCCGCAACAGTGGAAAGACCCTGGTGGCTTTGCTTGGAGAGAGCACAGTTTATAAAACCCAGCTCAGCTCTCCGATGAGTGGGCCAGCCTTTGATCTCCATAGGAATGCTCTATTCAATTCAGGATGAAACCTGTTTTGCACCACCGGGGCAAGCATGTATTTTAAGCCTGGTGCTGAGAACAGAATGATTTGCTTTGGTAGATGCATTTCCCCCCTATCTTTTGTCTCTATTTGGGGTAGAATCAGTGTTTTTCTGCAAAGGAACCAGTTTCCCATCTTCCAGTGATGAGATTCTGTGGCTGAGATGGCCCAGGCAGGTGGGCAGTCATCCTGCATTGATCTCTTTCTAGAGGGTTCCAGATCTCATGGGGGCTGAGAGGTACCTCAGAGTCCTTTAAGTTCCAGGGATTTCCCACAATCCCTTCGGCTCTTCACACATTTCCCTTGATGTTGGAGGTTATCGTTGCTCTCATGGCCTGCTAACCAGGAAGCTGAATAATGGACCCCAGTCCTGTGCTTCCTATACCCTCTGCACATCTAACAGCGTCCTTACTGCTGTTAGCCTACCTATCTGTGCATCTCCCCGGAAGCTCCTTGCATTCAGGGACAGTGTTTAATACCTCCATCCTCTGTCTTCTGGAAGCAGCTCCTGCTCCGTAAAATTTCCTGGACTTTTTGCAGTCTTTATCACTCTGTGTCACCACGGGATACCTTTCCAACTGTGTCCTCCTCCCTCTCCAGTCAGTGCCCCAGCTGATCACTCAGTTCACAGAGTGCCCACCCTTGAGGTCCCTGGTTCTCTCGGAGTTGTAGTCATGATTCCTCTGATCTCACATCTTATTTTTTTAGTTTGTTCTCTCTCTTGGCTGGTGTGTATCCCCAAACAGCTTTCCAAAAAAGGATGTGGAGAGGTGAACCTTCTGTGTCCTGTCCTTCCTTGCACACATGGGAAGTATCCATATGCCTGGGTCTGTGGTTCTTAGTCTGAGCAGTGTTCCTTGGAGTTTTGTGGTGCTGAGGAGTCTTTACCCAGTCTGACTCCTGCTCTTTTGCAGGTGATTAAAGGGAAACACTGTCATCTCTTCTGCTCACACCAGATGTGGCTTCTGTCTCACACTGACTAATCCTCTCATTGTCCAGACACCACCTGTGTGTCCCACACATCACTTTGTTCTTACGCTAACTGCCAGGCGTCAGTGCAGACCCCACAGGCTGAGGGCTTAGTCCCACAGACCCCTTACCTCAGACACCAGTCACAAGTCCAGGTCGTCACCTGTGCTTCTGACCTACCAGCTGTAAATTGGAGTGCCCATGACCTCAGGGTACCAGAATGGCTCACAGAACACAGGGAAACACTTTGCTTCTGTTTACTGGTTTATCATACAGGACACATGACTCAGGAACAGCCAGATGGAAGAGATGCTCAGAAAAGGGGTGTGGAGCCCTGATACCCCCTGTGGGAGCCACCCTCCCTGCACCTCTACATGTTCACAGCCAGAAGCTCCCTGAACCCCTTCATGTAGGGTTTGTAGGGAGGCTCCAGTACATAGGCATGACTGATTAAATCCCTGGTAGTTGGAGAGTAGTTGTCTCCAGCCCCTCCCCCTCTGGAGTTTGGAGGTCAGGAGTGGGGCTGAAAGTTCCCCTGGGAACCAGTCCTCATCCTCCGATCCCCCGAGAGCCTATTGGTATAAACCCGGGTGAGGTTGAATGGGGCTTGTTATGAATGACAGATGCTCCTCTCACCCCATCACTCAGGAAATCCCCAGGATTTTAGGAGCTCTGTGCCAGGAACCAGGACGAAGAACAAATAAATATTTCTTATGATATTACAGTACCATAGGGACTTGCTTTCCTTCTGGGAGCTTTTCGAGCCTGCTGCCTTGCCACCCTTGTCCCTGTCATGTAATAGCATGGCTCTGTGAGCTCCCTCCCTCATTCCTTCTCAGGGCCTCAGTGAGCTCACTTGGACTTAAAAGACTCCTGCCCTCATTCTGGACGAGCTCTTCTGGGTCTGCCCAGTCTGCTGACTTTAGGCTCATGTCTGTCCAGATACCCCAGTGGGTCCCAGCTGCACCCTATTTGGGGACCACCAGCCCACCAAGACTCCCAGCTCCGGCCAGAGCCTGAAGCTAAATGAGGATGTGATGGAAAAGGAGGTGAGCTCCTCCTGGGCCCTGGAGTTTTACTCCCAACGTGGACGCACCTCTGTGACTGCCGTGATCGTCAGAAGCCGTGTGAAGGTGACTGCCACTGCAGGGCTCTCCAGAAGGAGCTGTGAGCACTGGAGCCAGCGGAAGATTTTTTTGATGCATCAGTAAAATTATTTATCTCCCTGGTTCCAGACTGTCACTGTGGAGTCCCCGGGATAATGTTTCTTTAAAAATTCTACTTCAAAAGGATCTCAAGCTAGTTTCAGCCTAACTCTTAATTCCTGGATTTGCCAGCTCGCGGTACTGTCCTTTTGGTTTGGATGCGTTGTGTGGTGTCATGCTTGTCATCTTTCCTTGCTAACATTACATGTAGTGGAGTTTATTACGTCTTTCCCGCCAGCTAATGATCTCTTGGAGAGTCTGAGATGAACCCAGACCGCACCCTCTAAAGGTGGCACCTTGTCACACTCGTGGTCAAGAGGAGTGTCACCTGGGGTCGGGTGGGGTCAGTGCCCAAGCCCAGGACTGACGGGGCCCAGCAGACCCACCTACACCTGCATTTGCTGCACTCTTAGCTGTTCTCTGGAAAATCTGAGGGAAAAAATGGAACCAAAAGAATACTGGAATCTTGTGTAGTTTTCTGTTCTAAGTTTTCAGCGGTTCTGAGAGTTCATGGGAAGTTAGTTCTTGTTCTTTCCTCCAGGCCCCATGAATTCTAATGAAATGCTCTGCTTGGTTTTACAAGCTTCTCTGTAAAATGCTTCCAGTTTGTTTAAAAAACAAACACTGCCCTACTTCTGAGCTCTGTATAGTACACGCCTTTAAAGAAAAAGTATTGGTGGTTATTGTGCCAAGTCCCAGATTTTAACCGCAGTCAATAAAACCACCCAGTGGAGAGTGACATTTTGCAGATGATTCTGTTTTAATTTTAATGCATTTTATCTGAAGGGGAGAGAAGACTAAATTTTTTCTTTTTGATTTTTGAAGAAAATATTTGCAGACATCTTTGATAATGCGTAAGGTGACCTGGTCCCCTCTTCTAGATCAGTCTCTGAGTTACCCCTTCAAGGAGCAGCTGAGAAGCTTTCCTAGAGCTGGGTTGGGGGCTGACTCCTTCCTTCTTAGAGCTGAGTCTTGGGGGAGCTGTCTCCTTCCTTCCTAGAGTAGGGTGGGGGTGACTGAGCCTTTCTAAGTTTGGTTGTTTGGTTTAGCTTTGAGATCCTGTGATTTTTTTTTTTTTTGAATTGTTTTTTCTTTCTACTTAGCCATTTCTGTAACAGGAGTGAAAAATAGGTTTTTTTCTTCTGAAATTTAAATCCCTTCTATATTCATTTTTTCCTGTAGGTAAGGTTGGAAGTTTCCTATGCTGCTCGTCTTCAGTTTACTTTTTTAAACTATTTAATTGGCGAAGCCAAATCTCATTTTTCTTTCATGGCATTGAACTGTGAACTGTGGTTATGGGGAGGGGGGACATCCAGCTGTTCAGCCTTTGCTGATTAGGTCCCCCTGTGTGGAAGAGCCCAGAGTGGGTTTTGGAGTGTGCAGGAGCAGTCTGAGTCAGGAGAGACAGGCTCCACCTGGATGCATGTGCGTGCACACACACATAGGGCCAGGGCTGGGTGGGCACCACGGTGGGATGGCCTCGACGTTACCAGGAAAGTCAGTGGCACGTGGACTTGGGTAGTTTCTGCCCAGTGGTGGAGGCAGCAGGAGGGGTGTGGGAAGAAGGGGGCAGGGAGAAGACCAGGTGTCTAGCACTCTGTCTTTATTCATGACGTCCTGGATGTCTTCTCTCACAGGTGGGCTCAGGTCTCAGTTTTCTTCCTACAGGGCAGTGAGCTGCCCATAGTAGGCTTTCAAGAAACATTCACCCTTTTATTTTTAAAACTACTAACCAAACTCCAGACTGTCAGACTTCCACCAGTGCCCCTTCTGGTTCTGGGTCCCTCCCAGGAGCGCCTGACGTTAGCCCTCACCACTCCTGAGCTCCCTCTGGTCATTTCTCCGTGTGTCCATTTAAATATATATTAGGGTAAACATGCGATGACACTCGCAGTCTCCGGACGTCCCTGGTTCTTGATGACCCTGACAGTTTTGAGCAGGTCTGGTCATATATTTGGTAGAATGTCCTTCAATTGGTTTGTCCAGTATTTTCTCATGACTGGACAGGTTGTGATTTGAGGAGAGTCCCACAGAGGTGAGGTCCCTTTCACATCATGGATTATGTTCACCTGGATCACCTGGTTGAGGTGTGTGCCAGGTGTTTCTCCCGTCAGATTCTACTCTTCCCATCCATTCTATGTCCTCTGGAAGCCAGTGATGGGGTCCAGCCTGCTCTCCAGGGGAGGGGTCATCAGCGCCGCCACCCCCTGCCCAAGGGGGCATCTTCATGTATTACTTAGATTTCCTCTGTAAGGAATTTATTTAGCAGTCGCCATGTTTGTTTACACTCTGGGTTATGGTCCCACACTGTTACCATTGTGGTATCAAATTGTCTGGCTCTAGTCAGTGGTGGTTCTTCCCAATTGTCTCCCTTGTCCTTGTGCCGTGCCTCTGTTCTTCGTTCTGTGAGTGCTTCCTTACTTCCTGGTGCTGCAGGGTGCTGCAGGATGCTGCAGTCTCCTCTCTTATTTCTCAGCTCTAAAAGCAGCCATTTCTCTGGGAGCCCTTGTTCCTTTGATTGGAGAGTGATGTTAAGAACCTAGATCTGGCTGCCAAGAGTGCCCATTGCATTGCATGTCACTGCTTCCAGACTCTTAGCAGACAGAGCTAGGTTACATACATGTGTGTGCACAGTCACATGTGACCATTTCTCTGTGTGTCCATTTCACTATATATTAGGGTAAACACGATCATACTCACATCTCCGATTCTAATCCAGTACTCAGGATATGTGTTGTCCTTCCCTTCTTGCTTGTCTGGAACTTCCTTTCTCCGCTAGTGAGAAATCTTGCCCCGCCATCTCCCATGGTTTGTTTATTTGCTCAACCCCAGTGCACATGCAAAGCAGTTACAAAATTGTTCACCCACCCCTGAGAGGAACATCAATTAGACTCCAGTGTTTGTATACAGTTCCTTTTGCCATTGTACTTACAATTTTCACTCAAACAATTTCTAAAGTTACTTAGGCCAGGTCTCCCTCATGCCTTCCATTCAGTGTGGCCGTTCTATACATTTGCAGTGGCGTTGGATCATTTGTCACAGTCTGCGTTCCATCCTGGCATTCCCTGACCTCCTGGCTAGGTTGTTTTGAGTTTATATACATTAAAGTTCAGTTTTTGTGATGTACATTTTTATGAGTTTTGACAAATGCATAGTTATCCATCACCCAAGTACCATACAGAATAGTTCCATCTTCTGAAAATTCTCCTGTGCACGTAGTCGGCTGCCTCCGCCACCAGCCAGCCCCTGGCACACTCTGATCTGTGTTCTGCCCCATGTCAGGTGAATGGAATCCTACAGTGTGTGTAGACTTTAGGTCTGGGTTCCTTTACTTAGTGAAATGCACTTGCGTGAATCAGCAGCTTCTGCATTTTTCTCTCTGAATATCATTTCATTGTATGAATGCACCATAGTTTATTTATCCATTCCAATGCTGAGGGGCGTCTATGTTGTTTCCAGTTTTTGCAGTTATGAACAAAGCTCCTGTAAACATTTGCATGCAGGCTTTTGTGTAAGTGTAAGTTTTTGGTTCATTTGGGTGAATACCTAAGAGTATAATTGCTGGGTCATATGGTAAATCTATGTTTAACTTCATAAGGAACTTCCAAACTGTCTTCCAGAGTAGCCACACCAGTTTACATCCCACCAGCAACAAATGAGAGTTCCTGTTGTTCTGAATCCTCTGGAGCATTTGGTATTTTCATTTTTTGGACTTGGGCTGTTATGATAGGTGTGTGGTGATACTGCACTGTGGTTTTAATTGGCGTTTCCCCAGTAACAAATGATATTAAACATCTTTTCATGTGTTTATTTGGCATTTGTGTATCTTCTTTGTGTGCAGCAGATGACTTTCAGTGTCTGTTCAGATCTTTTGCCCATTTAAAGCTGGGTTGTTTGTTTTCTCATTGTTGAATTTTTTGTTTTCTTTTTCTTTTTCTTCATCATTCAGTTTTAACAGTACTTTAAGTATTCTGGATGCAAGTACTTTATCAGAAATGTGATTTGGAGATATTTTTCCCAATCTGTGACTTGTCTTTTCATTCTCTTAAAAATGTCTTTTACAGAGCAAAAGTTTTTCATTTGATAAAGTAGAATTTATCAGTTTTTTTCCTTCATGGATCGTGCCTTTGGTGTTGTATCTAAAACTTCATTGCCAAACCCAAGTCACATAAATTTCCTTCTATATTTTCTTCTAGATGTTCTATACTTCCATGTTTTACAGTTAGATCTCTGGTCCAATTTGAATAAATTTTTCTGTAAGTTGTGAAGTATGTCTCAAGGTTCATCTTTGTCCATGTGACGTCCAGTTGTTCCAGCACCACTTGTTAAAACGTCTTTCTCCTTTAAACTGTCTTTGCACCCTTGTCAAAAATCAGTTGACTGTTTTTGTGTAGGTCTCTTTCTGGGCTCTCTGGTCTTTTCTGTTGACTTACGTGTCTGTCCTTTTGCCAGTACCACACTATTGCTTACTGTAGCTTTGTAGTAAGTCTTAAAATTGAGTAATAAGAGTCCTCAAACTTTGTTCTTTATCTGAATTATTTTGGCTATTTTAGTTTCTTTGGTTTTCCATATACATTTTAGAATCAACTTGCCAGTATCTGTGAAAAGCTTATTGGATGTTTTGATTGAGATTGCATTGAATCTATAGATCAAATTGGGGAGAACTGACATCTAAATAATGCTGACTCTTCCAGTTCATGAACACAATGAATCTCTCCATTTATTTACATCTTTTTTTTATTTCTTTCATTATGTCTTGTAGTTTCCTACATATAGATTCTGTGTATATTTTGTTAGTTTTTTATCTAGGCACTTTGTGGGGTTGCTATTATAATTTTAAACAAAAAGTTAGGTTACAGTGGTTCATTGCTGATACATAGGAATACAGCTGACTTGTATATTGATCTTGTATATTGTGACCTTGAAAAACTCACTTATTTGTGCCACAGGGTTTGTTTTTGTGGATTCTTTGGGATTTTCTACATAGGCAATAATGCCATCTATTAATAAAGATAGCTTTGAGGATTTTTGCATCTGTGTTCATCAGTGATATTGGCCTGTAATTTTCTTTTTCAGTAGTGTCTTTGGTTTTTGTATCAGGGTGATGGTGGCTTCATAGAATGAGTGTCTTTTTTTTTCTTTGACTCCACGTATAAGTGATATCATATCGTATTTTTCTTTCTCTTTCTGGCTTACTTCCCTTAGAATGACGATCTCTGGTTCCATCCATGTTGCTACAAATGGCATTATTTTATTCTTTTTATGGCTGAGTAGTATTCCATTGTATAACTATACCACAACTTCTTTATCCAATCATCTGTCGATGGACATTTCGGTTGCTTCCATGTCTTGGCTATTGTATACATAGTGCTGCTATGAACACTGGGATGCATGTATCTTTTAAAGGATATACACCCAAAAGTGGGATTGCTGGATCATATGGTAAGTTCAAGAAGAAATAGACCACTTCAACAGAACAATCACTAGAAACGAAATACAATTAGCAATGAAAAACCTCCCTGCAAAAAAAAGCCTAGGACTAGATGGCTTCACTGGGGAATTCTACCAAACATACAATGAAGAACTCATACTGGTCCTTCTCAAACTCTTCCATAAGATTGAAAAGGAGGGAGTACTCCCAAACTCATTCTATGAAGGCACCATCACCCTATATTCAATATCTTATAATAACCTTTAATGAAAAAGAGTATGAAAACGAATATATGTGTGTATATGCATGACTGGGACATTGTGCTGTACACCAAAAATTGACACATTGAAACTGACTGTACTTTAATTAAAAAAAACTTTTTTAAGATAGTTTTATGTCTTCCTTTCTAATCTATATGTCTTTTAGTTCTTATACTTACCACACTACACTAGCTAGGATTTTCCATACAGTGCTGAATAAGAGTAATGAGAGAGTCTTGCTTTGTTCCAAATCTTAGGGGGAAAGTATTCAGTCACTAATCTTTAAGTATGATCTTTGCTGTAGGTTTTTCATAGCTATCTTTTATAGATTGATGAAGTTCCCTCTGTTCTTAATTTGCTGAAAGTTATTTTTGAGGGGGTAGGTAATTAGGTTTATTTGTCTATTTATTTTTAGAGGAGGTACTGGGGGTTGAACCCAGGACCTCATGCATGCTAAGCATGTGCTCTACCACTTGAGCTATACCGTCCCCCCGAAAGTTTTTTTTTTTAATCATGAAGGGATGAATTCTTTCATGTACTTTTTTGTGTGTCTATTTATACTATCATATGATTTTCTTATTTAGTTTGTTAGTATGCTGAATTACACTGATGGTTTTTTGAAAAAAACCATCAATGTTTTTGAGTTTGGTAGTCTTTCAAGTAATTCGTCTAATTCATCTAAGTTGTCAGATATACAACCCTAGAGAGATTTGTGGTATTCCTTTATTATCTTTTTGTGTCTGTAGGATCCATAATGATGTTCCCTTTTTCACCTCTAATATTGATATCTTCTCTCCTTTTCTTGATAAGTCTGGCTAGAATTCTATCAATTATGTTGATCTTATCTAAGAATCAACTTGTAGTTTTATTGACTTTCTCTTTTGTTTTGGTGTTCGCCTCCTTTAAAACATTTCTTTTCTGCTGCTTATTTTGTGTGTAATTTGTTCTTTCTGATTTCTTAAGGTGGAAGTTTGTATTTGAGGCCTTCTTATTTTTCTGACATGAATGTTTTATTGTGAATTTTCTGTAAGCAGAGTTCATTCTGGGATAGTTAACTAACCATTTTATGTAAATAGGCACATGTTTTATTTAAATGTGTATATTTTATATACATATATACATTGTGTATAAGTAGATATAACACACATAGGTATGTGTACATATACATGTGCATTGTGGCTTCTAAGGCTGGGTCTTCTAAGACCCTCAAGATTTTGTGAAATGCTCAGACACCTGGAGTCCAAACCATTGGTCAGATTGTTCCTCATCTTCTTGCCTGGCCCAGCCACCTACACATCTAAAAAGTGCCCATTGGTATCCACAGAGGACTGTGTTCCTCTTCATGTTACTTTTGTCTTCTTTTCTTCCAGGTGTGGCATTCCTGGTGGCCCTCCACCAGAACAAGCAGCTAATTGGAGACAGGGGCCTGCTGCCCTGCAGCACGTACCTGAGGAGTGTGCAGCGGCACTTCCGGGGGCAGGTCAGCTGGGATGCTGTGAGCTACGCCCCAACCATCCTCTGGCTGCTGGACTGGTCTCACATGGACTCCAACCTAGACGCCCTTGCGCTTCTTGGGCTGGGTATCTCCTCTTTCATCCTGGTCTTCGGCTGCGCCAATATGATTCTCATGGCTGCTCTCTGGGTCCTCTACATGTCCTTGGTCAACGTGGGGCAGATCTGGTAAGAGGGAAGGTTGAGGCACGTATAGTCCAGATGTGTGGTCACTCAGGGTCTTGGGATGTCACCCCCAGAGCACACCGAGGCCTCCTGGCAGGAGGAGAGATTGAACAAGCTTTCTTCTTATGTCAGTTCGGAAAATGTCACCATTTTAATTAGGCCATGGTAAATGCTACTGAACATAGTTAACCAAAATCCAGGAGCCTTTCTCTTTAGGAATAATTTCGATTCTGTTGGGAGTTTCATGGCCGCACCTGAGACTGCGTTGCCAGTGTGCTAAGCTGGGAGGCTGTGAACTGGAGGGGGAGTGGCTGGGGGGCTGCTGGGAGCCCTCTGGTGGTGGGGCTTCATTTGGAGGTCTGCTTCTGCTCCTACTCCCACCTCTCCTTCCTTGTTCCAAAGGAACCTTAAAATAATGAGTTGAATTAGATTGATTTTTGCAATGTATTGTGACATGCAAACAGCAGGATTCAGAAAAGTTTACAAAACATCATGTCAATTTGCAAAATAAGCAATTACCAAGGTCACCTCCAGAGCATGGACCTTTGGTCATACTGCCAGCCTGTGTTTGAAGGAACCTTTGCCAAAGGTCAGAGGTCAGGCTGGCCCTTTGGGGAGAACAGGCTCCAGTACCGGCAGATCAGAGGTGGTGTTGGCTCCAGGAGGCCAGACAACCAAAAAAGTCATATGGGACTAAAGACAGGGCATCAGCACAGTATATGGCTTGGGATGGACCCAGATGAAAGTCGAGGGACCGTACGGTGCTCTGCTGCAGTCAGACCAGGAGGGGCGGGCAATGCCACTCTTCTTTCAGGCTGTAGGCCAGCATTCAGGAAAGATCACTTACCAGAGGTCTCTGTAAGGAAAGTTCTGGGGTTGGGGATGGTGTCTCTGTAGACACGTCAGGGTCTGTGTGGACATGGAGGGGGTAGTGTCTGGGTAGACGAGCAGGAAGCAGAGAAGGAGATGTCTGTGTAGATGAGCAGGAGGTTAAGCACCTCTGGGGCTCCTGCTGCAACAATGTTCCCACTGGGGGCCTCTGCCCTTTGGGAGGAAAGCTTCATTTGGTGGCCTGACAGTCTGGGGTGCAGGCTCAGGCCGTGGGGCTGGCAAGGTCCTGGACCACGACAGCGAGTAGGTTTTAACTTAGATGCCTGACTCCCTCAGTGCCACTTGCTGGTTTATTTAGAGTGGTCCCAGGGCTGTGCCTGTGGGCTGGGCGCCATCTGGCATCCCTCCCAGCTCCTGTCATCTGGGCCCTGGTCCCTGAGCAAGTCTGAGTGACACTTGGTGTGCGAGCAGAAGGCACCTCCTCCCAATCCAGTCTGCAGGTAGGAGGGCACGTCAGTCACCCCAGCTGCCCTCCCTGCTTCCTGGGGCCCTGGTGTGGACATGTTACTGTTGCCCAGCAAACAACCTGGTGGTGAGAGCTCTAACTTATGCAAAGACTTTGGGAAACTTCAGTGTGATTGGCCACGTGGCATGAGCTGCATTTATCGGAAGAAACACCCACAGGTGTCAGGTGTCACTTACCAGGTTTCCACAGGGTCGCCGGCAACGTAGTATTGTGTGTCAGCACCATGGGTTCAGTTCATACAGAAACTGCACTGGGTTCCTGAAGGGAGGAGATTTACATTTGATTTATGATATTTTCTTTTCTAAGGCCCAGGTGGGTAGGGTAGAAATAGGGGTTGACACCCATGAGGTGGAGTGTGCCTCATGCCCATCTGGCAGCTGCGAGGCAGGTGAAGCTGCCCTCGCTCCCGTCTGCTCCTGCCCACCTGGGATTCACAGGGCACTGCCACCTCAATGCGTCTGACCTCCACGGCGGCCACACATGGTCACTGCCCCCTCTCCAGTCAGTGGGTGTTTACCAGCACAAGATGACTCTGGGTGGGTTTTTCTTGATGTCTAAGAGGCTACTGTCTCTTGGGACATGTGATTCTAAGTCATGCCAGAGGAGGGAGACTTCTAGGTGCATGTGTCCCGTTTGAACAGCTGGAGTTACCAAGAGTGGGAGTGCAGTGCCCGGTGCAGGGAGGCTGCTTCGGCTCTTTGACGTGTGGTTTGGGGGTGCCGTCCTGCACCTAGCAACCAGTAAAGTCATATCCACTGTCAGTTTTACTTTAAACAGCATTTCCTTATCACATCTAGGATGTACTGGTCAGGGAAGAGTTTTGAAAACCTGTCGTGAGTACACGTGGCCGAAAATAGTCATATTTTTTCACTGGAAAAGATGTTCTGCTCCCCTTCACTTGGGTATATTAAAAAAATGTGATTCAAATTAATTTAAGCTCACTAAAGCAAAATAAAATGAAACTATGTCTTCTCAGAAAGGATGCATGAGATGTTTTAGGTGAAAAATGTAAAAGGAAAAAATAATCTGTCAGTGGAGACCAGTGGATTATTTACCATGTTCCTGATGCCAAATGTCCGTGTTCCTAGCTGAACTGCAGGCCTCTGGTTGTGGCCCAGGTATGGGGCCCCAGATGAGACTGTCAGCATGGTCAGGCCCCTCAGCCTGGAAGGCAAATTCAGGTCCCCCTTGACTCGGGTTCCCCTGACAGATGATAGTTTCTGGGTTGTCATAGTGACACTGGAAACTTACTACGAGAGTGATGACACCTTAAATGAAGTCTGGCTTCCTTTTTGTGATACCCCAGCACGAAAGTTAGACACACTCTGTTCTTTCACATTCCGTTTATTTTATAACTTGAGAGAAAAGGATATCTGTTTGGGATGAGATGCTCAGATAATGGACACCGTTGATGGGCTGTCTTTCAAGTGTTGTCCAACTGGCATTCTGCGGTGGGGACAGGAAGCCCCCTTGGGGCACAGAGGCACCAGGCACATCTCTCCCTGCACCACAGCCCTTGCACTGGGGTCTCGTGGCCTCACGGCGCCTGCCCAGCCTTGCTCGTGTGTGCCGGTGCTTTGCTTAGGGCCCCCTCTCTCCTTTCTCTTAAGTGGGTGCTCTCTCTGCTCCTGCGGACCCAGACCAGTGTCTGTGACATCCTCAGTAGAAGTGGGCTCCTGTATTGCTGCAGAGAGACCAAGGGAGGCCCCATGTCAGTGTCTTGGGCGGAGTCAGACAATTCTCCCCGACAGCCTGCACATTCTGGGACCATGACCGCCCTTCTCTGGCCTTCCCCATGTGGTCCCAATAAGTGTTTGCGAAGCAGGCGGAGCCTGACGAATCTTCACAGAGGTGCTGGTCGAAGACCTTCGTATCGGGGAGAGCGGCTTCTTCAGTTATGCACTCAGTGCTTCACAGGGTGATGACCCAGGTCCTCAGATTCATGAAAGCGAGTGTTTTCAAAGGAGCCAGAAAAGACGGCTTTATTAACTCCTTGTCTGGTGGTGGCAGGAGGTGCAGTGGGAGGGAGGGTGAGATCCCAGTGTTCCCACCTCTAGCAGGAGGAAGGGAACCGAGACGGGGCACGCCGGTGGTCTGCCCCCGCCGGGGTTTCTGCTCTCCCGGGTCCTCTGCCACGCGGGCAGGCATGGGGCCGCCATGGCAGTGAGAGCGCTGCCCTGCTGCTCCCTCAGTCTGCTCCCAGGTCCCATGAGTCTGTGCAGCTTGCTCAGGCCCTGTACCGGCCCTGTGAATACCTGGGCTGTGTCATTGCTGTGCCTTTGTCCCCAGTTCCACAAGTCACTGCATCCACACGTTGCCTGTTTACCCCAGGTGGGACCCCGGGGAGACCTGGGACTCTTTCATGTTTCTCCCCACTTCCCCTGTGTTTCACCAACCTCCATATCCTCTTGATTTTACCTGCAAAATGTTTCCAGAACCTTCTTTTGCTGCCAGCACCTTTGTGGCCCTGAGTCCCTGGTGGCCGTCAGCTCTCCTTCTCACATGCCCCTGTGCTTTGTCAAGGACACATGTGCCAGCATCCTTTGGGTTTCGGACATTCAAGGCGTGGCAGCTAGAAGGTTGTGTTTCCATGTGTGGGCAGGTCTAAGGTGTGAGTTGTGGTTTCTTCATTTACCCCTGCCGCCCACCACCTGCCCTGCCACCTGCAGCCCTCCCCACCCCACCTGCCATCCCCCCAACCTGCTGCCCTCATGTTGAGGACCAGGGTGGGCACAGTCTTGGTTTTCAGGCCCTGTCATCTCTCAAACCAGGGCTACTGTCAGGCTCCTTATAGGAGATGGGAGCAACCCCCACCCCCCAGAGGGGGGCTCCGTTGGGCCCAGGTTCCACAGTCTCATATAGTAGGCCCGGCAGTTCAGAGCTTCTTGATGGATGAGAAAATTCCTTGGACTTCATTGGGGCCTCACTGGCTGGTGGAAGGGAAAAGGAGGAGCAGACCCACTTCTTTCGAGGCATTTTCTTAGGCTGTGACTTTGTTCCGTCTTGGTTGGTCAAGCTCTCTACCCCTGAGGGAAGGAGGCAGCCAGCTGCTAGACGGAGCCTTTCTGGTGCCTGTGGTGTCTTCTCGATGACACTGGACAGTATTCTGGAAGACCGGAAGCATAAGAGCCGCTTAGCTTAGGTGATGGGCCATTCCAAGAGCTTCCTCCTTGAGGAAAGTGTTAGCCACTGTGACCCATCAGTGAGAAGCCCCCCGAGCCCCTGGGCCACGTGCAGGGAGACACAAGTGCAGCAGTGCCAAGCCAGTGCTTGGTGATCACACCCTGCCATCATTCACAATCGAGCGTGGAGGAGCGGGTTTTAGTGGTACCTGAGGTTGGGGTGGGGGTGGCAGTAGTCACAGTCGTCCCCGAGGGTGGGCAACTCTGTGAAATATGTAGTTCCATCTGGTTCTATAGAGGAAACCTTGCTGGCTGGGGGCACAGCTCTGTCAGGCGGGCTGAGGCGGGAGGCAGCTGGGCACTGGGTCAGCAGCCAGGTGCCTCGCTGGGTTCCTCATTTTGGGGTGAGTTGTCTTGTTTTGGCCAGAACCTGACATTGCCAGAGCCCTGGGTGTTGCGCTCGCAGGAGGGATGCTGGGCTAGCCTCACGGTGACGTCTGTGCTCTGTTTGCGGAATTGGAGGCAGCTCTTCTGAGGCACAGGTTCCGTTGCTGCCCAGCTCCATCAATTTCTTTTTAATTTCACAAACTTCATTTTTAGGATAGTTTTAGATTTACTGAATCACTGCAGAAGCAGTGCTGAGTTCTTGTGTACCTGACTCCCGGTCCTGCTACCATCCTCTATGTTAGACGGTGCACTTGTCACACTTAACAAGCCAGTACCGACACAGTTGTTTATTCACATCTGCTTGCTTCTTCCCTCCCTGGGAAGGAATCCTCTGGCGTCATGCCTCCTTGGGCTCCTCTGGACTGGGACAATCTCATCTCAGACTCTTCTGTTTCTGGTGCCTTGATGGTGTTGAGGAAGACCAGACAGGGATTTTGTAGAATGTCCCTCCGGCAGGATTTGTCTGAGGTTTCCTCATTGTTGACAGGGTGATGGTGGGTTTGGGAGGAAAACCAGAGGTGTAGTGCTGTTGTCCACACATGTATCAGGGAGCTGGTTCTGCTGACAGTGACTCTGACCTCTGGCTGGAGTCATGCCTTCAGGTATCTCCACTGTCAAGGTCTTCTTTTTGTCCGAAGTCAACTCTGTGTTCTTGTTTGGAGGACGTCGCATTTGGTGGGCGCGCAGCCCACATACAGGGAGGGGAGTTGGCCCATCCTTGAAGGCAGAGCGTGCACACGGTGACGTAGGTTCTTCCGCACAGGTCTGTCCCGTGTCCCATATTTACTCAGCATTGGTCATATCATTGTGGACTCATGCGTATTTACTCTGGTGCTCTGGGTGCTAGTCCTCTTGCTCTAGGAGTTTAAACATCTTGGAAATCAGTGACCCTGAAAGAGAGACAAGGCCAGAGTTCATTAATTATTATTGCATAAAATTGGAGTGGTCTCAGGAGAACCTGACAGGGCCTGGCACTGTCCTGCTAAAACAACATCAGAAGTCCTCATTGTCCCTTCTGCTCCAGTTTCTCTCGTTAACATCAACTTTTCCAGAAAGTTAGATTTCTGATTCTGTTATCTGTGCTCTGCCTGGCGGTGATCCTAGAGGACCTTTTTGTTGCTCTTAAGGATGGTTGTATAGCTGCCCTTTCCTCTTCCTACCTTCTCGGCCCCCCACAAAGAGGAAAGGATTATCTCCCTAAACTTGGACCAAGGTCGAGGGCTCCAGGGGTCCCTTCCTGCAAAGGAAGCCACCTTGGCACTTCAATCTGGCAGAAGGGACAGAGTATCGATTTCAAAGAGTGCCGAGAGCAGATGCCAGAAGCTGCAGAAACATGGAGGGAACGCTCTGCCTGGCTGCTGCATTCGGACTGTTGAAAATGAAAACCTTATTTGGCTCTGGGCCTGAAACGCAGTGACACGCTCTGCTGCCCCTGCCTGTGGTCCAGTCACTCTTACAGGTGTGAATATGTTTGCTGCATAGAAATAAATCCCTGCTGGAGTCTTACGAGCTCCTGGCAGCAGGAAGGTGCCGTTCCCTCCATTGTTTGGCGATGCCAGGGCCCTGTCCCCTGGGGCAGGGCGGAGCTGAGGCGCGTTGTCGGGTGCAGTTCCCGCACTCGTAGGGAAGCCCCCTCATCCCCACGTCCTCGTCAGGGGAGTGCTCCACCTGCTGCCCAGAGCCACCTCAGCTGGGACACAGGAGGGGGCAGTGGTCGTCAGACACTGAGAAAGGCTTCCCTGCCCTTGCATGTGGCTTGCCAGTGCCGTGGCGGGTCCCACGTCCGGTGAGGGCGGTGTCCTGGCGGCCTTTCCATCTTGTATTGCTGCTGTTTGGCCGTCGGCTCGTGACATTCATACACACATCAGGAATTGTGCGGCTTGTTAGAACACACTTCATTACAAATTCCTATCTCCCTGCCTCCTGAGCAGGCCTTCGGGAAGCTCTGCACCGGACAAGGAAGTGGGAGGATTCTGCAGTTTCACGACTAACCGGTCCCAGCCAGGAGAGAGTAATTTAACAAATATTTATCTGTGATAACTTTTCACAAAATGAGAAGTCACTGGATCCTGGTGTCATTTTCCAATCAGAGGCCTGTGAAAATCAGAGCCTCGTGAAGGAGTCGCTTGTCTAGGACAAGGCAGAGGCGCTACGGACACTTGGCTTATGTGCAGGGCGGCACAGACCCCTTCTTGCTTCTCTGATTTCTGTCCTTCCCATGGACATGAGCTGTCAGTGAGCTGGCCATCTCCGAGAGGGAGTGCCTGTCCTTAACAGACAGGTGGGGGTAAGGCGTTAACACACTGTTTGGGAGCAAAATCTAAGTCTCTCAGAGCAGGGAGAACTTGAGTTTCTTTAAAAAACAAAACAATAGACCATCCCCGCACCCTTTCATTCACACGTACTTCATCAGACAGCTATTTGTTTTTCTTAACGTCATCATTTATGTGCCATAAAATGTAACCATTTAACGTGTGCAAGACCCATCACGGTCTAGTCTGACACATTTCATACCCTCCCAGCCATGTCCCCTTCCAGCCCTGGCCGCCCGTCTGCTTCCATTCTGTTTGGACACACCTGCTCAGATGTTTCATAGTTGTGTGGTCACAGCGCGAGGCCTCGCGTCCGGCTTCTCTCACGGAGCAGACGCTCATGCATGGTGTTGTGAGTGCCGGTGCCTCGCTCCTTTTTATTCCGCATAGTCAGTCACAGGGTCAGTTAAAGATACTGATGGCAATTCTACCCTGGAGTGCGCTGGTGGACGTTGGTGTTAATGTGGGCTGCAGGCCGGAGGCTTCAAATATGAGGAGTGGCTGTTCCAGGGCCAGTGCAGTCCCATCCGGGTCCCCTTCTCTTACGTTGGGGGTTACTTCCATGACTCAGGTCCATAAGCATTCTTGTGCTCAGTACGTCTTCCCACCCCAGGGTGCATCCTGGACCAGTCCCCCAACTCCCCTCAGATCCACAGACATGTCTGATAAGTCCTTCATTTAGAGTTGCTTCTCTTAAAAACTGTGCTTGGGATAATGGGGGGCTCCTTTGAAATTGGAGATTCCAGAGTATGACGTTTTCATGGTGTTTGATGGAAATTATTCACTGCAGGAAAACCAAGTACAGTTGACCTTTGAACACACAGGTTAGAATTATGAGTCCACTTGTTCCCAGGTTTTTTCACTAAATCATACTCACCACTAACAACCCACCGCCAGTTGAATCACAGACAGAGGGTGGACCCTAAGCTTACATTCAACTGGGCAGATCTCCCCTCACTTCACCTCATGCCTCAGTAGTGTCATAAGCTCTCTTGCCTGTCCCCACACTGTCCTGGAGTCACTGGGCTGCTTTGTATTTAATGAGGTAACATGATGCTTAAATTGGAAGTTTTTTGGTAAAACATGCCTAAATTGATACATTTTTCTTTTGTTTTTCAGGTATTCATTTGGTAAGTGACAGTCATTTAGGATATCACATGCCGAGTTTAGCATTAACCTGGGGTATGTATCTTCCTGCATTTCCTGGCTTTTCTTGCTTGGCCCCCCTATTTGCTTTCGGTGCACAGTCTGGTCTGACAGCATGTTTGCACTTGACCTGCCTCCCACCCAGGCCTCCTGTTGGGGTGAGGGCCTCATGCCATAATGGGACCTCAGGTATCAGGTCCTTCCTGCTAACAGTGGTCTCCATTCAGGAGATGGATCCTGTGCGGGAGGTCCCATTGCTTCCTCACAGGTCGTTCCCTTTGGGGAATGGAGCAGCTGGTGACGTGAGCCCCTCAGTGTCCCCTGGACCCACATTCTCCTCCCAGACGGTCCTGCCTCCTCAGTGGACACACTGTGCAGAGGAGGTTTCCCAGGTACAAGCTAGCATTTGGTTTTGGGTGGGTAGACTTTAGGTCCTGGCTGTGCTTTGCGGGAAAGCTACAGGCAGAGCAGTCATGGAGCCATCGAGCACCGGGGCTCCCACTGGGGGCAGCGAGGACGGCCTCCCCTAAGTCGGTCCCGGACAGGCATGCTTAGTGCAGGGCTGGCCCAGGTTCTCGGGGAGCTTGGGGAGCAGAGCAGAACTGCGAGTTCCAGGGCGAAGTTCTTGCGGCCCGTTGGTCTGCGGTGCTGAGATCTGAGCAGGGCGGAAAGGGAGCTGGGTGGCTGTTCCACCTCTGATGCTCGTGCACGGACTCTGCTTCCTGCAGATGCTCCCCTCACTGCAGCAGCCTCACCTCCATCTTCTCTCTTCATTCCTTCCACGTCAGTTGAGCACCAGCCATGCCAGCCATAGTGATAAGCCAGGCAGATGACCTGCTGCTGGTAGAATCGACTGGAGGGTGGAGATAGGACTCCTGTGCTGTCCTACCATTGTTCCTGCCACGGGACAGACAGATCCGCATGTCACTTTTCCTTTAATTCTGCTTCGAGCTCCCTTTTGGTTTTGTGGACCAAGCTCCAGACAGGAGAAGGTTCTGTGGGAATGTGTGTGCCTCCCTGCCAGAGGCCCTGGGGAAGGACAGGCCAGGAAGGCGTGTTAGGGCTGAAGGCTCGCGTGGGGCATCCCGTCCTTTGCAGGGAGGCCCGCCTTCCTCTGGTCTGAGGGTCCGGGAGGAGAGAGCCAGGGAAGGGAACCACAGTTCTGCACACAGACTTGGGCCCAGTCTCATGACCCAGGACTGCATACGCGTGTACAGGGCAGACGTGAGGCCTCCCAGCCAGAGGTGAAGACAGCTGAGGGCCAAGGGCTGCTCAGCACGGGCCCTGCATGGCCTGTGTTTGGGGCTGAACAACTTTTCTGGCTAGACTGTCCAGCCCTGCCCCCTGCCCCGCCGTGCATGCTTACTTCTGGGTAATTATGTGCAACTCAGTAGCTACTGGCTTCTACACACAGTGGTTGACATGACAAAAAACTACTAGACACATACATACGCCCCAAAAATGTACCCACTGCAGAGCAGACACAGCTGAGGGAAAAAAATCAGTGAACCTGAGATATCCAACACAGATGGAAAAAAATGAAAAATACAGAATGAAGAACTTAACATGAAGGTAATGGAACCCAGAGCAGAAGAGAGAAAAGAAGGGCAGGAAAATATTTGAAGAAGTTAAGGCCAAGAATTTTCCAAAATGAATGAAAAGCAAAATGCCACTGACTTAGAATCTCAGAGACCACTAACATACAACGTGTCCTGGACACATTATAGCAAACTGCCAGAGGCAGAGCATGAAGATCTTAATTGCGACCCGAGTTAGGAGGGACATCCAGAGGGACAAAGATGATAATCCCCACTCTTGTTAAGGCTCTGCCTACAGAGGACAGGGACCTGGAGCTTCAGGTCCCAGGAAGGAGGCCCCACTGTCACCCAGCAGAGCCATTGTCCAGCAACAGGCAGACTGGCCCCACAGCCCCCATGCAAAGCGAGTTCTTCAAGAGGATGGAGTCAGAGGGACAGCAGTGGAGTTCGGGTCCACTTGATGGAAGGAAGGTAGAGCAGTGGGATTTAAGATAACGGTAAATAAAAAGTTTTCTGACTTGTAATTGCCTTAGAAAAGCAGGTAACAAAGCAGTAGTTTTAATTTAACATGTAAAGCACAGTGATCAGGGTGTTGTGGGCCGGTGTCGCTTCTCACCTTCCGAATTAAACAATCAAGTGTTGAGCGTTGGCAAAATGGCCGGTCCTTGCACCGGAAGCTGCCTGGATCTCTGTCTCTGTGCTCAGGGTTTGGTGGTTTAAGCAAGAAGCAGTGGGACGACTTGGGAATGTTCTCTTGTCCTGAGTGCAAGTCCAGCCTGCATGGTTGGTCACAGCCTGGCTGTGCGAGCTCCATGTCCAGCTTGTCTGAGGTCAGGCTTCCCTCAGGGAAGCGGCCTTGCCTGGCATTCAGATAAACCCTCTTTGCTTAGTAAAAGTTACTTGATTCTCCTTTCCAGTTGTTGTGATGAACAAAAGTATCAGAGCCTGACTTGTGGGAGCAGCCTCCGGGCTTGGGTCCTGGGTAGTTATAAAGTCCTGTGTTTTGCAGGGGAAAGGGGGAGGGTGGGTACCATTCATTGAGTCTCGAGCTACGAGCCGTGAGGCCATGGCACGAGGGTTCCACAGCCCTGGGATCCCCGTGGAAGTGGCATGTGAGCCTTTGTGGGAGCAGGGGTATCACTGGCAGGAGGCGCAGCCACCAGCTCTGAATTAAACAGGCGGCTCTGTCTGCACTTCCATCGGTGTTGTGGGGTGTCTTTCACAAGTCTTCTCTGCCCCTGTGGTAATGGGCTGTGACTTCAGAGGTCATCCATACCTTTCCCTCATGAGGCCCCTGAGATATGACTGGATCAGTGTGGTGTCTACCCTGCAGCAGCTCGCTGGTCGTTTCCCACTGACCGTCCAGACGCCTGGTCCAGCCTCTCACCCTCACCTGCCGTGCTTCTGTCTGTGCCCTGCTCACTAAGCCTAGAGGAGAGAAGGCAACCGATGCTTCAGGCGTGACCCCTGGGCCGGGCCTGGGGAGCCAGACCTAAGGGGCTTTGGACCTTTGGGGCTTTTCCTCCCTCAGCTGCCTCAGGCCCCCAGCAAGAACTGGGTTTTCTCAGTGAGTCGATCGTCTTGTTTATACTTATTTTTCTACATCCATTTACATTCTGTTCCTTCTTTGATGGGTGTGAGGCCACTGAGATGCAGGAAATACGGGGCCCTGGGGCTTGCTCCCTAGCTCCACAATCTCCCTGCCACGTCCAGGGCTCAGGCACCCCATGGCCACACAGATCTCAGATGGTGTCCACTGCTGTGGAGAAAGATTTCCATTGGCAGCGCTGCTTGGAGGAGTCCCTGCAGTCATTTCTTCTGGGGCCTCCACCAGCCCATCTTTTCTGACCTTCCCTGGGTGCAGTCTGCAGGTGTGACCCCTCATCTGGACATGGGGCACAGTCCCTGCCCAGAGGGTCCACATAGCCACCCCTCCTCCTGGTCACTCCCTCCATTCAGAACCAACACTTCCCAGGAGGTCCGAGCTTCTGTGAACATCCCACATCTCCACCATGGGGTCCCCAGCCACCGTCCACTTGTAGGTGGATGTGATGCTGGTTGAGGAGAGGCCACACGAATGCAGGAAACCGCAGCGTCCTGTGTGACTCGCTTCTCTGCTGTGGCTGCATCTCTGCTGTGTACTTTGAAGGCCCCTGGCTTGGTAACTTTCACTTCAAAGAATGGGTCTAAAACGTCTTTTATTCTGCACCCTATAAGTGTGGCCCATTTTCTGCTCCCCTGCAGGAAGTGTGCTTTTTGATATTTGTGACCCTGGGGCTATGAACTTTTTTTGAACTTTATGCCAGCCTCTTTGCATTTGAAAACAGCGCAGGAACCCGGCAGGTGTGGCTCTGGGGCTTCCGGGAAGGGCTTTCTGGCCTTTTCCGCCAGGATGAGGCTGTTCTTGGCCCATGCCCTTCTGACCAGTGCTCCTGTGGGGCCCCGGGCCAAGCGACAGGGAGTCAACACTCCAGGAAGCAGGCTCCCTCTGCCCGTGTGTGCTGAAGTCAGGGTGAGCAGAGGGTGACTGTGCCCAGAGGCAGGCCCCTCCCAGACCTGGGCAGGCAAGAGTGCCAGAGGGGTAGGCTGCAGGCCAGGGTGCTGTGTTGGCCGACTCTGCGGGACATTGAACGATCCACACTGGCCAAGCTGTGTTGAGGGTCCTTTCCGGCCCCAGGCCTTGGCCATTTCACAGTGTCCTCACACCCAGACAGACAGATATGAGGAAGCCTGTGCTTTCCTGTGGCTTCCCATCTTCTTTCAAGGCTTCCGAGGCCTTGGGAGGGTTTTGTAACTTCTTTGATTTAATTTTATCTTGAGGGACCTCAGTATATGCAGATGGTGCCCCCAGGCAGGTGACCCCCGGGCACCTTCCTCCCTGTCTCTATCTCCCAGCACTGATGCTCCTCTGTCAGGAGCCCAGGAGCCTTGCCTTCCTAAAAGGCACAACGTAAGTGCATTTGATTTATTCCTTAGGAGTTTTCTCTCAAGGGACTTATTTCCCTATTTCTCATCCTTGCAGGGGAGGGAGAGGTGTGGAGGGAATTTTAGGGAAGGATTCTGAAAGGCTCCACCTGGGATATTCCTTTTCAGGGAAGGAGTATTCATGTTTTACTGCAGGCCCATCAGGCTACGAATTGGACATTTTAGGGATCCTTGGTTTCAGTGAGAAGCTCAATGGACAAATTACTGTTTTATCCTGTTATTGTGAAAACGAAGTGTCTGCTGGTCCAGACTGTTCCTTAGGGCTGGGCGAATGTTGGAGTCTCGTCGTGAACCGCAGGGCCAGGGAACAGGCCCACAGCAGAGACATCCAAGGGGTTACCCGGAATATGCTGTGTGAGCTGGGAACACACTGGATCCCTGTAGGAGCCATCCTCGTGGTGGGTACAGGGAGTGAATACAGGGAGTGAATCACCGCGTTTAAACACACCAAGGCTGCAGTGGGAGGTCCATGCCAGGGAGGTGAGACAGGTGAACCGGGGTGGGGAGTGGGACAGGTGGCAGTGTCCTGGACAGGTGGGTGTCTGGCAGGGAGTTGATGTGCAGGTGGCCACAGGTATGCAGGCATGGAGGGCCTGGGCTACGTGTAGGGACCTCAGTGGATGGGCTGAGTCTCAGCTGTGTCACCTGCCGCTGTCCTTTGGTGCCCTGCTCTGCTATTGCCGCCTCACTCCGCCAAACTCCACTTCCAGGCAGGTCGAGGGCCATGTCGGACTGGACACCTGAACCCTACGTTCCCTGTCACAGCAGCACCTCTCGCCAGCCATTGTAAATTAAATGCTCCCTGTGACCCTTACCGCTCTTAAATTCATGCTTTAAAAACAGCTTAATGAGGGGTTTACTGGCCCAATTGGGAGTTTTTATTAAAACCTTTTGGTGCCAGAGTGGAGCCTGCCTGCAGGAAGCGATTAGCCGGCCTCACAACCCTGAGCTGCCTTGGCCGCAGCAGGTCCACCAAACCATTTCCAGACCCTTGTCAGCCCCGGCACCAAGCTTCGCCTGGTTCTCATATCCTCTGCTTTCATTCATGGTTTGTCTGATTCTCCCCCCAGCCCAGTGTCCAGGAAAGCAGTTTCTTGTGATTAAATTATTCCCATAATCAGAGGCAGCCTTGCCAGCCCCATCCTGTGAGCTTGCCAGGCTGCAGACCCACCTGCTCGTCCCTGCACTTGGGTGATTCGATCCCTCCCCAGCCCTCCACCCAACTCCCTGGGACGGTGAGTTCTGCGTGACGGTTCCTCAGGACAGACAGAGAGCCTGAGTTGGGTGACTTTTAGGGCCACCACGTGATACATGGAGAGTGTGAACCACCTCAGCCAGCAGAGGTGGTTATTTCCAATGCGAGAGAAACAGTCACCGTGTTTGCCATGGTCTCACCGTCGGCGGCCCTGGTTGGCCTCAAACCCCCTCGCCCCCCACTACTGCCCCCAGCCTGGGCCTCCTCCTTGGTGCTATGGCCTTCTCTCTCCTCTCTGTCCCCTCTCTTGGGTCACTGGGAGCACCAGTTGCAGGAGTGTGCTGCCCAGCAGTCACTGTTTGTTGCTGGAGGAGGAGGAGCAGCAGGTAAGGGGCTGGGGGAGACTGAAGGTAGTCCCACCTTAACCGCCTCCCTGTCTGTACCTACTTTACTTAGGTGCCTGCTCAAATCTGCGCACAAGCAGATGCATTAGACTGGGGTCAGTGTTTCCCAGATGGGCCTTTCTTCTCTTGGTAATAGCTGATGAAAATTACTTGGTGGAACCTGGGAAAAAAATGTATTTAAGACCATTTTTTCTTATTCGTATGGTTAACACTTGGCTTGTTCTAATTTGTTCTATCACATCTAGTTACCCATTTCTGCTTCTAAAAACATGTTCACCTCTTTAATATGCAGAATTTTAGATACTGAAGAAGCATCTTGTTGCTGTAACTCATACTTCCAGTCCTGAACCCATTCAGGTGGGTTTTGTCTGAAATGCTTCTAATTTATCTTTTATTTTTATTAAGGTGAGTAGACGTTTGATGAGTGTTTCCTTTTTAGTTCATAGTATAATCAATATTAGTATCGCAGTTGACTATGGAGTTTCTTGGTGCTGGCTCTCTGGTGTTGAGGGCAGTCTCATCACCACCTGTTCTCTGGAGACTTGCTGCTGGTCCCACAGACTAGGCTCTGTGTGCCGCCCGCCGGCCCTCCCCCTCCAACCCCCTCCTCTCGGCGCCCCCAGACTCTCCTGCATGATGCGTGTTTGTCTCCTCCCTTCTCCGGTGTCACGGCAGTCATGTGGGTCCTTTCAAAGAGCTGGTTTTATTTATCAGATTTTTTTTTAAGTGTGTTCCGGCTCATTAATTCTTACTTTTTACAGGTTGCTTCCTCCTTCTAGGAGGAAGGGGTTTATTATTTTCTAAGATCTCGAGCTGATTGTTTAACTCATTAATCTTCCATTCTTCTTATCTACAAACAAAAGCATGGGGACAGGTGGTCACTCCCCTCTGACTGTGTCCCTGGCCCTGTCCGCTAAGACCTCAGTGTCCCCTGACAGTGGCAGGTAGTATTATAACCCTCATATGCTGGTGCCTCTTTGGCCAAGTGCTGTTTAGAGACAAGCATCAAAAATCCCAAACACTTAAGGTTTTATAGGTTACTTTTTGTTGGGCAGTTTCTGATTTTATTACACTACACCTAGATAATATGGCCTGAAGATTGTTCTTTTAAGTATTTTTTTGAAAAATTAGACATGTGAATGGATTATAAATTCCAGTTGTATTATACAGCTTATAACAGAAACAGCTTACCTTTGTTTACCTCTGCTCTCCCCGTCCTATTCTCAGAGTGACTCCTTCGTGTCCTCCAGCACTTCTGAATTTACCTCACACTTCTGAGTTATATGTTTACACAAGTCGTTCTTAATGCATCACCTTTAGACGTTATCCATGTACTTCCTGTCATTACTCTCCCACATTTCTAACACTCTTCCCCTTACCATCTCAGTTGAACTATGTCACAAATACAATTTTTATGAAATTAGTATTTAGTCTTTACATTATTATAACTACATAAATATTATTGACTGCTGAGCCAATAATGAAGTATAATAATTTTTTCCTAGTAACTCTTTGTTTTTTCTGGAGTTGATAGTTGCCTCTCCTTTTTTGTTTTGCTTTGTTTTTCATCTCTGATCATGTTTCAGCAATTTGTTCCAAGTTCACCAGCACAACTGCTTGACTTCTCCCAATACTATTTTTTACTGAATCAGACACATCAGATAATCTATCAGTTCCTTCTCCCCTTTCATGGAGCTTTCTGTTTTGGCCAGGAGCACATGGTTTTGAGGCCTTGGATTTGGAGATGGTGGGCAGGTTAACCCTCTGCCAGATTAGGTTTCGTTTGTCTCCCCATCTGAAGGATCCTTGTGGTTCGCAGGGCAGGTGCCTCGTTGTGATGGAGGTGAGGCCAGAGACCCAGCCACATCTCCACTGCGTTTCTCCCTGTTGTGGTCTGGAGCAGTATTCTCAGGGAGGATTATTTTTAAACCCTTTTATTGATCATGTTTATATAAAACAGCTAAAAGCAGCTGGTAACATGGGTCTTTCTCTCTACTTCTTCAGCTTTAACATTTGCCTGTCTGAGGCAAGGCGGACAGGCTTCCCTGCCAGGTAACCACCTGTGTGTCCTGAATTGCAGTGAGTGCTGAGGAGCCAGAGAAGGGCTCTTGGTCTCACCGGACACCATCTCAGCCACTGGCTGGCCTGGAACCTCCAGAGTCTGGTGTGTGTCCCTGGAGCTTCCTGGCTCCAATGCCCCATTGTTGGCACGGGGGGAACAGCGTCGGCAAGCCTGACCTTTGCCAGCGCAGTAACAGGGAGCAGCATTGTTAGGTTAGCTCTGGAGCAGCAGCTGTGTGCCAGTTTCTTTTGTAAATGCTTTGATATTTTAAAACAGAAATTTTAAACGAGGAAGCCATGCTTTGTTGCTGTTACAATAGCAGCTCTTGTCTGTGTGGATTCGTTGAATGGAGACAGACACCGATGCAGTTTTAGTATCATTAATGGTTCCCAAGTGCGTATAACAAATCCCTTCTTAATGGCTATGTCATCCTCCTACCAAAAATGTTCTACCTCTTTTAAAGTAGGTTCCCCTGTATTTATCACCAGTGTGTTGACTGGTCTCAGATTGATGTCCCTTTCACGAGGTTTTCCATTTGGTTTCAGCCTCAGTAACTGTCTTCTGGGCATTTAGAAGATGGACCTCCAACAGGATTCAGGGGTCAATTTTGCGTGACGTCCGTTGACACTTATTGGCCTCAGACGGGCTGTTCCTGCTGTGGGATGTGCCCCGGGGAGCCGTGTGCTCCCCCAGTCTCCTTCCCCTGCAGGCAGGCTTCCCCCAGCCCCAGTCCCAGTCCTGTTCTTCTCCAGCTTGTCACCTCTGCCCTGGATCTTCCGAATGTGCTGTGTGCCCCTCCCCCACAGTCTGTCAGCCCCACGAGGGCCGGGCTTTGCCCCGTTCACACTGTCCCTGCAGATAATAGGACAGAGAAGCTTAATTACAGCTCGGCTGGCCCACGGGGAGCCTGTGTTTGAAATCGAGGACTCTAGGTCCTCTGAGCTGTCATGAGAAGGCAGACGGTCATCACTCTGGAGAGAAGCCTCACACCTATTCCAGGCCACCCTCAGCTTGGGAGGCCATGCTGGTAGTGGGTGCACACAGCATCAAGAAACCTGATGCCGTGTTTTCTTTGATTTTCAGTGCACATATCTCCAAACCCAGAAATGCTGGTGCAGTTGCGCGTGTGCTCCCGTGTTTCTGGGCGATCGTGTGCACTGACGCTCTAGTAGCTTTCCTTGGGCATCAGCCCCCGGGCTGGGAATGGCACCCTGAGCCAACACAGGAGTTGCTAAGCAGAACGTTCACAGTTAGTTCCTGAACCCAAGTGAAGGCAGCACAGAGTGGAAGGCAGCCACAGAGCAAGGGCCGCAGGGCCGTCTGGGGTCTGCTCTCCTCGGCCTGAGCCCAGGGGGCTACTAGAGGGGCAGTGGCCTCAGCCAGGTCATCCGAGACAGAGCCCCGTGTCCCAGATTCTTTAGGCAGCTCATCCTGATGAAATGAGTCAACAACACCTTAAAAAGATCTCAACGTTGGTTTGGAGTTACAGAGATGGTTCAGAGTCACCAGGGCACCTCGTCCAGCCCCTTAGTCAACATCTTACCACAGCACCAGTCACTACAGCTGGACTAAGATGCTGTTGGATTCTGCCAGTGCCCCTTCCAGTCCAGGGTCCCTGCTCTGCATTAGCCGATATGGCTCCTTCGTCCCCTCTGGTCTCTGGACTTGCCTGGGTTTTCATGACCTTGATAGTTTTGAGCAGGTCTGGTCATATATTTGGTAGGACGTTCCTCCAGTTGGGCTTATCTGGTGTTTTCTCATGACTGGATGGGTTGGGGGTTGGGGATTGGGGACAGGTGCCACTGGGGCAGATGAGTTGGTAGGGACCTCCCTGGAGGACGAGACGTCAGCATGGTTGTGCATGTGCGGGCTGGTCACCATCTCCCCGGCAGGGCTGCTACAGCAGGGCCAGGCCCAGACCGAGGGCTACTTGTGCTGGGAGGAAAAGAGGTGTTTCAGAGGGTCAGCCACTGGCAACTAGTTCCATATACGTGTGTCTCTTCTCTGTGGGTCCTTGTACAATATGATTTGGTGACCACAGTGCCGTTCAGTATATGAAGAAACACTTGTGATATTTTAACATTGGTTTTAAGCAACATGCACTGTATTCCATTTTGCTTCTTTAAAAATCTGTCAAATCTGTTTTGAAATCTGAGACCAAGGTATTAACCAGGTTTATCTCTGGGTGAGCAGACAATTTTATTCTTCTTTCTAGTTCTGATCTATCTTCACTGAACACTTCCGCTTTCAGTTAAGGGTCAATATGTTAGTTTTAACAAAATGAAATAAAAATGAACATATATGAGCAGGACTCAGACATGAGGAGCCGGTGTTCATGGCAGGCTTCTGAGAACCCTGGGCAGTTGGGTGGGGGGGTCTTGAGGCCAAGGGACTTGCTGGCCAGGTGCTCAGGTGGGAGGAGTGCCTCTGCCCGTGGAAAGGCGCTTCCTTCTCTGGGAGGGGTCTCAGTGAGCTGTAGGTGGAGGCAGAATGCAGGCAGGGTTCAGGCCCCATCTGGGTTGGGGGCTGTGGGGACCCAGTGTGCTGGGACTTGGGAGGGTGGAGGTCTGTGGTGGGTGGCAGGGTATTGAGCCACAGAGGAGGGGCCAGTTTCTGCCCAGTCTTAAAGTTGACTTGCTCTCTGCACTGCTGCCTGGCAGGAGGCACTGGCCAGGGTTCCTGGACCCACAGATGGTCCTGGAGACAATGCTTCTTGGAGGGCGCATCCACACCGTAGAGCAGACAGGGAGGGGTCATGATGGCCTCATGGTCTGAGCTTCGCTGATGTGCTGCTGCGGGCGGTGGGCCAAACAGGAGAGCGGCGGAGGGGTGCGACAGAAAGCTGCTCAAGACTTTCCCTTTTCTGTGCCCAGTGCTCGGCAGGTCTACAGACATGGGGAGGGGGTGTCACCGGGATCCAGCCAGGTGCTTGGCACTTCCTCAGGGCCTGGTGAGTTCAGTGTCCTTCTACCCGTTTCATTTGTGCTGTGTCTTGGGTTTTGTATTTTTTGATGGCAAGAAATGTCCTTTCATCTGAGGAAGAGCTATTTGATCTGCCTCAAGAAAGGCAGCAGGGCTTGGAGGATGAAAGCAGTGACACAGGAAACAAGACCTGATTCTGGTCATGCCAGCGGACTTCTCCAGGCCTCGTACTCCTCTGGACTCTCGGTGGCCCGGCCCCTTCTTCCTACGATTCAAGTCTGCGTGTGTGGTTTTGTTGAGAGGCTCACAAGAAGGTCTTGTCACATCGGTGTGTCTCAGGTTCTAATTTGGTGAGAAGCGCTGGCTGTTGCAGGATGGAGGGGGTGGTCTCACCCTAGTTCATTTGCATGTGACAGCAGGACAAGTGTCAGCCTTGCAGCATAAACACTAGGACACCATTTTCAGTGTTGAAATTCTGGCCCCTGCCCCCCGACCATTTGGTTCAGGACCCGGGTTCAGGACAATTGATACCACTGGACGTTTGGGTGGGTGCACCCTCTTTTTTATGTGAACATTGAACTGGAGCAGAACATTCTCTTTGAGGATGTGGCCATCTGCACCTGGATCCTGGGTCCTGCTTTTCTTCCCTCCTGCCCTACAGAACTACCACGCTCTGGGTCAACTGCACTGCATCAGGCGTGTGGAGCCAGGGTCTCTGCCCACATCCCGCTTTACCTCAGGCTATGGTTGGAGGACCTCTGGGTCCAAACAGTCAGAGAAGCGTCTCAGCCCTATTTCAGCTTCCAGTTCTGAGCCTCCTTGGGAAACCAGTCACTCGGAAAAACACATCTCCTGTCTTGTCCTGGAAAAGAGTTGTAATTGTTTTTAGAGTTATGCCTGAGTGGTTTGATCAGACTCAACCACTGCAGGCGGGTCACCCCAGCTGCCAGGATGATGACTTACAGCTGTTCTGATGGCTTCTCCTGTAGAACTCATGCTCATTCTTTTGAGTTTTTTTTTTTAATTTATCTTCTGTGTCCCTCCAAAATGGTTAATGATTTTCTCCAGAAAGCTTTTAAATACGTATTTTGAAGACTTTTCCCCACATACACTGTAAGTTTGGCTTCTAGAACAAATGGCAGCGTAAAGAGCAGCGTTTCACAATTTGCTTACGTTTTGTGAGAGCGCCAGCGGGCAGTTTGAAACGTCCAGGCAGAAGATGAGGGAATCCCTTGCTTGTTTTTCTTTAACTTTTGATTATGAAAAATTTCAAGCAAATGTGAAAGCAAAGAGAGTGACCTTATGTGCCCAGTGAGCCATCTAAGACGCCACCATCCTCAGGCACACACTGGCCTTCCATTCACCGACTCCCCTTCCGCTCCTCTACTGAAGTAAACCCCGTACATTGTGTCACTTCGTTTAGAAATTCTTCATTGAACACCTCTAAAGGGTGGGGCCTTTAAGAGCAATGTAACTACAGTACCATCATGGTGCCTAAAAACTTAGGACCAGTTCTATCAGGTATTTAGTCAGCGTTCCAATGTTGCCGGTTGTCTCAAACAAATGCCCTGTCTATAGTCAATCTGTCCAGATGAGGATTCGACACATTTCATTGATGAGCTCTGACACGAGCGTGTTGCAGTCAGGGAGCGCCAGGCTCGTGCTGCACGGGGCTAACTCCCTCCCCGGGCCCCCCACCGCCCAGGAGCTGGTTGGAGAGCACCAGACCACGTCAGAGACTTTCTTGTTGCAGCCAGTCACGGGGCACAGCCTGCCTTTCCCCTCTGTGGTGGTAAGATTGCTGAGGGAAGGCCTTCCCAGCCTGCTCCATCCTTAGAAAGTCCCCACCAGCCACACCGCTGGGCCCCGGTAGCCTTGGTCGTTGCCTGAACTCACCCACTAGGGCCTGCAGGGTGCTGGTGTTCCAACTCTGTTGTTCTGCTTGCATTTGTTGTCTTGGATTTTTTTTTTTAATCAAAGTAATGTTTCCTCATCAACTCTTCAGTTGCTCTAAATGCAGTTTCTCTAGGGCAGTCAGAATAAACCCATCACCCTTTCCTTTACTTAATTTTCAGAAGGACTTGGTCCCAAGCATCCCAGAGGACTCCATTTAATGTCACTTCCAATCACTCTGTTAACGCCTTAAATTCAGTAGCTGAGCTCATTTTCTGTAGATTCTCTTGTGGGTTTTTTTCCTATTGTTTTTTAATTTCTATGTAGACAGTCATATTTTTTTTTCTCACTTCAAACCTTAAACTTTTATTTCTTTTTCTCATTATTGCAGTAGCTAGGACCTCCACTACAGTGTTGAATAGGACTTTTAAAATCATTTATGAAAAATTTCAAGCGTACAGAGAAAGTTTAAAGAATTATATAGTAAAAAAAAACCTATCTCTGGACCCACCTAGATTCTACAGTTTATATTTTACTAGTTTGTTATTTAGCTAATTTATTTAACTCTCTACCCGTCAGTCCATCATATATTTTGATGGATTTCAAAGTAAATGCCAGATATCAGTGCCTCTGCCCCTAAAAAGATTCAGTGTGCAGGCTGTTAACAAGAGCTCAGTGTATGTTCAGGTATTTGCCTTGACAAAGAATTCACCCACAATGAAATGTGCAGATCATAAGTAGATGTTGTTAGTTTTGACAGATGCATGTGCCTGGGTAATCCAAACCCTCATCAATGCACAGAGAATTACCATCACCTCAGGAAGTCCCCTTGTGCTCTCTCCCAACTAGTCACCACTCCCATTTAGGTAATGGGAAAAGGTAAGACTGAATCTGTTCTATTCTAAGGTTGAGTCTGGGTAAGAACTCACAGGACTTTTGGTCCCCACCTGATGCTCCCTGTGAGGAGGGAAGGTTTGCTTCGTGCCAAGCTCCTCCAATAACTTCCCAGAGGGCCTGCTCAGTTGATCCCACTCCGCAGGACCCTTGTGTCCTGTCCTTTCCACATGAGATCCTTGGTTTCAGTGGCTGGTGGGGAAGGACAGAGTTAATGGTGTGAATGGCAGCTAGAGTATTCTGGAAAATGAAATGAAAATGCCTGGAATGAAAGCAGATCTTACTTAATGTTAGACAAGTTTCTCCTGCTTTCTCATCCATAGGCCACAAGGTTTTTTATAATGATGGGTAATATTTTTTCCATTCATTGTTGTTAGTATAAGGACTTAGGTCAAAGTCTTACCTCTTTGATTTATGTCCAAAAGAAAATGGTCTGTTTTTATTGAGTGCCTTTTCAGCATGTTCTATGACAGATAGCATTCTGCCTTTGCCTTGCTTAGACAAACAGCCTGATAGAGGCTGCTAATAGAGATTAGTGATTCTTCCCTTCACACCTGTACTGGGATCGCCAGAATGTTCTTGGATTACGCTCAACTTCCTCCTCATGCAGGCAGTTTAGGTCTCTTGTTGTCTAAAAAGCTTCTGGATTCCTGGCTCCCATCTCGGAGCAGACAGCCCATCAGGATCAAGACTGCGTTTGGTTCACTGACTTCTCACTTCCATTGTTTCTGACGAGGAGTCGGCTGCTATTCCTCATGTCAGCTCTCTGAATGTAATGTCTTTTCTGGCACTGCTTTGGAGGTCCTGCCTTTGGTTTACAGCAGTTTGACTATGATGTGCCTACACGTGGCATTTTGGAAGAATATTATCCTGCTTATGATTCCCTAAGGTTTTTGAATTTGTAATTTATGTCTTTTATCAAATTTGGATAATTTTTGCCAGTATTTTTTACAAAGTTTTTTTATGCCCCATTTCTTTCTCCTCTCCTCACATTCCAATTACACATATGTTTGAACTTTTGATGTTATTCCACCAGTTCCTGGAAGTCTGTTCTTTTGTTATTCAATTTTTAAGTCTCTTTTCTTTAGCTTGAATAACTTTGAACTCTCTTCGTGTTTACCACCTTTTTATTCTCTGTTCTCCAATCTGCTATTAAGCTCATCAAGTAGAATTTAAATTTCAAATATTTTTCACTTCCGGAATTTTTTTTAAATTTTATTTTATTGAATTATAGTTTCACTTCTAGAATTTGTTTTTTTTTTTGTATAGTTCTGTTTCTCTTCCAAGTTCTCTTATCTGTTTATGTCTTATGATCATATTTTCATTTACATCCTTGAACATACTTATCATGGACGCTTTGCCTTGTCTGCTTGGAGCTTGTGTCCTGGATGTAGAAGGAATGGAGAACAGGAGGAAGTGAAATAAGCAGTGTGTGGGCTTGGTGAGTGCTGTTGGGAGGCAGTGTCAGGGTGGACTGAAGCCTAGTTGCAAACATTACATCTACGAAGGCCTTCCTGAGAAGGTGGTGTCTGAGCAGACACTTGACCCGAGGGCAGTCGGGACGGGCACTGGGGGCAGAGATCTATGGGGCCTGGGTTTGCCTGCCAGGAAGGAGACCCCAGGGCAGAGCAAGTGGGTGAGGCAGTCAGTGGGGCTTCACCCTCTCTACTGTGGGTCACTCATTGTATTTTCCTGTGATGATATGCATCAGCTGACTCACCTGAAACCTGATCCTCTCCTGTACACCAGTCCTTCTGGAAACTTCTGGTGGCAACAAGGACATGGTGCCTGAGGTCATCACTACCCATCCCGGGGTCACTGAGCCACCACACAGACCCTGATTGAGACTGTGGCTGCCAGAAGTGCCTACTGGGTCCTGGTTCGGTGGCCAAGATGCCTGCCCCTCCCCTCCTCATCCTCGTGGGGTGTTCACACTGCCCATTGTAGGCCTGTGGGGTGGGGTGCCCATCACACTTGACCTTCCTGGAGGGCCAGAGACAACCAGCTTCCCAGGGCTATGAAGCTGTGATCACTTATTTTCAGGCATGGGGACAAACAGAGGTGTGGGGAGGGAAGGACGAACACTGGTGTTTCCCTGGCACTGACCCCCATTCTAAGTGAGGCAGAGGCCTAAGGGCTGCCATGACCTCTGACCTGACCGCCTACCGGGTGGAGAAGTGTGCGTAATTCCCTCCTTTCCAGATGAGCTGACCCTCCCCGTCATTTCTGACAGTCCGAGTGTCTGTGTAGTAACTAGACACGCCGGCCTCTCCTGCAAGCGAGGCCCACCCTCCCTTGTGTGATGGGCCTGCTGTGGGCAGCAGGGAGGACGCTGGCACCGTGTTCACAAGTATATGGAGACACTTTCGAGAAGCTGTGGGTAAAATGGGTCATCCTCCAAGGTTAAGAGGAGTGAGGGTGACCCCCACTCTCACAGCACAAGGTTGTGGGGAGGGGGCAGAAGCTCACCCTTCTGTGGTACTGGGATGGGCTGGCCACTCTGTGCAAGGCCTGTGGACACACGTGCCTCCTGGGTTGACCAAGAGCAGGGTCCAGATCTGCCCTGACCATGTCCAGCTGTGTTTCAAGCTCAAGCGTCCCACATGGCCAGGGTCCTGGACAGCACAGGCAGAAGCCAAATCAGAACATCCCGTCATCACAGGCAGCCCTGGGACAGCACTGCCTGGCGTCTCATTAGGAGTCTGACAAGGCACTTTGCGACGAGCTTCAGCTAATTTTCATGCACAGAAAACAAAGACAAAGAAGTAGTAAGGCCCTGTGCCCTTCAGCCTGATATATGTTAAATATTTGGAATATATTAATCCTGAAAAACCTTTGTTGCCAAGTCTCATTTCCGTTGACAGGAAGCATTCTTGTGTTTATCCCAAACCAATAAAGCCAGCTAAGGTCATTACTATGGATTTTGTTTTCAGGCTAGCTAGTGACACCTGTGTGGATCTGAGCAGCAGGGGACACCTGGGGCTCTGAAGTCTAGTTGCCACAGCAACTGAGTATTATCCAGCACCGTGACCAAGTGCAGTGGGAGGAGGGCTCCTGTGTGGGTCACCAGGTCACTTCCTATTGCCTGCAGTGCCTAAGGACATCCTTAAGACATAGACTGGCAATTTTCTAAATGCTTCCTAATTGGTAGCATGCGATTTACAATGATTTTATTTAGAGCGTGAAGCCTTTAATGAACTCTTTCAGAAATACTTACTTGCTGGAAAATGCGCTCCCGTTTACCATCTAATCTCTGGTGTAAATCCTCATGTGCCTGAGAAGTGACCAGGAGACTGGGCAGATGGGGCTTGTGTCCTAAGAGACTTGCCCGCCTCATGCCGGTTCTGGAGGATTCCTAGGGGCAGGAGGCACAGGAGGCTCTAGACCAGGCCCGGCAGGAGATAAGCAGAAGCTCTCACGGGGAGGTGGCCGCATCTCTGGGGCGGGGTTGGTGTTAGTATCTCCTGGGCCCTGAGGACAGTGGAGGACGGGCCCCAGTCTCTCCTTACAGCGAGGACAACTCTGCCAAGCAGTTCTGACGAGCGGAAGGGGTGTGTGGACTTGGGCAAGCTGATGCCCTCCCCTCCCCGTGCACATGCAGCCATCCTGGCTGTGGCTGGGGGCCTGGTGACTGTTAGGAGGGGGATGTAAGGCTGCAGGCCGGGTGGGCTTCCTGACCTTACAGTAGCCCAATGCCCCTTCCAGGTGAAGGACAGGTGGATTTTGTCTGAAGGAAAACCTCCCTTTTTTTTTTTTTTTTTTTTTTAAACCTGATCTCATGTTGTGCTTTGTCTCAACCAAAGAGGAAAGTGTCTCAGCCAGTCTGGTGGAGTGTGCCCTTCTGGAGAGCAGTGTCTGTAGCAGTCACCTGGCAGCTTGTGGCTCTCCCAGATCCTGTCTGGGTGACAGGTGGGCTGGCGGTTCAGGGACAGTATCTCCCTCCACTCCTGGCTGCTGTGCGGTCCCTCCCCACCCAGGCCCAGCTCTCAGGGAGACACAACACAGCAAGGCCTGTCCTTTTCTCCATAATCTGTGGCTCTGCACCAGTGGGAGTCAGGGCACCAGCTGGCTTGAGGGAGTGAGCTCCAGGCTTGTCCAGTGCGGGGTCACCTCCACACGCAGCTGACCGTCTGTGCTCTCGCAAGACAGTTTTTCTCAAGTGGAATCTCCCTTATACACCGAGTGGCAATAGTAAGAACTCTCAGGCCCAGCTCTGCGGAACAGGAGTGTCATGAGGGAACACAGTAGCAGAAGCAGGACCGGACTTGTCAGGGTTTGTGGAGGGCGCATCCTGTACCCCTGGACCTTCTGCCCAGAAGAGGGGCCCTTTCTCCACCTGCCACTTGAGCCCAGTCCAAGGTCGGCCGCTTCTGTGGAGCTGGGACTTCTCAGGTGTTGATCACTCACAGAAGTCACTTTACTGGACCTCGACGGCCGGAGATGTTCCAGTAACTCGGGCCTCACATGTTGAGTACAGACCCAAGCTTACCAGCCCAGAGTCTACACTCCTCTCCCGCTGCCTGAGGTCGGCAAGCGGCAGCAGGGAGTGGGTAAACAGCACCTGGTGGGTGTCACAGCAGAGGGAATTGGGGCTGCCTCCATGTCCCACCACTGCTGACCATGTTTTCTGCCTGGGCTTCCCTCCCAGCCCTCCCCCAGTGCCGCCACTGGCCCACTGATCCAAGCATGTGGCCACTGTGAGGTCCTGCGGATGCCGTGAGCAGGATGCAGAACCTCACAGTGGTTCTGCCAGGGCCAAAGTCTAAGTCATCCCTCCAGACGGCACCCCTACTGCTGCCCCACACCTCGTTCTTTGGTCTCTGAGCCCCACCTGCCCATGGCTCTAGCTGCGCTTAACGGTGGCATGCTGGCGACAGAGCAAGGTGTTGGCACCTGTGGGGACACGGTGGCCCCAGAACTGCATCTGGGCACTTTCTTGTCCCCAAGGTGTAAAACTGCCCTTTGCCACCAGTGACTGCAAAATGGGCTGGTGTGACAGAGACATACCCTTTACAGACAGAGTGACTTAGAGCTGCAAGTGCTCCCCAGGGCAGCTGGGGGCGGGGCTGGCTCAGGCGAGTGACAGCCCATCAGGAGGGAAGTGCTCTCTCCTTTTCCCATTTTTAACCATGAAGCTAATGGGTTTCCTGCTCATAACGGGGATGGTGCTGTCATCTTTGAAGAATCCACGCCTGCGACACTTAATTATTCTCTCTAAGTAACTGAGAGTTTCGAGGAGGTTGTGAGGCCTCAGTTGGTATCAGAGTGGCCATCAGGTGGTCTCCGCCATGGAAACCTTGTTTTAGTCCACATTTCTTCCCTGCTCAGCAGCAGCTTAGCCTGTGCAGCCTTGACTCTGGGTGACCACAGTGCCTGGCACCTGGAGAGCCTGCTCTGAGCCTCCTCGTCAGCCGGAGTGGGTGCACCGGCTTCCCCGTCCAGAGCAGACAGTCAGTGAGACTCCCCCACGAGGAGCGGCCAGGCCCATCCCGCGTCCATCTTGAGACGCAGCACCCGCTTCCCGTTGACTGAGTGCTTCATGTCGCCAGGCCTCCTGGAGGGGGATTCTCTGATCTTCCTAGGCCCCCAAGGAGAGAGCCGAACGTCAGCACCACGTGTAGGTGGGAGTAGTTGGGGAGCAAGTGTCTGAGCTGCGTGGAGGAGCAAGGGAGTTGCGAGTCACAGGTCAGACCCGGAGTCCAGATTCAGCACATCGTGGGCCTTCCTCAGACTTGGCGTGCAGCTCTGGCAGACACGAGCCATGTGTCCTGGGCCGTGGGTTCAGAAACACAAGCCAGAAGGAGGAGAGCAACGAGTGTCCACCAGCTCCACCCGCTTGAGTCTGCTTGGCCGCGGCGGGTCTAGCCTGCAGGCACCCAAGCTGCACATAGACAGCAAAGTAAAGGGCTGTGGCCACCCTCAAACCTGGAGGCCACCGACCACGGCCAGCCCCTAGCTCTGTTCAGGGTGGGGCTGGGCGACCCTGCACGTCCCCAACGGCCCATTCCGCCCTGCTGCCTGTGGGGGGCAGTCCCTGGAGACAGCTGGCAAGCTGGAGGCCGCCCACACCTGTACCTCAGCCTAAGGCCACCCCTCTGTCCAGCGTGGAGGGCAGGGCACTGGTCCTCAGCCCCTGGGGTGTCGCTTCCATTCATGTGGTTGCTCCCCAGATAAGGCTGGTCCAGGCTGGTTTGCGTTACTGGAAAAAGAGCCAGTAGCCACAGAGGCGAGAGTTCCAGCAGCAGGCGAGTGTGGCTCCTGGGCGCTGGCTCACTGTCACCCCAAAGCCACTGGTGGGATGCCCCCTCCCATGGGTGGAACCTCCTGGGCCCCCATGAAGGGGCCAGATGCTATCCCTCCGGAGAGGTCCGTGCACAAGCGCGCATCTTGGCGGAGGGCTCAGCATTTCCTCGGCACCACCCAGCAGCACCCGCATGTTTGTTTTTCTGGCCCATAGAGAACAATGGTGCTCCTTGTGCCGGCAGCGCAGCTGCTGACACCCGCGGGACCCCAACAGAGGAAGCAGAGCAGGTGGGTGCAGGCCACCCTCTCCTCCCCAGCGGTGCCAGCGAGCGCTGGTGGCTGGAGGGGCGGCCAGTGAGGAGGCAGCCTCAGCTTTGGCCTGGAAAACAGCTCTGGTGAGCTGGGGGCGGGGTGGCGGGAGATGCACCCAGCAGGGTAAGGAAGGCTCCCCCAGTTCAGAAGGAGGCAGGAGGGCCAGGTGACATGTATATCCCTAAGGTGACAGCAGGCCCAGCACCTGCTTCCTGGCATGTAGGCGGGTCTCTGGGCTCTGCCACTTGCATGTCACTTTGATTAGTGTCACTCACGCTGCACATTAAAATTCTGTGCACCACGTCTGTGCAGAGTGAGGTGACAGTGAAGGCAGGCCCGTGCTCTGGGGGCCGCTCCGCATGCCCACGTGGGGTCTGCTAGCTCTTGAGGGATTTCCAGGGAGCACGAGGGAGGCGGGGTCCCCATGCCTGCGGCAGGCAATTGGGGTGTTCCAGCCATGCTTTCTCCGTAGTCTGGCTCTGCCCGGGACACCCGTGTCCACCTGCCCTACTTGTGCAGCCATGTGGGCCTCAGGCATGGGCCTTGTGGCCCCTGAGTTTTCTCACAGCCAAGTAGAGAAGGGGTCGGAACAAGTGACTTTTGAGGTACTTTCTCAAAAGGTGGAAGTTTGTGTACGGTCCACTCAGAGCCGTGATCGTCACTCCATGTTCTGCTCTCATAAAATCACATATGTAGTAAAGTGCACCCCATGTGAAAGGAGTCCAAATTTGATGAAAATGATCTCTCAGGATAAAACTAGAGAAGCTGTCACATGAGGAACTAAGTTCAGTTTTTCCTGTTGAGACAAGAAAGGTGAGTTTGAAGCATATTGTGACACAAAGGTTTCCCATCCCGTGAACAGGGAGGAAGGAGACGAAACAAGCGATGGGTGTGTTGTCTGAAGTCTTATAAACAAACCAAACACCGACGTTTCCTGCTTTCTGCCCTCGTGGTGTCTGAGGGAGGTCAGGTGTGTGCCCAGTGTTGGGCGGGGGCGTCCCACACACCAGGTCCCCAAAGAAGGGTGGCACCGACGCATCCCCGTCTCGGCTCTGCACTTCCCTCTTCTGTTGAGTGACAGCTGTGCTGGCAGGGCCCTCTCCCCCACCCTCAGTCGGGGCCTGGCCACAGCCTGGTGCTGCTGTGGGCTCTGGCCGCCGCCTCGCTTGGCTCCCTCCTCAGGGCACCCCTGTCCAGGCTTATGTCTGCTTCAGGAATCATCTTCAGATGGGTGCAGAGTACACTGTGGCGGCCCCAGAGCACCCAGCACAGATGCATGTGGCTCAGCAAAGCAGCAAGTCCCTGGAGACGCTAGCTGGGCGATGGTCCACCTGTTGATGTCGCCTGTCAGCGCTGGTGTCACTGCTGCTCCCAGGCACTGCTTTGCTGCAGACTCACCTGTTTCTCTCCAAATGAAGAACTGATTTGGAACTGGGTTTCAGAAATCCACAGAGCATCCAAGAGTAAATGATATTTCTACCTCGACATTTTATTATGAAAAATCTCAAATACAGAAAAGTGTCAAATAGTTGTACAGTGAAAACCCACAAACTACCACCTACATCCTGTGAGGTTGGTCCTTTGCCCTACCGGCTTCTCACGTGTCTGCTCATTCCCCATCTCAGCATTCGCTGCATCTCAGAGTAAGTTGCAGATGTCAAAATTTGTACATCCAGCCCTAAACACTGAAATGCACAGACCTGAGGGTATCTTTGGTGAGTCCTGGCCAGTGCACCCCCACTGAGGGTGCAGACACCACCCCCCGCCTGCCCCAGGCAGCCATGTTCCAATTTCTTCCACCTGCATCGGTGCAGCTTGTTCTGGAACCTCCATCCATAGAACCGTAGTGTGTGTCTGAAGTGTCTTTGACATACCAGAATGTTTTTGAGGTTCGTCAGTATGGGAGTGAGAGGAGGTTGTGCAGGCTCCTTCCAAGGCGGCTTGACACGGCCTGAGACCAGCACCGTGTTCCAGGTGTTGCGGTGTGAGGGGCGTCTCCACGTGGGGGCGAGAGCTCAGTGTTCCTCACGTGCACTTCCCAGCAAGAGGCATGACTGGCCCCCCACGTCCAGCAGAGCCTGGGTGGGGCAGGCGGGGCGGCTTCGCTAGGAGTGAGGCGCTTCGCTAGGCAAAGGGCTTGGTGACTGTGCACATTTGGCTCCACACCTGCGCCTGCTTCCCCTGCCCCCTGGGCCACAGCCTGCTCTGTGCTCAGAACCTCCCGTCCAGGTCATCCAGCCTCCTCAGTGCCTGTGTCCACCCTGATGAATCCTCAGGGTTGGGCCGGGCCGCTTCTGGGGGGCACTCTGCAAGAGCAGCTGTGGTCTGAGCTGCGGGGCTCACTGGGCGCTGTGGCTTGGTCGCTGACTGTCCTGTGTTAAGGGTTGTGGGTTAAGCTGAGTTTGGTGCTGTTGTGGAAGTGTCCGGCTGCTGCTCATGTGTCTGTCATGCTCTCTTCCTCATTTTAGGATGGGAGTCCCAGCTTCTGGAAACAGGCTTCCTGGGAATCTTCCTGTGCCCTCTCTGGACTCTGTCCCCATTGCCCAGGGGGACCCCCACGTCCCGCATCGTCCTCTGGGGCTTTCGGTGGCTGATTTTCAGAATCATGCTCGGAGCGGTAAGTAGAACCTCTGTTTTTCATATTTGGAGGGAAATGTTCTAGAAACGAGTCACTGCCTTGCTGTCCTCCCGCCGGCCAGGCCAGTGGTGCCCTTTCTGCAGCTTCCGTGATGTCCGAGGCCTATTTTTGAGCACTTGATGTTCCACTGGCCCCTCTGGCCCTTAGCCCAGACCTTTTCTGTGGGAAACAACCAGGACTCAAGTCATTTCGTGGGGACACTGGCAGGAGGGCCCCCCAGTTGCCCTGTCCCTGCCAGCCCTCCTCTGGTGTGTGGAGTGTCTGAAACATCGATATGCGTGTTAACAGGTCAGGAGATGACATCGTCTGTGACCCCACCCCAGAGTGGCCTCACACCTTTCTGTCTGTTCCTCTGCTGGCTGAGTCTTTTCTCCCGGACCCCTCACCATGTGGTCGGGGCGTCTCTCCTAAAGGCCAGGTGCTCAGCTGTCTGGGCTCGGGGCAGCTCAGCCTCTTCCCCTCACACCCTCCTCCTGGGCCCTGGGACCAGGCTTCACAGCTCCCACATTCAAGCAGCCTTGGAAGATGCACGTCTCGCTTTTGACTGCACCTTCAAGTTTTCAGAAACATCACCTTGAAATCAGGAGTGAGGCGCTTCGCTAGGCAAAGGGCTTGGTGACTGTGCACATTTTCTCCCACCTCTGCTCTTCATTTGTAGGATCCTGACTTTTACACTAGGATCAGTATAAAATACTCATTTCTTTTATCTGTTGCTGTAAGTTGTTCTTGGGAAGAATAGCCCCAAGCCTGTGGAAGAGCAGGGCACAGTGCAGTGGGTGAGCTCCTGACCAACTACCCGCTGGCATCCCTGTCCAGGGCCGACGCTGGCGTCCGAGGTGTCCCGACCAGCAGGAGGCCCTTCTCACTCTCCCCTCGGGGGCAGCGTCCAACTGTCCTGTCACAACTCAGGCAGGCCCAGCTGGTCCTCCTGGGAAGTCGCTTTTTTTCACTGTGTGATTAATAAGGGCTACTTACTAAATTACAGGCCGTCCCTTCCTCATCAGACGTCCCATTTACTCCAGGCTTCTGTATGTGACATTGGATCCCTGTCCCTCCGACACTGTCATATCCTCTGCTGCTGTCTGTATCTGATCCCCTGTCTTTGCTTTGGCCCATGGGAGCTTGTCTTGCTGCCCCCATCATGCCTGCTTCCTGGCCGGTGCCAACTCTCAGCTCGCAGTTGATGGCCTCTGCCCCATGGAGGGGACACACCGGTCCTCGAGCAGGTCGGGCGTCCTCTAGGGGCCTCCCATTCCCATCAGTTCTGCCAGCACCCATGCTCCTGGGCTTCCCTTCACCCAGGGCATTGGCTGTCATGCCGTGGTTCGGTTAACTGTTGCGTCTGTGCCATATGGCCAGGGCTCCAGGGACGCTGCAGACAGCTAGGGTGCAGAGGGACAAGCTCTGTGTAGGGCAGCGGCAGCACCAGCAGGAGGGGTGGACAGGTGTGCATGGTGGTCGGAGAGCTCACCATCAGGGACTGGCCTAGTTGGCAAGGTTCCCGACCCAGTAGGGTGTGAGCAGCTGTACATACTTGGAAGTACCATGTCGGGTGATCTGAGGTCCAGATTCCACAGTAAAGTGTGATGCTTTCTCTAAACTCTCTTTTCCATTTAGTGAGGAAGATAGGAGTTGTTTTCATGGCTCCCTTTAATGAAACATTGAAACTGTGAGCTGTCTCGTCGCCGTACAGATCTTCTTAGCAGTGTGCAGTTCCTCGTCTGTCTAGGATTTAATTTTGGATTCTCTGTCAGAGAGCTTTAAACAGCAGTGTTTCAGAGAACTTTCTCGGGGACCCCGCTGGAAGAGCAGCATCGTTGGGTGGGACACATAAGGCGAGGCCCCAGCAGCACACCAGCCCGCTGGGTGCAGAGCACTGGGTGACAGAGCTGTCAGACTGTGCGGAGCACAAACTCCCACATGCCTCCCAGAGGCGGCAAGTCATTAGCATGTTCTAAAGCACCTTTTATGGCGTTTTGATTGACTATTAGCGCCAGCTGGGTGAAAAATTATCAGGTGCACTAAAAGGTGTAATTACTCGATTCAGTCTGCATGTTGGATATTATTAATCTTCCTTCGTTGGAAAGCAGAGGAATAGAGGTGACTTGATAAAAAGGAGTGACGGCAGCAGGACGTCCATCCACAGATGGTGAGCAGACCTGGCAAGTGTGATGCTGCCTGTGACACGCCGCCAGGCCTGACCTGCTGCTCAGCCAGGCTGTCCTGGCTGTTTAGGCCTGCTGCTGATTTGTGGTCTGGTGGTGGCTCACATCCCCTGAAGGACAGATGGGCTCTTTCAGAGCTCAGCCTCAAGCTTCAGAGGGGATCCTGGGCCATGCAGGTGGAGGTGTCGAGCAGAAAGAAAGGAAGCTGCCCTCCTGGCCACTGTGCCCGTGGATGGCCTGGTCCTCCAGATGCCCAGGGTAGAGTCAGTGCGGCCTCCCCACCCCATCTGTAGGGCCTCTGTGAGCTCAGCTCTTCTGAAGAGATGGAACCAGGTGACCCTTCTTTGGAAGCAGCTGGAAACTGGACACAGTGGTAATGCAGCTGTTTTCACACCAGACAACAGACAGGGTGGGATGGGGGTCCAGAGGGAAACACTTGAGCTGAGCCCTGGACTGCCTGGGGGCCAGGGGACCTTGCCAAGTGGAGGCAGTCAAGGTGATGGAAGGCTGGAGGACTTCCTGCTGGAGGCGGGGGGCAGAGTACAGAGAGGAGGTATTGGTGCAGAGAAAGATCTCCGGGAACACAGCATCACTTCTGTCACAAAAATGCATCCTCTGATCTAATTGTGAGAAAACATCAGTTGAGGGACATCCTTCAAACGTTCTGATGGGTGTTCTCAAGTGTCATAAAGTTAAGCATTTTGTTACTGCCTGAGGGGCTGTCAGCCAGGGAGCACGGCTGCTAAGTGTCATCACCCTGGGTTGTCACTGGTTCATAGAAAGGATGCTACTGGGAAGCTGGTGAAATCCAAATGGGGTTGGTGGCTTAGTAGAACTGAAGTGATAAAAAGTTAAAGAGAAATAGTGTGAGCAACTTTAAGCACATGAAGGAGGCAATTAGAGGAACGTAGATGTAGATTGCCAACACTGACACAGAAGGGGCAGAAAAGCGGACTCATTTTATAAACCGAGTCATTAAAACAAACAGAAAGTACCTCCCACTGAGAAAACTCCAGGCCCAGATGATGTCACTGATGAGGGTTTATAAAATATTTAAGGAAAAACGATGCAAATCCGACACATACTCATTGAGGACACGAGAGAGGGAACCACTCCCGCTTAGTTTTCAGAGGCCAGTGAAGACAAGGATATTTCAAGAAAGGATGATTACAGAGAAATATTTTTCAAGAGCACAACCAAAAAATTCTTAAGGAATTATTAGCAAATGAATCCAGAGTACATGAAAAGTATAATCAGTCAAGACCTTGTGGGATTTTTTTCCCAGAATACAAGATTGGTTGGGTATAACTGAATAGATGTAATTCACCAAGTTACCAGATTTAAGGAAAAAAGATATAAAATGATATGATCATCTCAATCGATGTAGAAAAAACATTAGACAAAATTAAATACTTATTCATAATTAACAAAGAAAATTCTCAGCAAACTCAGAATAGAAGGAAACTTCTTCAACCTGATGAAAGGTGACTATATAAACTACCTACAGCTAATGTCTTAGTAAATGGTGAAAGATTGAACATTTTTCCTGTAAGTCTGGGAACAGGGCTGTGATGTCTACCTTCCTCCTGCCTAGTTGACAGTGTGTTGAAGATCTTAGCTTATGCAGTAATGCAAGGAAAAGTTATAAAAGCCCTGAAGATTGGAATGGAAGAAGTAAAGTCATCTGTGTTCACAGACGAAAAGATCATGTATGTGGAAGATCACAAGCGTCGGCAGAACTAGTGAGTGAAATTAACTGGAGTGCACGACTACAAGGCCAGTGTACAAAATCAGTATATTTCCACATGCTAGCAAAATCTGTCAGAAAATGAAATTTTAAAATGTAGCACTAAAAACACCCACAACCATGAAATACTTAGGGAAGTTTCACAGAAGTGTGCCACGTGTGCTCTTGCTGGGAGGAGGTAGCGAGGACCTGTACAGATGGATTGTCCATGTTCATGATCAGCAGTCTCATTACTGCTTAACAGCTAATTGTCCCCAGACTGATGTGTAGATTTCATGCAGCCCCAAACATAATCTAGAAGGGATTTCTTTTTAGAAATTGATGAACTGATTCTTAGGTGTACGTGGAAATGCCCAGGACCTAGAAAAGTCAGAACAGTCTTGAATGAGAGTAATGTTGTGGGTGTCACACAGCTGGATCCAGGACTTTCCAGAAGACACAGCCATCGAGGTGGCTGGGGAGGCATAAGGCTAAGAGTGGTGTCAGTGGAGTGAGTCAGAGTCTGGAAAAAGTCCCACACTGAAATCACAGACAAGACAGCAAGTCAGTTCAACTGAGAAGGAAAAGTCTTTCCACCAGCGGGTGCTGAGTGTCGACATGGGGCAGACAGACCCCAACCAACCAGTCCACCAGCAGGAGGGTGGGGTTAGCCCGTGCCAAGTTCCCCAGAAGCAAACCAGCCAGCAGGACGGGGACCCAGTGCTGATCCCTCAGGCATCGCTCTGAGTGAGAGGAGCCAGCCACGGAAGGGTGTCCCTATGAGTCCTTGTATGGGAGGTTCTGGAACCAGCAAAGCCAGGGAAACTGTCACCTCTGGGATATGGGGTGTGGGTTGATTAGGGGAATTTGGAAATTCTCAGGGCAGTGGGGTGAGGGTCCCACAGAAGTCACGTGTTTCAGGGCAGGACGTAAGTTATTTCCTGAAACCTCACAAGAGGTCACAGCAGGGGGAGCCTCAGGTGATGGCCCATCAGCCCTACAAAGAGCAGAGACATGCAGACCCCACTAAGCTGGATTTTCCTCCACTGAGCACCAGACAAACACCATGTGCCTTCAAGCCCTGGAAAGACCATCAGCCCAGCCAGATGCTGCAACTCAAGACAGCCCCTCAGGCGCGGCTGCCCACCCATGCTGACCGCCACCTGCGCTGAGTGATGGGACGTCTTGCTTCCTCTCGTTTAGTTATTTGTTCCCATTGATGTAGAGGGCCAGGGTGGTCACCCCACATTGGCATAATTGGAACTGGAACTGGAATTCAAGTGCTCCGTCTGTGTGGCTCCAGGCCTCAGCTGGGGCCTGAGGGACGTGCAGGTGGTTCTGTGCATTGGGTGTCCTGAGGCCAGGCTGCGAGCAGCGAGTTCTTGGTGGGAGAAAGCGGACCAGGCCCTGCTACCCCTTCTTCCTCGCATTGCATCGAGGGCTGGCATGGCCCAAGTGAGCCCTCCCCCTTCCTTCCTTGGAGCAGAGGCGCAGGTCTGCACAGGGTCCTCACCTGTGCCTTCCTGCGGGCGCAGGGCAGAAGTGAATGGAGGGGAGGCAGCACAAGAGGAGGGTCTGGAGAGTCAGGCATGAGGATGAGCTTGCGAGCCCCCTGAGGTGGCACGAAGGTGTGTGTTCCTGTTCACACCTTGGTGAACCTCCATGTAACCTGCAAGCTACAGCGGCCTCAAGTCCCTTCTCCCTCATCAGCAGGGTTGCTGACCACCTGTGCTGCCCACAGCTCTGTGTGCTCACACCTCCTACACACCCCATGGGGCCCTGACACTCCTTGTGTGCAGCTAGAGGAAATACAGACCTACAGGACCTGCCTTGTTCAGGTCAGATTTCAGTAGGCCTGGGAGCCACGGCCAGGCTGTGTTGAAGGGCGCTGTGAGGAAACAGGGTCTTCAGATAACTGAGATCCTGCTGCAAAGTCACCTGGAATATTAAGAAAGCTTTGGGCCAATAAATATGACAGCTTAGGTGAAATGGACAAATTCCTTGACAAATGCAGCTTACCAAAACTGAGACAGAAGGAAACAGGAAATTGAAATGGCTCCATATCTGGTAAATAAATCGAATTTGTAATCAAAGCCCATTCCAGAAAGAAAGTGTAGGCCCAGATGGCTTCACCAGTGAAATCTATTGAACATTTAGAGGAAATAACAGCAAACCTACACAAACTCTTTTGGAACATAGCAGAGGCGGGAACACTTTCCAGATTGTGTTGTGTGACCAGTGTAAGAGTGATACCAAAACCTGACGAGGACAGTACAGAAAGGAAAGTGGACACTAGTGTTCCTCATGAGCAGAGGTATAGAAACCCTTAGCAAAATATTGGCCAATCAAACCTGGCAATCAAAAAAGACATCAGTTATCACAGGAATGCAAGGTCAGTTTAATATTTGAAAATCAATGCATGCAGTTCACTACAGCAACAGAATAAAGATGAAGAACCAATTTATCATCTCAACAGATGCAAAAAGCAAATGGTACAGTGCAGCACCAAGTCAAACTTCTGTCAGAGACTTCCAGAATGGCGAGAGACTGAAAGCATTCGCATGCAATTAGAAACAGGCCCAATGCCTGTTTTGCTGCTGCTCTTCAGCACAGTATTAGAAAGTCTTAGTGCAGTAGAACAAGAAAAAGAAATAAACGTGTAAAGATTGCGAAAGAAGAAATGAAACTTATTCACAGACTTGATTATGCATATAGAAAACCTAGTGGAATCTAAAAACCAACTTCTAAAGTGAATACATGAATTTAGCAAGTTGCTGGATACAAGGTTAACGCAAAATGTAAATGGTACTTCATGTACTACTAAGTCATTAGAAAATAAAATTTTCAAAATACTACCTGCCATTGCATCAAAACCCCTCAAATACCTCATAATAAATCTGATTAAGGATGTATGAGACATACATTAAAACAGTAAAGCATTGCTGATAATGAATTTAAAAGACCTACATGATAAACAGATGTACCATATTATGGTAAGATATTTCTTTCACCCATATTTTTATATAGAGATTCAAGATAACTCCTATCAAACTCCCAGTGATCTTTTTTGGTGAGAATTGACAGGCTGATTCCAAAATTTACATAGACAAGAGAAGACTCTTGAAAAAGAACAAAGTTAGAGGACTTACACTTCCTGATCTTACAGCTTAATTTAAAACTGAAGTCTGGTGTTGATCTGAACTACAAACATTGATCAGTAGAAAATAGAGACCAGAAATAGACCAAACCTCTACTGTCATTTGATATTCAACCAAGGTACCAAGTCAAGTCAATGGAAAAAGAAGAGTCATTTTTTACGAATAGTGCTGAAATAACTGGGTGTCTGTGTAGAAGAATAAAATGAGCTTTGGCTGCTATTTCATCTATACCAGACTCTAATTTGAGGTAGATCATGGACCTAAACATAAAAGCAAAACCAAAATTTCTTAGCAGAAAACATAAAAGAATCTCTCCCAGAAATAGACCCACATTCGTAGTTGATTGATTTTCAATGAAGGGGCTTGGCTAAATCAATGGGGCAAGAAAAGTTTTTTTGTTTTTTGTTTTTTGTTTTTTGTTTTTTTACAAACATAAAAGCCAGAGTTGTAAAGTTTTTCGAAGATACCATAGGTAATTACCATGGGGTAGACAAAGATTTCTTGGATGGGGCACAAAAAAGCACTAACCATTAAGAAAAAGAATTGATAAATTATACTTCATTGATATTAAATTTTTCCATCATCAAAATACACCATTAAAAAAAGGAATAGGCTTACAATAGCCAAGACAGAGAAACAACCCAAATATCCATCAACAGATGACTGGATAAAGATGTGGTGTACACACACACACACACACATACATATGCACAATGAAATACTACTCAGCCATAAAAAAGAATAAAATAATGCCATTTGCAGAAACATAGATGGACTTGGAGATCGTCATTCTAAGTGAAGTGGGCCAGAAAAAGAAAGAAAAATGCCATATGATATCATTTACACGTGGAACCAAAAAAAAAAAGGACACAAATGAACTACTTATTATTTATAACTTAGATGATTAATTTCTTGAATATATGTAAGCACATTTGACTGTCCTTTATGATTGTATTACCACATTCTGTTGATTCTTATTTTGTAGTTGGCTTTATTCCTTTGGTAACTATGTAAGTTTAAAAAGCTAAAGCCCTAATCTGTTCTTAGAAACAATTAGTACATATATGTAAACTAAAAAAAAAGTGCAGTGTATTGTATATATGTATTTACACGCAATATGTTGTATATGTGCAATGAAATTGTTAACAATTCTACCTAGTAAAACTGAAAAATGAAAAAAAAAAAAAAAGAAGAAAAGGAATAGGCAAACCACAGATTGGGAAACATTTGCAGTGCAGAGGTTCGACCAAAAACTAACCTTAAGAGCATGCACAACACAATAGGAAGGCAGGTGTGGGCCTTGGACATACTCACCAGTGAAGGGACAGGAGCAATGATGAGGATGGGAAAGCTGTGTTGGCCCAAGAGGGGCTGAGTGTGAAACCCTGATGTCAGCACGCTGAGTCGGTGCGCCTGCGGGTGGCAAGATTCCTCGTAGGTGTGTTCCTCGGCAGGGTGTAGGGTGCTGCAGCCACGCTGAACAGCCACTGGCCAGTTTCCCACAAGGCGAGACCTGCACCTACCTGTGAGCCCGTCTCCCACTCCTGGGAAGTGAAAACCCATGTCCACACGGAGGCCTGTCCACACATGTCCCCAGCAGCCCTGCCCAAACAGAAGCCCTGGGAACCAACCCGGTGTCCATCTACAGGACAGGTAGCCTGTGGTGCATTCACTCAAGGGACAGCACTCTGCCAGGAGAGGGGTCCAGCCCCCAAGGCAGCAGTGCAGACGGACCCAAAGCCCACAGGGCACCGGCCCCTGTGTGTGATACCCCAGGGCAGCCAGATCCAGGGACAGAGTGGAGGTGGGGGCAGGCCTTGATGGCCTCCTGGCCAGCGGGTATGGAAGTGGCCATGGGGAATGTCCTGTGGGGCGTAAGCCTGTGTCCTGTTTTGGGTGGATTCCTGCTTGTGCACAACCGTGAGAACACATGGAACTGAACATTTAAGACGGGAGTGTTTTGTTTCACGTGACTTGTAGCTCAGCCATCATGAGTTTGCTTTTTCACACGAGGATCGCTGTGAGATGCAGCCCATTGAACTCCAGACACCTTGAGGATGAGGAGCAGGTGGGTCGTAATTCACTGCAGCCCTTGGAGCCCCGCTGGAGAGCAGGCACCCCTCTTTTTGTCCAGACCTGTACCCATTTTTGCTGGGACCTCGGGCTGGGCCCACGGAGTCTCTCTTCTTCTGCTGGGAAGAATTCCTGGCTGAATCAAGGCTGCCACCAGGAAGCCCATGGAGTCTGCGTTTGGGTCCTGTGCTTTCCCTCGGAGGCCTGGACTGCTCCGAGTGGGTGAACTCCTTTAAAGCAGTTTCCACACTGGCATGTCGGTCCTGGAGATGCTCCAGCCACTGGTGCTGAAAGGTGAGCAAAGGAGGCCAGACACCGTTAGCGAGGAGAAGGAGCTAAGTAAAAAGGAAAAGGAGGCTTCCAGTCGGGGGTTTTTCTCAGAGTCAGTGCCTGCAGTAAAATCTAATTAACATAATTAAATCGGTGTTGGAATGCGACGTGCCCCACCAAGACCACAGTCAAGTGGGCGTCGCTGCCACTTCCTTGATGAGCCAGCCCAGTCCTGGGATGAGAGCGATTATTCTAATTTGCTTTATCGCATTAGCGTGGGCAGAACCAAAGAAAGGGACTTTCTTGCTGGGCTCTGTCATCCTTCCTCAGCCTGGCAAAGGCATCCAGGAACTTCTGGAGAGCGCCAGCTGCAGTGCTCTGACCTCTGGCCCCAGCTGTGGCCCTCAGCGGACCCCACCCCAACCCCTGCCTTGCGCACCCACTTTGTGGTTCTTTCTGGTTTCGGAACAGCCATGGCACGAGGACGGTCGTGCCTGAGGCCTGAAATAGCTGCGAGGAAGGACCTGCGACAGTCCCTTCCACCTGCTCGGCACAGCCCCTGCAGGGCTGTCACAGACAGATGTCATGGCAGCTGTCACAGGCTTTCCCGGATTTGGGGAGTGGGCACAGTGAAATTTCACACAAACAGTATCAGCGACTGCGTGTTTCAGCCCACAGGATCCCCTGTAGCTGACGCATTGCCCACCACCTGCGTGGATAGGGGCGCTAAGTAGTGAGCCTCACACACAGTGGTCTCTGTGCCCAGAGACGTGGGATCCCCCTCCGCCTGCTCACAGAGCATGTGGGGTCCCATGGGCCCAGCTCAGCTCTCGGAGGAGAGATGCAGAGTGCTGCCGGGTCAGACAGGACTGGGCACGCCGGCCCCCACCCAGCGTGGCTGATAGCGCGTCCCAGACCAGCAAGCCTGCTTCGGGGTGGAACACCACTCCTCCCGCACCTGCAAACCCTTTGTTAGTGCTCACCACCCCCAGGTCAAAGAGGCTTGTCCTTTGTGGAAAAGGAACATGGGACTAGTCACTTGTGTTTGCATCAGGAAGAAAGGATCTCTAGATCACGCAGAGGCTGTGACAGTGAGAGAACGGGGTGTGGTGTCTACAAAATGGGGGTGCTGTGGAGGGAGCCCCTGTGCTGGTGCAGGACCCCATGGGCCACCCCCTCTTCCACAGCTGTAGGTCTGGGAGCCCCCCCTACCCAGTTAGGTGTGATGGGACTGCTGCAGTGTTACAGAAATGGATGTTCTTCCTGTGGCGTGGGGCCTTGCTTTCTCTCATTTCCAAATGGGAGATATTAAGAATCGTGTTCTTGGACCTGTGAGCCTCAGAGAAGCCCCTCTGCATCCCGTGGGCACCTGCCCCCAAACGCTGCCCATAAGGCCTGAGGTCTCCCCGGTCGCCCCGGAATGTTCCAGCATCCCAGCACTCTCCCTTCCCCAGGGAGAGCAGGGGTTGTGTGGACAGCTGTAGGTCACTCGTGTGTTGCTGGCCTGTCTGTGCCATTTTTTTGGAATTAATTTTGGGCTGAAAAAGGCTCAAAGAAGGCTTTGTTCCTTTGACACTTACTCTGGAAGAAAAAAAAATCCGTGGAAAATCTGACATCTGCATTGTAGGGAGAAATCAATAGATGGGGAGGAATGTAATTATCTTCCGCTCCCAAAAGAATGTTTCAGATTTTTAAGTGTCTCATATCAGCTTAGAATTTGAATGACATTTTAATTATTTTGTTTTTTTTCTCCTTTGCCTGGTTTGAGTCTCCAAAGAGTACCACTCTCGGATTCTGAAGGATGCAGGGAGCGGAGCCGCACCCACAGGGGAGCATCGTGTGACAGCAGCTGAGTTTCCCTGCCGAACGGGCAGGTGCGTTTTCATCAGAAACCAGCGGTTCATCCGCATCAGCAGGGCAGGGGCTTGGTCAGATCTAGGTCAGCAGGACACGTTTGATTGTCCCAAGTGCTGTTTTCATACAGACGGGACTATATAGCAGAGTTCAAACTGGAAGTCACTTCTCTGGCACTTCTGTGGGCTAAGCAAACCCAGTTTCCAGGGAGACGTGACTTTCTGCTTCTCAAAGTGATTCATCCTGTGAGTCTCTAAACAGCAACCCTCAGGTCCTTGGAGCACAGGTCTGCCTCAGCACACGCGCTCCCGTGATGCTAGGATTGGGCCCTACACCGCAGGATGTACAGGACCCCAGGGAGGTGGTGCTGAAATAGGCAGCAGGCCCCTCCAAAACCAACTTTGAAACAGCCCCTGGGTCTTCACAGTGCCCGGAAGTGAATAGTGGAGTTTCTTTCGGATGTATTTGTGAACCCCCTGGGAGGCTGCACAGTTACCTCGTGTCTGGCCTGCGTGCACGGCAGGGACACTGTCATTCAGTCTCACTGTAGAAGCCAGCGTGGCTGCCACACTCCGCTCCACCTTCTCTGTTGTTTCATAATCCCTGCTCCTTTTCGTGTTGCTGTGTCCATGAGCCCAGCAGGGCCCAGGCCTGAGGTCTTGGCTGCTCCCTCAGCCCATCCTGTGGGCTTCACATTCCAGATGAGTCCAGAGAGGGCCGTGACTCACATCCTGGACAGTCATCCTGTCTTGCTGGCTCCATGGCCACCACACTGTCCTGTCCTCGGATTAGAGCCCTCAACCACCCTCAAGTCCTTCCCTTGCGGGAAGGTCAGTTGTATGCACCAGCCTGGTGGGGCTGCCACCCCAGGTCTTCAACCGAACTCCGGTCTTGGTGTTGCTATGAGGTGCTTTGTGCAGACGTGGTCACGGGCTGCGGTCAGCTGCGTCCGGTGAGGAGGCTCCCCGCAGACAGCCTGGTCGGGTGTGTGGGTTAAAGCCACGGGACCTGCCCCGGAGCAGCAGCAGTTGCAGAAACCAGCACCACAAGGGAGCCACTGCCATCCAGGCTTGCTTCGTTATGGACACAGCTTCTCCCCTTCCAGTCCAGCCGTCACATGAGACACAGACGTTAAGAGCTCTCTGCGTCTCAAGCACCAGTCTGGTCCTGTCGGGGAGCAGTTTGCTTCTGACTCTGAAGGGATCGTGTGGAGCTGTGATTCCCAAGGGCAGGCGGGTGGGGATGCGTGCCGGCACGTGAGCAGAGTGCCCCTGCGACTGCAGACCAGGCCACCTGTCCAGGCCACCCTGGACACTGCACAGCAGGGAGTCCGGCAGGGTCCCCGAGAAGCTGGCCTGAGGGCCGTTCAGCAAGGCTGTGCTCTCCGCGGCAGCTTTCTCGGTGGGCTGGGCAGCACGGCAGCGCCCTGAGCCCCTCCCGGGCCTGAGCACCAGGATCTCCTGTGCCGTAGCTGGTGGGTGTTCTCTCCCAGGCCACCAGAGCTTCTGAACTGTCATCACCCTAGCAGTTGGGACGCTGTCCCTTCCACATTTCAGGTGGCGTCTCCAGACGTGTGAGACAGGTTGTGTTCTTGTGCTTTTGCAAATTTGCCCATTTCCAAAGCCTCACGGTTGCACTACTGTGATGAAGGTCAGAGTCTAAAAACGGGGTTTTAAGGAAAACACAGGAGGAACTGACTCTACAGAAAGGAGGCAGTGCTTCTTTTGAGCTGCATTGGCTACTTTTAGTCATCAGACACCCTGAAGGTGCCTTTCCTGAAGCATCATTCAAACTTTCTGTCTCATATCACGTCAGGTGTCAGGTGACATTGCATCTCTTACGTGTTGGTTCTGAAGTGGCTCACACTTCTCTCTGTCTCCTTGGCAGGGTCTGATCAAGATCCGTGGGGATCGGTGCTGGCGGGACCTCACCTGCATGGACTTCCACTATGAGGTGAGCGGCGTGGCCACCTACACTCCTGCCACAGCTCCTGGGCCTGTCTCCTGGGGCGGGCGGGCGTCAGGTCACAGATGGCTTGCAGAGGGTCCCGTTTGCTGGGCTGGCAAGACAGGGCGTCGGCCACCGAGGTTGTGGGTCCCATGGCATCTGGGTCAGGCGGGGTTGTCAGCCCTCAGAGGCCGTTTGGAGGGGTGGGCCCCTTCTAGCACCAAAAGCCTTTCCTCAGTGGAATCTTGTTTCAACAGCCACTTTGTAAACTGAACTGGAGTGAGGGCACTGGGTTGATGTCAGGAGTAGGGGCTGGAACTCTCTCGTGCCCTTGGCTGATTGCAGAACCGCTTGATTTATCCCTTTGAGGTTGTCTGTGCCCCTGGGGCAAAGACAGTTGGGCCACGTGGTCTGTCCTAGGTGACCTGGACTCCAGTCTGTGGCCACCAGCAGCAGGGGCCACAGGAACCGCAGGGCCTGTGAGAAGAGAGAGGAGGCTGCACTGGCAGGACCAGGGGCCCTAAGTGAGCAGCAGGGAGGGGCCTCTGTGAGAGGAGCATTCAGGCCCATCTCTCATCTTGCTGGTGCTTCTGTTTCACCTTGAACTTGGCTGTTGACGGGGATGCCGTCCTTGAGGTATATTACTACGACCAGGCCCCGGGAGGTCACAGGAGCCAAGCCCCAGCACCCTGACCCTGAGAGGCAATGAGGAAGCAGGCCCTGGGCCCATACTCACCCTGGACCCGGCAGCGCATTGGGGGCGGCGGGAGGCAGGTCTGCTGTGAGGGGTGTGGGCAGCCCATAGCCTGTGCCGTCTTTCTCATCTTCACCAACTGGACCAAGGGTCGGGTGAGGCTGCACCGTGTCTGGGGGCATCGCACTGCCTCCTGTGTGGCGCCCAGGCACCTGGCAGAGTCTCGCAGCTGTCTCACAGAGGGCATCCCTGTGAGTCCCAGGCCTGAGAGCCACCTTAGGGGCTCTTCCCCGTGGGCAATAACATCGTAACTGAAGGGCAGTTTTTGGTGAATTCAGTCTGTCCTATCAGAAGGAACATTGATCCTCAGGCACCACGAGAGAAGAGGTAGGCGGCCTCCATTGTTGTGGCTGAGACACACAGGCCACCCAAGCATGCACAGGTCGGAATCCCTTGGAGCAGTGCACCGATGGCTTCCGTCCTTGTCCGTTCTCTGCCTGCATGGCTGTTCCCAGTCCCGGCCGCTTAGTGAGGGCACCAGGAAGACCCCTGGGCACATGGCCACTGTCAGACGCTGCAGGAAGGATGAAAAGTAAAAGTGGTTTACGTGCCAGCGGGTTTACATCTCGCCCACTTAGCTTCAAGATGCACAAAATGCTCTTAGCAGCAAACTCGTGTTCCCAGGTGCCTCTTCTCTGTGCAGACTGATCAAGACTGAACTTTTTCTCTTTGGAGTACTTTGATTCTGCAGATTGATACCTTAAAACTCCTCTGTGCTGGACTTATCACTTGCATGAGAAAGCCGTGACCCCAAGCCTTGGCGACTCGCTTGTAAGGGGGTGTGTTCTGGTCACTGGGTTGTGAAGACGGTCTGGCCGCTGGGTGGTCTCCGAGGGCCTGTCTGCCGTGTCCCTGGGAGCTGGTCTGGGCCTGGTCTTTCTCCCCCACCCCCAGTGCGTGAACGAGGTAAACAAGTGACGCTGTTGTTTTGCTCCGAAGTCCTGCACTCAGAGCTGACCTTTAACCCAGGACATAAATCACTTTCCACTCCTGTTACTTGTAAAGTCCCGCAGCATTTCGCCCACAGAGGCAGCCTTTGTATCCATTCACCGTGGGACCACTGACCTGCAGGGCATGTCGGGATCCACCCCAGAGCCTCGACCGTGGAGCAGGAGCTACGTGCCCAACTGTGACAGGGCCAGAAGTTGGCTCTGTGCTTGTATCTGGTCATCTCTCTGAGAGCCTGCCCACCTTAGAGAGCTGGGATCGGGGGAGGGATGCAGCGCCCTTCTGCTCTTCTTCATAACGCTCTTGGCCATCCACACTGCTGGCCACAGCAGACCTACGACTCGTTGGCCTTTGCTGCTAGGTGCCCCCATGCAGATGTGACCATGAGATCCAACTGTCCAGGCACTGTCCCTGCCCCACCTCGATCCGTGGAAGCACTCTGCCCAACACATCCACATAGCCTGGTGGCTGTGAGGGCAGGTGTCAGATGCTGGTCAGGGAATGCTCCCCACCCCTTCCCATGGGCTGGACCCTGCTTCTCCCTTCCACGAGGCCCTGTTTCCCTTGGTCCACAACAGCAGTTCGAGGGACGCATGCTCAGAGCCTCTGCCCCGACCACATGTCTCCCATCTGTCCACTGTTGTGTGTATCCCATGTAGGGCAGGTGCTTGTGAAAACTCTGGGGAAGTGGCTTGCAAGGCAGTGATTTCAAGGACCTGGACTAGGCGGGCTTTGGCACATCACAAAGGAAGACGAGTTGACGAATCCCAGAATTCCCTTCCATTCTCTCAAACTGTCGTTTCTGAGACTTGTAAAGACAGCACCATGTTCTGTTTTTATGTGAAACACTTGAGATGCTTGTCTCACAGAAATAACATCCATGGAGAGCTTTTGAAGGTGGCATCAAGTCCTAGGTGCGGTCGTCATGGCATCCAAGAGGCAGGTACCACGGGGCGTGGCCCGCATGTGGCTGCATCGTGGGCTGCGTCTTGGGCACCTGTTATGTGCAGTTGGGAGTAACCTGTAGCCCAGGGTTTGCTCACAAGTTGCTGCTGAAACCTGGTTTTCTGCTGTTGTGACTTTATGTCTTTATATGGAAATTTTCAAAATTGAGCAGCATCATGGCGAACCCTCGAGGTCTGTGTGGAGACCCAGCATCGTGGCAAGTACGCAGCGCGTTCTGTGCAGGTCTGGTCGGGTTGCACTTGCTGACCACGTGCCCCATGGGATGTACCCGAGAGGCCCACACAGGGCAAGGACGGTGTCCCCAGTGTGCTCCTCGCCGCGTTCTGCCCCGTCTGCCACAGCCCCACAGGGAGAAGCCTTGAACGTGTGAGCTGTCCCCTGGCGCACATGCAACTGCTAGTTTCAGAACACCCGCGGACGCGGCCCAGCTCCGGCAGCAGGGACACCAGCTCTCGCTGGGAACAGCTGCGCGGTGGGGCGCTCCATGTCCACGTAGGTTTTACGAGGTCCATTATCAGGAAGGAGCCAGGCACAGACCCCCGTGGTTTTGATACAAGAGGAAACATTCTCAGCTGGGTCTCAAGTAAATCAACTACAAACATTGCCAACAGTTTTATATGTGCTTCTGGGGGCATCTAGCTCCATTGTGTTGCTGGAGATTCGGGGAAATTTAACACTGACTTTCGGTTCCACAGCCTGAACTGGACCCTCGACCAGTCTCTGGGATCTGGGGAGCCGGCTTTCCACACTGGGCACAGGGAAGCAGGGTCCCCCATGCTTTCCTTCTGAGAGGTTCCACCTCAGGACCTGTAGTTGGGGGCTCCCTGAAAGCCTGGCTGAGGTGGGCTCATCTGCAGAAATTGCATGCAGAGCAGTTACATCCACTGGCAAACAGCTCCCTGTGCAGTGTCTGGAACTTCTTCCCCAATGGTTGGTCAGCACCAGGACTGTCTCTCCTGGGAGCAGCTAAGCTTAGGGCTGCAGGCAGAGCCAGGTGGGCAGGAGACCCCCCAAGAACCAGCTCAGGAGGCACCCAGCATGGAAGACAGAGCAGCAGGGGGCTGTCCTCGGGCAGGGGCGTCCCGGAGTTTGACTGGCACCCCCGGGGACACACGGGGCACCTGGCTTAAGGTTGTATTTGGGTCTCCAGACACACCTACCTCATGCGCTGAGCACCAGAGACGTTGGTGACCAGCTGCAGCCGGCCCCACCCACCTGTTCTCATTCTTAGCACACTGACTCCAGAGCCCTCCCACCTTCCAGGGGCCAGGCACCCTCCTGGGACAGGGCGTCATCCAGGGAAACACTGGCCATTGTGTCCTGATGCTCTAGATGAGCTGCCGTAACCTGAGTGTGAACACTGGCCCAGCCCAGCCGCCTGTGACCTGCAGGTTTTGTGGCCCTTGAGCCTGTCCAGCTGTCACTGAGTGCCCAGGCACAGCTGTACAAGCCAGAGAACTTCTGCCTCATCCAGACGTTCCTGGGAAAGCAGTGAATGTGAACTTGCAGACACCGTGACCAAGTTACCTCTGAGAGGCTGGGGGTCCTAGCTTGCTGGCTGTGTCCAAGGGCAGTTCCTGAGTTTGTGAGAAGGTGTTTTGTGTGCGTGTTGCAGACAGAGGCGAGGAGCCTTCAGCCGACACCCAAAGGCCCTGCCCCTTCCAGTGCCCATGGGGCCACTCTCCACCACACGTGAGAGCACACAGCAATGTGGCCTCTTCATCCCAAGAGGTGCAGTCTCCCCTCCCCTGCAATCTGGGGACACACACCGGCATCCTGTGCCCAGCGAAGCCCCCTCCCACCCCCGCCACGGACCCTCACCTCCCAGCCCTGTGCATCAACAGAGAGGGTGTGCAGCCCAGGGGTGTGTTAAACGGGCTTGGGGGACTTGAGAGTTTGAAGAAACTTGTTCTTCAGAGGAGAGTTACAAGAGTGTCTTTTCTCATTCAAACCCAGACACGTTATTTATAGTCCCTAAAATGGGAATCTGGCTGGAAAACATTTTTGTCCTTGGACTTGTCCTGAGGAGGGGACTGGCACCCTGACAGGAAGATCTCCCTGCAGATTTGTACCTGCTAGATTCCTACACGATTTTTATCACTCTCCACACTTTCCTGACGTTTTTCTTATTTTAAATCGTCTCTTTTTAGGGAAACCAATTGTAAAATGTTACAGGGATCTGGTAGGGCAGCCCTGGACACAGGGCCTTATTCTCTAACGAGCTGCGGCCCCATAGGTGAGCGCGGCGAGGACGCAGCACGGGCAGCACTGGCGCTGCAGCCGAGCTTTACGGGGTGCGATGTTCCAGTCGCCACTTCCACGGTTTACAACCAGACTTCACGGCGTGGTGGTTTTTCCAGCTTCGGTGCAAACAAAAATGAAGCTGTACTGGGCTGGCTGGAGAAGGGAGGCCCGGGGACCCTGCTGACGTCAGGTCAGCACAGAACAGGCCCCACCCCCGCGAACACATCTCTCGGCAGATCGTAAACCTGCAGACGGGAACATGGCTCGACCAGCAGCACCAGCCTTCTGGAAATGAAACCTTGCAAGGAATCCTCTTTGCGGGAGATGCAGACACCACAGCCCCGCACCTCTTCTCATGTCTGTGGCACAGAGAGGCTCAGGGAGGCCCACCTTACCTTGAAGTGAAATCCTAGCCCATTAACTTGGTCATGTCCTTCCCCTGTTTAAAAGTCTGATGTTCGCCCCCCCACCCCTCCCAGGTCTGCATCTGAGGCCCTTCACCAACCTGAGGCCGCGTTGGCTGGGGAGTCGCCAGTAGTCTGCAGTCCCTTGCGTCCACGCCTTCCACGGAGACTTGCCCCTGAAGAACAGAGTCGTTCTAACAAGTCCAGGATGGGTCCCTCGTCCAGTGATGCCCGCCCCAGCCACAGATGGAAATGCCAAAGCCCGCCTGGCTCCAGAGAAGGGCTCCGCACTCTGCCGCAGCCATGGGGAGCCCGTGCTCCTGCAGCCCCCCAGCAGGAACTCACTTCCCTCCCAGCTCTGAACGAGCATGGGGAGCCGTGTATTTTCTTACTTTTACAGTAAGCAGTGCAAGAAGCGGGGGCTGCCCATTGGGAGGCGCACACAGGATCCCGCACAGGTTCCTTGAGAAGCCCCTCAGGACGCGGCTCTGGAGGAGGACGAGCAGGCTTGGTGACCAGGAGACTCTGCCCCACAGGCCCCCCGCACACACACTTCTCTTTCATCTGCGTCCTGAATCGCCAGGAGCTGCAAGCGAGGCCAACAGGCTCCGAGTGGGTCTTCAGAAAGGGCCCATCAGAGGGAGCGTTTCTGCTCGACTGATGTGACCATCCGGTCAGCTGGGGACAGTGAGCTGGAGACCGAGTCCTGGGATCTGCACTGGGCTTGCTCCCTGTGAGCAGGTGACCTGAGAGCCCTGCCCCCATGCCTGCCACTGTCCACTCGGGTGGAGGGGCAGTAGCCACTCCTGGGTCCCAGGATTGGGGCTGAGGGCTTGGCCCTGAGAAACCCCAGGAGGGGCAAAACAAAGGCCAAAGGCCTCGTGGACGCATGTCCTCGGCAGTAGGTTGCAGGTCCTCACTGGGGCCACCACAGTGGCCACCACCACCCCACCGCAGTTCCCACCCTCAGGGACCCCAGCCTGTGGGTACATGGCTCTCCTGGCCCCGGTGCCTCGAGGGCTGGGGACAGCAGGACTGTCTGCGTTTCCCTGCTGGCTGGCAGGTGCCAGGCCCTCTCAGCCCAAGGGACCCCCACCTCCAGGCCATCAGAGAAGCTGCCTCCCCATGGCCGGGACACCTCACTTGGGTCTGGGAAGGGGTGGGAATAGGAGAAGGAAGCCCACAGATCCACGTCAGCAGCACATCTCTCACCTGGAGTGGGCCCTGCCTGCCTTTGTTTACTGGGGTGGGGGTGCAGAGGGCCCTGGACTCCCTTTTCTTCTGAGTGGAGGTCCCAGCCTCTCCTCACCATGGACGGGGTGCAGCTGTCTCATCGAAGCTCACTCTTCCTTTCCCTGCTGCCCGTGGCTGTTGGTGACGGTGAGGTCTTCAGCCCTGAGGAGCAAGCAGGGTCCACTGTCCCTCTTCCCAGACGTGATGGAGGGGCTGCTCCTGACCCAGGGGAACCAGCTGGGCGCCCTTCCAGGTGCTGCTGGGAGAGGGGTCTGCGCTCACATCCACCACACGCTCCTGTCCAGGGACCTCAGCACCTTCAGGCAGCCTTGCTTTCACTCTCACACACACGTGCACACGTGTACACACTGTATTCAGAAAGCACTGTGCTGTTTGCTGAAACATTTGGAACTGATTTGATGCTGTGTTTTCCTGTTGTTGAGTGAAATTGTTGCTAACCACCAGAATATCTCCAATTTTAGGACCACAGTGGTTTCACTCCAGTCAGGCGCTGAGTGGCGTGTGGTGAATCTGGCGTCAGGAAACACTTGCCTTTGAGCAGGATAGTCCTGCTCCCCCACCCCATTACCCTCGTAGCCCTGGACCCCCTCCCCAGAGGGGCTCCCCTCCCTGTCTGATCCACCCTCCACATTCACACACTGGGAGCCTCTGCAGCCACGATGTGAGAGAAGGCGGGTGAATGCAAGTTTGCAGGCTGGGCTGGCACTCACGCAGGGCAGGTGAGACGCAGTTGCACATTCCTAGCTCTCCCCACTGAGGAGCCCAGAGACAGTGACACCCAGGCCGGGTTTCTAACGGCAGCCTCCCCGCACAGGGACCCGGCTCCTGGAGGAGTGGCTGCCCCCAAGCTGCAGCAGGGAGCAGGTGGGGGATCCTGAGCATCTTTAGAGCCAGAAAGTGGAAAAACACCTGGAGTGGTAGTGAAGGTTACAGGCCAGCGAGTCCAGCGGCCATGCATCCACACCCACACAGGCCACAGAGTGCAGAGGAGAGACACCCTCCTCACAGGGGATGCAGCTACGAGATGCAGGACGGACAACGGGCCCAGAACCCACTGCTCAGAGGCCAGTGGAGCTGCCCAGTCTGCGGATGTCCTCAGAGGAAGCTGAAACCGGGAAGCTTGGGTTTGATGGGCGGTTTTCACAGCCTCCAACTGCAAAGGGGAGAAAGGCAGCTTTGAGGGGAGCCCCTGGCTGATGCCCCTGAACCACCAGGCTGGGTGGGAACCCTGAACTGCGACGCACTGCCACCCTGGGGTCTTCCTGCCCCAAGTATGAGCCCCAGACCTGACACGGGGAGTGCGAGGCTCCCCCACACCTGGGATGTCCTGCAGGGAGCTTGTGCCCCAGTGTCTGTCCCGGTGCCTAGCGGAGGAGGGTAGAGAGATGGGAGCTGAGGGCCCGGATTCAGGCTTCCTGTTCACAGGGGCATTGTTGGCAGTGGTAGGAGAGCCCCCCCGTGCCCCCGTCCCCAGTCCTGACCAGTGTGTTGTGCTTCTGGGAGGCTCACACTGAGGTCCCCACAGCTGCTCTCAAAAGGTGCAGAAAACACATCTGTGGTAAGAGGAGACGGGCCTGGCAGGGCAGGGGTGTTTGGGAGGTCGGGAGTCTGGGGTTTATTGTTAAGTCAGAGATCGTGTCCAAATGAGAAGCTGGCAGGGAAACTCTCCCAGGTGGGACAGCGGCCCTTCACCAGCGGCCACTTCATGACTTCCTCCTGCTGCCTGTGTCCCTCCCCCGCTGCCCCAAGTGTGAAACCAGAGGCCGCCCTCTCCAGGGCACCCAGGCCAAGGTGCTTTGACTAGTGCCCAGGTGGAGGGTGAGGGTCAGCTGCAGCCAGGCCCAGGGCCAGGTGCTGGGCGCCACCTGCTCGGGCTGGTTGGCGCTCCAGCAGCAGCTGCAGGAGGGCACTTCTGCTAGGATATAAACAGCATGTTTCAAGTGAAGTCACTTAAACATTATCAGAAACATTCTAAGTTTGAAAGTTGGAACCGTGCTGGAACCACCGATATTACCATCTCTCTCTTTGGCCCCAGCCTTTCCCTCCGATGGTGGATGGCAGCCGTGGTGTCTGCGCACGTGTGTACGCGTGTGCATGCATGTGTGTTGGAGAACATGAGGCCCCAGGAGGGAGAAGGGCAGCATGCGAGAGGCCTGTGTCAGACTGTGGTGGCAGCTAAGAAGTGAGGCCCGGGCTCCAGGCCTTAGGGGGAGGGGACCCTGCGGACCCTGGCGCCCTTCACGGGCTTGCACTCCCTGCAGACGGGAGCCAGCAGTTAGCATCAGGGTAGGCACCAAGGTCCACTGGGTCTGCGGCCGCCGCAGCCTGGTGTCCAGCCCTTAGGCTCAATGTGGAGGGTACCTGCACACAGTACCCTTCACCAACATCTGGATGTCCACACTGAGGCCACCCCAACTCCATATGGTGTCACAGCTGGCCCCTCATGGACTGCCCCATGTGCAGGGAGGATAGAGCCTGTGGTCAGAGGTGCAGGGCCCGTCAGCTGGGCTCTTGGTGGCCAGCACCACGGCTGAGTCAACATGCAGGCCTTGGGGACCTGCCTCGCCCGCCTACCCTTCACACATGTGGAAGCTGTTCCCTGGAACACACACATGGGGCCACTGCCCCAGCCTCCATGTCCACCATATGTGAGGATCCCATGATCCCACATCCTCCCCCTGTGCTGTCCCTTCACCTCTCGGGCGCCCATGCTGCTCAGGGCTCTGACCACAGACTCTCAGCATCTGAGCTCCCATGTCACCAGGGCCCTTGGGGTCCCCTGAAGGGGTCAGTGCCAGAATGACAGGAAACCAAGCAGGTAGAGAAGGTTGAGAGATGTGGCCCCACCGTCACCATCCTGGTGGCTCATCTTAGCTGTGTGTGAGCTGCTGGAGAGCAGGTCGCCCTGTGCCTTTCCCAGCCAGGACACCGCCTCTCCCCAGAAGCCTGCCTCGCCCTCGGCAGCCAGTGGGCACGAGGCAGGGCCAGGGTGGGCAGGTCCCCTGGGGTGGTGCTCCGCCCCAGGCACAGCTCACTTGGGCCTCCTTTTCTCCCACAGACACAGCCGGTGCCCAACCCCATGGCCTACTTCTTGCACCGCTCCCCGTGGTGGTTCCACCACTTTGAGACCTTCAGCAACCACTTCCTGGAGCTTGTGGTGCCCTTCTTTGTCTTTCTCGGACGGCGCATGTGTGTCCTCCACGGGGCCTTACAGATCCTGTTCCAGGTGAGCATCCGCTGCGGTTCCCGAGGAAAACTCGGGTGGGATCATAAGTTCCCATGTCCCACGCTCTGTGTTTGTCGTTCCTTGTTGCCCCCCAGCAGTGCCCCGTCTTTGTTCCTGGCTGTCCGGGAGTCCATGTGCTGTGCTGTCCCAGGCAGCGGGTACAGCAGCAGGACTGGGTGACCCTTGGTTCATGGCCCTGGCTGTCTCTTGGTTGGTTGTTTATTGTGGCCACTTCTACAAGTTCTCTTCTGTTTCTAGTTTACTAGGAAGTTTTTTGTTTTCTTTTGTTTGGGATATTTTTATCCCAAATGAATGGGTGTTGAATTTTAGCAAATGGTTTTTTCTCCATCGGTTGTGAGATCACTTTTTTCCCCTTAATTTGGTAAAGTGAATTACATTAATATTGCTAACGTTGAACCAGTTTTACATCCTAGGACAAATCAACTTGGTCTTGCTGTGTATGTTTGAATACATTACTGGGTGTAACTTGCTATGATTTTGTTTTGGTTTTTCATGGTTATCAGTGAGATTCGTCTGCAGTTTTCTGCCCCACACTGGCATTTCCTGGTTCTGCTCCAGGTTTCGCTCTCACCCTCACAGACAGGACGGAGCTGGTGCTCCTGCATCACCACCCAGCCTTGGTGGGTCTTTGTGGCCACTGACAAACTTGTGGCTGCCGGACATGCAGAGTCTCCATTTCTTTTGCAGTTTTAGTGGCAAGTATTTTCCTGGGGATTTGTCCATTTCATCTGTTTTCAAATGTATTGGCCAAGAAACAAGCCATAGTAATCTCCTGTTTTGCAGAGTCTGGATTTGTGTCCTTGTCTTCGGTGTTGCCTCTTGTGACGGCACAGAGCAGGATACTTTTTCCAGCGGGGTGGATACTCTTTAAGTAACAAGTCCCTGTATCTTAGTTCGTGCGTTTGCATTTTATTTCCACATCTTTGTGTTTTCTTTTTGTTCTTTTAGCTTTCTTTTGAGGTTTTTCTCCTTCCACTTATTTTCCATCTCCTAATTAGCAAGTTACACACCCTGTTTCTTTCAGGTGAGTATGTGCTCATTTAACTAACTGAAAGTCTAAGTTTAATCCCCTCCTTGCCACCGTGATGGACCTGTGGCCTCAAGGTGCTTTGACTGTTTCCCCCTACCTACTCACCTGCTTTCGCTGCCAGTATTTTAAGCCCTGTTTTGTTTAAAATTCATAGACCTTTTGAAGAACAATTTCGATTTACAGAAAGACTGAGCAGAGGGTATGGAAGGTTCCCATATCCTTCCTACTGCCACACACACAGAGTTTCCCCATCATGAACATCTTCCATTAGTGTGATACATTTGTTACAACTAAGGAGCCAATATCGCTTCTTTATTATTAACTAAAGGCCACAGTTTACATAGGGTTCACGCTGGTGTGGTTTATTCTGTGGGTTTGGACAAATGTATAATGGCATGTCCACCATAATCTCTTACGGACTTATTTCAGTGCCCTAAAAATCCTCCATGCTCCCCAGATTCATCCCTCCCTCTCCCCTAACCCCTGGCAACCACTGATCCGTTCACTGTCTCCATAGTTTTGCCTTTTCTTGAATGTCATATAGTTGGAATCATCCAGAGTATAGTCTTCTCAGACTGGCTTCTTTACTTAGTGATATGCATTTAACGTTCCTCATGTCTTGCCGTTGGTTGAGAGCTCATTTCTTTTTATTGCTGGAGGTTGTTCCATTGTCTGGATGTGCCACAGTTTATCCATAAACTATCCGGATTTGGCTGGAATGCAGAACCCTGGCTGGCTGGAGATCCTTGCTCCCAACAGCCTCTGATGAGGGACACACCCAAGAGGCTGGGGCACTCTGCCTGCCCCCCCGCACAGTTCACCCAGAGGCTACATTGTCCCAAGCTGGTGGCAAGAGGCTCCAGGCAGAGGCTTTAGCATCCTTGCATATGTCTACCACTGTAGGCACCTCATGCTGGCCCTCCCTTCACTGTCACAGGATGCCCAGCCCGCTGGCTCTGCCCTCCTCTGCCAATGGAGAACTCGGGTCCAGTTCCTGAGGCTACTCTGAGGACCTGCTTGGCGCAGTCTCAGCAGGAATCCGGGTTTGCCCAGACTTCGTGGTCACCACGGTGACCAAGGGTCACTCTCAAGGCTGCGGGGAGTTAATTAGTTGCTGCTTCAGCTGCTTTTACAAGCCTTGCACCACGGGGACCCTCTCAGGGCTGTAAACTCAACCGGGCCTACAGGGACCCTCCAGGCACCCCCAGGCTGCTCTGACCAATTTCTGCCTACTGCTTTCTCTCCAAATAATCCGAAGCCTGGCTTTGGCAAGTGCCAAAAAAAAGCAAATTGTCAGATCACTTGAAAAAATAACTGAAGGAAGTTTGAGTTACTACTGCAAGTGGAAGGGTTCAGCTGCTTGAAAATAGGATTTGAGAAGAATTTATATTGACCTTTGACCCAGTCGCCTCGAAATGCCCTGCTTTGTTCCCACTGCATTTGGCACAAGTCTCATGGTGCTTCAGGACGAGGACCAGCTAACACGACACAGCCCGGCTGAGTCTGTATCCTGCCCAGGGCTCCAGTGTAGATAAGTGCCCAGCAGCTTAGGCCACATGGCTGGGTCTTGACCTGGTTCTGGATCTGCTGCCCAATGGACAGTGGTGGCACAGGAACACCCGGCAGGGAGGCCAGAGCTGGACCTCAGAAGGCCTTGTTGCCAACCTGCAGCCCTGGACATTATTCCCGAAGGCCAGCCACACACTCACCTTCCATCCCCCAGCGCCTTGGGAGACCCGGTCCAGGCGTGTCCCTGGCGCCACCCTCCCCCACCCACACCATGCCCAGAACAAGGCAGGACACAGCCTCGGGCTGCAGCTCTTCTCTGAGGCCCAGTCTTATGCCCCCACGGGCCAGGCCTCAGCTGCCCAGAGCCGAGAGGGCCAGTGGCCCCTTGCAGGCAGCGTGGGGGCGCGTGGGTCTCCTCAGGACACCTCACTGCGCGCCCGTCTCTGCATCCATGACCCCAAGGGTCCCTGGTTCTGTTTGTTCCCACCCACTCCTCAGGAGAGGGCTGCGGATGTGAGCACACGCACCCCCTCCCACTCTCAGTTTGCACAGCTGTTCCGGAAGGTTCTGCACGGCCTCTGGAGGCAGCCGTCGTCTACTTGGAGAGGCTCAGCACCGCTGCCTGGACCCTCACTCTAACGCCGAGAAGGAACCCTAGGGGGGCAGTGGTCGGAGCTCGGCTGGACCTCGTCCCAGTGTGGACAGGGCACTCGCCAGGCCGTGCCTTCCAGTCGGTCCAGAGACACAGCTCAAATCCCAAGCTCCCCTCCCTCGCCTCCCACCACGTCCTGATCTTTCTAGCTCTGTGACATCAGACAGAGTCCGGGGATCATCACTGTGGGTGCCATCGCTACAGCTGCCTCCACCAGACCCTGAGGGGCCTATCCGAAGTTGGGTCACAGGCTAACTGCCCCTGGGCTCCTGGCCGCAGAAAGTTGCCTGCGAGCATGCATGTCCTTTGTGAGGTTGTGGGAGCTCAGAGTCCAGCAGGGGAGAAGCCCATCCCTTCCCTCTGAGGCATCTGCAGCTGCCTCTCCTGGGCCTGGGGTGCCACCCTCACTGCACATCCTCCCACCGCCCTCCAGGGCCTCCCTCTGATGAAGACGCCAGCGTGATGGACAAAAAATCTCTCCTGATGCCTTTATGTGAGCAAAAGCACGTTTTACAGATTTCCTTTAGCTTTATCACCTCCTAGGCTGGTAGTGCCTGATTATAACAGGATTACTGGGACAGGATCGAGTATAGGGAAACGACGCTGAGCCGGCGACAACCAGTACTTCCAAACGGGTACGAGACAGTATGAGCAGTCCTGTCACTGAGGCTGCAGGAGACAGACGTGCGCATGTTGCTAGAGCAGAACTGAAGACGTTCCCGCAGCACGTGCTGTTACAGACGTGGCCTGAATACGGCAGAAGGACATGTATGTGTTTCGAGGCTACTTACTTAGAGGATGGGGCCATGTGTGTGGGTATGAGGCCAGGACAGTGCACATGCCCATGAGGTGAGGCTACAGGTTAGTCACGCGGTCTTCTTAGACAGGTAGGAGCCGAGTTTCAGAAAGTGTCTGTGTTGAGCAAGTGTGGTATTTAACGTGTGGTTGGGAGGATAGGGTCACATCACAGTGTCGTCCGTAGTGGTCACAGTATTTCGTACTTAGGGCTAGGTGCCCATCACACAACAGAAGGCTGACCAGGCTGCATTTCGCCCAGGCTGTGCTGCCCCCGCTGCAGCGCTGGCTGGAGCATCGGGGCTGCGGGGTGAAGGGGTGGGGAGGGGGCGGCTGCTTGGCCAAGAAGCCCCTTCAGGAAAGCACAGAGTCCCAGCCCTACCTGTGTTGAGCCACCTGGCCCCTCCCCTGGGGCTCTGCCTTGGCCCCCCAAGGGCCCTGGCCGGGTGTGCCACCCCCTGTTTACCATAGGTAGATGGGGTTGTGGCCTGGGCATCTGTCCCTCCAGGAAGGCTCGGGTTACAGCCAGCAAGACAGCAGGGTCCTAACCAAAGCCAGGGGAGCCTGTGTGGCGTCATCACCGTGGGAGCCTTGCTTCCACACCCCACAGTGTGGCCCTCATGGGTCCAGAGGTGCCAGAAGTCCCCCGATGGCATTTCTTGTTTTGAGTGGAAAATAACTGGTTTGGAACAGAAACAAGAGAAGGAAAGGCCCCCGTGGGCCCCTGGGGTCCCACGTGGGGTCTTCCTGCCACAAGCTCACGTGCCTGACTGCAACCACAGGTCCTCACAGGCTGTTAAATCTTCGCAGCCGTCACTCCAGCAGCTGCAGCCATGACACATGACTGCTCTTTACTTAAAGTCAGCTGTCTGTTTAACGCTCTCCACCCCCATGTTTACAGTTTCCAATGCCCTGACCTGTGTGCGTCCAGTTCTTTCTGCTGGAAGAACATTTCATTTGTTTTTAACACTGCTTAGCAGGGGCTGCTGATGGATGCCTTCCCTTCAGCCGCCTGTGGTTGCTGCCCGGCAGCGGCTCTGCTGGGGACTTACAGGACCCTGACCTCCGCTCCTCTGTCTGCGACTTTACCCCTCTGGCCACTTCTACGATTTTCCTTTTTCACTGGTTTTCAGCATTCTAATGGGATGTGCCTTGGGTGTGGCTTTCTTTGCATTTATCCTATTCATGGTTTCTTGGGCTCTTTAATCTGTGAGTTTACAGTTTTCATCAATGAGGAGAATTTTGTTCATGTTGTTTCTGCCACCCTTCCCTTCCTGGGGCTTAAACCGCACGTCTGTCAGACTGGTGCCGGCTCTCCCCCCGGCCCTGGGGGCACCCAGCTCTGCTCCGCACTGCCTCTCCCTGGGCTTCACTTTACAAAGTGCCTGTTGTTCTGGCCTCACATTTGCTGACTTTCCTCTATAGGGGCAGTAATTTTAGAAAGCCTGTCCACATCGTGTGTTACCTTTTAAACGCTCCAGTTACTGCCTGGTTCTTCTTTGTAGTTTTCTTATTTCTCTTACTAATGACCACATTTTCTTTTAAATCCCTTAGTTTTTGACAGATTTAACATCTTTATTTACTAGACATCCTGCTTTCTGAATTTTCCTGCCAGCCTGTTTGGTCTCTGTCTGTGCCTTGCAGGCTGTTTACTACCAGTTTCGTGTCTGTTAACTTTTGGTTGGGTGCTGGACTCTCTGACGGCAGCTAACTGACTTGCACAGACCCTCCTGGGCAGGTCTAAACGCGCTGTCCCTACAGGGCTTGCCTCGCAGGTCTGGGCCTCACAGGCTCTGCTGCATGCCTGGCTCTCCACATGGGTTTGTGAAACTCGAAGGTCTTCCAGACCTGTGTGGAGACCTGGCCTCCAGTCATGTTCTCCCTGGCCTCTCGGAGGCCCCGGGGCTGCGAGCTCAGTGGCTACAGGGACCCACAGTTCCTAGTTTTGTGTGCCGCCTTCTCTGTGCCCCTCAACTTCCCAGCTTCAGGCTCTGCCCCCTGCTCTCCCTCCTGGGGTCCCCCTCTGAGTCAGGCCCTGCAGTGCCCACAGCCAGGTCTCAGACACTTGCTTCATCTGTTTGACGTCCAGTTCTTTGTGTGAAGGGTCCAGCCCCACTGTCTCCCTTTTGGCCTAAAGCAGAAGTCACTGGTGAAGTTTCAGCCTAACGTCAGAGCAACCCGGGGCCACTGAGCAGTGCAGCAAGATGGCCATGGACCCGGGCCCTGAGTGCTAGTCCTGCTTCTCAAGGGTAAAGGAGGATGGCGGGGACAGGCCAGCCCCCTCGCTCAGTGCAGTCTTGGCGGAGCAGGAGGGAGTGTGCGCCTGGGAGGTCGAGATGTGGGAGCAAACGGCCCCGGGCGGTTGTCCCTGGCCTTGCTCTCGGTCCTTATGCTGGGTGGGGGCGGCCAGTGCTGGGGCCACACCAGCCCTCATGCTCAGCTCAGCTCTTGGTTGGAAGCCAGGCCAGTGGCTGCGTCCTTGTTGTCCTCATGCTCGCAGAGGTGAGTGGCGACCACCGTGGGGGTCTAGGAGCTCAGCAGGCAGGTGACCCCCCCCCCAGGCGAGGCTCAGCGCTCCCTGGGCCACCTTCCCTCACTTCCCTTTTCTCATTTTTACATTTTTCAGTCTAAATGCTTATATTGTTTCATGTCTGATTCATCCTTAAAAACAAGAATCAGCCAGAACATGTGTGGACCTGGGTCTTGCTCTGGTGACCGGTCCTGCATCCCTTGTCCCCCGAGGCCCAGGCCTCCTTCTGCCCCGAGAGTATTGATTCTGTTTTTTACATCATCCTGGTCCTGGGAAGTCGACTGTGAAGCCATTGACTCTGCTGATCTGTATCATTTCCTCAAAGCTTCTCCTGTTTCTGCACCTCATTCTGGAAGGATTTCTCAAGTCAGTCTTCCAAATCACGAATTCAGACTTCAGCCTCGTCCATTCTGCTTTTCACCTGGTAGGGTTTTCATGTTGTACATGTTACATATGAGGGTATAGATGAATAGATGCTGTTTGCTGATCAAGGTCCTTCAAATTAGCAGCGTCTTCCCTGGGTTTCTCTGGATGCCTCTGGGATCTTCAGAGCCTGCGAGTGGCTGGAAGGGGGTGAAGGCTGCACTCGCTACACCTGGAGCGGTTGGCAAGCGGGCCATCTGGGGTGACCTCGGGCAGGTGGGCTCCCCTGGGAAGCCCCGGCTGCCTTGCTCTGCACCATGATGGTGGCTGTGTCTCCAGTGGGTAGAGCGTTGGTGGAGCGAGTATGCAGCCCAGACCAATCCCAGGGAGCAGGTGGGTGCTGGCGGCTACAGAGGACATGGCTTCACAGGCCAAGAGGGCAGCTCCTGGGTGCCCATCAGCTGCCTGCAGGGCTTGAGTGCAGACCAGCCCTGAGGGGCCATGTGATGGGCGACCAGGTGGGCTGGTCTCTGCACGCCGCCCCAAGCAAGGGCTGTGGGACGCAGGTAAGGGCTGGGCGTCCTCCTCAACCACACTCCTGCCGTGTATTCACAGGAACCCCCAGGCCAGGGGTCGAGGTGTCTTCTCTGCTTTGGCCACCATCTCAGCCAAGAGACGAGCACTCGAGGGCGGTGTTCTGGGCACCCTCGTGGCCCGTCAGCTACACCAGGATGGCAGGCCCTCTGAGGAGCAGCCAGCTCTCACTCTTGATCTCAGTGGCCACAGCTGCACAACTGGGCCACAGAGAGAGGGGACCCCTTGCAGCTGACCAGCCCACTCACCAAGCAAAAAGCAGTTGTCAGAGGTGTCAAGAGGGGCACAAGGAGGCAGCCAAGCTTCAGTGACTGTCCCCCTCAAGCCACTTGCTGACGCAGCTGAAGGAGCTAGTGGAGCATCAGAATCTTGGTCTGGGAGATGAGAATTGGAGGGTGGGGGCTCTGAGCTGCCCCCACTGGCGGCACCACACTCCCAGACTGTCGGGAGCCAGCGGCTCTCGGCAAACTTCAGGGCGAAGCCTGTCAGCCACGAGCAGCCCAGTCAGCTCCAGACCAGAGGCCAGGGCCCAACGGGCTGGTGGGGACTGGGAGAGACCGCCAGCCCAGCGGTTTGTTAACATCATAGACAGTGAAGAATGAGAAATTATTTTGAGGCTCAGAAGCAGGAAAAGTAGTTTTCCAACTTAATCCAGGGAGAGCCATGAATCCACAGCATCTCACATCACACATCATAAAACCCATCGTAATCCGTGAAACTGACACGACCCATCGAAAGCCCGGCTCCTCCCGCCAGACCCCCATTAGGTCGGTGTCTGTGATCTCACCTTCTCTCTGTCGCTGGGATCAAGACCCAGCTTTAATTGAAAACCAGAAATCAAGGGGCTGGGATGTCAGATGTGTCTTGCCTCATGCCTTGATGCCCCAATGTGGCTCTGGTCAGTCGTGAGCTCTCTGGGCCCCGCAGCTGTGCCAGCCGAGGGACCTGGGCAGGGAGACAGCTGCTCTGCTGCCAGGGCTGTTGGCTCCTTCCAGTCTTACTCTTTTTTTTTTTTATGCATTTATTTTACAATATCATATTTTTAAAATTGAAATATGGTTGATGTACAATAGTATATATGTATACAGGTATACAATATAGTAACTCACAATTTTTAAGGTTATACTGCATTTATAGTTATTGTAATATACTGGCCATATTCCCCATGGTGTACAGTACACCCTTGTAGCTTATTTTATACCTGATGGTTTGCACCTCTTACTCCTCCACCTCCATCTTGCCCCTCCCCCTCCCCTCTCCCCACTGGTGACCACTAGTTCCTTCTCTACATCTGTGAGTCTGCTTCTTTTTTCTTATATTCACTAGTTCGTTATATATTTTTAGGTTCCACATGTAAGTGATACCTTACAGTATTTGTCTTTCTCTGTCTGACTTATTTCACTTAGCATAATGCCCTCTAAGTCCATCTGTGCCGTACACTAGAAACTAGTGTATTTCAAATCAACTGTACTTCAATGAAAAAGCAAACAACCAACCCTTTTAAAATATGGGCAGAAGAACTGAACAGACATTTTTCCAAAAGAGGAAATGCACATGCCCAACAGGAACATGAAAACTTGCACAACATCACTAATATCAGGGAAATACAAATCAATCACAATGAGACACCATCTCACACCTGTCAGAATGGCCATCCTCAAAAAGAACGCAAATAACAAATGTTGGCAAGGGTGTAGGGAAAAGGGAACCTTTGTACACTGTTGGTGGGATGTAAATTGGTGCAGCCACCATGGAAAACAGTATGGAGGTTTCTCAAAAACCCCAAAACAGAACCACCATATGGCCCATCAATTCCACTCATGGGCATATAGCCGGGAACAAAATCATTAATTCAAAAAGATACATACACCCCACTATTAACAGCAGTATTATTTATAATTGCCAGAATATGGAAGCAGCCCAAGTGCACATCAATAGATGAATGGATAAAGAAAACGTAGCATATGTATGCAATGGAATACAACTCACCCATAAAAAAGGATATTTTTGCCATTTGTGGCCCTTCATTCACTTTTTTTTTTTTTTTTCACTTCAAAAGCCAGAATTTTATGGCTGGCATAAACATTTCCATTGCATCAAAAACAACAACATATCTAGAAATAAACTTAACCAAGGAGGTTACCCTATACTCTGAAAACTAAAACATTGATGAAGGAGATTGAAGATGATACAAAGAAATGGAAAGATATCTTACGCTCTTGGATTAGAAGAATCAACATTATCAAAATGACCATATTACCCAAAGCAGTCTACAGATCCAATGCAACCTCTGTCAAAATACAACATTTTTCACAGAACTAGAACAAACAATTCCAAAATTTATGTGGAACCATAAAAGACCCTAAATTGCCAAAGCAATCTTTTGTAGGCCTTTTTTTTTTTCTCTTCATTTTGTTCTCTTTTCTTGTAGTTTGATGACTAGAGAAGTTCCTTTAACATTTGTTGTAAAGCTGGTTTGGTGGTGCTGAAATCTTTTAGCTTTAGTTTATCTGTGAAGCTTTTGATTTCTCCATCAAGTCTGAACGTGAGCCTTGCTGGACAGAGTATTCTTGGTTGTAAGTTTTTCCCTTTCATCACTTCAGATAAATCATGCCACTCCCTTCTGGCCTGTAGAGTTTCTGCTGAAAATTCAGCTGATAACCTTATGGGAGTTCCCTTGTGTGTTATTTGTTGCTTTTCTCTTGCTAATTTTAATATTTTCTCCTTATCCTTAGTTTTTGTCAGTTTGATTCCTATGTGCCTTGGTGTGCTCCTCTTTGGGTTGATCCTGTGTGGAACTCTCTGCGCTTCCTGGACGTGGGTGACTGTTTCCTTTCCCAAGTTAGGGAAGTTTTCAGTGATAATCTCTCCAAAAATTTTCTCAGGTCCTTTCTCTCTCTTCTCTTTCTGGGACCCCTATAATGTGAACATTAGTGCGCTTCATGTTGTCCCAGAGCTCTCTTAAACTATCCTCATTTCTTTTCATTCTTTTTTCTGTTCTGCAGTAGTGATTTCCACTAATCGGTCTTCTAGCTCACTGATCCGTTCTTCTGCCTCATTTAGTCTCTTTATTCTTGCTTCCTTCTAGTGTGTTATTCATTTCAGTAATTTTACTCTTCAGCTCTGTTTGGGTATTCTTTGTATTTTCCAACTCTTTGTTAAAAACTTTGCTCTGTGCATCTGTACTCGTCTTGAGTTTTCTGAACATCTTCACCATCATCACTCTAACCTCTTTCTCAGATGAATTGCCTGTCTCCTCATCACTTATTTCTTCTGGGATTTTATCTTGTGCCTTAGCCTGGAAGATATTCCTCTGCCGCCTCATATTGTCTAGATTTCTATTTGTATTTTTAGGTAGGTTAGTTACGTTTCTTGACCTTAGAGAGGTGGCCCTCTGTGGGAGATGCCCTATGCGTCCCAGCAGTACACTCCTCTCTTGTCACCCAAGGGCCAGGTCCAGCCAGTCCCAGTGTAGAGTCTGGCCTGTGTGTGTGGATTCCTTCCACAGGCTTTGGGATTGTTGTTTTCTTATTTCTGGTATCTGCCCCCTGGTGGATGGGGCTGGACTAGAGGCTTATGCAGGTTTTCTGGCAGGAGGAGCTGGTGCCTGCCCACTGCCGGGTGGAGCTTGGTCCTGGACCTCTAGCGGGCTGTGTTCCCATCCTGTATGGTGTTTGGCCTGAGGCTTCCATATAGGCTGTTGGGTGGGGCTAGGTCTTGGTGCTAATGATCCAATCAAGATGTCAACCTCCAGGAAAGCTCATGTAGATGAACACTCCCGGAATGTCCACCACCAGCTTTTATGTCCCCTGAGTGAGCTGCAGCCACCCGCTACGTCCCCAGGAAACCCTCCAAAACCAGCAGGCAGGTCTGGCTCAGGTTCCTATGAATCACTGCCTCTGCCCTTAGACCTGCTGCACGTGAGATTCCGTGTACACTTCACAAGAGAATGAGGTCTCTGTTTCCCAGTCCCATGGGGCTTCTGGAGTTAAGCCCTGCTGGCCTTCAAAACCAGATGTCCTGGGGTCTCCTCCTCCCACTGCCGGAACCCTGGGCTGGGGAGCCTGACGTGGGGCTCAGAGCTCTCACTGCTGTGGGAGGGCCTCTGCGACTCAATTATTTTTCAGCTTGTGGGTCACTCCCCCTGAGGGGTATGGGGCCCGATTATATTGCGAGCACACCCCTCCTACCGTCCCACTGTGGTTCCCTCTATATTTCCAGTTTAAGATCTTTTTTGCTAGGTTCTAGTCTCTGATGGTTGTTTAGCAGTCAGTTGTGGTTTTGCTGTAGTCGTGAGGAGAGGCGAGCTCGTGGTCCTACTACTCCGCCATCTTGATCAGAAAAACCTGGGTCTTACTCTTTTCTAGGAATGTGTCTATTTGGTTGGACGGTTGAACTTCATGAAATTCTCTTCATTCCCCTTGTTGCTAAGGCTATTATACCATTTCCATTGTGGGTTTTATTTATTTGCTCAAGTCCGTCTGGGACACCTTTTTGCGGGACCAGTGGCGGGGTGCTGTTCTCCACTTCCCTTCGACTTTCCTGAGATGTGTGCTTGACGCAGCTTGTCTCCCCCTGAACACTTCCCCACGCCCGCCATGGACCTGTGTGCTCTCACCTCCCAGCACTGAGAGCCTGTGGTTCCCCTGGTGGCCCCAGGTCATCCCAGAGGCCCCACTCCCTTGAGAGTCTTTTACCTCCGCCTCCCCCTCCCAGAGGCGGTACCTGGACCAGAGCGGGGAGCCAGCTGGTGTGATCCCTGCCACGTGCCTTTCGTAAAACTAGTTTGAAGTGGATCAGAGAACTAAACCATAATACTAGACCTGTAAAACTTTTAGAAGACCTTTATATCCTTGGAGTAGGAAAACGTTGCTTAGATGGGACGCAAAATGCACAAATTGTAAAGGTTTTAAAAATTGATAACTTGGACTTCCTGAAAAAGTAAAACTTCACCTCTTCTAAAACTACACAACAAACAGGAAAAGGCCACCAGCTGGCAGCTCATGCATCTGGCAGACGACTGGATCCGGGCTCGTCAGGGCTCCAGCTGTTCTGTACATGGGAAGGGATGAGAGCACACTAAGTGGCCTCAACATCCCTGCCTCAACTCAGGTCCCAGACCCACCGCCCACATGGCCTTTCCACCACCACCTCCTCCCCAATCCAGTCAGCAGCTACGCCTCAGCAGCCACAGAAGCCAGACCCCTGAGAGCCACGCCCAGGGGTGGCCAGTGCACAAGGAGGACAGGAGACGCCCACGGCACGTCCCCGCCTCTCAGAGCCTCGAGCTCAGCCAGGGGAGCCCACACTGGTGGTTCCAGCACCACCAGGCAGAATTGTGGGGTGACAGAAGTCGGTTCAGAGTGCAAGTGGGAGGCGGGGATTGAAGCAAACAGGCCCAGGGATCTTTATGGGGTGTGATAGTCTGGGTTTTGTGCGATTTGTCAAAAAGCACTGAACCACACACTTAAAATGGGTGCATTTTATCTTTTGTACCAATAACTCAGAAGGAAGACGTCTTATATCCATGTTGCCACCAACTCCTCTAGGCCTCCTGTTCCAGCTTCATTTCCAGCACTTGTGGTATCACTTTATAGAACCTTCAGCAGTCTTGTCACACCCCCACCCCCATATTCATCCCCAGTGAGCTCATGCTGGGGGCATCAGCCTCACCGGGGGTGTCCCGGTATGTGCCCTTACACAGAGGCCATGGGGCCCAAGGTCTCCTGCCTCAAGCTCACCCTCCCACTGTGGTCACCGGGAGTCGCCTCACCTGGGTCTGTCGGCTCTTCTAGGGGCCCAGAGCCTCCAGAAGCTTTGTACACTGCTGGCGCTGGGGTCCCTGGGCTCCATGATTAGAGGCGTTGGCCTGGGGCGCCAGCAGGGCTGCGTTCAGCCACATCCACCTCTGCTTTAGGAGAGCCTGGCACCTGGCAGGGAGGCGGGGCATGAACCCGGCAGCCTCTCCTCCCCTCAAGTGAAGACCCCTCCCACTCTGCTTTCCCACCTACACCCTTGACAGTAGGGTCAAAATCAGGCTGAAGGTGCCATTTTCAAGTCATTAAAACAACTTAAAAAATATGCAGTGGCCAGAAGGAACCTTCCAGAAGTTCTGGCTGGGAGGCAGCTCCAGGACACAGTCCGACGACATGCTGGCATGGAAACCCCTGCAGCCACGCACGCTGTAACCTTAGTTCCTGCGGGTCATCTGGTTAGTGCCAAGTCCATAGGACTGTGCCCAGCAGGTCCGGGCACATCTGTGCTTCCTGGACCATGTCGTCCAGGGTCACCCCAGACCCTCTGCAGAACCAGCAGGGCCAACAAGGTCTCTGAGGAGGGTCAGTGACTGGCCTCTCAGGCAGCCGCCCAGCAGATGGCCCTGGGCCTGTCCCATCCTTGTGGTAGCTGTGGCTATGAGAGTTCAGGACAACGAGCTCCATCTGAGCTGCATCCAAGGGAAAGCAGACTGATCTATTCAACTACTGATGTGCACTTACGATGCTTCCATACCTTGGCAATTATAAATGTTGCTGTTAATAGCAGGGTATATATCTTTTTTAGTTAATTCTTATTTTGTGCTTGGCTTTAAGCCTTTGATAACTATGCAAGTTTAAAAAGCTAAAGCTCTAAATATTCTTAGAAACAATGAACAGTACATATATGTAAATTATAAAATATATGTGCAGTAAAAAAAAAAAAAGATCAAGCCATGAAAGACACAGAAGAAACTTAAAAAGACATAGTACTAAATGAAAGAAGCCAGTCTGAAAAGGCTACAAACTGTACGAGTCCAACCAAATGACATTCTGGAAAAGGCACAGCTACAGAAACAATAAAAAGATCATGGTTTCCAGGGGTTTGGGGAGAGGTGGGGGGGGGGAGGAATAAATAGATGGAGCACAAGGGATTTCGAGGGCAAGAAATTATTCTGAATGATACTATAGTGGTGGCTACATGTCATTATGCATTTGTCAAAGCCCATAGAATGTACAACACCAAGAGTGAACCCTAATGTAAACTATGGACTTTGGTTGATAATAACGTGTCCATGTTGGTTCATCGATGTACCAAATATGCCACACTGATGAGGGATGTGGAGGGTAGGGGAGTATCTATGTGTGGGTGGGGTGGGCTGTGTGGGAACTCTGTATTTTCTGCTCAGTTCTGTTGTGAACCTGAAACTGCCCTAAAAGAATAAAGTCTATTTAAAAAAAAAGACATGATAAATCTTAGCTAGAAGGCGAAAGAACAAATGTTATAGTTTCTGTGTTACATTACTGGCCAAAAGTTTTAGATATAATGTATTTTAATACTGTTATGTGATGAACTTCTCTGTAGTCTTTTTGGTCACATCTAAGACTCACCCCCACAAAAAAATGATGAACAAAATTATAATAATATTCCAATAATTTTTCCTAAATAAAAGAGGGGATTTTAAGCTTTAAGAAAAAAAGGGAAAGTGGGCTGCACAGGCCTCCAGGAACCCTCCACCCCCAGACCTGGCGGCCAGCCTCCAGCATGGTCACTCAGGCGTGGAAGACAGGGCAGCAGACAGTCACGTCCACCGATGACTTCCCCATCCTAGTCCGGGAGAGTAACGGGAGCCCTGTCCACCTCCCATGGGACCCGGGCACCGGCCTTGATGTCCAGGGGCTGTGGAGTGGGCCAGAGTGACACCAGCCAGGCCACGGGGCCCCAGACACCCTCACCTTCACCTGTCCTGAACCCCTCCCAGTGAGGGACACACACTGCAGGATCCGTAGGTCTGGCCCTTGTCCAGACACTTGGGAGGACAGCTGACCCAGCCGGCTGGAGTTCTGGGCTCGTGGGTGAGGCTGCCCTGGGCCTGTGTTGAGTAACAGTCACTGTAACAACTGCCACAAACAGACCTGTCATCTCACAGTTGTGTGGCTCAGACTCCGCCAGTGTTGGCAAGAGGGGTCCTCACCAGGCTCTGGGGAGAATCTGTCTCCAGGATCATCTGGGACAAGGACGTCTCTGGGACTGGCTGGAGTGAGGCTGGGCCAGTGGCCCATGGAGGGAAGCAGGCCTAGGCCACAGCCACCTGGGCACCTCGGGGATCAGCACAGGCTTCTGGGAGGGACCCTCTGCCTCCGCATGACTGGCGTGTGTGCAGTACAGGCACTGGAGGGTCCCTCTCTCCATCCCCCTAGGTGGTCCTCATCATCAGCGGGAACCTGAGCTTCCTGAACTGGCTGACCATCGTGCCCAGCCTCGCCTGCTTCGATGACGCCACTCTGGGCTTCCTGTTTCCCGCGGGGCCTGGCGGTCTCAAGGACCGAGTCCTGAAGATGCAGGAGGAGGAAACCCGGGAGCCCCAGGCCCCACTGACATGTGGTGGGTGGTCTTCGTGTCCAGTGCCTGTCAACTCTCCAGTCAATGGCACCCAGCCCTCCTCCCACCCAGAGGCCCGGGAGACAGGGCAGCAACTCCTCGCCGGGCAGCTCTCCTGTCTGCTTAGTGTGGACCGTGTGTCCTGGTCCCTGGGAAAGGAAGAAACCTCAGGTGCTGCTTCTCTGTCCCAGGACCCAGGACAGCCAGGAGAGCCCGAGAGGGGACTGTCATGACTCAGTTTCTACGTCAGCCTTGGAAAGTCTTTTGGGCTCAAGGAGAAGGGGGCTGAGGTGGGGGTGTCTTCCCAGAGGCCAGGCCTAGGGCAGGAGCTTACCCGGCTCTCTCCCTCCTCCCGGCAGGCCGCATGGCACGGCGCACTGCCAACCTGGCACTGGGTGTCCTGATCACGTGGCTCAGCATCCCTGTGGTCGTCAACTTGCTAAGCCCCCAGCAGGTCATGAACAGCTCCTTCAACCCTCTGCGGATCGTCAACACGTACGGGGCCTTCGGCAGGTACCTCGGGGCCACAGTGACCCTGGCAGGGGATATGCGGGGGAGGCCAGCCCGCACCTGCAGCCTTACCCTGATCTGCTCGGGACGACAGCCAGGGTGGGCAGGCGTGGCCCTGACTGGTCCCCCCACCCACCAGCATCACCAAGGAGCGCACAGAGGTCATCCTGCAGGGCACGGCCAGCTCCAATGCCAGCTCGCCTGATGCCGAGTGGGAGGACTATGAGTTCAAGTGCAAGCCAGGCAACCTGAGGCGGCGGCCGTGCCTTATCTCCCCATACCACTACCGCCTCGACTGGCTCATGTGGTTCGCCGCCTTCCAGGTAAGGACTTGGTGGGGACACAGGCAGTGGGGGGCCCCCGGGGACACAGGACGAGGAGCATGGGGAATCTTCATAGACTCCCAGGACAGGCCTCTTGCCAGGGTCTGTGGGTGCCAAGGTCCGGGCCTCACAGCGGCTTTCAGAGCACTTCCCCAGAGGTGGAGGGGCAGCCAGCATCACCGGAGTGTTTGCTCAGGTCAGAGCGAGGCTGGAGGCTCCTGGTCTTCCCGCTAAAACCTGCAGGACAGTTGCCATCCCATCTTGCCCAGGAGGACAGCCTCAGGAAAGCTCAGTCACTTGCCTGAGGTCCCTGGGCTGGCAGGTGGCGAAGCCGACAGGTGTGCTGGAACAGCCAGGCCTAGCCCTGCCCCATCTAGGTCTCAAGGACAGGACAGTGGCTGGGGGTGCCCAGGCACATGAGCAGGACCAGGCACACACATGAACGATCCACAGATGTCCGGCTGACCGGCAAGAGCAGGAAGCAGGTGGCCCCTGTGGAGTCGACCCCAGACCAAAGAAACTGGGCACAGGCCCCCAGGGCTGCCCCCATCCAGGAACCACACTTGAGTCAGATGCACCCGGGACAGCAGACTCATGGCCGGCGCCAGGGTGGGGCTGAAGGGAGAGAGGGAGCAGAAAGCACCGTCCAGAGGGCTCTCCAAGGGCCCAGGTGGTGGCTACCAATGTCCAGCTGTCTCTGCTCTGCGTGCCCCGTCCTCTTCCCACCCCCCAGACCTACGAGCACAACGAGTGGATCATCCACCTGGCCGGCAAGCTCCTGACTAACGACGCCCAGGCACTGTCCCTGCTGGCCTTCAACCCTTTTGCGGGCAGGGCCCCCCCCAGGTAAGACTCCCCCCCACAGCTCAGCTGCCTCTCAGGGCTTCTGCCCCAGATGCAGGGGTCTGCTCCAGGACTGGGCCTGCCCAACCCCTGGAAACATGCCTGGGCACCACTCCCCTGAGGCCTGAGAAGGATGAGAACTCACCCTGCCCGCCCCCCCATCATCTGGCCGGGGTCCCCTCTGGCTTCCCCTGGGCAGCCTTTCCCTCCGAGGGCTCCTGGCCAGCGTGGGGCCAGCTGACCTGTGCTGCCCTCACCTTGCAGGTGGGTCCGGGCAGAGCACTACAGGTACAAGTTCAGCCGCCCAGGGGGCCGGCATGCGGCCGAGGGCAAGTGGTGGATTCGGAAGAGGCTCGGCCCCTACTTCCCACCGCTCAGCCTCCAGGACCTGAAGGGCTACTTCAGGTCACGGGAGTGGCCATACCCAGAGCCCAGCTAGAGGCGGCCCAGGACTTGTGCCCCAAGAAATAAAATGGCAAGACCGTGGGCCGCTGCTGAGTGGGGTCTTCACAAGGATGTCCGGGGAAGCAGACTCGGTAAGAAGGCTGTCTGTGCTTCCTGTCTCGCCACAGTCAGTCCCCGTGGTTCCCAAGTCCCTTCACTCTGGGTTCATCAGCGAGAACCACAGAAAGCCCCCAGCCCTTCCCCATCCTAGGTGCCTGCCCTTGTCACCAGGCCCCCTAGACAGCAGTGTCCTGATGTTGCTCCCAGCCCTGGTCTGTCCCAGGACCACCTGCCCGCGTGGTCCCCCCTCCATGGCTGTGCCCACCAGCACCCACCTGGGATCCTGGGCATCTATGGGGCAGGTCCGTGGCTGAGCCCCATTGTGTACCTGGTGTAGCCAAGAGGAAACCCTGTCTGCCTCTCTTCTGCTCTCCTGGGGGCCCCACAACATCCAGGAGGGGCCTGTGTGACGGAAAAGCCAGTGTTCTCTGCCTCCCTCCTCAGAACCCATGACCAGAAGCATGGACAGAAGTTCTCTGTCCTCCTTGGGCAGCCGCCTCCATGGGCCCTGAGCAAGGCACGTCCTCCTCTCCTTTGTGACCACATCCCCCAGTCTCACACCTGGAGCCTCCTGCTTCCTGATGTGCATTAGAGGGGATGGGACAGCAGAGCCCTCACCTCCAGCTTGGACCATGGGGGCCCATGAGTCCCCAGGGCAGCGGTTCTGAGCCCATTTGCCACAGGTTGAACTGGATTAATGTTTTGCTGGGTGGCCCTCCTGGGCCTGCTGCAGGAAGAACTGGGGTGCAGCCTGAACCTCTACGGCCTGGCAGCAGCTGCAAGGAGACAGACTCTCACCCACCCCTGGCCGTCTGGGGCGCCTGCTGCACTGCAGAGGGTCCCGGCGAGAACGAGGTGGTTCAGGCCAGGAGGCCAGCCCGAGGTGGGCACAAGTGTAGGTCTGTGTGGAGCACCCACACCTGCCTGGGGGGCCGGTCGGCCCAGGTGCCAACAGAGAGGCCGTGTTCCTGCTCACAGGCAAACAGGCGCCCTGTGTCTGTCACAGGACAAACGGGGCCTCACATGAGGAGCCTGGAGCCAGCAAGTCTGCCCACGGCAGCCGAGTGGAGCTGCTGTGCCTGGGCAGCCCTTCCCAGGGGGCTGTCTTGGGGGCCCTGCCAATGGTGGGAGCACCACGGGTGCCCCTGTGGGGCCCAGGGTGGGCAGGAGGCCTGAGGAGATGCTGCGCCTTGGCTTGGGTGGCCCTCCAACCCCAGAACCACAGGTGGCTCCCTGCCAGGATCCATGGTGGGTCCCCTTTCTGCCATGTTCTGGGCTCACTGCCACCCAGGGCTTGGGAGGGGAGGCCCCCAGGACTCAGCACCCCCTGGTGTGGGCTCCTCTCTGAGCCTCTGTCCAACTGTCCCCTCCCAAGGCTCCTGGGACCCACTCCACCACAAGACACACAGGCAGTGCTTACCGCTTTGGGTTCAGCAGGGGCAAGGCTGGAGCCTGTGGCCTGAGTGACACAGGAGTCCCTGAGCCCATTCACGGGCTCCCTTGGCTCAGAGGCACCCCAGGAACCAGGCAGTCCCACCCCTCCTGGGAACAAGACAGCATCCTCTCACCCAGAGGGACATCCTAGGTGACTCTAGGCCTGGGTGGGCATGTGGCCCTCTGACAAACCAGGACCCCATCAGATGTGTTCCTCTTGCAGCCCCTCACCCCTACAGAGGCTTGGGTCCCCCAGGGCCCATCCATCTGTCAGAAACAGCACTGGCCCCACCCTTGGGACCTGTCCTGAGACCACACCCTCCTGCTGAGGACAGCCAGGCAGCATCCCTCCACCCAAAGCCTCCGTGGCCCCCGTCTCACTGAGTGTGAGCCTGGGGTCCCTGCCCATCACCCAGCCTGCTCCCCAGCATCCTCCCCATCCCACACACTCACCAGCTGAGTCGGGCCCCAGAGCCTCTGCACTGGTAGCTCCTGGTGCTGACACCTGCACAACCCACGCCCCTCGGGGCCACCTCTCCTGCCTCTGTGGGACTCCATGCTGGTGGGGGCCTCGGCCTGGTTCCTCAGGGCTGGACAGACTGTGGACCTGATGAAAGAAAGGCCCGGACATGGTCTTGTCTGCTCCACCGGACACTTTCTCCATCCCATCTCACGCAAGTCTGCTGTTTCTTTGTCAACCCAAGAGAAACAGGGAGTGGGGCCCTCAGCGACACAAGGTGAGGCCTGGGCTCCCATTCCCAGAAGCTTTATCCAGGCGAGTCATCCACCTGGCACTGGGGGGTGCTGTGGGCAAGGGTCCCCCTTGCTTCTCAACAAGAAGCAGAGGCTCATGTTGAAAACCGCATTTCTGTCTGGCTCAGGTGCTGCCTTCACCTTCTAAAACTCAGTCAGTCGAAGTTTCCTGCGGTGGGGGGGCAGCAGAGGTCTCCTCTGACCACAGGATGGACAGCCCACTGGCAGGGGGCACCAGACCCTGGGTAGGCTTTCCAGAGGGGTAAGCAGTGGGTGGCCGGGGCCTTCTGACCTGCCCAAGGGGCTGGGGATTTAAGATCTGGTCTGTTCTTCCCACCCACTCTTTCTCAAGCCAACACCCCCTGGAAGCCGCTGCTTGACATGCCGGCCCTCCTGAGACCTCGACCCTACCTAGGGGCTTCTCCCCTGCAGAGTGTTCTGCCCCTGCAGCTGTCACACATCTGGATGGGGAGGCTGCCTGGTGACGGCAGTGATGCCCAGACTTGGCTGGGGCCCTGTCTGCTGCAGAAGGTGCCCCATCTCTCCTGAGCTTGGCCTGCAGAGCCAGGGCTGGGAGGTCCCACCCACCTTGAGGGGGTGAGGGACTTGGGCACAGGTCCTGTCCCCAGGAGGAGGGTGTGTGTGAGCCTCCCTCCATCTTAGGGGCTCTGGGTGTCTTCTCCTTTGCCTTGAGGTTTTCACTCAGAGATGATTTTGATGCATCTTCAGCATCTGCTGAGGCCAGGTCTGCCCTCCTCATAGCCCTGGTCAGATCAGAGCCTTCTTCCCTGAGAGGGCAGAATTTATGAGCCCTCGGCTCCCTGGGCCTCTGCGTCCACATGGGGATGGCCTGACACTTTGTGCTTTTAGGCCTCCCAGCTCTGGCGGGACGGGGTCAGGCCCCTTCCCCCACCCACCCGGCCTGGTGGCCTTTCAGGAGCAGGAAGATCTCCAAATCAATTCATGTTGAGTCCAAGAATGTCACCAGTTATTGCAACTGTCCTGTGAAGACTCAGAAAACCTGAGCACAGCACTAAACACCAGGGCGGTTGTTGAGTGCTTGGTCCATGGTGCCCCCACAACTTCCAGACCCCTGCTGCGGCGGAGGGCCTCCACTCCCGATGTTCATCCAGGGCTTTTGTCTCAGCCCCTCACCAGTCTCCTTGAAGCTCCAGCCTTGGGTTCTTCAGTCAACTGCCCTCTTCTGCTATTTCATGCACATACATGAGTTTATTTCCTTTCGCCTTTTTCAGGTTTGCATCCTGTCTTCTCAGGTTGCAGACTTGCTTTATTTCTTTCTGTTCCTCCTGATTTCTCAGACGCATCTAAGGACCCCACCCCCAAACCTGCAGGCTCTGTTTGGCTCTTGTGGGCCTTCTGGAGGTTGTGATCTCCTCTTAACACATCATGTGATAGAGGTGGGGATTTAAATGTCCAGATAAATGGATTTGGGAGGCAACCTTTTTCTTTAATTTTATTGCTGTGTTGGCCTCTCCCAGCACCCCTCACCCCATGCCTCTAGCACCCACAGGATCAATAAACACCCCTTTCAGAAGTGAATAGATTCTGGTGGAAAGGACACCTTCCCCAGTTCTGAGACAGCTGCTTGCATCCCTCTGCTGAGGGGTTCCCTTGACAACATGACAACCGTTCTCCTGACCCCGAATCCACCCCTTCCCTGTATCCCACAGCCCAAGGATACCACGACCTTCCTTCCTTTGTCCTCAGGGATTCAGTGCCAAAGCCACTAAGTAAGGTAGAACTCATATACCAATGAACTGACCTTTAAAGTTCCTAATCAACAAAATTGACAAAATCCTAGCTTGACTGATGAAGAAAAAAGAAAATATGTAAATATCAAGTCAAAAAAGTTATGTGGGGACATTACTACCAACATTACAGACAAAAAGGATTACAAGAGAACAGTATGAACAATTGTAGCCAACAAATTAGGTAGCCTAGACATATTAGATACATTTCTAAAGACGCATCAACTGTTAAAAGTAGCTCAGAAAGTCGAGTCTTGGATCACCCAGCTCACTTCCCACCTGCGTTCTTGCTCCCTGGGGCCGTGGGGGCAGCAGCGTGTCCATCTGCAGGTTGGCCTAGCCAGGCGGCGCCTCGGAGCAGGCCAGGGACCCAGTTCGTGCTTGGCCCCCAGGACCCGGTGTGTTGGGGGCAGCACCCCACTCGAGCGGGAGAGCTCGCCGGTGAGGGTCGGGGGCAAGGGGCGGCCAGCTGGGCAGCATGAGTCAGAAGTGACCAGCATGGACCCGGCGGAGACGATTCACCACCAATATCGAGACCCCATCAACAGGGAGGGGTTGCTACCGTCAAAAATAAGGATTAGGAGGGGAGGGTATAGCTCAACTGGTAGGGTACATGCTTAGCACACACAAGGTCCTAGGTTCAATCCCCAGTACCTCCTCTGAAAATAAATAACTAAGTAAACCTAATTACCTCTCCCCCACAAAAAAAAAAAGGGGGGGAGGGTATAGCTCAGTGGTAGAGTGCTTGCCTAGCAAGCACAAGGTCCTAGGTACAATCCTCAGTGCCTCCATTTAAAAAATAAGTAAGTTAATAGCATTTAACTACCTCCCCTCCCCCGCCAAAAAAGCATACAGTGCTGTATGTCAATCACATCTCAATAAAACTGGAAGGACAAAAATTTAATAAAATTGTTTTTAAAAATAAGGATAAATTAATTTAGAAGATAATGTACAATATGTGTCCATGAGAAGTTAAGTTGATTTCTAAATAGGTTTTATAGGTTTTGTAGTTTGAATTTCATCTGATTTAAATGGTTTACTTTAAACGTACGTGTGTTGAGTAACTTAAATAAAATGTATTATTTGTTAAAAAAAAAAAGTGACTCAGGTCAGGCAGAAAGATCTATAATAAGAAGACTGAATCAGTAATCAGAGACCTCCCAAGAGAGAAAAATACTGGCTCAGATGGCTTTGTTAACACATTCTCCTAAGGATTCGAAGAAAAATTAACACCAAACCTACCCAAACTCCAAAAATTTAGAAGAGGAGAGAACACTTCCTGCCTCATCCTATGAGGCCAGTATTACCTTGGTAACAAAGCCAGACAAAGACACTACTCTTCTTTATGAATATAAATACAAAAATCTTCAACAAGATACTAGCAAAAGAAATCTAACAGCATATTAATAGGATTGTATATACACCATGATCAAGTGGGATTTATCCCAGGAATGTGGTTCATCAGTCAGTGTGATTCATCAATCAGTCAGAATCCACAGCTAATTTAATGGTGCAAGACAAAACTTTCTCCTTATGATCAGGATCAAGACAAGGATGCCCATTTTCACCACTGCCATTCTACACTACTGGAGGTCCAGCCAGAGCAATCAGTCAAGGAAAATACCTAAAGCCTTTGGAGTTGGAAAGGAAGAAGTAGAACTATATTCACAGATGACACAATCACAAATACAGAGAATGCCAGTTAGCCACCCAAAACTACTGGAGCTAATAAGCCAGTTCAGCAAAGCTGCAGGGCACAAGACCAACACACAAAACTCAGGTGTGTTTCTATACACCAGCAATAAGCAATCTGAAAAAGAAACTAAAAGGAAACTATACCACTTATAATAGCATCCAAAAGAATAAAATACCTAGAGATAAATTTAACCGAGGAGGTGAATGATCTATACACCGAATAGTACAAAACATTGCTGAAGGAGATCAAAGAAGACCTAAATAAATTGAAAGGCATCTGTCCCTGGATTTGATGACTTAATATTGTTAAGATGACAGTATTAACAAAGTATCTACAGAGTTGATCAGATCTCTATCAAAAGTCCAATGGCCTTTTTTGTAGAAGTGGAAAGGGCAATCCTCAGATCCATATGGAATTGCAAGGGGCCCCAAATAATGAAAGTGAAATTGAACAGAAGGTTGAGGGGGAGGGTATAGCTCAGTGGTAGAGCACGTGCTCAGCATGAATGAGGTCCTGAGTTCAATCCTCAGTGCCTCCACTTAATTAATTAGTTAATTAATTCCTGATTACCTCTCCCCTCAAAAAAAACTAAATAAAAAAAAAAGTTGAGGTACTTGCTTTCCTGATTTAAAAACTTAGTACGAAGCTACAGTAGTTAGAACTGTGGTAGTGGCACAAGGACATAAAGACCAAGAAAACACAACGGAGAGCCCAGAGATAGACCCTTGCATATATGGTCAAATGATTTTTGGCAAGGATGCCAAGACCATTCAATGGGAAAAGGATAGTCTTTTCAAATGGTGCTGGGAAAAACGGGCCTAAAAGCTAAAGAATGAGGTTGGGCCTTTACCTCACACCATATTTAAAAATTAATTCAAAATGGATGAAAAACCTAAACATAAAAGCTAATGCTATTACAACTCTTGGAAGAAAACATAGGTTAATCTTCATGACCTTGGATTTGTCAGTAGATTCTCAAATACGACTCCAAAAGCAAGAGCAACAACACAAAAAATAGGTAAACTGGACTTCATCAAATTTAGAACTTTTGTGCATCTAAAGACTGAAGAAAATGAAAGGACAACCCACAGAACAAGAGAAAACATTCAAAAGGCATGTATCTCAAGACTCTAGTATCCAGAATATTGAAAGAACTCTTACAACTAAGCAACAAAAAGACAAACACCCCAATTCAAAAGGACTTGAATGGACATTTCTCTGAGGAAGACATACAAATGGCCAACAAGCTCATAAGAAGATGCTCAAAATCCTTAATGAGAGAAATGTACATGAAAACCACAATGAGATACCACTTCACACCCATCAGGATGGCTCTAATTTATTTTAACAGAAAAAAACAAGTGTTGACGAGAAGATAGAGAAATTGGAACCTTCGTACACTGCAGTTGGGAATGCAAAATGGTGCAGCTGCTATGGGAAAGTCTAGCAGTTCTCAAAAAGTTAAACACTGAATCAATCACCATATGATCCAGCAATTCCACCTCTGGATGTACGTCCAAAAGAACTGAAATCAGGGACTCAAACAAATACTTGTATGCCAATGTTCACAGCATCATTATTCACCATAGACAAAAGATAGAAACAACACAAATGTCCACTAACAGGTGAATGGATAAATAAAACATAAAAGGGAACATTATGCAGGCCACAAAAAGGAATCACAATGTGAATAAACCTTGAAGACATTATGCTCAGTAAAATAAATCAGACACAAAAGGTCACCTATTTTGTGCTTCCATTTATAAGAATATTTAGAACAGGTAAATCTATAAAGACAGAAAGTGGACTTGTGGTTGCCAGAGGCTGGGGGAGCGGAGAATGGGGAATGACTATTTTGTTGTTGTTTTGTTTGAGGAGGGGAAGGTAATTAGGTTTATTAATTTATTTTAATGGAGGTACTTTGGACTGAACCCAGGATCTCGTGCACGCTAAGCATGTGCTCTACCACTAAGCTATACCGTCCTCACTAACAGTGACTGTTAATGGGTACAGGGTTTCCTTTTGAGGTGATAAAATATTTTGGAACTAGACAGAGGTGATGATTGTACAACACTGTGATGTACTAAATGACACTGTTGTTCACTGTGAAATGACTGATGTTATGCTAAGCCAATTTCACCTCAATTTTTAAAAATAAAACAAAACCAAAAAAGCTTCCTAAGTGTCCTGAGACCCTGGACTTCCCTGCCCCAGGGACTGGGAGACTTCCCACTACCAAGATCTAGTGGGAACAGTGGGCATGGGGGCAGGTAAAGTGTTTCATCCCTTATTTGCTGAGTACATAGGTCTGGATTCACGTGAGGCAGCAATTAGCCAGTGGGATGGAAAGTGGGCGTCCATGCACATGACCTCCCGTGAGTACTCTTAACTGATGGTCAGGGAGCAACAGTCACACGTGCAACTACCAGTCAGCCAAAGAAAAGGCAAGCGAGTGAACTGGCGGCCGTGGCTGCATCAGGTTGGCAAGTCCACTTCCCCACCCTTACCCAGACCGGCTTCTCAGCAAAGCCTTGGGGCACAGCTGGGGTCATGCCCCCTCCTCTTCAGGTGCTCAGTGGCCTTGCTCCACTTTGATAATATATATTCTTTCCTTAAACCTCATGAGCCAACCTCTCTCTGCTGGGTCCCAGCTATCCACTGGGACCGACCTGACTGGGTGGGTGCAGCTGAACCCTGCCTCTGGGCTGGGTGGCTCATTGTTCTAGGGTCATATCTGCACAAGTGGTCCACACAGTGCACAAGATTACAGCTTTATAATCAGTCCTGGTACCTGGTGGTCTTGGCCCCCACCACTCAAAACTGCCTTGACTGTCATTGGTCTTGCTGAAAGCAAGGTGCGGTTTCTTGTTCTAATACAGGCAGACTTCGTTTCACTGCACTCCACAGATACCATGTTTTCCACAAATTGAACGTTTATGGCGACCCTGCGTCCACCAAGTCTATTGGCGCCATTTTCCAAAAGCATTTGCTCACTTCAGGTCTCTGTGTCACATTTTAGTAATTCTCATAATAATAATGAAAAAGTTTGAAATATTGCATTTGTTATGGTGATGTGTGATCAGTGATCTTCGATGTCACTAGTGTAACTGTTTTGGGTGCCACAAACTAAGACCATGAACTTAATGGATAAATGTTGTGTATGTCCCAACTGCTCCACGGACCAGCTGTCCCCCATTTCTCCCTCCTCAGGCCTCCCTGTTCCCTAAGACACAACAATATTAGGCCAATCAGTAACCCCTACAATGGCCTCCAAGTGTTCAAATGAAAGGAAGAGTCACACGTCTCTCACTTTAAATCAAAAGCCTGAAATGACTGAGCTTAGTGAGGACGGCATGCCAAAAGCTGAGACAGGCCAAAAGCTAGGTCTCTTGGACCAAACAGTCAGCCAAGCTGCAAATGCGAAAGAAAAGTTCTAAGGGAAATTAAAAACGCTACTCCAGTGAACACATGGATGATAAGTGAAACAGCCTTACTGCTGATGTGGAGAAAGCTTATGTGTTCTGGAGAGAAGATCAGAACAGCCACAACATTCCCTTCAGCCAAAGGCTCATCCAGAGCAAGGCCCTAGCTCCCTTCAATCCTGTGAAGGCTAAGAGAGGTGAGGAAGCTGCAGAAGAAATTTGGAAGCCAGCAGAGGTTGGCTCATGAGGTTTAAGGAAAGAGGCCGTCTCTGTAACATCAAAGTGCAAGAAGCAGCAGGTGCTGATGTAGGAGCCACTGCAAGTTATCCAGAAGGTCTGGCTCAGATCATTCATGAAGGTGGCTACACTGAGCAACAGATTTTCAATGCAGATGAAACAGCCTTCTATTGGAAGAAGATTCCATCTAAGACTTTCATGGCTAGAAATGAGAAGTCAATGCCTGGCTTCAAAGCTTCAAAGGACAGGCTGACTCTCCTGTTAGGGGCTAAAGCAGCTGGTGGCTTTAAGTTGAAGCCAGTGCTCATTTACCATTCTGAAAATCCTAGGGCCCTTAAGAACTATGTCCAGTCTTCTCTGCCTATGTTATGTAACTGGAACAACAAAGCCTGGATGACAGCACATCTGTTTACAACACTGTTTACTGAATTATTTTAAGCCCACTATTGAGACCTACTGCTTAGGGGGAAAAAAGTCCTTTCAGAATATTACTGCTCATTGACAATACACCTGGCCCCCCAACAGCTCTGATGCAGACGTACAGCAAGATTCCGTTTTCTTGCCCACTGACACGTCCCCCAGGCTGCAGCCCGTGGATCAAGGAGTCATTCTGACTTCAAAGTCTTATTATTTAAGAAATACATTTTGTATGTCTATAGCTACCATAGACGTGATTCCTCTAATGGATATGAGCAAAGTAAATTGAAAACCTGGAGAGGATTCCCCATCCTAGATGCTATTAAGAACATTTGTGATTCATGGGAAGAGGTCAAATTATCAACATATTTAGGTGTTTGGAAGAAGCTGATTCCAACCCACATGGATGACTTTGAGGGGCTCAAGACTGCAGTGGAGGAAGTCACTGCAGGTGTGGTGGAAGTACCAGGAGAACTAGAATTAGATGTGGAGCCTGAAGTTGTGACTGAACTGCTCTAATCTCATAATAAACCTTTAAGGGACGAGGAGCTTCTTATGGATGAGCAAAGAAAGTGGTTTCTTAAGATGGAATCAACTCCAGTTAAGATGCTGTGAAGATTGTTGATATGGCACAAAAGATTTAGAATATTATATAAACTTAGTTGATTAAGTAGCAGCAGGGTTTCAGAGGACTGATGGCAGCTTTGAAAGAAGTTCTACTATGGGTACAAAGCTGTCAAACAGCACTGCAGGCTACAAAGAATCATTTATGAGAGGAAGTCAATCACTGTGGTAAATATTGTCTTATTTTAAGAAATTGCCACAGTCCCCTCAACCGTCAGCAACCAGCAGCCTGGTGAGTCGGCAGCCAACAACATCAAGACCCTCCACCAGAGAAAAGATTACAACTTGCTGAAGCCTCAGGTAATAGTTAGCATTTTTTGCAATAAAGCATTTTTAATTAGGGTTGTACGTTTTTTGGACATACTGCTGTTGCACGCTCAGCAGACTACAGTATAGTGTAACCATAACTTCTAAATGCTCTGGGAAACCAAAACCTTAGTGTGACTCACTTTATGCAATGTTCTGTTTATTGCGGTGGTCTGGAACTGAACCCACAGTATCTCTGAGTTGTGCCTGTAGTTTATGTGCAGATAGTGGACGGTGTTGTTTCTTTTCTTCCTGCCCACGGCTCTTGTTTCTTGTGCTGGCTTCCAGGTTAAGGCCCCCTATTTCTCTTATGACCTCTTCTCTTTTCTCTAATCTAGAAGTTGTCTCTTTAAGAAATCTCATCATAATAAAGCTGGTCTACTGCAAAAACCCTGTGGCTGAAACCACATAAAAATGTTGGGGAAAAACAAACTTTGTATCTGAACTCACAACAAAGATAATTCAGTGCAAGAAGGGAAACTGAAAGCCAGAGCAGTGCACACGAGGCTGCAGGGAAGAGGCACCTTGTCCTGATGACATGAGGACTCCCAATAAAGGCCTTTGCATGAAACTAGAACCCTTGCAGGGCCAAAACTAATATTAGAGGACAAAATCAAGAAACACAATCTGGTTCTTTGAAAATATCCGTGAAAGGGATAAACCTCTAGTTGCAATGATTAAGCAAAAAGGAGAGAAAACACAATTATAATATCAAGAAGGAAAAAGGGAACATCACTACAGATCCGATAGACACTGAAAGGATAATAAGAATATTGTAAACAACTTTATTCTAACAAATTTGACATCCTAGTTGAAGTAAAAATTCCACAAAAGATATAAATTACTAAAACTGACAAAGAAAGAAAACCCAAATAGCTCTGTAACAATGAAAGAAATTGAATTCATAATTTAAAACCTTCTCACAAAGAATACTTCAGACCAAGATGACCTGATTGGTGAGTTCTAGCCAACACTGAATGAAAAACGGTATCATCCTAAACAAACCTTCAGAAAACAGAGGTGGAGAGAACATACACTACTGATCAGAATATAAAAAGGTACAACTGCTCTGAAAAACAGTTTGGCATTTCTGAAAACATTAAATATGTACTACCATACAACCCAACCATTCCCCTCCAAGGTATGAAAACACAGAGACTAAGCAGTGTTTTTATCAGGTTTATTCATAATAACCAAAGAGCTGAGAACAGCCCAGGAGTCTGCAGCAGGCAAGCAGATGAGCCCACTGTGTTGTATCCACACAACAAATAATCCTTAGCCATCAGCAGATCAAATTACTGATGGACGTTTAACCTCAAAAACATTGTGCTGAGCTAATCAATTTAGAAACAGAATACATAGCATATGATTCCACTTACACAGAACTCTAGGGAGGAAAAAAGTCTCAACTACAGGGACAGAAAACAGGTCCACGGTGACCTGGGGCTGACTGGGAAGTGGAACAAGGGAATATTTGGGGGCTGGAAACATTCTGTATCTTAACTGTATGGTAGGTGCCTGGTGTACACATTTGTCAAAAACCATCAAGCTGTACACTTAAAATAGGTGCATTTTATGTTGTGTAAATGACAACTGACTTCCTGGATAAAGCCCTGATTTGTAGATTTTTTTTTAGTTTCCATGATCTAAATACTCCCACCACATCACTCGGCAAAGAATGGGGAAGGGGTGTGCATGGTCGGTCTTACACAGTAGAACAAGCCAGCTGTGGTACACCACCCACCTCAATCTAGTGGGTTTTGAAAACAAAAGGAAACAAAGAAACCTTGAAATATGAGTACAGCAGGCTAAACTAAGTAAGACTTTTAATGCCAGGTGTTGACAAAGCCATAGAGCAATGGAAACACTGGTTAAAAGCATAGGTTGGCGGCATCTACTAAAGCTCACACTGTACATGCCCAGGACCCAGCAGTGCCACAGTAGGGCATCCATGACAGAAGCATGGACAGATGTCCCCAGGAGACATGCACTGCATGTCACAGCGGCACTGTCATTAAAATCCAAAAACATCCATCAGGAGTGAAGAGACAGACGGGGTCGTGCACACACATGATGGGACATGACCACACCTGAATACACGCCTCATGATTCCATTCACAATGTGACGCTCACAGCACCGTGAGCGAGCAGGACAGCTCCGCGGCGCTAAGGGCACGTCATGGGCACACTGGGGGCACTGGGGGGCAGTTACACTGACATTCAGTTTGTGAACATTTTCTGAGCTCACACTCTGTGGACTTATGTATGTGTTCCAATTCACAATTGAAATGTTTTAAACAGAAATCTGATTTCATCGTCACATGTCAGACCCTACTTTCTTTCCACTGTTTGTCACAAGCTGTGTGTCTTCACAAACACGTTTAAGACACTGTTGCGCCCACTGGGCTCCAGATGGGTTTCCCTCTTGCACTGTGACTGTCACTTTCCAGTTGCTGGTTGCCCACCCCTCACCCACCCCCACCCTGCCACCGCGTGTGGAAGGGTTTTCTGTTCCCGAAGTTTTAAACCTGCTAGGTGAAACTCAAAAGCCACAGACGCCCCTCCCTCCATCCCAGGAGGTTGGTTCTTTCTGAAGTCAACTTTTGAACCCAGAGGGACCAGAACAAGTTTACAAAGCTGGCAGCCGCCCCAGTGGCCTACATGTACCTGCAGGGACACCATGTCTTAGGACCAGATGACCCTCTCACCTGCCTTCCTGCCGCGCAGGGTCCATGGTTCCGTTCTTCCCGGGAGACTCGTCCGAGTCGCCACCCCCGCTGGCTGCGCGGGGCTGCACCTGGGCGCAGGGCTCCGGCGCCAGCCAGCAGCTGCGCTCTGCGGAGGACACACATTTGCATCTCAATAACTCTGCTTGGAGCTGAAGGAGCCAGCTGTCGGAGCCTCGGGAGAAACGCGCCTTGTTCCTTTAAGGGGTGGCTCGAGGCGCTTCATCAAGTGGCCTCCATCTCCCCGCTGGTCTTCACACTTACACAATTCTTCTGGACGAAAAAAACGTGGAGCGCCATTAGCGCGTTATCAGGGGCCACTGTGTGCCCATCAATGCCCCTCAGTCCATTGTAGCTGCTGTGCAGCTGCAGGGCTGGCGCTGGGCAAGCCGCCGGCTGGACTGTCCCTGCGTCCAGTCTGTCCGTCCCCACCAGGCACTGTGGCCATCCAGCCCTTTCACTATCCCATCCAGTGGAAGTGAACAGCATGTTCAGAGCTCATGAGCTGTCCTGGGGAGGGACAAGCCCCAGCCAACACCCGCATCCCCAGATCCTCTCCTGACTCGCTGGTGGATCTCATCAACCAAGTGAGGCCTGTACTGTGAGCCCCCGCGTCACTGTACACCGTCCCGGGCAGGGTGGCTCCCTTATCCCCTGGGTCTAGTGCACAGGTCCGCCTGAAAGGCCTTCCCTGGCCACCCCTGCCCATCCTTCACTGGAAGTCTTGGGATGGGTACTACCAGTGTTTCCTGCTTCGGTGTCAGCTCCACCAGGGAGGGCCAGCAGGTCAGCTGTGGTGGGTTGAATAGTGTCCCCTGAAATTCACATCCTCCTAGAACCTTAGCACATGACCTTAGAAATAGGGTCTTTGCAGACGTAGTCAGCTAAGAGAAGGGGATGCTGAGTGAGGGTGGGCCTAAAACAATGTCTGGTGTCCTCACACTAAGAGGAGACACAGAGGCACAGGAGAGACCATGATGACAGAGGCAGAGACGGGTGACGCAGCCCCAACCCAGGGACGCCAGAGCCCCCAGAAGCTGGATGAGGCGGGAAGGTTCTTCCCCTGGGAGCTCAGATGTCCGGGCTAACTGTGAGATGGGACATTCCTGGTGTTCCAGACCCACCCCCAGGTTATGGTCCTGTGCTTTGGGTACCCTGGAGACCCACACACCCTGCAGAAGCGGAGGCAGCACCTCTAGACCCAGGAGAGCCATGCAGAGCATGTGACCCAGGGTGGCCCCCATGGCCGCCATCCTCACCAACCTGGGGGCACAGGTGGGCAGGTGCCTCCAGGGACAGTGACCCCACCAAAGGTCAGGGGTGAGGGGCAGCGAGACTACTGGTTCTGCTCTGGGGGCCGGTCCCGCCCCACCAGCTCATGCAGTGCCCCCTCCCAAGCACTGGGCCCTTGACCCCACCTGCCCCCGAAAGTCCTTCACACTCAGCCAGGAGTCACCCCAGACTCCTTGCCCCCCTGCCCAGGTAGCACACTGCCCTAGATACAGGCGACTTTGGGTATGCATCCCTAGGAGGATGGGGTGCTAGGTGTTCTTGGGGGGACAACTGGGGAGGGCAGGGGCCCCAGGCCCCCAGTGCCTTGCTGCCCCCGCCCAGGGCAGGTCTAGAAGGAAAGACACCCTTCCGCAGATTCATCCTCAAATTCCTCCCCCAGGTGGCCATGCCAGGAGGTACCAGCAGGCCTGCAGCCCAGGGTCAGGCTCTTGGAGCTCCTGCACCCGGTGCAGAGAGAAGGGGCTTCCATCGCTGGCAGGTCCAGGCAGGAAGACACTGGAACTGACATAACAGGCACCATGGAACCACAGGCCCTTCCCAGGAGGCATGACCAGAAGGATGGGTCAGGGATAGACCAAGAGGCTGCCACTCTGGGAGGGGAAGAGCCCCCTGCCTGGGAGGGGACCCGCCCCATCTCTCTTTCTTTCCCATAAGGGCACCAACCTTGTCTGACACCCTCTCAGGGGGAGCTGGATGGACCAACCCCTTGAGGAGCTGAGGACATGGGTCACCTGGTCCCTTACCTGCCACCCTTGGGGCCAGGTGAGCTTGGGGGTTCAGAGGGAATCAGGACCTGGGCAGCCCAGGCATCAGCATCAACACTCGGGGTTTCTGCAGGGACCCGGGGGAAGCAGAGACGCAGGGCAGGCTAGAGCACGGCGTGTTCTTGCCAAATGTCTGAGGAATGGTTTCCAAGAGTGTTTGGGGTTTGGAATTGCAGTTCAGGGCTGCAGGCAGCATCCTGTCATGGACTTTCCTGGGGAAGAGAGACCCCTCCCTAGGAGAGAAAGAGGAGCCAGTGGAATCCTGGAGGCTGGTGGGGCCCCACACTCACGTGTCCACACCCATGAACAGGCGTGAACACAGGCATAGCCATGTACACATGGATGTGCACACAGGCACATGTGTTCATCTTAAGTATGCAGTTGTGTGTATGACTTGTTATACTAATAACAGTTTCATAAATTGTGTGAATAGCTAAATATTCTGGAAATAGGACCTGACCTTCTGCCCTGGGGGCCATAGTAGAGGCAGCCACACCAGCCTGTCCCACACACTGGCAAGGGTGTTTGCCCCACTGGCAGCCTCCAAGCAGCTGGAAACAAGCTCTGGTGAGCTCAGAACACCCAGGTTCAGAAGCCTCTTCCAAAGGAAGGTCCAACATCCCAGGGGTGGGGGTGCCCTCCACTGTCTGACACCCACACCTGCAGTCCTGTCAACTCGTTCCTACGCTGTCCGACAGCACAGTGTCCACCAGCCCCTCTCTGGAGCCAGGGTGGCACCAGGAGGACCCCGTCTGGCTGCAGGACCCCTGGGCTTCTGCCCACAGCTGTGGTGGGTCCTGTAAGAGCCCCCAGCCTGGCCTGGGGCTGCAATGACCAGCCCATCCAGAGCAGCTGTGGCAGCCATGCGCCCAGGCATCAGCCCCCACTGCCCACAGCCCACCGGCTCCTTCCACATGTGCTGGTGTCATGAGGTCTTGGCTGGTGGGACACAGTTATCAAGGGTACTCCCCTCTATCGCCCCCGAGTGCTGGGGCAGGAACGGCGGCAAAGCCCAGAGGGGCCTCCAAGGGAGACAGAAGCTCTAGAGGTCACAAGATGGGTCTGCCCGCTGATACCACCAAGACACATCACCTCATTCCTCTCCTTCTTCCGTCCCAGGGCTGGCAGAGGATGTCCTGGAGGGGCTCTGTGCCTTCCTGAGTCAGCTCCACCTGCCCCCAGCCTGGTCATGCCTTAAAGGCCAGGGGGCAGAGCTGACCAGAGAGGAGGGGACGGCCCCTGAGACCACAGGCACCTCGAAAAGGAAGACGCTGGGATCCCTGGACTCTGTGGAATCCCTGGGGCAGGTTGGTGGGGAGGTGGCAGCCGCTGCGGCGAGGGCTGAGAGGGACAAGGCCCCACCCCGGGCGGGGAGCAGCTGGCCGTCACCATCAAGGCCCAGACACCACAGTTGCGTAGACAGATCAGCAAGCTCAGTCACTGCGCCCAAAACTCCCATCTGCACCCCACTGCTGGCAAGCCCAGAGGCAGGCAGTGTCCACTTTCAGCCGGACACCCATGGATGGGTCCCTAAACAAGGCAGGGGCATGAGCCCAGGTCCCTGCGAGCAGCATGAGGTGCAGAGGTCCCATTCCTTCCCAGAGAGGTGCCCAGGGCCAGCACTGAGCTCCCCACCAGCCCACAAGAAAGGAATCCACGGGCACCTCACAGGTAGGGGCCAGAAGCTGAGGGACTCTGTGGAAAGACTCGCCAGCCCTAATGGTCCTGCAGTCCCAGCCTCTGAGCTGAAACCTCGGCTCAGAGAGCTGCCAGCTCAGCCTTCTCAGGGCCTGCAGTTCCAAATCGGGGCCAGGAAGGGAAGGCACCCCTGCTCCAGTACCAGCCAGGCAAACCACGCACAGAGGGCCACACCAAAGAACTGCCCACAGGGCTGGGCGGTGGGAGCGCCGCTGCCAGGGGCCCATCAGAGAGGGCTCAGGAGTGGACCCCGAGATGCGTCCACAACCTAACTCCCAGAACCTGTGGATGTCACCTCACTTGGAAAAAGAGTCTTTGTGGTTGTGATTAAATTAAGGATCTTGAGGTGAGATCATCCGACCTACCAGGATAGATCCCAAATCCAATGACAGTGTCCTCACAGGAGACAGAAGAGGAGAGACACAGAGGAGAAGCCATGAAGAACAAGACAGAGACTAGAGGGAGGCAGCCAAAGTCCAGGGGCGCCTTGGGCCCCGGAAGCTGGGAGAGGCAGGAAGGACCCTCCCCTGCAGTATCTGGAGAGAGCTTAGCCCTGGGACACCTTGATCTCAGACTTCTGGCCTCCAGACTGTGAGAGGATAAGGGTCTGCTGTTCAAGCCACCAGGTTTTGGTGATTTAACACTAACCTACCCACCACCCGCCTTAGTGACAGTGTGATGGGGTGGCCCCACCTCCTCTGACTTCTCTGGGCAGCCCTTAGGGTACAGCAGACCTTCACAGCTCAAGACTCACCTTGGCCCCGGCTTTACTGGACATACCCAAAGTAAGAAGCAGAAGTGCTTCTCCTTTGATAACTCAGATGAAATGGACCAACTCCCACCAAAACACAGTCAAATTCGCCCAAGATGTAATATACTAAATAGCCCTGTAACTGTTAAAGACATCAAATCTGCAGTTAAAAATACGAAAGAGAACTGTCCAGGCCCAGGCAGTTTTTCTGGTGATTCTACCAAACATTAAAGAAGAAATAACACCAATTCTCTCTGATCTCTTCCAGAAAACAGAAAAGGAGGGACCACTTCCCAGTTCATGTTACCAGGCCAGCAGGTCCCAGAAACAAACACCAGAAAGGACAAACAAGAAAATCACAGATCAACATCCCTCGTGAAATAGGAAATGAACTGCCCAGGAACGCAAGGCTGCTTCAAAAATTGAAAATCAGTTAAAAGGCCAAATAAGAAAAACCACATAATCATATCAATAGACACAGGAAAAAAATTAGACAAAATTCAGTATCTATTCGTGATTAAAAAATAACAACTTCTCAGCAAATTAGGATGAGAACTTTCTGAGCCTGAGGAAGGACGTCTACACACCCACAGCTGCTTAGTGGGAAAGGCTGGTGCTTCCCCTAAAAGATCAGAACATCGGCCTGTCAGTGTCATCCTGGAGGCCAACAGAGAAAGCCGTTCCAGAGCCACCCTGGGGTTGGTGGGGGACCCTGGCAGTTTCCTCCGGAGTGGCCCTCAGGGCTGGCATGTGACCCGCCAAACTCACCAGACCACATCTTCACACTAAGCAATCACACCTTGGTTTTAGGAGCAAAAAGAACAGGAGCAGGGCCCCCAGGCTGTGGTCCTCTATGGGCCTCAGTTTCCTCATCAGCACACGAGGGTACGGCCCAGGTGACCTCTATGGCTCTGAGGGTCCCAACCCTCACTCTTAACACACCTGCAAAGACCCCATTTCCAAACAGGGCCACCTTCACAGGTTCTAAAGACACATCTTTGAGGGGCACCACTCAGCCCACCATAACCTGTGACCCCAAGGGCTCCACGAAGCTGAGGCCTCACATACTCACACACAGGACAGTGGCCCCGAGAGCCCACCCTCAAGCCAATTCCCACAACCCTGCTCCCCTCTTACACCCGCTCAGGGCCCACCCTCACACTCACACTGCTCAGCAGGGAGGGGGCCCCTGACCTCTGACCTTTCCCCAGGTCTAGTGCTGAGCTGTGCCTGGGCCCAGGGTGGGCCTGCAGATGCCACACAGATAGGAGTGTCCTGGTCTCATTCACACAGGGCAAGAAGAAACCCACCTTCTTCTAGGCTGTTTCCCTGGCCATGGCTCAAACACCTCTCCTGATGACACTGGGGCGCTGCTCATGGCAACAATGACCCATGTCTCCCGGTCTCTGTCCTGCAGGAAGGTGACCAGGGCCAACCAGACAGTTGCTGTGCAGCCACCACTGGGATGGGCCGGCTCTGGCCCTGCAGGCATCCCCAGGGGATGAACCCTTGCTGCTCCACCTGGGCCGCCCTCTGGTGACCCTCTGGAGACCCTCCCTCTCCAGTTCTTGCATGTAACCGGCCCGCTCAGAGTCTGCTTGTGCCCGCGACCCCACTCCAACAGCCTCACAACTGAGGAGACCCCAGACACAGCCAGGCCCTCCGCCCAGGCACCTCACGGCCTCCTCCTGACCCCTAGGCTGCTTCCCTCCAACTCTGTCCCAACCCTTTCCCAACAGCCACCTCCAGCCACTGCTACCGCCCCACCAAAAGCATGTCCCCCACCACAGCTTCAGCTGCTGGGCCTGAGGCCCCTAGTCCCCCAGCCACCCCACTCACTGGCCCCCACCTCCTTGTGGCCCCAAGTACACCGCTCTCCAGCCTGCTGCTCACACTGACCTCCCCGGGGGACCATCCTGACACCCCGTCAGTGCAGTGAATTAACCCTGACGCAGTCCCATGAACATACCCACCAGTCCACTTGATCTCTCCTCGCTCAGGAGATGCTGACGTGCCCTTAGGAACGGGCGCGTGAAACTTGCACGCTCATGCACAAAGCCAAGGCCACTACCTGTGGACCATCGTACTCAGGCGTCCACCTCGAACCACTCACCTCTCTGCTCAGGTCGAGGAGCACACTCGGGTGAGAAGCGCGGGGAAGGGCGTGGCCCGGGGGATGGAGCCCTGCCGACCACAGCCCAGGCCCAAGGGCCCCTCCTGGAGACCCAGCCTGTCGTGACCACGCCCCAAGAGTGGGCGGGGCCTGAAACAGGACGTGGTGACGCTCCTTAAAGACGTCACGCTGTCCACCTGAGCCTGCTTGAGAAGCCCACACAGCCTCAGGCAACCCTGAGTTCCAGGTGAGCAGAGACCCCAGCTAGGTGGGCGGGGCTTCCTACCTAGAGAGCTGAGAGATGATGGTAACCAGGTATGGCTTAAGAGGCCAAGCTGTGGAAATTTGTTACACAGCCACAGAAATCTAACAGTCACAAAGGAGGCACTCAGCAATATTTCTATGAACTAGAAATATTACAAAACCGATCACAATACAGTAAGACCACAAGTTATTAACAGTGTCAAAAAACAGAGAGAAAAAAGACCCTCATGTGGAAATTTTTTTAACCTATTAACTCTTGGATGAGTGGGGAAATACAACTAAAATTACAGAACTTCTAAAAACTGACATGAAAACACTACTATTCAGAATCTATGAAATACATTTAAGGCACTGATCACAGGAAAATTAATAGTATCAAATATTTTTATACAAAAAGATGAAAAATTAAATTCCCAACCCCAAAAAGCTTAGAAAAAGAACCAAGTAAATCAGTGAAGAACATAAGGACATAATAAAAATGAGGATAGGCATTATGAGGTAAAGAACAGAAAAACAATGGTCCTGATTAGTAAACCAAAATCCTGATTTTTAAATTAACAGAATAGGTCGTGCATTAGTCAACTTAATTGTGAAAAGAGAAAGCCAAATATACAAAATACATAAGGGGAAATAACCATGAAAACAAAACAAATCATAAAACAGGCTACTTTGCATCAGTCTCTACAAACACATTTGAAAACCTAGATGAAACAGATAATTTCATAGAGAAATACAGTCCCCAAACTGGCCCTATCAGAGATGGAAAACTTAGACCTATTTTCATGGAAGAAATAGTTACCAGGAACAACCCCGTCCTCCCCCCAAAAAGCAACAGCCCTAGATAATTTCACAGATAACTTCTACCAAATCTTTAAGGACCAGATGGTCTCAAAGCTTTACAAATTATCCCACAGCATTGAAAATGCTTTTATATTCTCTTTCTAATGCAAGAAGAACATTGATAACCTAACCATGATAGAGACAGTAGGAAAGAAAACATTCACTAGTCAATATCAATTATGAATACTGATGCAAAAGCACTAACCAAAAACATTGGCCAATAGAATACAACCCCATGTAAGGAAAATAATACACCACAACGAAGGGGAATTTATCCCAAGACTTCAAATTTGCCTCACTATCAGAAATTCCACACATAAAATTCACTATACTGATAGATTCCAGGAGAAAAACCACATGATTCCCTCTGTAGGTACAAAAAAGCCCTGACAAAATTTAATACCCATTCCCAATAAAAAAAAAAAAAAAAAAAAAAAAAAAAAAAAAACTGTAAGGAAAACAGGAACTGATTGATATTTTCTTAACAAAATAAAATATTTATGCCTTTTCCTAAATTCATCACCCCCCTAAAAAAGATGCTAGTGCCAACATTGTACCGAGGCATTAGCCACTGCAATCAGATAAGAAAAATTCGTGAAGATCATTAAAAAAAAGTGAAAAGAAAAGAAACTGTCTCTATTTGCAGAGGCTATGATTGTATACCTGGAAAAGCCTGGAACAATGAATGCTGTGCAGTTAAACTTTCTGTGATGATGGAATGCTCTGTACCCTCCGTGTCTGATACAGGACACCCCCACCACAGGCGGCTACTGAAATTTGAAATGGGGCTCCTGTGACTGAGGAACCAATATTTGGTTTCACTTCATTTTATTTTATGTGCACGTAAACTTCCCAGCCACACATGACCATCACATTGGACAGGAGGCTCGGCCCTAGAAAATCAATGGGGAAAACGGACTCAAACAATAGGTGAGCGCAGCGAGGCATGAAATTAACACACAGAAATCCAGAGCTTCGTGTCCACACAAAATAACCAGCGGTGAAAGTGCAGAAACCCCCATCAACATCAGAAACCAAGAAGATGAAATACTTCGGAATAAACCTAAAAAGTGTGCAAAAGTCATCATTGGGACAATAAAAGAAACAGTACAAATTGCAGATTTGAGAACATGTAGTACTGCATCAAGGTTAATATTTCAAGTTTGACCTGTGCCACTGTCACAGGAGAACGAAGGTCCCGTGTTTAGGAAACACACCCCTGGAATATTTAGTGTAGGGGCACCTTAATGCAACTTAGCCCCTGAGGACAAAGCAAACACGGGAAATGTTGACCTTTGGCTGATCTGGGAGAAAGGAATGCAGGATTCACTGTACTGCTTTTACAACTTTTCTCTAAATGTGAGATTATTTCACAACGAAAAGTTAAAGAACTGAATTACAAATGCTCACGCTCCAAAACCCAGCACTTCCTTGCAGGAACTGAGTTCACTCTTGTGCCTGTGAGCTCAGCTTCTACAAAGATGTTCTCTGTTGTTTCCATCCTTTTGTCCCCCAAAAAAGATGCTGACACCCTGACCCCCAGCATCTCAGAATGTGACCTTGTCTGGAAATAGGGTCTTTGCAGATGTAATTAGTTAAGAAGGGGTCCCACTGGAGCAGGGTGGCCCTAATCCACTAAAACTGGTGTCCTTATAGGAGGAAGAAGAGACACACAGACAGAGCCATGTGAAGACGAGACAGACGGTGATGAATCTGCAGATCAGGAACCCCAGGGGTTGCCGGCAGCGCCAGAAGCTGGAAGAGGCAGGAGGAGCCTCCGCTGGAGCCTCAGAGAGAGCGGCCTGGTCTCAGCCCCCAGGCGTGAGGGGACGTGCTTCTGTGGTTTGAGCCCAAGCCTGTGGTGCTTTGTTAGGCAGCCCTGTTAAAGTAACACAGACCCTGAAAGCAGACCAGCCTGAGCCCCCCGTGCAAAGGTCCAAGGGACCCCGTCAGCCAGCCTTGGCGCTCCCGCCGAAGGGCAGGGATGCTCCCTCCGGGGTCGGTCCCTTTCACCAGATGTAGACTCCAGACACTTGTAGCGCAGGCCCCAGCTGTAGCCAGAAACCACCTCAGGCTTGTTAAGTGCAAATGTGGGTTCTTTCAAATGCTAATCGGATGCACAGGGGGCCCAGAAAGGAAACCACGTAACAGGCAAAGCCAAGACCTAAAAGGAGCTGGGAGAGGGAGAGGAGGGATGGGAGGGAGACAGGAAGCCTGGCACACCCACCTCGGACAGAGGGCCTGCACACACTGTGCTTCGTCTGTGCGCTGCCTGGAGAGGGTGCGGTCCAGACCAGAGAGCGGAGGAGACAGCCACAGAGCCCCCAGCAGAGTCTGGTGACCAGTGTCCAGCTTGGGACAGGACTCTGCTGCACCCCAGGTGACTAGTGCAGCTGAACAGAACTGTGTCTACCCAGAGAGGACTGTCAGCCCCAGGTGTCAGCGGGGGTGTCCACTCACCTGACTGGGCGCAGAGGAGCCAGACAGGTCCCTGCTACCTGAGCAGGTGCAGGAGCAGGGGCCACGGCAAACACGCCTCACTCTTTTCACACATTAATGTCCTAGCCATACCTAGCACATTCAGCTCTGAGGGCCCGCCAGGCAGGCCCATCCTCACATCCTTACATAAATGACCTTATTCCAATAGGCCAGGCATCATTATTATCCCCAATTCTCAGAGGAGGAAACTGAGGCAGGTGATGTGACTCTGCCCCAAGCAGGTGGTAATGGAGCCGAGGTCCCACCAGGGGCCACACCCTCACCCCCCGGGGCCCTTCTGCCTCCTTATTCACTTATTCCCAGACCAGCTCTGCCCTTTCCAGAATGTGCAACCCTAGAGCCACTGGCAGGACAGGACAAGTCAGGCGTCCTCAACAGGGATGAGAGCCACAGGGTGGGCAGCAGCAGCAGGCAGGGCTGGGAGGGGTTACAAGTGAGGCTGCAGAGCTGAGTGGACTTGGGGGCACAGGCATGAACTCACTTTCAATATAAGTGGCTACAGACACAAGCGCACAAACAAATGTGTGTGTTCACATTCACGAGTTCCTTAGCTCCATCCTCCAAGAGCACCTAGAATACCTTCCAAATCGTACCACCCGCTGAAAGGCACCAGGCTCTGCAGAGAAGCCATGTCCAGGGCTGGGCACGGACAACAGAGCCTGAACATCTTCAGTCCCGGAAGAAAGGACAGAACCACAAATGAGGGGCACCCACAGGCCAAGGCCCATACTCTAGAGCATGAACATGAAATGGGAAATGAATGAACGAATGAATGAAGAGTCTGATGAAGAGCAAGACTTTTAGTTTCAAGGTTCCCAAGGGGCAAGAGGCCTTGAGGTCACGGTGCTGATTGAGCCATCACAGTGAACATGGCCAGAAACAGACCCCGTGGAAACCATGCCCTCCCAAAAGGCTGTGCCAGGCAGCAATCCTGCACAGATGCACACGTGTAAACCATCTGTCATAAAGCAACATCAGACAGATCAAGTCTGGGTCCCCCACAAGGCCAGGGCCCTCGTCTTCAAAAGCTGATGGTCACTGAGTCCAGACGGACGGGAGGGAGATGTTCCCATGTTGGCCTGGTCCTCCAGGGCCCACCACGTGTCCTCGACTTGTATGGTGTCCCTTAGATGGGCTTGGAGCAAGCCGACTTGTCATAGTGTCTCCCCTTCCCAAAAGGATCCCACTGCATGGATCAACTTCTATGTTTAGTTTGTTTTGGTTTTTCCCCTAAGAACTTGTGACCCTCCCTTGGCACAGAGACCAGCCCCAGAATCCAGGGGGCCTGACCCCAAGGGAGGACCTCAGGGACTTTGGACTCCAGGCAAGAGCTGGACTCTCAGAGGGCCGGCATGGGATGTCAGCAGTCGGGGGAACAACCAAGGGGCCGATGTGCAGCCAGAGCAGCGGCTTGGGGCTGGGGCCGGGGTCAGCTCCCTGGAAGAAGGCCCTTCCTCTGTCCTCGGCCATCGGTCCTGCCCCAAATGGGTGCCCCTTGTGGTGTTTTCTAGGAAGCCATTTCTCCATTCTCCAGCTGGGCCTCCATGGCATCGAAAGGTCACCGGGACCCCTGAGGCACCAGCACCCTCATTGTGGCCAGAGGAAGCAACAAGGGACCTGGTAGTGCTTTCCCGGCCAGTGACAATGAAACCACACCACCCCTAAAACCCGAAGGTGCGTGCAGCCTGCAGCCTGTGGGGACTGACCCTGCGCGGTTCTGGCAGGGCTCCAGGCTGTGGCTCCTCCTCCGGAGCGCGCGCCCCAGGCCCGTCCTGCCCGCTCCCGCAGCTGCCTGGCGCGAGCTCCCCTCTTCTCTTCTGTGTGTTTTCTCTGGAGCCCGACCTGTGGGCTTTTCTGAATCTCTTTGAGATAAAAATCAAAGACGAATCTTTAAAGGCCATCACCAAAAACCACAGAATAGCTGGAATTAAATAAAAATAAAGCTGTGGTTTTCCTCTCAGGAACTTCCTGCTTGTCTGAAATGCACTGAGTCAGCAGCACCTCAGAGCCCAGACAGAGGTTCCCAGGGCTGAGGCCTGGGATGGGGCATCCCAGCAGGTGTCTGGTCACCCTGTCCCAGCGTGCATCAAGGGGGTGGACAGTGGCCAGACCTGCTGGCCTAATATCGACGCACATATGTATGCAGTCCAAGCAGTGGGCTGAGTGTCCCCATATTCACTGTGATCTGTGCCCTGTCTGTTCAGTGTTCTCTTATGAGATGGTTGGTCAGGTGCGGCCACAGTAGAGACAGAGGAACAGCTTGGGCCACAAAGCCAGGGCCACTTGGAAGCACCCGGGTGGAAGCAGGAGAGGGGAGGCCAGGCAGAGCCTTTATTGGGGCCAGGGGCACAGGGGCTGCCCCAGCTGATTAGTCCCTGGCCCCAGGTGACTTAGGACAAGAGGAATACTGGCACAGAGTATGAGGAATGGACAAGGAGGTGGTGTGGGGTCTGGAAGCACAGGTTTTTATGATGTCAAAGCATTAAAAGATACAGAAAATTGTATAACATGATGAATACAACCTGAACATCAGATTATGACATTATTTGGAAATGGGGTCCCTGCAGATATAAATAAGTGAAGGATCTTTGAGATGAGATCATCCTGGATCAGGGTAGCCCTAAATCTAATGACTGTCCTTACAGGAAATGGAAGAGGAGAGACAAAGAGGAGAAGCCTGATGAAGGTGGACGCAGAGGCTGGAGTGACACAGCCACAGCCCAGGACACCTGACGCCCCAGGAGCTGACCGAGCCCAGAAGGATCCTCCCTGGAGCCTCTGAAGGAGGCGTGGCCCTGAGACACCTCCTCTGACCCCGGCTCCAGGCTGTGAGACAGTCAGTGTCAGCTCAGGCCCCCACTTTGTGGCCATTTGTTGTGGCGGCCATGGGACACTAATTCAGTCAGGTTCTGGATTTCGGCCTTGAATGGCCCAGACAGATACCCTCGTGCTGTTTCAGCCGCACAGTGGTTGCAGGTGGCACCCTTGGCGAAGTAGCTTATCCTCCTGCTCCTCCTTCTCAACGAGGCTCCGCACAGACACCCAGGGCCCAGCAGGCCCACCCAGCAGATGGTCGCAAGGCCGAGAGATTCCCAACCCAGCATTCACGACAGACATCAGACCAGTGCAACACGGTCCATCCACGCAGCAGGACATGACTCAGCCTCGGGAAGGACGGAGACTCTGACACCTGCTGCAGTGTGGAGGAAGCCGGAGGGCGTGGTGCTCGGTGGGAGAAGCCAGACAGAGGAAGACAGAAGGACAGACAGCATGTGAGTCGTCTCTCTCGAGGACCAGACAGAAAGTGGGAGGTAGGTTGAGCATGGGGTGTGACAGCTAATGGACTCAGGGTTTCATTCGGGGAATGCTCCAGAACCAGAGTGGTGGTTCACAACATTGTGAACGTGCCAAATGCTGATGAACTGTTCACTTCAAAATGGTTGTTGTGTCTCACAGGGCTCTCACCTCAAAAATGAGAGGTCGCAGGCCCCTGGGCTTGGCTAAACAGGATGTCCCCAGGACGGAGGGCGGTTCTGGGATGCAGCCCCTCGGATCACACACCGGCAGCCCCTCCCTCCCGGTCCATGTGACTCTCCTGAGCTTCTCCCACCAGATTCCTCAGATCCCTTGCAGCCCCCACACCCCTTCTCAGCCCAGGCTGTGCTGAGCCCTATGGCCTCCTCTTATTTCCTCAGGCTCCCCCACCACATGCCCCAACTGACACCCCCACATGACAGACACCTGTCCAAGAAGCCAAGAGGACGACCCCCAAATGAACAACAGCCCCACACTCACACCTGCCTCAGAGCACTCGGAGGGGCCTGGCCTGGCCTTGCCCAGCCCAATGACAGGAAGCACCAGCACTTTCAGGCGCAAAGACAGGCCTCAGGCCCAGTCCCACACAAGGCCCCCGCCCCCCAGCCTCGGGCTGGAAGGTGAGCTCGGGCCCGCTGCACCCTAACAGCCTTGGGCAACTGGATCCACCTGATAAAGGCCTCGCGCCGGCAGAGTTCTGCTCCTGCACCAGGACAGAACCTGGGCCCCTGCGCCCCTGCAGCTGCGCTCAGCACACAGCGTGTCTGGCTCTGCCAGGAAACCAGGTCCTGGGTGCTTCTAGAAAGGCAGTGAGAGCAGCTGTTCCCATCTCCACAGCCTGAGCACCCCTCCCAGGTGAGCAGTCTATCCATCCACAAGGGCAGTGACTCAGCCACAAAAAGGAAGGACACACACAGTCACAGAGATGCACCTCAAAAACCTGATGCTGAGTGAGAGAAGCCACGTGGTGTGTGACTCTGCATGACCATCCAGAACCAGCTGGTCCGCAAGAGCGAGAGCAGAGGAGCGGGTGCCTGAGCGGGGGGTAGGGAGGAGACGCTCATGAGGACAGGTTTCCCTGAGGGATGAGAATGTTCTGGAACCAGACAGAGGTGGTGGTTGCACATCCCTGAATGCACCAAATGCCTCAAATTGTTGAATCTAAAATGGTTAACTTCACATGACATGCATTTCATCTCAATTTTAAAAAGAGAAAAGAAACTGGTAAAAACCAGTGGCAGGGAGAACTGGGGCAGAACAGGCTGGTGAGTCTCACGTCCCGCTGTCACTGTCACAGGGGAAGGTGAGCAGGGTTCTCAGCCCTGTAGGCCACTCAGCACAATCAGGACGGGCGGCTTCGTTTTCCCTGTGAGGCCGTGAGTCCAAAACTTCCCCACACGTGTGTGCACATGCGTATGTGCTTGCACTGTTACATCCATGTGAGTGTGTATGCATGTATGTGTTCCAAGAAGACGGGTTCTATCCAAGAGAAATATCATGTGAGCTACAGATGTAACTGCACATTTTCTAGCAGCCACACACATTCACAAAATAAAAGGGAACAGATGAAATTAATCTAGATAACGCATTTAACCTGACAGATATACCACATTCCCCCTTTGCCGTGGACTAATGTACGAGTTATTAATCCGTCATTCTGTGTCGTTTTTGCATCTGGTGTGCATTTCACACTCAGAGCACCTCAGTCTGGGCTGAGCAATTCCAGGGCTCAGTGGCTGAGTATGGCTGGCTGGGGCACCGGGAAGCTCTTCGTCTCTGCTCGATGCTGTGTAACCAGCACTGGTAGGGGAGGGTGGAAGCAGGAACAAACCACCAACAAAACAGCCCACAGCCCCGCTGGCCCCGTGGGTGATGACAAGGCGAAAAATAGAACGCCTGTCCTAATGGCTGCTGTGACCAGACACTGGCTCTGAAGTCTCATTCAGAGCCTGAGGGGCAGCCGGCAGCCACCCCTCACCTGCAGGGGTCCTCAGTGCATGGCCCCCCTCCGCCTCTGGGGCTTCACCAGTGTCCCCTGAATCCGAGGTCCCAAAAATGTTCCAAGGGATTTGGGCGACATCATCCTGAAACAGCATCGCGAAACCAATAAAACTGTCTGTTAACCTTTCCTGTCAGCTGCCAAGAGAGCACCTTTGGGACGTTAAAATTCGGTATGGGGTGGGGGTGGAAGGAACACTTTTCAGTGGGGGCTGTAAGCCTGCCAAGACTAGCACTGCAGAAGGAGACAGGCTCGGGAGAAGTGGGAGGTTTTCACCTGGGGAAGCCTGCCGTTTATGACCGGGTCCTTCTGACCATGCGCGCCCAACCTGCAGGTTCCTCTCAGGCTCCGCGGAACACGCACTTGGTCTGCCCACTTCTGAATACAGCACAAACAATCCCCTTCCCTGCAAACGGATCTATCTTTCCCACACGATCAATTTAAGATGCTGGGACACGTGAGGGCAAGGCAGTCTGAAATCTGCTCAAGGGCTCTGCTGGATTCCACGTGGAAGACAGAGAGAGACACAGAGGTATATAGAGACGGACTGCCAAGAATAGATTTGTTATCCTAATGACTGCAATCTTTAACAGCAATCACATGCACCTAGTGGCGAGCAACAGAACTGCAGGAATACAGGTGAAATGGAGAATCAGCTCTAAAGCCGTCTTGTGTTTATCACAAAAATTTCACACACACTTGTCTCTCTCCACCTTGAAGATCACTCTTAGAATCTATATCCCACATAGCCTTACCAGCCAAGATTTTGTCACACTTTCTGATTCACAGTTAGTGTGAAATAAAAATGTTTTATTTTTATAAAAATTTTCCAAATGCTAACCATAATGTAAAATTTAGTGTGATTTTTTTTCAGCCCATATCGTCTCAAAATCCTGACAGAGCCTCCCAGAAATGGGGCAGGGTATCCATCGGAAAATCACTCTTCTGGTAAACTGACTAAACGCACATGAAAAATACGGAACACTTCACGCATTTGCGTGTCATCCTTGCTAATCTCTGTACTGGTCCAGTTTTAGTGCACGTGCTGCTGAAGCAAACTCTACTGTACTTTGATGAGAAGGCAGAGGGTTACTTCTGAGAAGGAGGAGAACTTGGAGAGAAAAAAAGAGACAGACGAGGACTCGGATTAGTGCAGCAAAATATTCTACCAGCAACAGCTACAAAGTTCTAACAACTAACAAGCTTTACAGAAGAGAAGAAAGATACCACACACACACCCCCAGTGCAGAGTCCAAGGCCCAAAACTGCCCCAGGCTCGCAGAGATTGAAGCAAAAAAAGATCACTCGTGAAACAAAAGCAGAAAAGCTCAGAGGCAGCTGCGGACACCAGTGTTTTTAACGAACAAACATCCGCAGGCACCTGTTTGCTGGGAACCAAGAGAGAAAAGCAAAGACTTTAGAAAAAAGCAGGGGGTGAGGGGTGGGCCATGGGGACTAAAAGGCATCTAATTTTATCTGGCTTCTTTCCAACGATAAAATCTAATCCATCATTTTCTCCGGGTGAAAGCTCTTAATGAAAATTTAAAGTGTGCGACTGAAATTTAGAATTCTCCAGGGATTCTGCTAGGAAGATGTCTAACAGCCGCATAAAACTCATCGCTGCTGAACCTGCCAAGGGAAGGGACTGTGTGGGAAGCCGTGGGGCTAGAACGTGGCTCCCAGACCTCAGTGCCCCTCGCCATCACAGCAAAGACCCTCCTCCTGCTGGGGAGGACAGGGTGTCTCCTCTCAGACCCGTTTACAGCTCTCAGCTCATGAAACCCTGTGGGAAGGGCTAGATGGAGAGAGGCTGCCTCTCAGTGCCACACAGCCACCCGTAACACCGTCCCCCACCACTGTCCTCACCCAGGCTGACGGGGAGGTGCCTCATTGGTCTCCCTGGTGCAACCATCACCCTTCCCAGTTCTAGACATTTCCATCACCCCAAAATGAAACCCCGTGCCCATCAGCAGTCCCTCTCCACCCGACCCCTGGCCCTGGTACCCACTGATCTGCTTTCTGTCTCTGGATTTGCCTGTTTTAGACGTTTCATACAAGTGGACTCATGTCAGGTATGTGGCCCTTTGTGTCTGGCCTCTTTCACTCAGAATAATGGTTGCAAGGTCCATCCAGGCTGTAGCATATCAGCACTTCATTCCTTTCTAGGGCTGGAGGATACCCCACTGTATGGACGGATCACATTCTGTTTATCCATCATCTTTCAATGGACACTTGGGCTGTTTCCACCCTAGGCTGCTGTGACTGTGACTGTGCTGGAATGAACATGGGCGGGCAGGTGCCCATCTTCGATTCTCCTGGGTGTATACCCAGGAGCGGAGTTGCTTGGTCTTGTTGTTGCTCTGGGCTTAACCTGCTGAGGAACCGCAGACTGTTCTCCATGGTGGTTGCATCGTTTTATGTCCCCACCAGCCACGCACAAGGCTTCCAGTTTCTCCACGTCCTCGCCAGCACCTGTTGTTTTGCATTTTCATTGTTGTAATCACCAGGGTAGGGGTGAGTGGTGCCTGTGGTGGTTCTGACTTGCATTTTGAAGAGCATCTTTTCAGGTGCTTGCTGGCCATCTACCCATCTTCTCTGGGGAAATGTCTGTTTGTGCATTTCTAATTGGGTTGTTTGTCTTTCTCCTGTTTCCACTGGTCTTTCTTTAGCCCACTGTGTAAGGAGGGCCCTGGGCGTATGGGGTCCTAGTGTTCACCTCAGGCTCTCAGGGCTCTCCAGCATGCCCCGCCCAGCTCCCAGGCTATGACTTTTGGTAGATTTTTGGAAACAGGGGAACGGGTGATCTCAGCCTTTTAATGACCTCCTGGGTGTTTCCTTGTTAAGGCTCTTTGATCAGAGGACATTTTCATCCAGTATATTTTATTTTCTCCTGGGAAGAACTTGATCCCAATTATCCCAGAGGATAAGGAACAGCCCAGAGGCCAGGCCGACACCTCAAGCTGTGTGCATGGTAAGATAGCAGCCAGGGCTTCCACACCATTGAAATGCAAGTGCACTGCAACCTCAAATCCTGGAGAGAGTCAGAAGGACCAAAGTTCGTCTAAAAAAGCCAGATGATGCATTGCAATACCAAATGTCACTCTTAAGCTTAAAACAGTGGCAAATATCACACGTAAAGATGTCTTCTACTGCTTCAGAGTTGTGCCACCACGTCCATCCCCTGCACAGTGGGCTCAGTAGCCCCCTAATTTTCTGCCTTTGATAAAGCGGCAATAGATTCGTTTACAAAAGCAGGGCCCATGTAATTCTCACCAGATGTGTTCTAAGCACATGCAATGCTAGGGAGCCGTGTTAAAAGCATTTTGCATCTTAACTCTAAGTTCTACAGTGTCTCTCCCTGAACAACCAGCACAATTTAAAGGAGCTACCCAAAATTCAGAAACTATGCTCTTCTGTATCTACAGGAAAACAGGGGTATGACTTCTTACACTTGCAACCTGAAAACAAGGTTTCTAATGATAAACATTCTAAGTCATTTCAGCAAACCTCTGCCCACCACATCTGCCCCTGGTTATGGGGAGGCATGCAGGAGGACAGACACACGTCTGCAGTATGCAGGTTGCTCCAGCTCCTCCTGAGGTCAGAGGTTCACCAGAGCTGGCCAAGCCCCAGTGGCTCCTGCTGGCCCAGGCAAGGGACCCGATGGACTCATGGTTCTCTGAGCGCCAAGGAGATGGCAAGTTTGGGTGTGGTGATGGCATGCAGTAAATTCCTCTGGTTTCCTACGTGAGACATCTTGAACCCAATTTAAACCAAACAGGAAAAAAACTAAGAAGTTTTTTTTCCCAACTTTCCGATATGTGTAGCCCCCCAAGACCACAAGGAATCACCCGCCCTGCAGAAGGCCCGCCCCTCCCTTCTCCACAGCCTCTGCCTGCCTTCACTAGGACCTCTTTTCTCACTCACTGTCACTACCTGACAGTGTTTTGTTTCTGATGAAAAGCCATCATTTGTCTGCTGAGGGGATCAATCTTGATCTTCTCGCTCATTCTGGTGAGTTTTGCCAGCGTGGTGTCACATTTAAGACGAGTAGGGACAGAGGGCGGGTGTAGGGGTCCTCAGTCCCACCTCCCGACCCCCACATCCCCATGCCCCCTCCACCCCCATTGCCTCACCCCATCTTCATATCTGGCTAAGTTAGGGAGCCTCTGTGGTGGAGGCTGTAGGGGAAGAAATACCTTTTCCTCTACCCTCTTAAGTTCAGTCACTGGGGCGTGTGGACTGACAACAGATTAATAGAAGGAAAAAGTCCACTTGCATGCACATGGGAGCCAAGAAAAGTAGCTGGCTCAGTAAATGGTTTCAATTTGATGCTTATCTACCTAGCTTTATAGGGAAAAGAGAGTCAAGAAAAAAGCCTTCTTATAGGAAAAACAAATAAATCTCTTTAGATAAGACAAATGGGTTGTAGGAGAATAATCCACACATAAGGAAGTTGGTGATAATGTCTACACAGGTCTGAGTGGTCTTTCCATCTCCTTCAGGGCCATAAACGTCTCCCCTCCCCAGATGGGATTTGGGGTAGGCTGTACTCGAAGTATCCCCTTTGGAAGTGGACCTGCCCTACTGAAGGAATTTACGGCAGCCCTATTTCCCAGAAGTTGCTTTTAGTCAGATGAGGAAAGCTCCAAAAAGGCTTCTTTCTGCATCTGTTGATTCTCAACTGCCTTCGGCTTCATGCCAAGGTGGTATATTTTGGTGACCTGGGTCAGCGTGAGTTGCTACTGTGTGGGCTGTATCTGCTCTTTCCTCTAAGACCAGGCCCAGCAGATCTTTTAAGGGCTATTCGATCTCCCAAGAGAGAGTGACTGAAATACCCAGTGAAGAAGGAACCAACAGGAGAGTGCGGCCCCTGTGGCAGCCTGGGAGCCCACCCACTGTGGAGAAGTGAAACTGTGGTTGTGTTTAGGGCATCTGATGAATTCTTGTGACAATTACAAAAGGCAAGATTTCTGTCCTAATACATCAGTTTTTCCCACTTGGAATAAGATGAATAAATCCCCCTCCCCTTCCAAAAACTACAGGGACAAGCATTCTTAAATCCCTACAAGAGACATGTGCTTGGAAATGTCTGAGAACCAAATATTTTGTCAATTCAATATGTACTACAGCACCAGAAAGAACCAAGCAGTGAGTACTTTCATAATTCAAGTCATTCTCTAAATTATGTTTTGACATTTAATGAGTTTACACACATCTTGTTTGTTTTTATGTACTACATTTCTTCATATGTTTTTTCCTAATATCATCACCACCACCATCATCTTGGGCCACCACTTACCTGGCACTAATCATTGGCCCTTTCCATGTATTAATTTATCTAACCCTCACACCCGGTGGGTTAATCCCTGTTTGCAAGTGAAGAAACCAGGGCACAGAGAAGCTGAAGCCACACAGCTGGGAAGGGACACCACCAGAGTGTGAACCCTAGTGGTCTGGCTCCAAAATAAGGTGGGTCCCTGAAATACCAGACCATTCATGAACCCAACTCCCAGGGCACAGAGGATCATGGGTGCACAGTCAGCAGGGAGCCCTCCTGCTTTCCTTTCTCTTACCTCCATTTCTTACACAGAGAGCTCTGAGCTCTCAGGCAGTGAAATGGGGTGGCTTGTGTTGTACACAACAAAAGCGCTTCTGATCCGCCATTAAGGAGGGAGAAAAGAGGCATCTGGATGTTGAAACGGGAAGGTCTGGCTGTTCATCCACGGCTGAAACAATCCAGACAAGCCCAACTCAACATTTGGTTTCCTTTTCTGAAGACAAACAACAAAAGTTCAGTTTTAGGGGGTAGGGCTGGTTCTGTTTCTGCTTTAACTGCTAGTGGATTCCTCAGCTGGGGAGGCTGTTGGGCAGGGGGTGTACACAGGTGAAGGGTCTGGAAGAAACTGTGAGCCAACAGAAATGAAGGGCCAGGAAACTGTCTCCCAAAGGCAGCAAGTACCTCTGCAGCAACATCCTGCTGCCCAGAAGGGCTGCCTCGGCAGGTCCTGCAGATGGGAAGACTGCCCATCAGCTGTGTCTGAGAGACAACAGGAAACGGGGGCTTGTTAAGAATATCTATGAAAAGCCAGGAGCCTCAATCCTCACTCGGTAAGGACATGTCAGCAGAGAATGGAACCAAACACACTTTTTCTAAGAAGGAAACAGGCTTTTCCACAAACCAGTTGTCACCAGGACAATGAGGAGTGAGATCCAGATGGCCATGGGGTTCCAGGCTGCTCTCATCCCAAGCACTGGGAAGGTGATGGGGACAGCCTGGAGTGGACCCCTACTCCCAGTCCAGCCCGAACCACTCAGCCCAGAGTATCCCCCAACCCCTATGGTCACCACCTTGTCCGTGTGCACACTCATGCTCCCCATCTCCCTCCCACCTGTCCCTGTGGAGCCTGGCCCTCAGCAAGAGTCAGTGGCCCATGACCAGTACAATCGGGGTCCACAAAACTTCACGTGGATCCTCAGGGGTAAAGCAGATGAAAACAGTGCCTCGAGTCACCGGGAAAACCCCAAGGCCAGAGTGAAGCCTCCCAGAAAAGCCAAAGAGGGATGCCGGGGAGGTGGCAGACTGAACACACAATCCCATTAGCTTACCCAAGAGCAAGCCCAGCGTGGAGACAGCAGGTTGGCTGGGCTAGGGGTGCCCACTGGATCCCAGGAACCATGGGCTGAGCTGGGAGGACAGATGCTCCCTGGACAGAGTCCAGCCACAGGGACCAGAGAGCCCTTCACCAAAGCAGAGCCTCCGCTCCCCCTGAGACAAGGCCTCAGTCCATGAAAGGCTGCAGGGCTCCCCGACAGGTGCTGCCACCAGGTGTTCCCAGCCAGATCTTCCTACCAGATGCTCACCCCAGGTGCTCGAGGGTGTCAGGTCTTGCTTTGTTGTTGCTGCTCCTATGACATGTGTGCTCTCCTGGCCCAGGGATGCTGTCCTCTCATGTCCCTTCCCTCCCTCCCTCTCCCTTCAAGGAGGACAGGAAGGACCCTGTTCTGTGCCTCCAGTCCCTCTCAGTCTCCGGGGAGGGAAGAAGGATATACAGAAAGATCATGGTCCAAAGCAGCCACCATTTTCCTGTCTAACCATGAGAAAAACATCCAGCAAACACCAGCTGAGGGGCATCCTGCAAAATCCCTGACCAGTACACCTCAGAATGATTAAGGCCTTGAAAACTCCATGAAGTCCAAGACCCTGTCCCAGAGAAGCCCGGGAAACATGAGGACCACACATCACAGGGGTCTGGGGCAGGAAGAGGACTCTGGATAGAACACCGATATTAGTTAACACAGGGTCAAAATCAGTTCATAATTGTGATGAGTGCACCTCACCAAAGTAGAGGTCACTGACAGGGATGCGCAGGGCAGGAAAGCACAGAGCAATTCAGTGTTTTCTGCTTGGTTTTTCTATAAACCTAATACTACTCTAAAAAAGTTAAAGTCTATTAATTATTTATTTAAAGTAGCAAGACAGCCCCATAATCATACCAGCCCAGTCTCTCCAATGACCCCAAAAAGTGAAAGGACCAGGATCCCCTTGGTCACCTGCAGTCTCTGACACAGACAGTGTCCTCTGGGAATCCCAAATATCTGGGCCTCAGCAAGACTAGGGGGCAGGGTAAGCATGATTACAAATCAGATTTCCACAAGCTCGTTTCTCCCCATAAAAATCACTTAAAATAGTTTATGTCTGACCCTCCTTATTTTCAATGAAAGAAAACAAAATGCAGCAAATCAGTGTGGACAGAACATGAGAAAGGGCGTGAGTCAGGCATACATGGTTCTCTAGGTGGGTCCAGGGGCACAAGGTCTGGTTTTCATAGGGCTGCTAAGAACTGTCTTTTCTCACCCGCGATCTCTTGAAAGGGCACAGTGTGCTGTTCCAAAGGCCATGGGACAGGCAATGTCGAAATCACGTGAAGGCAGAAGCAGAGCTGAGAATGCAGCTCCTTTAGGAGATCTGCACAAATGTAAAACGATGGGAAAATAATGCTGGTTTTCATTAAAGCATGTTGTTCACATGTAGTGGAATTATAATTGTTGGTTTTAAGTGAAAAGCATAAGCATTATGGCTTCTCCATTTCCGTTTCTAACACAGTAAATACACCTAGATGTCACTTCTTAATAGAAGCAGGGTTCTGAGACTGAATGTGAAAGCTGTGCCTGGCGTTTGGACCGGCAGACTGCAACTGCGTGGGCCTGTGGCTCCACCTAGTGGTAAGAACCAAGCAAGGGGACAAGGGAGGACAGAGCTGCCTGACACCACCACGCATCTGCCCATTAGAGACGGACCTCTATACCATGGGTCTTTTCGACTTGCACAACCCAGAACCTGCCAATGGCCAGGTCAGGGGCCTTTGAGGAGGGAAGGGCTGTGAAGGAACCAGGAGAGGCGGCCTGGAGGCCAGAACTCAGGGACTTAACAACATAGGGTAGTGGCAGGGCCACCCTGTGCACAGGGGTGTTGAGCAACACCCCTGGCCTCCACCCTCTAGATGCCACAACCACTTCTGGTGGGAGCCGCCATCCACACCCTGGCAGAGAGCTGGGGCAAGGTTGGATGTGGGTCTCAGGATACCAGGCTTAATCGTATGCAAACCTGTGCCTTGATTCGCTGGATTTTGTCTCTAACATGCCCCTCCTGCTCCCTGTAAGCCTCACCTCCTTGCTGTGCAAGCCACAGGCCACCAGGACAGCGACCAAAGTCCTTAACTGAGTCACATCGGAAGACAATCTTTATCCACTGTCGCCTGTCTGCACACGTTTCACACAGAAGTGCCTGATGTACAGCTTCACGACATTCCTCAAAACACAGCTGTAGCAATGTGGCTCAGGTTTCCAAGAAAGCTCTTTGAGTTGGAAAGACGGTGTCCCCTTGACAGGGGCAACATGGGATGGAGGGACCTGGGAAGGGAGGACCTGAGGGAGGGAACGTGAGGAGGCGCCTGAGAGGGGACATGAGAAGGGGTATCTGAGATGGTGACCTGAGTCGGGCGGACTTGAGGGGGACCTGGGTGGAGGAACCTGGGAAGACTTGAGAGCGGGGCGTGAGCTGGGCAGAGAGACTTCTGGCTCTCTCAGTCTCCAACTTTTGTCACGGAGTCCCGCGACCGGTCACGCTCACCAATACCGGCGTGGGAGTGCCCGACCGCCTCAAAGGTCACCTGCCATAACTTAGCAGGAGCCTGGGAAGCCAGGTGAAAGGAAAATCTGAGTCACACATGTGACAGCGGAAGCTCCCTCCACGCCACGCTTCCGCCCCTGAAGACGTCGCCGCCCGGCTCCAAGATGGCCGCGACACGCACGGAGACGTACCGCAAAGGCCCCGCCCCGGTGCCGGTGGACGGGCCCCCGCCCCCCCTCCGGCACGTCCCGCCTCTTCCGGCTTCGATCCGGAAGGGATCTCCCAAGTGCGCTTCGAGTGCGCGTGGCCAGGTGGAAAGTGGAAGCAGTGGGTGGCTCGGACGTGCTCGCTGTTCCTGTGCCCCGCCTAGGGGTCCGTAGCCTGCTGAACGGACCTTTCCTCCCGGAGCCGCTCAGTGCTTTTTTTCATGATAAACACCACCACGTTAATGCCATTAAGAGTGCCAGAAACCTTTGCTTGGCTCAATTTCTTTAGATAAACGGGTCATCAGCCTCCGGTCCTAGGAAACTTCGTCTAATAAGGACTTTAAATCATAGTATTTGTCGCGTCGTGGTTTCCTGTCGAAATCCCAGCCTTCAGGGGAAGCCCATTGACCCTACTCTGCGTCCTGGTGGCAGAGCAGCGGGGCCTGAGTCCAGGCTAAGGTCGCAGCCAGGACCTCGCGGTGCGTGGGCTACTCCTGGAGGGTTAGCTCTCCTTGGGGTGATTGTGCTGACCCTCCGCGCTGCCCCCCAGTCCCCATGGAACAGGTTCCCAAGAACAGATACGTTCTGTGTGAACCCGAGCAGTGTGAATGTGCCATGGCTGCAGCTCTTGCCCGTCTCTGCCCAGCAAGCTCCGTTGTCCAGGGCACACACCCAGGGAGGCCGCAAGCCAGAGTTTGCTCCTTGCGTGGACTCCAGTTGGCTTTATCATCTCCCGTGTCCGATGACAGACCCTCCCCACGGGAGATTTAATTCTGAGGGTCAGGGATGTCTTGATTTCTTTAAACCTGGCGTCTGTCTAAGACATCAGCTTCTCCACCCCGACTGGCCACAGCAGTCCTCTGCACAGTCTGCATCCTGAGGCAGAAGACGCGCACAGGGGAGGGAGTCCTACCCTGGACCTGGGAGGGGTGAAAGTCCTGGTTCCCATGAAGACCTGTCCCTTGGCACAGGACAGGGGTCCTTTCTGGGAAGAGACTTTTGTGATAGTTGAGGGTCCCTATTCAGTCATTTGTGCTTTGTGGTCACCAGAGCTTCTGTCAGCTTCTGATGAAATGAGCAGATGACCAGGGTTCCAGGTGTTTGAGGGAAGTCACTCCATGAAGGACACAAAACCCACAGAAGAGGGTGGGACCTGGGCAAGCCCCAGAACCCCAGGCCTCAGTTTCCTGCTCAGCACAGGGGCCAGTTCATCGGACCTATCTTGGACAGTGAGCACTGCTGGACATTGTCCTTGCCTGGGGGGTGTGGCCTGAGACCTGACAGAACCATGTCCCCCAAGGTGTCTCCTCCCTTTGCTTTGGTGGAAAACCCCTGAGTACTCTATCCAGGAGGCCTCTTCCATCCTCCTCGATGTGGTGGGCCTATCCCTTGGGACCTGAGCTCCCAGAATCCCACCTGCTAAGGCCTGAGTCCCACTGTGCTTGACTACTGGCCTGAGGGAGGTCCTAGAAGGCTCAACAGGGCCATCTGCACCTGTTTCCTCTGTGAAGCAGCAAAGGTGAGCTGCTTCTGGAACCAGCCGCAGCTGGCTGTGCTCATGCTGGGTCAGCCTTGCTCTTCTCATCAGAGGGTGCACGTGTGGGGTCAGTTGTGAGGCATAGAGCAGAGGGGTCCTCTGCACACCTCAGTCCCACTCACATAGCTGCATGCTGCCACTGCCCCATGCTCGGGCAGAATTCTCTGCAGTGCTGCACGGATCTGGGGTTGCAGCTGCAAGCCAAGAGGGAAGACCGAGAGCCAGGCCCAGACCTCGGCAAGGACACACTGATGGCCTGGTGTGTGCATCCACCCTACTCACCCACCTCTGGGGCACATGGTCCTTTGGGGATGCAGACCAGCAGACTCAGCAGCAATGCGCAGAACCCATGAGCAGCACTGGCTTCATTAGGAGGGGACTGCTGGGTGGCCTGTGGGCACTGGAGTGTTGTGTGCTTGGGCAGGTGCAGACCCTGGGCCCTGACCACAGAACTGTTAGAATATACCACTTCACCAGTCACTTTGTGACTCAGAGGTCATTGTTCTGACTAGAGCCCGTAAGTCCCTGGAATCACCGGTTGTATATTTTGTACATGTGAATCTGAGAGCTAGGTTTTTTTGTTTATTTTGGCTTTTTGTGTTTTAACAGAAGAACTGGGGATTGAATCTAGGGCCTCCTGCATGCTAAGCAGGTGCTCTACCACTGAGCTATACCTACTCCCCCAGGACTACTTGGTTTTTTTTGTGACCTCTGTTTAACTGGGTGAAATAAAAAGTTTCTTTGTTATCTTCCAATCCCCATGTTCTCCTCTGCCAGTTTTGTTTCCAGGGATGGGAAACAAGTTGGCATGATGTCCCTCATGCAGGGACCACTGTTACTGTACCTCAGGAATCGGGGTCACCTTGTTGTAACCCTGAGGGTCCCACACCCACTCCGGGATGGAGTGCTGGCCAGACAGCCCCCCTCCATTCCTTTCCAGGCCTGGGTCTTGCCGTGTGGGCCACTTGCCTTTTAATTTCCTCACTGGAGGGCAGGCCTATGGCCCTGGGAGGGTTGTGAGTCGGGTCTGACCCCCCATCCCCAAGACCTGAAGTGCAGCTGCATACCCAGGGGAGGTGGTCTCGCACAGACCTTGTCTTACTTGCACTTGGTGCTGGATCTGTCCGGGCTGCGTACTCACTCGCTGGGATGCTGTGCAGGGGAGAGCCCCCATCTCAGGAGGCCCTGAGCAGGAGCTGACAACAGCCAGGGTGCTGCTGGGTTGCCAGCATGCCCTTCACACTCAGAGGTAACTGAATGAGAGGCTAGTCTCAGTTCTGGCCCTGCCCAGCAAGGCCACGGGTAGCAGTGGCATTGGGACGGCACAAGCTGCAGGTCTCATCTGGTTGGAGTGATTCCTTTGGAGTGATTCCTCCCCCTGCTCCCCGAGCCCTCATTCAGACACTGCCCCAGGGGTCAGAGAACCCCCCACACACTACTGTCTGATTCTTCCTGAGCACTAAAATCAGCACTGCACCCGCCTCCAAGCCTGCCACATTCCTGGGAGCCCAGCCTGCACTGCCTGTCCCAGTCAGGAGCCCTGCAGGTGAGGGGCCTGAAGCAGCTGTTTCTAGGACAGCGAGGAGCCCTGTTGGTTCTCCTCAGCAGCCCAGTTAGTGGAGCTAATTTCAGAAAGGCATCTGGTCTCCCTGGACCAGCTCTGGGGGACTGCAAGGTGGCATCAGCTGGAGCACAAGCCATCACTGCTTCCAGAGCGTCCTCCTCCTGCCTCAATTCACTGGACTTTTGCGAGTTCCAGACCCAGCACTCCCCCTGGGGTGTCTAGGGTTCACAAGTTCACCTTCCCAGGAAGGTGAGAAATAGGAGCCGCAGGGTCCCTGACTCTCACCAAGGATGGGGGGCTTCACAGGCTCACAGGAGCAGGCGTGCGTCAGCTCAGTCACCACATGGAGTTATGGCCTCCATCACACGGGGCCACCGGGGTCAACACAGAGACCACTTCTGAACCCTGAGGGTCCACAGGGCAGTGGGCATGACTAGCACTCACAGACTGGAAACAGCACTGCAGAGTGGGAGTGCAGGACCCTGTGCCCCACAGCTCCCACCATCCTGATGGCAACATCCAGATGTGTTCAAGTGTTACCACTAAGGCCTGCATGCAGCTCGCCTGCTGATTTCAGCTGTGGTCACAATGGAGTGCTCTGATCCACGGTGGAGAGATCAAAGAGCACCTGCAAAGCAGGCCCCAGAGCAGACCACAGGGGGCCATGCCCTGCTGGGTCACACCAGGGCTTCTCCCAGGGGACTCTTGGAAAACTGTTGGGCCAGAACCTGGTCTTAGGTGCCCCATTCTGCCCACGCCCTCAAGGGGAAGGTGTGGCTAGGTGGTGGGGCCTGGCTGGCCTGGGTCTCAGTCCAAACCTTGACACAGTTCTGGGGCCGAATTGACACCCTGCCCCCACCTCATGTGAGCAGGGCCCCCAGGCAGAGGAGAGCCCCTAACAGCCTGAGCGACAGGGTGCATGCCCTTAGGTGGAGTGACGCCAGCATTGCTGGCCATCTGCTCTAAGGAGGATGCTGGCACCCTTGGCTTTAAGCCCCCCACCCCCTGTAAATCCACCATAAAAATAATCCCTAGTTTCCCTAACATGCCCCAGTTCCAGAAGTGCCTCCTGATCCATCATCACGTTGATGCTTGAGAGGCCGGCAGGCGCAGCTGACCTTGTTTTATGCACTCACAACAGGGAGGGCCCAGGAGCCCAAGGGGGCAGGGAACACTCTGTCCTGCCTTCCAAGTGGGAGCAGAGTGAGCCAGGGTGGCTGCAGGAACACCTGCCAAGAGCCTGGTCCAAGCTGCCCCAGGGAGCTCTGGGGACTGGCCTCCATGGGCATTGATTGGTGAGCTGCGCCCTGCCACTTTCCACAGCTGCCCAGTCTGCCCACCACCACTGGCCTGGGAATAGGGGGCAGGGGTCAGAGCAGGAAGCAACTCTATGCAGGCCCAAGTACCCTAGCTGGAACAGGCTCACACCCATGGGTGGGTTATCTCTGGTCTGGTCAATGGATGCTGCTGAGGCCTGGGTAGGTGGGGCACAGCAAGTTGGCCCCATCCCCACTATTCCCATGTAGCCTGGTGACTCCAGGCTGTGAGGGGCATTGAGGGGCTGAGGTACAATCTAAGGCTGAAGGTCTTTGGTGCTGCACCACGTGGCAGCCCAGGAGCCCACACAGCCCAGTGGGAAGACACCTCACCATCCAGGGCCAGAGCTGACCTCAAACTGCCCCCAGCTGCATCTCTAACCCCTGGAGGCTGGCAGAGCATGCCTGGCAAAGCCAGATCCCAGGGGTCAGCTCAGCCCTGAGGAGGGAGGGCGGAGGTGGGGGCGGTGCCAGGGCCTGGCCCAGGTGGCAGGAGTGGGCGGGGCACCTGCTTGGGCTCTGCCCGCCTGTGTGCCAGGCTCACTCGTCCAGTCCATCACTTCGCCCTCTCCATCACTTGGCTCTTGTCATCACTTCATCCTCGCGGTCACAGTCCAAGGTAGGTCTGATGAACTGGCCCGTTTCTCGGCTGAGCAGGAAACCGAGGCCGGCGGCTCTGGGCCTTGCCCATGTCCCATTGGGCTGACCTGGACCATCCTAACCCAGAGACGCCCCTGCCGGCCTGTCTTCGGGATAGGCAGCGGCCCTGCGTGTTCTAAAGGGCTGGCCGGACTGGAGAGGAGCCTCAGTCTGCAGGAGGGCCGCAAGGGGAGCCGCGTCTGCACGCCGTGCGCGCCGCCCGCAGTGCCCGCCAAGCGAACGCCGTGCGCCGAGGCCGGGGGCGCGCGGGGTGGGCGGCAGGCTCCCGCAGCGGCGGCGACAGCGGTTGCGCGCAGGTAGGGGCGGCGGCGGGGAGGGGACTGCGGGAGGGCTGCCGCCCCTACCTGAGAAGCCCTCGCCCACGTGACTCTGAGTTTTCACGGGGTGGGGTGCTCAAAGTCGAGGTCTCTGGGAGGGGAGCCCTGCACGCCCCCACTGGCCGCCCCCTCCCCCGGCCCTGGCTCTCACCCTTGTTCCTGGTCGACCCTTCCAGGACCCCCTCCACAGCAGGAGGCAGGCAGGGTCACACTCCTGGTAGCCCCTGTTCACCCATCCTGAGTCAAGGAACCCGGGTCCCTGGCTCGCAGCCTCAGTGATGGGGGCAGGGCTTGAGGGGACACTGCAGGGCTCCCTGGGCCCCTTGAGTGGGCTGGGGCAATGGAGGCAGAGAACAACCTACCCTTAGCTGACCCCAGCTCACACGGTCTCCTGCGAGATCTGAACCTGTGGCTCTGCTGGGCAGGCTTACACTTAGGGACCTGGCCAGGGGCTTGTAGGCAGGTCAGAGGAGACACCGGGTAGCAGGAGGCTGCAGGGGTTCCAAGTCCTGGACCAGCTGCGCAGCCTGTGACCTCAAGATCCTCAGCATTGCCCCCATCTCTGGGGCCAGAGCAATGCAAATAGCAGCCTCACTCTCCAGGATTAACCTACCCTCAGGGTGGGCTTGGCCCATGCAAATCAGGGGGAGGCACACGGGTGTGTGTATCAGAGCCCTACCCCTTAGACGATGGTCTGGGTTGCCCCTTCTGCAACCAGGAGTGGGAAGTGGGCCTCACAGTCGGGGGTCGGGGGATTTGTCCTGCTGTGTGCTGTGCTGCTGTCTCCCAGGGCAGGGACATTGCCCTGTCCCTCTCCAACCCAGAAGCCTGGCCTTGGTGAGGCTTTGATGGAGGGTAGGGATACAGAGCTAAGTGTGGAAAGTTTTCTCCGCAGTTAATTAGCCCCAAGGGAGGTGGGGGGCAGGCACATGAGGCCTCGTTAGTGGGGCCTCAGCTCCAGGCTGTGTACCCCAGTGGGTCGCATGTGCTTTGGGGACCTCTCCAGGCAATGAGTTGGGCACTGGTGTGCTAGGGTGGAGCTCCCTTCTGCCTTTGTCAGGGTGGAGGCTCACCAGTGGGGAGAGAGCACCTGGGGCGGGGCGGATGGCAGGCTGGTAGCCCCCTAGCTCTGTTGCCTTCTCCCATACCCTCTAGCTCCAGGCTGGCCACTTCCGAAGCTCCCGACGCCATGGAGGAGTGGGATGTGCCCCAGATGAAGAAGGAAGTTGAGAGCCTCAAGTACCAGCTGGCCTTCAAGAGGGAGATGTCGTCTAAAACCATCCCTGAGTAAGTCCCCAAGACCCCCTGGAGCCACAGCCACACCCCACACAAGGCCAGCTGTGATTTGCATCTCATTTCCCTGTTTTGTACTCATTTGTTTGAGCCAAGACCACATCCCTACACACTGCCATCAGGCAGCACTTCTGGGGGGCCCCGTGCCCACCTGCTCACCCCACCCTGCCCACCCACAGGCTCCTCAAGTGGATCGAGGATGGGATCCCCAAGGATCCCTTCCTGAATCCCGACCTGATGAAGAACAACCCGTGGGTGGAGAAGGGCAAGTGCGCCATCCTGTGAGGCCCCTGCAACCAGCTCATACCTCCCTCTAAAGAGGACAGCTCTGTAAAGGGGACTATAAAAGTCTTTATAAAAAAGACTTTCTGAGGCTGTAAGTCTTCTGTACATTCTCTAGCAGAGAGAAAGGAATGTCCAGGCGTCCAGTGTGTATTTGGGGACATCTGGCATAGGACCAGGGTGTCCAGCATAGATCCTGGGGACATCTGGGGTGGATCCAGGGCACCCAGCATGACCCCAGGGTGGTCCAGCGTGGATCAGGATGTCCAGTATAGATCCCAACGACGTCCAGCACAGATCCAAACGTCCAGCACAACACAGGGATGTCCAGCATAGATCCCAGGGGCTCAGTGTGGCCCACCTACAGCAGGTCCCTGATGTACAGGCTGCGACGCACGGCATTGGAGACACCCTCCTTGAAGCGGAACCAGACGTCGCTCCTGCCCACCGCAGTGCCCATGCGCCGTTCAGCTGTGTCGGTCTCAGGAGCTGCATCCTCTGTGGGGGCCACAGAGCTGTTCCTACACCTGACTCTGACCCCACCCCTGCACCATCCCCACCACCCCCTACACACCTGTGCTTGGGGCTGCTGCTCTCCTGACAACCACACGGCCAAAGAAGTCCCTCTCAGGCTGAAAGAGACAGGCTGGTCAGGCTCATGGAGACTGACCCACAGCAGACAGTCCCCTACCCCAGGGGCCATTGGAGAGAAGGAGGGCCCAGAGGCCATCTCCCAGTGAGGAGGGGTCTTGTGGAACCTCTGGGCAATGACCCCTCTCCCCTCACTCCAGCGCTGACCTTAGCAAATGTTCCCTCCACCCTTCAATAAGGTCAGGTCTGGGGTAGGAAGTGCCAGCACCCTGCCCAGATGGGACGCTGAGCCCAGGTAAAACCATCACACTGATCAGCAGGGAGCCAGACCTGCAGGGCTTAGAATCAGCCCACCTCAAGGTCACCGGCTCCAGCCCAGCAGGCTCCACCTTCTAGCCACCTAGCCCCGCACCCACTGTCTCCCACCCCTACATCCACCCCACACCTGCTCCTCCAGAGTGGCTTTCTTCATGATGCACTCCAGCTGCTGCTTGTGGCTATATGGGGCAGGTGGCTGCGCCCCTTTCTCCCCAGTGCTCCCCAGCGGACCCTCGGCCCCCAGGGCATCTCCGTCCACCTGCAAGAAGTTGAGTATAGTGAGAGATGACTGAGCAGGACCACACCAGGGACAGTGTCCACTCTGAGAGCCTTGCTCTGCCTAGGTGGGCTCACCTGGGGGCTGTCCCTAGCCCGAGCCAAGACCTCCACCCGCCGCATCTTCTCCACTTCAACCTCGCGGGCAATGAGCTGCTTGGCCTGGTAGGTGAGGGGCTTGCGGGCAGGAAGCTCAGGAAAGCGGCAGACCTCTTCCACATTCCTGTGCTCAGGGTGAGCAGGTCAGGGCAGGACACCAAGGCACCCAGTCAGCAGGGACAGGGACAGGAGCTACTCACCACAATGACCCCAACTGCCGGAACGCAACAGCCGCAGTATGGAGTCCAATCCTGGCACTGCCGTGCCCTAGCCTCATGGCAGCAGCAGGGATTATCTAACGTGAGCTTTGGTTTCCCTAGCCGTATATGGGGATGAAGAGGGCTAAACAGGGATGGTGTGACAAACTTGGCAGGGCCTGAGGCTGAGGACTTGGGAACCACCATCATCGCTGCCTCCAGGATCTGCATCCAGGACACCACTGGTGCCAGCCCTCCATCCCCATGACCGTCTCAGGACAGAGAATTGGAGCCCTGGGGAACTCAAGGGCCCTCTAGGGGCAGCCCCTGGGGGGCACTAAGGCAGAGAGAGAGAGAGACCCTGCAGTAAACCTTAGATCCCAGGGCTGTGCCCCACCTGGGGGCCCCCACCCCACAGTCACATATGGGTAAGGGCTGAGTTAGAACTGACTCCCCACCCTCCAACAGGGAAATTGAGACTCACACATCTCACCAAGGCCACACTTTCAGACTCCTGCCAAGCGATAGCCAAGGCACCTAGCACCCAGCCCCCACAGCCTCCCTGCCCCCAGGCACTCCCACCCCAGGCACTGCACAGACTCACGGCTCCAGCCTGTAGACATACTGCCCATCAGGTGTGCGCTCCTGGCGGTAGGTCAGGCTGTAAGCAAGCATGGTGCCTACAAGGCTGGCCAGTTGCTGCTTCTCTCGGGCGCTGTACAGCTGCGTACTCACCTGTGGGGCAGTGGGCAGCGGGCATGGGTGCTAAGCATGGCCAGGGGCCTGCCCCCACCAGAAGCCACACCCTCTTCTGGGCGAGGAACTCACGGGGCGCAGCTTGGGTGCGAGGATGTCCAGAAGCAGGCAGAGGGTGTCCAGGACGAGGGCCTGGGGTGCTGCCCGGCTGCGGGTGGCTGGTGTGATGCCTGACACTAGTGTCTGAATCAGGTTCTGTGTCCGGCTCATGCGATTCTGGGCCTGGGGTGGAGGGTGAATCAGGACTGGATCACTCAAGACCCCTAGGCTGGACCCTGGGCATGGGCAGGGCGCAGGGCGCACCTCCTGCTGGCTGCTGGGGAAGGCGATCCTCGGCACACGGCTGGAGGCGAAGAGCAGATGAAAGGCTGGGGGCAGGAAAGGCAGGTAGCGCAGCAGCTGGAAGCTCTGGCTGTGGTGGGCAGCCTGGCCCAGCAGGTCATCAAAGGCCAGCCAGTCGAGGGCTGCACACACAGCGCCCAGGCTGGAGTCCCGCAGCCGTAGCCGCAGGAAATTGTCGAACAGGCCCTGTGGGCAACAGGCCAGTTCCTGAACCCCTACAGTCCCACACCCCCTCCCCCCAGTACAAGCACCACCCAGCAGGACCCCTCATCTCCCACCTGCCTGTGAGGCCAAGGAGCTCAGGCACAACTGCAAATACCAGTGAATGGCCCGGGGCCCTGAGGGAGGCCAGGAAGGCCCATCCTGGTGCCTCGACTCTGGTTTGACCAAAACCCCAAGACATGTGAGAAAGAAACCCCCAGCCCCTCCCTAAAGAAAGTTCTGTCCACCACAATTGAGAGCATGGAGTTCCCACTCATTCCTCGTGGGAGTCCCTCCTCTCCCGCCACCATGCTGCCCTCCACAGAGTGGATTTCCGGATTTGCAAGGATCCCCAGCTGCTAATCCAAAGCTGCTTAGTTAGGGAGGCAGCTTATACCAGGCTTCCCAGCGGGTGGGGGGCATCTGCCACCTGTTCTCCACACCACACACACCCTCATCCACGTTCCTGCAGCTCACATCCAGAATCCCCACCCCATCCCTAGCCACTGCTGCCACCTTTAGATAATTCCCAGAGAGCAGCCAGAGTGACCCCGTTAGACGACGCCCACACCAACCTTCCCTCTCCTGGCATGGGTCAGTCCTTCCTCCTGGCCCCCTATCCCTGCTCGTCACTCCTCTAAGAAGTCTCCCAAAGCCCTGTGCCTGCTCCCCTCCCTCCTGTCCCACCTGTTTCTCCTCGGGCTGAGCCCTGTCTGGAGACAAAGAACACTGCCAGATGCTGGTCTCCTGTCCTATCCCCCTACAAAGGTTTGAGGTGGAGCACAGTTACCTGGACCACCTTCTCGTGCTCCCCTGCAGAGGCGGCCATGTGCAGAATGTGGTAGAACCGCTGCGAGGCCAGGGTCATGGGTGCCTCAGCAGCGAGGGGCTCCGAGCCTGCGTGCCCATCACTGAGCAGAAGCACGTGGGTGGGTAGGGTCGGGTCCTGACCCACGCGGTGCCTACAGAGATGGTGCTGAGGCTGGGGTGGAGCCCCCAACCCATCACCCTGTACCCCAGCCCCACCCACCTAATTCCCCCCAGTGGCACTGGCTCCTGTACATTTACCACACCCTGAAATCCCACAGAAGGGGCGATGGGGGAGCTCGAGCCAGAGCAAAGCAGCCCCCAGGGCCCATGCAGCCTTAGATCCTGTCCACAAAGGCAGAACTGGCTAGCATCCCGGGACCAAGGCACCAGGGACATCCAGACCAAGGCTGGTCTACCTACCTCTGGGCCCGGGGCAGCTGGAAGACCTCCTGCCACACAGAGAAAAGCCCCTTGCGCTGGTCCTTGAGGCCAATGCGTGTGGTCTGCACAGCCTGAACACTCAGCTCCCGCTGGCCCCGCCCATGCAGGAACTAGACACAGGGAGTGGGGAGTAAGAGGTGGCTGACACCTGCCCAAGCAGAAATCTAACAAGGGGTCAGGGGCAGGCGGGGAGAGGAGGGTCACTTGCCTACCTGCAAGGCGTTGATGCAGGCGCGGATGTCATTGTCTGTCTTTTCACAGAGGGCTGCCAGTGCACCTCGGTCAGCATGCATGCCCTGCTGCAGGGCAATCTGCAGGGAGGTAGGAGGGTGGGTGTCTGCCCCCAGGGCCCCACCCTGTGGCCACCTCCTCTCTAGAAACAAGTGAACAGCTCTTATTCTACAAGGAGCAAAGGCTGTAGATCTCTATGGAAGGACCTCAGTCACTGCTTGGAACCATCCACCACCCGAGACCACCAGTCTCCTCCACCCCACGTCCTGGGCCCAGCGGGGGGACTGGGGAGCCTGATGGCAGAGGGGAGGGCAGCCTCCACAGACCTCATGGAGCCGCTGTGTGAGCCTGGAGGGCAAAGTGGGTGGAAAGTGGAGCAGAAGAGCCTGCTGCTTCAGTTGCCGCAGGGAGGGCGCAAACCTAGGGGGATGATCAGTGTCCAAAGGGTTATCTGCCTGGCCTGGGCACCAGGGAGCAGGCAACAGCCCAGTAGGTAAAGGATCAGGGGCCAGGTGGGGGCACACCTGCCCAGGGGAGACCCTGCCCCGCCCCACTCACTGGTCATTGCAGATGCAGATAATGGGCCTCATCAGGAGCCCCTCCTCTGCCCGGCGCCGCCGCCCCCCACCCATGGGCATGGCTGGGCCCCTTGGCTCTGCCTCCTGTGGGCCCTTGCGGTCCAGGATGCTCAGGAGAACATTGATGGCAGCCTGAAAGAACATGCAGACAGTGTGGTAAGCCACAGCCCCCACAGCCCACCTGCCAGCCCACCCACCACACACCCAGGAGGCCCACCGTGGGGGCCCCGTCGATCTCATCGATGACCAGGCAGTTGGGCTTCCCACCAGTGCCCAGCACTGATTCCATCTGCGTAGCCGCTTCAATGCGCGTGCGAAAGGCCTCAGGGCTGCGGTCGTCACTGGAACCATAAGGCCAGGAAAAGGCTGTCAGAACAGCCATGGCCTCAGCCAGGGTGACGGCCAGTTTCCCTGGAAGGATGATCTCCCAGGGCAGAACCACCATGCCTACACCTCAAGGGTACTACACGAGGCTACCCCATGACACTGTGGTCAAATTCCAAATCCCAGTGAGCCCTAAGAATGGACAAGTTCCACTGCCCCTGGACCCTGGACCCCAGCTCCACCTTCAATCCAGGCTTTCAGGGCTGTGTCCCAGACTCGACCAGACATGTCAGGGCAGACAGGAGGCCCAGCCTTTCCCTCCACTCACCTCGCATTCATTTCCACCACGGAGTACCCAGCGTGCCGTGCAATCACATGGGCCAGAGTGGTCTTGCCCAGCCCTGGGGGCCCACACAGCAGCGCCACCTACAGTCGAGGCAGAAGAAAACGTGCTGCAACCCCCACCACCTTGAGGACTCTGGGAGCCCCCAGCCCAACTGCCAGGGAGTGAAAATCCTGTCTGTTCCATGAAGCTTGGTGCTGAAAGACGTCCCCCTGTGCCACCCCAGTCACCAAAGAAGAACAAGCCCCAGCCTGCTCGTGGCATAGAGCAAGAAGTGAGGATATCTGACAGACATAGCCATTACTGACATGACTGACGCCTAGAAGCCACCCACAGTCCCACCGTGATCACTGTGGGGGGATGTTAAGGTCCTTCAAAGAGAGCTGACTTCACCTAAGTCATTAGGACAAAGTACTCAAGCCCCAGCTCAACTCCCTTGGGGTGGAGCTGGCTCTCCACACCAAGACCCTGACATAAACCCACAACCAAAAGAGCAGTAAATGGTCCCCAGAGTCCAGACCCTGGGCTCAGAGGCCTGTGCAGCACAGTCAGGTGTGGCTCACCTTCTGTCGGGGCCGCCGGCTTGGGTCCAGCTCAGCCTCTAGCATCTCCTCTAGCACCTGCTCATGGCTCTTCCACTTGCTGGAGGCCGCAGTCTCTTTGCCTCCACGGGCCAACTCCACACTGGGCCTGGGCTTCCGGGCGGGCCTCTCTCGGCCAAACACCACCAGATCCCACAGCTTTAGCCACTTGAGGAGGCAGCGGTTAGTGAACTGTGGGAAGAGAGGCCTGGCCTGGAGGAGACACCAGCACCAAGAACTCCTCTTGCCTGCCTCTCACATCAACTTGCCCTTACAAGCTCAAAGACACACACAGGGACACTGAGTGACAAGAGAGTGATGCCTGGTCACACTGCTGGTGAGCAACAGAGTCAGGCTCACACCAAGGCCACCTTCCCCACAGCCCAGGCTTTGACCCCTCCAGGACCCCTGCCCACTATCTCCAAGAGCATCTCAGCATCAGCTACTGTGAGAAACATAAAACATAAGTGACCAGCAACACTCTGGCCCTGTACTGGCCTCAATTTCCCATCTACAATTCAACAAGGCTGACCAAAGCCCTCCCCTAAATCCTGACACCTCCGTGGACTGGCAACACAAAGATGTGCTAAACCCTGAGTTTTTTCATTTCAGTAACAAAGAAGCCAGTCACACTTGAGCAAAAACAAGGTCTCACATCGTCACTGAGCAGCTCCGTGTAGTGCTGGGGAGCGAACTTATCTACCCAGAGGCAATGCTGGGAGGCATCTCGGCCGTCAGCCACCTCCTCCTCCGGGGCTCCCAAAGGCTGGGCTTCCTCCTCCTCTGACCTGAGACTGGAGAACATCATACACTGAGCCATTAGGCCTTAACCACGTGCAGGGACCACACACCCCCCAGAATACAGGCTGGGGATCAGCAGTCCAAAGTCTGGTAAGGACCCGAGGGGTGGAGGGGCCCACCACCGTGTCACCTGCACAGTGTCTCCGAGAGCCGCTGGGCCTCCTCCAGCAGTCGCTGCCGCCGCTGTACAAACAACAGGGATCAGGATGGCTCTGCCAGTCACCCCAGAACTACCTCTCCCCTCCCAGCAAACCCCAGCAGACCCCACCTCGCTGTCTACTTTCTCCTTCAGGGAGGCAAAGGACACACCCAGTAGGTCCAGCTGGCCACCGCCACGCCACCGGATATCAAGGAAAGGGCTCTGCAGGGGAAGGAGGACAGCAGTCAACCCCTCCTCCATTATGAGATTCCCTCAGTCCCCTTCCTAACAGTGCTCAGAGACCCAGGTAGCATTCCGTAGCATAAGCAGGCCACAAGGAGCCCCCTCTCACCAGGGACCCCAAGGGGAGAAATCACTGGGGTGGGGCCAGCTCTAAGAGGGAGAAGAGGGAAGGTGAAAGAAGATGGAAGAGGAGAAGAAGGAGGGAGAAAGAAAAGGGGGAGGGGGGAGGAGGATTAGGAGGAAGAAGAAGGAGGGGGTGGGGGGAGGAGGGAGGCGGCCCTCCCCAGTGGATGACTGGAGGCCAGGTGGACCTCTAGAGGGGTCCTCCTGGGTCAGAGTGGGGATATGATGTCCAGGCCCCTACCTGTGGCTACACAGCACCCACCTGCACCCCAGTGCCCAGTGGGTCAGCCCGCAGCACCAGGAAGGCCCGGTCACCACACGTAGAGGTCACGTTGACATAGTCCTCCAAGACAGGGGGCCGCCTCAGGACAGGATTGCGGGTGGCTGGTGGGGCCGGACTGAGATCCACATCAGCCCCGGTGTCCAAAGGCCTGGGAAGGGATGAGGTGACGTGGGGATTCTCACCTCCTGTTACTCTCAGAGGAGGAGGGGCCCAGACTCACTCCCAGCTACCCAGCACTCCCACAGGCCCACAGGCCAGGAATCTTGTCTGAGGAATGGGATTTTTCCAAGGCCCCCTGGACACCTGTGCCCCAAGCCACACACCCCTTGCTCCACAGCTCAGCAGGGACCTCAGGACTCAGTGGGGGGGTGATGTCCCGACTCAGGGAGTCAGGAAGCAGGGGCTCTTCCATCTCGTCGGGCCTGAAATTCAGTCTCCTGGCAGCCTCCAGCTTGGACCGTTTGACTTTGGGGGCTTGGGAGACATATGGAAGTAAGAAATATTATTCCCCATTCTTGCACCCCACCCCTATGCCCTGGGGCCCCGCAAACGTACTGGAGGGCAGGGGTCCGTCCCCCTGGATGTCAGCGGGCAGCTGCCTCTTCCTGGCACTGTCCTTGCAATGCCCTGGAGGTCCAGCTGGAGAGTAGTAAGTGGCAACATTCCCTCTAGCAAGGGCCTCTTCGAACGTCAGGCGAAGCTGGCCCACGGTGGGCCGGGGGCCACTGGAGGATGACAGGGGGGCTGTCCCTGCGGAAAGAAGGCGTACACCAGCCGCCCACGGCAGCCTGTCTGCACACAGGCGGCGGCGCTGAAAGGCCCTGCTCCCTCCGACGCGCCTGCCTAAGGCAGTTGCTACCTCTCGACCTTCGCGCCTCCCCTTCTATGAGCAGCCCTCTTGAACTCCCGGGGGCGCCAGAACCCTTGCCGGGCTACCGGGGACGAGGCCGCGGCAAGGCCCATGCCCACCTTCCAGCTCGGCCAGCACCTCGAGCTCGGCCGCAAACTGGCTATGGAAGTCGTCCTCGACGCCGCACAGCTCCCACTCGTAGTCCTCCATGGCCGCCTGCTGACCCGCCACGGGCCGCAGGGTCCGAACCTCCCGCGCCGTGCGCGCCGCTCCCGCCCCGAGCGACCCGGCGCCGCCAATCAATAGCCGACGTGCCCGGCGGCTCTCTCCATTGGTCAACAGGCGAGGCGGGGCGTGGGCGGGGCTGCGCGCGCAGGCTGGGCAGGGCCGAGTCCGCGCTCCGGAGCCAAAGCCGCAGGCTCCGGAGCTCTCCATTGGTCAGCACGGCCGCCCGTCCGCTGCATGGGCGTGGCGTGTCCGGGGCGTGGGCGGGGCTGCGTGCGCAGGCCGAGCGGGGCTAGGTGCGGCTCAGTGGTCCGAGTGGCGCCTCTGGGGTCGCTGGACCACCAGGTGCGGAGTCGCGGGAGCAGGAGCCGGGGCTGGGCCGCTGCATCGGGGACCCGGACGGCGCGGCCCAGCTGCAGGTCGGCCCTGGAATGGGCGGGGGCTCGGGGAAGGAGTGCAGCCGGGTTCCTCTCGGCAACGCTCTGCCTGTGCCCATCAGACGCGAGAGCGGGGATTTTGTGGAGGGATGGCAGGGCAGGGGGTGTCTGCGTGAGCGAGAGAGGACCCTGTTCCCCGCCCTGCACCCGACCCCACTCAGAAAAACTCTTATCGTGCGTCCATGGCCTGTCCGGGAAGGGTCCGTGGGGGCGGGCTGGAGGAGAAGGCTGCTTCTCCCCAGGCCTGGATCTGGGCAGGACTGCCCCATAGCCAGAGCCCAGAGCAACACTAGCTTCTCTGACCTTAGCCGGATCCCTCACCCCAGCAGGTAGATAACTTGCTACTTGACTCAGAGATGAGGATGCAAGCACACAGTAGGTCTGCAAGCTTGTCTGCCGCATAGGGTTGGTAGCTTCAGAGCGGGGGCCCAGGGGAGCAGGAGTGTCCACACTAGGTGGGCAGGGCCATGGTGTGGGGCTGAACACCCCATGACACACACCCCACCCGCCCCACGCACTTGCCTCATAATGCAGGTGCCACCATGGAGCCAGGCAGCATGGAGAACCTGTGTGTTGTGTACCGGAGCCATGACTTCCTGGTGGTGAACAAGCACTGGGACGTGCGCATCGACAGCAAGGCCTGGCGGGAGACGCTGACCCTCCAGAAGCAGCTGAGACACCGCTTCCCAGAGCTGGCAGACCCTGACACCTGCTACGGGTTCAGGTGTGCGGGAGTTGGGTACAGGTTCCCACAGCACCCTCCATCGGGGGAAGCAGTCACCCCCAGCCCAGCCACCGCTGATCCTCTGCCCCATACCAGGTTCTGCCACCAGCTGGACTTCTCCACCAGTGGGGCACTCTGTGTGGCTCTGAACAAGGCAGCCGCAGGCAGTGCTTACAGGTGCTTCAAGGACCGACGTGTCACCAAGGCTTACCTGGCTCTAGTAAGGCGTGGCTGGTCTCTGGGGCAGGGGTCTCCAACTCTCAGTCCGCTTTGGCAGGCTCTGGGTGTTGGGTGGGCTCCCCAGAAGTGGCAGGTACCCTGGCAAGCAGCATGTGACCCCTGCTTGGCAGGTGCGGGGGCATGTCCAAGAAAGCCGGATGACCGTCAGCTATTCCATCGGCAAGAGCAGCACAGAAGGCCGGACCCACACCATGTGCATTGAGGGCACAGAGGGTACGAAAAGCAGGGGGTGGGGGCTAGGGGCACATGTTGTCCAGTGAGGACCCTGGGTGGACTGGGGCAACCTGGGCAGGTGACCTAGGCTGGGGTGCACTCGGTCCCAGAGATGGTCCAGCCAACTCTGAGCTTGCCTCACTCCCCTCAGGCTGTGAGAACCCAAAACCAAGCCTCACGGAGCTGGTGGTCCTGGAACATGGGCTGTATGCAGGAAAGCCTGTCTCTAAAGTGCTGCTGCAGCCCCTCACAGGTATGTCCTGCGGTGGGGGCCCAGCAGCTGCCGGGGTCTCTTTGCTGTCTCTGATGTTGTCCTGCTTCTGATGGTGTCCTGCCTCAGGCATCTCCGTCAAGAAGGAAGGGAACCTCCCCAGGCTCCCTTAGCATCACTGGCCAAACTGATTCCTCCCCCACGCTCAGCTCCACAGCCTGCAGCCTCTTGCCCCACATGGGGTTTTGCTGGTCTATGTGAACCAGGCACTGCTCCAGCCCTGCCTTCACCAGAGGCAACCCCAGAAGTTGCTTCTGTCTTGAGCTCTGACATCTTTATCTATGGCATGAAACAGAGAGGTCTGCTGTCCCCAGGAGTTGCCTGAGGCTCCAAGGCCACAGTCGAGGACAGTGCTGGGCATGACGTGAACGGGTAGGGGGTGGGCATGGAGTGGCACCCCCACCTGACCGACCCCCTCTCTTCCCCAAAGGCCGGACGCACCAGTTGCGCGTGCACTGCAGTGCCCTTGGCCACCCCATCGTAGGGGACCTCACCTATGGCCAGGCCTCGGGCCAGGAGGACCAGCCTTTCCGCATGATGCTCCACGCCTTCTACCTGCGCATCCCCACAGACACTGAGTGCGTGGAGGCCTGCACACCTGACCCCTTCGTGCCTGCCCTTGATGCCTGCTGGAGCCCCTACACCTTGGTGCAGCCACTGGATGAGCTCGTCCAGGTCCTGCGGGCGGCCCCGGACCCTGACCCCATAGATGGGGGCCTTGGGCCCTGCAGCCCCTCCACACCCCTGCCAGGGCCAGGCCGGCCCCCACCACCTCCTGCCAAGCCCCCTGAGACAGAGGCACAGCGGGCCTCATGCCTGCAGTGGCTGTCGGAGTGGACTCTGGAGCCAGACAACTGAGAACACTGTCCTGGGGTGGGGATGGCATACTGGGACCCCAAGGGGCAGGGGCTGTGGGTCAGAGCCCTGGACCAGTCCCTGCAGCGGCCAGGCCTGAAGAGGGGCTGGCAGGGCCAGCAGAGGAGCCAGGCAGCTGTGATTCCAGAGGATGGAGCCCTTGAGCTGTGGGACCCACACGGCCTCCCTCTTAGCCCCTCTGGGGAAATCGTGGCTATTGCCCCAGAGCTCCTCCCTGGCTCCAAAGCCTCACCCCCAGGGGCTGACTTGTAGACTGGCTCTGGATCACCCTAGAAGAGGAAGAGCCAGGACCTGTGCCAGCCTCAAGGTGGGCTCCTCCTGGGCCTGCAGTGCCCCACTCCACATTGCTCTGCTTGGACCCTCTGTGCCCGTCACCCCAGCCTGGCTGGGTTCTCCACCTGCAGACCGTGACCCTCCCTGCTAGGCAGGTCCTACCTTGTGCCTTCACTTTTGCCAAACTGCTCCATCCGCCCACATCCGGAGCATCTCCCATGGAAGTGGGCATGAGCCACACCCCCAGCTTCCACCTCGCTTGCCATTCCTCCAGACCCAATGTAAGCGCTGCCCCTGTGGGGTCTTCCGGGCGCCAGGTCACAGATGCTGACTTCACCACCTGCTTGGCAGTTCCCAGTTAGCCACGGGTCATCAGGCCTCAGCCTGGGAACAAGGGCAGTCACCCCGAGCTTCCCCTATCCCCCACAACATGCCCACACTGCCCCAGCCACAGCTGGGCTCTAAGGACTCAGAATAAACGGTCAGTGACTGACTTTGCAAGTAACCATGAATGTGCCTGATGTGGGGTTCCGGGGGGACCCAGACCCCCACCCCCATCCCAGCACTGGGCAGACCTTTGCTCAAGGCCTTCAGCAGCAGCCAGGACAACCCTTGTGAGCCTAATCTGCCACCCACCCCCTCATGTGGTGAACACCCTGCCACCCTGGTGTGGGGCTGCACTCTGAATTGGCACAAGTTGGGCCAGTCATATCCCTGGAGGACCCCCAGATCCTCAACAAAAACCGCATCCATCTGGTCTTACCAGGGTGCCTCGCTGAGTGCTTACCCTGGGGCACTCCAAAATCTCAGAATGCCATGAGAGGGCTGGTGTCTGGGCCTTCAGCCAGTTTGAGGTCACACATCTGTCCCTTCACCCAGCTGGGCCAGGCCCCTCCTCTCAGCCATCCAAGGCAGGCAAGCCCTGTTGTGGCGCTCCTGGGCTGGCCCCACTTGTAATCACAGTGGGATCTCAGCCAGGATGGAGCCAGAGGCAGCCACCCACCCACCAGTGGGGCCTCTGCAGAAATGCAGGTGCCAGCCACTGCCCCCTGCACCTCCGTTTCCTCTTCTGTAACTGGAGTACCAGAGGGGCCCATGGAGTAGCACCCAAGACAGATGGTTACAGTGATGTGCCTAGCATGACCTTTCTCACTGGACTAGGGTGCAATGGGATTGTATCCCCATTGCTGCCCTCTCAGCCCCTCATTTCCTCACTGAGAACTGCCCCACCTCCCCCAACCTCCCTCCTACTGCCCTCACCCTCCACACTCTGCCCTCATCTCCCCTTCCCGACCATCCACCACTCCCCCCGCCTCTGTCATCAACTTCCCTCACTTCATTCCCTTCCCGGAACTTCTCCACTGTCTGCTCCCTGTTTCTCATCCGCCCCACAAGTTGGGGACTGTGTTGGCCTTGCTCACTCTGTACTGAGCCCCTCACCTGGAGCACGGTCCTGGCTCACACACACTGCTCAGTGAGTGAGTAGAGAATGAAGGAAGATTCCCCAAAGGACGGAAGGCCAGGAGCCCTTGTGTAGGCTTCCTGCTTCTCCCCACACCCCCTACACCCCCTCCTCACGCCCCTACACTCCACACCTCCTGGGCGGTGCTCAGAGGCCGTCATGCCTGCTGCTGCCACATGGGGTCACTGCTGTTCCAGGTCTCTCAGCCCCGTCCGCCTGAGCCTGCAGTGACCTTTGGAAGCTCTGCATCCCATTTCCCTGGACATACCCAGTCGTTTCCCAACTGCTGGCACCTCCCAGAGGATCTGGGCCCACAGGGTCCTGTGGCCAAGCCAGGACCACCCTGACAGCCCTTCCTTCCACGTATGCCCCCAGGGGTCTCTCCCTGCCCAGTTCAGGCAGGGCTACCCCAAAACATCCCAGAGTGTCCAGGTCTCGTTCCCTGTCCCCCAGCAGCTAGCCACATGGAGGGGAGACCAGGGGTCCCTTTATATCTCCCTGGGGCATAGGTCCTGAAGTCAAGAGGACATTTCTCTTGCCAGGACAGAAAAAATAATTTTTCTTCAGCTAGATAGCATCACCACTGTTCACCCACCCTCAGGTCCCAAGAAGCTGCTGGGGAGGCCAGGGGGCTGAGGACAGCCTACTACTCCCATCCCCACCCTTTTGGAGCCAGGAGTCCCAGTAGGGCCAGGATTTAGCCTCCACTCTATCCCACCCAATTGAGGGCGGGAGCTCCAGCTTCTACTTAGTGCCAAGTGGTCTGGGGAGGCACTAGGAGGTCAGCCAGGAGCTGGGGACTTCGGTCAACCCTGACTGCCAGTCTGCCAAGTGGGAACTGTAGGCTGGGGAGGGATCTGGGGGAGACCAGAGGACAGGTACGACCAGCTGCAGAACACTGACCTGGTTCAGGGCCCATGGGCTGAGCCTGCAAAGCAAGCAGCAAAACAGAAGATGGGCGGGCTGGACAGGCAGGCAGCTGCAGAGGGAGAGAAAGTGCGATAGAAGGGCAGACAGGCGGCCTGTGGGTCGGGACTGCCTGGGGGATGTTCCGCATATGTTGCCCCACAGCCTGGCTCCTCCCACTGAAAAGCCCCTCTGAGAGCCCCCAGGGCCAGATCCCGACCTTGCTCCCTACAGGTAGGCTGCCTGCCCCTCCCACGGTCCACCCAGCGCACCTGCCCCAACAGCTGACTGTGGGGCAGCCACAGATGTCACGCCCCAGGGAACTCGGTGTTGACAGGACAGTCCAGCTACAGGACTGTCCCACTGTTGCTCACCTTGTATGGCCAGGGGTAAGCTGCTCAGCTCTGTGGGCCTCAGTCTCCTCATCTGCAAAGCGGGCATTGCACTGTGCTGCTGGTGGGGCCAGATTCCGTGAGAATACTCGGGAGAACTGGGGGCGGGGTGTGGCTCTGTACAGCTCAGCAATCGGTCTGTTGCTGTGGTTGTTTGCACGGCCTGAGCCTGCCCTGGGGGCCAAGTCCAAATGGGACAGCCAGTATCTGGCCTCCTGCACTCGCTAGCCTATGAGGAGCCTCCTCCACCCCGGCCTGGGCCCTGGGGTGGGTAGAGACCCCACCACTAAGTGATACCTCCTCCCCACAGACCCCTTAGCATCCAGAGCCCCAGCAGGCCCTTAGCTAAAACCTGCTCCCATTCGAGTGCTCAGGGCTTGGGTGGAGCTGATGGCCCACCTCAGGGATTCTGTGCTGGGACCCAGGGTGAGCTTGCCCCTGCTGGTGGACCTGGCCCCAACCCTGCCCCCTGGGACTCTGGGACTCTGGGGGTCACGGGCCTCACTGCCCCTCGCCCTGCCAGATGGAACCGTGCTGTGGGGGCTCAAGGTTCCAGAGCCTCCTGGCCCCACTAAGCAGGGGCAGATGTGGTGAAAGCTGAGGTCAAGGGCCAGCCTGGGGCACCTGGCTCCCCATCCACCTCAGCTGGCAGGGAAACATCTGTGGGCACCTTCATCCTCAGCCGTCCTGCATCCCCACCTCCTGATTTACCTTCGAGACCTGCCCAATGGAGCCAGCCCCATCCTGGGCCCCAGCAGGCTGCACACCAGGGCGTGTGTGGCCGGCATGGCTGTGCACCATCAAGGTTGCCTGCACGCTCTCCCCACCCAGATGTACACACATGGCCAGCTCTGTGACAGCACCAACAGAACGGAAACACACCACACCTGTCACTCAACCCAGGCAGCACAGAGGGTCCACGCATGCCTGACATCCCTGCAGGGGACATACGTGCACCACATATGCATGCAGATGTGTGTGCTCCTGGGTGCACACGGACGTGCACATGTACTCACACAGATGCTAGCACACACATCAAGTGCAGGTGTGCTCATGTACAAACACACACATGAACCTCGAGGCAAGGACACTGCTGGGCTGGGGCCCCACCAGTGGCGAGGGGTGTGCGCTGGGCAGCTGCCAACCGTGAGCTCAACCTCTCACTCTCGCAGGGCTGCAGAGCAAGTGCCCGCTGTGCCTGGGGCCCCGAGGGGCAGACATGGCAGCGTCACCTGGCATAGCCCTGGCCCCTCCCCTACACGTCTGCCTGGCGGGCATCGCTGCAGAAGTGGGTGGCCAGCTGGGCAGGGTGCTGAGTGAGGCATGGAAGTGAGCAGGGACCCTGGTGCCACTACCCTGCACCATCCCTGTACCCCAAGGCTCAGTTGCAGGGGCTGACTCACTGGGTGGACTGGGACTGCTGGTGTCTGGAGCACCTGGTCTACAAGATCGCTGCTTCTGACAGCTGCCGCCTGGCCCTGGAGCAGCCTCCCTCTAGGACAGACGGAATTCTTCATGCTCAGGTGAGAGGCAGGGGCAAGCGGGAATCACCACCAGCTGGACGCACGGGGCCTCAGCTGGAAGTCTGGCCTCTGTGCGGCCCTGGGCAGGTAGCTGAGTCCCTCTGAGCCTCTGTCTTGTGGGGCAGTAACACCTCTCTGTGTTCCTCCTGGGCCATGCAGAGTCCAGAGGCCCACGGGTGTCCGAAGTCGACAGCCCGTGCAAGGCTGTGGCCCAGGAGCCAGCAACGTGGCCTGGGCTCCCCGGCCCACCCACCTTCCCCAGGCCTCACAACTGTCATCTCCACTTTGGTCAGGGCAGCCAGCGGGCTGCAGCGTGGGTGGTGCCCGGGGTCAGGTCTCACTGGGCACCTGAGGCCCTGAGAGGGAAAGGGGGCTGCCTAGGCCGCCAGATGTGGGTCTGAAGCCAAGGCTGCACCAAAATAGGTTGGGGGCCACCAGGCCTCTCACCCCTGATGCTACAGGGACTCACTGGGACTACCACCCACCCAACCCCTAGAGCTGTTAAGATATCAGTTCATTGGAGACACGGCAGCCCAGCCCGTGGGTCCCCTGAGTCCTGACCCACAATGACAAAGGCCCCAGGGTTGGGCTTGGCTCCCCATCTGCCACTCCTTTTTATTCCAAAGACAAATTGTTTGTGGGTTGTACCCTCCCCCAAGACAGAGAGACATGGTTGCAGCCCAAAGTTCGAGGCCCTTCACAGTGCCTATCCTGTGTGACCCTGGATGGTGACCTACCCTCTGTGCCCTGCCCGGGCCTCACTACCTCCTGTCTCCTCTCCAGCTTGTCCTGGACTGGCTGCCTGTGACCCTGGTGCCTTCCTGCAAGGAAAACCATTGCGCGCCGCACAGCCATGGGCCCCAGAGCAGGTGAAATGACCCTCCCTCCCCATCTCGGGAAGCAGCTCCCCAGTGGGACAGGACCACCCTCTTTCCTCTAGTCTGCTCTTGGGGGTCCTGCCCCAGGGCTCCCCCACTGGGCGTTAGGGAAGGGAATTGAGACGGCACAGATGGGGCACTGGGCCTGGGGGTCCTGGCGGGGACAAGGCATGGATGAGGGGGACCATGGCTAGAAGGGACGGAGCTACCGAGGGGCTCAGGAGAAGATGGTAGCTGACCCCATCCCTCTGCTTGGGGATCTTGGGGCTCAGACTGTGAGGACAGAGGGTGGAGGGAGGGGTGGAGGCAGGAGTTTACACACATGTACACCTGCCAGGGGCACACACAGGGGTCCACACCATCCACACGTGGATGTGCCATTATAGACGTGGCATTGGTAGGCATGTATACAGGCCACAACATACATGTGCACAAGCTTCTATAGTCACATGCCACCTGCTGCACATGCCGACACATCATCACACGGGTGTGTACACAATCATACCACCAGACACACAGGCGTGCTGTGTGGGCATGCATGCCACCACACACATACAACCCACCACATATGTGTGTTCATCACCACATACCATTAGGGGCACACGCGTACAATGTCAAAGACAGTCATCTATACAGTTAGACACGCTGTCACACACATGTTCACCTGATCAGAAGCACACCCAGGCACATGTGCTCAGGCTCAGGCTGGCATAGACAGGTGACCAGCACCATTGTGGCAGACACAGAGGCCCTGGGCAGACCCACACTGGATGCTCCCACACGTGCTCACAGCTTGTTCTGTTCCAGGTGCCCTGGTGAGCCCAGGCCTTGCCCTCCTGGTGTCACTCACTGCCCACTGCTCTCCTCCCAACACCAAGGGTGCCTCCCAGGGAGGGCTGGATGCCAGCAGGGCCAACCTGTGGGCCAGGTGAGTGCAAGTTCTAAGTCGACAATCACATTTCCTGCAGCAGATTCCCTGGCAGGCCTGGGTAGGGGACAAGGAAGGACCATCTCCAGGGTCTGCGTGTGATGGCCCAGGCATGGCTGGGGCAGGGCTCTGACTCCCGGCTCCAACATGGGGGCCTGGCCCTGCCTGCCTAGGTAACTCACCAGAGATGGTTCAGGGAGGCTGGTATCCTGCACAGAGTCATGCCCACATGGCTGGCACTACTCTCCTTGGCCTGGCAGGCAATCACTTCTTGTCCTGAGGCCTTTCAGCGTCCCTTTCCCCCTCAAGCTTTGCTTCCCTCTCAGGCTCCAAACTGGGACTCTCTCCAGGGTTCTCATGCAGGGGGGTTGGAAGTTACTCATCTGCTGTGAATCAGTTGACCACTCTTCTGACTGATCAGGCAGAGCTGGAGGCCAAGTTGGACCAGCTGAGACATGACCCCCTCCCCGTGCATGAATTGTATTAGATTCACATCATGAGGAAGGCCTGGCTGTGGGTGCCTGGCAGGTGCTCTCCAAACTCTCAGCCATCGCTGGGACCATGGAGCCCTAAACTCTGGAACCAGGCCTCAGATGAAGCGCAGACTCAGAGTCTGGACACTCTGGACTCAGGGGCCACTTTTAATCCCGCCCATGGCTTGGTGCCTGGCACCAACCAGGTACTGTCAGAGGAATGAGTGTGTGCACATGCGTGTCTGTGAAACTAGAGCCTGGCCGTCTGCAGTTCCTGTCTCACTCCCCAGTGTTGAAGAGTGATCTCCATTCTGCATGCTGCAGCCTGGAGGCCCCCAGCCTCTGCCCCTCACTGTCTGCCTCCTTTCTGCCCAGTGCCAACACCTCCCTCCTGCAAGGCTTCTGGTGCCAGCCGGCCAGCCAGCTGTCCCGGGACCAGCTTGCAGCTTTGATCAGGAGGATGGCATTGCAGCAGGTCCCCCTCAGAGCCTGGCAGGTCAGCAGCGGCACTTGCAGTGAGCACCTGGGTGTCGAGGGCAAGGGCAGACTCCCTGGAGAAGCGCCCCGGGGACAGGCAGGAGGGGAGGCATCCTTAGCAGAGGACCCAGGCCAGGACCTCAGGGCCGGGACATAGAGCAGCTCTCCTGGAGCACAGGGACCCCGCACTAGAGAACTGCATCCATTGTTTGTAGGCCAACCTGCCAATTTCACAGCCACCTAAGATGCACCTCTCAGGTCACCTGATGGGACATGAAGTTGGCCTCTGAGGTCAGCATCTCCTTCCCTTGAGTGATTTTCCAGCACGGCCCACTTTGGGCCATTGCCAGGATTTCTCAGCCAATTGCCCACAGACTCCTGCCTCTTGCTCTGGGTTTGATGAGGGCTTGCCCACCTGGCCTCCATCTGGCACCTGGGGCAAGTTGTCCGGACTCCCAGGGGGATATTCCAGCCTGCTAGCCTCTCCCCTACCTGGGCCACGAGAAGGGCCAGTTGAGCCCACCGGGACCCACAGCTGACACAAAGTCACCAGCCCCTGAGTTTAAAAAAAGAAAGGAAGAAAAGCTATCATTTTGTCTTGTTATAAAATTAATATAAAACTAGTAATAAATTTGAAACAACCCCAGAGTAGGCCAAGTGAGTGGGACAAGAAGCCCAGGCGGGGTTGGCAGCGGATAAGTGGACTCCAGGAACCACTGTGGTGCCGTGGGGGCTGGGGTGGGCAGGAGCCTGATGCCGGAAGTTGGGGGCTCTCAGGCTAGGTTTGACCCATTCTGAGGCCTGTTCTGACATGGAGGTTGAGGCAAGAAGAGGAAGACATGGAGTCCAGTAACAGAGAGCCGGCAGGTGGAAAGAAGGGACAGGTGGACTTGGGGTGAGGGTGGAGAGGTGGGTGAGGGGCTTGGCCCAAGGAGGGCCCCACACTGAGGGAAGGGTGACAGGCAGAGAGGAAGGGGCTGGGTAGGCCCCAGGTGGGACGAGGGCATGACACACTGCCTGCCCTGCCCAGCTCAGCTGCCTGGCCAACCTGGCCGCCCAGCAAGGCCTCCAGCGTGACTTTGAGCTCCACCCGCCGGACCTGCTGCTCTTCTATGAGTGAGTGCCCCTCCCCGCCCAGCATCTGGCTGCCTGGGCTGAGCATGCTCCCAGGGGCACCTCAGTCACTTGGAGGCCCCCCAGCTGGCCCTGCCCTCCTGACAGCCCCTTACCTTCCCACAGCCTGACACAGGTGAGAGAAGCCAACTGCCGGGCCTTCATCCACCGTGCCGCCCAGGGAGACACAGAACTGCTGGCCAACCTGCCTGACCAGAGGGCCGCCCTGCAGCACAGGGCCCTGGCCTGCCTGGTAGGCGCTGTGGGCTGGCTGGGCCAGGACAGGATGGGTGATGGGCAGTGGGACCAAGCTCATGCTGACCTGCTATCCTGCAGGGAGGGCCCCGTCCACGGCTCAGTGCCTCTGACCTGCTGCTCCTCGGGGTCCTGGTGTGTGACATGGACGCATCAAGCATCATGGCCGCAGACCCCTGTGTGCTGCAGAACCTGCTGCGCTGCCCTCGGCTGACAGCCACCCAGCAGTTCGCCCTCAACAAGCTGCTGGCCAGTGGCAGGACCAAGCTCGGGTGGGTGGGGGCCTGTCCCTTCTGCCCAGGCCTCCCTTCCTTGAGATGAGAGAGGAGGCGGCCTGGAGACTGGTGTCCACAGCCCCACTGACCTCCAGCCTCTGACCCAGCTCACATCCCACCCTGACCCTGCAGCCTACGGTGTATGGGTTTGGGGTGCTGTCCCCACCTGCTGGGCCCCGCAGTCCCCCTCCCCAGAGGCCTGGGATGGGAGAATCTCTGCTGGGCAGGCCCTGGGAGCTGTACTCAGACCTGATACAGAGCCCCCCTTTGCACGTCAGGCCCCCTGGCTCCTGGAACCTGGAGGGGCTGCAGGCTCTGGGACCTCTGGCCACCTATATCAGCCCTGGCCTGTGGATGCAGGTGCAGGAGGTAGGGCAGCGCCTCGGGGCAGGGTAGGGGCTCCAGCCGACCTTCCATCAGCCCGTCTAAGCCTGCGGGTCGGCTGTACAGACATTCTGATGCCCAAGTCGTGTCCCTGGTCACTCTCCATCACAGAGTTTCTGTCTGAGGAGAGGGAGGAGGGGACGGGTGGCTCTGGTGGCCCTCCCTAGGGTGTGGGTTCTCCAGGCCCGTCCCTCCAGGCCGTGGGCCTGGACTTCTTCGGCAGCATGGTGGCCATGTGCCGGGAGGGGCAGCTCAGCCAGCGTGATGCCAGGCGCTTTGTCACCTGCTTCCTTGAGGCCAAGGCCAAGTTGGTTTCCTCACGGTTCAAGAGGGACACAGGTCAGTGTGGCCACCATGTTTGGGGACACTGCATCTCCCCCTGCTCAGGGTCCTCATCCAGGAGTGGGGGCACCAGAGACATGGCAACCCACACTGAACCCCCTGAGCTTGGCCTAGGGGTCTTCATCCAGCCTCAGCAGAGTGGTCAGAGTCTGGTGGGGCAGGACTGGGAGTTGAGGTCAAGGTCAGGGTTGACTCAGTCTGGTCTGGGCCAAGTATTTGGCTAGGGGGTCAAGTTTGACGAGAGTCATGGGTGGGTCATGGTTAGGAGTGAAGTGGGGCCCAAAATCAGCAGCAGTTGTCAGCTCAGGCCGAGGCTGACCAGCTCGGTCCTCAACACCAGCACCCCACGCAGCCACAGGGAGAACCTGCATCCGCGGCGACATCACTGCAACCACACTGCAGGACAACCTCTTCCTGGTGCGCTACGACTGCTCACAGCTCGAGTCCTGCCTGGGCAACCACGTGCTCAGGGCCAACCTGGACCCCCTGCTGCAGCACCCGCTGCCTGCCGAGTGCCAGCAAGTCGTCAAGACCAAGTTGGCTCGGGTGCGCTGGGGACCAGTGGTGGGAGGTGAGTTGGGGGCCAGCGGTGTGGCCTGACCCCCGCCCACCACTCGTTGCAGGTCTACCCGGGCGGCATCCCTGAGGAGCAGCTGCGGCTCATCCCCTCGCTGGTCTACCTCTACTCCTGTGGGGAGATCGGCCGGTGGCACATCACATCCAGGGACACAGTTGTGGCCCTGCTGGCCCCAGATGGGGCCCTGGAGAACCAGACGGAGGTGAGGGCAGTGGGGGCTCTAGGAGGCTCCACTGACTCCAGCCTTGCTGACCCCAACCCTACCCACAGGCCATCCTGCAGAAGTTCCTGGACCACAACGGCACTGTCACTGGCGCCCTGCTTGTGGCCATCGGGGGCTCCCGCCTCTGCTGGATGAGCTCCCAGCAGATCCAGGCCATCCAGCCCTCAGAGTTCCGGTAAGCCCATCCAGCAACTCACCCTCCACAACTCTGAGCCAACTCCACTCTTTAGCCAAGGAAGGTTGGGGGACACTGAGGCTCAGGTTGGGGCCCAGGCCAGGCCATCAGAGGTAGACTCATTTCTTTTGGCCACCATAACAAGGGGAGTGGCTACAAACAGCAGAGATGTATCCTTTCACAGTCTGGAGGCCAGAAGTCTGAAATTATGGTGTCGCAGGCCCACCTCCTTCTGAAACCTGTAGGGGATGGTCCTTCCTACCTCTTCCAGCTTCTGGTGCTGCATCACCCCCATCTCTACCTCCATCATCACATAACCATCTTCCCCATGTCTGTGTCCAAATTTCTTCTTATGACCAGTGGTTAGATTTAGGGCTCACCCGAAATCAGCATGACCTCATCTCAATTTGATTATATCTACACATAGGAAAGACCCTATTTCCAAATAAGGTCACATTCTGAGGTTTTGGGTGGATGTGAATTTGGGGGAGACACTAGTCAGCCCAGTGCCAAGGTGAAGAGGAAAGCTGTGGTTCAGGGAGAGAGGGCCAGGCCCCATGTCCAGAGGATGAGGGGCTGCTGGCCTGCCCTCAGCCCCACACCCTCCCCCAGGCTGGCCGGCACCCTGGATATCTCCTCCTGCCCTCAGAGCCAGAAGAACGTGCTCTACGCCAAGGCCCGAGAGGCCTTCAGCAGTGCCAGGACAGTGGCTGCCTACTACCGCCTCATGCGCCCCTACCTCGGTGAGACCCCGCCCTGTGTGCAACACCCCTCCTCTGGAGCCCTGCCCTCCTGCAGAGCCCTCACCACTGCCCTACCCCCAGGCGGTGCCCCGGTGGAGGAGCTGCGGCACCTGGCCCAGGCTAACGTCTCCATGGACATTGACACCTTTACCAACCTGAACCCCCGTGTGCTTCAGGTGGGCCCAGGGGCTGCCCATCAGGTGTGGGGCAGGGCTGGCCGAGCTGGGGAGCCCTAGGTCACGTCTGCAGGCCCCAATACCCCCAAATTGGAGGTGTACAGATAGTGTGGGCCCCAGGTCACTTCTCCAGGCTGGTTCTGCCAGGTCTCACCCCTGGATTGGCTAAACATTGATCCATGTCCCTCGTTCTATGGCCCCCTGGCTTCCCTTGCAGAGCCTGAGTGTGGGCAATGTGACCACACTGCTAGGCCAGAATGTAGGGGACCTGCAGAAGGCTCGCAGCCACCCGACCATCAGCTCCTGGCTCCGCAGCCTCAACCAGTCAGCCCTGGGTGAGCTGGGCCTGGACACGGACCCTACTGGCCCCACTGGCCCAGCCCACTCAACCACTGGGACCCCCAGCACCACACCCTGGATGCCCCAGCTAGCCCCCACCTCAGACCAGCCTGGGAGTGATGCCCCCAGCTCAGGTACAACTGCACCCACCCTCCCCCTCAGCAGGACATCCCCCCTCTGCCCTCTGTGCCCTGGGCCCTCTGCAGACCCCTGACTGCTACTAGCTTCTCGTCTTCACCCAATCTCATTCTCTGCTGGCCAACTCTTTCCATCTGCCTCCTCGGATGACATCTGGGTGACACTGGCTTTCCCCTGCATCACCTGCCGAGTTAGTGAAGGACACAATTGTCTCCCCCAAATCCACAGAGCTGCAGAAGGTGGAGGGTAGGGAAGCTATGAGGTCCCTGTCTGGGCCCAAAAGAGTGGCTGTGCATGGGGGTCTTCATTGCTCTTCCCACCCACAGGGACGGTGTGAGCCTCCAGCTTAGGGCAGGGGCTGTCCAGGCCTCGGAGGCTGTGGGACAGCCTTGAGTGGGAACGGGGGGCACCCAGCAAGACTGAAGGGTGCTCCCTCCTTGTTCCACCTACAGGCAGCCCTCCAGCCCACCTTGGGTACCTGCTACTTGCCATAGCCCTGCCCTCAGGCCTCCTGTGGCTGCTGTATTGGGGCACCCTGGAGCCTAGCTGGGACCACTCATGGGGCATCTGCACCATAGCTTCTGAAGGCAGCGCTGCCCCAGCACCACATGCAGGAAAACTGGGGCTATTAAGTGGAGCTGGACGACTACTCAGGCCAAGATACAGGCACCAGGCCCAGGGGACCTGGCCACGCCCCATGTCCTGGGGCCTACAGGGCCGGTCCCTGCCCACACCCAGCTCCCAGGACCTGGAGCCAGACTGAGGACCTGAGCCCAGGGTCACTTCCCCAGCCAGTGAGGGAGACGCTGCCCTGCCCTCTGGCCTCTTCCAGATGAAGAACAGGGGTTGGCAAAGGGGCTGATTTTGCTGATGGATTTGAATAAAGGACGAGGGGATCTTCCTGCCTGTGTTCCCTTGCTCTGGGCCTAAGGAGGGCACAGAGACCCTCTTAGCTGGGGTCAGGACTCCCAGAGAGTCCCCTGGGGTGACAGTGTCACTAGAAGCCACACTGAGTGTTGGCCTGGCCTCAGGGGAAACAGCAGCAGGAAAGTCCCAAGAGCCCTCCTGCCTGGAGTCCCTCCTCTTTCCAGGTGCAAACAGGAGGGGGCTGCAACCCAGGGAACCATGCCTTATGGGGTCACAGCCGTCGGGGGCCCTCCCACCCAGTCCTCAAAACACCAGGGGGCACCACTGCGAGGGGGGTATGGGTCTTCTTTTATTGTGCTTCGGTGCCCTCAGGTCGGACAGGGACCACCCAGGCCTGCTCCCAGCCAGGCAGGGCCTCCACAGCAGGGCCTCCAGAGCAATGGGCTCAGCTCAGGATGAAGGCCAGGAGCAGATTTGAGGTCACAGTGAGCACAGGTCCTGGTCCGAGGAGGTGGGGGCCCCCCGAGAGGGCCTCTGTGCGGAGAGGGGAAGACTCACACCCTCCCCCTCACTCTGCCCCGACCCCACCCGCCCGGCCACCCCAGCCCACCTTGGACACTGAAGTCCAGAACCAGGTAGCCATTGGGGATGCCGCCGCGGAGCCCCAGCCCCAGGCTGTCCAGGTCATCCTGCGACTGCCGGGAGATCCAGTCCCGCACGAGGCTGTTCCCCTTCTCAGCCTTCAGGCCCACCAGGTTTGGGCCCAGAAGTTTCTGCACCTCAGCAATGGTCAGCGGCTGCCAGGGCCCCCAGACGGCAGTCAGGGTCCACTTGCCTTTCCCCAGAAGGTTGCTTTCCTCTACTGTGTCCAAACCACCCACCCTATGCCTCCCCATCCAGACCCTGCCTTGGCCCCTCCAGACTTTGGAGAGGGCCTTGGCTACCCCTCAAAAGCCCCACCCCTAGATGCCCCCCTTCTCTGTGGTTGTACCAGCACAGCCTCTGTCTGCAGCTTCTTGAACGTGGCTAGGTCCATGTTTATGTTCTGCTGACTGAGAGCCCGCAGGTCCTCCATGGGGGCCCCACCTGCCCACGGGAGAGGGCCCCCTAAGTGTGAGAGCTTGCAACAGCCCCTAGTCTCACCCTCTGACCACAGGCTACCAGAAGCCACTTCCTTTCCTGAGAGTTTTCCCAAAGAATTCCTTTGCCTGGTGACCACCTGACCCTCTGGGTTGGAAGAAAGGCTGGAGGTGCCCAAAACTCACAGGATCTCAGCCTATACACACTTGGAGGGACACAGGGTACACTTTGGTCACACGGCCAACAGGCTGCCCAGTGAGGGGGGAATCTGGCAGCATGGATGCGGGAGCTTCAGGCATCACCCTCCCCTCCCCAGCCATGTCCTCCCTGGCTCACCCAGGTAGGGCTTGATATTCTCAAAGTATTCAGACCCTGTCATGTTCTTGAAGACAATGCGGGCCTTGGGATAGAGGACGGCTATCTGCTGTGGGCTGCACGCATCCAGGTCCTGTGGCCTGGTCACCCTGGGGAGGTAGCACAGGGCCAGGCAGTGAGCTGGGAGCGTGGCACGCCCACAATACCTGACAGAGCCCTGGACTCACCAGACAACATTGAGGCTCATGGAGCCCAGCTGCTCAGGGCTGAGAAGGCACAGGTAGGTAGGGTGGAGGGTGGCCAGGGTCTCCAGGGTGGCCTTGTCCAGCTGGCCCCCTCTCACTACATAGCGGGCAATCAGGGCAGCCACCTGTGGGAAGAGGCCACTAGGTGGCTTGGGGCAGCGAGAGATGTATCCCCTTGGACCTGCACAACCTCACATGTTGTGTCTGCCCCTCCCCACCCTGGTAGCTGGTCACCTGAGCATCCATCTTGTGTCCTTTGGTAACTTCGAGCAGAGATTTCACAGTCTCCAGGGATGTCACATTCCACTTGTGGATGTCCTCGGGGGTGACCGAAAGGAAGAAGTACCTCAGGTGCTGGATCAGGGACTCTGGGTATCCCTGTGGGTAGAACTTCCCCGGAAAGTGACCATGAGGGCCACAGCCACTCCCCGGGCAGCTGGGAAAGCCGAGCTATGGCAGGCAAGTGGGAGCCCGAGTCCTGAACTACCTCGTCCAATTTGCGCTTAAAAATGTGGAGCTGCTGGTAGGTGAAAGGTATCAAGTTCACCCGGTCCATCTGAGCAGCCAGCAGGGCCCCATCCACACAGGCCTCCAGCTCCCACTCCTCGTAGAAGATGAGTTTTTCATCCACCACTTGGGCTTTCCGCCCCGGGGGGCAGGCCTTCTCTGCAGGGGTAGGCAGGGGGTTCGGGACTGGGCTTCTCCCATCAACCTCTTCCTCCCACACCCACGCTGAGACCCTGGGCAACACATGACCTCTCTGGGTCTCAGTTTATCCATCAGCAAAATGGGGTGTTTCTGTTCACTCTCTTGGGTCATCATGATTGACAAGAAGGGCCGCAGGCGCAGGCAGGTGAGACATCACATGCCAGCCCCCACCCTACATCTTCTGACGCCTAATGGGGCTGGGCACTGTGCTCACTCTCTGTGCCCCGCCGGGCCCTTGGGATGATGACGGTCAGCTCAGGCTGTGGCCAGGACTGGTCCCTGGAGGTGTGCTGCAGCCATGAAGTCGTGAGGCCCTGAGAACAAAGCAGCGCTGGGACTGAGCAGAGAAGCCTGGCGCTCAAGGACCCCCACCCAGGGCCAGAAAACCCTCTTTGATTCCCCAGAGGGGCCTTACCAATCCCGTATCTGCAGCCTGGGCCCTGGAAGGTAACATCCACCCTGCAGGGGAGGGCACACCAGGCTCAAGGGATGGCCAGGGACTTCCAGCAATGCCTGCTGCAGTCCCCCACCCTGGCGAGGAAGGAGACAAAGCTGGCCCCTCCCAGCCCCGTGCACACCCCATGGGTGTAGAAGCAGAGGGTTAGGCCCCTGCACCCCACAATATCACGTCCCGCAACACCACACCAGGGAGCACAGGCCTCCTCCTGGGGCCCTACTGCTCAGGGCAGTCAGACACCTGTCTCATGGGCACCCTCAGTTTGGCCTGTGCCCCCATCACCACCCTGCCTCAACCTCCAACCCCGTAGGTCACCGCAGTCCAGCATGGGTGCCAGACATAGTCACCTCTCAGGGCAGAGATATGGCTGACAGCCTGCCTGGGACTTGAGGCACCTGATGAGATTCAAGACACTTGTCTGGGCTCAGGGCACCTACTTAGATTCAGAGCATCTGCCCAGGATTCGAGGCACCTGCCTAGGGCAGGGTCGGGGGGCACTGTCCACAGCCAGGGAAGGAAGCATAGAGCAGGTAGCGCCTTTCCTAAGGCCCCGAGCCCTAGGGACCCACAGCTACCCTTGGACACTCTCTGGCACTCCAGTATTTTGCTGCAGCTCATCGTCATTACTCACCGAGGCTGAGAAGCAGGAGCAGGAGGCTGCCATGAGTTGAGGTCCCACAGGACTCCAGTGGGGTTCGAGCAGTCTGCAAAGCCATGGTCTGTGGAGGACAGCCACTCTGATGTCCCCACTTCTTCCCCTCCCCACCGCTTCCCTGCACCCACGATACTGCCCCAGGCCAGTGTGGGGCCTTGTGGGGCTGCAGGGGTCTCAGGGCCCTGGAGGGCTACCAGCTCAAACCTTCACAGGCCTCCCCGGCAGCGGCAGTGTCTGTGTGTGTGGCCTCTGGCCCTCCTCTCAGGACCAACCAGCCTGCCTGGCCCGCCTCCTCCGGGAAACCTGCCCTTCTGCCAGAGGGGTCAGGTCTGAGTCAGCCTGGCCCTCAGCTGTGAGAGCCCAGGCGGGCGCCCATCCTCTCTCCCCATGGGGCAGGGCGGGAGAGTTTCGTGTGCAAGGAAGCAGGGCCTGGCTGGCCTTGGTGTCCCCACCCCAAGCAGAGGGACAGAGCAGTTTGGAGGCTGGGGGTCACGCTGACCCCTCAACCTGCAGCATGGCCGTCCTCCCCGCCCACCCACAGCCACAGGTGCCTGGCTTTGTGTAATCCCAGGGCCCTCCTAGGTGGACGAGGCCGCCACAGCCCACCTGCCATCCTGGTTTCCCTTCTGAGGTCCTTCCGGAAACAGAGGCCTGGACCAGTGTGAGTGGAAGGTGGGTGGGGTGCTGCTCCCTAAAGAGGGGGGCTTGCAGGAAACCGAACCACCTTCCACTCTTGCCCTCCCAGAGAGACCCAGAGTGGGAGGCCGCCTACAGCCAAGGGCAGTGGAGCCATACCCTCCCCCAAACCTTCGCCAAGGCCTGTGTCGGGCCCCACCCCAGCTCAGAAATGGGGGAGAGGCACGTTTATGTCTCAGCAACCGCTTTCAGCCAGGCAAAGAGCCCAGCCTGGGGGAGTGCCCTGGAGAATGGGCCGCTCACTGGGGCCCCTACCTGTGGGGTGGGTGAGGCCAGGCAAAGGCTGTGCAGCCCCTGCTGTCTCCTCTCAGCCCCTACCCCCGTCCCATGTAACCAGGGACCCCCCCTAGTGCCCTAGCTGGGGTCTCCCACTATAGGCCCTGGAATCTGCAACCTACCCCCAGGTAGGCCAGATTGGGCCACAGATGCACCTCAGCTGTCTTGGAGCTGCAGCTTCCAGAGTAGCCCAGGTGTGACCTGCAGAAGCCACATCTGTTTCGGCCAGTCTAGGGCAGGCATATTTGTGTGACAAGGGAACAGTCCCCTATGGCACTCTGCCTCCCTATGCAAGGCTGTTCTGATGCTTCCCCTTCTGGGCTGGGATGGTCCCATCTCCAACCCTGAGCCCTCCAAGACCAGTGTTCCCCTGGACCCCTGTCACTCATTAACCACCTCATACTCGCTGAGTGCCTACTGTGTGCTGGGCCCTACACGGACGCTGATACACACCGGGGTAGGTGATTCAAGCCCTACCCAGGACCTAGGGGTGGGGCCTGCCACAGAGAGGGCTGGCCCTGCTCCTGCCCTCTTGTCCCTGCCCTGCTAGCCTATGGGGTCTGGCATCCGAGTGGACCACCAGCTGAGCAGAGTGGTGTGTGAGACAGAGGTAGCTGTGACTGTGACAGAGGAATGGTCAGCTCCAACCCCCGAGCCCAGGGGTCATCAGCTCATAGCCTCCAGCAGGTGTGCAGCTGCAGGACACTGGCTGAAGCTCTCTCCCGCCCCACTTGTCCTACCCACCTCCAGAACCTCCCACCCCAGCTCAACCACAGTCCCCAAAGTCTGGCCTTCAAATGATGGAAAATGAATTTAGACCACATTCCCTGCCAGCTTCAGATTCCTCTGGTGAGGGTGGGCAGGGGCATGGATCACAGATTTAGGGTCTTGGATACAGGGTCATTTTATCTGCCCTAAGCACAGAGATGTTGTGTGGCCAGCCCGGGGTCACACAGCATGTCAGAAGCAGCTAGGGCTAGAGTAGAGTTGACCCTGAGGGCACTGCCCTCTGAGAACAGGGGAGGTGATCCTCACTGCTCCCCAAGTGCAGTGGGAACTAGGGAGGGAGCATACAGAGGGGGCAGGGGTGGGGTTTCCCCACCACCCCAGCCTGCTTGTGTGGGGCTGGCCAGGGTCCCCTGCAGGGTGGGTCCCAGTACCAGCCTCCACTTAATCCCTGCTCCTACCCAGAGCTGCTTGGCTAAAGGTGCTGACAGAGGTGTCCCCCATTCCCCTTCGCAGGCCTGCCCTCCCACGTGACCCCACTCCACACGGATGAGGCCATGGTCATGAGCCTGGACCCTGGGCTGGGAGCTCCCAGTCACCTCCACAGGATCTGGGGGACCCTGCTTGTGGTGACTCTGATGTTCCAGGGTGATCAGCCAACTCTGAGCCTCCTCTGATTCAGTTTCATCAACTGGGAAGCAAGAGGCTGGCAGCCTCTGAGGTCTGTCGAGGCAAACAAATGAGGCACTGGCCGGCAGCTGGGAGTGGCAGTACTCAGGCCACAGGAATGTGTGGGAGGATGGAGTCCTGGGGAGGGTTGTGGGGTGGAGAGCTGCCTCTGCCTCTCCCACTGTGGGCGGGTGTGGGAGCCTCGGGCAGATTGACCCACATACCAGGTGTGTGTAGAGCCACGCCCTTGCCTCTTAGGGTCTTACTCTCCCATTTCTCAGGTGGGGAAACTGAGGCTCGCTGCTGCAGGGAGGTCACAATCACACAGCAAGGTGAGGTGTGTTCTCCCAGCTGGTGCCATGAGAGTCTCCGTCGGCCACCCCTCCAAGCCCAAGGTCAGCAGGTTTGGGGTGGTGGCTACTTGGCCAGAATGTGACTCCCGGGAGCGAGTTCCGGGATCAGGGCCGTTTGGCCTGCACATCACCATGGGGGTGGTCAGATGTGGGGCTGAAGGAGCCCACCTACTGAGGTACCGGCTGTCTCCCAGGTGGGAGGTGGAAGCCACCTTCCTGCTGCTGTGGCTACAAGGTTAGACAGTGTGTGTGTCTTTGTGCTGGCCGGATGCCAGCATCCGCATGCCGATCTGACTTTGCTCCATGGCTTTGGTGTGCACCCCGGCAGATGGAGTCCCTGTGGCTCCCTCACTGCCCACCCCAACCCTGTGTGCTCCAACATTTTGGTGAACAAGAATCCCCTGTGTGAAGTCTGTCTCTGCATTTTACATCTGCAAAGGTTTCTGTTGGCTGATCCAAGTATGTACAGCTGCCCCGTCTCTGACCTTTTTCCATGAGCTGGGTCTTCTATTACGTGCAGTGGAGCCAAATGCTAATTGATACAGAATTCAGGAAGGCTGCCAGGTATAAGAACCAACTTATGCATAGAGTAAGTGCCCTGGAAAAAAAGTTCCGTTCGCAGAGAACAGCTGAAAACTTCTGGACAAGATGTAAAAAACCAATTCCCTAAGGGCTCTGGGGTGTGAAGGAAACAAGACAGATTTCAGGTGGGAATTGATACCAGCATGGGGTGTGTTTCCCTTTGTGTGAGGGGCTTTATTGGGTGGAGCACTTAGACTCCAGCAGAAATCACACCACGTTTCTGGCTGAAGAGAGGAAGGAGCCCAGAATCCCCAGACAGTAGAGAGTGAATGGAGAACCCTGAAAAAGAGAGAGCCAGAGGAGGGAACCCCAAATTCTGTGCATGGATGCCACCTAGACCTCCTGCTGACCCCTGAGCCACGTGTGCAGGGCAGACGGGAAACAGCTCAGATTACAAACTGGCCAAGACTGACCTCTGCCCTCCTCGGGGTGGCAGAGGTTACAGCTCAAGTCTGACTGAGCTCATTGTCCACCAAAACAGAGGCATCAACAGTCTTTGTAGGAATATAACAGAATGCAGTGTCCACACAATAAAATAGTCACAACATTTGTGACTTGGCATAGGGAGAGCTGGGAGATTGTGACCCATTCTCCAGGGAAGAGAATCCATGCCAAGTTAAGATAGTTATTAGCATTATTAGACATCGAGGGAATGGAAAATTAGCTCTTGTGAATGCCGAGGTAGGAAAAAATGACAGTATTTTCTAAAGAACCAAACAGGAAATATTAAAAATGAAAAATCTGAAATTTAAAAATTCCCTGGATGGACTTAACCGGATCCATCACTTCCAATTGAGGGTTAGGTGGGAGCTACCCAATTGCACAGTTAAATGGATTGTGAGATGTGGCAGTTTCCTCTGTGCCTGCAAGGAGGAACTGCAGTCTGAGCTCAAAAGATACAGCGACTGTGGTCTGCCTGGGAAAGGAGGGGTCATGTCTGGTTTTAACTCTGATTGCATAAGAAGTATATGAAACACATTATTTTTGTTGTTGTTAAGATGACGGTAAAGCATTATATGTTTTGCCTGTAAGTTCTGTTCTCCCTTGTAATGTTAGGTTGACTTTGTTAAAAGACATTATCAAGTCAGAAGCAAAAGGTAAATTCCAAAGGCATCCGGCGTTCGATGACTCAGATTAAAGGAAGCTCTTCTCTGTGTATATCCTAACATTGAATTCTACACGTCAAATGGGTAAGTTACATGGTGTGGAAATTCTATCTCAGGGAAGCTGTTTTTGAAAGACAAGCCAAAGACTTGAATAGACACTTTACAAAAGAAGTTAACGGTTAATGGTCAATCAGCTCATGAGAAGATGCCCAACTCCACCACTCCCTGGGGAGATGCAAATCAAATCCACAAGGAGACACACACCCACCAGAATGACAGCATTTAAAGGCACTGACAAGGCCAAGTGTGTCACAGATGTGGGACAGTTGGGAGTCTCGAACCCTGCTGGCGGGAGCACAAGGTAATATTGGCACTTCTGTTTGGCATTTTCTTACTAAGCTAAACATACAATTAACCATGCAACTTAGCCATTCTCCTCCTAAGTAACTGGTCCAGAGAAACAAATAAGTGCACAGAAAGACTTGTACGTGAATATTCCTAGCAACTCTACTCACAATACCAAAATGGGGAAAAACAACTTCCCATCAACAGATAAACAAAACATGATATATTCACATGATGCCGTCCTAGTCAGCAGTAAGAAAGAACAAACTACTGATGCGGGGAGGATGAATTTCAAAATCATCATGCTGACTGAAAGAGGCCAACATCAAAGAGGACGTGATGTATGATTCTGTTTCTATAAAAATGTTAAACAGCAAACTAATCTATTATGACAAAAAGCACATCAGTGGTGGCCAGGAGCCAGGCAGCTTCATCAAAATTAAGGATTCCTGTTCATAGGAGTAAGCAGGGAGGAAACTTTTGGGGGTGATGGAAATGTTCTGTGTCTTTACTGGGGGGAGATTTCATGGGGTGTGTAACCACCCAAGCTCTTTGGACTGTGCACTTTTTTAAAAATGTTATTTGTAGGGGGTGGTAATTAGGTTTATTTATTTATTTTAAATAGAGGCACTGGGGATTGAACCCAGGACCTTGAGCTTGCTAAGTACATGCTCTACTGCTGAGCTATACCCTCCCCCCTGGACTGTACACTTTAAATGGATGCCTTCATTGTGCATAAATTATACCAGAAAACATTGATTTGAAAATCAATAGCATAACAAGTGTTGGCAAGGATGTGGAGAAATTGTTACATTGTGCACTGCTGGTAGGAATGTAAAATGGTGCAGGGGCTGTAGAAAACAGTCTGGTAGTTCATCAAAAACTTAAGCACAGAATAACCACATAACCCAGCAATTTAAGATACACCCCAAAGATTTGGAAACAGGGACTGAAACAGATAACCTGTGCACCCATGTTCATAGCAGTGTTATTCAGAAGAGCCAAGACAGGGAAACAACCCAAGTGTCCATTGGTGGATGAATGGATAAACAAAATGTGGTACAATTCATGCAATGGAATATTATTCAGCCATAAAAAGGAATGGAGTTCTTAGACAGGCTACACCGTGGATGAACCTTGAAAACATCATGCTCAGTGGAAGAAATCAGATACACAAGAATGGTCGGGGGAGGGTACAGCTCAGTGGTAGAGCGTGTGCTCAGCATGCACAAGGTCCTTGGTTCAATCCCCAGTGCCTCATTAAATAAATAAATAAAACCTAATATCTGCCCCCCCCAACAAAATTATGGTGTGATTCCATTTATATGAAATGTCCACATTAGGGAAACCCATAGAGACAGAAAGTATAACAGAGGTTACCAGGGAGGCAAGGGAAGTGGGAATTATTGTTTATTGGGTGCAGTTTCTGTTTCAGAAGATGAAAAAGTTCTGGAAACTGGTGGTGGTGATGGTTACGTAACATTGCAAATGTACTTAACCATCACTGAATTGTACACCTAAAAGTTATTACAATGTAATTATTTATGTGTATTTTACCACAATAAAACATCAATAGCATTCCTGTCTGTCAGCAATCAGAACAAATTTAATAGGAAAATGTATAATTTCTAATAACAATGAAATCCACAGAGTAGATTCATAGAAATCAGCCTATCTGATAACACAGAATTTTTTCTGGAACAACCCAGCATGATTAAGTGTCAGTTCCCCTGACATTATCCTATAAAGTCAATTCAACCCTAACAGTCAATTCAACCCTAGGAGAATTGTTTTTCAAGAACTCAACAGATTCATTGAACATAAAGGGAATAAATATCCATGAACTAAACAGAAGAGGCGAAGAGGCAAGCTGCCAGATATTAAGACATCACCACAGTGATTAAGATAGAAACAAAGGCACAGTCTACAGATTTCAAGGAAAATACACCCTGTGCACATGGAGCTTCACTCATGGAAAAGGTGGCTCTGCAGAGCAGTGTCGGGGGAGGGACAGATCCACAGGACCGATGGTGTTGGAAAATGGGACGCCCTGAGTGAAGAAAAGTAAAGCAAGAGCCCTTGTTTACATCAGACAAGTTGGATACCGGGTGCATTAAAGACCTGTGTACCACCGAGGGGATTAGATGGACAGAAAAAGGAGGGCCTGAGGAACGCAGGGAGATGTGGAGACCCTCCACAACAGAACCTGCCCTGAGCCGGTGGGTGAACGTGACGTCACTGGAGTTAAGGATTCCCATGCAATAAACAAATCGGCAGCTAACAGGCAGCTGTCAGAAGGAGAGAAGAGATGTCTAACAGCTTATAATGCCATGTGTGGTTCAGAAACTGGGAGGACACGTGAAGAACCGCACATCAACAAGAAAAGCCAGAAACCGATAGGAAGGGGGCCCAGGAGGCAAGCAGGAATTCTCAGGAGACTGAGGAGCTAGTGGCTTGTGAAGCCAGCTTCAACCTTTGCAGGAACCCTAGAAATTCGAACTCAAACCAGGAGATTTACAAAATTCAAAAGGTGGATCACAGCAGGTGTTGGTGACCATATGCTGAGACAAACCCAGCAATAGATTTTTTTTCCTAATATGCAAAAGTATGTGATGCTCTTTAAAGAAATGTAAGAAAATGTGGAAAGATGACAGTTGCCCTGGTTCCCACCTCCTGCCCAGTCCCTGCAGCCCACTGGGGGGGCCCCTCTAGCCTTTCCTCATGGTGCAGTCCTGGTGCACAGCCCACCTCCTGCTCGCCTACCCATCACGCACACCCCCTGCCTGTCCTGTCAGGAGTTGCCCTCCAGCTACCCTTGGCTTGTTCACCATTTTTGAGTGAACAAAACAATTTAGGGGCTGTTTATTCTGCAATTAAAAAAAAAGAAAAGCTTTTTGCGTTTTTTTTTTCCACCTGGCTGAGCCTGCTCCCATCAGGGCACCTCCAGCCACACCTAAGAAGTGGGATAAATAATCTCTTCTGGCTTGGCTGTTTCCATTGCCAGTGTAGACCCATGTAGCTCTGATCCAGTAATCCCCATGAAGCCAAGGGCAGCCAGCCAGGTCTCCTGGCAGGACCCACATTCCCAGGGGACAGGAGCCGTGCCCAAAGCTCAGTAGGTTGGCTCCTGCTCCGATTTCTCAAAAAAAAAAACCTGTCCCCCAGTCTGGGCAAAATAGAAAAGGGGACCAGAGTCCGCTGGCTTGGAGCCTGGGGCAGACATACAGTGGGCCTCTGCTCCAGGTCACCACTTCCGAACCCTAACTCAGCTGGTTCTGCTGGCTGTGTACTTGAGTGTGCTGGCCAAGGATGGGGCTGGGGGTGCAGAAGGCCGTGGGGCTGCCATTTGCCCAGCTGCCTCCTGTTCCTCATGCCTGGCTGCCCAGCACTGCCCAGTCACCCCCTGCTGGACCTCTCCTGCTGCCTGGGGCCCAGCATCCCAGAGCCGTGCAGCCAGGACGTGGCACTCTGTCACCAGGCTCCCCTGTGGCCTTTTGTGCTGGTAATGGACAGCACTGTCCTGGCCCAGATCCTGGTGGACACCTCCCACAACGTTTTCCAGCAGATGTAGGAGCAGGCAGGCATGGGAAGCCCTGACACTGGGTCTGAGGAGGCCTGGGTGGTGACCCCACCCACACGTGCCCTGACCCTAGAAGGAAGGGCCCCCTCACTGTCTTCCAGCTGCTCCCAGAACCGGCACCCACAGCATCTGCAGAAATGTCCTGACCTGCAGGTGTCTGGGGGTGAGGGTGGGTGGGCAGAGCCATCTTAATCCCCTGACCCCCCACCCCACCACAGTCCCAGGCCCTGGGGCAGTCACTGGGGACAGCCCTGGCTAGAGTCAGAGGTCAGGCTTGGACCCTGAAGGCCCCATCCCAGGTCCTAGGCTTGAGGGCTGCCTCCTTTGCAGATATCTGAACCCCAGCATGGGCTGAGAAGGGGCCCCTGGGCACCCCTTCCCCTCGACACATCTGAGTGGCCCTAGGGTGCAAACTCCCAGCTGTGGCTAGATACGCACCTGGGAAACAGCATCGTGTCCAACTAAGCACCTGCTGGGCTCGAACCCAAGGGTCAGCGGTGGGGAGCACAGGGAGCGGGCACGCGAGGGTGGGGTGCCTCGGGCAGACAAGTGGGAGGACAGACACCAGAGGACGGCCAGGCTGACAGGCAGTGCACACCCCAGGCCCAGGTCCTGGGTAGACTTGTGCTGGAGCAGCTGGCCACCTTCCCTATGACCTCAGGTGCCATCACCTGGAAGCTGGATGTGGACCAGGCCCTGGACCAGCTCTTCCTGGAGCTCACCAGGTGAGCCTCGAGGCATGGCAGGCATCCTGGGCAGCTGGGGTGGTGCTCTCGGCCCCTCCCATCCTGCCCTCGGGCTACTCCTGTGCCCTGCCTGGCATTGCCAACCCCACATGGCAGGTCCTTCTTCAGCCCCTTGCCGCCTGCGAGGCCCCCACCATGTTCCAGGACAGCTTCAGATGGTGAGTGGCCGGGCTGTGGGGGGGGGCCACCCCTCAAGACCATTGAGGTGACTTTGCTTCCCCACTGTCCTCAGGCTCCCAGAATGTCCCCAGTTCTGAGAGAATACAGGCTATACAGACACACACACACACACACACATAACTGCCCGCTGCCTTGGCTGCCTGTGGGGAGGGTGACCTAATAGAGAAGGGCCCAGATTGGGGTGTGGAGGAGGAGGAGGAGCCCAGGGTGCTTAGGGAGGGCAGGTTTGGAGGGCAGGGCTGACCCTGGAGGGGTCCTAGGTCACCTCTTCCACACCCCCCACAGAAGGGAAACCAAGGCAGATGTGGAGACATGGGCCAGAACCTCAGATAATTCGGGGCTGCAGCTCTCCTGGGCCAGAACAGTGGGAGGACAGCACCCCGGGCACACGTGACGGGGGGCCCTGTCGGGGTCTGCTCTGCAGAGTGGCTCCCTGTCCCCCACACACCCCAAGGCCGCCTGCTTCCTCCTTGAGAGTGGAGGTGCCCCCAGCACAAGAAAGACCTCCTCTTCCAGCGGGTACAGGGGACTCCCAGCTGTGGCGGCCCTGCTGGGTGAGCAGAGATTGTCAGGGGAGAAGGACAGGGAGCCTGGGGTGGGGTCTCCTGAGGGGAGCCCATGATCTCACAAGCTGGGTGCTCCCCAGGTTTGGCTGCTGGGTCCCAAAAGCACACTTTCCAGGGTGACTCTCCCACAGTCAGTGGTCAGACCTGACCTTCACAAACCAGTAAAAACATCACAGAGAAAACTAGCTGAGCTTCCAATGGCCAAGTGGGTTCCAGTCACGGTGCAGGTCAGCCCCTGAGCTGTCCCCTGGGGTGGGGGCTGCCTGAGCTCCCCTCACTGGGGAGGTCCAAGGAGTGCTCCAGAAGGTGGCGGGGCCGAGGGCTGAGCAGGGAAGGGCCTGTCCCAGGCAGTAGGGGCTGGGTGAGGGGTGACTGGAAGGACAGCGTCGGGGGTCACACACAGGGTTGGTGGGGGATCTACAGATGGGGGAGTAAGGAGGGGGTCAGACGTAGCAGTGGAGGAGTAGTGATGTTGCCTGTTCCCCCGTAGTGGGGGTGTTGGTCGCCAGCGTGCCAGAGATGGACATGTTTGTAAAAACTGACCCCAGGGAGGTCCGAGTGGGCAGTCAGACATCTCTAGGTCTGTCATCTTCTCAGGCCAGGCTGGTGGAGCAGCTCTGGATGCCCCCCTCAACCCTTGCCTGGGGTACACCAGCCCCAGACCTGCTGTGATTGCAGGGTTGGGGCCTACGACTACTTAGGGGCCCACAGGTCCCACAACACGCAGAGGGGCTGCCTCTCCAGAAGCCAGGTTACCAAGACCTGCAGGGTGAGCCTGCAGATCTGAAGGGTGTGGAGCACCATAGGGCGGGCAGGCCTGGGGGAGGTCCTGGGACTGGGGCTCCTGCAGAGGTTCCCTACTCTACCTGGCAGCCCCACGCCTCTGCCACAGATACTCCAGATGGCTCCTTGATGACTTGGGAGCTGAGTACAAAGTTCGGGTGCAGAGGCAACTCGGGGCTGCCAGCAAGCCTGACCTTGATGTTCTAATGGGGCCATGGCTAACAGCACCGTAAACCACTTGCAAACCACTTGCAAACCTGCCATCAGGACAGGCCAGTGGTTTAACAAATGGCTTGGAGTTGCCCCATCCAAGCTAGTTTTGTGCCCGGTGCTTGCCCCCTGAGAGCACAGACCAGTGGCCTGGCCGTCCTCCCTGGGACCCGTGGCAGAGGATGGAGCTGCTGGGCCCAGAGCCTGGTCAGGCAATAGAGGGGCTTCTCCTCTCAGCTTGCCCGCTGGTACTGCTTGGCCCACTGTCCCCACAGAGATGAAGCCTCTGGGTCACCTGCTTGGTCCTCTTGGGGCCAGGGTAGGGCCAACCTTCCATGCCTGTGGACAGATGTGTGTGCACCTGTCCTCCCGAGGTCGGAGTGTCACCACTGCAGGGCCAGGGCCTCTCTGTGACCATCTCTTTCTGCTGCCTCTTGCAGCTCCACCAGACAGGAGCAGAGGGGGAACCCCGGAGGGCTGCCAGGCTCTCCCTGGGCCCTCTTCTCTCCCAGCCTGGCCCTGCCTGCTGAGCAGGTCAAGCAGGCCTCTCATTAGTGGCTAATTGCCATGTGCATCAGGCCTCCCAGGGCTGTTGCTGGGATCACACCTGTTGACAAGATGTGGTGGCCCCAGAGGGAAGGCACTGGTGTTGATTATGCTGCTAATGATGTGCTCATTGCCCACAGTAATTCCCTTCAACAAATAAAGCATGGCTTAACCCAGGGGTGCGATCTGGCTTCACAGAGAGCATGGGGGGCTTGGTGGGGACCCCTCACGCAGCCGGGGAACAGGCCCGCGTATTTGCCTACAAAAGGCTACTTTTTCTCTCAGATTCTACAGTAAGAGGCACAGGGGCCCACTCTCACATCAGACCCACCCTATGTGGGGTCCCCCCACCCCAGAGCTCAGAGCCTGGAGAAGACTTACAGGGCTGTGGAAGGGTCTGCAGGGACAGACCTGGAGGCTTTTTGTTTCCACATCCACTGAGATGGGGTGGGGGGAGCACGCAGGACCAGAAGAGATCTGAGGGATCTACCGAGAACCCCTGAGTGTGAAGACCTTCACCTCAAAAGGAGAACCCTAGTTGACCATCCAAACTAACAAACAACATTTCCCCTAGCCTATAAAAGGTATGGAGGTGGCCTGAGAAGGTCTGGGTATGAGGCCAACCTAGTACTTGGACAGTTTTCTGAGGCAGGCCCCTGGGAAACGAGTCCCCTGTTCCATACGACCACGGCCACGCAGGCAGGGGCTGGCCAACCCAGCAGTCTCCCCACTCCTCCCACCTGCCACTCCTGGGCCCCTAAACTTAATGCTAGGCACCTCTTAGCAGGTGACCCCACAGTGCTGGGGACAGCAGGACGTCCCTGATAGGGGGCGTCTTGGTAGGTCCTGCGGATCACGGGCACCTTGATTCCATGGGCTGCACATGCCTGCTCCTACATCCCAGCCACTCGGAGCCCCACTTCTTTATAATTTCTTGGGGGGCCTTGACCCACAACACAGTAACATTGGAGGATGCACTAAATGTTTTGAAATTATATGTTTAGGAACATTTTTAATTTATTTTGGAAAAGACAAAATCCCTTCTAATTGTGCCCACCCTGGGTCATTTTATTCCCACTGCACACAGGCTGTCTGCCTTGAAAAGATGGCCACTGGCCCAGCCCCGGCTCTGTGGCAAAGCCCTCGAGGATGGTCCCTCCCTCCCACCTGTCCCCTGAGGGCCAACCTAGCCCAAGTAGGAGGTGGTCTATGGCCAGGTGAGACACTTCTGTTAGGCAGCTGTCCTCTGACTCCTGGAAGTCCCACAAACACTTGGACCTGTGGCCTGTGGCAGGCTGAATGGTGAACCCCCAGATGTTTTTCCAGCAGAACCCATGAATCGGACCTTATTTGGAAAAAGATGCAATTAAGTCAAGGATCTCAAGAGGAGATCATCTTGGATTAGGGTGGCCCTAAATCCAACGACAAGTCCTTATAAGATAAAAAAGGAGAGAAGACACACAGGCATCGTGTGACAATGGAGGCAGACTGGAGGGATGCAGCCCAAACCTAGGAAGGCCTGGAGACCCCAGAAGCTGGATGAGGCAGGAAGCGGCCCCCTGAAGCCTTTGGAGCAGGCATGGGCCTGCCGACACCTTGATTTCAGACTTCTTGCTTCCAGAACTGAGAGAATACATTTCCGTTGTTTTAAGCCCCCCAGTTGTGGTCCTTCATTCCAGCAGCCGCAGGACACTAACACAGGTCCAGTCCCTCGCAGGGTGAAATTCTGAGGCCAACTGGCAGGAAGGGTCAGCAGCTCCACATACCTTGGTGGAAACCCTGCTGCTCCCATCCAGCGATCAGATGGTTGGCTTTGGCCAGAGTGGATCTTGTGGGCATGTCCAGAGCAAGCAGAGGCTGAGCTCTGCACCTGCTCTAGTTCACGGAAAGGGATACCCACACACAGCCACAGCGTCAGGACAGCTGCACAGGCCCACCAGCCTGGGCTTAGGAGCTCCGGCCCCTCCCTGTGTCCTCATCTGGCCCTTGCGTTCCCCTACGTGTGTAAACTCTGGTATTGCACATGGGAAGTGCATGGTGAAAACTTGATAATGATGATGATGAAACAATTTGCAAAACGTGAGAGCGGGCACACCAGAGGCAAGGTGTAATGCTGGCATAAGAGCTGAGGGTCTCTAGGGACAGACATGGCTGTGAGTTAATAAAAGACCCTCAAGGGGCTGAAAAGTCCCCAATCCTGGCTCCACCCAGAGCAGGCAGGAGGAGGACCTGCCCTCAATGTGTGTGTGCGTGTGTGTGTGTGTGTGTGTGTGTGTGTGTGTGAGAGAGAGAGAGAGAGAGAGAGAGACAGAGAGAGAGAGAGAGAGAGAGAGAGAGAGAGAGGGAGCAAGTGAGCGAGCGAGTGAGAGCTCTGTTTTTTTTTAACCAGAAACTGACTCTGGTAGTCACCCAGGCACTCCTTCAGGGACAGTTCGGCCAATGGCTTGAAACTGGACAGACCAGGGTGTACTTACTGCCTGGGCCTCTCAGGAACACCTTGGAGTCGCCAGCTTGAGTGGCAGCCTCTAGCCCTGTCGTTTTTAAATAGTTTCATTGAGGTATAAATTCACATACCATTCAATTTGCCCACTTAAAGTGTGCAACTCAATGGTTTTTAATATATTACATTACTAATTTTCAAATTATGTAACAAGGTGAGGGAAAGTAATAGCTCAGTGGTAGATGCATTTTTAGCATGCAGGGGTCCTGGGTTCAATCCCCAGTACCTCCATTAAAAAATATGTAACAAAATTTGCCACTGTAACCATTTCTAAGTGTACACTTTAGTGGCATTAGTTACATTCACAACGTTGTGCAAACATCACCACCAACTATTTCCAAAACTGAAACTCCCCTCCCAAGGCCCTGGTGGCCTCTAATCTACTTTCTGTCTCTATGGATTTGTCTGTTCTGCATGTTTCACAGGAGTGGAATCACATACTAGTGGTGTTTTGTGCCTGGCTTCTCTCGCTGAACATCGTGTCTTCAGGGTGCATCTACATTATAGCGTGTCCATTCTTCGTCCTTCTATAGCTGAATGATAGTCCGTCGTGTGTATAGACCACATTCCTTTATCCACATCTACTGATGGACATGGGCTGTTTCCACCTTTTGTCTAGCCCCTACCTTTGCTCCACTGGTTCTGGGGAAACGAAGACTGAAACCACTCTACACATCAGGCTCTCCCCCTCCAGCATTGGAAGAACCTCCAACCTCAACCAGAGCCCCTTCTGCTGTAAACCCTCTCCACTACCCCAGCCTAACCAACCCTCATCCTGCCCCCAAATCCCAACAGCACTTGCTATTCTCACACGTATTTTGTAACCTCCCCCAGGGCATTTCAGTGAAACTAAGTTCTTTTTGTACTTGTCTGGTTCTAATAATGAGTGAGATCGTTGAGATTCCAGGCATTGTACCCCAGACCTTGGTCAGATATTGCCAGGATAGGGCGTGCTGGGGCTTGGAAGCCCACCAGACACAGCCTCTGGGGAAAGCCCCTCTCGCTGCTGAGAAGGAAGTTTCTGTCCTGGAAGCCAGGAGGAACAGCTGCAGGTGCCAGCTGGTGGGCCTCAGTTAACCCCACAGTTAACCCCTAGGCAGGTGGAGAGTTACCAGGTAGAGTCAAGGAGAGGACAAGAACCACAAGAAGAGCATAGGCTGGGATGGGCCCCCTAGAATGTGAGATTGTGCCTAGCCAGTATTCTGGGGCTGAGCCTACCAGGGCACCTTCAGGGTTAGGCCGAGGTGGGGCCTGGAGATGTGCCAGACTCCACCACTGGAGTTTTCTGCAATGCCGCAATAAGAAGTCATTAAATGTATATGATGACTCGAGAATTGAGTCCAGCAGGCAGCAGTCCTGTCTCAGGTTATGAAATCATACAGGAAATGAAGTTTTCTCAGGCTGGTCCCCGAAATAACCAGACTCTCCCCACCTCCCCCAGAATTCTGGGCTCTGCACTAGGTTGCAGCCTTGGGAGGAACTTTTCCTCATTCCTATCACTCTCATTTTCTTCCCTCTTCAACAGAACTGGGGGCCCCTGTATGCCTGGGGCCCTTCTGGGTTCTTGGGCTGCGCCCGGGACTACTTCTGCAAGCTCCCGAAGCGGAGATGCCGGGGCCGCACACCTGATCGTCAGGTGAGCCCGGGACCGCCCAGGAGGCGCCTCCCTCTCCCGCCGCCCCGCCGCCCCTCCACCCTTATGGCGGGGAAGGTGAGAGGCTCCCGGGCCCGCCAGCAGGAGACGCGCGCCGCACAGGGGCCCAGTCCCGGGGCCTGATGCGCATGCGCCGCACTGGCGCTTTCCGGCAGCGTGGCGGAACCACCTCACCGTTTCGCGACGTTTGGCGACCCCTGTGTGCGGAAGCCGGCGGCAGTGTGGCGCCATGGCGTCGCCTTTTAGCGGGGCGCTGCAGCTGACGGACCTCGACGACTTCATCGCGCCATCTCAGGTGGGCGGGCCGGGCGGCGGTCGTGCGCGGGGAGGCCCCCCCCACCGCAGTGTCACCCCTGAGAGAGGGGCTCGGAAGCCGGGCTGTTGGGCCGTGCAGCCCCGGGGCGACCGCGTCCGCTTCCATGGCGGGCATGGCAACAGGAGTCACCTAGCTGGGGTGGCGAACTCAGGAGTGGGGCCGGGGAGACCCTACCAGGCTTCTCTGGCCGGATTCTTGCGTGTGAGCGGGGTGGGACGGCCCCACCCAGCTGCGAGGGCAGGGGAGGTGGTCGTCGGTGTCGCCTTCGAGGAGTAAGGCAGAGCTTGCCCCTAAAGGGAACGGGATAGCTGCACTTGAAAGGTGGCCGCCTTTATCTGGTGTACCTGCTTATCGATTGCTACCAGCCATCCAGAACCAGGGCTCTGAGGGCCATAGTTAAGGAGTCCCAGAAGGAGGGGGCAGAGCTGGAGCACCGCACCAGAGCACCGCAGCAGGGAGAAGACAGGCCTCCCGCCAAGGCTTCCTGGGGCTGGTCGTTTTTGGGAATGCGATGGCCAGGGAGGTTCTCCAAGTGCTGAGAGAGACAGCGGGAACTTAAGGAGGTAGGGAGAGAAAGGAACTTTCTTCCAGGAACTGGGCTGGGAGGTGACCTCCAAGCAAAACTTTCCTTCTGTCCCCTTGGCTTCCTCTCAGTAGCCAGTGAAACACTGGCCACTGGTCCTCTGTGCAGTGCCATGCCACCCATTGACACTGAGGAAGGGTGAAGGGTCGGGGTTGGCTGTCTGCAGACAGGTTGGCGTACAGACCCACTTAGCGCTGCCTCCATCTGATTGTGACCTGCAGAGTGACCCTTAGTGTAGGTGGGGTGTGAACGTAAGTAGCCACACTGCCAAGACTGCTTCTGTGGCAGGAAGACTGGAATCGGGGCAGAGCCTTTGTCCCCCGCAGCAGTGGTGTGGCCATCAGGCTGCCCCTCTTCCTGTGGAACCTTTGCACACTCAGGTCCCCGTTTGCAATCTCTTACTGGTGTAGGACTGCATCAAGCCCATGAAAGTGGATAAGAGGCCAGGAAGCGGCATGGCCAAGATCCACATCGAGGATGATGGGAGTTACTTCCAAGTCAGTCAGGTGAGTTCCAGCTCAGGTGATTGAAACACATTTCGTTGCTCCATCCGATGACAAGTGCAGTGACCGTGGGACCCTCCACCTCCCACCAGTCTTTTCTCACTAGTCAAATTCATTGACTGCCAGGGAGGCTGGGAGAGATGGGAACCCTCGGGGATGGTGGGGAAAGAGAACAGAGGCTGAACATGGAGCAGAGATGGCAGTTCCCATGCTTCTCTCCCTCTCTGTCTGAATTCTAATTGTGTGAGATTTTCTAGTCCAGGTCACTTGTTCTTAATGAATACCTACTTCCTGTGTGATTTAACAATGACAAGATCCTATTCTATCAGTGCTAAAATTTACCCCAACTCTTTGCCATCTGAATTCTCAAGAACATCCATTGCCATCCCATGGACCAGAGGCACCAGGCTCACCGGCCCAGGGACCCCTCCCAAGCAGGGGAAGAGCTACAGGATGGCTCATGGTGGGGCCAGACAAGTGGGATCCCAAGGTCATGGGGAAAGAGCCACTGTCTACTTAGTCCAGGAGGGTGACCCAGCAGCACACCATGGGTCCCACCCAATCCTGGCACAGCACGGGGACCCAGGGTAGGTGAGAGTGCCAGTGAGCCCTGCTTCAGGGCAGCAGTGGTTGATCTGGAGAGAAGTCAGAAGCACACCAGCCTCCTGCTCAGCACAGCATCACAGTCTGGGCCTTCAGGCCCATCCAACTTGGGAAAAGGCATTGAACTCAAGTTGTGGCTTAGGTGCATAGTGAGGCCTAGTGAGCTGGGCTGGAAGGGAGTTCTAGTCTCCTTCAGCCCTTAGGTCACATTCTGGGCCCCTGAAGCTCACCTGGCCCTGGCTCAGATCTTTCCTGCGTGTGAAGCGGGAGTAAAGGGGTTTTGCTGGGATCACTTGCATCTAAGAAGAGTTGCTGCGTGTCAGCCTGGAGGCCTTGAACACCAAGTTCTGGAACTGTCTGGCTGAGTCTGATGTGAGTGCCCCTCATGTCCCTCTTGCACTCCACACTCCTCCAAGTGCCAACATTTGGCGGGCACAGCCCAGCAGGGCACAAGCTCCCACCATCTCCTGTCTCTGCCCCCTCCTCGTCCTTGTGTCCTTTCTTCCTTCATCTACACCCTGGCCTTTCTCCTCCTCCTCTTAGAGCCTGGCCTTTGGCATTTTCCTGTCTCCACAGCCCCATGAGTACAGCCTGGGGACCAACGACCCTCCAAGACCTCTGTGACCAGCCAGCTGCTTCTCTGTAGATTTAATGCTTGAGGCCTCCTTAGTGTGATTCTGACATGCCAGCCAAGTTTGTACCAAAGTTAGAATTTGGTGCCACTATGAAAATCTAGAATGTGTATAAATATTTCTGTAGTAAATATTTAATTTCTAAAATTTTAGTGGGCACATAAAGCCATTCAGCTACCCCATTGGTTGTCAGTGTTGTGAGCCAGAGAATGAAGGTTTCCTGTGGGTTCCATTACCCTGAGCTCCACCGCGCCATGTCTTCATGCAGCAGGGCTCTTGGTGTACCGAGTTCTCTTGCTTCCAGGACGGAGGGACTAGGAGGCTAGAGAAGGCCAAGATCTCGTTGGATGACTGCCTGGCGTGTAGTGGCTGTGTCACCTCGGCAGAGACCGTGCTCATCACTCAGCAGAGCCACGAGGAGCTGCAGAAGGTTCTAGGTGCTAATGAGGTAAGCAGTGGGTGGTCCTCAGGACTCTGCTATAACCCGACATCAGCCCCAGCCTCGCTTGCTCGTGTTGTCCGAGCAGCTCATCTCCTGGTGACTCTTGGCATCTTTAAGTCTCATCAGTGGGATCTCAGTGAATTACTGGTCAGTATTCCATTGTTGAGGTACTAGCCCTAAATGTTAGGTTCTCTGTGTACACAAAAATGACATGCCTTGATTGAGTTAGGGTCTGGTCTTGTCAGCCCTGGCCCACTGGGAGTCTGTAAAACACACAGAGTGAGTGGCATGTCCCTTGCTTTGCAGATAGCGGCACCTGGTCAGCAGAGGCTGGTTGTCATCTCGGTCTCACCCCAGTCCAGAGCATCACTGGCTGCGAGATTTCAGCTAAATCCTACAGACACTGCCAGGAAATTAACTGCATTCTTTAAAAAAATAGGTGGGTGCTGAACCTTGGGTGAGCACTCCAGCTTGGACACAAGGCTGAGGGGGCGGTCTTCACACCTCTGGTCTTTGGACCTAAACGTATCAGAAACCCTATTTGAAGTTGACTTTAGCTTAAAGTTTTGATGATTGAGAGCAGTGCCTTTTAAGAGAAAACTGTCTGAATTCTGATGTTGCACTTCTGCGAGTCTGGAATTCACTCCCTCCTTGTGTTTTTTAAAAATTATCACCATCAAGGAGCATTTCCCAGGTCTGAGCTGGGTTCTGGCTCAGAAAAAAATAAAGGTTGGTTGACCTCTTTATGCCGGGAGCTGGCTGGGAGAGTGTGGGGAGGCTGTGGCATAGGCTCCTGTCCTGGACACCGTGTAGGGTATGGCCTGGTCCTGGTGGCCACTGAGCTCAGAGGAGGTGAGCCCCAAGGAATCCAGGCTGGCCACAATGCCAGCGGGTCCTGTGACACTCCTGGGGGGCATGGTTGGCAGCACCTCACACTCCGGGTGTCCTTCTTAGGGGTGAGGTGGTGCTCTCCTTCCAGGGGCACACTATGTGTTTGATACCGCCTTCTCACGGAACTTCAGTCTCCTTGAGAGCCAGCGAGAGTTTGTGCAGCGATTCCGAGAACAGGCGGACTCCAGGCAGGCCTTGCCTGTGCTGACTTCCGCCTGCCCAGGTGTGTGCACACTGGGGACAGGATGTTGACACCTGGATGTGGGTGACGGGAGTGCTGGGGGGTGGGAGGAGCCCAAGAGTCACCTGCAGTCACTTCAGTTCCCTGAGGAGTGATTGCAGGGATGCTAGAGACGTGACAGGGACAGCAGAGTGGGGCCATTCCTCGGGGACCCTGACTCCTTGTGCAAGTGTGTCTACCCCCAGAACCTTCACGTCACAGCCCCATGTGCTCCCCATGTCGGCCTCAGGCTGGATCTGCTACGCCGAGAAGACCCATGGGAGCTTCCTCCTCCCTTACATTAGCACTGCCCGGTCCCCGCAGCAGGTCATGGGCTCCCTGGTCAAGGACTTCTTCGCCCAGCAACAGGTAATGGGAACCCTGCTGCTGTTGAGAGTCTGTGTTGTTTCCTTAAAAGTGAGTTCATGGACCCACACGCCAAACTGTGTTCCCTGCTGTGCCTGTGCTGTCACCCCTGCCTCAGCCTGGCCTCTTTGCTGCCCGGGTCGGGCAGCTGCTCCACAGTCGCGTTTCTCCATGCAGCGTTTGACCCCTGACAAGATCTACCACGTGACGGTGATGCCCTGCTATGACAAAAAGCTGGAAGCTTCCAGACCCGACTTTTTCAGCCAGGAACACCAGTCGCGCGATGTGGATTGTGTCATCACAACAGGTGCAGATCCCTGAGCCCAGCTGGTGCTGTGTCCCCAGTGCAGGCCCTGGCACAGCCCCTCTGGCTCACGTCGGTCACCCCATCTCTGAGTTGAGCAGCCTCACAGGCTCTCAAGTGCTTAAAAGGCAGAGAAATGAACACCCTTCCAGCAGCCAGATAGCTTGAGGGATGGTTGCCCTCCAGGGACACAGTGCCCTGCCCATCTCCAGGCGCACTGTGAGGCGCCCAGGGGACGGTGCATCCACCCTGCCTCTGTGGCTGGGTTCAGCCTCTACCCACGAGCCAGGGGTGGACACGTGGCCTCTGTGTCCAGGTCACAGATTGCTGTGGATGCAGGTGACGTGGGTGTTCTTGAACTGACTCTTGTTTTCCTTGAGATTCAGCTGAAGAGCGTGTTCTGTGGTTTCATCACAGGAGAAGTTTTGAAGCTGCTGGAAGAGGAAGGAGTCTCACTGTCAGACCTGGAGCCAGCTCCCCTGGACAGTCTGTGAGTTACCACCTGCCACGGTGGAGGGGCAGGAAGTATTTCCAGCATCAGGGTGCTCAAGACATTAGGGTCATGGGTGTCCTGGTGGGCAGATGTGACAATGTGGGGCTAGGCACTGTCCCTTCCTGCCTTCTCTGCTATGTCTCCTTTCTGATTGGTTTTGCTTCTGCCTCGTGGTATGTCTCGGTGTCCACAGAGACAGTTGAGTTCATGAGACAGGCCTGTGGACAATTGGCTGATAGTCATCAGAGCTGACCCCAACTTCATACAGGTCTCAGCTCCCCAGAACAGGTGACATGACGGAGGGGACAGCCCTTTCCCCATGAGCTGCCTCCTGACAGGGCCACAAAGCCCCTGTGGTCCATGACTCATTTTCCACTTAGAAAGCAAATGCTCTCAAACGTGAGAGACAGAGGTTACCCAGAAGCCTCAGCAGACAGCAGCCCCACTACCACCTGAGGCCATGCCCTCCTCCCCAGGTACAGCAGCGTGTCCCCCCAGGAGCCCACCAGCCATCGGGGTGGGGGCTCAGGGGGCTACCTGGAGCACGTGTTCCGGCATGCGGCCCAGGAGCTCTTTGGAATCCACGTGACTGAGGTCACCTACAGACCCCTGAGGTCAGTGGCAAAAGCTGGAGCTTGGGGAACGGGGCAGCTGGAGCTCCAGGTCCCCTCACTGCAGTAGGCATGGAGGAGGATATCAGGGTGGGCTTGGCGTGGACCTTGGGGCACCAGGAAGCTCACATGAAAGGGCCAAAGTCTCTAGTCCTCAGTCTCCTCATCGTAGGAGTCGATGTCCTTGCCCACAGCATGGTGGCCCAGGGCCCTGAGCAGCCCGTGGTGGCAGGATGGTGTTCCTGGCACAGGGTGTGTCCCCATGTCCTCGGTGGGAGGGCTGGGGCCTCCATGTCAGACCAGGAAACCAAGGCTGGGTGTAAGGTCACCCGCCCAGCTCGTGGAAGTGAGTTTTCTACCCTCCCCTGTCACTGTCCCGACCCAGGAGGGACTGGGCACACTGTGTGGACAACCGGGTCTGTGCTCCCCCAGGAACAAGGACCTGCAGGAGGTGACTCTGGAGAGGGAGGGTCAGGTCCTGCTGCACTTTGCTGTGGCCTATGGCTTCCGCAACATCCAGAACCTGGTGCAGAAACTCAAGCGGGGGCGCTGCCCATACCACTACGTGGAGGTCATGGCCTGCCCCGCAGGTGCGCAGACAGGGTGGGGCCCTCTGGGACCCCCAGGTGACGATGCCCTTCCCATGACCATACTCTTGCCTGTCCTTCTCTGCCACAGGCTGCTTGAATGGCGGAGGCCAGCTCAAGGCTCCCGACAGGCCTGGCAAGGAGCTCCTGCAGCAGGTTGAGAGGCTGTACAGCATGGTCAGGACAGAGGTGCCAGAGGAAGCGCCCGGGATCCAGGAGCTGTATGGGCACTGGCTGCAGGGTGAGGGCTCAGAGAGGGCCAGCCGCCTGCTGCACACAAGCTACCACGCAGTGGAGAAGGCTGGCTCTGGCCTTAGCATCAGGTGGTAGGAGCCCTCCAGTGTCTGCCGGGCCCACCGCAGCCAGTACCAGGATTCCCAGCAAGGCGTGTGGAGTCTCCAGCAGGGAAGTCACTCCAAGACCCCAGGCTTGCCCTGAAAATGCTGGGTGAGCTGCGGGGACATTGGAACCCACATAGAAATGGGATTCAGGACCCACAGTCAGTAAAGTTGACCTCCAGCCTGCGCTCACCTGGACTCTGCACTGCAGGGGCCTGGAGGTTTCACCAACTTCTGGAACCTCTCTATGGGCCTGGAGCCCAGATCAGTGCTCTGGCTCCTGGCTGTGGTGGCCTGAGCTGTGAGGGTTTCAGCTAGTCCCATAGGGAGCTTAAGGCAGAGCAAGAGGGGGGTTCCTCATCCCTCACTTCCAGAGTCACTCCAAGTTGGGATATGGAGGGTGGTAACAGGCTGAACCTGCCCAGCTGGTTGAGCTCACAGCAGAGCGGGGGAACTCTGCCACACTGGGCAGCAGAGAACACTGGCTGGAGACGCACCTGGTCCATGACACCCTACCTGGGCATGGGTCCCCCTGACCCCCATCTAGAACCAGGTGTTCTACAAGCTGTGGCCTCTGGGGCCTGAGAACCTGCATTTTGGGGGCTGAGTCCTTGTGGGAGGCAGGCTCTGTTAGTGTCAGGCCTTAGTGGTCTTTCAGGCTGAGTCCTATGTCCACAGCTGGATCCCCACGTACAGGACAGGGGGTGGGCCAATTGGGTTCAGCCAGCCAAGCTTGCCCCCAAGGAGCTCATCTCTAGTAAAGGGAACTCTATCTGAAAACTGCTTCTCTCCAAGAGTGTCTGCCACCATCAAGAAAGAGGCCTTTCAAAGCTTTATTCATAAGTTCAGGAGCCCAGTGCACCCCAGTAGGCTGCCTCCCAAATATCCAGGTCTTGGAACTCACTGTAGCCCAGAGAGCGGTCTGGGTGTCCACCGCCAGGAAGTGCCAGAATGCCCACCCTCTGAGGCTGGGCAGGGTTGAGACAGGTTGAGAGAGGAGGGACGTGTGGCCTGGCCTGTGCAGGGCTCACTTCTGTTGGGGCGTGCTCAGAAGCCCCCACTGCAGTGCGAGGAGTGCCCGGGCCTGTGGCTGCAGCGGCTCAGCTGCCCTCTCAAAGCTCGCGCGCTCCCTGCAGAGCACTTCCAGGACCTCGGCTGGGGCCACCTTCCCTGTGAACTTGCGCACAGGCTCCTCTCTGCAGGGAGAGGGGCACCATGGGGGCTTCCGGGGAACTGCTAGGCAGAGGGCACTTAAAGAGCAGCCTCTCCCTGGTGCCAGACAGCCAAATAACCGATCCCCCAGCACCTCCCTCAGTGTCCCACTGACTGCCAGGGAGGCCCAGAGGACAACAGTCCAGCCCTGTGCCAGCCTGTTCTGCAGCACGGCCCCTGGAGAGGGCAGAGGTCCTCCCGAGACACGCAGGCATAGGCCTTGCCACGTGCTCCCCAGCTTGCCCCACAGGAAGGCCCGGGATGCTGGCCAGTACTCACGCCACCCTCAGGAAGGGGTTATATAGAAGTTCCTCGCCCAGGGTCGACGGCACCGTGGGCACGTCGTCATCATCCCTCTTCTGGAATGACCACAGGCCCTTGTCACAGCCTTATCTGGCAGCTCCAGGCAGCTTGACCCAGCTCACCCCCAGCCTCGGGGCTGGAGGCTAGACCCTGAGGGCAGGCACTCGTGGGCCAGTCCTAGAGGCTGCCCAGTTCCCTACCCAAGGCCACCAACCCCTCCCTTCACCAGTGGGAGCTTTGGCTGGCAGCATGCCCATGGCTGACTCCCCCAGCAATGCCCTTCCTGGACCCACCCGCTCCTGCCCAACCCTCCAGCCTTGCCATCAAGAGGGGAGGAGTCCCCACACCTTGGCCCAGGACAGCTTGGCCCTCACATGATCGTTGCAGGGCTCCACTTTCTGTGCAAACTCGAGATTGCCCAGCGTGTGCTCATGACCACAGAACACCTTCTGGAGAAAGGAGGCACTTGAGGTGCACAGCGCCACCGCAGGCAGAGGTGAGCAGAGGCACTCACCCCTCTGTCTGGCCCCTCCACACACCCCTGTACCCCTCCCCACACACGTGGCCCGCCCACTCCTTCAACTGGCCAGCAGTCATTCCGAACCCCAGCACAAGGCAGGTGCAGAGTACCCAAGTTATGTGAGAGGCTGGGCCCCGTGAGGGTAAGGGACAGGCTGCTCACTGTCTCAGGCGGCAGGGTGCCCAGGGTCTCCACCAAGCTCTGGTACATCTGGTGAGCTGTGCTTTCCAGGCGTGAGCCACAGCCGGCCACAGACAGTGCATCCCCTGGAGAGCTGGCCAGGTCAGAGAAGGTGGAAGGGGACAAGGAGGGGGGGCAGAGGGGCGCAGGGCAGCGCGAACCTGAGAAAACGGCAGGTGGGTCCAGACACTCGTCTTCCCAAAGGAAGTAGCTCATGTGGCCAGAGGTGTGGCCTGGGGTTAGGAGGCAGCGCACGTGGATGGCTCCAAACTACAGCAGAGAGGCAGGCAGGCCTGTGAGGCAGTTGAGCCCAGGGTGTTCCCCCGCCTCCCAGGTGCCCACTTACCTGCAGCTCCTCGCCATGCACCAGCCTGCGGGTCAGTGCGCAGATGCGCTCATCCGCGCCCAGCACCACCAGCCCAGGCTGCAGTCTCACCAGCTCCGCGTTGCCACGAGCGTGGTCCCTGCAGATGGGTAGAAGTATAATCACATGTGGTTGGGGTAGGATTGGGGTGACACCCTCGTGCCTCAGCCCGCCCAGACGGTGCTCACCAGTGGTGGTGGGTGGTCAGCACGGTGGTCAGTGATACCCCCTCCCGGCCTACGATCTCCAGCAGCTGAAAGGGACAGGAGTTAAGGAGATGCGGATGGTCCAGGTGGCTGCCTGTGTTTGGGAGCCAGGATTGGCTGCACAGTGCCCCAAGCAGGCCAGGATGGGGTTGTGGGTAGGGGCGATTCAGCAGTTAATTACTGAGCACCCGGTGTATATGGCACAGGCACCAAACGAAGGGAAAAGAGGAGGCCAGAGAAGGCTCTAACCTCACAGGAGACCCAGGATAATCAGAAAAATCCTAAACACCAAATAACCTGAGATCAAAGAATAGCGGAAGAGTCAGCTCCCAGCAGTGTGGTCGGGGGAGCTGCTTCAAGCACAGACTGGCGGTTACGACCTACGATTCCTAGGCTCAGAGTGGTGCTCCTGCCGCCCGAAGCCTGCCCTCACCCTTTTGGGCACGGACACGTCCACGGCCACAGCCTCCCGCGTGTGCTCCTCAATGACCAGGTACATGTAGTTGTCCTCAAGCACAGGGATGACTTTGACCTTCATGGTCGCAGAGCTCAGCTACCTCGCGCCTCCTGAGCCTCTTCCTCAGAATGGGGCTACGCTCTCCAGACCCTAGGGAGGGCTGTGCCCGGGAAGAGTCAGCTCCACATACACGCTGGGGGCTAAAAAACGTAGCCCTGTTCCCTACTCTCGGACTTCCGGGAAGAGTGGTGTGGAAGTCCATGCTCCAGCCTTAAATTGACCTGCCGCTCCCAATCCCTCCTCAAGGTCCCGCCCACTTCAGGGCCCGAGCCACGCCCTCTCCCCGCGCCTGTCCCCAGCCAGGCCGCTGCCCCAGTAGGACCCGCCTGCTTCCCAGGCCCCGCCCCCTCCCAAGGCGTCCTCCCGCCGCAGCGCGACCCTGGACCAGCTCCTCTCTCGCTCCGCCCCCAATGCCCCGATCCCTTCAGGCCCCATCTCTCCCAGGGCCCCTCCCGCGGCAGTGCGACCCCGGTCCCGGCCCGCCTCCTTCCCTGGCCGCCCACTCACCCCCACCGGCTACGCCAGCCGGTCGCGCGGACTGTCTGAAGGACAGCCTGACATAGGCGGGCCTTGGACGCCGGTCACGGGACCTGGACGGAGTGCTCGGCTCTGCCCGGCCAGCCCCAACGGCCTGCGCCCCCGAGGCGCCCTCCTGCGGGGCCGGCCTGGAGCCCGCGCGCGTCGGGAACCCGAGCGCGGTTCAGGGAACGCGCGTGCGCGAGAGGGAGTGCACGCGTGCCCGAAGGGACTGCGCGCACGTCCGGCGCTATGGCGCCTCCTCCGCGAAGCCCTTCTGGCAACCGACTGAACCCGTTCTATCGAATCACCAGGCCCCAGGTTGGGACGTCTGCGCCTATTTCCGTCAGGCTAGGGGTGCAGGGGTATGTCCACTTTGCTCGCCTGCCTGTCCCAGCGCTCAGCCAGCACCGGAAGGGGCCTAGTTAGTGTACGAACCTACATGGTAGGGCAAGGCGCCCTGCTTGAGAACATTAACAGCAGCGACAGCTCCATTCCAGTGTGCGCTGTTCCACAACTCCCCATGCTGGGCGATGCTATGCGCTCTTGGCTCTGTGTGCTCCCCGGATGAAGACAGGGGTGCCGGTCTGCGTTTCCTCGTTGAGGAAAAGGAAGCCAGAAAGAAAGGGTGGCCAAATATGGAAGAAGCTGACAGTTTGCATCCACCTCTTCAACCACTGAACTGTCCTGCCTGCCCTGGTGGGCGGGGCCCCGGTAGTCTCCTGGGAACAACAGAGGCCTTGGCAACACAAGCCACCGTGTTGCAGCAACAGGCCAGTAGGCGAAGTGGCAGTAGGCTTGGGGCTGGTGGTTGTCCCTTTTGCCTATGGAGCATGCAGCAGCCTCAGCCTCAATTCCCAGGCCAGGGGCCCCATCTCGGGCCATTGAAAATGTGAGTCCTCCCAGGACACTGCTGCTTCTGGGGTCCGGGGTTCTCCCTGTCCCCTCAGAAGTCAGGAAGGGTGTAGGTACCCATGACCTGGGCCTGATTCAGGCTGTGGGAGAGACTGATTCAATTCAGCCAGGCTGAGTGTGTGGGTGGATGGCTGGTGGCTCCATGGGAGTGGAGGCCACAGCCCAGGCCTGAAACGCACCTGGGGGATGGGTGGTGGTGCCTCCCCAGGTTCTGCCACGGGCCAAGGACTGGCTGCCAGGAGTCCCTGGGGGTGCCCCAGCCTGGGCCACCAGCCTTGAGACAGAGCTTCCCTCAGATTTAGAGCTGAGTGAGGAACAGCGACTGCAGGTGGGTATGGGGTCCTGGGGTGCTGGCAGGAGAAAGGGAACCAACAGGGTCCCACAGGCTCCACCTCTCATCCCGGCCACCCACAGGTCTGCAAGGAGATGGTCGACCTGCAGATCAGAACCCATCACCTACAGGAGCAGCACGAGGCTGAAATCTTTGAGCTGAAGAGTGAGGTGGGCACTGAAGTGTGCCCATGTGTGCCAGCCTCAGGGCATTGGGGGGAGGGTGCATACCTGGGACCAGCACTGGGAGGGGTCTAGGTGTGCCCCATGTGACTGTGCACACTCGGTGTCTGTGAGTCCCCACCTGTGCTGCGTGTACTGTGTATTTCTGAGGATGCTCAGATAGATGATGACTGGCCCCAGGTGACCTGGCACTTGGTTACCCTGCAGGTCCTGTGGCTGGAGAGCCGGGTACTGGAGCTGGAGCTGCACGGAGAGCAGGCAGCCCCAGCAGAGGCTAATGCAGGGCACTGCCAGGCACTGACACAGGAGCTCGGGTGCAAGGCCTGGGTGCAGGGACAGTCTGATCACCACAGACACCAGGTCACCATGAGTACCATAGGGCCTGGCTGCATGCAAGCCAAACAGGGGTCCAGCAGGAGCACAGTGAGGCTGAGACTCGCTCTTTCGTACAGGCACAGCCCAAGGACATCCCGACCCCTAAGAAGCAGCAGCAGAAGCTGGGGAACAGCGTGAGTATACAGCCACCTAGCCCAGGAGTCTGTCAAAGTTTCTCCCAGCCCAGGGTGGAGGTGGGGGAGTGCAGGGGACCTAAAGCTTGGAGTCTCATCTAGCCAGCCTTTGTGTACGCCACAGCTGCAGGGAGAAGTAAAGCAGGTGCTGGAGGAGCAAAGGGCTCAGCAGCAGGCACTGGAGATGCGTGTGTGAGTGGCTGCCTCACCTGGGATGGGGAGTGCCCAGCAGGGCACAGTGAGCAAAGGAGCAGAGGGAGTCCCCTGCCCTCTCCAGCTGAGCCTCACCCATGTCTGCAGGGCAGCCCTGGGCCAGCAGCTGCAGGGAGCCCAGGAGGAGGCCAGGAAAGCTGGACAGCGACTGGCTGCACAAGCCATGGTGAGGCCTAGGCCTGCTTGTTTGAGACCTGGTGGGTGTGAGTTCTACAAGCTCAACAAAGGTCCACCTTGTGGGACATGGGTTCAGGGGCGCCTCCTCCCCCAGGTGTTGTCAGCCTGCCAGGGCCAGCTCAGCCAGGCTGAGGCGGAGAATGCCCGGCTACAGCTGCAGCTCAAGAAGCTGAATGAGGAGTACACCATTCGGCTGCAGCACTGTGCCCGAGTCGTGACTGTGAGCCCTGGGCTGGGTGGCCCTACGGTGGGTGGTTGAGCGGCCTCTGGGCCTGGGTGTGCTAGACCACTTCTGGGAGACCTGACCTGGTGGGAGACTATAAGCCTGCCCAGTACACTGTCAGACCAGTTCCTCGGAGGGAATTGGGGGGGGTGGTTGGCATGGGACCAACCAAGCCTCGCCCTCCCCAGCTGTGGCCCCGCCCCAGCCCCACCCTCTCCCCTCCAGGAGCATGCAGATGGTGGAGGCCAGACGCCTGCCGCCACAGTCCTTCGGAGATTCCTGGAGACCACTCTGGAAGACATTCGGGCGGCATACCACAGTCGTGAGCAACAGCTGGCCCAGGCTGCTCGTGCCTACCGCAAGCGCCTGGCAGATCTGAGCCGTAGGCATGAGGAGCTGCTGGCTGCCCACAGGTGGGTGCCTCCCTGATATAGGGACCTGGGGTAGGATGGCCCTACATAACCCGATGCATGGCTTAGTGTGCAGCAGGCATTGGCAGACCCCGATGGGGCCCCCAAGGCTACCTTTGGTGCAGCCACCTTGGACCTGGAGCCGCTGCCCCTTCCTGAGGTCACCAAGCTCGGCCACCCACAGGAGGACCAGGCTAGGCTGGAGACAAAGTTCCGGGAGCTCCAGGCCCAGGTGACCCCTCCCTATTGCCCCACGACTCACCCCAGGGCCCATTCCAGGCTTAGCAAAGCCCCAACCCCAGGGCCTCTGTGCAGCCTGTCTTGTTCAGCAACTGAGAAACCCTATCAAGCAGCCTTTACAACCCGACAGACTTACAGCACTGCTCTTGTTTCCACAGAAGGGACCAGGTGAAACCTCCCAGCGGGGCACATTAGAGCCACAGTGAGTACCCTGGTGTGGGTGCTGGGGAAACTCATTCATTTATTCTGTCAGCTCTAACTGCTGGGTGGGTTCTGATTGCAGCAGTGAACAATGTGGCCCATCTGTGCTCTCTGGTCTCAGTCTGTTTAAGAGACACTAATAATCGCAGAAAACCCAAATGCCTCAGTGAAGATGGGTCCTCCTTGAATGGAAGGGTCAGGGAGAGCCCATGAGGAAATTTCAGCTGAGACTCAGAGGACCCAAAGATGAAGACCTGTTGGGAGATGGCTGGCAGAGGTCCTGGTCCTAGGACAAGGCTACCTGGTGACCTTCACAGCCTTTGCCTCTGGGCCTTCATGTTCCCAATTGTGTGATGGGCAGAAGCTGGTACAAGCCCACCTCCCAGGGTTTTGGGAAACAAATCCCCAGCATTAAGGGGAGACCCCTCCCATAAACATCCTCACTGTCCAAGCTGGCCTTGTGGCTTAGCTGTCCGAGTGGCCAGCGGACCCCCATGCATAGATGGCTCCAAGGCTTGGGCAGGGCCCAGAGTGGGAAGGCAGGTCTATGCTGTTCCCACTTTGTTCCCAACAGGCACCTCAAAAATCTAGGTGCCTTGACTTGAGCAGGGTCACTGGTCAGCACCTGGCCTACGCCAGCTCTCACACCCACCCATTCCCCTCCTCTCACAGGGGCCTGGAAGCTGCATCCTGGGCCCAGATAAACCAGAAGCTACAGGACTTCTCCCGTGGCACTCAGGTAGTGAGAAAGGCCTAGCCGGAGGCCTCTCTTCTCACTGAGCCCAGGCTCATGGCTTATGACCCCCTTCCCATGCCAGGCAGAACTGGAACGGGAGCGGGCACAGCTGCTGGTCCGGGCCACAATGGCTGAGGAGCAACTTTCTGAGCTACAGGAGTACGTGGACCAGCACCTGGGCAGGTGGGCTTTAGGAAAGGTGGATTGGATATGACTGAGGGCCTAAGTCCTGGGCACTAGCAGCAGGGCTTGTCCACAGCCAGCTGGTGACTAAGCCTGGTCTCTCTCTAAGCAGGTACAAGCAGGAGATCCTGAGGCTGAGGAAGCTGGTGGGGTCAGGGAATCCCTGGAAAGTGGGGACCACACCTCCAGTCAAGCCCCAGCGCCCAAGGACCCGTAGCCGCTAACTGTTCATCAGATAAACTTCGAGAATTCTCCATGGCCAGCATGAAGCCGTCCCCACAGCCCCGCCCTGGGAGATCACTCCACCCAAAAAGAATCAGAGTGGAACCGAGTCTTTATTGTGTCCAGTCAGCCAGACTGAGAACTGGGGGACCCAGGTACTGAAGCAGAAGTGGGTGCTGGGGCAACTTGCCCAGCTGGCCCACCCCTATGGACATCATAGGCCCAGACACGGTCCAGGCCTTCACCCACCACAGCCACCGGCTGCCAGGTGGGGAGGGGGAAGCGCCCTGACACCACACGGGCTCCTGCAGGCAGCTCTGCCTGCAGCTTGTCCTCCAGCAGTGGGAGCTGTGGGAGAGAGCAGGAGGGCGGGGTGGGCCAGGTGGAACACAGCTGCCCCTAGCCGGCACCTACACTGGGGATGGCCTATGTCTCCATGGGGCTGGCACACCCCAGACCTACCACGCTAGGAGCCAGGAACACAGACACGTTGTGGCAGTCTCTCAGGCTCACCTGTAGGAAAAGGAGGTCACCCCAGCAGGGAATGGGGCCCCACCAGGGGAAGAGAACTGGTGGGTATGGGGTAACTGCAACTTCCAAGTCCCAGCTCCAGCCTGCTCAGGCAGAAGCACCTGGGGCTGTCAGCAGGGCAGCCAAGCCAGAACTGAAAGAATGGAGATCAGGGCTGGGGTCTGAGGGGATCTAGGACTCCCCGGGTTACCTTCCAGAGATTTTCACGGCGGTAGCAGACACTGCCTGCACAGCCTGCCCTCCAGGCATGCAGCCATGCCAGCCCCACCAGCCACGGGTTCAGCTCGTAGCCCACAGCTGGGCGGAGACCACACTTGTGGGCAGCCAGCACCTGAGGGCACAGATAGCGTCAGGCCAAGAGATGGGGAGGTATACCCATGGGAGGGGGCAGCAAGGACCGCCACCTAACACACAAAGTCCTTACAATTCTGCCATCACCAGAACCCAGGTCCACCATCTTTCCAGGACGGCCTCGCAGCAGCGACAACACGTGCTCCACCTGCCGGGCACTCGCACCGACATAGGGCACCTGGGCAAGGAGGCGAGCAAGACAGAGGGAGAAGTGAGGCGCCGCCTCCTAGGCTTCCTTTCTTAGAGCGCGCTGTCCGGCCCAACCCACAGCCCGGCTGGCCCTTGGGCAGCAGCACCCTCCTCTCACACCCAGGCTCAGTATCTCAATCCAGACCACCCCCATCCCCGGTCCGTCACGCCCCTATGTCCCCAACACACCGGCCCGGGCTCAGCACCGCACCTGCAGCCGTAGCGGCACGCGGCGGAAGCCCGGCTGCAGCAGCAGCGCCCACACGGCGTAGGCGGCCAGGCCTGAGCCCGCCGCCACCTGCAGCAGGGCCAACGCGCCCAGCGGCCGCTCGCGTAGCTCCGTCAGCTCTTCAGCCGGGTCATCCTGCTCCATGGCTGCGGGACAGCGGCTCAGGGTCGTCACGCCCCAAGGCCCCTCCCCACCTCAGGTCCGAGACCCTCACGCCCCGGCCGGGAGCTGGAGGGGAAAGCCCTTTTCATAGCCCGAAGCCTTTCCTCCCCGCCCTGCGCCTACTGGGCCCCCTGCGCCGTCGCCGGAAGAGGCGGGGCAGAGGCCGTGGCGAGACGCCGGAAGCGGCTGGTAGAGGCTGCGCTGCAGGTCCGTTCACCTTACTCTCCGCGCGGGTCCAGGGACCCTCCAGCGGGTTCCCGGCCTTGGAGCCTTGGGGTCCAGGGCGACCCTTGCGGGTTCTGGCCGTACTGCTTCCTGGCCGAAGCCCTCGGCAGTCAGCAGCGTTGGCCCACTCCTCAAACGGCTGCTATGGGCCTGTCCCGGGCGCTGCGGACCCCTGAGGCCGCACATCCCAGCGCGGGGATACGTTTAAGAGAAGCGATGCTGTGGCGCCTGCTGACTGGCCGTGAAGGCCAGTGCAGTGTGGCTGGAGCCCTGGGGCAGCGGTCAGCCAGTGGGGAACGGCTCACCGGCTTAGAGTGGCGTCTCCGCCGACCTACACATCCAGATAACCCGCCAAGCACAGGAGCAGTCGCGGGGAGGACATCGGGGCCCCTCCCACAGCTGAAGGCAACTAGCCCGAGTGCGCAGGAAACAGGATGCGCTGGGGTCCGCGGGGGCGGTGGAAGTTGGAGCTCGGCTGAGGGGCAGGGCCGAGGGGGCTTACAAGGAGAAATTTAGCACAACCGAGCGGACAGATGTTGGCTCTCTGCGAGCATAGTGGGAGGGGAGCCGGATGTGAGGGGCGGGGCCCTCTGGTAGCTGACCCAGCCCGGCGGCTGGGAGGAAGAGACCACCTTCCTTCTCCAGAAAAGGTCACTCACAGAAAAGATTTGAGTTCCTGGAGGTGACCTGGCAGAGCCTGGGAAAGGGAGAGGCAAGTGCGGGGACAGAGCCAGGACCTCCTCCTCACCAGACTCTGAAGACAAACATCCAAGAGTGACAGAGGCTTGCCTGCACACAGGCCCTGGCCGGACTTCTCCGCCATTCCCCACACTGGTCAGGAGCCCCAACGTTGACAGAGGTGCTTCAGACAATGTGGGCACGCCAGAGCCCACTGCCCCCACGCTTCAAGTACAGGCCGCCTCACTCGCCTACCTGCCCTTGGCCCCAGCTACCACCAGCCCTGAAGGACAGGTGCCCCTGTTGCAGGAAACCCAGGTGCCCTGCTCCCAAGATCCGAGCACTGGAGAGGAGGGCGGCTGACCCACCGCACAGAGATCAGAACATCCTGTCTCCTTCCTGGCTATCACTGGGCCCTCCCTAGAAAGGAAGGACATGCACTGGGCTCTAGGCTGGTGGAGTGCTTACACAGCCATCTCACCCTTGTCTCTTTTCTTCCTTGCATTATTCCTGGTGTCTATACAAACCCCTGGCACCTGGCAGACAGTCAATAAAAGCTGGTTGACTGGATGAAGACACCTAGCCAGACTTCCCAGTGTGTATACCCACAGGTACCTCACCTGCATGTCCGCTCCTCTCCTTTGGGCACTGGGCACTCAAGTGCACCTGTGTGAGTGCACACACCAAGAGAAGCCATGCAGGTGCCCCACAGGCACCTGTTCCCATAGTCTCGGCCTGCATGCCCACATTTTCACCTTGGCCACTCCCCAGCGCTGGCATGAAGCCCTCACCCAAGCCTTCCAGGTTCCTCCTAGGAACACCCTTGGGCTCCCTTGGGCTCCCTTGGCCCTGCTGGCAGCACCCACTTCGGCTTCCTGCTCCTTACGAGAAAAGCCAGTACTTTTCTCTGGAGGAAGGTGTGTGAGTAGGAGGCACTTCCTGGGGCAGGTGGGTAGAGGCCAGTGTCCAGCCTAGGGCCCACCCCAGAGCAGCTACTCCACGTTTTTGTGGACAGATGGTCCCACAGGCGAGCCACAGCAACCACCAAGTGTGGCCATAGGCCTCTGTCCAAACCAGAGGCTGTGGGAAGCTGGCCAGACAATCAGGGCAAGAGTCAAGGGTGAGGTGCAAAAGCCTCCCAAGACAGAGAGGAGGAGGGGGATGGGAGAGTACACCCACCTCCTCCCCCTCTGGCCTTTACTGAGATACTCCCTGGTGGGGGGAGAGGGAAGAACAGGGATACAAAGGTCTGCTGTCCAGGAGAGAGGTCCAGGCTGGAGATCCACATGTGGGGTCATCAGCATATTGATGGTATTTACAGCCAGGAGGCTGGTACAGCTCTCCAAGGAGGGAATGTGGGAATGTCAACAGAAAGGTCTAGTGCTTGAGCCCTGAGAAAGCCATGGATGGGAGTTTGGGGAGGTGAGAGGGCACAGCAAGAAGCCTCAGGAGTGGTGGGAGGTGGGAGGAAACCAGGGCAGCCTGCTGTCCAGGGTGGCTATGCTCCCACCCACAATTCTCACCAGTCCTCACAGCAAGCAGCTAGTCCAAGTGAAAGGCCATGCCCCATGAATGCAGCTTCAGATAGCCAGCCCCACGGAAACTCCAGACAGCCACTGGAGTAACACTGAGTGTCCTCACAGGGTGTGGCAACACGAAGTACCTACATCAGCCAAATCTGGCAGAAGCAGCCCTGCCTGGGGGCTGTGCACAGCCATGTTCCTCTCCCAGCCTCAGTTCCTGCCTGAAAGATGACAGACACTTCCCCAGTGAAGGCCACCAGGTAGAGATGGAAAGTGGTTTCTGGGGCACTTCACAAGTGCCCCCCAAGACTTGAGCTGTGGCCCTCCTTCCCAGGAGCTGTGGGACTGGGACAGCAGAGTCCACTCATTTCGGGTTCAGTAGTCCCACGTGCGCCCACATCCTGGGGCCTTTCAGCCTCAGAGCTGTTGGCTTTGTCCAGAACAGGCTGGCCCTTTATGTGGCTGAGGCTGAGGAGAAAGGCGGAGGTAGCAACAATGGGACCAGTGGCGGGAAACGGTCCTTAGAGAACCCATTGTGTGCCCCACCCGCCGGAAATGGGCAACAAACTGGGCCCCGCAGGGGAGACCCTACCGCCGTCGGGATGCTCAGCATGTATCAAGGGCCTCAGGACAGAGGGGTCCATTCTTCCTTGAGGGCAGGATGGGGCCAGGATGACTCTGCCAGGCTTGCAGAGGATTATGCAGGGAAGTCGGCTGCCCGTCAGTTTGCAACCCCTTCCCTTGCAGGTTGAGAGTGGTGTCGCCTGCCTGCCCCTACAAGGGACCCCAGCCGCCTCAGACCTGGGGAATTATGGCCACTTCTCCACTCCTGCTCTGAGCCACGGAAGCACTGGCATTGGGGGCAGGAGCAGCAGAGCCGAGGTTCACATGAGTCACACCTCCCACCCAGCAGAAGCCCCTCGCCGGGTTGGGGAATAGGTGGCCTCAGACACAGCACCACTGCCCTCAAGCCTCAGTCTCTGGCTCTGTGGAGCAGGAATCGCGCAGTCCCCAGGGCTATGGGAGAATAAAATGCAGTGAGGCAGGCCCGGGGCTGGGCTCAGGCACCAGCACTCAATATCCATTGGTGAATGTAGTCAGTGTTCTTATTGGTTATTGCTGTTACAGCAGAAGCAGTGGGTACCGTGATGCCATCTGGAGGCATCCCCCCACCCTCCTCCCAGCCCCTTCCCAGCATCCTGTTCCCAGGCGCCTCAGTCCAGCACCACCTCACAAGGGTGGAGGTGGTTGGTGTGGGCAGCTGCATAGACACGGCTGAATTCCCGGAAGCGGGGGGCGCAGCCCAGCCAGGCCTCACCAAAGTGGCTCCAGCCCATGAAGAGGAAGATGCCAGGGCCGGGGCGGACACCACAGCGCAGTGGGGTGCGAATGGAGGCCTGCACCTGGGCCCCAGGGCCCCCTATCCGGAACAGCGGCAGCGTCTGGCGGAGGACACGGACAGCCGCCACGGTGATAATGGACTCCTGCAGCTCTGTGTCGTGGGTTACCCCATGGATGGTTCCGAGGATCACTGTGGGGACACATGTTGGCCAGTGGCATGCAGGGGAAGGTAGGCCCCAGGGTCTCCCCACAGCAGGGACACTCACCAAAGTCACTGGTGCATGCAGCCAGAAGGAACTCAGCATCACTGCAGGGTCTGCAGGCACCTGGCATGCAGGGGAGGTCTTGAGTGGAGGCCCTGCCTTCTCCTGGACCACCAAAGGCCTCCCCCAGCTGGACACAGGAGGGAGAGGGCAAGCTACCAGACCCCTCTCAGGGCCTGATGGCAACTGGAGATCCCAGAGAGCATGTGTGCACACCCTGAAGACACCCAGTACCCAAGGTGACACCACAGGCCTGTGCCTGCCTGAAACATGCACACACAGACATGGGCCTGGGTGCTGTGCCCAGCATGCCAGCACAAAGACCCCCTGACCTGGAGCTCAAGTGTCTGGGTGCAAGCATCTCACATATAGGCACCAGCAGGCGATAACCCCTTAGTCTCCCAGGGCTGCCTCCTGGGGCCCAAGGACACCAGCCCAGCCCATGTGGCAGGAGGTTATGGTGGGCTCTGAGGTCAGGGGGTCTTTGTGAGAGAGAGACCCCCATCCCCTGTGAGGTCAGGCTGCAAGCTCCAGGAGAGCAAAGAGCTGGACCTGGTGCCCTGCCAGGAGGTGGGGCTTCATCTCCATGGTGACTGGGCTCACACTGGACTTCTGTTGTTTTGGGCTGGGGGAGGGGAGGGAGGTCACCGCTGGGCCAGGGAGCCCGGGACATCTTTGGCCGGAGGCTTTGATTCTGTCCCCCATCATCCCCTCCCCTGAACTCCTCAGGGACCAGGGGCCTGGGTAGCCCTGCCTGGCTTCCCCTTCCAGGATTCTGCCCCCTACCAGCTCTCTCCCTAAGCGGCAGGCTGAGGGATCACCCCTTCCTCATTTCCTTCCTCCCACCTGTCCTGGCACTGCTTCTCACTAGCTGAGTGCCTTTGATAGGCTGCTTCACTCTGGGGTCTCAGTTTCTCCCTCTGTGCAATGGGGAAGACGGACACGTTCTCACCCCACCCGGCCATGGTGCGACTCCAAGACTCCCACCGGTCTCCAACTCGGACTGGCACTCACCATCTGCACCAAGTCCCTGGGCCTGCGGAGGCAGTTCTGGACGCCCGTCTTCCCGCAGTTCGAAGCGGAAGGAAGCCACGCGGCGGCTGATATCGGGATGTGGAGTGGCCTGCAGGAAGAGGGCCCGGTGCTCGCGAGGACCCCAGCGCACGCATCGGCCCCTGGCCGGGCCTCGGCCCTCGGCCAGGAGCAGCTCCAGAGTGCCTCCCTCCCTCTCCGCGAAGACTTGGGCTCCTGCGAAGGGCCGCGCCGGCCGCAGGCAGGCGATGCTCGGCCGCCCGCCGGGGTCGGAGCCGCCTAGGGTGAGGCGCAGCGCCCCGGCGGGGTACAGCCACTCGATCCCGCCCTCCGCACAGGCCAGGGCCAGCTGTCCCACGCTGCCGGGCTCCTGGGTGAGGCCGCTGCGGACAGGACGGGCGGTGGTGAGGAGGGCGGTTGGCGTCCCCACCCGGCCAGCCTGCTCCCCGTGCACCCTCTCACTGCAGCTACCAACAGCTGCGTCCACTTTGTGGAAGAGGAAACTGAGGCCCAGCGTTCCGGGACTCAGAGGGAGAGAGCAAGGATTCGGTGCGGTGCTGGGTCGGAATGTTCCATCCAAAACAGCGGATGACACGGCTCCTTCCTAATGGGTGCGCACAGCCCCAGAGGGTTAGTCCGCGAGGGCTTCCAGTGAGGCTCGTACCTGCCCCTCCAGCTGCAGCGGTCCTCCGAGTAGCCGGCGCGGGCGGCCACGGCCAAGAGGCCGCAGCAAAGCGCGCAGAGCAGCGCAGGGGGAGGCATGGCGCGCGAGGACGCGCGGGGGCGCGGTGGGGAGCAGCTGGGGCGCGGGGCCCGGCCCCGCACAGGCCCCACCGCCTGCGCCGGCCGGCCGCGCACCCCGCGAGGCGCCTGGGAGCTTCCAGGGAGCGGGGGACGGGCCAGGCGGCCAATCGCGCAGCGGCCCCCGAACTTTCCGCCAATCACAGCGGCGCTCTCAGGAGCGGGAGGACCAGCCTGCAGTCCAGGAAGCACCCGGGAGGGGGCTCCGCGGCTGGACATGCTCCGTGTTGCCTCCTCGAAGTCCCCTCACCTCCAGCCTCGACTTGTATGCCATCTTGGGTCCTGGTTGGGCCACCGTCCTTCAAGCCCTTGGCCGGGGTGGGGGTGGTGCCCACGGAACCTCTAGAGGAGGGGGATTCATCTCCGGTGTCTTTTCCCAAGAGTAGGACCTGGGCTGCCATCCCCCATCTCGCCCCAGTCTAATCCTGGTGACTCGCCACACGCGGCGGGCAGGGGGTGGGGGTGACTGAAACCAGGGATGAGGGGCCAGGGCGCTGGGGCTGCAGGCACTGTGGAAAAGCAGGAGTAAGGACAGCCCTGAGCCCCAGAATTAGGCCCCCAATAGATCGAGACAAGCTGAAATGGGGCCTACTCTCATAAAGGATTCCCCCCACACCTAGGGTCATTGTGGAGGCCAGGGAGGTGGGGAGTGGCTGGCCAGGTGGAGACTGGAGGGAATTCCAGGCAGAGGGGAGGAGCAGATAGACAGCTGTGGCAAAGGTGTGAACCCAGTAGATGGGCTCCCAACAGCCTGTGACACCCTGGGGTCAGATTATAGAGGCCTTAGGCACAAACGCAAGACTCCAACCGGGTACTGGAACCCTTGGGAGTCAGTGAGAGCTTTGGCTGGCATCTGCAGGGACCAGCATAAGACTCTCTGCTGTCTGTGGGTGTGAAGTCTTTTACCCCACTATCTCCCCAACCCCAGCCTTCCTGCTACCAAGGACCAGAAGTGCATGCAGACAGATGAGGGCAAATGGCACTAAGGGGAAGTAGGGCATCGGAGGCACTGCCAAACTGAGTGTACCACATCCCCCTCCCCTGGCCCCAGGGCCCTTCCAGGTCAAAGAGGGGCAAGGCACCTGCAGGGCTCAGCTGGCTCCTGGCCCTGGGCAACATGGGGTGAGAACCCCTAAAGGAGGACACAACCCAAGTGTCCATTGATGGATGATAGTAAACAAAATGGGGTCCATCCATACAGTAGAATATAATTCAGCCTTAAAAGGGAAATTCTGACACGTTACCATATGGAAGAACCTAGAAGACATTGGTTTCAGTGAAATAAGCCAGTCACAAAAGGACCTAAAATAGCCAAATTCATAGGGAAAAAGTAGAATGGAGGGTGCCAGGGGCAGGGGAATGTGAATGGAGTCAACGCTCCTGTGTACTTAAAAATGGTTAAGATGGTAAGTCTTATGTATATATTCCCCAATTAAAAATAAAAAGGGGTACACAGGCCCTGGCGCTGGGCACAGAGAAGGCAGAAGAGGCTCAGTAGAAGGAAGGGAGGGGGAACCCCAGTCAGCTGTCCCAGCAGAGACTGGGTGGGGGGTTCCACTTCTGGAGTCACTAGGATGTTACTGCCCATGCCCCAGTCTCTGAGGCTGACAGTGGGCTCCTGGCGCCCTCTGGTGGCAGTATGAGGAGTCAGCCCTGGGCCCCTGGCTCACCCACCCTCACCCTCCACCTCCCCACTCTGGGCAGAGAATGGGCCTGTGTATGTTGGTGCCAGGGAGCGGCTCCTTGAGGGTAACCTGGTCCAGAATGGGCACATGCCTGGCCCTGAGCTGGCCCTTTGACACCAGGTTTCCCCTGCCTCCTGCCCCAGATGCTTCTTCAAGGGGACTGGTGAGGCTATCACTCACAGACAAGGGCTGTCTCTCACAGCTCCTGGCCCCACCAGGGAAGCACCAAGTGTTGTTAGCCATCAGAGGTCTGTTGCCCAAAGGACAGGGAGCCCAGAAGACCATACCTGGCTTCAATTGCTGTGGGTGCAAGAGCAGACATACTGCAGGTGCTCAGTAAACACCTGGAGTGTGAGTGCTTGGATAGACAACTGACATCCAAAACCTCAGGTATCCCCTCCTGATGTCTGTGCTCAGTTTAGAGGCTCCTTCAAAGTCCCCCAGCTCCAGATCCTTCAGTGCCCTGACCCTCCAAATGGGCCACACTCAAAATCTAGGTCCTGGCCTGGCAGGGGGCTGGAGGAGATGCTGGGACAAGGAGCCGTCCAAGGTGAGCCCTTCCCTGAACAGTGCCTGGGACAGGGGAGGCAACCCCACAGGGTGAAGGGCACAGGCAGGAGCACTCATGACCAAGATAGGGGCTGGGCTGGTCCAGGGCCTGTGGGAATAACACAAAAGCCAAGCAGAGTCAGTGGCGGGCAGGTTGGGAGGAAGAGTGCCCAAGGCCTGGATGGAGCTTAGGGCAAAACAGGGACTGGAAAGGTGGCCAGTGGGAGGTGGGCAGGGACAGCCCCAGGCCCAGCAGCCACCGAGGAGTTTGAACTTGGCTTCAAAGGGACAGCAAACACAGCCCTTAGGGAAATGGTGAGAAAGCCCAGAGAGAGGTCAGGTTCTCTTAATTGCCCAAGACTGCCCACTTGGGCTCCCATTTCAGGAAAAGCAGGGTAGAAGGAGAGATGTGTCCCCAGCAGAGCCTGTGGCCACTGAGACCTCTGCAGCTAGGATCTCCTGAATATGCTGCTTCAGCTGCCCAGGGCAGGGTGCTGCACCCCTGGGAGAAGCTGGGGGCAGGAGACGATGAGGGCAGTTCCCATAACTGAGAGCCAAGGGGTGCCAGAAAGCAGCTAGAATCTGGACCACCCAGTGACACAATCCAATGGTGTCCACCATGAAGACTGGCCTGGATTGCTCCTGACCAGCCTGACCTAGGGAACTCCAGGGTGCTGGAGAGACCAGTCCTCCTAGAGACCCCATCAGGGAGTCATATCTGCCAACTCTGCAACCTTTGGTTCCCTTTCACCTGCACAACCCCCGCCCTCCACCCCCAGGTGGAATCTGACCTCGCCTACCCATGAGCCTGTACCTTGGGACACGTGGCAAATTTCCTCCCTTTGATGAGAAATCCACCCCCCTACATACACCTTGCATCTTCTCCAGGAGCCAAAAATGCAGCTGCAGATTGATTTGCAGCCGAACTAAAAATAACTGCCAGGCTCCAGCCAGGGCCCGGGAAAATATCCCATTGCTAGGAGACAGCCGTTACTGGGAGACCGCCATTGCTAGGCAACAGGGTTGCCATGGTGACAGCTGGGCCCTGAGTCATCCTCAGCTCTGGCCGCTCCGCCCCCCTGCCCCTGGTGAGCCAGGCCTGGGTCCTAGGAGGAGGGAAGGCAGGGAAACAGAAGCTGGAAACAGCAGAGAGGCCGACTGCCTGCTGCCCGCCACCCATTGCTGCCACAGTCGCCCCAGGCTGTGAGGTCCTCACTGTCGTAGGTGCCCATTCTGGCTGCAGAGTGGCCAGGACAGACAAACACACCTGCCCACCCTATATGTTTCCCTCCCCAGGCACTCTTGGCGCCCCTGTCTCTGTGTGGGGAGCAGAGGCAGTGAGGAGCAGTGTCCATCTGGCCCATGGCTCCAGAGCAGGAAGCTTCAGAGCCAGCCTGATCACTCTGGAGCATGGGGTTCTCACCACCTGTGCTGCACTAGGATCTTCAGAGCATCCTCTTGGACCCCCGACTCATTTTCCAGGAGGAGAACTACCTGTCTGAGGCCTCATCCAGGGAGGGAGGATTTGGGACCCATGCCTGTGGTTCCAGGGCACACGTTCCACTCCAGAGCCCCCCAAGGAAAGGCCTGAGGACCTCCTGCAAGGAGCCTCAAGGAGTTTCAGAGCCACTGCCCCAGACCTCAAGAGCCACCAGTGGGGAACTCTGTGGTAAGCAGCCGATTCCCTGATGTGACAGTGGCTCCCTCTTTCAGAGCCCTCCAAGGTCTCAGGATGGGACATGCCAACAGCCTTTGGTCCTCACCCCTTCATGACTCCAGAGCTGGAAACCCCCAGCCACCTGGACTGAAGAGACTCTTCGGTGTCTAGGCATCAAGATAAGGGGTGCTCCATGTGAGAGGTGCTCCAGGTGAGGGGTTCTCCAGATGAGGTGATGCTCCAGGTGAGGAACATGGTGCCCCCTTGGACCTGGAGGGAAGCCAGTGTAGCTGAAGCTCTAAGAGCAAGGGGCCAAGTACAGGGCAAGGCTTCAGGCCAGCAGTGACAGAGACTCAGGGCTTTGCAGGCTGCAGCAAAGAGCAGAGGGAGCCCTGGGAGCATGGGGACCAAACATGCCTGTAAAGTGACCCCTCTACAACTAGAACAGGTGGGGGCAGGGGGAAGAGGAGCCCCACAGTAGTGTTTCATGTCCCTCTAAGCAAGTGCTCAGATTCTCCCAAGGCAAGTGACCTCCTGACCCCCTCAAAGCACCAAGTGAAACCCTGCCCACCAGTCAGGACACCATCTACACCAGGGTCCATGCTGACCCGTGCCTGCACACATGGGGTGGAGGCTGAGCTGGAAGGCCAAACTGCCAGACCCACACACTGGAGGGAATGGGATGGGTTGGACAACAAACACTCTCCCAGTCACCTCGAAGTCTTCGGGCAACCCACCCTTCCTGCCCAGGCCAAGCCTCCTCCTTTGGTCAGCGTCAGCGAGACTGTGACTCTGCAGTCAGCCACATGGGAGAGCTGCCTTCACCCCATCCAGTGTCCCACACACAGCAAGAGTGGCACAATGCCCCTCAAACCAGCCAGGGTCAGACCAGCCTGGTTCCCCCTCCCACTGCCCTCCCGTTACACCAGCCTCATTGGGCCCCACTTCCTGTCAAAATGTTGCAGACACCACTGGTTTCATTTCTATTAAGGCTCTCTCAAGGGGGCTGTCTCTCAGCTCTGAGGCCTTTCTCTGATGCGAAGACCCCACTTTGCTCTCCCCACACCTGTTCCCTCTGCCATCTCTGCTCCCAGGAGACCCCAGAATGGACAGCATTAGCTTCTGTCCTCTGTCCTGGGCCGGCTTGGAGGCCTGGTGTCCCCAGTGGCCCAGACAGAGCCCTCCACACCCTCCCACCACACCCCACCCCACCCTCTTTCCCAGTCTGTCCAGACTAAGCTGCCACCACTGAAACCTCCAGTCCATTCCAGAGGGTACTCGCCAGGCTCCTTAAGGCCTCAGGACCTTTGCACACCCCTCCCTGGACAACTTTCTCTGCCCTCTCACCCTTGGGGGGGTCTCAGCTCTGGTGTCATGTCCTCAGGAACTCCACTATCACCATCACCCTCCTGGGGTCACCATTCCGTGGCTCTCTTACTTTCATCACACTCATCACTTTCTGAAATGATCTCCTGGTCACTTGTTTCTGGCTTTGCAGGTGTGCAACTGTGTTCCCCACTGAGGGAGGTTCCTGTGCCTGGCACCTAGCAGGTGCGCAGATGAGTGCCCTGAAGGGAGCCTCACCTTCTGCTCCTCAGGAGGAGCCAGGAGGAAGAGGGTCGGACCGTTCGCTCACCCCTGGGCCAACCGCTGGCGCCCAAGGGCTCGAGTCCTTTTCGCCCCTCAGGATTTGGGGTTCCCCACCGCTTCACACAGGCAGAGCTTGCTCCGGGCCCGCTCTCCGGCCGCGCGCCCTGACTTACTCGGCCCTCCCCTCCCGGCCATGCGCCCAGGTTTGTTATTGTGCGAGCGCCCGTGGCGAGGGAGGGCAGGGGTGCAAGCCGCGCTGGCGCGTGCCCGTGGGCACCGCGGCGGGAGCGCGCTGTGCGCGCGGCAGGGCGGGGCGGGGCGGGGCTGGCGAGGCCGGGCTTGGCATCCTCGGCGCCCCCGCCCGGGCTCGCCAAACCGGATTGGCTCCTGGAGCCGGGAGCGCGCAAAGGCGCGGCGCGTAAGGCTGGGTGGGGGGCGCGCGCGGCGCCGCCGGCGGCCGCGGAGGAGCGCTGGGAGGAGGGCGGAGGAGGAGCGCGGGGAGGAGGACGAAGGGAGGGAGGAGGTGCTCTCCTGGCTCCCTGCAAAGCGGCCTTATTTATCTGGGCACAGCCTCAGCCTCCCCGGTGGGAGGCTTGGGGCGGCCGATCCTCTCCCACCGGGGAGTTCCTCTCGGAGCGCGGCCGAGGGGGCCGGCCAGGCCGGGGCTCCGGGCGCGGGGCGCGGCCGGGCCCTGCCGGCCAGGCCAGCACCTCGGCCGCCTCCCCGCTTCGCCGGTGCGCATGCCGGGCTCCCCATGACGGGAGGACGCCCGGTGGACAGCGTGGCATGAGCCAGGAGCCCGGGCCGAGGTAAGGTGTGTGTGCCGGGCCAGGCTACAGGGCAGGGAGGAGGCCAGGCCACAACACCGTGGATACTACAATGAGGAGGGGGTGGGGAGGGGGCTTGGGACAGCGCCGCCGCTGCCACCCCCAGAGGGCTTACGTAACCGCAGCCCCTTCCCTGGCTGCTGCAGCTGGGCCTCTGGCCCTGCCAGACCTTCCCACAGCCCTTCACCCCAGTGGCCCGCCTCGTCGAGACTCAATCCCCATGGCAACTGTACCTGGGCTGTAGGTTGGTGCCACCTGACTGTGGCCCTGTGGAAGCTGAATTGCAGACCCCCAGCTGGGCTGCTTAGGTGAGGTCCTGGACCCGACTGCACTCTGGGTTCCCCACCCCAGCACCATGAGCCCTGGGCCTGTGAGAGAGGTGTTAGGTATAATTACACTACCGGAGGAGCTTGTGGACGCTTGGCCTGGAGCTGATCTGCCCCTGGACACCTCCTGGACCCAACCCTGTGTGGAGCTGCCACAGTGGGAGAACAAGGGGAAGGGAGGGAGCTGGCCATGTGCCTGGTTCTGGAGGAGGGCTGGGAGCTGACCAAGGCTGGAGGGCCCCAGAAGGAGGACTGGGCACTCTGAGACTTGCTGGGGGGAGTCCTGTCTTTCTGGAAGTTTGAGTGGATGGGGAGAGTCCCCCACTTATGACCCCAGAAGGAGAGGAGGCCTGGCTGTTGGAGCCTCAGGGAAGCCATGGGCCAGTGGCCACTCCTCCAGCCCCTCCCAGCATCTGCACAGGAAGCTTTCCCTCCATGGAAGGAGCAGATGGCGGATGCTGCTTCACCTGCCACTTCCCAGGACCCACTGACCAGGCTCAGCTCAGGCCTCCCTGTGCCAAGCGGGGCATAGGGCCTCTTCTCCCAGCAGACTCCTTTGAGGACTACTAGAGAGCAGCCTTGGAGAAGGCCTGGGTTGGGTTGGGACCCTGAGAGGTTTGGGGTCCCACAGACCAGGGGAGAGGACTGGTGGAGACCTACTGGCCCAGCAGGAGGTGGCCACAGGGCTGGACCAAGAGCTGTCTGGGGAGGAGGGAAATTCAAGCCCCAGTCATAAACATGGGCAGTGCAAAGAGGGCTGTTTGGGCCCCAGGGGACCCCAGGACTCATCTGGCCCAGTGCCTGCCACCTCCACTGCCTAGTGCCCCCACCTCTACTACCCCTTGGGCCAGGCCTACAAGCACCTTTAATGCTATGGAGGTTCACTGGACAGATCCCATCCTCCAGCTTACATCCACTTCCAGGCCACTTGAGCGAGTCCTATCTCCCACTGGTCAGAAGGAAACAAGTGGCCTCTGAGGTCAGGGGACCTAGGACACTCAGGACAGCTGGGTCTGGCCTCAGGAAGGACTGCATGGCTGAGAGCCAGGGAGACATCTCACCCAGAGGTCGGGGAAGGGGTTCCTTGGCTAGCACAGCTTAGCTGTTGGCCGCCCCTGTCTTGTCACACGTAGGAGCTTGCTGCTGTGTCTCGGAGGTCTGGCGTGGGGGGAAAGTGGAGGTGGTGGCAAAGGAAGCTCTGTGGGGTAAGTGGGTGGCCCAGAACCTTCCCTACCAATGGCCCAGGATGAGCCCTAGGCAGACCAGCTGCAGAGAGTGGGCTCAGGCCACATTCCTTCGTTTGGGAGGGTTTGGGGCAGCCGCCCAAAGCAGCAGGGACTGGATGGGGGCTCAGGTCCTTCAGAGCAGAGGGGCCAAGATGAGGCCTGGAGCCCAGGATCCACTCCCCAAGGTGCCCACAGTCCCATATGGCTGAGCTGCCCTGACTTTGGCCACAGGACTCAGTCTGCTGGAGCACCAGCTCAGGTCTCCCTCAAGGCCCACATGCTCCATTCCCAGAGCCCCTGGTGCATGGGTGGGGCAGCCTGCACCTCAGAAGCATCTCCAAGCTGGGGGCGGGAGGGTTGCGCTGCTGCGAGGACATGTGCAAAGTGGCAGGGATGTGAATGTGCCTGAGTCACGGGGCTTGTCATGGAGTGTGTCAGCCCGCAGTGTGTCCCCAATCCCAAGATACCTCAGGTGTCACCCCAGACCCTGGGGCTGCCACTGCAGATGGACCTGATGTAAGTTTTTCTGGCTCCCCACTTGTGGTCTGGAGGCATACGAAGGGCTCAGACAGCAATGGGGAGGTGGACGTGGTGCTGGGAGAGCAGGACAGGACCAGGCTTCCCTCCTTTCTGGTGCTTCCTGTCCCTTTCCCCTTAGGTCTGGCCAGATTATGCGGGACAGGCAGCCAGCTTCCTAACCCTGCAGCACTCAATGGGGTACTCAGCCAAAAAGGAGACCTGAGCCATCCTCTTCCCAAGGGTCTGAATAATGGCAAGGCCCACCTCAAGCCCCAGGGTCTTGTGAGACTTCCCAGAGACTCTGACACCAGCCCAGCCCCAACCCCAGTGGCCCCCCTCCCATGTGGACACTGGCCTCTGTCACAACCAAGACTGACGAGTTGAACTACAGCTCTTGCATTGACTGCCCTCCATCCTGCTTCCTGGGCCTCTGGCAGCTGCACCCCTTTCTGCATGACCCTGATAAATGAACTGCCATTCTTCATTCATTCAGCAAACTGCCAGAGGCCACTCAGCCATTGTGCTGTCTGTCCTCAAGGAGTCACCAGCCAAGGGGAGAAGTAGGCAGGTAGATAGTGATGACAGAGACTCTGGAGATGTGGGGGTCCCACAGGGAGAGGCAGGGGCAGTACTCACACTGAAGATGCAAGAGAACAAGCTTGCAGGGTTAAGGAGTAGGGAGGTCTACTGAGCAAGCAGGGGAACCAGCTTGTACCCAGGCAGAGACGGGGAGGGAAGGAGGAATGCGGTACCGGGGTCTGGCTGGACTTTAGGGTCAGGGATGGAAAGGAACTGGAAGTGAGGCTGTAAGGTGGATTTGCTGGGTCTCAGGGCCCAGTGACTTGACCTGCAGAAGAGGCAGCTCCTTAGGAAGTCCCACATGGTGATCTGCAGACTGTCAGCCAGGAAGTCACCAAGTTCTGAAGTCCTCCCAGGAGTCCCCAGGACCCCATCATGCTCCCTAGGTCCACTCTGGCCCCCATGCTTGACATGAGTCAGCTGGGGAAACAGAGACCATGGTCAGCTCTCCCAAGTGGCACCCTGATCCAGCTCTGGCTCAGGCTGGTATGGACAAAACAAATAAAGTAGTGACCAGCATCTCCTGTCTTCCCCTGGAATGAACCCAGGAACCTCTAATCCCAGCAGCCCATCCCAGGAGGGGACCTCCCTCAGAATTCCACTCTGCACAGACACAACACACCAGGGGCTGAGGCTAAGAAGAGTGCAAACTTGGCCATCTTTGTTTTTAAAGCCCCTTTTCCTGGTTTTAGCTCCTGGTGCTTGTCCCAAAGCGGGGAGATAGTCCCCAGTGGACTGACAGCTGCCCCTGCCCCATCCTGGCAAGAAAATCCAAGCAGGTCTTCCTAACCCCACAGGGTACAGTGGGGGCAGTCACAGGTACCAAGAAGATAGGGGGCTCTGCAACCTGTCTGGCTGGGTGGGTGGGGCCAGGCCAGGAGAGGAGCCCTCATCTCAGCCCCCCAGGGACCTCTTGCCTAACTGGCAGGAAGAGCCATCTGTGACATGAGCTCAGGACTGAGGCTAGGTCAATGAGCCTGGAGTATAGGGAGCAGCTGGAGCACAGAAGACTATGGACAAGATTGTAGAGCAGCAAGGCTGCCTCTAGGGAGGCAGCTCCAATCTAGGGTGGGGGGAGGGGTTGAGGAAGGAGAATTTACCTACAGGCCGGCCAGTGCCTTCTGGCCTGGGATGGGGGTGTGGGACAAGGGGCCTCAGACACTCCCCACAGGCTGCTGAGGGCCATCTTTGGCTTGGCCCTTCCCTCCCTTGAGCTCTCTTCCATGGGCCACCTCGACCCAGAGGCCTGGAGGGTGGGGATGAGACTGTGGGTGTATGCAAATGTGAGTTCCCGCGGGGGATGCGGAGGGAGCCCCGCAGATGCCCGGGGCATACACGTGATCCCGTCAACTCAGGCACTCCACGTGCACACCCATGGCTCAGAGCATTTTCAACCTAAATCGGTACTGCTCTTGAGTTATTTCTCCCCTGGTGCCGCCTCCGCCGCCTCCTCGGAATCTTAGCCGAGCCGGCGTCCCCTCCCCGCTCCCTCCAGCCTCCAGGGCCCCTCCCTGCTGAGCTGGGTTTGCCAGGCCATCCCGAGGTCCTGCCGCTGTCCGTGGTGGAGCGGGCGGGCCGGGCCTGGCCTGGCCTGGCCTCCGAGCCCCCGGAAGGCGGCTGGAGGGACGCTGTCCATGGTGCTGCCGGCAGGCGTCAGGCCGGCCGCGCCCGGTCTGTGGCAAGCCGCCGTGCCCTGCTTCAGGGACACAGAAGGTATTCAAGCTGGGGCTGCCTCTCTGTAACCAGCACAGTTCACAGGAGGGAGTTGCCAGGATAGCCTCACCCCTGGCCCCAGGAGTGGAGGAGGACAGTCGTAGGCTTCATCCTGTCCCAAAATGAGGCACTGCTGTCCCATCATGGTCCCCTCCTACGTACTGGCATTAAGGGATCTGGAGCAGCCCTCATGTCAGGCTGTCCCTGCCACTGTGGGCAAACTGTAACTCTTGGGCGCCTCAGGCTCCTAATCTGAAAACGGTGGTAACAGTAGTGCCCCCACCAGGGCTGCTGTGAGATTGAAATATACAATTAACCCAGTGGGCATTCAGCAAACGTTGTTATGGATGTCCCGTATCGGCCAGTGTGAGCAAGAGTGGTCATGAGCTGCAGTAGGGGCAACCAGGGTGTGGGAGCCTCCTCTGGGGAAGGAGGACCCAGGGTGGACTGCAGCCGGGAGGTTCATGGCTACCAGGGCAGGAAGGCCTTTGGACCCAAAGGCTGTGGGTTGGCAGCCACAAGGGCCACGTATTTCAGGAAGACCCTTGGTCCCAGGCCAGGATGCACCCCCTCCCCAGACGTGAAATCCTGGCAAGTATTGTCCTGTCCAGGGCTTGGAAGCCAGTGGAGGGCATGGCGCTGGGAAGAGCCAGGCGGGACCACGGGCTTCCCCCATTCCTGGTGACTCCCGTCCTCTTCCCCTCTCGCCAGCAGGCTCACTACAAGCCATGCACTACACTTTGTCCTTTTCCCACACTGTCCCATGAGGCGATATCATCACCTCCTAGGCTTTGAAGTGAGGAAAATGAGGCATGGAGAAGGGAAGTGGCTCACCAAGGCTATACAGCCAGGGTGGGGTGAGCCACTGGGTACATTACTTTCTTGCTGAATGTCTGAGGTAGGGGCAGGCAGGAGATCTAGAATGAAGAATAGATGATGGCATTGTGAGGGTCCCACTGCCCCTTGTCTCCAGGGTCATCTGTGCCCAGTGAACTCTGCCAACCATTCACAGCCTCAGAGGCCTGAGGAAGGGAGCTGGGTGATGGTCTTAGCCCCACCCTGTGGGAAGCTCCCTACACATAGCCTTCCACAGCCAGCTCTGTGTCTGAGTCTTGGCTCCACCACTTACTATGACCTCAGACAAGCAGTTCGGCTGCCTCAGCCATGAATTCCTCACCTATACAATGGGTACAGTCATCATAGCATCATCCTCAATGGGTTGAGTGAAGGATTGAAGAAATAATGTTTCCAGGGCTAACTGTGCTGGATCATGGTAAACACCCCAGGAAGACACTTGCCCTTTCTTTGGGTAGATTCTGAACCACAGAACTTCCTGTAGCCACTGAGATTCTCCGAGGTTGGTGTGTGAGTTTCAGAGGGGGTACTGGAACCACTCCAGAGAGTACCCTGGCACCCCATAGAGGAGGGACCAGAGAATGTCCCAAACCCTCAGTTCTTCAGCCCCTGCCCAGTAGAGGCAGGCCTCGCAGGCACTGACAGTAGGCATCAGGGTAGCAAAGGCAAAGGGAGCAGTCACAGGTGAGTGTCTGTCTCCCTCAGCCTCTGTTCTCTTATCTGTAAAATGGGAGCTGTAGTACCTATGTGGCAAAATGTTCTGTGAGTGGGTGGAAGTTGAGCTAAGAGCATATAGAAGGTGCTCAGGGAGCGTCGTGGTCATGACCAGCCCTGCCCTCCTGTAGCTGGGGGGTGGGACTTGCACTCAGACCCCTTCTTTTGGGTGGTTCTGGGAATGATGTGGGAAGGGTTGCCCAGGGATGGAAAGGAGCCCAGCTCTACGCCGGCAGCAAACTCACTCCCCCTTCCTGGATCCTGTCTGCAGACCGAGTGAGGAAGATGTCGAGCCCGGGCATCAACGGCGATCCCAAGCCTCCATGCTTGCCTCGCAATGGTTTGGTGAAGCTGCCAGGCCAGCCCAACGGCCTGGGCACAGCCAGCATCACCAAGGGCACACCAGCTGCCAAGAACCGACCCTGTCACCCACCCCCACTCTCCCTCCCACCACCCAGCCTGGCTGCCCCGCCGCCCCGGGCTGCCCTGGCCGGGGGCCTTTGCCCCCCGGCGGGGCTCCCCCTTGGTGGACCAGCCTCAGCTCCGGTGCCTGGGCCCCCAGCAGAACGGCCACCACTGGCCACCGACGAGAAAATCCTCAATGGCCTCTTCTGGTACTTCTCTGCCTGCGAGAAGTGCGTGCTGGCTCAGGTGTGCAAGGCCTGGAGGCGTGTGCTCTATCAGCCCAAGTTCTGGGCGGGCCTCACACCTGTGCTGCACGCCAAGGAGCTCTACACAGTGCTGCCTGGAGGTGAGAAGGAATTTGTGAGCCTGCAGGGCTTTGCAGCACGCGGCTTTGAGGGTTTCTGCCTGGTTGGAGTCTCCGACCTGGACATCTGTGAGTTCATCGACAACTATGCCCTCTCCAAGAAGGGTGTCAAGGCCATGAGCCTCAAGCGTTCCACCATCACTGACGCTGGCCTGGAGGTGCGCCCTGACACTGGCCTGGAAGGGGCAGGGATCAGGGGCAGGGGCAGGCAGCAACCACTAAGCATGTGTTGGGGGGAAGTGGGAGGCAGTACCGAGAGGAAGCTTGGGCACCAAGCAGCAAAGCAGCCAAGAGCGGGGCTGGTGCCCTGAGGAGGAGCATGGCTCTGGGGTGGGGAACTGTCTACATAATTTGGGGGGACCCAGTCCAAACTGAAAAGTCAGGTCCCATGTTCCAAGATGACTAACAATTTCAAGCCAGTGACAGCAAAGTAGCCGATTAAATGTGAGGCCCTTCTGAGCTCGGGGCCCTGCATGCCTCTGAAGCCCACTTTGGGTTGGGAGGATGCTGGAGGAGGTAGGAGGAGTAGGGGCAGAGGTTGGAGGAGCAGCTGTGCAGGACCTAGACTCTAATAATCAAACCATTAACACCAACGGCTCTGAGCACCTACTCCAGCCAGGCCCTGGGCTCCCAGATCTCCTGTGGCCTGCCTCCTTTTTTGAATGTTGTTCAGGTGTAATGAACACACTGTAAGTGCACTTGTCAGCATACAGCTTGATGCATGTTTACACCATCTACGTGCTCAAGAACACAGCTTCCTGCCCCTCAGTGGGCTCCTTCTGCCCTGACTCCTACCATCCTCACCACGCCTTGCAGGGAGGGGCTCACCTGGGGAATCGGTGATAGGCTTGTACCAAGGCGAGGGCGAGGTTGAGGCCTCCTGACCCCATGCCTGCCCGCCTGCAGGTGATGCTGGAGCAGATGCAAGGCGTGGTGCGCCTTGAGCTGTCGGGCTGCAACGACTTCACCGAGGCTGGGCTGTGGTCCAGCCTGAGTGCTCGCATCACCTCGCTGAGCGTGAGCGACTGCATCAATGTGGCCGATGACGCCATTGCAGCCATCTCACAGCTGCTGCCCAACCTGGCCGAGCTGAGCTTGCAGGCCTACCACGTGACGGACACAGCGCTGGCCTACTTCACGGCGCGCCAAGGCCACAGCACACACACGCTTCGCCTCCTCTCCTGCTGGGAGATCACCAACCACGGTGTGGTCAATGTGGTGCACAGCCTGCCCAATCTCACTGCTCTCAGCCTCTCTGGCTGCTCCAAGGTCACCGATGATGGCGTGGAGCTTGTAGCCGAGAACCTGCGCAAGCTACGCAGCCTCGACCTCTCGTGGTGCCCACGCATCACCGACATGGCTCTCGAGTACGTGGCCTGCGATCTGCACCGCCTGGAGGAGCTCGTGCTGGACAGGTATGCGTATCCCCCCATCCCGGGGCTGTGGAGGGCAGGGCTGGGTAAGGCTTACTGGACCTTCTAACTAGGGAGCCTCCAGTAGTGGACAGGCCTGTAGCTAGAGTAGGGCTGCGGCTAGGGAGGCGGGGCCCTGATAAAACACCAGCCAAGTGAGGGCAGGGCTGAGCTGTGTCCTCTGGAGTAGAGAATAGCACTCAGTGACCAGGTAGGGGTGAAGTCTGGCTGGGATGGGGCTATGGAAAGGGCGGGGCCATGGTGGGGGGCAGGGAGTTCACGCCACGGGCACTCCGGAAAAAGAAGGAAGGGGTCGAAACTGAGGGGCCGGGCGAGGTGATTTGAAGGTGGGCAGCCCCCCTCTGTTGCGACCACAGGTGTGTACGCATCACGGACACTGGCCTCAGCTATTTGTCCACAATGTCCTCCCTCCGCAGTCTCTACCTGCGATGGTGCTGCCAGGTACCAGCCCTCCACTCCTCTGGAGATTGGGGAGTAGGCAGGGGAGGTGGGGGGCACGGGGAAATCCCCCACCCAGACAAGCAGCTGACCTGCACCCGGCCCACTCAGATCTTGTAGGGAAGTCTGGGATCCCCCCACACCCAGCGGCCGACATAATTGGAGAGAAAGGAGTCCCCAGGGCCCTCACCGACTCTGTGGGGAGCTGAGAAACCCCCGTTTTGAACCCATCCCCCGCCCCCTATGGCCTGACCCCAGGAATGAGGCTCCCTCAGGGAGCCAACGTAAATAAACTCGCCTCGCCCTCCCGCGCAGGTGCAGGACTTTGGGCTGAAGCACCTCCTGGCCATGAGGAGTTTGCGTCTCTTGTCTCTGGCAGGTGAGACCCCCTGGTGCCCTCCTGGACGGTGACCACCTACCCACACCTAGTCCTACTAAGCCAGCCCTGCCGGGTCCCCTGTGCAGATCCATACCTGGGGTTGACTCGCTGTGGCCCAGGTCTCAGTCAGGGGACCCCCCCCCCCCCCCCGCCTCGGCCTCTCGGAGCCCCGGGCCCCGCCCACTCAGCCGCCGACCCTCCTCCCGCCCGCCGCAGGCTGCCCGCTGCTGACCACCACAGGGCTGTCGGGCCTGGTGCAGCTGCAGGAGCTGGAGGAGCTGGAGCTGACCAACTGCCCTGGGGCCACCCCTGAGCTCTTCAAGTACTTCTCGCAGCACCTGCCCCGCTGCCTCGTCATCGAGTAGCGCAGGGCCTCCCCGCCCCCGTCGCAGGAGCCCGCCGCGCTCTGGGCGGGGACGCCGGGGCGCCGCTGAGCCGCGGCTCCTCGGCCCCTTGTTCTCCTCCCGGCCCCGCCCCGGGCAGGGAGGGCGGCGGACTGACCAGCCCCGCGCACGCACGCACATTCGGGGACTTTGTGCATGCCCCTCGTGCCCGCACTGCACGCCCGCCCTCCACCACGCCACAGCCGCCTCCATCCTTCGCCAGCCCGCCCGCCCGCCGGCGGTGGGGGGCTGGGGCTTGGTCCTGGGAGCGCTTTGAGCTCGCCAGGCGGCCACCCTTACCGCCTTCCTCGCCACACCCTGTTCTGTCTCCCCGCCGTCCCCCCACCCCGGGCAGGGCCCAGGGGGATTGAGGGGAACTGGGTCTCCCAGGACTTAGGGGCCCGGAAGAGCCCTAGGGCTTCCCGCATCTTCCACTGCACCGCGCCTGGAGCCCTCCGAGGGGTGCGAGGGGAAACAGGCCGCCGCCAAAGCCATGGCCCACCCAGGAGCCCAAGTCCCACCCACCCTCCCCCCTCCTCATGCCAGCCTGACCCCAACGACCTCTCCTCTTCCTTGCCGCCGTGTGAAACAGTCCCTACTCGCCCCACCCCGACTCCAAGGCCTAAGGTCCTTGGGCCCTCGCCAGGCTAGGGCAGAATTGGATTAGGAGAGGGGCCGCTAGGCTGACAATGACCTTGGCATAATCAACATTAGCCCAGTTGGCTCCAGTCCGCCTCAACCCAGCGGTGGTGGTACAGCTGCCTTGTGAGACCTTAAGCTGGAGTGAACCTCATGGCCTGCAGGCCTTGGGGCCTTGGGAGCAGTCCTGGGTGGACCCCACCCCACAGCCCCTGTAGCCAGCTGGGTTCAGGACCCTCAGCGCCACACTTCACCCTGGGCAGGTCTCCATTAGGTGGAAGCTGAAAAGTGGGGCCCCAGCTGAGGCTTACGGCCAGTGCCAGCCAGCAACTCTGATCTTCCAGTGGCCAGCACACCCTTAACACCCAGAGGAGGGAGGGCTCCTTTCTAGCTGCACCCCTCAACCCATCTTCCCAAATCTCTGTCTGCCCACATGGGCTCACCATGTTCTGTCCAATCCCAAGACGCTGGGATGTCCTGGGGGTGCTGGCACATCTTGGCAATTGCTGAGGAGGGGGCTGGGACCCCTTTCCATCCCAACCTTGAGCCCCAGGATGTACAGCACCCACATCCAATTTTGGGACACCCCCCCAATCTGGTTGGAAGAGAGTAACCAGTTTCCAGAGAGCCAGAAAGTGAGAGAGAGAGAGAGAGAGAGAGAGAGAGAGAGAGAGATGCTGTTGAAGAGAAACAGTTCAACAGCCCAAAGATTTCCCTGCCCCTGGAGCACTGGCCAGAGGCTCCAGGGTTGAGGTGGTCAGGAGCCAGTTTCTTCAGCTTCTTCTCCCCACAGCTCCCTAGTGGGGAGGGGCAGCTGTCCATTTGTCCAAAGTATTAATGCAACTGAAGCTGTGATATTTCCAATGACTGTAGGAGGAAAAAAGGGGAGAGAGGAAAACAAAACCAACCAACCCCTAAAATCATTTTCTTATTGTACATAACGACCTCATTCTCCTGTATATGCGGAAGATATAACCTTATATTTGGTAAGTGTTTCTTGTGCTATTTTATCACGTGACCTGTTTATAAAAATATATATTAAAAAGTTGTAAAAACACAGGTCTGAATTGTTTTTAGGTCATCAGACCATGGTGGGGGAGGGTGTATCTGTCTTGAGTGGCATACATCTGAATTTTTGTGCACCTCTCATCAGACTTATTGGTTCTTTCAACAAACATGTAGAGGCTGGTAACACTGTGCCAGACTGGAAACCCAGCAGTGACCAACACAGAAGGTCCCTAACCTCTCACTGCTTAAGTAGGGAGAGACACTAAAATCATTACACATAAGATTCCGTCCAAAATATCTAGGATCTAACCTATCCTTTCAGAAGGGCAAAAATGAGCCCTGTTTCCTGCACAGGGTAACTGAGGTTAAGAGAGGGTCAAGGGTGTCCTTAAAGATCACACGGCAAGGACAGACCAGGGATCATACCCAAGAGAGAAAGGGAGGCTCAGAGATGGTCACTGAGCGGGTTGTGAACAGGTCATGTCAGACGTTGGAGCTCTTGGAGACACAGAAAGATGTGATCCTTGCCTGGTAGAGTTCACACACATATGTGACAGACGATAATCAGTATACAAAGGAAAAGGTTGTGACAAGTGCTGTGGAGGTGGAGGTGACAGTGACCGGAGAGGCAGTGTTAGATGCAGTGGTCCGGGAATGCTTCTGAGAATGTGACACTTAAGCTGAACCCTGAAGGATAAGAAGACGCGTTATGGAGAGAGAGCGACAACGTGTGATGGCGGTGAGGCAGGAAAGAACTCGGCGGGCTGGAAGCTGCGGGGCCTAGAGGTGCGCGGGGAAAGGAAGACGCCGGGAGTTTGCGATTTATTCACAGTCCGGTGGAAACTTAAGAGGGACCTTAGGCCAAAGAGTGGTATCTGGCTGCTGTGCGGGGTTCAGATCAGGGGGAACGAGTGACCCAGGGAAAGCTGTCAGGAAGCTGCTCACGGGGTCTGGCGGAGAATGAGGAAGGAGGCGGAGACGACGGAGGGATTCGGGACTCGTTTAAGGAAGCCTAGACTTGCCGACGGACCTTGGGGGAGAGATGAACACTGGTATTAATATACTGCGACAAAAAGAACAACCCCCGATACGCAATCGGGGAGCCTCTGTACCCAAGTCCTGAACCACACACCTCGGCCTCTACCAGCGCAGCTCCCTAATCCGGAACTTTGGTGATGTGGGCGTCCGCTTCCAGCCAGGGGCTGGCAAGTAAAGGACCACGTCCGGCGTGGGGGCGGGAAAGAGACGGGCTGCTTCCGGCGCGGCGGTTCCGGCTCGGCTGGGTAATTTTAGGAAATGGTTTGGGTGTTCTCGGAAGGAGCGATTTATACGGTTCTTCTGGCTCTGTTCCCGCAGCCTCCGCGCCGCCAGCCTCTTCTGCTTCCGGTCCCGCCAGACACCCCCAGGCTCCTTAAACAGCTTGATCCTTGAAGTCCCTCTGTGTCCCCCGCCCCTCTACAGCCTGTGTCTTCTGGGCCCCGTTAGCCCTTCTACCCCCCTCCCCAGAGGCCAATTGTGAGGACGGTGGAACAACCTGACTTAACTGACTGACTGAAGGTCCAGTGACCGTTCTGATCTGGCTGTTTTGGGGGGGAGTGCGGTTCGAGAGGTGGCCTGGCCTGGGACTGACCAGGTAGGGTCTTCCCCAGAAGTCAGACATGGCACTGACTAGCCTCAGGGCAGTACCTTCTGACTGCCTGGCCAGAGTGGTGGAACTTGCCTATCAGACTGACTAACAGTGGACTGCCTTGGAATGGCTCACCAAGGCTGACCAGTCCAGGCCTAAGCAGTTTTGGAGGAACCACCAGGGGTGAAGGGTCCGAACTGACAGGCCCCTGCCTCCAGCCTGACCAGGCCTGCCCACTTCACTGACCTGTCCCCACCACCTGTGAAGCCATGGAGAAGATGTCTCGCGTGACTACAGCCCTGGGTGGCAGCGCACTGACGGGCCGCACCATGCACTGCCACCTGGATGCACCAGCCAATGCCATCAGTGTGTGCCGTGATGCAGCCCAGGTAGTGGTGGCCGGTCGCAGCATCTTCAAGATCTATGCCATCGAGGAGGAGCAGTTTGTGGAGAAGCTGAACCTGCGTGTGGGCCGCAAGCCCTCACTCAACCTGAGCTGTGCAGATGTTGTCTGGCACCAGATGGATGAGAACCTGCTGGCCACAGCTGCCACCAATGGTGTGGTGGTCACCTGGAACTTGGGCCGGCCGTCCCGCAACAAGCAGGACCAGCTGTTTACTGAGCACAAGCGCACAGTGAACAAAGTCTGCTTCCATCCCACCGAGGCCCATGTGCTTCTCAGTGGCTCCCAGGATGGCTTCATGAAGTGCTTTGATCTTCGCAGGAAGGACTCTGTCAGCACTTTCTCGGGTGAGGCCCTTGGAGGTGGGTTGGGCAGGTGTGCATCTCTGCAGGCAGCTAGCCTGTCTAGGCATGTTGAGAAGTGCTCTGTGCATTAAAAGCCTTCAGATGTGCTCCCAGACGGCCTCCTGGAGGAGGGGGTCAGCCTAGCTGGAAGAGTGGATGGAGGTCAGCAGGGGAGGGGTAGGCCTGATGGAAGTGTGAGGGGTACCTGGAGTGTGGTCGTAGCTCTGATGCACTTGTGGGGTCAGCAGGAGTTGAGGCTGGGTGTAGGATCAGGGAGAGGGTAGAGCCTGAGCAGATCCACAACTAACCTGGGCAGCTGAGCAAAGGGTTTGTTTAACTGCCTCTTCCCTTGTCTCAGAGCTCCAGGCCACCTTACTGCATGATGTCTTCTACTTCCAGGGTCCTCAGCCCAGGGAAGCAGTAGCGGTGTGGCACACAGCCTGGTGCTGCTCCTACAGTTATTTTCCCAGGAGGCCCAGCCCCCTGACAGCCCAACTTGAGCCAGCTTTCCCTCTTCCACCTTGATGAGATCAAGTGAAGCATAGGGCAGAGCCCTCAGAGAACTGGGGGCCCTCTTAAGACAGACCTTGAGCTACCTGTTCTGAGACAAAGCTGGAGTGGTCCACAAGGGTGGACATGACCCTCAAGGCCTCCAGTCCTCTGGAGCTGACCTGGCAGCTCCAGCTAAAGGTGAAGGGACTGGGCAGAGGTGGGGGCAGCCCATTCATGCCTCCTTGGGCCTGAGGCCTGTGACGTATTGTGGACAGATGGCCCAGTGAGGCTCCTGTTCACTCAATGCTCTGATACCCAGTCCTGAAGCTGGCCACAGCTTTGCACAAGGACTGATGTCAAGACACAGAATCCAGGAAAAATCAAGGTCCAGGAGTTTGTGTCAAAAAAACACCCAATGCCTGTCCTGCTTGCCAGCCCAGGCTATTCTTGTCTGCTCTGTGAGCCCTCTCTGTACCCCCGTCTGCCCTGGGCAGGCCTCCTGACCTGGGTCACAGGCAGATGTGACATCAGTCCACATCCATTCTGAGGGCTCCGCTCTTGATTGCTGTCCCTCCTGGAGCTCCCTGGAGGCTGGCCCCCTGACCTTCTCGGTCCACTGATGTCCTGCCCACAGGCCAGTCTGAGAGTGTGCGTGACGTCCAGTTCAGCATCCGGGACTACTTCACCTTCGCCTCCACCTTTGAGAACGGCAACGTGCAGCTCTGGGACATTCGGCGGCCGGACCGCTGTGAGAGAATGTTCACAGCCCACAATGGGCCTGTCTTCTGCTGCGACTGGCACCCAGAGGACAGGTGTGGGGTGGGGTGGGGGCTGGGGCGACGGGGCAAGGCAGGTGGGGCTTATGGAAGGGCTATCTCACTGCCTCAAGGCATGTGAGACAGAGAGTGGGGAGCCCTCCCATCCCAAAAGAGGACACTGAGAGCTTCCTGGGCTTTCTGCAGGGGCTGGCTGGCCACAGGTGGGCGTGACAAGATGGTCAAGGTCTGGGACATGACTACACACCGAGCTAAGGAGGTGCATTGTGTGCAAACCATTGCATCTGTGGCCAGAGTCAAGTGGCGACCTGAGTGCCGCCACCACCTAGCCACGTGCTCCATGATGGTGGACCACAACATCTACGTGTGGGATGTGCGCCGACCCTTTGTGCCAGCCGCCATGTTTGAGGAACACCGCGACGTCACAACAGGCATCGCCTGGCGCCACCCACATGACCCCTCCTTCCTGCTCTCCGGCTCCAAGGACAGCACCCTGTGCCAGCACCTGTTCCGTGATGCCAGTCAGCCCGTTGAGCGCGCCAACCCTGAGGGTCTCTGCTACGGTCTCTTTGGGGATCTGGCCTTTGCAGCCAAGGAGAGCCTAGTGGCAACTGAATCGGGGCGCAAACCCTACACCGGGGATCGGCGCCACCCAATCTTTTTCAAGCGCAAGCTGGATCCAGCTGAGCCCTTTGCAGGCCTTGCCTCCAGTGCCCTCAGTGTCTTTGAAATGGAGCCTGGCAGTGGTAGCATGAGCTGGTTTGTGGACACGGCTGAACGTTATGCCCTGGCTGGCCGGCCACTGGCTGAACTCTGTGACCACAATGCAAAAGTGGCTCGAGAGCTTGGCCGCAACCAGGTAGGTGAGGCTGGGCTGAGGGGGCCATGACCTTGGGGCAGCATCAGGAGGCTTCTCTGACTTTGCTAAGCCCAGACCCTGTCTTGAGTTTGGTGCTTGGCTCTGGTCAAGGCTACCACTGGCTTTTGCCCCAGTAACTGAGGGTGTCCAGAGCCCCAAGAGTGGGCCAGACGCCAGTGCCATTCTTGGGGTGCCGGTCTGGGGTATTGTGGGGCTGGAGCCCCCTTTTCTGGCTTATCTTGCTTTTGGATTTCCCAAGGCATCTGGCCCTGCAGAAGTCCACAGTGCTTCTCTCATCACCTCCGTGGGATCCCAGGCTCGTTTCCACATTTCCTTCTGTGCCTCTGCTGGATGGAGGCTAGGATTTTTGTCTTTCCCGAGAGAGCCTCAGCTCCCCTATCTGGGGTGGGCCAGGACATTGGGTCCCTGGGGCAGCTGAAAGCTGAGGGTTTGTGGTTCCGTGGGGGGGGGGGGTACCTGCACAGGCTGCCAGGGACCTAGGACCCTGTGAGTGACCAGTGCCCACCTCTAGGTGGCGCAGACGTGGACCATGCTACGAATCATCTACTGTAGCCCTGGCCTAGTGCCTGCCACCAACCTCAACCACAGTGTGGGCAAGGGCAGCTCCTGCGGCCTGCCACTCATGAACAGGTAGACACCTGGGGGTGGCACTCCCTAGTGGGTAGGATTGCTGGAGCCCACCCACCTATTGACCCTCCCTCCCCCCAGTTTCAACTTGAAGGATATGGCCCCAGGGCTGGGCAGTGAGACGCGGCTGGACCGCAGCAAGGGTGACACACGGAGTGACACAGTGCTGCTGGACTCCTCAGCCACGCTCATCACCAATGAAGGTAGGCTAGAGGGCAGGCACAGAGCGTTCATGGGAGTGGGACTGGGGCATGCCAGAGCAAGCCGGCCCTTGAATGCCCTCACTCCCTTGGGCAGATAACGAGGAGACCGAGGGCAGCGATGTGCCTGCGGATTATCTGCTGGGCGATGTGGAGGGTGAGGAGGATGAGCTGTACCTCCTGGACCCAGAGCATGCACACTGTAAGTGGGGCTTGGGGAGGGGGAGGGGAGGGGAAGCGGGGCCAGAGACTCAGACCCTGCCTACCCCGCCCTGCACCACAGCCGAGGAGCCAGAGTACGTGCTGCCCCAGGAGGCCTTCCCGCTGCGCCACGAGATTGTGGACACCCCGCCCGGGCCTGAGCACCTGCAGGACAAGGCTGACTCGCCCCACGTGAGCGGCAGTGAGGCAGACGCAGCCTCCCTGGTGCCTATGGACTCCTCATTCTCACTCATCTCTGTCTCACACGCACTGTACGACAGCCGCCTACCGCCTGACTTCTTCAGCGCCCTGGTGTGTGACATGCTGCGCTTCTATGCCGAGCAGGGTGACGTGCAGATGGCCGTATCCGTGCTCATCGTGCTGGGTGAACGTGTGCGCAAGGACATCGACGAGCAGACCCAGGTGGGTGACAGGGTCTAGGGGGCTTTCCTGGAGCAGCTGCTACCCCCAGGACTGCCCCTGTACGGTCCCCCTGCACCCATACCCGTGTCTGTGCCCAGCACAGTCTGGTGAGGCCCCTCAGTGCGCTTGCGACCCTGGCTTCCTACCTCCCTCCTCCCCTCCCCACACCACCAGGAGCACTGGTACACGTCCTACATCGACCTGCTGCAGCGCTTCTGCCTCTGGAACGTGTCCAACCAGGTGGTCAAGCTCAGCACCAGCCGCGCCATCAGCTGCCTCAACCAGGCCTCCACCACCCTGCACGTCAACTGCAGTCACTGCAAGCGGCCCATGAGCAGCCGGGGCTGGGTCTGCGACAGGTGCCACCGCTGCGCCAGCATGTGCGCCGTCTGCCACCACGTGGTCAAGGGTCTCTTCGTGTGGTGCCAGGGCTGCAGTCATGGCGGCCACCTGCAGCACATCATGAAGTGGCTGGAGGGCAGCTCCCACTGCCCTGCCGGCTGTGGCCACCTGTGCGAGTACTCCTGACCAGCCTGCCGGACCCGGAGGGGGGGTGGGGCTTATGAACCAAATAAAGGAAGCAGGAGCCGCAGTCTGGGGCTACCTGTCATCTGGTCGCGTCGCTTAAGGTCGGATCCCCGCGGGAGGTTGTGTCGCCAAGTGAGCTGTCAGTAGCCAGTAGCTGCTTCTGGTGTGGCCTTCGTCCCGCCTTTCGGAAGTACCCCCTCCTTCCGGGGCGGGCCAAAGGAGGCCGCTTCCGGGAGCCGCGCCGTTGCCACGACGACGAAGTTCCCGGCATGCCTCGCGGCGGCGGGCTCATGGCACCTGGGTTGCGACCACTTCTGCTGCTCGCGTTCTGGATGCTGGCGTCTTCCGCCCGGAGTCCCGGGGAGGCGAACCACGGAGGATGGTGAGCAGCGCTGGGCGGCCGGATAGGGCGGGGCGCGCGGCGGGACGGCCCGGGGCATTGACCGGTTGTGTCCGCAGGCCGCAGTATGGGCCGGGGGCACCGGTGGCTGTGGCGGAGGAGGAACGCTGCACGGTGGAGCGCCGAGCGGACCTCAGCTACGCCGAGTTCATGCAGCAGTATGTGCATCCTCCTGTGTGGCCACACCTCCCACGCCCGAAAACCATCCTTGGGGTTCCGTCACCCTACACCTCTGAGGCCGTGCACTGGTCTGCTGGCCCGTTCCCCCGGAACTCCCTAGGCTGCCTCCCCCAGAGCTCATGCGAGCGCGCGTGGGCGGGACGGTGGTAGGCGCGGACTAGCCCTGGCGGTGACCCTGCCCTTCTTTCTAGCTACGCCTTCTCCAGACCTGTCATTCTGCAGGGGCTCACAGACAACTCGGTGAGTGCTCACGCCTCTCCCGACCACCTTTCGCCCTTGCTAGACCTGACCCCTAAGTCCTCTCCCTACTCCTGCAGAGGTTCCGGGTCCTGTGCTCCCGTGAGAGGCTGCTGGCCTCTTTTGGGGACAGCGTGGTCCGGTTGAGTACTGCCAACACCTACTCCTACCGGAAAGGTGAGCTGCCCCACCCCGGAACCCAGCATTGTGCTACCAGCACAAACCAGTCCTGACCATTCCTTTTCACACTGCAGTGGATCTGCCCTTTCAGGAGTATGTGGAGCAGATGCTGCACCCTCAGGACCCCCTCTCCATGGGCAATGGTGAGCCAGATTAGGGTAGCATGGGATGATTTAGGAGTGCCTAGGTGCCGAGATCCCTGCATTCTCCCGTGTTCTCTCTGACAGACACCCTGTACTTTTTCGGGGACAACAACTTCACTGAATGGGCATCACTCTTTCGGCACTATTCTCCACCTCCATTTGGTCTGCTAGGTACCACTCCTGCTTATAGCTTTGGAATTGCAGGTGAGTGTGCCTTTCAGGACCAGGAGACTTGGGGACTGGGCAGCTGGAGAGAAGGGGGAGAGGATTAAGCTTGGTAACCGATTGTTCATAAATAACCCACAGGAGCCGGCTCTGGGGTGCCCTTCCACTGGCATGGTCCCGGGTTCTCGGAGGTGATCTACGGTCGCAAGGTCAGCACAGGGTGGTGGCTGAGACTTTGGATTCACTGACCACAACACACAGAATAACCTTGCTGCTCCCATTCTCAGCGCTGGTTCCTGTACCCCCCTGAGAAGACACCAGAGTTCCACCCCAACAAGACCACGCTGGCCTGGCTCCGGGACACATACCCGGCCTTGGCACCATCTGCACGGCCCCTGGAATGCACCATCCAGGCTGGTGAGGTCAGTGGCTGGAAGGCTGGAGCCAGGGTGGGCGCAACCGAGGGCCCCCAGCCAATCCCTGTGCCCTCCCATCCTCCACCAGGTGCTGTACTTCCCTGACCGGTGGTGGCATGCCACACTCAACCTCGACACCAGTGTCTTCATCTCTACCTTCCTCAGTTAGCCAAAGGAAGGGGGTAGCTGGCGAACCTGTTGCACACCAGCACACGCCCCTATAGTGCTCACAGATTTTATTACAGGGACAGTGCTGGCAGCAGCAGCCTCAGCCCCTCACCCACTATTTCTGGTCTATAAGAGGGATGAGCGGAAGCTCATGGCCCAGTAGAACTGATGGGGGTGGGATGGGGACACCAGGGCAGAGATCCAGGGATATAAACTATGTACAGAGGCTAAAGGCTACTGCCCCAAGGCCCTACTGTGCCAGGGTACCAGGCAAGGCAGGGTGAGTGACCCATGCACTTGCCCTGCCTCAGTAGTCCTCCACCCAGCCATTCTCGGAGATGAATGCATCGATGACCTCTTTCATGGCCAGGTTGGGGATGAGCTGTTCCTGGGTCAGGGGACTCCGAGTCACAGGGTCAAAATGGCCCACACGCTGCAGCGACAACAGGATCAGGATTAGAATATGTTCAGTGGGTGTGGGCTGTGCTCCCAACTCCTATGGGCTCTCACCTGCAGATGCTCCTCGATGTCTTTGCGGTCATAGGTGATGCCACTGGGTGTGATGCAGGGCTCCCGCATCAGCTCAAAGCTGATCTTGCCACACAGGTAGTCGGGGATGTCTCGCTTCTGCAGCACACAGGGTCAGGTCAGGGACCAGGAAAGGATGCTGCTCTGGCTCCTACCCACAGACCCCAGAGGAAAGCCAGCTCACCTTTCTCTTCTCGTCCACCTGGGAGAAGAGCTCATCCATGTCTGCCAAGTACTTGTCCTGCAAAGAGCCAAGCAGCTTCACATGGGTCTAACACCCCAACTCCCTTCCCCAGGCACTGGCACACACAGACCCAACCGGAGCCAGGGGCACCTCACACCACATGCGTGCAAACACACACAGGACCCACGCTTGGGCCAGGGCACCCTCACATGCTTGGCCTCAATGCAGGCCTGCTGGGCTCGGATGTGGCTATCATCCTCATCACCCTCATGGTTCCGCTGACACTCTTCCAGCTCCCTGGGGGGTCAACCAAAAGCTGATCAGGAGTGGGTCTGGCCAGGAGAGGTCAGACTCCACTCCAACCTTGAGCTTATTCAGGCCTTGTTCCCCTCCATCCGCTGCTTACCAGTTAGCCTTCAATAAACACTTGTGACTCACAGTTAACCTTAGAGTGGTGATTTGTGAGGGGAGCCTGTCATCACCACAGCCCACCTCTCACGCTCGGCCACAATGAGTCTTGTGAGGTAGGAGTGCAGCTCGTTCTCCTGGTGGATGCGCCGCTCCTCAATACTGTTCCAGCGCTTCTTCTTGGCAATTCGCAGAGCACTGGGAATGTCATCCCCAAAGTTCAGCCGCTGTTCCTTGGCCAGGTTGTAGGCTGGGGGAATAGAGGATTCAGGTAATCCTCCAGCCAGTACACCCATCTGGTCCCAGATGCCCTGGAACTGGCCAGCCTGTTGGCCCACCTCGTTGCAGGTTGGCGATAGCCTCATCATAGCTCTCCATCTCCAACTGGCATTGCCCCAGGAAAAAGTGTGCCTTCACAGATTGCCCATCCAGCTCTAGCGCGCGCCGGCAGTCAGCTAGGGCTTGCTCATGCTGCTGCATCTTCAGGTAGCACAGTGCTCGGTTGGTGTAATACACTGCCACCAAGGGATTCCGGGTCTGGGGACCAAGGTCGGACCAGCCAGCATAAGGGAGTGAGCTCACCCTGCTCCCTCTGTCCCAGCTTGAGGCCCATGGCTGGAATCAAGACACTAGAGGTTTCTTGGCTTCCAATTCCCTGGGTTCTGTGGATGGGTGGAGGGTGGAGCCTACTTGACCCACCCTCTCCATTCTAAGGAGTCTTGTGAAGGTAGCTTTCCCATACTTGCGGAGATCCTGTTTTGGACTCGGACTTCTAAAGGGGAAAGGGTCCCTCATCCCACTGGGCCTCAAGCACCCTGAAACTCCCATCCGCCACAGTTCTCTGGCAACCAGCACTGGCTTGGGAGCCGCAGCCTTGACCCCTCTGGAACAAGATCATCACCCTCAAAGCCCATCACCGTCATCCTCAGAGCCCAAGCGCCCCACCCCCACCCTGCCCAAAGGTCTGGGGAGGGCGGCCGGGCAGGGGTTCTAGGGAGGACGCTGGGCTGAAGCCGCGGTCTGGCCCCACCCCTGGCCCAGACGCGAAACCTCTCCCGCGGCGCGGGCGCACTCACGATGGCGCGGCCGTAGCAGGCCGCCGCCTCCGGATACTTGCGGCCCACGAAAAGCCGGTTGCCCTGCTCCTTGAGCTCCTGCGCGCTCGGGCTCTTCTCGGGGCTGCCGCCGCCGGCGCCCAGCCGTGCGCCGCCCTCCTTTTCTTCCTTGCCCTTCATGGCGCCGCGCGGCACGGCCTGGGCTCCGCTCCCAGGCTCCGAGCCCGGCCCGCCCTGCGCCCGCAGCCCGAGCCCGCGATCCGCTCGGGCCCGGTCCAGCTCTCAGCCACCGGAACTTCCGGTCGCGCGGGAGGGCGGGGACAGAGGGGCGGGCGGGGCCGCGCGTGCACCCGAAGCACGTCGGAGGCGGGGCAGGCAGGGAGTATGCACTCAAGACAACACGACGCGCGGCATCTAAATCTGAGAAGCCCGGAGTTGGTTCTGACTGAATCCCGCCCCGGCGCTCCAACGCCGCACCCCCGAGGCCCCGCCCCGGCGCGTAGACATGGCGGCGTCCTGTGGGCTTTGGGACTGAGGACCCGAGCCGCTGGGCCGCTGTCCTGAAGCGCCACCCGGAGGTGCTGAGGGCGCGCGCGGGCCCTCGGGGACGGCTGGAAGCCCTGGACAGATGATAGGGCTGTGGAAGGATCGAGCGGGCGGGCGACTTTCTTTGTCCGGACTCCCCGTCACCGCCCTTCCCCAGGTATCGAGAGGAGTTGCCTGCGGCCATCAAGGGCCGAGTAGAGAAGCATGTGACATTAGATGACCTGGAGCAGTTGCTGGCGTGGAAACTGGCAGTGAGGCGCTTCCCACGTGGAGGGTGGAGTCTCCTCCCGGGGCGGGGCACAGCCACGTGGGCGTGACTTCCTTCTGGGCGGGCCCTCCTCCTTGAGGCGGACCCTCACGGCGTGGGCGTGGCTTCCTCCTGGGAGCCGGGACCCCGACGAGGTCTACCAACCCTGAACCCTGACACGACCTGGCCACAGAGGGGCCTTTTCCGGCCGCGCCTGCAGCAACTCGTGACCGTCAACTCCCCGGAGCTGGTGGTGCAGCGTTCGGCCGCCGCTTTCCGCCTCCTGCCAGACATGCACGCAGCGGTCATGGAATTGTGCGCTCTCCAGGGTGTGGGCCCCGCTACTGCCTTGGGTTAGTCGGGAGACCTGGGCACTCCGGCGGGGTTGCGGGCGGGACCTGGCCTATTAGCGTCCTTATCTGTGAAGTTGCCTAACGGCTACGCACGTGACACCACACCGAGATCATTGGTAAGGGTGGCCCCAGGCTGAGTCTGTCCTGGGACTGATGGGGCCTGAATGCTGGCCCTTCACTGCCCGCAGCGATCCTGGCTGCTGGAGCTCCCGAGGTGGCCGCTTTCATGTCTGAGGAGGCAGTGGCCGCAGTGCCTGGTTTGCCAGCCCTGCAGTACACTCTCAAGCACTATCTGCTGTACTTGTGCAGGGTGCAAGAGCGTGCCACAGCCCTGAGCCGAGGTGAGGAGACTGACGATGGTGGCCAGGGAGGGCATCCAGGACCCTGGTCAGGGTAGAGTGGGCACAGCTATCCAGCAGGGTAGGGTGGCCAGGGGCCCTGAGACCCAGACTCCCTCTGCTCCTCCCTAGGCAGGGCCTCAGGGCTGTGGACCCCTCACCACATGGAGACAGCACTGTGGACATGGGCTATGGGGCAGAAGCTGTGCCCTGATCTACTGCCTGATCTCAGTCCCAGCCCAGCCACCCCCGACGACACCAGGCCAGCCAAGAAGCGCAGGACCCAGGTGGACTAACTTGGCTGTGGCCCAGAACCTGCTCACCTGCCATATGACCTTAGGCTGCAAGTGTCTCTGGACAGCAGGCTGGCAGAGCAGGAGGCTGGCTGCTGCAGAAGCTCAATAAATGCTTATTGTACTCACATGTGATCCTGAGGCCCACAACTCTCCCCAGGGGCTCCCACCTCCGACACAGAGGTACCTCCTGCCAGATGCAGAGGATCAAGGGGTGGGGGGAGCCCATGCTGCCCACATGGAGGGAAGGGCCCTCACAATTTGTTTAGCCAGTGGGGAGAGCCCAGATCAGCCCCCAAAGTACCAGTACAGGTCCCTGATGCTGTGTAAAATATTTATTCATTCTCCAAAAAGGCTCAGACTGCAAGTCTTGGAGGAGAGGCCGGGCACAGTCTCCTCTGGGGCCACCCTTGGGGACCCCCACCACCCAGCCCAGTCCAGCAGTCCTTCCCCCAAGGCCTGGGAGGGGGCAGCCAGGGCTGATGTAAGGCTTGGCCTGGGCTTGGCCACTGGGGCCACCTAACCCCGCGGGGAAGAAGTAGCCTCCAGACGTACATTCACAGAGGGTGGACATGCAGACCTGCCTGGTGGCTGGCCCACAGATGCCGCACCCTGGCTAGTGTGGCCCTGGGGACCCTGTCAGGGTGGCGGGGGGACATGGGCACCCAGCAGGTCATAGGCGAAGACGTTCCAGAAGATGGCGAAGAGCAGGAACGTGCCATAGGCAAGCAGCACCACCCACCAGCCACACTGGTCCCGCAGGCGCTCCTCGTAGCTGCGCAGGATGGTCAGGCCCATGCTGACACCCACCACTGCACCCGCTAGGTGTGCCATGAAGCTTGGTTGCGGGCCAGAGGCAGGCAGTGGCGGGGAGAAGCGCAGCCACACAGCCCGGCCCACCTCGGAGCTCACTGCAGAGGGAGGCAGCAGGTGAGCGGTGCCCTAGCAGTAGGCTGAGGCCCACCCCCCAGGCCCTCTACTTACTGCACACGAGGGCCAGCACCATCCTTAGCAGCTTGTAGGGACACCTCATCCCAGCCCAGTTCTGAGAGAGCGTGAATAAGAGAAGCTGCGAGGCAGGCCTTGTGGACCCCTCCCCGCCCGCCGCTGGGGCTGCCCCATTACCATGACGACATTGGCCAGGTGTGCGGAGCACAGGGCGTAGACCCCGCCGGAGCCCCCCACCACAGGGGCCCGCATGTCAGTAATGGAGACGGTCAAGGAACCTGTATGAGCAAGGGGAAAGCTGTGAGGTGAGGCCTGCCAGTGAGGTGGCCAGGGTGCACGCGCCTGCCTCACCTGCCAGCACACCGGCCAGGTAGAGAAGGCTGATACGGAGCAGGCCGTGTACCATCTCCAGGGGCACCCCGATCATCAGCTGCAGGAGCGCATTGAACCCCAGCTGCTCTAGCCTGGTTGTGTGGGGCAAACAGGTATGAAGGGTGAAGTCCCCCTGTCCCCACCTCAAGGGGCCAAACCCTCCTGATTCAATCTGAGGGGTGCCAGGGTGGGAAGCCCACTCACCCAACATGCATGAACATGTAGGTGAGGAAGCGCCAGGCTCGAGCACGGTGGCCGGGGTGGTACACAAGGGGGCTCTTCATGTACTCGGGGTGGTAGGTCTGCAGCACCCACTTGTTGAAACGGGCCCCGTAGCACAGGAACACAATGATCTGGAGGGCGACAAGCATTAAGGCCAGGCAGGGCCAGTGATGCTGGATGGAGGCTCCCCAGGGCAGGGTGGGGGCGGTGGGCAAGCAGGCCCACCTGAGCTAGGGTGACCGAGGCCATAAACACTGGGGGTGGGCAGCTGCGGTGCCGGTAGAAGTACCAGTGGCGGTCCACCTCTCGGGGCAGGATCTCGTAGGCCACGTAGCGGACAAACCGCTTGTAGACACCCAGGCCCGGCTCGTCCAGCAGCCCATCCCGGGGCAGTGCCCGCTGTCCGTTGGCGATGGCCCGCTTGAAGCTGCTTGAGCGCTTGCTGCTGATCTGGGGGGCGGGGCCTAGGCATATAGGCCACCATACTCCCCCCATGGCTGCCCTGCCTAAGTGGTCCACCCCTTTCCTCACAGGGTCTGAGGCTCTGTTCCACGGCTACAGCCCTCCCGAGTGGGAAAGGCAGGGAGGAGGGGCCGCCTGCCCACCCCACTCCAGCCAGGGCACTGTGCCTGCTAAGGCCTGGGCCCCCAACCCAGCTGCCCACTCCCTGTGCACTGACCAGGTCCACCAGCTCCTGGTAGCAGATCTGGCCCCGCTCGTTGCTCTGGGCCAGAGCCACCAGCATGTCCAGCTTGGCAGGGTCCAGGGGCAGCTCATGGCTATGCACCAGGCCAGTGAAGGTGTCCGCACCGATGAAGCCTGTATTCTCAGGGTCCAGCTGCTGGGGTTGGGGCAGGGTGGGGGCAGTGGCCAAGGCCTGAGGGTGGGCCCGGCCGCTAGACCACAGGGCTGGACCAGGTCAGCTGGGAGAGGCAGGTTCCAAGCACCTTCAGTCCAAGCCCCTGTGCTCACATGGTCACAGAAGCTCTGGGCACTGGTGCCTGGGACCCAGGCCTCCAGCTTCTCCAGCTCTCCAGGGGTCTCCCCACCTCATTTCTGCCCTGCCCATCTTGGAAGGGTAGGGCCAAGGTCTGAGGACAACCACCCTCCCTCCCGCCCTTCACCCAGCGCCGTGGTCTGGCATGCCCTTTTCTGGGGTCTCAGTCAAAGGACCAAGGTCGTGCAGGGAGAAGACTGGGCTGAGGGTCTCTGGGAGTTCCGTACTCCACAGCCCACCCAAGGGCGGAAGACCAAGTCGGGGGCGGTGCCGGCGCCCCACCCCCACCTCCCACGCACCTGTTCCTGGATAAGCTGCAGCAGCGAGCTCCTATCCATAGAGCCAGGCCGGGCCGGGGACCGGGGGCCGGGGTCGGCGGCCGCGGCCGGGAGGGGCTGCTCTGCGGACGACTCCGCTCCGCCCCGGCCCTCCGGCTCCGCCCGCTCCGCTCAGCGCCGCGTCACGGAGCCGCCCGCCTCCGCCGCACACGGCGCTGCCGCCGGCCCAGCCACACGCGCACCCCCCCAACTTGGACGTGCCCCCGAAAGAAGGGCGCGCGGGTCGCCGAGTTCCCACCCTGATCAGCGAGCGCTGCGTGCAGGCGCCCCCAGGCCGCAGCGGGGAAACTGAGTCATGAGGGGCTCGCAGGCCCCTACCGCGCACACCCCTTGGTCTCGAGCTGGGGCCGCGGCGCCGACACCATCTCCACCGGGAAGTCTTAAGGGAACAGCCCACAGCTGAGACTCCCCAGGCAGGGGCTCCTTGAAGGCGCCTCCCTGCAAGACAGGCTCGCCTGTCCTGCTAGTAAGACGGCACCACGGCCCTAGCCCTCCCCAGGGTGCGCTGAAGCCAACAAGGCTACTAGCAGGGAAAGGGGAAGGTCCTTGCAGCTGCCTCTGCTCAACGGGTGGACACCAACCCATAGCACACACTTCAGGCTAGAGGTTCCTGACCGCTCCTGTGGCCACAATACTGAAGAGCCCCCAGCGGACAAGACTGCAGCGGGGATGAGAAGAACCCCTACTTCCTGGGGAGGGCAGGAAGGTGGACCGACTCTGGGAACGTGCAACCATAGCAACCCCTACCAGGGCCACTCATAACCGTGATGCAGCTGGGCCTCAGGATAGTCGCAGCAGCTAGAAATAGCATCCTGCCCTGTCCTGAACCGAGGATCTCTGGCCATTGGAACTGGGAAGCTGGTTGGATGGTTGAAATAACTTCAGGGCCTGACCCCAGCTCCTACTGGGTCAGGCACGAGCATCCCTACCAGGTGGGCTGTTCCTCAACCTCTATAAACGGAATACATATCAAGCTGGGGGAGGAGCCCTGGACTGCAAGCCTGCCTTGCACAGGAAGCACATTATGTGGAGGGGCAATTGAGGAGCCAGGGTCTTCCACCTGGGCACACCATGGGCTGACTCTGCTCACCAGAGAGAACACCTGAACAGCAAGTGCCAAAGACTAATCCTAAGATGAGCCCCCTCCTCAGGCCAGGAAAGTTCTGTCCCGTCTCCTCACGCTGGAGCTCTTTGGCTGTCTTCTGCCCAGTGGGAGAGGCAGAGACCTCTGGGTGGGGAATGAGGAATGGGGCAGCTCCCCCAGGTCAGAGCCACCTTACACATCTCAGAACCCCAAATCCTCAGCACAATTCAAACTGACAGGATGCTGAGATTTGGGGAGCGGGCACACCTAGGGAGGATTCACATCAGAACGACCTCAGGTATCAGGCCCCCTCCAGCCTCTTATCCTCAGGCCAGCATGGACATCACTGAATGTAAAGGCTCTGAGGCTGCAGCCGGGCCATAATTGGACCTTACCCTGGCCTGAGGCCTCAGGATGGTAACCCAAAACCAGAAGGGAGGGGTGTGGCCAGGAGTAACATTTCCAGCCCATATCCAGACCAAGGACATGTTTTAGTTGATTTAAGAAAAGTCATCTTCATGGCCAACAAGGACATGAAAAGATACTCAACATCACTAATTGTTAGAGAAATACAAATCAAAACTAAAAGATATTACATCATACCAGTCAGAATGGCCATTAATAAAAGTACACAAACGATAAATGTTGGAGAGGGTGTGGAGAAAAAGGAATTCTCCTACACTGTTGGTGGGAATGTAACCTGGTGCAGCCACTATGGAGGACAGTATGGAGGTTCCTTAAAAAACGCAAAATAAACTTACCATATGATCCAGTAATCCCAGTCCTGGGCACATATCCGGAGGAAAATATAATTCAAAGACACATGCACCCCAATATTCACAGAAGCACTATTTACAAGAGTCAAGACATGGAAACCACCCAAATGTCCACTGACAGCTGACTGGATGGATATGGTAATACATATACTACGGAATACTACTCAGCCATAAAAAAAAGAATAAAATGCATTTGCAGTAACATAGATGGACCTGGAGATCGTCATTCTAAGTGAAGTAAGCCAGAAAGAAAAAGAAAAATACCATATGATATCGCTTATATGTGGAATCTAAAAAAGACACAAATGAATTTATCTACAAAACAGAAACAAATCACAGAGAACAAATTTATGGTTACCAGGGGGTAAAGGGGGTGGGAAGGGATAAATTGGGAATTTGAAATTTGCACCTTTGGGGAGTGATGGAAATGTGAGCTATATTGATTGTGGTGGTGGTTTCACTGGTATACGTGCATCTATCAAAATTCATCCAATCGTACATCTGAAATATGTGTACTTTACTGTATAGGAATCATACTATAATAAAGGTGTTAAAAAGAAAAAAAAATCATCTTCAGAAAGTAGGACCCAAGATGGAAAAGACACAAGTGAAGTTTAATCAGGAAACCCAATCTCTTTTGTCTTCTGTAAGGGGCACAGCCCTGGACCTGTCTTCAGATGGGGGGAAGGGGAAGGGCACAATGGTCCAGCCACTTCTTGTCCCCACCCCCTGCCTTTGGCCCAAAGCTCTGCCTTCTTACCCCCTTCACATATACTGGCCACCTGGGACCAGGAAGGAGGAGTAGAGCCCTGAGAATTCAGCTCTGGGGTCACTGGCTTCTTCACCCATGCCCCACAGTCCCTCTAATACAAGAAGCCCACAAAGGAGGGCAATGCCCAGCATCTGCAGTGGGACAGGACACAGGGTTCTGGGTCCTGAGGACCCACTCTTGCTGCTCCGGCAGAGGCATGGCAGGGAGAAGACTGTCCTCAGAAGGAAAGCTGAGACAGAAAGAAGCCCCCCACTCCCCACCCCAAGCAGGTGGCCCCATACCAGCACCCTGTGGGCCCTGATATCAGACCAAGGGGTCCTGGGGACTCAACGGCTCTTCACCAGGACCCTGTAGAGTGAGAAGCTGAGGACTGCAGCGACGGCGGCCCCAGCGGCCCCCAGGGCCACCCGGAGCCAGAAGGAGGTAGTATGTCGCTCCCCATGAACAAGGTGTCTGTAGGAGAGAGGTGATCCTTGCTGCTGTACCCTCCATCTCCGTCTCCTAGAAACCCATGCAGCCCCACATCACTGCTCCTTGTCAGCGCCCAGCAAAGCAAGACCCCCAGACAGAGCAGCCTGTGAGACCAGGCCCTGAGTGCCCTTTTTGAGCATTAGCACTGGCACCAAGGCCCACCCAGCAACTCTAACCGACTCCAGTCCTGACACCAGAGCTGTCCCACCCTCCCAGTGACAGGGACAGGTCTCCCACATGAGGACTGTGCTGCTGATACCCACGGGAAGGTGGCCATGGTGGCGAGCCGGGTAAAGATGGTGGTGTCTGGCATGGCTGGGCCAGCACAGGAGAACGGGGTCGGGGCAGGTAGCCGATGCCTGCGGCAAAACTCGGTTGGGGACAGGCCAGGTGACGAGATGCCTCCGGGCAGGTCAGCCTTGGAAGAGACGAAGAGGCAAGGGGTCTGTCCATCCATGTAGTGGCGCTGCAGTGGGGGAGGGGTGCATAAGCACACTGGTGGACCCCTGCCTGTGCCTGTGCTACCTGGCAGGGCCTCCGGGGCTAATGGAAACTTGCCTTGTAGACACTGGCACACAGTGTGAAGGACGCAGGGTCACTGCCATCAAACATCAAGCAGGCAACATCACACGTAGCATCAGCTGCGACGGTCAGCAGGCTGTCTGCACCCACCTCGCATAGCTGAACAGAGGGTGGCCTCAGAAGGGCACAGGGCTTGGTTCCCCAGGGCCACCTCAGGACAGCTCCCCCAGTATGCACAGCCCAGATCTGATGGGGATCCCACACTCACTATCAGGTACTTTTCCTGCCCGTTGACCTGAACTGTGTCAATGGCATAAGTGGAGGACTCCTCAGCGGGATCCTGGGCACCCTGGTGCTGAGGAGGAAGACACCTGAAGCTCGCTGCCCTGACTCCCCCCAGGACCCCTCCCCACCCCGGGCCCCTTGCCGTACAGTAGACGCTCACCCCCAGGCCACGGCCAAGGAAGGCCTGCAGGAAGGAGGACTTGCCCACTCCACGGGCCCCCACCACCTTGCACAGGAGCACACTCCTCTGTGTCTGCCCCTTCTCCTGGTCCAGCCTCTTTTCCCGGGTGACTGTGGGCAGGGGGCAAGGATGAGTGAGAGGGAGGGGCTGCTGGGGAGGTACCAGGCAGGAGGCTGGTATGAAAGCAAGCACCCACCTGTAATGGCATGAGCCTGAGAGTCCTGCTCATAGAGAGTGGGGTAGCCCAGGTAGCCAAGGTGCTCGAGACAGCACTGGACATCTAGGTAGGTCACCAGGCTGGAGACAAAAGAGGTGGAGATGTGTCACTGCGGGGCAGAAGGCGTGGGGGGTGTTTCGACAGGTGAGGGCTGCACTTACGTCCACTGGCAGAGATACCCGTGCAAGGGCAGCCGACCAGCCTCGGTGCGGACTGTGCGGGAGAGCTGGGGGCCCCAGGGAGCAGCTGGAAACACGCTGAAGAGGCTCTGTAGCTCCGCTGGTGAGAGGGCGCCATCCCGGTCCTGTGGGCAGAGGGGCTTGGTGACACGTGCAAGAGGCCATAATGGGGGTTTGGGGGGGCCCAGTGCCCTCACCTGGTCATGCTTCTCAAACATCCTCTGCACAAACTGGTAGCCACGGTGGTTGAGCTCAGCGCTGCAGCCAGGGGGCACGCGGAGCCTGCAGGGTGCCAGGGAAGCTGAGCTTGGCAAGCCTCCCACTTGTGGACTTTCCGCCCTGCTGGCTGCTGCTCCCCACCTTCAGCAGAGCAGGCAGGCAGGCGGTTGGGGCTGGGGTGACTCCCAGAGTGTGTGTCCCAACTGGCCCCCCCCAGTGCAGGGCACCTCCTTCCTCCACAGGCCACCAGGCAGGCAGCCCCATCCCACCTAGTGCTCAGCCCACAATAAGGGTTCCAACCTCCTCCAAAGACAAGCGTCCTGAGGGGCCCCAGCACAGGGTCCAGAAGCCTCCAGGCCCCATTTGACACAGAGCGGAGGCAAGCCCTGAGCCCAAACACCACTCACGGTGGGAAGAGGTAGTCGGCCGTCAGCTCAAGCGAGTCACCATACCCAAAGCGCCTCAAGATGGTCCACGTGGTCTCATGACGGCCTCGCTGGATGAACAGCATGTTCAAGAACAGGAATCCTGCTCAGGAGGAGCAGAGGAGCAAGTAGCACTGGGCACAGCCCTGCCTCTCCCCACACCCGAGGACAGGCAGGACATAGAGCCTCACCATCCAGGGTGAGCCGGTCGTCCCGCACGCCTCCCGCCACGTTCCTGCTCACCACCATCTTCACATCCTCCAGTGCCTGTGGGGCCAGGGGGTGCCCGAAACAGGATTTCTGCCTCCGAGAGAAAGCAGCTGTTGGTCAGCCAGCTGCCCTGAGATCGCACGGCCTGTCACCAGGGCGGCTGAGGCGTGGAGGGCAGCTGCAGCTGAAGGGATGACAGAGATGAAGGAGACAGAGGGAGCTGCACCTGGAAAGCGTTGAGCTCCTGGTCATTGAGCGCCTGGTCCATGTCCTGGTCTGAGAGCCTGAAGATGCGCGTGAGGGCCTGGGCACACGCGGGCCTCAGCTGTGGGGACAGCCGGCTCAGCATGCCCCCACTGCTCCCATCCACTTGCCCTCCCTGCTGGTACCCAATGCTCACCTGCTTGGCCTCAGGGTCATAGAGGGGGGCTGTGGGGTGCAGCACGGCCTTCTGTGCGTAGTAGAACAGCTCTGAGATGTTCTTCAGGTTCTTGGCTGAGCACTGGGACACATTGGAACAGACTCAGAGAGGTGAGGCAGGAAGGCCCCCTGCCCTGTCTCCACAGTCCTGGCACCCCCACCGCCCAGCATGCTCACCTCCACACAGGTCTCTATCTCAGGGAACTGGCTCATGATAGGCAGCACGGCCTCCATGGAGCCCCCCGGCTGCAGGTCTGACTTGTTGCCCACCAGGATGATGGGGACCCTGGGGGAGAGGCCTATGGTCACCAGGAATCAAGAAGCTGGTGGTGCCTAACCCTCCTCCCCTGGCCCCCCTACTACCTGGGCTCCCTCTTGCCCCCATTCACCAGTGGGATCCATTTCGTTCGAATCTGAAAAGCAAGGCCACGCCATGAGGATAGAAGGTTGCCCAGCACACAACTCCCACGTGGAACTCATCTGATCCCAGCAGTTCCCCAAACACCCATAAGGGGCCTGGAGTCAGCAACCACTTCTCCAGGCCCAAAAGGTTCAGACACATGGCTGGCCACACTCTTTGGATCATGGGGCTCCCTGGGGAAGCTGTGGGGGTCCTGGCCAGGGAGGCTCTGGGAGGCTCCCCCAAAGCACTTGTTAGAGATGGGGCTGGCCATGGGTGCAAGCCGCACAAGGCCCGGGTCAGCTGAGCATCCACCTAGGGTGTGTGTGAACAGGCCAGTGGTTGGGTGCCAGTGGCAGGAATCCGGGATTGATAGAGAGCTCTCTTGCTCACCTTCTCAATGGTGGCCTCCTCAGACACGTCATACACCACACACACCACGTTCGCCTATGGTAGGGAAGGGAAGCACAGTGTTACCTAAAGCTTCCTGCTTCATTCACACGCTCCACAGGTTGTTGCGGGAAGCCCGCTCCTCCAGCCAGTGCTCCTTGGCCAAGTCACGCTGGGACTGGCACTTGGCCACTCACACCTCTGGCGAGCCCTTCCTTGACTGTGCCCACTGCGGATGCCAAGCCCCAGGACTGCAGTTCTAGTCTGCGAGTCCCAAGGGCTCAAGACAGACACAACCACCCTGATACCTGGCACCCCAGCCCCAGTCTCAGCCCTTTGCTTTCTGGTCACTACAGGCAAAGAAAATGATAAGGACTACAGTACAAGAAGGGTGACACCAAGACAGCTGCAGCCCATACCCTTGCCCAGTGGCATTCCCATGACACAGCAGAGGTTCCAGGGGCAATGCCACCAACCCCCAGGAGCCTGTTCCAGGCACAGGTTTTCCTAATAACAGGAAAACAGAAGGCTGTGTAGCCCACAGCCCCGGTCAAGACACCTACTGTGGCCCAGGGTCTCAGGGTGTGGACCGGACTATGGGGTGGGGATCAGGTAGCTGGGCACAGAGCTGTTTAAGGGATAACTTTTGAAGACTTGAAAGCTGTTCCCCAGGGTCCATTGAAGAGGGAAGGCTGGGCCTGGAGAGCCATGGGGCTGGCCAGCCATGTGTGCAGAAGGGAAGATAGGTCCCTCTCCTTTCCAGCTCCCAGCAGGGTGCATCACAGAGACTCCAATAACTCTCGGTGCTGACAGGTCACAGCAGGATTAGTGAGGCTGTGCACACCCTGAACACTTTAACCCAATCCCTCAGAGAGAAGCCAATCAAGCTCAGGCAGCACCGCTCCCTGGCCCGAGCCCTGACACTCGTGCCCAGCACCTCCTTCCCAAGCCCTTAGGACACACTGTACCTTCTGAATCTCCTCCTCGAGCTCCTCGGCTGTCTGTTCAACTTCTAGATGGAAAAAAAGACCTCACTGCAGATGCCAGAAACACCCGCTCCTGGGCGGAACCCTGAACAGCACTATGGGCGGGCAAGCGGTTCTACCTGAATAATCCACGATGTGCGTGGGCACCTTCTCTGGGGTGACGTCTGCGGGAATGGTGATCTCTTCTGCCCGGGGCGGGACCTGGGGCAGACAAGGCCGTGAGAGCAGCCGGGAGGGACTGAGGGCGGCGGTGCCAGGGCCTCGGCCCCACCTGGGCACTGGGGCGCACTCGGCCTTACCTCCTCGGGGAACTCCTCGCCCACCAGCGACAGGATCAGCGACGTCTTCCCCACCTGGGCTGCGCGGGGAAGCGCGGTCAGCGCGGCAGCCAAGGTCGCGGCGCCCCGCCCCGGACAGGGCTGGCCCCAGCCCCAAGACCCCCGCCCCAGCCCGACCCCCGCCTGAGCGCCTACCCTCGCCCAACAGCAGGATACGCACATCCCGCTTCATGGCGGCCACCAGGAGCTGCTGCCCGACCCCGGCGCAGAACCAGCCCCTGACTCCGACCGCCACTGCAACCCCGGCCCCGGCCCCGGCCCGCCCTCTTCCCGCGGGTACTTCCGGCTCCCGTCCGCGCAGCCGCACTAACGAGTCGGGCAGACCAGAAGCCGGGCTGTGCTGCGGCGCCACCGCGTGAGCGCGTCGGGAACTGCAGGTGGCGCGCCGGCCGGAGGGGCGGGGCCTCTGGCCCACGTGCCGCCCAGCCCCCGCAGTTCCTGCTCTGGCTCAGGCCCCTCTCGCAGGTGGGCTGGCCTTCAGCCCTCGCACTGTTGCCGCCAGGTCAGGGTCTGTGGCCCGGCCGGGAGCGGGAGGTATGGGGACTGGGCAGAAGCTGAGCTCAGGCAAGGCAGGAGGGCCAAGCCCAGGCAGGAGTCCAGACTGACCAGCAGACAGTGTCACATTGCAACACCCACATTTATTTGAACTGTACAAGGTAAAACACAAAAAGCCCTCAGGAAAAGAAGCAACAAACACATCACCTATGTTCAAGATCTTGACTCACATAGTCCTGGGCCAGTCTAGGGTGGAGGGGTGCAGCCCCCCAGCCACCCTGACCCAGCATGGGGCCCGTGGCCGACCCAGCTGCCTGGCTGAGCCTTTGCCTGGGCCAGGCGCCTAGCTGCCCCACAGGGCACGCCTGACCCTGCAGTCCCTACCGCAGCTTAGTGGCTCATGACCTCCCACACCAATATCTCATTGTGGGCGACGGTGAAGAGCAGCCGGCTGGATGGCGCAAACCTGCAGAGCTTCACCGAGTCGTCATGGCCAGCAAAGTCCTGCACGGCCCCAGACACACAGTCCACCAGTGTCAGTACCCGCTCTGTGGGCAGACAGCCCAGGGTGAGGTGGGGCAGTGCAGGTAGGGTGCCATTGGCCCTGTGTCTGTGTGGCTTCAGGACACAGGGGTCCTCCAGCCCACCCTGGCTCTGTCTCCAGCTGGGTGCCATGCCTCATGGGGGAACCCAGCACCCCACCCACCTCATCTCCTGACCCTATGACCCCCCAGAGCAGGTGTCCTCATCGCACTTCAGGGAGGAGAAACCCAGGGCCCAATGGTGAGAGGCATGACTCAGTGTGGAGACATGGGTGTACCCACTCAGCCCTACTCAAGAAAGGCCAGAGTCCATGCCCACCAGCACTCACCAGCAAAGCCAACGGCCACAAGGCAGGCCCTGGGGGACAGGCTCATGGACATAGCAAAGAAAGGCAGTGGGATCTTCTTCACCACCTGCAGGCAGCAAGCACGAGGCACTGGGGGGTTTCCCACAGCCCCGAGACCCACCCCTCCCCAGCCCTAGGTCCCTCGGGCTCCCAGCACCACATGGAGGGGTGCACCTGCCTGCTTCTGGTAGAGGCTGTAGAAGACCACCTCAGGGTGCACGCCAAGGCCCACACACACCAGCAGTGCCCCATCCCAGGGGCAGAAGGCAGCAAGGGTGGGTGGCAGACAGCCGGAAGCCTGCAGAGGACACAACACATTCGTGTTCTAGCACGGTGGGCAGCATCCTGCCCACAGGGCCACCAGGGCTCTCACCTCTGTGACGACGGGTGCAGGGAAGCTAAGCCAGTCCACGAGCTCACAGTGATTCCGCAGCCAGTCAGAGGCCCAGACGCTCACCCGCTGGTCTCCACTGGCGGCCAGCCACAGGTCCATGCCCTCTGCCCTGAAGTCTCCGTACTGGGGAGGTAAGAGTTGGTGGGTGCCTCCCACCCCACTCTGCCTATCTCCTTCCCTGCCTGCATCCTCAGGACGGGCCCTGCCGGCTCATGAGGCCACTTCACCTCTTTTCTCGTGCTCTGGATGGTGCAGATCCCAGCGCCTCGGTGGTCACTCAGTACACGGAAGGTCATCCCCGTGCGAGGACGGCTCACAGCCACGAGCCCGTCCTTGTCTCCAGAAAGGATGGTCTGCCCTGGGCCAGGCAGGAGCCAAGCTGTTATTTGTGAGCCCCTGACCCTCAGCCCAAAGGTGTGATCTGGGCCGGGCAAAAGCCACGCTGTCACTGCATGAGCCCCGCCCCTCACCATCAGCAGAGAAGGCAACGGTTGTCAGTGCAGCCTGGTGGGGGTGCATCTTGAGCTCCATCGCCGTTCGGGAAACGCTGAAGACCCGCAGGGTGCCATCACTGTAGCCCGCCACCACCTGCTGCTGCTCTGGGCGTCTGCAGGACGGGGGGCTCCAAGCCAGGCAGAGGCAGCTCTGGGGACCCATGGTGGGAAGATATCAGCACTCCCCTGGGAAGGGGAGATGGGGGCCTAAGCCCAAGGCTGCAGACAGACAGCAAGGCTGGAGGAAGAACAGGAAGGGCCAGGACCTGGTCTGGGCTCCACCCTGAGCACGCACTCCCAGGCCCAGGTGCCCCTGCCCTCTATACCTGGCTTAACACCTGGAACTGGATCAGCAGCTCCATGCTGGCCAAGGACCACACCCTCACGCTCCCGTCATCACTGCACGTGGCGCAATGGGACTCGCTGGGGCTGAAGACCACCTCATTCACCTGCAGGAAGCCAGTGTTTTGAGGCCACATGGCCATCAGGCAGAGAGGGGACACAGTGTGGCCAGGTTGTTCACCAGGGCATTGATCTCCCCCTCAAGTCTGCCTGGCCCCAACCCCTCCATGTGACATGAAGAAACTGTCCCAGGTGTCCCCAAATTAGACCAGAAGGGAGTCCAAATTGCAAGAAGCCCACTGGTCATCTGAACATGACTGACTACTTGCTAGGACACAGAAGGAACTGTCCTGACAGAATCTAAAACACAGTGATCCCAGAGGGCTGCAGACTGGAAGCAAAGGAGGGGCTATTTCCTAGGGGCTCATCACAGCGGGAGAGGGTGGGGGGAAGGGGGCTGAGATTGTCTCGTGTGTGCACATGTGCACGGATATACGCACTGTGTATATCAAAGGAAAATCAGGATCTTCAGTGTAACAAAAAGAAGACAGACACCAGGCACCATGGGACGAAATAAAACAGCCTAATGCTGAATTTGAATTTCAAGTGTAAGTATGAACTTAAGCATTTCATCCTAAAAAATAATGATTTAGCTCTGTCTGGCTGAGAAGAGATGGGACCCTCTGGGCCTCAGACTGTGACCTCTAAGTTCAATTCCCACTGGCAAGGCCACGGGCTCTGGGACAGCGAAGTCTGGTCCTGGGTGGAGCTGCAGGGGGACATCCTGGAGCACCTGTGGTCCACAGGAGAGGGAGGTCACCAGTGACCATCAGCTCAGGTCAAGGACTCAGCACCCCTGAGCTCACCCTAGCGGGTAGATAAACACATGTCCTATCTGTACCGCAGAAGCATATTTAGCAATAAAAAGGAGTAAAGCAGTGACACTACAACTCGGGTGGACCTTGAAAACATGATGCCCCAGTGAGAAAAGCCAGACAGGAGTGTGTGTTTCCGTCCACATGGGCCATCAGAATAGGCAAACCCACAGACACAGGGTCAGCTAGTGCCTGCCAGGGGCTGGGGTGCTAAATGGGGGTGAGTATTTAATGGGTATGGTGTTTCCTTCTGGAATGGAAGTGATTGGGACAAGGGTTGTATGGTTCTGTGAACGTTTCAAAAACCACTAATTTTAAACAGGTGTGTGGCACATAAATTATACCTCAATATAAAGCTGTTACCAAAAAAAGGGAAAAGCACATAATTGTCACCACTTCAGGTGGGAGTTCCTTTGATGATTACTTTTATGTCCAAACAAACACAGATTCTTGGGAAAGAAGTCTCTGGGGCCAACTTAAGAACCCGCCACTGGCCGAGGTCAGGACTCCATGAGCACTAAGAGAAGTAACAGCAGGGAAGCCGGACCCACGTTCCCACCCACCAGCCCTTAAAGACACTTGGAGAGTAATGGCTGCTGTTGGCAGATGCTGGGGACCTGGTCCACAAGGACAGACTTGTCCACCTGTGCCCCTTCCAAGCCTCAGGAAACCCATGAGCTCGCGAGGCTGCATCCCTCCTGAAGGAACAACAGCTCTGACTGCTGCCCCCTAAAACCCCCGCTCTCAGACAAAGGCATCACCAAGAGGCACGAGCCCTCCATGCTTCCTCGTGGGACACACAGCGTTCCCAGGAGGAGGTGATGTTGGGACTGACTGGTGTTAACCAGACCCTGGCCTGGCCTCCAGACCTCTTGGACGCCAGAGAAGCAGGTCCAACAATGGTCATGGAGACTCCAGATGACCTGATTTTTTCCACAAGTAAATTACAAAGGAAAAGAAGTGGCAGAAAAGAGAAAAGACTGAGAAGACCACAAGGCTCAGGGCTGTGAGTGGACACGGCATGGACCCCGTGCCCACAGGTGTGTGCAGTCCTCGTCCTGGAACTCCTGGGACTTCCCAACTGGGCTTGGGCACAGAGTACCTGGGGGGGATAGAGGGCTGGCTGCCTTGCCTGCACCAGGGGGAAGCCCCTTGGAGGCTTCTGCAACCTTACCTGGCTCCTGTGGCCGCTGATGAGGCGGGTGTTGGTGCCCTCGGCCCAGCTGACGTACCAGAGAGTGCCAGCCGTGGTGCCCACCACACCCATATCCATGCTGTCGTGGAAGACCGCGCTCACGACAGCCCCATCAAGGGTCAGCTCATGCTCCATGAACACAGAGTGAGACCTAGTGGGGCAGTGGGTCAAAGGGGTGGCAGTAGTGAGAGCTCAGGGAGCCAAATGGTTTGGCCCCTGGGCCCTGGCCTTGCCTGAGCATGTCCCATTGGGGACAGACCCAGCTGGTGGCAGAGAGCTGGCTCACCTGGCACCGGAGCCCTTGCGCCTCAGCTCTGGCACAGCCCCCACGGCCCACAGGCGCAGACGCCTGGTGTTGCTGCCGCTGACCAGCCGCGTACCTGAGCACAGTAGCACTCCTAGGGGCAGGAGGTGGTATGAGCCCTGTCTCCAGGTACCTGGAACCCAACATGGGGTCCCAGGGAGAGCCGAACCCCGAGCTATCAAGGGCCACAGGGGTTCCATGAGATACCCACCAATCTCACCGTCGTCGGCCTCCCAGACCAGGAAGCAGCGGCCAGCACGTGTGTCCCAAACGCACACCTGCCCAGCATTGGAGCCACAGTACAGCAGGGGCGCAGGCCCGAAGCAGAGCGAGGTCAGCTCGCACGCCCCCACCTCCTCCGGGATGGGCTCCTGGTGGATCTGGAGGGACATGAGGGCAGCGTGGGTCAACGATGCCCTAGGGCCCAGCCTGAGCCCATCTTCCAAAACCTCCTCTGAACCTAGGCACCTGGAGGCTGACGTCAGCCCCAAGCTGCAGCAGAAGCCACAAGGTGACAGCACCCCGGCCCACACAGGCGAGCACACCACCATCCCAGGGGTCGAAGGCCACGCCATGGACTGGTTCCAGGAGGCACACAGAGGTCATGAGCTCACAGGTGGCTGTGCTCCACAGGGCCAGGGTGCGGTCACCATAGTCCCCTGGGGGAGATGCACAGAGTCAGCTACCCAGAGGTCCCAGTATAGGCAGGGGAGTCCGGAGGCCAGTGCCCCCCACCAACCTCCCTGCTGACCCAGTGTGACAAGAAACCCGTCATCTGGCGAGAAAGCCAGGTCTTGGACAGCAGTGCTGTGGTGAGAGATGAGCTGCCGGCAGGAGCCCCCTTGTACGTCCCAGAGGCGGATCTGGCAGTGCAAGGCAGTACTGCTCTGGATGGAGGCAGAGGCCAGGATCTGGAAGACAAAACAGCAGGTGGTGAGCAGAGAGGGCGCGAGCCATGGGCCCACCCTTGCTCTGGGTTAAGGGTGCCCCTCACAGTGCTCCAAAGGCAAGAACCAGAGGTGGTTCAAGGACCCAGCCTCTAAGGCGCACCTTGGCCCGGGGCGTTCAGGGTAGGGAGCGGGTTGGGCACCTGAGCATAGTGGCTGAGGGCCAGTGTGGAGATCTCCTCGGGGTGGCCGACCCAGTGCTGCTGGGCGCCAGAGTGCAGGTCCTCCACCACCACCAGGCAGCCGCACGTGTAGGCGAAGAAGCCTGAGAGCAGGCAGGCAGTGCCGTCAGCTGTGGCTGCAGTGTACCCCCCTGCCCCCACCCAGACTCCTGATCAGGGGAGGCAAGTGTGTGTGAGCTGCAGCACCCAGTGCCACCAGGAGAATATGCCCACTCTGGGACCTGGCCTACAGGTGGTCAGAGCTGAGCCCCACCTTGCAGCTTCTGTGCTGCGGCCCCCACCTGTGTCTGGCCTCCAGACCACATTGGCCCGCCCGTTCCCATTGTAGCCCACGACAGCCTTCAGGTGCAGCTGCTCGTCGCCAGCGGGGGATAAGGAGAGATCCTGTGAGGAAGTGGACCCAGGACACTGGTACCCCAGCACAGCCTGGCCACCCAACCCCTACCATCTCAGGCTCTGCCTGTCAGGCCGGGGCCTGGGACGGAGCCTTGGGAGGTATGTGCTCCCAGGAGGAGGCAAACAGAGAATTTTGGGCACCAAAGACAGTATAAGGTGGCCAGCCAGGGATGGGAGCTGGGTATGCAGACACGGAAGCAGATGGAGATGTGGGAAGCACCTGGGGCAGGGGGAGGCTGGGCAGGGACTGCAGGACCCAGGGGCTCTTAGGGAAGGTGACCTGGGCTGGGCAAGGCACAGGGGAGGATGCAGAAGCGGGGGTAGGAGGGAGTCAGGATGGTGGGTTGGAGAGGGTGGGCTCAGCTAGAACATTGCCTGGGTCTAGACGGCAAGACAGCAAGAGCCTTAACTAGCCTAGCAAGAGCACAGGGCTCAGGGCAGAGAGGTGACCCATGTGGTGACTTGGAGCAACCCCAGAGAAACCCCATGGCATCTGTTTTTACTGGGGAGAAAGAGAATCCCCAGAAACTACAGGGCTGTGCTGCCCTGACCCCTGGGCCTCTGGGGGCTGTGAGGACCCCTCCAGCCGTGGCCAACCTTGGCCAGCGGGGAGGCCTTGTAGCGTGCCATGAAGTGCTTGTAGGAGTCTGGGCGGGTGGTGGGCTGAACCCTGGCTCTCCTGGTGCTGCAGGTAGCTGTCAGGGAGGGAGAGAGGCCACAAAATGTCATCAAACCACCTGTAACCAAACAGTGATTTGTCCCTGCAATCACTTTACCCTGGCTGGCGAGATGCCTGGGGTCAGAGGGCACAGTGATTCATGCCCCACCGTCCACCTAGCCCAATAGGGCTGCAGGCTCTACATCTGCCCTGTAGGTGAGCATGCCTTATCTCATAGAGCAAACCCCAGGCTGTCAGGGGCACTGCCCATTCTGAAACCATCTGAAGTCCACAGGGCACATGCACCTGGCCCCTGTCCAGTTATAAATGAACTTGCCCCACCCTGCTGCACCTCCCCTGCTTACTGGGCCACCCATGGGAGTGGAAAGGCCTGCTGAGGTCCCAGGGGACCCCTGTAACCACCCCCCCCCCCAAGCCCCATCACCGGCCCTGCCAGCCTCCTTCTGCATAAGCACAGGTAGGCCTGAGGCCTGGCGGAGCTCCTCCAGGCCATGGCTCTCATCTGACATGGAGAAAGTGCCTGGGGAGGTGGGGGAGACAATGAGATGAGAGAACAGAGCCCCTCCCACCCCTCCCCTAGGTCTGAAGCAGCAAGGCGGTCAGGATGGGAGCTGGATGCCCATGCCCCCAAAGGCCCTCTCAGAACCCCTGCCCTCACCATCAAGGCCCTTGGAGGGCCTGGCACAGATGCCCAGCTGGAGTGGGGATGCCCAGGATGGCACAGGCACCTGCTGCCGGGGGAGCCCACTGGCCCCAGATACCACGTCCTCCAGCTGTCTTGCCCCGAGGCCTGAGGATGGAAAGAACCAAGCTGTGCTCAGGGCCTCAAGAGATCATAGCATGTGGCAGGAGGCATGCCTGGCCCCTCACACCCACCAGCTCTGACTGGGACCCCCAGGAAAAGAACAGTGCTGGGCCACCCATAGCGGCTACAGTGCTAGCACTAGATGTCACCACAGAGCCTGTCAGTGTGGTGGGACCACTCACTAGCCTTGCACGTTGGAGGGGCCTTGGGCGAGCCTTGAACGCTGCAGAGGCAACAAGAGAGGGTGTCAGGAGAGGAGGGCACAGCAGGAGGCCTGGTAGATGTAGATCAAGGGCAGGTACTTGCCTTCCTGGGGGGGACCTCTCAGTGGGGGCCAAAATGTCCCAGAGAAAGATGGCGTCTCCCACACTGAGGAGCTGCTGCTGGTCAGGGGTGAAGGCCACGGCCTGCACAGGCTCTGAGTGGCCAATGTATACCTGAGGGCAGCAGTGTCACATACAGAGAGACCCCTGAGGCACAGCTGGGGACCCCACCGTCCTCCCAGCACCCAGGCCTGACAGAGAGTCTGGGGACCAACCAAGAGGCCCTCATGCAATGTCAGGCCCCAGCAGGCACAGGGGGAACCTGGGGGACTATCCTCCACCCTCCTTCCCACCCCCACCTTGCCATGCATCCGCCCAGGGCACATACCTGGCAGCTAGGGCTGGCCTGTGCCAAGTAGTCCCACACCTTGATGGCCCGGTCAGCAGCTGTTAGCAGGAAGCGGCCATCCCCACTAAGAGCTAGGGAGGAGCAGGCCACAGGGTGGACACAGCACAGCTGGGGGAGAAGATAAGAGCATATAGGACCACTAAACAGGGAAACCACTCTTCTCAGAGAATGCCACCTCTCAGGAGCAGCAGGTGGCCCAGGGCCCCCCTCCTCCAGGCACTGCAGGCACCAAGGCTGGACCCAGGAAGGATGGGGAGGCTAGGCTGCCAGCCACGGTCCTGGGCTCACCTCCCGGACCACACAGCCCGACGAGGCGTCTAGCACTGCGACCATGTTTGATGATGTGGATACCAGTAGGTGGCCAGGGGGTGTGGGGCCAAAGCAGACGACCATAGCTGAGTTCAGGTGGCTGCCAGCCAGGTCCAGGGCGCTGACATCAATCTTCAGCAGCTGAGGGAGAGCAGCGAGTGTCTCTGCCACGACCTCTGGGCAGAGCTTGAGCCCCCAGAGCCAGGGCCTGGGCTGTGGGCAGCCTTGGTCACCCATCCGGCACCCCACCCTGCCTGGCCCACCCGTAGCTCGTGCATCCTTTGTGTCCGTGACGGGGGCAGGGCCAAGGTCCTCTTTGAAGTAAGCGTGGCCTCCCACCTTTGCCCCCGCCATCCACCCTGGTGGATCCCAGGGGAGCCATGCAACAACCAGTCTCAGGGGTACCCACTGGGTCTGTGGGCCAGGCTGGTGTGGCCCCATCCACACTGGACACACCTCATCCAGCGAGGCTGTGCTCATGACAGTCACCATGTACTTGGAGGGACCCACAAAGGCCAGCAGGCGGCTGTCCCCACTGACCGCCAGGGCATTGGGGCTCAGGCAGGAGTCCAGGCACACCACGTTAGCTGCTGGCAGCACAAGAGGAGGCAGTCAGCTGGGCAGGCAGTGGGCACCACTGGCCAGGGACCTGCCCCCTCCCTCAACTACAGGTACCACCAGCCTGGGCTGGGCAGATCCCGCAGCAGCCAGTGCATGGGGCCTGGATGTGAAGGCACCAAGACTCCAGTGGGCACTGCATACTGCCAGGATAGCTAGTAGTTCTCCTGGAGTGACCACCAAGTGACAGCCTGGCTAGCTAGAGTTACAGTGGCCATGGGAAAAAGCAGATGTCCTCAGGTGGGCCAACCCCTACTGCTGCTTATCTCCTCCTGGGGCAGGGTGGGCACAAACCCTCACTGACTTTAAATTTTGGGGGATTGGTGAGTCCTTAAACCATTTGCCCCAGCAGTCTGGATAGTGAGGCTATGGAATGCAGTTTACCACTGTCAGCAGGCACCAGACGAGCCCCACCCCTACGGGGACCTGACCAGGGGATGGCTGGGAGGCCAGGGTGGGACAGGGTGTGGAGGCCTGACCTGCCATACGCAGGATTCGGCACCAGGGGCCACCGATGTGGTACTGGGCCAGGGTGCCCTGAGAGCAGGAGCTGAACAGGAAGCTGCCGTCAGGGCTGGTGACCAGGCCGGTGATGGCTCCTTGGTGACATCTGTACCACACACGATGCCCACCACTGTGGCCCTGAGCTGTATCATCCCAGACCTCCCACAGCTCGTCTGGCTGAGTCCCCAAGGAGCAGCAGAAGGCGGGGCTTCCTGTAGAAGGACAGTCCTCCCCAGCCCTACCTGGATGCCCACACACCCCAGGGAAACCCACACACCACCCCAGCTTCCACCATGGGTATCTGTGGGGCCAGGGACCAGCCAGGCACTCACCTATGCTCCACCAGGACCTCGGCAGCCTCCAGGCTGAAGGAGCGGACAGCCCCACTACTAAAGCCACAGAATAAGGTCGGCTGTGTGGGGTGAAAGGCGATGGCACACGGGGCCTCCTCCCGCGACATGAAGTCGTACAACTAGAAGGTGGGGCCACGTGAGGACAGACAGGATGGGGAGACCAGCTAGCCACAAGGCCTGAGAGCTAGTCTTTCTCCCAGTAGCCTGAACCTTCACTCCCCAACACAGGCAGGATCCTGGGCCCCGCCCACCAGGCCTCAGCTTAGCCTCACATGGACTGTGGCCCTCTAGTCCCTCCCTCCTGGCCAACTCTCCTCCCGTCACACCCTACCTGCTGCAGGGTCGCCAGATCCCAGATGCGGACAGTGTGGTCCTGGGACACAGTGGCCAGCTGTCCCCGGCTGCAGTCAGTGGCCAGGGCCACCACCAGAGCAGCATGGGACCGTACCAGCACACTGTATTCCTGGGATGGGACATCTAGGAAGCCCAGGTGGCCAAAGGAGGTGGCGGACAGCACACGCAGGCCATTAGGGCTGATGAGGACGGAGCTGATGGCGCCCTCATGCTCTGTGGGCAGGATGGGCCAGTGACCACCCAGGCCTGAAGTGAGGTGGGCTTGGCACCAGGGCCAACTTGGGCAGGCTGACCACATCCAGGTTGCGCCCCCTCCCAGGACACAGACAAACCTGTTTCCCTGCTGTCTGGAGCCCTGTCTCCCTGTGGGTTGGGACAGGCAGCTCCCCCATGACCACCCACTCCTAGGCTCAGCAATGGTGGACCCCACGCTCAGGATGTGGCCCCTTTGAGCCCCACATATTGCCATCCAGCCCAGAGACACTGCCCTCCTGTGGCAACCCAAGTGGCAACGTGTTAACCACAGCCCCACCTGCCTCCAAGAGCACAGAAGAGAAGTCCAGGGGCCAGAGGCGCAGGTAGCCATCCTCGGAGCCCACAGCACACATGGCCTGGGAGACACTGAGGCTGCTAATGGCGATGCCAGGGCCTGGGGTGTGGGGATGCAGGGTCAGCCCAAAGCATCAGGGCTGTTCCCCCAAACACAGTGGGGCCCACCTACCTGAACTAAAGGTCTGCTTCTGTGGAAGGGGGCCACCAGGGGTCTGCATGGGCAGGAGGCGGCGAGCATGCCGCACGGCCATGTGCTGGTGGTCAATCTCTAGGATGTGGCCACTGCGGCTACACACATAGCTGCTTGGAGAGATAACAGGTGAGAGCTAAAAAGGCAGGAAGGAGCAGGACCCCACCTGGCTGGTTAGGGGAAGGAGGGCAGTGCTCACAGTGTGTGGCCGTCCTGGGCCTGCCTAAAGGCCAGGTCAGTGAACTCCAGTGCGTGGTGCTCCCCCAGGTCCACAGGGCAGAAGCGCAGCTCCCCGCCTCGCAGCCGCCACAGCTGCACACTGCCCCGGCCGCACGATGCCATCCTGCAAGGGGTGAGAGGGTGAGCCAGGTAGAAGGGGAGGGCTCATGACTTGGCCCATCCCAGCACCAAGGGTAGGCAGGTGGGCAGCTGGTCACCTGGTTTCATCAAAAAAGGCAACCTCAAATGCCTGGATGTCAACATCGGTGTGTGCCTTCGCGAGAATGACAGCCTCTCCACCTCGCCCCACCTGGTCTGTGGCCCACGCCACCACCATCTGCAACAGGCCCACGTTGAGCACCCACTCACTTGTCCGCCTCCCTGTCTGGCCTCTCCCTACAAAGCTGGCCTGAGCCTTCAAGGAGCAGGGTGTAAGGAAGTCAGCCCCCACAGCCTGGAGGAACTTTACATGTGCCCACCCCAGGCACCCACAGACACATCTGCAGAAACAAGGAGAAGATGCCAACCACAAGTAGAAGAAAAGCCCTGGGTGAGACACCCAACTTCATAGAAGCTGACACATAAAACACGGCTGTCTCAGGCCTGCAGAACCCACCACCAAAGAGGGTGAGATGAGTCATTAAAAGGTTCGCTCCGTCCAGGAGGGATAAAAACCGAGAAACTCCAAAGGATGTGTGGGGCAGGGGTGCCCACTGGGGCTGGGGGAGGTCAGCGGGGGATGTTTGTTCCCTAAGCAGTTTGGACTCAGCTTGTACCCTGGAACAGGCGGCTCCACCTCCCTGGCCCGGCCCCAGTACCGTCCGCCCATGGCGGTCCTTGCCGATGCCACAGAGCAGCGCCCCGCTGTCCGAGAAGCTGCAGACATAGAGGAGGTGGTCAGTGTTGTTGGGGCCGGTCCCCACCCGCCTTGGAGGCCCTGCACCCACCTGAGGGAGGAGATGGTGAGGACTGGGCTCTGAAACAGGGACAGGCACTCCCCAGTCTGGAAGTCCCAAAGGCGCAGCATGCTGGGGGGCCGCGCCTGGGCTGAGGCAAGCAGTGAGCCGCTCCCATCCAGGGCCAGGGCAGAGACCTGGAGAGGCAGCAGGTTTGGGGAGGGCACATGCCTGCAGATGCTAGCCACCCTTGGGCTGGGGCGGGTGGGAGGGGTGCCCACCTTGTCTGTGTGGCCAAGGAAGAGACGCTGCTCCCGGGTGTCGACATGCAGGATGACAATGACCGCATGGCAAGGGTACACGACAGCAGCCCCATCCCGGGTCCACAGGGCCTGCATACATAGGCCAGAGGCTGAGGTCACAGGCTGGCTGGCCTCATCCCCCTACCTCTGCATTCCTCCAAGTCATACACACAGGAGTCAACGGGATGCACATGTGTGTGCACGTTTAGAGCTTCCTCTAAGCCCTGTTTGCAACATGAGAAATTTCAGGGTGCAGGTAACAAAAGGCCAGAGAGCCTACAAAGACTGAAAGCCCACATCCAGGAGGGCCTGCTGCCCCCGCAGGGACCTGCAAGTCTCACCCACACCTGAGCCCACATGGCTGGTCTGGATCCTGGCTGGATAACACGCACCAAAGCTTGAAAGGATGTACGAGAGCTCTCTGGAAGCTCACAGGTCTCTGGAAGCTCAAGCATTTGGATCAGCACTGACTCAGTGTTTACAACACAAGGGAACAGATGCCTGCAACTGGAAGTCATCACACTGAGGAAGCACTGAGCATGTACAGATCTGGGCAGGGATGGGTGTCCACAACAGTGAAGGGAGCCAACACCTGGGGGAACTCAGACGTCCAGTGGGGGTCTTCCCACTGCCCCTCTGCATGTCTGACACTTGTAGGACCCAACAGGAGCACGGGACCCCTCACCCATTTGGTGCTGTAACCTCCAAAGCCGATGACCCCCTTGAGCCTCAGAACTGGATCTGGCAGGAAGCTCTGAAAGAGGCAAACTCACAGTTAGACCCCATGTAGCAAGACCCCTGTCTCACCAAGGCTGCTCCACCCAGAGCTGCTTCCTCCCTCCCAAGAAGGCCACTAGGTCCTGGTGGCATCTGCCAGCTGCTCTGTGGTAGGAAGCCAAGATGCCAGCCACAGTGCCAGACCCTCTAGTACCCAGGGTCCTGCCCCAGCCTAGAGCCTGAGATGCCCCCCACAGACCACCTCCTTATTCTTTGTTGAAAGCGATTCTTGCCCACAGCCACCTCTTGTTGGTTCTGCTTTCTGCCAAAAAACTGAATGAGAAGCAACTGTCACAAGGAACTATCTGGCCCACGCGTATTCTGAGTACGCTAGGGCCCAGCAGCTCACTATCCATATATCATCAAATCCCCACCCCCTTGAAGGCACAGCCCAGCCCCCACCTTCCTTAGGACAGGCACTTACCTCTTGTGAGGCTGTATGTTCTGGGGCCGCAGGCTCCACAGCAGGCTTATGAGCAGATATGTGAATACTGTCACCAGCTGCACGTTTGTCAACCCAGGGGAAGGGCTCTTGGCAATGGCCACTAGGGCCACCCACACTGGAGACCTCTGAGCACTCACAGGACAGGTTGACTTCTGGAAGGGGTCTGGGTGCCGAAGGGGCCCAGCGGGACTACAAAGAGACAGGTACCTGTCAGCACCCTGGGGGCATCACCCCTTGCCACATCTCCCAAGGCAAAGGGTACTCACGGCTGTAGGGCCAAGCTTCTGGACCTTGAGGGACACACTGTCCTGTACTTGCTTGCTGAAGGCCACCGGATGAGGAAGAAGCTGCAGCACATGCCCCGGTAAGACTACAATGCAGAAGGGACCGCAAAGCTCACTGAGGAGAGTACAGACAGGCCTGCGAGAATGGGGCCACAAGGCACTGGGAAGGAAGGCAGCAGTGGGCCCCAGCCTTGCCCACTTGCAAGAGGAAAGCCACATCAACTGCTGTAGCCCACCACCCTACCCTGGGCCCCAGCACCCCTTCCCAGATGGAAAGTTTGAGGCCACTAGGTGCCCTAATCAGACCCTCCCACACTGCTCTGGGACTTTGGGACAGCCTCCCTTGCAGGCACCACTCTGCTGAGTTCACCTCCCCAGATGCAGCATCAGGCCCCCCTCTCCCACTGAGCTCCATGGGCCCTGCAGGCCTGAACCCAGGTCCCCACTGGCCCCACAGGCCCACCTGCCTCAGGAAGGGAACAGCTCTTCTGAACCGGTTCGGAGAATGTTTCTGAGCTGTCACTTGGAAACCTCGGCAGGGTGGAGGGAGAGTCAGTTCCCAGGGACCACCCTGCCCTCCCTGCACCCAGCCTCCCTCAGGACAAGCAGAGCCGCTTACCGGATGTGACTGTAGTGGTCATGCCACCTCTCCCCTTTCGGCACTGGGAATGCCATTTCTCGAGGTACAGGGGTGACAGGCAGCTTTGCCCTCCGGGCTTCAGCAATGGTGACAGCTACAAAAAGTGGAGTTTTTCCAGGTCCAGGGAAACCCACCCAGCTCACTTTCTCAGCCCAGGCAAGACTCGACACCGGGTGCTGGCAGGGTATTGCCCAGCCACTGGTCCAGCCACCACCTTCCTCAATGGGTGCCTCGGGAGCTAGGAGGCTCCAAGGTGGTATTTCATCAAGTGTCAGGGATGTGGACCCCTTCTGGGCTGAGAACCTGGGAAGGAGGGTGGGGAGGCCAACATACAGAGAGTCGGAGCAGGTGGGTGGCAGGCTAAACACAGGGTGTGGAGGGTAGCCCTTACCTGGGTCAAAGCACAGGTCACTGGTGTAGAGGTTCCTAACTAGCAGGTTGGCACACAGCCTGATGCTCTTGAGGTGACTGTAGCACCGGTTCAGGTAGACCAGGAGGATGTCGTGCAGGTCGATCTGCAGGCAGGTCCAGCGGGTACCAGCAGGGATCATACCTGCCAGGTCTACAAACTGAGGTCAGCGTCTACTCTTTCACCAGCCAGCCCACAGCACTCTCTGTCCTTGGCCTGGCCCTACTTCTATGGCCACAGCCACCTGCCCCCAAACCCAGGCTGCCCCTGGCCATGCAAGAGGGAGCCTGCCCCACCGCCCCCTGGGCTTTCTAGCTTCCTGTCCCAGACCATCTGTGTCCCATTCATGCCCTATCCGTGTATTACCTTTCCTGGACCTCCCAGCCTCAAAGATAAAAGGGAACTGAAGCCACGTGGCTGTTGATTTGAATTCTTTGAATAGATTGGAGAAGGACACTCGGATAACCTGGCTGTCCTGTGAGAACACAATACAGCCGTGAAAAGTTGAGGCAACAGTAGTGCAGGGTCCCCAAAGGCAGCCCCTGCTCCCCAGATTAGCACCTCGGTGGACACATCCAAGTGAATGATGAAGTGCTTGGTGGGCAAGGGCCGAAAGAGCACGTATAGGTATCGTCCTGTCAGCCCCAGTGATTGGGTGCTGGTTTTGGGGAGCTGGATGTAATTGCCAGCAGAAACAGAGCCCCGAACTCGATACACGGTGCACTTCAGGGTCTTGTCCTGGAGAGAGACATGAGAGGCGCGGTGTCCCGAAGAGACCTAGGGAGCGCCAGGGGAGATGCAGCAAAGCGTCCCAAAAGAGAGCGGAGGCCTCCGGCTCCTGCTGCCAGGTGTCCTGGCCCACGTACCGTCACGGGCGCCACGTCGCCCTCCTTAGTGGACCGCTTCCACTCATCTACCTTGAAGTGTCTGAAGACGTTGAGGAACGGGTGCTGACACGCTGGGGGACACGGAGGCATGACGACCTGCTCCCAGGAGCCAGACCCATCAAGGGACCAGGGAGGGGCTGGGGCAGGGTCTGCGCGCTCCCCAGCGATGACAGCAAGCACAGCGCGCGGACTGGGCTCCGCAAGAGTCTCTGCACCAGCCTGTCCGCGGTAGCGCCGGACCTCAGACCCCAGACCCCGGCCCCCAACCCGCCAGCCGCGCGCCGTTACCTCGAGCCATGGCGCCGCCGCTCGCGCTTCCCGCCTCTGCCGCCGCGCTCCCGACGCAAAGCACGCAGCGTGCGCCTAGCAACGGCCGCTTGGCAACGGCGCCACTTCTGCCGTCACGGCGCAGGGCACGTGACCGCGCCTCAGGGGCGGGGCCTGGCGCGTGACCCGACGCGACAGGGTGACACGTGACCGCACGGCGGCGGTGAAGGGGGGGGGTTGGCTTGGCACGTGACCGCAGCGGGGCTGGACCGGACACGTGACTACGCAGCGGGCGGAACACCCTCCTCACCTGCAGCCTCCCGGGACGCCCCAGGACCTTGGCAGGCCACTACCTCTCCGCTACAGGAAGGTGCCTCTGCCGCTTGGCCTCTGCAGCCAGTCCCAAGCCGGGACCCCGTGGGGAGGCTCCTGCACGACCCGCTGTGGGATCCAGGGACGTTCCTAACTCTCTGTGGGGCCCATCTTTATATTGGGAATGAGACGCACTCCAAACACTGTGGGCTGCGCTTGGCAGGGGTTGTTCCACACCTACCCTGTTTTCTAGCTCTCTATAGGCAGCGTCCACAATCGGGGTACTAACACTTCATTGTGTGTCAACTGCACGCAAAGGTCAGCTTGACCCCCAGGCAAAGCAGTATCCCACAGGACCCCAAGGGCTCCCTCCCAACCTGTGGGACAGCTTCACCCACTGTCCCACAGCCAGACCTGGGGGATTCAGAGTCAGCACCAGGCATTTCTGAGACCTGGCCCCCATCCTGGGTAACTGGGACCCCATCCCAGGACCAGTTATGTAACATCTCTCCCATCTTGAGGCCAGGTTCAGACACTAGCCAATGCCAACAAGAAGAGGAAGGGGAAGTGGGTGTCAGGTGGGGCAGGGTGGTGTCCACAGGCTTCCATACAAAATGACCTGGTCCAGAACACAGGAGGTCTGGGTAAGAGGCCAAAGGCCAGAGTTGGACAAAACTTAAGCCTTGGGGAGATGAGGCCTCAAGGGAAGTTTGGGCTGGACCTGGTACTGGGACACAAGGGGCCTCCCATCCCCCCTACCAAGTAAAGGTTTCTCCCTAAGGGCAGTTTCTCAACTTTATTAGCCTGGAGCTCCTCCCCACCAGCCCCACGGGCTGGTCCCTGGGCACAGTGAGCAGGACTGAGGTCAGTCAGGTTCAGCCCCTGGTCCCTGGCAGCCTGGAACAGCTGGGCCAAGGGGTCAGCAAGTGCAAAAGTCCAAATGCTGGCACTTCAGGTGTGGCTGGCGCCTGGCCAGGCCCAGAGTGAAGCACGGCCTGCCGCCGTGGGTAGACAGGGCACCATGGTCCTCTCCTGGCAGAGGGTCCAGCGTGGGGCAGGGCCAGGCCCTGCACAGGCAGCATTCCTTCTGAGGCTGCGACTAGGAACAGTTGGTGATTCTGGCCAGGAACTGCTGTGCCCACCACTCATCCAGGTCAATGGGCACGAAGTCTGTGGGAGAGTAAAAGGCTGGGTGGTGATGCACCTCCCAGACCACCAGCATCCCTCCAGCCCCACCCTCCTGAGATGACCACAGGCACATCCCCCAGACCACAAATGTAGCAGACACTGGGAAGAATTGGGTCAGGCTCTAGTCCTCTTCCCGATCCCCTGGGATTAGAGCCTGGCTGAGCCCAGGTCAGGGTTGGAGGAGGTGGAGGGGACTCCCTGAGGACGGGGGAGGGCTCACTCTGCAGCCGGGGATTGGGCGTCCTCTCCACATACTGCACAGGCCTTGGCCCACTCTCACCGGCTGGGCCACCACCCAGTTGCTGCTCCACTTGCTGCCAGGCTGTGGGGAGAAGATGGTCAGTCTGAGCCAGGCCCCTGGCACCCTGTCTCCCGCCCCAGGGCCTGGTGGCCACCCTGGATCCCAGCCCAGAACTGGGAGTGGGCAGCCTGCTGGGTAGAGAAACAGGCCAACAGCCTAGGAACAGCCCAGCTCTCTGGCCACTTCGAGTCAGGTTACAGTGGGAAGAGGACCAGTAGTCCAGGCCACAGCCTCGGACCTCAACACTACCTTCGGACACAAACCGGACGTTCTCCTCGTGGGCCAGTGTGTAGGTCTCCTGGGTACCCTCGAGGGATGGGGATGTGGCAGGGGGCCGTCGGCCATTCACCCGATTGAACACGAGCCTCGGCCCTGGACTGCAGGAAGGGGGAGGAGACGGTCAGCAACTGTTCCAAGCCAGGTGCTACCTGGCAGAGCTCCTGGAGCAGCCTCAGGCCACACCCACCACCCCTTGGCCAAGCTCAACCTGGGCACTTCCCTGAACCCCAGGGAAGCTACATGCACAGACAGTAGCCCAGGCCTTTCCCCTGCAGGCCTGTGCCCCCAGCAGCTCGGCTCATACCTGCAGCCCCCGGCCCTGAGGCAGGCCCAAGACTGCAGGTGGGAGTGCGGGGAGCTCTGTGTCCCAGATCCCCAGCAGAGTTCTGGACTCAAGGCACATAGGCTGCCTCCCAAGTGTCTCTCAGGAACCCCCATGGCCACTTGCCTCCCACCTCCCCCGGACCAGCCAGGACCCCAGCAGCCCAGGTTCTGCCCTGAGTCACTTGGCCCCACCCCACCCACCAAGCACAGTTCTTGGTCCCTTCTCCCCAACAGAAGCCTCTCCATCTCACGACACCCCCAATGTGGGAGGAAGCTCCCAAGCAAAAGCTGGTGGCCTTTGCCCTTCCCTCTCCTGGCTGCCCCAGGCCCCGCAGGGAAGAGCCCCAAGGGACAGCTCTGGTCTGGCCCAAGAGCATCAAGTGCAAAGTGGGCCATCCTGAGTGGGGAGGGTGTGACTGCAACCCTGGCCCATCCCTGCAGGCCCCAGACAAGGGGCTATTCTCTTGCTCACAGGGGCAGGAATGCTGAGTGAGGAGATGGTCCTGGGTGCTGGAGCTAAGCTTGGTGGGCATTCAATGTCTAGGTGGCCACTGGGCCCATCCCAGCCAGCCAGGCCCAGGGCATTGATGGGCTGCCCTGGCTGGTGGCACCTGGCCCAGCCCTTATACACATGAAGCTTGGGATAGGGCCATGGAGGGAACAGGGCCCACACCTACAGCAGGAGGTGGGAGCCGGGAGTCCTGGGCTGCACGTGCCACTCCGCCAGGCACTCGCGGTCCCGCCGGCCTGCTCGCCATCCTGGGCTCAGGTGCCCCACCGCCGCTCGGGGTTCCTCCTCAGTTGAGAGGGGCACTAAAATAAAGAGGAGCATCTTGAGGGGCACCGGTCCCGCCAGCTCCAGGCTGACAGGGTCGTGGCCATAGAGAATGTAGAGGGGCAGGGCTCCTCTCAGGCCTGAGTTGTCCTCAACTGGGACGGCCCCTCACCTGCTCCCCCAATCCCTGCAAGGCCATGAACTCTAGGAAAATTTGGAGACCAGAGATCGTAAAAGGGAAAAAAGGAAGACTTAGGGCCAAGAGCTATGAATCATAAGGACCTAGATGGTGTCCTGGAGGGGGCTGAGAAGGGGCCCCAGCAGGCAGGCACATGCCCAACCCCGGCTGGTAGTTACATAAGGCTACTCTGCGGGCCCTCTAGGGGAAAGGGCACGGCTCTTATGTGCACCTTCAGAGGAACACCACCTCCCACCCTGTTCTGCGCCAGCTCCCAGGGACACTATTAGCTCCATCCCACAGCACCCCAGTCCCTGCTCAGTGCCAAGAGGGGCATTCTCTGACTTAATTTGCTTCACTACCCACCAAGGTAGACCACTGGGCTCCCAGGAACTGGGCTCAACAGGAAAGTGACCTCTCCAAGGTCACCTGCGGTGACTGGATGGCAGTATCAGAACTTAACTGTATGCTTATCTGACCCCAAAGCCTAAAACCCAGTAGAGCTTCCAAGCCCCCTTCCCTACCAGCCCATGTGCCCATCTTTCCCCACACCATCAGGTGGTCACATGGCCCCAGGTTTTCTTCTCCCAGAGAGTTTATATCGACTCTGTTCATCTTTCTCTCGCTGGGAGTGAGAGCTCATCAGAGGTACAGATTCGTGTGGCCTGTTGAGTGGCACCCAGACCTGCACCCAACTGGAACCTAAGCGTTGGTGGTGCACCAAGCACTCCCTTCTTCGAGGGCAAGTCTGGGTGAAGTGATTTTAGAGGGTTGTCCCCTGAGAAGGTTCAGGGGTTGGGGTTGGGGCTCCCCCTTGTGGAGGACCTGCTGGGGGCAGCTTAGGGAAGGGGGTGTGACCTCAGCAGGAAGAGGGGACCCGTCTCATAGCTCCTCTGCAGCTAGCAGGACACAGCACCACACAGGACTGTGGCAGGCTGTGGGGCCAAGCACCAGCACCCCAATCCCTGGGACCTGGCTGGCTGCAGCAACTTAAGGGCTCTGCACAACTTTTCCCACCTCTCTCCCCAGCACCCTGACCCTGCCACAGATGCACCCTGCCTTCCCCATTCCCCAGCAAAGGGGCTGTGGAGAAGAAGGCAATGGGTTTCTCCAGGTAAAAGAGTGGGAGGCTCCCTGACTGGGTGACCAGGGTGGCTACACGCCTATGCCTTGTTCCCTCCTCTGGGAGGTAGGGTGGCTGTGAGGACCAAGTCTGATGTCACAGGGCAGTGTCACAGTACAGCCCCGGTCCTGGGTAGTATCTCCCAAAGTCCCACTCACCTCCCTTCCCAGGAGGCACCTGTGGCTGGCCTAGAAACTTTTCTTCCCTAGGACCAGCCTCAAAGTGTCAACATGCTCCCTGCAGGAGGCCCCTGGGAAGGGCCTCAGCCTGGAAGGGTCCCAACACACTGCCCCCACCTGTAGCATCTTGAGCGGGGCATAAATAATGAGGGGGAAGGGCACAGCACACCGCCCCTAACCTCCTGGCCAGCCTTGGAAGCTGTCTGTCCTCGGCTTGGGAAGTTGTACCAAGGCTGCCTCAGCGCTGCCTCACGGGCCCTAAGTCTGCTGCCCCCAACCACCCACAGGCAGGAGGCAGGAGCCCTCAGGCCTGGGTGGGCTTGGTCCAAAGCCCTGGGCCCAGGACTTGCACAGAATAAGTGAAACCAGAGGCCAGGGCCTGAGCCAAAAAGTTAAAGGTTAAGCCTAGGAGGATGAGGGATCTGACCTCCAGGTCACAGTCACTTGGAGGCCTAAGTGGTTGGACTGAGATTCCTACAGCAAAATTGGTCAGAAAAGGTAGAAAACCCACAACTCCAGCAACCCCTGAGCATCTGCGGGGGGGTCTCTGCACCCAGCCAGGGTGTTTGGGGTGAAGGGCAGGAGAGCAGTGGCCTGGCAGGGCCAGAGGGAACCACGTGCAGTTCTCCCCCAGCTGCTCTGCAAGCGCAGGGTTGGCAGCCTCCCGCTGCGGGCAGAGGTAGGCTTCCTGTGGGCCAGGGCCAGAGCCAGTTCCTGGGCCACCTTGTTACCGCCCTCCAGGGCGAATCCCCGGCAGCTCATCTCAAACCTTGGCCCTCGCAGCCCAAGGTCGGTCAGGGCACCTGACTCAGCCGCCTGGAGCCCCTCCGAGCCAGTCGGCTTTCTCTCGTCTCAGGGTCCTCGGGGTACCACAGGGCTCGGAGGGGTATCCGGCCCAGGCCCCTCCGACCCAGCAAGGCGCCAGGTGAGGCGGAAGCGCGAAGGTGGGGAGGCTAAGCTGCACACGCGTGCGGGGTCGGCGCGCCCCGCCCCCTCCGTGCCTGCCCGAAGCATGTGGCTAACCTTTCCCCAAGGTCACCCTCCAGGCCCCACGGCGGCCGGAGAGGGAAGGGAGGGGAGGGGAGGGGAGGGCCGGTCTCCAGCCGGGGTCAGGCGTCTCACCTCGACAGGGGCCAGGGTCCCGGCGGCTGCGCCCGTGGGGGCTGCGGGGTCGACGGCGCGGGATGCCGGCATTTCAGGAGCTCTCCGAGTCTGCTCTCCACCTGCTGCTGCGTGGGACCTGCGGGCACCGGGAAGGCGCTTCAGCCGCCGCCGCGCCGGGGGAGGGGACCGCGTGCGGACCCCGGCTGGCCCTCCCTGCCCTGCCGGCCCCTCTGCGCACCTGTGCGGCGCTGCGCGACCAGCTTGCTGGGTCCCTTGGTGATGGTGTACATGGTGTGGAGGGGCCGTAGCGCGCCCTCGCCCTCACCCTCCCCGCCCGCCGGCCCGCGGCCAGATTCCGCGCCCTCCGCCCGGCTGGCACTTGGCGGGCGCCGAGGGCGCGGCCCCTTTAACGGGAGGCCGGAGTCTCGGGGAGGGGGCGGGCCCGTCACACACCCCCGGACCTTAAAGGGCCCGCGCCAAGGCACGCAGCAAGAGTGGCGCTTGGGCCTTTGGGAAGGTGGCTGGACCCGCGGCGCGGCCCGAGGCTGGGGCGGGGCGGCTGCAAGCAGCGCCCGCCCCTCGGGCTCAAGGCCAAGGCCGAGGAAGTTCCCTAAGGCCCGAGCCGCCTGTTGGCCACCGGAGGCTAGGCGAGCCAGGGGGAACCCAGACGTGGCGAGGCTCCTCCAGCCCAGGCCATCCTGGGGTCGGCAGTGATGTCAAAGGAGCGGAGGCGTTGACAGAAGCTGGGGGTGCTCTTTGCGGACCCTAGAAGCAAGGGTGTTTCCACGCACCTCTGAAATCCTCCGCCAAGGTGCCTGGGCCAGTGTGAGGGTTCACTCTTATGGGACTTAGGGAGTCAGAGATGAGAAAAAGGCAGTTTAGCTCCCTGGGTTTGGGCAGAGATGTGAGACTCTGGGAATCTCCTTGTCACCCTGTGGGACAGGAGCAGTTACTGCATTCTGCTGCATTTCAGCGTTGCATGCTGATGTGCTCCCCCAACCCCAGGGAGGCAGGGGGCCCCTTACCAGTCCAGGCGCAGCACAGGGGCTGGATCCTGTGGTTGGAGAAGGTGGATGAGGAGACCCAGCTTGCTTATGTCATCCCACAGGGGAGAAAGAGCACTTATTCCTCCCAACCCCCAGGCCATAGGATCCGTCACCTACTGCAGTGACAGTGCCTCAAGACCATTGTCTGTGATGCCCATCGACCATGACCCCCAGGGAGCTGGGCGACCATGACCCCAGGGAACTGGGAGGCCCAGGGAGGAGGGGAGGCTGGGCCATTGAGCCCTAATCTGCCAGGTAGCCCCTTCAGGCAGGCTGTACCCACAGGGTTCCTTCTTGAGAATTAGATGGAGGTGTGCCCCTTCTTCCCAGCTCCCTGGCTGCCCCAGGCTGGAGTGGAGGGGGAGTCACAGCAGCCTGGGTTTGGAGGTGGGGGGAGCCACAGCACACTTGGATTTGTGAGCCTGAGGGCCTTGTGGGTTTTGCGGGAGGCACCCATCCTCCCTGTAGTTGAGTTCAGTCCCTAATGCCAAAAAGAAAAAACTCTGCCCAGAGTTATCCAGGGGTTGTGGCATCTGCCTCTGAGGCTAGTGGAGACAACTTTGTGCCCCGGGCTCCTGCGCTGCTCCCACAGGTATCTGAGGAGACTGTTGGACCAGCACCAGCGCCTGGGCTCTGTCTCCACCTGGGAGCCACAGCCCAGTGAGGCTTGGAGCAAACTAGCCCAGCTTCCCCAACACCGCATCTTCAGAGCAGGCCTTGCTTGTGTAGTGTCCAAACAAGCACAGTACATGGAGAGGAGCGAGGGGTGGCTCCTGGCAGGGTAGGGGGTGGGGGCAACCAGCAAGAGGAACCCCTCACCCTACCTGCTCTGTGCTGTGTTCCTACCAGGCTATGCCATGCACCTGTGTGGGTGGCAGGGGTGACTGAGCCTGCTTGGGCACCTTCAGGGAAGCCTGCATTCCAGGGGTGGCTTAGCTGTCCTTCCTCTCATCTGCACCCCCCTCCTCATAGCCCGTTGGCTCTGAGTCCTGTCCTACTCAAGGCCGAAGAATAAGGCCCCCCTCTTCCCCAGCTGCCCCCTCTGCGGGGCCAGGCTGGGCTAGGTCTGTGACCCTGAGAGGGGAGAGCATGTTCAGGAAGTCCAGACCTGAGCAGGCCCCCAACAAGCTAGCCTCTCCCTGACCTGCCTTTCCACCTGAGGTGCCCATCCCTCTCCCTCTCCCCAGCCGTGTCGAGGCCAGCACAGTCCTCTGTTATCTGTGCTGGCTGCCCTGGCCTCCCTGGTGGCCTCAAGCATAATGCTAACTCAGTATTGCTGAGGAGACCCCAGAGGGTGAGGGGTCTGGTGTGGGGGGCCTGTGTCCTGAGAGCACGTGTTCCTGGCAGGCCCTGGGGTGGGGGAGTACCACTCCCCCAAGCTGATATGAGCTAAGAGCTCCTCCTCTCCCAGGCACCCTTCTCAGGCCAGCATGGACAAGGCGAAGGACAGGGCCTGTTGGTGGGCGGACAGGCCTGGCCTTTGCTTAAGTCCTCTGGTGGCTAAGGCTACAAGGCCCTAATATCCCAGCCCTGCCAGTGGGCCTTGTCTAAGGTCAAAGGTTGGGTCCAGAGCCTTTGGAAGAGCTCCCAGGAAAGAGCAGCCAAACATGAGTGGTCCTGATAGGCATGAGGGGAGGAGGTACAGGACAGGTGGGGGACAGTTGGGGTGGGGAGGTGAGAGAACCCAGTGGTCCCTAAGAGACACTGAGCCAGTGCAAGGGTTATCCATGGTGAAGGAAACCCAGGTTGTGGAGGACAGACAGCAAAGCCCTGACACTTGGAGGGGAGGAGAGGGGTGAGGCTGATCTCCCTGTGAGGGGCCTTCCCAGCCTCACTGCTCCCAGGACCCAATTGAGCACCAGATCTGCCTTGGCCTGGGGAGAGCGCCCCCAAGGGGTCAGGGTCCGAATGGGCCAGCTGCCATGAGTTCAGCTGGGATCTCCTGGTAGGGTCGGAATCTTGGTCAGCCTGGCTTTACCTGGACTACACTGTCCATCATGGCGGTCAGCATGCGAAGTCCTGGTAGAGACAGCATTTTGCAGCCACCAACATTCCCTGTTGTCCGAGAGGCTGGGAACCCATCCAAGAGTTAGAGTCAGGGGCAGTTGGACAGGAGGGAAGGGCCCTCACCCAGCAGAAATAATGGTTGTCATGGTAAGGGAAGGCCTTTACCTCACAGACCCCAGTTATCATAATAACCTCAGCACGTGACCTTATTTAGAGTAATGATCTTTGCAGATATAATTAAAACAAGGATTTTGAAATAGGGTCATCCTAGATTAGGATAGGCCCTAAATCCAGTGATGATCATCCTTGTAAGAGAAAGGAGGGCTGTTTGGACACAGAGAGACACAGAGGAGAAGACCAGGTGAAGACAGGCAGAGACTGCAGTGAGGTGGCCACAAGCCCAGAAACTCCTGGAGCCCCCAGAAGCTGGCAGTGGTAGGAAGGATCTCCCTGTAGGGCCACTGGAGGGAGCTGACACCTTTATTTTGGACTTCTGGCCTCCAGAACTGTAAGAAAATAAATTTTTGTTTTAAGCCACCAAGCTTGAGGGTAATTTGTTACAGTAGCTCTAGGAAATTAACATAGGAACGGAAGTGGAGGGAACGGGAGGTGGTGACTCGCCCAGGATCTAGTACTGGAGGGCTTGGGAAGAAGTTCAGACTCACATGGGGTGGGGAGGGGGTTCAGTGGGCACACAGGCCTGGACCTCAAGAGGGAAGCTGGACCCTGCCGTTGGCTCTGGACATCATGGGGCAGCACCCAGGGGCTCACTCCACAGCCCTTTGTCAATGAGCATGACTAGGAGAAGGTATTTCCGGCTCCATCAATAATCCCCAGAAGACACAACCCCAGGGGGTATCATACAGCACAGGCCAAGGTGTGGATGCTTCCAGGGGTCCAATATTTAGCATCCCCTGGGGGTCTTGGATCCTCCCAGAGTCTGACATACATCCTTGCATCCTTGGCTTTCCTGAAAGTGTGTGCTGACACATATTCACAGCAAAGGCCACTGCCCAGTTGTGTCCAGTTCCTTTGGTCCCAGGCGCAGAGCTTGGTGAGTGCTGAAGGCAGGTGTCAGTTCACACAGCAGCCAATCCAGAGTAATGAATGGCAGGCATATATCAACCTGAGGTCAAAGGCTGTTAAACAGAAGATGTTGCTGGTCATTTGGGCAATTCTGAAAGCAGCACCATCCAACATGGGGAAGCTCGGAAATGGATCTGTCTCAGTCTCCTTTCCTCTTACAGAACACAGGTGTACTCACAACACTTCAGATACCAAATGTGTGGGGTTTTCTCAGTAAGCAATTCTCCAGATCCCTTTGCACACCAACTGGGTGTCTTATGATTTAACTCAATCCTGGCATAGACTGCCCAGCATCAGTGCAGACCCTACAGTTTAAGGTGTCTGTCTCGCAAGACAGGCCTTACTTCAGATGCTAGCAACAAGTCCAGACTGTTACCTGTGTTTCTGACCCACCAGCTGTAAAACGAGTTTTGTAATCCTCCTCGTGTTGCCAGAACAGCTCACAGAACTCATGGAAACACTTTGCTTCTGTTTACTGGTTTATCATAAAGGACATGACTCAGGAAGAACTAGATGGAAGAGATGCCCAGGAAAGGGGTGGGAAGGGGTGCAGATCCTCCATGCCTTCCTGGGGAGCCACCCTCTCTGCACCACCATGAGTTTACAGATGGAAGCTCCCTGAACCCTTTCATTTTGGGTTTGTATGGAGTCTCCAGGACACAGGCATGACTGATTAAATCATCGACCACTGGTGATTTGTTCAGTCTCCAGCCCCACCCACTCTTAGGAGTCAGAAGTCTGGAGTGGGGCAGAAAGTTCTAACCCTCTAATCACAGGGTTCCTTAGCAACCAGCTCCCATTTCCCAAAAGTCACCTCATTGATACATACCCAAGTAAGGTTGAAAGGGGCTTGTTACGAATAAAAGATGCTCCTCTCACCCCTGGAAATCTCCAGGGTTTTAGAAGCTCTGTGCCAGGAACCAGGATGAAGACCAAATATGTATTTCTTATTACATGACAAGAGCACAGAGTGGCCTGTGCCCAGGAATGCCATGTGAAGCCACCAGGAAGCCTGGTGCCTCTTGAGTGGGCAAGGTGGGCCAAGGGGCCTGGGTGGTGAGGACTCAGGTAACCACTGATCTTCACAGATGGGGGCAGGGGCAGGGATTTGCATTGAGGAACACTTCTCCACCTGGAGACACAGAAATGGCTCAGCCAACAAACTAGGAGGAGGTGAGGCAAAACGTGAGTCAGGTAATGAAAGCTCAGGGCCGTGAAACGAGAAAGTCTGCTGAAGAAAACAGGGTGGTTGTAGAGCAGAGTGCCACCGGGGCGGGATGGAGGTGGGCAAGCTGGCCCACTGAGTGGAAACTTCCCAGGGGGTGTGTCCAGACCAGCCAACCCTATACCATTTCCTGTCCAGAAGCTGCAAAGTTGTCCTCTGTCTGACCACAGTCAGACTCTGGGCCCTTGTCCCCTCGACAGCAACCCCCGGCTAAAGTTCCAGTCAGTGCCATCCTCAGAGCCCTTGCCAGAGCGAAGTCGAGTATGGGAGTCTCAAGCGAGAAAAGTTGTCCAGCTAAGGAGATAAGCTAGTGTTGACTGAGGAGCAACGCCTTTAGCCTGCTAACAGGGCCCCTTCTGAGACATGGACCCCAAGAAGACAACCAGAGAAGTACCCTGGACACAACAGATCGGCCTCCGACTTGATTCCTGGGTTCACCGACCCTTCACAACACCCGTGAACCCTGGGCTAGCGCTGGTTATCTCGGTGCACAGAGAAACCCTGAGCAGCACAGGTCCAGTTCCTGCACGCTGGGCCTGCCCCACCCACCACACAGCTCTACCCCGACGGGAGCCCCACCCACGACAAGGAGCCTTACCAAGCACAATCCCGCCCACCGGAAGCCCCACCCACAACACAACCCCGCCCACCTACGAAGGTCCTCCCCTGAAGAGCTCTGCTTCGGCCCCGCCCCATCACTTTTGGAATGCGGCGGTTGCCACAGATTCCAAGGTGCAACCCGAATCCAGGCTGCCCACAAGCCCGCGTCCCTCATTCCCGCTCCTCCCTCTCGAGAGCAGGGCGCCCAAGCGCACCGCGAGACCCCCACTGTCGCGTCCTTCTCCAAGCGCGGCGCTCCTATCCCTGTTGTTGGCGCGGCGGCGGCGCACGCGTTCTGGTCTTTCTGTGTGGTGTGAGAGTGGTGTGGGGAACTTGCGTCACGAAACCCTAAGTCTCGCGGGCCAACGCTCAGCAAGTAGCGCCGCTGGTGTAGTGGTATCATGCAAGATTCCCATTCTTGCGACCCGGGTTCGATTCCCGGGCGGCGCAGTAGACTTTTGACTTTTTTATATCAGTCTATTTTTTTTTAAACATCCCTTTATTGAGTTATAGTCATTTTACAATGTTGTGTTAAATTCCAGTGTATAGTCATTTTACAATGTTGTGTTAAATTCCAGTGAAAATAACAATTTTTCAGTCATACATGAACATACATATATTCATTGTCACATATTTTTTCGCTGTGAGCTACCACAAGATCTTATATATATTTCCCTGTGCTATACAGTTAGGCTTTTGAGTTTTTGAGGTTTTTTTCCCACCATCTCAAAAAACTCTCTGACCTAAGAGATTTCATCAACGAAAAAAAGCCAGACAAGCGGGAAGCATCTATTCAGGTGATAATGCGAACGACACAGTTTTGGAGTAACAAGCGCGATGAAAAAGCTAGGACAGCCACGGACACCGGGTGCTGAGCCGATAGGCACCTGTAAGCCGGTGACCCAGCTCGTCGCCCGGTCCGCCGCCGGAGACAGCCGCTCGCTGAGCGCCTCCAGCGGCTGCGGACCCTTTAACGCATGGCGCGCGTCCTCCTGGGAATTGTAGTCCGTGGTGAGGTGGGTCGCGTGCTACGCGGCTGCGAGGCCACAGCTCCCGACAGGTCTCGCGGCACCAGACTACGACGATGCTGATGGCGGCGGCCGCGGAGCGGAACAAGGATCCCATCCTGCGCGTGCTGCGGCAGTACGTGGACCCGGCCCAGCGCGGCGTTCGCGTACTCGAGGTGGCCTCGGGCTCCGGCCAGCACGCGGCCCACTTCGCGCGGGCCTTCCCCTACGCCGAGTGGCAGCCGTCCGACGTGGACCAGCGCTGCCTGGACAGGTTCAATGGCAGACCGGGCCCCATCCCGCTGCCCCTGGCTCCATACGCTTTTGTGACCCTTCTAGGCCTCTACCAAGCCGGGTTGCAGGGGCTCAGAAATGGCTGCAGAGGCCACCCCCACCCACGGCCTGCCTTTCCACAGCATTGCAGCCACCACTCAGGCCCATGAGCTGCCCAACGTGAAAGCCCCTCTGTACCTGGACGTGACCTGGGATTGGGAGCAGTGGGGCGGGATTCTGCCGCAATCCCTGGACCTGCTACTCTGCATCAACATGATCCACATCAGCCCCCTGAGATGCACTGAGGTGTGTGGGAGTGTGGGTGAGCTACCCAGGGGCCACCCACCTGCTCCATGCGCATTCCTCCCCCTGCACTGGGAGGGAGTGGGGTGCCAGGTTTGCCCCATATGAGAGATGGGGCACTCAGGCCGGGGAAGTCAGGCTGAGCCTCCAGCACGGGGCCCAGGGCTCTTTTAGTGGTCTGAGGAAAGTTCCTCACTGCTGTCTTGCCTCCCCTCTCCACAGGGGCTTTTCAGAGCAGCAGGACACCTGCTCAAACCCAAGGCGCTGCTCATCACCTATGGGGTGAGTGCCCCTGCCAGAGTGGGGCTTGCCCTGGCAGGACCACCCTAGCCATCCTTGGCTGTTCTTGCCTTTCTGGACTCCCTTATTCTCTCTTTTCCCCAGCTACCTGTCATCACTGTAACACACCCAGGCCTGCCTCTCTCCAATACCCTCCCCCATCCCACCCCACCTGCCAGTCTCCCTGCACCCCCTTGGCTCAGTAGCTGGTCCTCAGCTATCCCGCCTCTGGAGGGCAGGGAGGGGTGTGTCCTTTCCATCCTGTCGGTGCCAGCTTGCAAGTCTGCCCAGTGGATGACGGGATGGCTGACCCTGGGGCAGTGGGCGGCAGGCAGAGTTGTGTACCCCATCTCCACAGCCCTATGCCATCAATGGGAAGATTTCTCCTCAGAGTAACGTGGACTTTGACCTGACCCTCAGATGCAGGTCAGAGCTGGGTGGGTAGGGGGCTTGGCTCGGGGGGCAGGTGGGCTGAGCGACCCCCAGGCCACGACTCCACCTCCTTCTCTCCTGCAGAAATCCAGAGTGGGGGCTGCGGGACACAGCCCTTTTGGAAGACCTGGGCCAGGCTAGCGGCCTGCTCCTGGAGAGGATGGTAGGTGGAGAGGACTGTGGTCAGGTGCAGCCTCCCTGGGGACCAGAGGCAGCTTCTCCAGCCAAAGTGTCTCCTATAGGTGGACATGCCAGCCAACAACAAGTGCCTAATTTTCCGGAAAGAGTAACCCCCTCCTCCAGTATGCCTATGTCCCTGGGATAAACCCAGACTACCAGCACCTGCTTCCCTGGGCCACACTATGGGGACTGGCTCTGCCCAGGCTAGGAGTTCTTGACCAGGGGCCACAAGGCTGCTGAGAGCCTGGAAATAAAAGTGTTTCCTGCTGCCCCACTGCTGGTATGGAGGATGATGGGTAGGCAGGCTGTCTCTCCAAGGGTTCCATACTGTGGGCAGGAGGGCTTTGGCCTGTAGGTCAGGGCTTGGGGGCATCCTGGACTCTGTTGCTCCACTCGGACAGTGAGGGGAGGGAGAGAGGGAGGGAGGACCCAGGGATCGTTGAGACAACACTGAACTGGATGCCTGGCCTTCTACCATGGGAGGTGGCACCACCTCAGTGGCTGGTCCTCACTTGTGCTTCTGCAGGGACACAGGAGGCTCCCCAGAAGGAGGCTGGTGCTCCTTGGTGACCTCAGACTGGAGCCAAAGTCCCATGTGGTGGCAGGATCCCTGCTGAAGCAGGCCAGGTGGGGAAGGGTCAGGCCTTGCGGTCCAGGACTTTTATTCAGCTGCCAGAGGTGGGATGGGTGGGTGTGGGGTTGGGTAGGTGGATTGGCTAGTCCTGGAAGCGGTTGAGCAGCTCACAGGCCTTCCTCTCTAGCAGCTCTGAGATCTTCTTGACTCGCTTTTCACTGGCAGCACGGACGTAGCTGCCTGCGTCCAGCATGGCCACGCCGTCTCGTACCTCGCCCATGATGACCAGTGGGCTGTCGCCCACTGTCACGTTGGGGCAGGGGCAGGCCCGGTCCATGCCACTCAGCGTCACCTCCAGGTACTTGGTGCCCAAGAACCTGAGGCCCATCTTGTCATCCTTAAGCACATCGTCCAGGGCCACACGAGCGATGCCGCCACTGCCTGCCTCGGGCTCCTCCAGCACCTCGGTCAGCCGGCCCACGATGGCGAAGTCGCTGCGGCACAGGCTGAGTGCCAGCTTGCTCCGGAGCCGGCAGGCCTGGCAGGGTGGTGTGCGCGGCACAGGGCAGGCATCCTCGCAGCTCTCACGGCTCTCAAAGTTGTTGCCGTTGCCCTCGCAGCCGCTGTACACGAAGGGGTGGCACTGCTGCAGCAGCGGACTGTAGGCCCAGCGTGGCTCCCAGCCCTGGCAGGGGCCCTGCACGGCAGGCAGCACGCAGGCATCCCTGGGGCCGTGAGCACAGGCCTGTTGGCACGCCTCATAGGTCTCAAAGCCCTGGGCACTCCCTACACAGCTGCCAACCAGAAAGGTCATGCAGCCACCCCGCTGTGGGTCAAAGTGCCAAAGGACTAGGCCAGAGTCGGGGCCAACACAGGTCTGCGTGCTGGGAAGGCACTCAGCCGGGGCCCCATCCCTGGCCAGCTCTCGCTGGACCACGGAGAGCGGGAAGTCAGCCCGCAGCAGGCCAGCAGCATTTCGTGCGGTGCACGTGTAGAGGCCGGCATCCTCGAGCCGAGCGTTGTAAAGCACCAGCTGCCCAATGCTGGTGACCACCACATTGCCATACATCTGGTCTGGCCGCATGATCAGGTTCTCCCGCTGGTCACTCTGCTTCTCCCAGGTCACGGCAGGTGGCGGGTGGCCACTGACATCACAGTGGAGGCTGGCTGTGCCCCCCACATACACTGCCTGTGGGGAGGGGCTGCTGTAGAGGGCAGGCGGCACCAGGGCATCCCCAGGCGTCGGGCGGGCGGTGGTCTCCGGGGGCCCAGGGCTGCTGGGTGGCCAGCTGAGGACATGCTTGCAGGGCACGACATGCAGGCGGAGGCCTCGCAGGCAGGCCTCAGCATCCATGTAACAGCGGTTGTAGTAGGTGAGGCCGTCCGAGGCGCAGGTGAAGCTGGGCTCCTTCTCACAGCGGTCACGGCAGCGGCACACGGGCTGTCCATCCCAGATGTCACAGTCGGAGCCCTGCTGCGGGCACACAAAACCTTCACAGGAGGCCGCCTGCACGGGTGCCACCTCCAGGCCACTGTTGGGGAAGCGGGCCGCCACACAGCTCTGCAGCCCACACACGTTGGTGCAGCACTTCTCGGTGGCTGAACAGTCCTAGGGGGTGGGGGACAGCTCAGTGGACACCCTAATACCCCCAGCACGGTCAGGGGTGCATCTCCTGCTGCCTCTCCCTGAATCTCTGTTTCCCCTCTGGGAGCTGAGCAGGTTTGCAGAAGTTTGCATATCATGTTGTACAATGAACTACAGCTCCCTGGTATGCCCATCACCCATGTCATCTCATTGAACCTCATTGAATCCTTTGGTCCCCAAAGCAGATTTTTTTTTATTATTCCTGTCACACAGATGTGGACACTGAGGCTGAAGAGGACATAAAATGTGTTTAAGGCCACTTCAGTGGTGCATGGTGGGGGTGTGCAAGTCTGGGGAGTAAGGAGGGGGCCCCCAATCTTCAAACACACGAAGGCAAAGACTAGGGGTGTCTTTCCCCTGGGATCATCATACAGAGCATAGTGTGAAACTAGCAGAACAGTGGGGAGCCCAAGGAGGGAGTGAACTCCCAGGGTTGAGTGCTGCCAGGGTCCCCTCTGCAGGCAAGGCCTGGGGCAGGGGTGAGGTCTGGGCTTCCCCCAGGCTGGCCAGAACCTCCAGACACTCTGGGCCCCTACAGTCTGCCCACCCCCCAACCGGGCCAGCAGGGATGTGCCCACGCTCACCTGATCCCTGATGCACTCACGCTCACAGGTGCTCTGGGCGTCCACCCAGAGGTTGGGGCTGAGCTGGTTGGGGCACACACCCGGATGGCTCCCGGGCCCTGGCGGCAGGTTGGCCCCTGAAGTCAGCCCAACCAGGAGGAGCAGCGGCAGGAGCGGCCTCGAGGCAGGCATGGGGACTGTGGGACCAGGGGTGGGGGTGTGTGGCCACTAGCTCCTCCTCAGGGCCTGCCGAGCCCCACTCCCTACAGGCATCCACCCTCCCACACCTGTGGTCGGCACCCCTGCCCTCTGACCCTGGGCTCCCCTCTCTCCAGCAAGGTCGGAGCTCACGGTAGACGCTGTCCCAGGGGCTGGGTGGGTCCGGGTCTCTCCGAGCTGAGTCTGTGCATGTGGCACTGGCCCCTCCCCCGCCTGGCCCCTCTGGTCAGCTCAGGGCAGGGGGCGGGGAGAGGCGAGGAAGGCTGGGGAGGGGCCAGCACCCAGAATCACAGAGACACTGGCCACAAGGGTCACCAAGGGGCGGAGAAGGGCTGGCTCTGGCTGGAGAGGGAGGGGGAACCCTGTAACCGGAGCCCCTCCTTCCTCCAGGCCCTGGGCTCAGGGATGGAAAGGCCCAGGGATCAAAGCTGCCCTGTAGGAGGGGGCAGGGCTGGACAACCCCTCGGGCTCCCCTACCCCACCCCCGGGCCAGGATCTTTCCCAAAGCAGGCCTAGGCTGGCCCGCCGCCTGGAAGTCACTGTCCAGGAAGAGGTGCAGGGGCTCTGCATCCCACCTAGCAACAATGGGGTTTTGTTCCCTTCCCAGGAGTGATTCCACAACCTCCTCCATGCCGCTTCTGAAGGTCATACCCTGCCAGCAAGTTCTGGGATCAAATCTAAGCCCTTTCTGAGGGGGGGTTAACCCTCTGCAGCAGAAAGATGCCTGATGGGTGCAGCCTGGCCTTTCTCTGACCAGTTACTGACGGAGTTGGGACAGGCTGATGCATGGCAGGACTTTGCATTTAGTGAGCACCCCTCCCCAGTTCCCTGCTGAAACCCCGGTGCCCAACTTCTGGTCTAGGCCCTTCCTCAACTGATTAATAGGTGCCAAAAAAGTGAGGTCCCAGAGAAGTGGGCAGGGAGGAAATGGCCTGTGTATGCTGACCAGTCACACAGCTGTGAACACTGGAAATGTGGCCGAGGGTATCTACTTGGTCTGACTTGTGATTCTCAGTGTCCATGGCCCCGTGGGTGAGTCCTGACAGCAATCATAGGCACCTAAAAGCACCCTGAAAACAGCATGTCACAGGAGAGCTTAAGGAACTACAGGACCCAAAGGTCTTCCCCTGCCCACTTCAGGCCCCTGCACCATGGAGCCCCTCCCAGGGATGGGGGTAGGTGGGGACATCAAATGCAGCCACGGCCATAATGTGCCCTATCCAGGGGGCTGGGGCCCCAGGAAGTGTCTGCTCTGAGACTGGATGGAAAAATGTCCTGTGACCCTGTCTGGTCCCAATGAGACCAAGAGATGCCCCAGCTGTGGAGGACACCATCAGTCCCCTGTCCTATATGGTGTCCCCAGGCATAAGGGCTTGAGGCCCAGGACACCCCTGTGGAGCCACAGCCAGAGGCAGTGGTTCCCGAGAGTGGGGGCCACTTTTAGAGGAATTGCCCCAACAGCAGCCCTGCTGGTCTCTAGGGCATCTGTCATGTCCCTGAGCTAAGCCCTGCACACCCTTTAAGCAGATGGCTCTCCCACTGAGGGTGCCAACTCCAAGACCCAGGTTCTTGCAGCTCTGGTGAGTCTTGGGGTATGGTCCTTCCAGCCCAGCACCCTCGCAGGGAGCAGTGTGAACTTGGCAATCAGGTCCTGCCCAGGCCACTAAAGAGAGCTCAATGTCCCAAGTTCTGGCCCCAGGGACAACAAGCAACAGGTGGTCCCAGTGGCTGAGGGCTGCAGTACTGCACAGGCAGGGACAGGCTGAGGAGAGCTGCTTCCTGGCCCTCCAGGAACACAGGCAGGCCTGAAAGAAACCCGGCAGCCCTCAGGCCAGGACATGGAAGCTAAGCAGGGCAGCCATGGAGGACAAAGAATCTGCAGTGAAACCCTAACACCTACATGCAGCCATTCACTCAAAACGCAGCCTGGAGTCCAGAGCTGAATTATGTTTACTGTACAAAGAAACTAAAACCATCCAAAACAAGCCCAGGAACGGTGCAAGTGTGGACAGTAGCAAAGGGTAGTGTTGATATGGTGAGTGCAGGATCATCTATTTCCTCAAAACAAAGTTCAGAGAAGGGGCTCCTGCTGGTAGGACAGGACAGGTGGGGCCTCCTCTGCCTGACCCCTGCTGGCAGCCAGGCCTCAGCCAGACTCCCAGCTCACACGTGCTGCAGGCCCTCCCTGCCTCGCCTCCCAGAACAGCAGCACCCAGGACAGTCCCCAAGCAGGGGGTTGGGGTGGGGTATCACAGGCCAGGGAAGGGCCCATGGGCAGGAGGTAGAGTTGAGCACCAGTGTGACCAGTGGCCACGTCACCAGCCAGGTGGACGGAAGGAGGCCTGGCCTCCAGCTCAGGCTGGCTGGTGGGTCCTCGAGGAGGGGCTCAGCATCCACCACTAAGAAAAGGGTGAGAAAGGTTTGGTGACAGGTGACCTCACAGAGGGATGACACCAGGTAAGGAGCAGCTATGGGATCACACCCAAGGTCAGGAGACAGAAGCTGGCCAGAGCAGGGTCTAGACACCCTAGAAGGCAAGTGGGGTGGGCTCAGTCCAGATCTGCCCAGGGCCCGGTGGCCCCAGGGAGTACTTATCATCTATAAGTAGCTCTGTGCCTTCAACTCAGAGACGCCGAGCCAATTTCACGTAGCAACAGATGTAAACAGAACCATAGGTGCAGAATCACGGAAGGAAGGTTGTTGGCCCCCGTGTAGGGGAGGGGGAGCTGGGGAAGGAGTTAGGGGGTGCACCCCACGTCCCCTTTTCCAAGAAACATGGAAATTCCACTCGGTAACCTGTGAGTTGCCCTGGCTCTGAGCCCAGAGCTCCATGACACACTGGAACACCTCCAGAAGGCTGGCGGGAGCCTGAAGCTGCAGACCCACTGTGCAGACTGCTGGGGCCCGCACGCTCACCGCTGCCCAGAGCTACGTGGTGGGCACACTGCTCACCATGCTCAGAGAAGCCAACGAGTGTAACTGGGGAGTCCAAGGTTGCTGCCCAAAGCTTCCACATGTCCCCACTGTCCCCTACACAGCCCACACCCCCATGTGAAGTATTAGATGAATTCAGATTCAAGCTGTGATGGTGGATTCCTTCCCATCTTTGCCTCAAATACACCCCCTCTCCCAATGTCCCAAAGCTCATCCCCATAGTCGTCACCGTGTCGTTGCATCAAGGCTTCCCTGCTGCTCCTTTAAAAATGTACAAAAGGGGTGAACCATCTTTTACATAAATAAGAAAGGGAATCTGGCCTCTCAGTCCCCAGGGACAGCCCCTTCAAGGCTGGGGCCAGGCCAAGCTGCCTCCTGGGCTCTTCTCAGCCGCCCTTTGGAGGCCTGGACATTTCTGCCACAATCCCGGCAGCCTGGCCCTCCCCATCCTGTGGAACTGGTTTGGCTGGGACCCCAGCCTACTAGGTGCATCCCCACGCTTCCCAGGAGGGGCTGTGTGGCCAAAGTTTTCCCTGTATACTGTGTTGGGCCCAGGCCCAGCCAGGAACTCTCCAAAGGCGTCAGCCCTCCCAGGGCACATCAGGACAGCAGGTGACTACGAGATCTTGCAGTTGCTCCGTGAGCAGTTCTGGGGTGGGCTCTGAGGGGGGCGTATGGACTTGGACCGCTTGAGGCTGTTGCCCTTGCTGCTGCCACCCCCAGCACCACTGGCCAGCGAGTAGGAGCGCCCATGCATCATGACGGCGTTCATGCCATTGGCCATTGAGAAGGACTTGAGATGGCTCTTGATAGTGACAGGCAGTGGGAGCTTGTCGATGAGGTGCACGGGGGTACAGGAAACGATGGCCCGGCAGCAAAGGTCCTGCAGGCTGAACACTGCAGATGGGAGTCAGATGATGGGGTGGTCAGACTGTGGGGAATGGGGTCAGACTGTAGAGGGGTGGGGAAGTGAAGTGCGGGGAGACACTGAGGGGCAAGCGGCCATTTCACCTGCAGATGAGCACAGGTGATGCCTGGTGGAGGCTGCGGACTGGGGAGGTCTACCAAGCTCCCAGGATTCCCTAACCTGGGTGCCCCCTGACCTTGCACCAGGCACCCTGCTCCCGTTTCCGCCCTGGAGTCACACACTGAGAGGTGCCCTGGGGAGCCAGGCAGGGACTGAGCTTCCCTTGCCATCTTGGCAGCTCCGCTCTGGTGGTACTGCTGAGCCTAAGGGACTGGGCACCAAGCGGGTGGAGGACTGGGAGGTGGGGTGGGGGTGGGGGCGGTGGTGAGCTTGGAACCTGCTCCCCTGGGGGTAGTGCTGGTAGATGGGGTGGAATCTTGGGCTTCTCTGGAGGGCAGGCCTGCAATGCCCTATGGCCCTCCCAGACCCCACCCACTGCAGCATGGCCCTGCCCCTCTGTAGTCCCACCCCATGGTCCTCCGGGGCCCCGCCCCCTGAACCTGGCCCCGCCTCACCTCGGTTGGGTCTCCAGATCTTCTCCATGCCATGCCGCATGAGCACGATGCGGGACAGCTCAGTGAAGGACTCGATGACATTGAAATTGCACAACGGGCTGACCTCAAAGAAGGTCATGCAGTTCTTCTCCGCGTAGGCGCGTGCCTGCTCTGTCGGGACTTGCCGCTTGAAGGCCAGGTGCAGCCGGTTCCCAACCAGGATCCGGGGGACCCCGGGCGCATGCTTGGGAGGTACAGGACTCATCAGGTGCACAAACGCGGGGTGCCCGCTCTCTGCGCTGTACCCCCCAAGCAGGAGGGGCCCTCTGTTGATTCTGTGACAGGTGAGTCCCCTTGGGACACAGGACCCCCACCCTAGAGTGCCACAGAGACTCCCCACCAGGATACGAGTACACATGCCCTAGGAAGGGGATGACCCTGGAAGGGGGTGTCCACAGAAGCACACCTACCTCATCGATCTCCTTGATCCATCGGTCAATGCCGTCGAAGGACCAGCGGTTGGTGATGTCATACACCAGAAGGATCCCCTGCAAGGGAAACTCAGGCGTTGTGAGGCCCAGGGGCCACCTGGATGGAAGGGATCTTGTTGGGGCTCTGCCCCACTTCACTCCCACCCAACACAAGAAGGACTAGGGACACTCGGGCACCAGCCAGACAGGTGTCAGGTAGACCATACAATTTACCTAACACGGGGCAATGTGGAAAATGTGCTTTGAGCCTTCCTTTTGCATTTAAGAGGGGCTCTGTGCACAGGGCTCAGCTACCCATGTCTCCCGTCTCCTCACTGTGGCCCTTGACACCTGCCATGTGGGGTGGTGGTCTGACTGTCAGGGGTCTCCTGGGCTCAAGGCTGCCTCCTCTCTCCCCTTGGGGATTCAGAAGGGGGCACAACTGGCATTTTTTCAACATCTTTTCCTCCAAGCACACTGTGTTACCCTGTGATCATTTAAAATTCACTTGAGCTAAGAAAGGGGCACATGGGACTATAGTGAAGGGCAGGCCCTGAGGACAATTTTGGCAGGCAGGTGTGGGGCCATGTCCCCGACACTGTCCAACAGTGCATTCTTCCTGGGGGGTGCCAGAGGTGCTGAGCAGAGGTGTTTCTGTGGTTTCCAACCCACACTTACAGAGGACTTCAGTCACTCCAGCAGCTGCATGCGCTTTCCCATCGCATCCCTCAGAGACCACTTACTGCACCCACCTAGCTCTCCTTGTTGTCCCTACCCTAAACATCTCAGTGGCGACCAGTCAAGAGCCTCGGGAAGGCGACTCCAGCAAGCTAGCGCAACCCCTCGGCCCACTGCCTGTCTCTTACTCTACATTCCACTCCATAGCAGGCTCAGCCACCAAAACCCATCTGCAAGCAGGATTCACACTCCTCCCTGTATCAGGAAGGCTTCATTCATTCAGCCCACGTTTCTATCACACACAGGGGAGGAGAAAAGTGCAGCTGAGTTTGAAGGAACAGGGCATATTCCATCTCAAAATAAGGAATTTTAAATCCCTTCCTCTTAAAAATGCCCTTCAAATTCTGGAAGAGTAGGCCGTTAAGATGAAGATCAAGATTACTTTAAACTCCACATGTAGCTCCAGGAAGGCCCCTGGCTTGCTGGGGAGGAAGAGCTAAGCCTGGAGGGAAATCATCCACTATGGTGGGCAACAGAATATGACTGAAAAGAAATTCATCCTGTTGTCAGGGGCACAGGGACCAAAGCCCTCTCCCTGGATGCGGGGGTGGGGGTAGGGCTACTGGCCCTCCAACTCAGAAACCCTCTTCTGAGAAATAATTGAGGTTATGTCCAAAAACCAGCCTTCACAGATGCTCATCAAAGCACTGCCCATAAAACAAAAAAACTGAGAAACAAACTAAATATGCAGCCCCCAGTGCTGCTGAACAGCTGGAGCAAGGTGCAGACTCCCCAGGCGGGCAATGTAAGTAACAGTACTTGAGAAGTACACATGCTTATCACTAGAGTGTGAGGTAACAAATGCAGATCCCAAAGTTACACAGAGGGCAGTATTTTAAAAATACAAATATAAATATACCGCTCAAAAAAGGTTTCCATGGACGTGACCACACATTGAAGGGCTGCATGGGGAATCATTTCTTTCTTATGCTTCCTATGTAATGTTTAAAAGCTCAAGCAAATGAGGAGAAGCCTATCTCTTGGGTTCAGGCTCCAACCACATTCCAAGTCTGCTGGGGAGCCCCTGGTTGCCCCTCCTGTCTAGCACCAGTCTCTGTCCAGTACCACCACCCAAGTCTGACAGGTCAGGGTGACAAAGGAGTCACCAGGGGAAGGACACACACAGAGCTGATCACACTGCTGGCAGGGACCAAAATGTTCATGGACTTGGCAGGGGAAAATAGCTGTGGCGGACCACAAGCAGGATGGCTGAGAAACCAAAACGAGGCTCCTGATTAGCAGGACCACCCCTTCAGGACTCCAGAGTCAGCTGTGTGTCTCAAAGAGGCAGAAGGAGGGGCAGATAGATTGTCACTATATATATATACACACACACATATGTATATATATACTTTTTTCCTTTTTCTGGCTCAGGTTTTTAAAAGTTAGTAAGACTCTAGGGCACTTACTAACTTTTACAATAGAATAAATAGAAGCTGCTCCCCCAACCACCCACCCTGTAGCTCTCCAGGAATTACCTGCTACTCACTTTCGAGTGTTTCCCAGGCATTTCCTAACACAGACAGGGTCATGGTGCAAACTACCCTGCACCCCCAGGACTCTTTCCTAACAGTGGCCTGCACCTTGACCCAGGCTAATTAGATGGTACAGCTGCTGGCTCTCCGGTAATGGACACAGTATTATTACCACTGAGCATATACAACTCAAGCTGTAAGAGAAATTCCTCAGACATAGAATTTGGGCCTAGAAGTAGGTGCCCTTATTGTTGCCAAGGCGATTGACTGGGCTACAGTTTATATACCAGAAAATGCAGACTTTAGGTTCGATGAATTTGGGCAAATGTCCTGAGGAACTATCATCCCAATCAAGGCACAGAGGTGTCATTTTTTATTAAATTTATTTTGGAATGTGTCATGCACTTATGTAGTCAAGCTTCCAAGGAATAAGAGGCTGTGGCTGGAAGCATCTGCCCCACAAGCACCAGGCCCTGCCCAGAAGCACACACACTGGAAAGGGGAGTGCACGCCCCTTACCTGGCAGAGACAAGTGGCTACTGGTACCCTGGTCAGCACCCACCTGATGCCCAGCACACACCAGACCATTCTCATGTGAACCTAAAACCCATTTTCAGAAAACTGATCCATTCTGCTCCCTCCAAGAAAGAGACAAGTGCCTGGCCAAACTCTCCCTGGTACTGGTCTGGCTGACCCCAAACCCCCAACTAAACAGAATGTTGCCTACCCCTGGCTCCCTCCACACATCCAGCCTGGGGGAACCGCACAGGGGCTGGCTCTCCCGCAGCAGTAGTAAAAGCCACAAGACAGTCCTGTGTAGCACAGGCGACAGCAGCCAGGAGTTGGCTGGTGGCTTTTGTGACCTGGGTCCTGAGGGACTGACTGCAAGGCCTCTCTGGTCTTCACTGAGGGTGGGAGGGTGACAGGAAATACAAAACCTGACTTGGAAAGGTTTTGCTAGTCTGTATGATCAGGGGCTTTGCAAAGCCCCTTGCTGAAAGATCTGGAAAACACCTTCACCTCCACTGCCACCTGCCAAGCAGGATGGAAACGGATGGCCAAGCACTGATAATTCAGTAGGAGGACCCAAGGAAACCAGCCCCACCCCCAACCCCAGGCCTGAGATGTGCACTCGGGCTCCTCCAGCAAATGTCCTGAGGAACTACCATTCCAATCAAGGCACAGAGGTGTCTTCTTGCTTTTGGGCTCCGCCAGCCCAGAAGCAACAGGAACCTCCAGAATGAGCACAGAATTCAGCATAAGGATGCAAGGATGCATACACACCAACTGTCCTGGCTGCTTTGGAGAGAATGTGGACGTGGTAACAGTATCCCTTCCCCAAAGTGTGTGCTCTGGCCATTGCCCAGGCTGTCAGATGTGTCCTCTGTCAGTCCCCGGTCCACTCTGCATTTACACTCAAAGCAAGCGGACAGCTGAGCCCACTTAGGTTTAATCTCCCAGGGCCTTTCTCAATATTTCCCAATCACCCTCTGTTATCATAACCCAAGGCAACTACTCCCTTTATCTCTCCATTTTTCATTATAAAAGTTGACGGGTGTGTCGCAGAAAAACTGAGAAATATTCAAAATCAAAGGGAAGACAACAGAATTTATCAGTGGTCCAGAGATAATGGATACCACCCCTCAGAATTTAGCTTTCTCACCTCCTCGTATGTATAAATTCATGCACGCAGTCCCTCCTTTACAAAAAGAGGGCCCGTGGGACACACTCTTGGCACATGAGCTCTCCCATGTGTCTTCTGAGGACACTGGGCTGTGAGGAAGTTCTCCTTACTCAATCTCACATCTGGTGCAATCTGCACCCTGAGCACTTCTGTCTTTCTGATCATTTAAGATCAGCTGTTCCAGGTGGAAGTGCCAGGTTAAGCACCAGCTCCGAAGGCTCCTGATACTGGGCACACACTGAGGGATGGAGCTGGTGGACAGGCAGCACCATCGTCCACACCTCTGCAGGAGCTCCCAGGATGGAGCCGCCAAGCCTAGTCCAAGTCTCCCCGGCCTCTCGCCACATCTGCGAGGCTCTGGCTCAGGAAGGCCCTGGGGAAAGGCTGGTAACATCAACACCTAAGCATACTGAGTCCAAGCCCTACTGCAGACTTTTGCCTGGCTCCTGCCCAGGTTCCATGGAGCAGAAAGAACAGCAAGATGGAGAGGTGCCTGGGCACCTGGAGACGTCATCGATTCCTGCTCACAAAGCCCTAACCAGGCTGCCCCCGTTCCTGCTGAGTGCATCCCTACACAGCCCCATAGGCCCAAATGCCTCCTCCTCACACAAGTGTGATCCTGGCAGATCATCCCGCCTAGGGGTCAGGGCTGGGCAGGGCTGACTGCAGGGGTCTCCACAGCAATTCCAGAAGCTGTAGGCCCACCCTGTGTCACAGGCAGGACTGGTCCCCAGACCTCGCATGCTGGAGCAGTGAGTCGACAGCGGGTCTGTTCACACAATTGCTTCATGCCCTCCCTCCAGGGACGAATCGCTCACAGATTTGGTCAGCACGCAAGTATGCCGTGGGGGGCCCAGGAGACACAAAGAGGGACGAGCAAATCCTCATGTGCCCCTCAGTCCCCACACACCCAAGCAAGTCCCCACACCCCAAGCAAACCCCCACATTCCCCAGTGAGCCCCCTGGGACAGCCTCCACCTCTGGCTCCCTGCCGACACCCTGCCCGCCTAGGACCTGCAGTAATCCCTCCCAGCCCTTCCCACTGCGAGTGGCTTGGACTCAAAGTCCCCGCAGCCTGATTAGTGATCCAGCCCAGCTGGCCCTGGGAGCCCTTGCCCTGAGACCAACCTGGCTTCCCCAGCAGCCTCCTCACTCACTCAGCAAGTGGAGAAGTCACCTCGAGTGAACCAGGTGATGGGGGACATCTCTACAGTATGGGGTCCCAGCATACCTCCTGCAGCAGCTCTGGGCAGTGGGGGCCACAGGAGCCCGCAAAGACACAGAGCTGGCTGTGGGGCCCTGGCGCCCTCTGACAGCTGAGGCCTCTCCAATAGAGGGCAACCTTGTTTGGGCTCTTGGATGGAAGCCTAATGTTCGAATATCAAAACTTCTTGGGAAAGAATCCTGCAAGTGGGGTATCAGGTGGCCAACAAGCATAAGGAGAGTGGCCCCGCTGGAGAACAGCCCTGGCAGCACCCCTGGTCTTACCTGTGCGCCCCTGGAGTAGGACCTGAAGATGGTGCAGAACCTGCCCTGGCCCGACGTGTCCCTGAAACAAAGGAGGATTGGGGATACAGCCCGAGGGACCCCAGCATGCACCGTGTGATCCCTGCAAGGCACTCGCCACCCATTCCTATCCCGCTCTGTGGGCCTGGGCACTCTGGAAGACTGTCCTGCGGGACTGGAGAACCTCAAACCTGTGCAAATTTACATCTCGACTTTGAGGCTCTGGAAATGCCCTTAACGTGGAGCTTAGCAAAGGCTGTGGAGATAGGGCCAGGGCCCCTGTGGAAATGAGTCTTTAAGGGCAAAAGGGAGCTAAGCTCTGTCAAGACAAGCAGCCCCAGACTGTCTGGGTCCTGCACCGCACTCCACTCCACATTCGCACGGTGGCAGTGTTAACAGCTACTCTAAGGGACACGTAAATAGGGGTCCTTTCTGCTTCTTTAAGGATTCCCGACTTACTTTGCCAGGCATCCTGGCCCCACACAACAACTGAAGAGCAGTAGCCCCGCCCCGGGCACCTCAGTTGCACCACGGACTCACCAGAGCTCCAGCTTGACCCGCCGGCCGTCCAGAAGGATGGTGGTGGTCTTGTAGTCGATCCCTGCAAGGAAGCAGAGGGCAACTGAAGGAGCGCCATCTGGCCAGGGCCCAGCCCCTGCAGCCAAGCAGAGTTGTGGCTCCAGCCCAGCGACCCCATATGGCTGCCCTCACGTCATCCCAGAGGCCTGTGCTGGTGCCGATGGCACTGGCCAAAGGGAAGGCGGCCAGGCTGGGAACCAAACTTCAGGATAGCTACTCGGCTTTCTGAGTTCTTGGGTCCATTATAACTTCCAGGTCCTCACACTAGAGCATGCCTGGAGCACTGTCAAGGGTAAGGTAATTTCTAAAATGCCACTTCTCTGGAGCACTCTCTGGAGAATCTCTGCTTGCCATATCTTTAGTTTTTACTTTTTTATACTTTTATGCAAAAAAAAAAAAAAAAGTCAGTCCAAGAAAGGTTGGTGGGAGCGGAGGCAGTGCTGGACATTTTACCTTACATGTAAGATCTTCAGCTGGTTTATGGGACATCACAAAACTTCCTAAAAGCTGTCTTTCCTCCTCCTCTCTTAAGCCTTAAAAATTTCATCAGTTTCTTGGCTGTTTACCACACTTGTTCCAAGAAGGCTTGGAAATAGGTACTTTTAACGTGGATACTGCTCTCACACATTGTGTATGTGTATGCAAAGCCAACCTTAGAGCGCTGCATGTGTGGCTGCTACCACGATGGTCCTTCCACCTGGCTGACTTCTAACTTTGTGTCAAAACCTGGCTCCTGTGCATCAAAAGACACTCAAAAGAATGAAAATGCAGCCCACGAAATGGGAGACAGTATTTGCAAGTCAAATATCTGATAAGGGACTGATATCCAGAAAATATAAAGAAATCCTACAACTCAACAGCCACAAAAAAAAATCCAATTAAAAAATGGGCAAGAGACTTGAATAGACATTTCTCCAAAGAAGATACACAAATGGCTGACAAGCACATGAAAAGATGCTCAAGGCCACAAGTCATTAGAGAAACGCACATCAAAATCACAATGAGATACCACCTCACATCCATCAGATAGTTTTTATAAAACAAAACCCAGAAAATAACCTGTATTGGTAAAGATGTGGAGAAATCAGAACCTTTGTGCACTGATGGTGGGAATGGAAAATGGTGTAGCCACCATGGAAAACAATAATGGTAATTCCTCAAAGAATTGAACACAGAATTAGCATGTAATCCAAAAATTCCACTTCAGGTTTGTACCTCAAAAAAGTATAAGCAGGGAATTAAATATGTATGTATCTGCACACCTGTGTTCACTGCAGCATTAATCACAATTGTCAAACGTTGGATACAACCCAAGTGTCCATCAATGGAAGAATGAATAAGCAAAATGAGGTCCATCCACACAACAAAATATTATTCAACCTTAAAAACGAAGGAAAGTCTGACACATGTTACAACATGGATGAACCTTGAAGACATTACACTCCATAAAATAAGACAGATGCAAGAGGACACATCCTGTTTGATTCCACTCCTATGAGGCCCAAAGAGCATTCGGATTTAGAGACAAGAAAGGAGATCAGAGGTTGCCTTGGGCTAGAGGAGGGGTGGGGAATTAGTGCGTGGGGACAGGTGTCAGTTGGGAAAAGGAAAAAGTTACGGAAAGTAAACTCATTACTCATGATTTCAACTTCAGAAAGGACGACCAGTCCTCACCCTCCAGGGGCTTTGCTCAATGCTCCACCAAATGCCCAAAAGGAGATGGATGGTGATGAATATACTGACTGCCACTAAACTATATACCTAAAAATATTTAAAATGGTCAATTTTACATGGTGTGTATTTTACCACTATTTTTCTTTCTTCTGCACATATTCTTAAGCAAAAGAAACATTCTTTAGGGGGAAACAGAACTCAGGCCTGTCTCCACTGTCCTTCCTCTGCATTTGCCCCTCCCCCCAACTCTCTGCTGATAACCAGCTTCTCTGGGTGGACACTCTTGGAATTCTCTGTCAAACTGGACGCTCCAACTTGGCCCAGGACACCTTCCTTTCAGTCCTGGCTCTCCACCTGTGGTGAGCTGACTCCATGAGGACAGCGTTGGAAACAGTGATTTCCAGGAAGGCTGTGGATGTAGGCACCCATTCTCCAGGGGCCGTCACCTCCGTGCAGTCATGAGCCCAGTGAGCTTGGGCCATGGGGACTGGACAGGTGTCAGTTGGGAAGGCCAGCCCCCAGGAAAGGACGTCAAGGTCCACGGCTCAAGGGCATATCCTGGGCTGCGGGGAGGAGAGAGACACCCAGGAAGGGCCCAGGAGGAAGCAGGAGGCAGGGAGCTGTGCTGTTGCCCTTACTTGCCTCTGGGGAGGACGCCAGTCCCGGCGGCGGTGGCTCACTAGGCCTCCTCCCATAAATGGCACCGAGAGGCAGCTGGCGCCTCGCTGACCCACCTGCCTGAGTCCTGCCCAACTCATTACTCATGACTTCAACTTCAGAAAGGACGAACGGTCCCCACCCTCCAGGGGCTCTGCTTAACGCTCCACCAAATGCCCAAGAGGGACCTGTGGGGACAGGTACTCAGAGCTGGGAGCCGGCACCAAGGAGGGATCAGCTCTCTTCCCAAGCCACCCCCATCCTGCCCCACTGCACAGCCCACCACCTGGGTCAGAGGGCTCATAGAGAACAGGACTTCCAGGGAAGAGACCACTAAATGACTTAGACTCACAGAAGGCAGCTGTTCTCTCTGAACACAACCTGCCCACGAGCCCTCCAGCCCCAGCTACAGCCTCTGGGGACAGGTGGCCTCCATGGCCTGGCTCGGGCACCCCCAGGAAGGCAGAGTGGCCTGTGTGAGGGGCCTGAGGAAAGTGGACGGCAGGTCCCTACAGTAGACAGCAGGAGCCAGCTGAGGATGGCCAGGGAGCCCAAAGGCTGACATGCTCACCCGGATATCAGAAACATCTCAAGTATATTCATCATGCTGGCTCTGCCTCTCACCTGCCCATCTCCCAAATCTGGATAAAAATGTAAGGTGTGCTTTATAAATGCATAGAAAATACAGACTCACCAAGTTCAAAGAGAAGCCTGCCCAGAGAGGCAGCATCTACCACCGTGAGTAAGGACAGCACCAGCCAGATCTCACCACTGAACCAGCTCAGACAACTCTCAGAGCTTGACACTTCTTGCTGCAGAACTTCACAGTTATCCCTGCCCCTGCTTCACCCCACCAGTCCTTAAAAAACAAGTGGCTTTTTGAGAAAGGGACAACCAGACGTTTCACTGCAAGCATTTAACACCTCGTACAGCACGGGCATGACCGTTGAGAATACACACCAGCTCTCCAGAGCCAGAGCAGCTGCCCCGTGCACACAGGCCCATGAAGTATCTTGAGGGCTGGGCCCAGGCACTCAGTGGTGTGTCCAATGCACAAGGAGGCAGGAACAGCTCACACGTGGGGAGGGCTCAGGCCCTGGGACTGCAGACACTCCCTGGATGGACACAGGGCTTGGGAGGCCACCAGGGTGAGGGGCCAGAGCAGACCACTTGTGTCCCTGCTGGGGGCTATTCAGCCCTGATTTCAGCCTACTGTCCCTGAGCTGAGTTCAGAGGGGTCCCTGCCGGCCCTCACAGCCTAGCTCTCTGAACTCAGCAGTGGCAGTGGCACCTGCCCTCCAAACTGTCAGACTCCCTCACCTGACTGATACCCAAACTCATAGGAACATCTGTCTATTGTTTCATAAGGTTCCTGAAAGGAGTGCAATTCACTTGACACAAGTGGCTTCTACATTCTGACCCTCTACCAGGCACCCAGCTGTCTCGTACCTGCACCCAGCCAAGAGCTGCAGCACGTCCCCTCAGGGGCACGGGAGCCTCCAATTCCCACCAGTGTGCCCACACCCAGCTGGGGGTTCGCACAGTGAAGACCTGGGGACCTCATTCTAAGCCAAGACCCTGACTCAGCCCATGTGGCATGTGTGCCCCTCCCTTCACTCCACAGTGTGCAGGGGTGCTACTACCTTGTGAATCACAGCAGACTGTGCCTTGTTTGTTCAGAATTTTACTAAGAGTTGTTCACCATTCAGGAAAGAAAAGTCAACCACAGTCACACCAGAGCAGGTATATTTTTTACTGTCACCTTCTCAGCATCAAGCACAACTGTCCCCAAGCACTGACTTACTCAACCACAAATGACTTTCTGACATAGGACAGCACCCCTTTCTTCCTCCTTTATGTTACAGGTGCATATACACATGTGTGTGTGTTTAGTTCTGAGCACGAGTAGGACAGATTACTAATTTCTTTCCTTTTCAAGACAATAAAGGGGATGCTTCAAAGCGGTCCACAAGGGCCTGCCAGCCTCTGATGCAGTGTTCCTGCAACACTGTGTCCCTCCTGATGCTGTGTTCCTCCCACACCATGTCCCTGCATCACTGGCCTCACATCCAGCAGGGAGGAGCTAGATACTGAGCAGCTCGCCAGCTTTGGGAAAACGCTGACAGGCTGGAGAAGCAGAGACACTACAACTAATTGCCTGGTTGCTGACTTTGCCACCCTTCCTAGAGGTGCTTCAGAGCACACACTCAGGGGAGGGAGGAGCAGGAAGGAAGAATACTACAAAAAAGGGCATTCAAGTTTCATCCAGACAGCTGCCCACACTGTAGTGATCTGGGGAGTCCACCAGGCACCCACTCCCTCAGGCCCCCCAAGACCCACTTCCCCAGGGCTGTAAGCAAAGTTGCAGGGACATGCAGGAGGAAGGCTGAGGACAGGGGGGCACTGACCAGCAGGACACAACCTCTGTCTTCTGCCTGCCCCCCTACTCGGGAGTAGGACATTTCCACTTGAGTGAAGCATCCCCAGCCATGTGGCCAGCCTAGCAAGGACAACCTGGTATGAGAGCCATTCTCCTTGGGCACCCTTTTCTCTCACTGCCACAGCGTGGCAGGCCCTCCCCTCAGGCATCTCCCCACTCCCACATCTGCTGGCACCAGCTCAGGACAACAGATCTCCAGAAAGCCCATCTTCACTCCACGTCTAGGAAGTTACGAGGTGATCAGGGCGAAAGGAACAAACCAAGTTAGTTCTCAGCTGTCCGCCTAGACCTGCCCACTCAGCTGTATTTTGACTGTGAGTCCAGACTGCGAAAGTTTCTAAACTCAGTTCTCCACTGCTCTGAGGCAGCAGGAGCTGTCAAGACGAAGCCCACTAGGCACAGCCCGGCTGACCTGGAGGTGGAGGCACTTTCCATGCACCTGTCCAGGCTCAATTTGGACCCACCTGGGGGAGTGGCAAGGAGGGTTGTCCTACCCCACACAGCATCCTTCCCAACCTCCCTTCAGTGTGAGGTCCAGTCTTCAGGAAAAAAAAGCCAACACTAAGTGTGTAACTATCCAGCTAATTTCCAACATGATTAAAAGCCATAGGAGAATTTCTTTTTAAAAAAGAATTTATTTATTTTGGTTTTTTGGGGTGTGGAAAAGTAATTAGCTTTATTAATTTAATGGAGGTCCTGGGGTTCGAACTCATGACCTCATGCATGCTAAGCATGTGCTCTATCAGTGAGCTATACCCTCCCCCCAGCCATAAAAGAACTTCTTAAAAATTCAAAACAATTAATAAAAACTGAGTAATGAAAGATTGGATTAAAAATGAAAAAGATTGTGCTATACATCAGAAATTGACACAACATTGTAAACTGACTATACTTCAATAAAAAAGTATATAAAAAATAAAATAAAAAGAATTGTAACAACAACAACAAAAAAGAATGAAAAAGAAAAAGCTAACTGATGCCTTCCTTTACATTGTTAAATCCAGCACCTGAAACTGGAATGGCACTCCCTGTAGGCTGGACCCCAAGCGCAGCACCCTCGCAGCCCAGTAGGTGACCCTGCGGCTTCACAGGAGGCTTCAGATGCAGTGTGGTCCCCTACCGTGGAGAAGATGCTGCTATGTCAAAAGCCAGGTTGTTGGTCTTCATGTAGAGCTCCCGGATCTCCCCTCCTGGCCCCCAGTCAGGCTCCTGTGTGTTTCCAACATCAAGCCAACACACAGCATGAGGGCACTGCCCCCAAAACCCAAGACAGGCAGCCACCATCCCTTGATGTTACTCCTTAGGGAGAGAAAATAAGGTCTCACCAAGTTCCCAGAGATAGACAAAAGCAAAAAAAGATCTGGGTCTTCTTGGAATCAAAAGAAGTGTTCCATAACACAGGTGAACACGCAGAAGTGCCTGGAATCCACAGGCTAGCTGTGCAGGCAGCCCCAGACAAAGGTGACCTCCTGACCAGCCTTCATACGTCTTCTGCCAAGGGGGAGACCACAGAACAGGCCTCTGCCAGGGTCACGTGTCTCTAGCCAGAGCATGCGCGAAGGGCAGAGGCAAGGCCTCAGCACAGTGTGGTGGGCATTCCCACCACTAAGCACACCCCTCTGCCAAGGGTGGTGGGAGCTAAGACTGGCTTCTGACTCCTAGATGGGACCAGGTGACAGATATCCCTCTGGAGTCACACCACACGAGACTGTCCTGTGGGCTCCACGAGGCTAGATGCCCCACAGAGAGGTCTGTGGCCAGGTGCTGACAATGAGCACACTCGATCACAGTATGTGAGAGACCCAGGCCCAGATTCAGATGCACAGAAACTGGGCACTAATAAGTGGGTGCTGTTTTAAGCCACTCAGTATTTCTTGGTCAGCTCAGGTGTCTAGGACAGAATTCCACAGCTGGGGACTTACAAACAGCAGATGTTTATTCCCCACTGTCTGGAGGTTGGAAGTCCAAGACCACAGCACCTGCAGACTCTGTGTCTGACATGGGCAGATTCCTGGTTCAGGGACAGTGTTGTCTTCCTGCAATGTTCCTGCATGATGGAGAGGGCAAGGGAGCTCTCTGGGATCACTAAGGACACCAATTCACCCTCCTGACCTGATCACCTTCCGAAGACCCCACCTCCAAACACCATCACCTTGGGGGTCAGGTATAAATGTGTGAATTTGGGGGGACACACATTCAGTTTCCAGCAGTAACTAACCCCAGCAGGACTGAACAGAAATGCAAACATGCACTCCTCTGACCAGCCTACAAAAATCAACACAAAACAACAAAAAGAACTTTTCATGAAGTTGTAGTGGGCTGAGGAAAGGCCCCCAAAGATGTCCCCATCCTAGTCCCTGGAACCTGTGACCATGCTTCCTAAGCAAAGGGGCTTTGCTGATGTGACCTCAGTTATGGTCCTCAAGGGGACAGGATCCTGGGTTACCCAGGTGGGGCAATGTCATCAAGAGTCCTTACGAGTGGGGACCCTTTTCTGGTGAGTCAGAGAGATGAGATGGAAGAAGGGACCTGAGCTGGCTTTGCAGAGGGAGGAGGGGACTTGTACAGAGTGCAGGAAACTGGGACAGCCCTCCGTTTACAGCCAGCAAGGAAACAGGGCCCTCGGTCCCACACCTTGACGGCTCACCACACCTTCAGGACTGTAAGATGGCGGGCACAGCAGCAACAGAGAAGGAACATCCAAGTGCACAAGCAACTAAAGGCCATTTATCTCAGCTTCATTTTCTATTATAGGTAAACTAGGTACAGGCTAACAATCCATCCCCTCAGGAAGGTTAGGTAATGGCAGGAGACCCACAGGGTGGAGCGCCACCGGCCTCAGCAGGGCTAAAGTGGAAGCAGGCTGTGGAGCAAGCGGAACTCTCACACCCTCCTGGCGGGACAGAAATTGCTCAACTGCTCTGGAAAACTGGCAGGATCTACAAAGGCTGCACCTTGCAGCCCAGCAATGCCACCCCTCACTGTTTCTCTGACAGAAACACACATGTACATTCACCAAAAAATACGGATGAGAATTTTCATAGCAGCACTGCTCAGAGTGACCCAAACACAGAAGCGTTCCCAAAGCCCACGTGCAGAGCAGAAGAACGCACGGCCTCCTCACATGTGGAAGGCTGCGCACAAAGGAGTGAACCATGACTACACACAGTGATAAGGCTGAATCCAACCCAACATGGAGAAAAAAAGAAGCTATACATGAATACGCACCATGTGGTTCCACTCAGAGAAATTTTAGAAGTGCAAACCAGCCTGTGATGTAAAAGTCAGCAGAGGCCAGGCCGGGCATAGGGCATGGTCTGCTAAGAGTGGAGTGAGTGCACCTGTCCACAGACATCGAACTGCAAGCTTTACATGGATACAGGTTCTTGGTACATAAATAATACCTCAATAAGGTCGATTAAAAGGAAAAGAAGCTGACAATACCCAATGCTGACTAAGATATAGAGCCACAGAACTCATCATGTGGCCCAGAAACCCCACTCCCGAGACACATCCACACAGAGACTGGTGTGCTGGAATGCATTTTGTGCCACTGAACCTACACTTACAAAAGGCCAACATGATAAACATGCATGTTGTCCCACAAAAATGAATTCAAAAATTTTAAAGGATTTGTATAAGAATGTTCATGAGAGCATTATTCACAGTAGCCAAAATCAGGAAGTAACCTAAACCGTATTGATAGGTAAAAGGATGAACAAATCCGGTGTATTCGTGCAAAGGACTGCCACCGAGGGACAAGAAGGCAGGTGGTATGTGAACGTGAGTGGACTTGCTGAGCAAAACAAGAAGAGACAAGACAGGCCACGCTGTGTGGTCCACTCACAGGAAGTTCTGGTAAAAGTAACCCACAGACACAAGGAGCAGGCCAGTGGGGCAGGGGCCAGAGAGAACCTCTGGGCTAGGGGGAGCATTCCATACCTCGATCAGGGCTGTTCACTAATGTGCTGACCATGTGGATGTCTGGGAATAAGGATGACCCGCTGGCCCCAGTGCCTGCCCTCCCCAGCCATGGTCTCCCACACCAGGTGCACACACAAGCCTGCCACTTGGCCAGGTCAGGGACAGAGAGCACATGGAGGCACCTGATACAGTTCAAGAAACCCTTCTAGGCTGGCATGCAGGGGCTGGGGAGCTCCAGGGCAGTTACTTTGTGGACTGGTTTCCTTAATGCCTGAAAAATCACACCAGACCAAACCAAAGTAAAAGCTTCCTGTTGTCCATATAGAGCAAGCTCACTTCACACACAAACATGGCAAAACACAGAACCTTAAAAACAAAACTAAAAACAAACAAAAAAACAAAACTACTCACAACCCCAAAACTCAAAGGTTACCACCATTAATGTTCTCACATATTTCACTCAAAAATTCAGTCCATTTTACGTATATTTACACACTATGTAATTAGACGTGTTTTTCCCCCACTTAATGAGATAATAAAGATTTCCCTATATCACTGAATACTCACTAAATATTCCCGCAAACCTGCATTTTTTAAAGGCTATGTAATATCTCACCCAACAAATATACCACATCTCTACTGCCAAACACTTAGGCTTTTTCAAGTTTTTCATTTTTATTAAAAAAAAAAAAAGCCGTAACAAGGACAGATTCCTAATTGCTTGGTTGAAAAGGGAAGACTGTCACAGCTCGGGATATGTGCTGCTGAGTCCCTCAGAGAGAGCATGGCAGGCACCATCCCTGCGAGTGTCATCAGACTTACCCTGTGATAAGCTCACAGGTGAGCATTCCATTCCACTGAATTTTAAGGTTAAACATCTTCCCATGTATCTTTCATTAGAAGACTATCGTGGGACCCTTGCCAAGTGACTTAAAATGAGAAAAACACTCCCAGTGATGATACCATTACCACGCTGCTCCCACCCACTAAGGGATCTGGCTGCTGCTAACCTGGACACAAATGAAACCACTGCAGCCCCAGCTGTGTGTTCATGTGTAGAGTGTATACAAACAAACAAGTACGTGAGTGTGCATGTGTCTGTGCCCACGTGTACACGTGAACGTATATGTGGTGTGCACGGGTGTGCCAGCGCACAGGTGACTGAGAGAGCATGCACAAAGGACTATAACTCCACAGGAGGTGTCTGTCAGGTCAGGGTGGCAGCTGCTGCACGCTGATGAGGGCCTCTGTTGGCCACACCGCACCTGAGCCCTGTGCTCAGGGACACACCTCCTCCTGTCCAAACTACATCAGAAGGAAAATCAGACTCAGCTACTAATGCCTTCCAGCAGTGTGGAACAGGAAGCAAAGAGGACCCAGGAAGAGAGAGAGGAGTAAACACTGGGAAGCAGAGATTAATGCAAAACAACTGGGTAAAACTAGGTAGGGGATTCCTATAAGGGGCACCAGCCTGAGGGCTTAGGAGACAACAGCCAACAGTGAAAGGTGGGCAGGGTGGACAGCCAACACTGCTGCTAAGTTAGAGCTCCCAAATCCTCCGCAGTGGCTTCTGGAACTAATACAGAACCTTGGCACCCTGTTAGATGTCACCATGTTCCCTCAGTCACTCAAAGCTGCACAAAGCATTCTACATCCCTGTTACCACTCCTCCCACTGAGGCATCGCACAGACCTGATCTGCAGGCACCCACCCCTACCTTGGCCCAGGTGATGGACAACTGCTGCCCAGGAAGATGCACGCTGGCCACAGTCCAGCTTACACCCCCAAGAACTGCCTCAGGCCCAGCACAGCAACCCAACCTGTTCTGTCTGACCCACCTGAGTGGCCTCCCGGGCTCATAAACATGTGTTTATCACCAGCCAAGATCTCTGTCCAGGGTTGACATTAACTGCCCTGCCCAGATCTGATACCTGGTTACCTGCACTTAAATGCTTTTCAAAACCTGTAGAGAGCCTGCCCATTTGCAGGACTCGGGCCTTTTCCACTCATTGTCCTCTATGGGGATGGGGGCGTGCTCTCTCAGTATGCTGGCCTCCTGACACCACACCCTCTTCACTCCTTGGTTAAACCCTGGTCAGATCCCTCTTCACTTTCCTTCCCTCCTCATGATCCTGGAAGCCTGTCTTCCAGGCACCCCCACCTTCTGCACGAGTCAGTTCTCTCTTCTGCAACCTAACCAAACCACCACGAAGAGCCAAGGCTTTCTGCTCATGTTCTTGGGTCCCCCACCTCCATCAGTTCTGGGTTTACCCAGTCACCTCTGTCCCCTGTCCCTCCTCTACCTTCCGAAGGACACATGTCCACAGCTGATGAAGTCCTCACCTTTCTGATCCTGGCAGAAGAAAAGTGAGTACCATGGACACCAGAGACCACCTGTCAAACAGCTCACACAACCACAACCAGGAACCTTAGTTACTATCTTGTGCTTAGGGTTCAGGTTCACTTTATTCACTTTTATTTCCCAGTCTGTCCCCAAACGACTGAAAGGACCCACTGTCCCACTGTAAGGATGACTGTACACATCCGGTCTTGGTGCAGCCAGTCCCTCTCCTGGTCTCTGACACTTTCACCAGTCCCAAGACCCTTCTCCTGAGCGCCGAGGGCTGTAAATCCAGTCCTACAAGCCATCTTTCTCTCCTTTCTAGCATTCCCTCTGCAGCTTGCTCCAAGCCAGGGTGCTGGACACTGAGACCTTCCCCACTTTCCTCAAATGTCTGATGGACTGTCCCTAACTGACTGGCCCCAGGCCCCACACCACCTCGTGAGAGGCATGTCCACATGCCAGGTGCTGCTCACTCCCAGGCCTGGCTACAACTCTGTCCCCTCCTCCTCCTCCTCCTCCCTCCCCAAGGCCCAAAACAGGTAAGCAACCAGCTCTTCAGAGACAAGCCACTGTACACCCTGCCAATTCCAACTCAAATAGAACAGAGGTGGAAGTACCCCATAACCCTTCCTGTCTACTTCCCCGTCCCGTTTCCTTCCTGGTTCATCATCTAAGACACAAATACTCCTGCTGATAGAAACAATGACATCACACATGCATGATGACACAGCAGTGCTGCTGCAACCACACAACCCTGGGAGGGAGGCCAGCTCTGCGCTGCCTGTTCCTGTGCCTAGCTTGAGCTTACAGCAAGTGCTGAAAATTGGGGGGAAAACCTTAAGTTGCAAATACTCTACCTATACACTAGTTTCCTGAAAATTTAGGAAAAACCACACCAGTCCAAATTACAAATCAATGTAATTAGCATAATCTGAAGTAGGTACCAAAATCTGTCCCTCCCAGCCAGTCACCCTCTCAGGTAGGGTAGGTTGGTCTTCACACCATACATAGCAGATGAGTGCCTCCTACAAAGGGGTGGACTGGAGGAATCCTGTCACACTTGCAGATGGGTCTACCCATGGCCCTTTCTGGACCTCTAGAAACTCCTCTGGAAACTAACAGGTTGCTGTCCTGGTCAGTGGGTGACCCTGGGCACTACTGGGGCTCTGCTCTGGTGGCACAGCCAGGAGGCAGGCAGGGCAGGAGCAATATGGTGAAGGGAGAACAAATGGGCCTCAGTGACTGGTCCCAGGCCCCAGAGCAGACAGAGGGGTCCCAGGACCTGAGAAAGAGACGCTGGGAGGAAGAGAAAGTGCAAGAAGGAAGGAAAAAGCTTCATTTGCGATGCACTGAGGAGAGGAAGAGCTGGAGGGGAGGGCTGTGGCCATCAGAGAGGAGCCAGGCCCAGGCCCAGGCCCAGGCCCAGGGTGGAGGTAAGGGTGAAGGTACAAGAAGTGGTGAGAATGGGGTCACCCCCACAACCACAGTGCCAGGCTAGGGGAGCTAAGTGCCCAGCTGCCCAACCCCTAGGAAATGGTGGGCACCTGGCCCCACTTTGCTACGGCAGTTGCAGACTCTCAGCCTGTCTGAGCCTTGGTTTGTCACCTGTAAAATGGGAGAATGCTGGTGTCTCATCCAGGGTGGCAGGAGGACAGGATGAGAGGCACTGGGGACACATCACACCCAGAGCCACACCTCACTTCAGAATCTGTCACCTGACAGAAGAACAGCAAACCTGGTAACTCAGCCAGAAAAGAGTGAGATCCAAACAGCAGGCCCAGGCAAGTGCAAAGGTGACTGTCAGAACAAGGAACAGGCTATCAGGCTGCTCTTCATCTAACACACACACTTAGTTTGTGCCTCCTGTGTGCAGGTCTCCTGCTAGCACTGGGGACAAAGCAGCAAAGATAGTAGGGGCATACAGTCCAGAGACACGTCCTGACTTGGGAAAAAGCACAGGAACGTCTGAAGATGTGGTTTCCCCTTGGGTTCACACTGAGAACAAAACCAACTTCCAGCGAGAGAAACACTTGGAACTGCCCAGGGACACTGTGATGCTCTGGCACACTGGGTCCCAGAAACAGAAACAACCAGCAGACCCCACACGTTCACGGCAGGCCCCCACACCTGTCCTGCTTTGTGCACACCCGTCACCATGCCCCTGCTTTTCCTGCCCATCAGATCTCCTTCCTTCCCTCCCCAATGCCCTGGACTCAAAAAAGGTGAGCTCCTGTATGCTGCATAGCTCCACCAACACTGACCCCGAGGAGATGGGGTGTGCCCACCCTCTAGTCTTCTAGGATGTGGGCTGATCAATCACAATCCTCCACATAAAGACTCATGGGAGCCAAGATGCAGAGGACAGAACTGCCTTAATGGAGGATGCTCACCACCCTCAGTAAAGGGGGAACAGCCCAAGACCCACAGTAATGATTCCTGGGCTCCGCAGAGCAGGGACAGGTCTGGTGGTGACTGGGGAGAAGGTGCTCACAAAGCTCTGGAACCTCCCTCCCGCCAGCTTTCATAGCACACTTCTTGCTGCCTATGCTCTGGAAAGAAAGTTCCCACTGGACGCACAGCCCAGGAGGAACCTCTGTGCAAAGTCCTGAAGAGAGAACAGACCCCTCCCCTAAAACCACTGCCGGGGGTTACAAAGAAAGGGAAACCAAACCTCCTGAGGGGAGACTTCCAGAACTATGAGACCCCCAAATATGGGGTGTGTTAGCATGACCAGATGCCACAGCCCACGTAGGCTCCCAGGGCACTGGCAAGTTGTCACACATGGTTCTGCTGCTTCAGGTGCCACTGCTAGAAAAGACCATCTGACGAATCACATGTTGGTGAAGCTGGCGAGAGTGACGTGCCCTTAGGAATCTGCTGAGGAACAACCAAGGCGAGACTTTGATGTAGGGAAGTAACCTGGTGGGCCCAAAGAAAGGGGGTTTGGTTACACACCCTTCAATAGGTGGAGACTTCCCTGCCATGGTCACCTGCTCCCACTCAGAGCAACTGTGCAAGTCTGGGGCAAACACAAAAAGCTTGAGACATGGTGAGGGGCTCTTAATAGGAAAGAGGAAAGAAATACATGTGTACCCACCATAAGAGGACTAGGGAGCAAAAGCTCCTGAACAGTACAACTCTTTCAAAGCACTAATTCACATGATGCCAAATCCTGAAAACCAGCAATTCCAGAGCTTAAGATGCCTTCAGCGGGGAAGGTAGTTCTCTGACTCACCCACCTCACACTGATACAGAGCACTGGCCTGCCCAATGAGCTGATGCCTGGACCATGAGGACCCACTCCCCACATGCATGGCACAGGTCTTGACCTCAAGGACCCTAGACATGGGGCCCAGGCATCCTGCCTTCTCTACTGGGTGCCACGCAGACTTGCAAGGATCATCTGGGCATGTCCAGGCCCTACCAGCATACGGGACTTTCTAAGAGTGGGTTTTCCTCACCATTACGGGCAGAGAACCCTCCCGCTGGACCAGTATGCCATGAGTCTCTGACATCCCTGCCATCTCAGGCTGGCCTATGCCCTGCTTCACCACTCACCATCTCCTAAGAAGTGTGGCAGCACACCGCACCCTAACAGCAGGGACAGGAGGCAGCTCCCCTGTCTCCACCTGTGGCTCAGTGTTACCTGAATGCTCCCTGCACCGAGCTGGAGGACCCTCAAAAGTGGAAATCAACGTCCTGGGAAGGCGCTGACAGACCCAACCCCTCAAGCTCTGCCAAACACCCCCCACCAGCCTCCTAAGAGCAGGGCTCCAGGAAGCAACACCACCTCTGGGAAAGCAACTCGGATGCCCAGTGTCTAATCCTGAAGGGACACCAGTGAAGGGGCCAGCTAAGCCCCCTGGAGACCTCACTCTTACACCCCTTGGGGCCTCGCACTTTCTCTCCTTCCCCTAAAATGAACCCAGGGCTCCCGTTCTCTCACCCTTAGGGATGTCTCCAAGCTGGGGCTGGGAACATGTGCTTGGGGAGGTGGCATACCTTCCAGCAGGAAGGGTGCTCAGCCAGCCCAGGTAACCCAACAACCCCAACGAGTCCTAAAACGAAAGGGTCAGAAAGAAGCTTCCACACTCAGCTGCCACAGGCCAGCAATTTAGCAAACAGCAAAGGCTCACAGTGGTCAGGTAGGACTGACAAGAGCCCAGGAAACAAAGCCACAAAGGGTGTGGAGAACAAGAGCTCCACGAAGTAAATTTCGTCAGGTAGGACAGCCCTTCCAGGAGCACAAAGGTCCTCGGGAGGAGCCAACCCAGCGGCCTGGGATGGGCCGGAGGGCAGGGGGTACCGGCCACACCGCTTCACTGGCCACGTCAACTATGGAGGCGGAGGGGAGCTCAGGCAGGTACTATTGATGTGTATTTTCGCCACACATCCAGAGACGGGGAAAGAACGTTTAATCCCATCAGGAAAAGGTGTTTTCTTCCAACACAAGGTGTTGATGCCCTACGCAGTGAGCCAACGGCCTGCCTTTAAAGACGCCCAGGTGGATACACCTGGTGCGGGCCCGAGACAAGACCTTCCTAGGAGGTCCATGGTAAAATCTCCGCCCCCACGACGTCGCGGGCCCCAGAAGGGCCTCCGCGAGCTCGGGCCGCTGCTTCCCCCCACGACCCCGGCCCGAGATGCGAGTCGGACTGCAGGACGCCCGGCCGCGCCAGGTGCGCGCAGCGGCCGGCCTTACCGTTGCTGTAGGCGTACGGGGACTCGGCCGCGCCGTCCTGCAGGCTCTCCAGGATCTCGCCCTTGCCCACGTCGCTGTCACCCACCAGCAGGAACTTGAGCAGGTAGTCGTAGCTCTTGACCGGGCTGCCCTGAGTCCCCATCGTCGCTCACGCGCGCGCAGGCCGCGCCCGCATGCCCACGGCGCCGCGGAGCCAGGCGGTGGAGACCTCCAGCCGACCTGCGGGCGCGGGCGCGGGTGAGCAGGGCCGGCGGACGGTGAGGCCGCCCAGCCTGCACCTGCTCCGCCGCCCCCGCTTCGTTTCTCTTCGCTTTGCCTCGCCTCAGCGCCGCCGCCCCGCTGCTTCCCTCACTGCGCCGCGCAGCCCCGCCGCCCCGCCCCGCCCAGCGCGCCGCCATTGGGCTCCCGCCGCCCCACTTCCTGCGGCCATTGGCCTGCCCGCACGTCCGTCAGCACCACAAGCTCCCCTGCCCACCCCGCTTCCCAGACAGCCCCGCGAGACCTCCAGTCGCCCCGCCCCACGCTGTCGCCATTGGTCACCACCATCCCTTCCAGCGTCCATTGGCCTGTGGGAACGTCCATCACAGATGCCCCGCCCCCGCCAATTCCCACACAGCCTCCAGTCTCCCCGCCCCGTCTTCACGCTGTCGCCATTGGCCCCTCGCCTCCCACTTTCCTGTAGAAAGCCACTGGTCCATAGGCACGTCCATCCGCACTACTACCGCCCCTGCCGCTTCCCGTAGAGCATCCCAAAGTCACCGGTAACCCTGCTCACTGACCCCGCAACTCTTCAGCCCTCGCCTGCCCCCTCCCCTTCTCCATTGGCCACTGCTGGCCAATCTCCCAGAGCCACTGGACTGCCTACACGTCGATCACAACCCTCTAAGCCCGCCCCGCTCGCCCAGAGCTTCCCGCCCCCTTCCTTATACGCTCACCAATCAGGAGCTTAGAACTCCAAGTTGTTTGCATACGCCCCCTTCCTTCCCGCGGACGGAGCAGGAGGGTGGTTGTCCCCAAGGTGAGGTGACGCGGCTATACTTGGGAGGACTAAACCCTCTAGCAAGCTGCAGCCGCAGAGACCCCGGAGAAAACGCGCGGCCCCACCGAACTGCGCCCTCGGAAACAGCCCTCTCCACAGCGGGGGCGTGGTGGGAGGACGGCGGCCAATCGGCCCTCGGGGCTGCCGGAGAGGCGGAACTTCCGGCCTCGGTCTTGCGGGCGGGGCCGAGGTGGGTGCAGGGGTCTGTGAAGTGAGGCAGGGACCTGCGAGGGGGAACTGGGTGGGTGAGGGCGTAGGGGGCAGGGATTCAAGGCAGGGGGTGGGGGGAAGTCAAGTGAGTCAGGGTTACGGTGAGGGGCGCAGGGGGCGGCAAGGTGAGGCGCGGGTACTGGCGTGGGCGCGGAGTCCTCGGCGGGGCGGCTCTGCCAGGGCCCGTCGCGTCTGCCCCTTGCCCTGGGCAAGGCCCACAGGTGACAGCGCGGCTCCAAAGGCCCGACGCTGCAGAACGTCGGGTTCAGCGGACTTGTTGCCCTCCAACCCCAGAGACGACGGCAGCACCGGCTCTGAGCCGCCTATCGGGGAAGAGCCGGGGTCAGGCCAGGTGGGGAACCTAGGATGGGCCGGGAAGAGGGGCAGGGCGTTGGGGCTCTGAGGCTTGACCATGGGGGCCAACAGCAGGAAGTGACTTTGGGGTTGTTTACCGAATGGATGGGTTACGAAAAGCGTGTGAACACGTGTAAAAATACAGTTCTACTATGGAAAATGAAGCAAAATAATACTCTTCACTTATTGGCAACATCGCTTGGGGGCCAAGATGTGGGGAATAGCCCACTGGGAGGGAGGTTGGACAGCCTAATTATTCCATATATCATTTAGCCTAAAGAAGTTCTCAGAAATTAGCTCAGAGAATGTCACTATTGCGTTATAGTTAGGGTGAAACTAGTGAAACCACCTAGAGCCCCCATAGGGTCCCATTAAATCAACCAGGCTCATGCAGCCCCTACAGTGAACAAGGTAAGGTGCAGACAACACTGACCTGGGAAGACAAAAGTGCAAATAACCGTATAGTATATCCAGTGTAATTTTAACGATTATGCTTTAAAAAACCTAATAAATCAATTCATTCGAGATTTATGTATAGAGAAACATAATGTGTGCATAGGATAAAGTCTGGAAGGATGCTCACCAAAATAGACAGCATCATTTCTTTTGGGGTCGGAGATGGAGGGTGACTTTCTCCTCACTGATAAAATTTTTCAGGAGAACATAGTCACATATGACATGTAGCTAACGATTGGTAACTCAAAAAGTTCAGCATAAAAGTACCAAAGAACACAGCAACGCTCCTTGAGAAATTAAAATATATGTTTACACAAAAACTTGCGCGTGAATGTTCACAGCTGCGTTATTCACAATAGGCGAAAGGAGGAAACAAGCTAAAGATCCATCAACAGATCAATGGAGAAACAAAATGTGGTCTATCCACATAATGGATAGTCATCCATAAAAAAGAATAAAGCATGGATATGTGCTACATTCCATTTATATGAAACATCCCGAATAGGCAAACCCGAAGACAGTAGACTAGTGGTTGCCAGGGTATGGGGGTTGGGGGAAATGGCACCTTTCTTTTTGGGGTGATGAAAATGTTCTAAAACTGGTGATGGTCATACTACCTGGTGAAGGTATTGAAAATCACTGAATTTGGGGAGGGGTGGGTAGCTCAGTGGTAGAGTGCATGCTTAGCATGCACGAGGTCCTGGGTTCAATTGCCAGTACTTCTATTTAAATAAATAAATGTCATTGAATTGTATGCTTGAAATGGGTAAACTTTATAATACGTAAAATACACCTGTAAAATAATGAAGCTGTTAAAAATAATAAACAATCAAAGGAGTGAGTTGTCAAAGCTGAGCCAAGCCTAGCCCTTACCAGACAAGGCGCTGAGGGTGCATGCTAGGGACAGGCCACATGTGATTTGGGGCTCCCTAAGAAGCAGATCTGTGCAAAGGGAACCAGCATGTCATCACAGCGGCCAGACTCTGTGGGCTACACTGAGGACAGCCTGACTAGCACATCTGTCAAGCAGGCAAGGAACAGGCAGCAGGGACTCTCTCCCAAGGGGTCACTGAGCCCGGGTGGTGTCTCCAGCAGTAGGTGACCTTCAAAGAGAGCAGACCTCTGTATGGGGGCCGTAACACCAAGTGACCACCCCCCACAAGCTGCCGCCAACCCCTTCTGGGGAGGTACCTGGGGAGGCTTCCTAAGGAACTGGTCCTTCTGTTGGGTGGGCAGCACCTGGTGAGCAAGCACCTGGGCTTTTCTCATGCGCCTTTACAAAGAAACTCTCCTGGTGGCCTCCTGGCCTTCTGGGACACTCAAGGGCAGAGGCTGGCTAGGGATAGGCAGGGCCACTTGGCTCACTCGTAATCCCAGTACTCGTAATACCCTGAGTACTGGGTTATAGCAGACGCAGCTCCCAACATTTACAAAAAGGGCACAGCCACCTGCATCACACAGCATTTACACAAACAAGAGCCAGTGGGCAGTCTTGTGAGCCCTCAGCCCGTGGAAGCAGGGAGTTGAGCCCCCACAGGGGCCAGAACTGAGCACCCACCACCTGCCACCCCGAAACCTGGCTTCACCTAACTCCCTGCTCTGAAGTCACTGAGGGACAGGACAGGAAGCACTGTGGGGCTGATGTTTCCTTCTTGGTTTCTGAGTCTGCCCAGAAAGAAGGGTGGGTGAGAAGCTGTCATCATTCTACTTTGCAGAGAACTTAAGTCAAAAGTACCCTTTGTGCCTCAGGACTTCCCCTAGAAGGGGCTCCAGCAGCTGTAGGCTCTGCTGTCTGGTTCTCCATCACCCAGGACAGAGTGAGGCCAGCTGGGTCCTTCCCAGCACAACCTGTGCAGCAGGCAAGACCATCCCTGGTTTGTAGGCTGGGGACCTATATGTCCATGGGGGAACCTCAGGCCAAGGACAGAGCAGTCCAGGACAGCCCTCTGCTCACAAGTCCTGGGTCAGCCTTGCGAGGCGCCCAGGTGTTGGGTGGTCATGGGTAACCTTGGGCCCTCTAGAGGCCTGGGAAATGTCTGGTGAAGAGCCCCCTATGACGATCTCCCCTGCGGCTTCCCCACCCACTGGCTTTAGACAAGGATGGGGGCCAGGCCTCCAGACCCAGCCTCTGTCCAGGAAAGAACGAAGGAGTGGTCTGGGGTGTCTTCGCCCCTCCCCTCCAGGATACCCACTGCCCTCTGTGCTGTACCTCAAGCCCTCCTCTCTGAGAAGGTTCTGGTGATCACCCACTGGGGTAAACAGACCTTGGCCCTGGTGCTCTGGCAGCCCTCACACAAGTTTCAGCTTCTCGGCCCCCCAGCCCAGGCCTGCTGCCAAGGAGAGGCCCCACTGAAGTCCCACAGGTGGAGCAAGCCTGAAACCTGTGTGCACCGGCAAGAACCCATGGTTGAATACGCAACCAGCGGGCCAAAGGGGGAAAGGAGACAAGATGGTCACATGGTCACAAATCACTTGTTAATTAAAAAGGAAAGTAGCTTTACAGAGAAACTGGTGGATCAGGCTGATGTCACTGGGATGGACAGACATGGTGTTCCTCCCAGGGCAATGCCTTAGAAGGACACAGTGACATTTACGTGCTGTTCCAAAGAGCACAGGAGCTGAATCTCAAGAATCGTCAAACGAACCCCATATAGGGACATGCTACCAAGTGACTGGCTGGACCTTCTAAGACCACAGGGGAGGCAGACGTGGGCATATTTGGGGTCAAAGGACCCTCCAGACTGGTGCCCAGGAGCACAGGAAGGTGCTGGGGACATTCAAGTAAGGTGGCCCCATCCATGTTATGTCCCTGGTTTTCCTCACTATGCTCTGGTTACATAGGTCAGTCCTTGGCCTTACAAGAGATACACTGGACATTTTAAGGGCACAATTAGGGGCAACTGATAATCAAATGGTTCAGAAACGTTAGACTGTGAGCATGAAAAAGCAGCTGTGTCAAAATGTTAGCAACAGGGATTCTGGTGAAGGGTGTGAAGTACTGTGTTAGCTGACTCTCTGAAATTACATCAAAGTAAATTTTCAAGCACAGGAGGGAGCTGACAAGAATGGACTTCAACAGATCACCGTTCCTCTCTGAGGCCCTTCTCAGTGGGTGGCTGTGGGGGGAAAGTCCACTTCTCAGGGCAGCCTGAGGGTCAGCCTAGGAGAGGCTGCAGCTTGAGGCTCTGCCAAGTCAGTGAGGCAGGTGTGCTCAAGAGCCCTGGGTTAGGGATGAGAGCACAGATGAAGGCCATCCCTCAGCAGGGGCTGTATGGGTCCAGGGACGACAGACAGGACAGGAGCAGCCTGGGATGTGCAAGTGGCATCTCTTCGTGGCTGCCAGTGGCTAGAGTGACCAGTGTTCCCTTGGCCAGCTCTGGTAGCAGGCTGGGGCTGGCCTTTGGGAGATGGGCAGGGAGCCCCGCACCCGGCACAGAGTGACAGCTGCCAGGCAAGGCCTGGGACATGGCCACCACTGCCTGGTGGGCTGGGCAGATCAGGGGAGAAAATTCAATGGGAGGGGTGACAGACCCCATGTGCCATCTCCGAGTCCTGGCATTTGGTGACCGGGAAGGCGGCCCCAGAAATACAGGTGACAGAGGCTATTCTCAGCAGGTCTGGGTGTTAGTCTTGCCCTCATGACTCGTGTGGGGCCCTCTGCTGACCCTTGGTGGAGATGCAGGCCTGGGAGTTGCTGAGTGACCTCTTTGGGCTCCAATCCCTCCCCTCTACAGCCTGGACAACAGGCAGAGGAAGCTACCTGAGGGTCCCTGGAGGCTGCAGGACAGGTAGAGTCCATCAGGTAGTGCCCCTACCCTGCAGGGAGTCCTTAGGGTTCAGGTGATGACATATTCATCAGAGACAGGAGTGGCTCACCACCACCACCACCCTGCTCCCAGACAAGCCTGCATCCCTGCCCTCGGCCCTGTCCTGGGAGCTCCCTGACACCAGGGCAAGGCCAAAAATGGAAAGTAAGTGGCCCTGGGTCCATCCACCCATGCCAGGACATCTTCAAGGGACCAGAGCCTACACATTCACCCACCTGACCTGCAAAGAGGCCTGCTTCAGGGGACAAGGTTCCCAGTGACCCCCAGCTTGGCATCAAACAGGAAATGGGCATAGTAGTCAGCTCAGGACAAACAGTGGAAGCCAGCTGTCCCACTGCCCCAAGAGAAGGGGTGCCTCCCTAGACCCACTGCCTACATGGTGATGGGAGGCAGAGGTGTACTCCAAACACGTGAGAGGCTTTATTGTCTCAGCAGAAAAAGACAGAGCCAGGACCCCTCCCACCCAACACTGGGCTGGTGGGGACTCCCCCAGAGGACCCCCACTGTGGCCCATAGCCAAGGAGTGTGGGTGGCAGAAGTGGACAGCTCAGACTGCCTGGGATGGACAGGGAGCACTGCCCTCCCCCACCCCACCTCCAACCCCAAGATGACACACTGGACGTGAAGCCATTCGCATCTCCATGCTTCCTCCCCCTGGGATTCTGGGCTTCAAACCCACACTCAATTCTGCCTGCAGCCAGCAAGCAGATGCAGCTTGAGTGCTAGGACCCCTCCCTGGGGACTACAGAAGCATCTGCCCAGGAGCTGCCTGCTTCTGCGAGAAGTCAGTGAATGAAATGGAAGATTTGGCTCAGGGGTTCAGGGCAGGAATGGGGCAGCTGGGTGAGTAGGTGCTCTGCTGCCAGCTCTGGGCACCCCGTGTGGCCTGGCTTAACACAGGGACACCCAACGGCCTGTGGGCAGCTCCTCCTACAGAGTATCCTCTCCAGGAGCATCAAGTAAAGCCTGTGCAATTCAGGGCATGAGGGGCGCTGCCACTCAGCTTCCTGGAGGGCCCCTCCTGGCTCTCAGAGGCTGCTGGTTTCGGCTGGGGGTCAGCAGTGGTTTGGACCCCCTAGACTGGCTGGCTGTTGCTCCACTGAGACAGCTGGAAGGAACGGGGGATGCAGGAGGGTATCCTGCAGAAAACCCCTCAGGGAAGGAGATGCTTGGGGGCCAGAGTCTCAAGGACTCTTGAACGCACCCTAGGAAGGGTCCCTCTACCCCGTGACAGGGTCAGGCATCGGGGAGCAGCCGGAAAGGCCTGCCAGCTCACCCCACTGGGAACTGACCCAGTGGGTAGAGGTGGAGCTCAGCAAACCTCTGCTAGGGTCTGGTGTGTGTGGGGGGGGCAGTCCTGGGAGGCTGGTGAGCATGGGCTAACAGTGCATCATAGCAGATCAGCAGGTGGGTCCCAAGGGAAACAAGCCAGTGCCAGAGTGGAGGCCAGCTGGCCTGGCTGGCCACTCCTGCATCCTCTAGTTCACCACTCCCATGACCTCAGAGTAAGCAGATGCGACAGGCAGGGCCCCAGCAGGGCCTGCAGAGGCCCCAGACAACTGGCGGCAGGGAAGGCAAAGAGCAGGGACGTGTGCTGCCCTGACAGTCAACGCCACCCTGGCAGCTGGTAGTGCTGGGGTTTCTGGTGGCCTGGTTCCCTCAGTCCTGCTTGTCCCCTCTCTGCCTCCAAGGGTAGATGAGCTCCCCGAAGAACAGCTTACGGCACAGGGAACCCCAGGAGTGCTTGGGGTGGCAGCCACAGCTGGGGAGGCGGTAGGTGTGCACCACACGACTGTAGGACAGGGGGTTTATCTGGAAGCACAAGGGCAGTGATCAGCCTGGACATGGCCCCCAACTCCCCAGGCCTCCAGTTCTCTGGGCCTGGCAGGCCCTCATGGGGGGTCCTTGGGCTGAACAACTGTGGGGCAGGCCCAGCTCCGTGCCAGTCGTGCTCTCGCCTGTGGTACACAGGGGTCAGGGGAGCAGCTGGGGAGGGAGGCTTGGGCATGCTCTGCTGTGACCATGCTGTGGGGAGGGATGGTGGGCCGGGCTGGCGGGGTGCCGACCCCTCCACTCCAGGCCTCACTTAGCTCCAAGGAGCCTCCTCAAGTGGGACTCAAAACACCCCTGAGAAAAGCACACAGGCTCTGGCTGCCTCAGCATCTGATCTTGCCCTGCAGGACAACTCTGCCTGCCTGGCCCCAACACTGGGATCTGGTGCCTCGCAACCTGCTCCCTCCCTCGGGACAGGCCCCAAGCTATTTAAGATAAGAGCCCAATAGAGTGTGCCTGGGTGTCCTGAGGCCTTCGCCAAATCTGTGCTATTCCACCTGGAAGGAGAGCCTGTAGGGCCAAGGGCAGGAGCCCTGGGTGGCCGAGGGTATCTGGCACAGCACAGGGGACCCCTTGCACAAGCTCTGCTGGGGGAGGTTCCAGGCAGAGCAGGTCATGCTGCCCAGAGGCCTTGTGGGTGGGGGAGCCTCAGTTCTGGTGGGTCTTCCTGCTAGCACCTTACCCTGGACCCATGTGGCCCCACCCACAGGGAGGCATAGAACGTGCCCCAGAATGTGGGTGGCATCGTGTCAGGTGGGGATTTGTCCCCAGAGAGCAGCATGAGGGGTGCATGGAGGCCTTACCTGCATCAGGAGGAGGAGGGGGCTGCCAGCCTCATGCTCCAGGACTCGGAACTTCACGCCAGCTGCAAGGAGAGCGAGGTCCCTGTAAGGGAGCAGGGCGGTCCCCCAGGGCTCCCAGGGCCCTGCAGACAGTGACATCAGTCCTCCTGCTCTGAGTGGCACTTAGAGGGCTGCAGGCCACCTAGGCAGCCCATCCTTTCCATCTGCCTCTTTGAGCTGGCTGCCTGGCCCTCGTCAGAGCCTCCTGCAGAACCTCACCAAAAGGCAAAAGTCAAGGGTCTAGCGGCACCACCAGGCATCAGGGCACTAGCTGTGCTGCTTTCCGAGTGGGACACGGGTTTTCTCACAGAGCGGACAAGGCACTTGCTGGGTGGTGGGCGCCTCCTGACTCCTGTGTGCATGGCTGACTCAGGGACCCACCACGCCCCTGGCCTAAAGTTTAGGCTCCCGAGCTTGAGCCTGGGGATTTCCAAGGTGGAAGGTTCTTGAAAGGAGAAACAGGAACTAATTATCAGCTGATGAAGAGGCCCCAAGGCAAACTCAGTGGAGAGAAGAGGCAGCATCTGTGGCCTTTTATGACGTTAAAAGGACCCTGCTCTGGCCAAGAGCTGAGGGCTGGGAGAGGAAGGTGCCGGGTCCCAGGCTCTCCACCTGCCCCGCCCTGGCATTCTGAGGCGTAGAGGGGGCTGGGGGGCCAAGTCAGCCTGGGCAGCACTTTAGCAGGGTCCTTGGAGTGGGCCACCCAGGGGTCTGCTGAGAAAGTGGCTTGGACACCCAGCAGGCAGACTCCAGGTCCAAAGCCCATGGAACATGCACGTTCATGTCTTCTGGCACTGGACTGGCTGGGAGCAGCTGCCATAAGCTTCAGTGTACAGCCAAACCACCAGCCACAAACTAGTGTAGGGCCTCCTGGGTGTGCTGGTCAAGTCGGGGGCCATCTGAACAGTTGCTAGACAGGCTGTGCCAAGAACTCCACAAGTTCTCTAATATGTTCAAAGCCCCTGAACCAGATGGGCCAACACACATCTCTGTGACCAGTTGGGTTGGGCCTCCCTAGGCCTGCAGTGGGGATGGCCTCCCATCAGGGGCAGCTGGGATGGTGTGTGTTTATCCTGGCCGTGGTCTGGCCATCCCAGCGTCCTCCACCCTGGCCCGTCCCCTCCAGGTTGAGGGGCACCAGCAGGCATACACAGCTCCATACAACCACATGGGACACGTCTTTTCTGAGCCACGTTCATGCACCACCTACCCTACTGCTGCAGACAGCCCTGAGAGCAAACATTCACGTTCATCACAGGAAAGGGTGAGAAAGAGAAAGCGCTGCCTCTGGACTCTGAACCTGAGTGGCATGGGGCCTCTCCCTCCAGCTCACAGCAGACAGCTGGCCCAGCGGACACCGCAGGACCAGGGGTCTCTGTCTTTCCTGCCCACCCCTGCCCACCCCACTTCCAGGAAGGAGTGGCACAGTTGGTGCTTCTGGAGGGCCCACGGGTGTGCCCCTGCCCAGACAGCATGCAGACCTACCTGCGAGCCTGTAGGGCCGGCAGAGCCGGAGGCCGAGTGAGTAGAGTGGCAGGGAGTTGACAAGGTCCACAAGCAGATGGATCAGGCCCTGCACAGTGACCACCAGGAGCCGGAGCTGCAGCAGAGACGGCGTTCAGGGCCTCCAAGCTGGGACTGTGGCCAGGACCAGGCTAGCACGCCCTTGAGCAGAGCAGCCCAATGGGTCCCAAGAGGAGGGCATGGACCCAGCCCTGAACCTGAGGCCTGAGCACAGGAAGCCAGGAAGCAGCAGGCAGGAGCAGTCAGAGGAGATGGTGCTCCAACCCAGGGAAACATGCCACTGGCCCCTCGGCCTGGGCTACATGGGTGCCATGTCCCTCCTGCTATCTGCACTCCCCCTCCCCTGCACCGGGTCCCATATGCGGGACACCAGCACCATGACCCACCCACTGTGGGTCCTGCCCTCTGTGCACCCAGCTTCATGGCCCAGAGCAGTGGGTGGTGTCCACTCCAGGGCCCAGCACACACGGCCCAGGGTCCAGAACAGCCACACTCCACAGGGCCTGCAAGGGTGGACTACCCATGGCACGTTGGCCCTTGGCTCACCAGGGTGAATACCAGGTAGTACAGGGCCGTAGTGGGCAGGAGGAAGACCAGGATGGTGAAAAGCAAGGTCCCGATGAACAGCTGCCGGAGAAAGGGCACCAGCATCAGCATCAGCATCAGCAGCTCTAGAGCCCCAGCCAGGCGGGCGACACCCCGGCAGCACTGGCCACTCCCCTGCTGCCCACCTCCCCACACCCATCTTGCAACCAAGCCAGCTTCCTGAGACAACCCAGGAAAGCCTGCTCATAACAGTTTTCTCCTGCACCAAGAGGGATGTGTCAGCCTGCCCTCCAGACTCAGTTACACGAGGGGAGACGGGGGCTGGACAGACAGGACCAGCTGACAGGGTGAGCAGCCATGTAGGCCAAAGACAGAGAGAGGTGAAAATTAGGCAGGAAGAAACATGCCCCCAAAGGGCAGCACTCAGGGTCCCTGCATCAGGTCCAAGCAAGCTAAAGAGATGAGCCAGAGCCAGACTGGTGCCTGGTCACCTCTGGGGGTCACCTCTGGGGCCCTGTGCACGTATCACTTCTAGTGCCCGCTGCCCGGCAGCCCCTGGGAGCAGGGTCCATCTACCACCAGGGGCAGGGCTCTGCACTGTCTGAGGGCCCCATGTCCCCCAGGTCCTACAGAACAGGAGTGTGGCTGCCCTTTGTGGTGCCCAAGCAGCTGCACCAGCCAGGCCTGTTCAAGGGCCAGTGGGACTGGGGCCAGGCCAGTACCTGGTCCAGGTCATAGGAGCAGGAGTCCACCCGCTGGCGCAGGACATTCCACTTCTTCCCTCGGAACAGGCGCCAGAGCGAGGACAGGCCATAGATCTTCAGGCAGTACAGCCTGCAGGACACGGGTGTTGTCAGGGTGGGGGCTGGCGAACCCCACGCCCGCCCAGTCCCAGAAGCCTAGCTTGGAAGGCTACACGGGGCTGGCCTACAGGGGTAGGGGGCACACACCCACCTGGCACCGTAGACATAGAAGCAGTAGATGTGGAAAGTGAGGAGAGCAATGATGTCCGACAGGATGGATAGGGCGACTGTCAGGCCCAGGCAGGCCGAGAGGCCCACGTGCCATAGTATGCACTCAATGAAGGGGGACATGAGGTGGATGTAGCCTGGCAGGATGGGAGACAGCCTTGAAGGGGTGCCCAGGGAGTGCCTGGTTCCCCCAAGTCCTCACTGAGGCAGGGTGCCTGAGGCTTCAGGAAACTGAGTGGCCAGCACAGCAAAGCAATGCTCCACACACAGGATAACGGGGGCAGGAAGCAGAGCCTGATGGGACAGGGCCTGGCCCAGCCCCACTGACCCCCTCAGCCAGAGCTTTTGTCCCTGGAGCTGAGGTAGGGATCAGGGGCCGGGTGAAGCCTGTTCACCTGCCCACCAACACTCACCGATCCACAGGTGGATGTGGTATAGGAAGAAGCGACCTAGCACCTGGTCCAGTGCCCGGTTCATCTTGAGCCCAGCAGGCGCTCCCATCAGCCACTGCAGCAGATGCTGGAGCTCCTCAGCCACATGCTGCAAGGACACAGGAGGGGCACACTGTCCATCAACTGACCCCACCCCGCTTACCTGTCTGAATGACCCTGAGTGAACGTGAGGGTGTCAAGCCCGTCAGGGGCCCAGGTAGCAGGTAGGAGGGCTGGAGGGTCCCCTAGAGGGAAGAACAATGTCAAGTAAGGGCCAGAGATAGCACAGGGACCCTCAAAAGCAAGCAGGGAAGTTGCCCACTGTCCTGGCCGCGCCAGGAGGAAAAGCTGTGCCAGCTGCAGTGGGCAGGGCCCAGAGACCCCTGGCCTCATCACCCACACTGAGGCCACAGGAGCGACATCCCTGCCCCACAGCCTGCCACCTCCCTCTCACCCACAAAGCAGGCCTTTCCTAACCTGGGGTGAAGGCCTCTGCCGTGTCAGGAACAGTGAGAAGAAGAACAGAGTGTTCTGAATGTAGAGAGCTTATTTAATATTTAAAGGATAAGAGCTTGGCAGCAGGAAGAGGCTTTCATTTTTAAATTAAATATTTATATTTCTGAGCAATTTTGCAAAAGGCAAAGCTAGCCAAAAGGCAGAGTGTGGATGAGTGAAGCAGCCAAGCCCCATCCCCAGCCCCTAGGCCCTCTCTCCTCCCTCCTCCCTCTTGGGCCAGTTCTCCCTGAGAAGCCATGGAACTCTCGGCCTGTAGGGCTCCTGCCCTGCAGGGTCCTGGTCTAGCCACACCTATGGCTGGACGCTGACGATGGCAGGCAGAGGCTTAGCCCATAAGGACCACCTACCTAGGCCACAGCCATTCAACTACATCACAGGCCAGGAAGCTCCCACAGAGATCTGGGAGTGGCCTGCAGGGCCTGCCCTAAGCAGGAAGACAAGCGCCCAACAGACGTGATAGGGCCTCTGAAGGAGGTAGATGGCAAAGGCTCAGAGCCAGCATGGAGGGACAGTGGGAGGATAACCATGGAAGGGAGAGGAGGGTGGGGCAGCACCTAGGCCCTGGGAATGGTGCACAGATCATGAAGGGCAAGTTCAGGAGCAGCTGCTGCCTCTGGCTCTCAGTGTGGGAGCTGAAGAAGCAGCGCTGGGAGCAGGATGGGAGGCCAAGATCAACCACACAGACAGCCCTGAGCACAGGAAAGGACCCAGTGACGCTGACTGTGCATAGAGCCCAGGCCAAAAATCACCCACCCTGAAGAGCCAGGAGAGCAGAAAGATCATGTACGGTGGGGAGACAACGGGGACGCCATGACAGTGGACCTGGCAGGGAAAGCAGGGGCCAGGAGCTGAGATATGACCTGCTGGAGGGCCCAGGTCTGCACAGCCCCACAGATCCTGCGAGACACAGTGGCACCCATGGGACCTGCCTGGGGTCAGGGATGAGCTGCTCTGGCTGACTGAGGGACCTCTGCTGCCACCACCCTGGGAAAACAGGAGCTTGAGTCCAGTCTGGGCTCCACCCAAACCAACTCACATCAGCCACGGGGATGAGGGCATCAGCCAGCTGCCCGATGCGGTCCTTCCTGTGGAGCCAGGACAGCAGCACAAGGCCAAGGGCCACATCAAGGAGCACAGAGACAAGCATATTGGCCTTCCTGGAAGGAGGAGTCCAACAGGAGTGGGTGATGAGGGTGGCCTGGCCGGAAAGGATCAGAGGGGCAGGCGTGGAGCCGGAAAGGGCCTGGGGAAGGGACTGGGACCGTGGCCCGGTGGGGGAGCCCAGGACAGGCCCAGCACCTCATCAGCTGGGTGGGGTTCTTGGCCTTTTGGGTACTGAAGACCAGTGTGAGCTGCTCCAGCCGGTGCCTGAGCTGCTCACATGTGGAGAGCTTGCTCCAGACGAAGGACAGTGGCCACAGCTTGAACATCCTGCAGAGGAGGGAGGAGAATGGACCTTCAGGTCCTCTGGGGTTCTGTTCGCCAGGGAGGGAGGGCCACCGAGGCTGTCGCCAACACGTCTCTACTGCAGGGAGGAAGGGCCAGGCCAGGCTCAGCCCAAGGCTTTGGTGGCCCCAAACACTAGGGGCCACACTCCTGAACTCAGCTGCCCAAGTGGGCAGCCCAGTGGGGATCACGGTCACTCAGATCTGACTCCAGGCACACCTAAAGCTGAGTGCCTGGAGGAGTGATGTTGTCAAGGGTCTCAGGTGACCTACTGCTATAGAGCTATACACCAAAACTCATCTCTCACAAGGCAAAGGAGGCCCCAGGACCCCTCACAGACCTATTCAGTTGAGAAGTTCACAAGCAAAGGTGAAGAAAGTGCCAAAAGGTGACTCAGCTGGGCCAGTGCCTAGCTTCCACTCAGAGCTGTGCCACTGGCAGGAGGGGCCCAAAGGGTTCATGGGCATGTGCAGCCACCAAATGACCACACCCAGACCCTCGGAAGGAAGGTCTTGAGTTTGGAAGGTTTAAAGGTTTCGTTTTCAACCAAGCAACTTGAAATCAATTCCAAGAGTGAAATGTGGTCAGCACAGCCCCTCCCTCCTCCATCCCAGTCCAGCGGAAGGCAGCCCTGCACTTGCTGCAGAGGACCCTGTGCAGGGGTCTCCCCAGAGCTCAGATCAGCCCTTGGCAGCATCGCTGGGGCTTCACTCCTGCAGTGACAGCCATGATTCACGTTCACGTTGCGGTGCTCTTATCCACCACTGATGACCATCTCCTGCTTAAGGGGCTCACTGGGACTTGGGACACATGAGCCATTCACCTTTCTTGCATCCTTTGAAATTGACAAAAGCAAAGTAGCTTTTTTTCCCAAAGCTGCACCCAGGCTCAGACATTCATTTTCATTTGATTCATTCCAAGAGGTTCGTGAAGATCCAAAACCCACTCTTCCTGTCAAGACACCCAGCAGTCCCCGCTACCCAAGGTGTTGTCCACACACAGCTGCCGAGGTCTCTCTGCTGGGACAGGACCAAGTGCTCCTGGAGCCTCTGGTAAGCAGGGAAGGCCAGCCCTGTATCTCAGAGCCTGAACCCAAGGATGTAGCACAGCTGCTCCCTACCAGGTGGTGCCACTGGGGAGGTGGCTTCTTATAGAGAGAGGGGTCCACGGCTCAGGCCCAGGGGTTAACTTGCCAGAACTCCCTGGTGCTGCCCCAGGATTCTCCAGGGACCACAAGAGCTTTTACAAATCCCTTGACCAGGCCTGCAGCCAGGAGTGTTCTGGAGAGTCTAGAGAGCAGGCGAGGCTGGGAACCACCAGCCCAGACCCCCTTTGGACCGTGAGTGGATGCTGCCCCCACAGCCTTCTTGGGCTGCCTCTCGTGTGAGTACCAGGGCCAGGAAAGCAGGAGGGCCTGTGTGTCTGCAGGAGGACAAACAACTCCCCAGCAGGGCCAACAGTGGCCCTTGGGTGGCAACAACCAAGGTCTGTTCATCATTTAATTTTCCTTTCAGGGACCCAGGCTGTCAGAGGGTCCCCTCATACCCCTACCTGGTGGGTCGCATGAAACCGTGGAGGCTGCCAGGAAGCCTGGCTCTGTCCTGGGCCTGAAAGGCACCAAAACAGCAGCCACCACTGGGACATATTCTGAGCTAGAGGGCGCAGGGAGGGGATGGGAGCCAGGAACAGGGAGCGGCCATGAGCCTCAGAAGGACCCACCTGGGCCCCCGTGACTGCTGTACACCAAGGAGTGGGCCTAGGCCTCAGGGGCCTGACTCCCTCCTGCCCTGGCCCCAGGGGCACCTACCGACAGGCACTGGCGGCGGAGACGAGTGACAGCAGGCAGGTCAGCAGCAGACAGATAGGCCCCGCTGCCCACTTAGCCAGCTCCACAAGGATGCTGGCCTCCACGCCCTCTGACTGCCAATGGCTCAGCCGCACGGGGCCCTCATCGAACCGGTCACTTCGGAAGAGCGCCTCACTTCGTGCCACTGTGTCAAAGACAGCAGCCAGGCCCACAGCGCTGGCTGTGGCATCCCCAGCCTGGCGGTCAGGCAGGGCTGCAGGCGGGTGCAGCTGAGATAGCAGCACCTTGCGCTGGTCGTAGAAAACAAGCATGACCTGGTCCTCGCCAGAGGTGGCTGGGCAGGTGGGCACCTGCCGGCGGGTGGCCTTGCAGCTCCAGAATTTGCTGCCCCTCTCCCGGCACAGCTGGAGCCAAGGCTCGTGGGAGAAGATGGCACCCAGGCCCTCCAGGAAGTGACCCAGGCTCTCCTCGGGCTCCTGCCGGCGGTGGCACCAGGTGCCCAGCACAGCCACGCCCACCCGACTGGCCTGCTGCACTTGGGCCAGGAGCTCCTTGACTTGGATGGGGATGAAGGGAAAGTGCACCACGGCCAGAACCACGGCACTGCTCTGCTCCGGGACCCACCGTCCAACCAGGAGGCCACTGTCCGCCGAGGCACAGCACGTGGGGAAGAAGGCCTTCAGCACCATGCTGGGAATGCTAGAAGAGAGGAGCAGGGCTCAGCTCAGAGCTGCTGCCGTTGCTGCTGTGGTGCCCCAATGACCCCAGGGTGGCTGGCAGTGCCAGGGCTGCAGGCCCTGGCTAATACATGACACGAATGGCCCTGACAGACACATCCACACAGCCACTGGGCCCATAGGTTGGGGCAATGCAGCTTTGGGTCTGGTCACAGGGCTGGTAGTGGGCCCAGGTATCCATCTCCAGTCCAGGCTGCTGTGAGCATAGGCCCAGGCTACCCCCCACCGTTACCCTGAGAGAGGTCAGTGCTTTCCCTCCCATCCCCAGAGACAAGCAGGTAGAACAGGTGAGGTCACATGACCTTCTCACCAGGGCGCACAGGGCTGAACACAAGGGAACTGATTACAGTTCATGTGCAGCACGTGGAAAAATGCACAATCTCATTAACAATTAAAGTAACGTAGATTAAAAATCTTACAAACCTTGATTAACTTACTAAGCTAGCAAGAATAAAGATAAAAATTGACACAAATTGCTGCTGAGCTAAGGGAAATCGCACGCTGCTGACAGCTGTGGGCATTGTTGCAGGTGCCCCAGAAGGTGCCTGGGGACACGCCTGGTGCCCAAGTCCATCTGCTGCCCAGTCAGCCCCTGGGGAAGCCTCAGTGCTCAGCCAACAGGCCCAGCTCCATGGGGCTCCTGCCTCTGCCCTGACCCTGCAGCCTCCAGTGGTGCCCATCCTTCCCCGGGAGCCCCATCCTCTTGTCACAGCCAAACACTGCCTTCAGGACCTATTCCCCAAGCAGGAAGTGTTCTAGAAAGGGGGGTGGGAGTTCTCCAGCCCTGGAGAATGGATGAGGGGACGCCCGCCTTCCTGTCCTCCACTACCTTCACCTGACCCCTGAGCAGCAAGGACAGCCCCAAGTGGCTGTGACTCCTGAATTCTGTGTGACCCTGAGCCTTGCCCAGCCCCGGCTTCAGCCAGCTGCAGATGTGAACTCTCAGTAAGCACCCCATTTCCCACCTGAGCCCTCCCAGATGGGGCCTGATGGACAGCAGGTTTGCCTGGGTAGGGGTTTGCCTTGGGGCTGGCCCTTTCCCAGACACTGATGACCCCACTGCACCAGCACAAAGGGCAGAGCAGCTGCCCTGAGCAAAGACCCCCTCAAGTTGGAGCCACACCTGAGGAAAGGACACAGGTGAGGACAGGAGGACAGAGAGGGACACACGTGTTGGGGAGATGCAACTGGTACAGCTGCTTTCCTCCCCTGCAGGTGGTCCAGAGCAGGGCTGGAGGGATGAGGCCTCTCCCACCTGTAGGTTCTGAGTAAAAGGGTCCCTCTGAGTGAAGCAATAGCCAGACTCCCAAATGGCCCACCCCCCAGTGACCAGAAAGGGCAGGGAACATGGGTGTCGACAGGGGAAGTCCCTGTGGCCATCAGCAAGGGCATCAAGGGCCACCTTGTCTTCCTGACACTTCTGCAGGACCATTGTGAGAGGGACAGAGCAATTCTGTCAGGCTCCTGGAGCATCTGGCTTGGTGACCACTGTGGGGGACCAGCCAGCATGGTCCAAGTCTCTCAGCACCAGCCTGTGAGGACCACCAGCTCAGCCAAATGACAAGATCATACCCTGCTTGGGGACTCCTTTCACAGCAGCTAAGGAAAACTGCCAAAGCTACTGTCAGAAAAGAAACACAATTGGGCAAACAGTAATCAGATGCTCTGGGGGAAGCTGGTTACATGGTGGGTTCACTTTCAGAAAATTCACTGAGCTGTACATGTACGATCTGTGCACTTTCTTTGTGTGTCTTATGCTTCATCTTCAAAGTTTACCTTAAAAAAAAACAAACAAACCTCCTCATGTCTCGGGAAGCGTGGAGGGCAGAGGTTGGTGTTCCCATCCATGGGGTAGTGAGAGAGAATTCAAATCACAGGGCAAGTTCCCATTCCCACCCCGCACCTCAGCCTCTGGGAGTAACCAACACAAAGAAGTCTGCTCTGATCAGACAGCCAGGAAAAGATGAAAGAGCAGGCAATCAATAGCAGAGGTACAGATGGGAGAAAGCAGGGCAGTAACTCGGTACCGTGTGCAGCTTTAAAGACTGTGATAAAAACAAGGGCGCAGGCCTGGGAATGCTGCCTCCGTTAAGAACGATGCCCAGTTCTCTGTGACCTGGCCCACTCCCAGATCAGTCAGGTAACGCAGTCTCTGGGACGCCCCTTGTCACACAACCTGAACTCAACAGTCTACCTTAGGAAGTGGACAGCCTCCCATCCCTTGCATGAACTGATTCAGGGCAAAAACCCAGTTATGACTGGCCAGGGACATTTCACTAAGACTCTTCTTTGTAGAGTCTCACCCTCACTGCTCCTCAAGAGCTCACAGGAATTCGTTTTTACTCCATGTGTTTGTGTTTAAAAAACAACAAGCATTCAGTAAACAGTGCTTTTCCCCTCTCGTTTCAGAAAGGACATGAATCTAGGACTCTTTTTCCACAGTTACTGCAGTCAAAGACAACTGTAAAGCGCTGACAGCCAGTTCCATTGACCCTGAATGTCCTTCGAAAGATTCCACATCGGGACACAAGTTGGTGTGGCGCAGAGGAAACCAGCCAGGCGCTCTCCACCCCACAGGGCTGGGGTGCACCCCAGTGGGATGTACCCCGGCCAAGAGCACTCACGCGGCCCTGCCGCAAACCCGGGGGTGGGTGGGCGCGCTCCTGAAGCGGGTGGCGGGGCCTCACAGCCCTCCCGAGTCTCAGACCCGCCGTTCCCAGCGGCCAGCAGAGCCCCCATTTTACGGATGAGGAAACAGACGCTCCGAGAGGAGGCTCCGGAGACCCTTGGGCTCCTCGGACTGCGCCTGGGACCACCGCAGCGGGAGTCGGAGCCCGTGGTCCGGCGGGGGCATCTCCCCAAGGTCGCGCCTCATGGACGCCGGCCCGCCCCCCAAGTGCTCACCGGCTGCTCCCCGGGGCCGCGCCCTCGGGCGGCGGGGTCGAGATGAGGTTGGGGACCGCGTCGGGCGGGCGTGGGCGAACGGCGGCTCTCGCGGGCCCCAGCCCAGCCGCGGCTGTGCCGCGGGACACTAACCCCATTTCCGCCGGCTCCAGGCGTTGCCGCGTGACGGTCCTCCCCGAAAGGCGCCCGGGCTGCCCGCCAGCCCCTGGCCCGTGCGTTCCGTGCACGCAACGTTCCGGCCCCCGGAGCTAGAGGCCTGCGTGCGGCGCCCTTGTCCCCGCTCAGAATCTTTGTCCCCACTCCAGTCTACCTAGTGCCCCCAATACCTCTGCCTTCCAGTTCCCCACCTTCCCACAGCCACCAAACCTCCCCCATCCCTGCTTTCCTCACGTGAGTGACTTAGTGGACTCGACATTTGAGGGTCCCAGACCTTACCTTACACCCACCCTTCCAGATGATAGGGCTCCCAGGCCCTGGGTAGAGTCCCAGGCTGACCCCCTTGTGCCCTGGTCCCTACATAGGGCCCCCCACCCAGGTCCCTCGAGGGCCAAAAGAGCTTGGGAGTTTGGAGGGCCAGCCTGGAGGCTGAAGCCATCTGATCTGATAGTCAGGAGGCATCCCTGAGCCTTCTGCTCCAGGGAACGATATCCCTAATACCAGCAGCAACAACTAACTCATGTTTATTGAGTACCTGCTACACATCTCCTTACACCGACCCACTTAATCCACCCTCTTCTCCACAGGTCCTTGTGATTGGTGCATCCCCTCACCAGCTCCCAGGGACAGGACTAGGCACTGTCTCCTCCCTCTGAAGACCCCTCACTAGAACTAGGAGCCTAGCTGGGCCCCAGACTCAGTGTAACCCCAAACCTCCCCACCACTTTTGGCTTCATTTTCGTGCTGTTTTTAAGCAGCAGGAGTCTGTCCTCACAGGAAGGCTCTCTTACACTTGACTACTGCCCAGGGAACTCTCCCAGCACCCCCACATGAGCTTGCAGCTCTTTGATCCCATGTGCAGAGGAGAAAATGAAGGCTCAGACAGTTTCACATGGGAGAAAGAGACGGCATGGAGGCTTCCAACCCAGCCATGTGTCACCCCAGGGCTCCTCCAGGGTGGCCCCTCCTCTGCTCCCCCCATACCTCAGCTGGGCCCAGGGAAGCTGCAGGAGACTCGGCACCTGGGGCCTCTGAGGATGGGGGACAGTGAGGGGCCACACCCCTGCCCAAACTACACTGCCCGGCCCAGCTCAGCCCAACCACACCCTCCCTGCCTGCCTCTGTCTGATTAGGAGCTAGGACTGTCAAGGAAGTCTGAATCCTCTGTGAGAGAGACAGGAGGACAGTCCAGGGCCTGGCTCAGAAGTGTCACAAACATGCAGGGTCAGGAAGGCATGGCCAGCAGCCCTCCAGGACCCCACCAACCCTGAACATTCCTCCCATCATGGTCTGGGCCCTGGAGGCTGGGCCCACGCACAGCTGGTCTCCCCTGCAAGCCCACCAGATCAGGCCAGTTCCAAATGGTACTGGTACACTTTGATGTAGCCATCCCCTGCATCCGCCACCACGAGCTGGCCCTGGGGTGTACAGGCCACACCCAGGGGCTGCCCTAGCCCCTCGGACACCAGGCAGATGGGTGCCCTGGCCCGGGGGAACAGGGTCACCTGGCACTGCTGCTCGTCCACCACAATGACACTGCCCGCTGCATCAGTGCACACACCTGCTGGGCTGCCAAAGCTGTGCCCAGTCAGTCCTCTCAGGGAGCCCAGGGGCTGGCAGGCACTGCCAAACAGCCGCACATCCCCAAACTCCTCACTCACAGCCAGGCCCCCATCAGGCCCTGGGCCCACCCAGCAGGGGCCCTCCAGGCCCAGTATGGAGGCAGGGGCCAGCGGCTCTAAGGCAGGGCCCAGTGTGAAGCTGTGCACAGCCCCGGGCACATAATCTGTCACCAAGACTCGGCCAAAGGCATCCACAGCCAGCCCCTGGGGGGCCAAGAAGTTGCCCACTGTCACCCAGCGGCCCTGAGGGGCTCGGGCAGTGTGCTGGAGCGCACGGACAGCCCCGTGGACGAGGTCACTGACTACCACGAGGCCAGCAGCTGTCACAGCCACATCCTCTGGCACGAAGTCCCCAGCCCCTGGAACGTGGCAGGGCAGGTGGCAGACAGGGCGTCCCTCAAGGTCCAGCACGTGGATGCAGGGTACAGTCCCCGCTGTCAGGAAGAGCAGGCCATCTGGGGAGCAGTGCAGGCCCCGGGGCCCCCCTGCAGCCCCTTCAGGCACCGGGATCCTCCCCAGCAGCTGGGGCTGCCAGGAGTGAACAGGGTCTCCAGGCAAATCCAGTGTGAGGTGCAGTCCTTGGGGGGTGGCTGATGAACTGGTAGGGGAGGTCCAGGAGGTCGAAGTAGGTGGATGGACAGATGTCACAGCCTCAGCCTCTCCGAGCCAGTCCTACAGCTGGGCCAAGTTCGAGGCTACAAGAGAAATAACACCCCACCCCGTGCCATGCAGTGCTACATTGGTTCCCCTGCACACTTCTTGGCAGGCAGGTGACCTCGTTTCACAGATGAGGAGATGGAGGCTTGGGGGATGAGAAGGATTCAACTCAGTTCCACCAGGTCCCAAGTACCAGCCATGGCTCAGGGCCCCATTTTCCCAGATGTGGTCCCTGAACACAAATCTGGGAGACAGACCCTGGGAAGGATACTGTGGGTTTTACTCTGAGGCCCAAATGATCTCAGGGGCACCTAGATGTCCGAGGTGGGGGTTGGGGTGACAGATGAGCGGTACTTCTCAGACTCATCTGCCTACGGAACTACTCTTTCAAGCAGGGAAAGTGACCCTCCTTGGGGGCAGCCCAAGCCCTCGCCCATTGCCCCAGATAGCCCTTGGAGACTTCCAACCCCTGAAGGGTAAAGCAGGGGCCCTTTCCTAGGCCTCTCTGCCCACTCCCACTGAAAGAGGCCGTGGGGAGGGGTCTCCTACCTGGAGCCAGTCTCCCTGGTCCCTGCTGGGCATTAGCCTCTGTTGTTGGAAACCACAGCTCAAGGGAGTGGGAGGAGCCACCTCGGCCTGGGGGGCGGGGAGGGGCAGGCGGAGCTCTGGCCATGGCTACCTTAAAGCCTCAGCCCAAAGAAGCTCTAAGGAATCCTGTCACTCAGCTGCTAAACCTCCCAGGTGCTCTCCAGTGTTGCTGCATTCCTGCCTCAGAGCCTTTGCACTGGCCTCTGGAACATTCTTCACTCTGCCCCTGAACAGCTAGATGTAATCCTGGTCCACCCAGCCCCTCTCCACAGGGGGCCCAGTGCCTCCACAACCTGCTGAATGTGAATCAAGGGCTTGGTACTCAGGAGACAGCACTCCCACCGTCCCCCAGCAGGACCACAAGGTCAAGACCTCAGGGAAGGAGCTGTGCCCCTGACCTGCTAGCTGGGTCACCTACCAGAGTCCAGGGTGGGAGACCTCTAGGGGGTCTGTCCTGCCTCCCACAGACTAGGCAGGTTGAGTGCTGTCTCTCTGATCCTTTTTCTGCACCTATGAAGCAGGGATCATGCCCTCCCCTCTCAGCAGGGACAGGCTTCTGTCTGTCCAGTGATGAGAAACTGGGGTGCACAGGCACATGGGAGTGTTAACGGGAGGGCAAGGAGTGTCTCCCTCAGACTCAGGACCTGGGGATTCTCCAGACACCTCCTGACTCAGCCCACAGCCCCCATAAGCCCATACAGGAAACCCCTGGAAGGTTAGGGGTCAGCCCGTGTCTGTGACCCACTCCCTACCTGGCTGCCTGCAGCCCATTTCTGGACACTGCAGAGGGCAGGTTAGTGATGCTATCTGCTGCTCGGCACAGTTAATGGGGCAGCTGCGGGTCCTGATCCGACTGGCCCAGCCTGGTCAACCCAGCTCAAGGAGCCAGGCGCAGGCAGGAACCGCACTCCCTAGGGCCATTCCTGGGTGGGCATGGAGGTGTGGCCAGCTCCCAGGGAGAGAAGCTGTTAGCTGGGTCCGACAGTCCCCCAGGCACCCCTCCCTACCTGTCCCCCGCCTCCCCTTCCAGCCCCCCACTGTGGGAAAGCCAAGTCTGGTGGTGCTAGGAGGGAGGCAGTGAGCTGTGAAGGCCACCCGATGCCTATCGTGGCTGCAGGGCCTGGCAGGGGCCCAGCAGAGGCCACGCTAGGCGAGCAGCCCCAGGCCACAGAATGTGGGGGGCACTGTTTCACCACAGGGGGAGCAGCCTCCCACATGAATCAGATATTAGGACTGCCTTGCCAGACGCGGGGGCTGGAGGCTTTCCTAGAGGCCCCCACCCACCCCCCATATGCAGAAACACAGGCCTGACCAGCTCCTAGACCATGCACACCTGCCTCTGTACCCCTCCTTGCCCTGTCCCCTCCATGGAAAGCCCCCACTCTCTCCCCAGACTTCGGCCCCCCCAGGAGGTCCCAGTCTACAAGAGGAGGCTGAGGACACTGCCCTCTATGTCCCATCTGGGGACATTTCCACGGAGGAAGCAGCAAGGGAAGGAGGCCCAGACAGAGTGTGTGAAGGTGGTTTCTATTTTAATGTCCACACTGTGATCAGTAAAGAGCTGTGACTCTCTGCTGTGCCTGTGTGGCCCCAGACAGGCGAGGTCACAGCAGGTGGGGTCTATCCATGGGCATGCTGGGACAGGTAACGGGGCCAGGTGGTGGGCACAGGGTTAGAAGGGCCCCTGTCCCTTAAAGACAGAGGTGGCAGCAGGAACTGTGGTCAGACCTCAGCACCTGGGGGGCTCTGCAGGCCAGGGACAGCCTCGGAGGGCCAGGAGCCCCTGGCCCCGATACGGGTACCCCAGCTGCCAGGAATGACAGGGTCCTCTGGGGCCTGGAGAGGGAGACCGGGGGGGTGGACACTGGAGTCAGCCTCGCACTTGGTGGTATGGCCAGACAGAGGCTGGGTGGCCAGCGTGCTGGGTGGCTCAGGGGTCCCCTGCGCCAGCGTGGGACCCAGCTCTGGCTGTCCCCAGGCCCCCTCAGGCACCTTGGTGGATGCCCGTTTCACAGAGAGGTCGAGGGGTGTGTCAGGTGGCCACGCGGCCCGCTCCAGTGCCTGGTGGATGGTGAGCAGCTCCCGGCGGATCTTCCCCAACTGCTCCCTCAGAGGCCGTGGGGCCAGGCCCTCAGTAGGCGCCAACTGGCCCAGGAACCGCTCTACCCTGGCACAGTCGCCAAGGGCCAGAGTCAGGTCCTCACCCACATGCCCAGGGCCCCCCAGCACGAGGCCCAGCGGTTGCTGGGGGAGAGGGGTCTCAGGGCCAGGGTTCTTGAGGTCACCTGGCTCCTTGTCCTCGGGCCAGAACATGATGGAGGGGCCGGCCTGCAGACTGGAGGTGGGTAGGAGCCAGTCAGGAGGCTGGGCTGCCCTCTTCCCCCTCACGCGCGAGTCTAGTCTATTGCCCTGGCCTACAGCCTGGGAACCCCAAAAGGAAGGACAGGCTGGCTCTTTGGTCTCAGTCTCTGCTCTGTGGCCTGAAGCCCGTACTCCTGGTGATTGAGTTCCAGCCAGGGGCCCAGCCTCCCGCCCAGTCCTCCTCCCACTTCCCCTCACACCCCCATGACTGGGCCCCTAGTACCCACCTGCTGTGGGAATTGAACTTCAGCCTGCTGCAGGGGGCCTTCGGGGGCTCCGGCCTGCCTCCCAGGGGCAGTCTCCTCTTGGGGTCACTCTGGGCAGCTCTCTCCAGCTCCCCCTCCTGCCCTGGGCCCCTGAGAGCACCACCAGGCCAGGACCCACCCAGCCCAGGTATCGGTGCCTTCAGCAACATAGGGGCCAGAGTCCCGGGGGGCCCTTTGTGGGGGGCAGGGGGCTTGACCAGGGCAGTCTTGCCCGCCGGCAGCCCCAGGGTGTGCTCGAGGAGCAGGGGGTAGTACAGGCGAGGGACCAGGGCTGGGCGCTCCGGGGGCTGTGGGGCAGGGAAGGCAGCGGCCGGGGGCAGCAGGGGGCTGGCTGAGGCCAGGAAGGGCATGTGGGCTGCAGCAGCCAGGGAGGGCCCCAGGTAGGAAAAGAGGCCAGGGCCGAGAGGGTAGTTGACACCCAGCAGGGACAGGTGGAGGCTCTGGGCCTCCGGGAACTCACTGGGGGTTGGGGGTGGGTAGCAGGGGACGCTGCTCTCAGGGCCCCCAGCAGCCGTGTCCACCACGGCCGCGCTCCTTGATCCCTCACCCGGCCCTGGCTTCCACGACTCGGCCAGGAGACCACTGAGGCCCACACTCTTTGGAGTGTCCCTGACTTCAGGGGGTGGTGTCCCTGGGGACCCCTCAGCCCTTGGCCTGGGGCCCCCGACACGGCGGCGCAGGGAAAGGACATCGGGGACAATGAGGTCGGGTGTGGCAGGAGCATCCAGGAGCCGCGCTCCTCGTGGCCGGCTGCCGGGGTGTGTGGGGTCAGAGGCGCAGTCCGGGGTGGGTGCACGTGGCCGGGGCGCAGTCGGGGCGTGGTCCAGCAGGAGTGAGAGGGAGTCCTTGCAGAGGCTGTACTTCATGTGGTTGTAGAGATGCGACTTCTCCAGGCAGGTGAAGGGGCACTGAAAGCACTTATAGTTGTACGGTTTGCCCCAGGGCCGCGGGATGTAGTGCGGCTTCTTGGGCTTCCGCGCCCGGGCCCGCGCGCCGGGGCCCAGGCGGCATGAGCCTGCCTCTCTGGACATGACAGCCTGCTAGTGGGCTGGCCCTGGCACCATGGCGACCTGCGGAGGGGGGCTTCGGTCAGCACTGGCTGCTCTGACCAACGCCCCCTCCCCTCTGTCACAGCTCCAAGGATAAGAGCTGGGACACTGTCACCCCTTGGCCCTCGGGCTCCCTGGCTTTGGCATGCGCAGCCCCGGCCTGGAACAGCCTCCCCGCCTCCCTCCTAGTTCATCTCACCTGCACTTGTAGGGTCAGCAGACGTGGTGGATAAAAACACAGGATGCCCAGTCAAATCCGACACAGGCAAATAGCAAATACTTTTTTAGTATAAGTCTGGCCTGGCTAGTATTTGGAATGTACACTAAAAATGTATTTGTTGTTTATCTGAAATTTAGGTTTACTTGATTGATGGAGCCTATACACACCTTGCCCCCCAGGCCTGGCCAGCCCCCAGGAGGCTCATTCCTGGGGTGATTCCATCCATGCCCATTGCCCCCACACCATCGGAGCTTGAGTCTCCATCTACCCAACAGGCATTTGGAGAGTGACGGGAAGAAGCCAAGTATGACCAGATTCCTTCCTAGGGGACACAGCCCTTCCTTGTCTTAGGTCCTCCAGAGACCCATGCCCGTGTGGGAACAGAGATAAAAGCCATGAGATGAGAGACCAGCAGATGCTCTAAGAGCCTGATTAACAATGTGAGTTCTGCTCCGCAGGGCGTCAGGTGGGCACTGAGGTCTCAGAGGGGGCCAGCCTCACGTGGGCCAGTCCAGGCTGGGGGGCGTGGATGTCCCAACACGGCCCCGGCCCCATGGCACAGCCACCTGCTCAGCCTGGCTCCATCTGGGTGGCTGCAGGCATGTCAGTGGCCAAGCCTGCAGCGGCCCAGCTTGGCCAAGACCCTCCTCTCCCCACGCCCCACACAATCGCTCAAGACGCTCTCCATCTGGGTTGCCACCTGGGCCATCCACCGCCCCAGTGCGTGTCTTAGCTGGGTGCTCGGTGAGTGTGTGCACACAAGCATGCAGGGCTTCCAAAGAGCCCTCACATGGTGCCTGGAGGGACCACCTCTGCATGGCTGGGCTGACACGAAACAGAGAACAGGGTGGGCCACCAAAATGCAAGGGGCCCGAGCACATGTACACATGAGGCTCACACCCCACTCAGAGGGGCAAGGTCAGTGCACACATGCATGCACTCAGCACAGCACGCACACACCCCCAACCCCAGAACACACACAATCACAGCCACTCATAGTTGTGGACACACATACACTCGCCCTGCTACCCAGGGCTCAGGGATTGCCAGTGGGCTGAGCAGGGCAGGGCTGGGGCAGCTGGACATTAGGAGCAGGCCATCTTCCCTGTTGGTTTTTGGGCTCTGCACACAGCAGGCAGTCGTGTCTGCTGCCCCCAAACACTGGGTAGGCACCTCCATTAATGGAACCGGCCAGAGGGGTGGAGAGGACTGCCCATCTGAATGGACCCTGCAGAGGGGAGGTTGGCATGGCTGTGGCCAGGGTGTGGAGGGTAGCACAAGCAGAGCTTAACTGACCGGCTTGTGAATGAATGTCTGTATCTGGGAGGGGACGGGGCTCTGAGAGGTGTGCAGGGGTTGAGAGGACGGGGCTGGGGCCAAGAAAGGAACTGCGGCTCTCCAAGGAGCTGCAGGCACTCACTGGACATGACGATGGGTGCAGAGGCAGGCTCCCTCCCCGCTCCCTACCCCCCAAGATACAGATGACAAATGGGTGTGTGAGATCTGGAGACAGAGGCGGCTGTGCTGGGACCATCGATCACCCAGCCCTGGGAGCCACACAGCTGTGCTGCCTGGTGCCACCACCCACCCCACCTCCCAGCCGAGCCCCTGGACTGGGGGGGGGGCTCCTCCTAAGCCTCTGGACTAAGGAAGCAAAGGGCTCTCCCTGTGCCCCCTTTTCAGATCAGTCACCTGGTTGCGGGGTTGTGGGGGGGGGCTTGGTTGGGAGCCATCTCAGCAGCTGCTGACTCCCCGGAGACCCAGAGGATGCCTGGCCCCAGCCCAGCATGCTTGTGCACAAGCAGAAGATACCCCCAGACACCAGCACACACCCCCACACACCCAAAGGCACATTCATTCGCACACGTGTCCCAACCCGTGACTAGGTGCATGCTCCCAGGGTGGCCTGCACCCCCAGTGTGCCTGCCCAAACACTTGGTTCCACTATCCTTCCCTGTCTGGGAGAGAACTAGTGACTGGCCAGGAGCCGAAGGCCCCACCCCAGGGTGGGAGAGGGGGCACCCATCTCCTGGAGCCACCACCAGCCGCCGGGGGATTATTGCTCACCCTTCCCTGCTGGCTCCCTTGGGACTTGGGGACTTGGGGATCATCCCACAGGATGTGGTGCAGAGGAGGTGACCAGGCTCCTTGGCAGAAGTCGCGACCCCAACCTCCCTTCCCAACTGCTTTATCCTCCCCAACCTCGCTGGGGAGGGCGCCCTCCCACGGGGATGGGGCTGCTGTGCCCAAATGGTCCCGGTGCGTGAAGCCTGGACGCCGCGAGGTGGGGGACACTGAGGATGGAGCTGACCCGCCCGCGCCCCGATAATCCTAGCTTCCCGCCGCCCCCGCGCCCCTTGCGCCCAGCCCGGCCCCACGCAGCCCTTAAACTTCGTCTGACGCGCGCCCGCCCGCCCTACCTGCGCCCCGGGTGGAGCGGAGCGGACAGCGCCCGGGTAAGTCTGCGCGTGGCCGCAGGACCGGCGGGAACTTCCCGCTCCGCCCCGCCTGGCGCCCGTCCCCGCCCGGCGCCCGCCGCGACCCGGCACCCCGCGGGACCCGCACAGGCTCTCGGGGCCGCAACTCGGACTCCCGCAGGGGAAATTGAGGAGCAGCCCCCGCGGGGTCTGCGGTCACTCACTCGGCAGCGAGTCCCCGAAGCGTCAGCCACGGACCGCGTCCCCCCGACGCCGACTCGCACCTACCGAAGTTGGCGGCAGGAGCGGCCGCGCTTGCGCCACGGCGTCGGGCTCCGGGGGGCGCAGCGACCTCCAACCCGGGCTCGCGGGGGGAGGGGGGTGCGGGAAAGCCAACAGCCGTCTCCCCTCCGCCACCTCAGGTGTCCCCTGCCCCAGTCTCTTCCCGTCTACTGCCCACTGTCTCACCCCATCCCCCGCGCACTCACCGGCCTTGCGCGCTCGGGACCCGCTCAGCAATACCCGCAGCTCCCGTAACTCATGGATGGAATGGTGGCCGGTGACATCGGTGGCACCACCCGAGCAGGGCAAGGATGGGGGGCGGCGCGGAGGAGCCCGGAGTGGAGACGCAGGTGTGCGGCCGAATGAGGGGCGCCTGGCACGGTCTCCGCCCCCATTGCCTGCAGGCTGCCGCGGGGGTGCAGCAGAGGTGGTCAGGTCTCCCGGGGTCCACACAGCGGTGTGATGGGGTGTCATTGGCCGAGGGCTCAGGGAGTGGGGACGTCAGCACTCATCTGTCAGGCTGAGGGCTGAGCCCCAGGACAGGGGGTCTTTGGGGAGCAGAGCCAGCCTAGGGAAAGCTGCAGCCCAGCCCAGAAGGGTACAGAGTTTGGCTCCTGGAGGGCTGGAGCCTGGTGCATACAGTGGAGCACATCTACTTCCCTGGGCAGGACTTGCCTCCAGTGCCCTTCCCTGTTCTCCAAACAGGAGGCTGAATGGGTCTGCATCCCAGACCCCTGCCCTGCCCACTGACAGCCACTGGCTCAGGAAGGGAGGGTCACATGCACTTACTTCCCCTTTCTGGAAGCATTACCCTGTAGCAATCACTCCTTACTCCCCTGCAGGTGCCCAAGGAAGGCTGCTGGGCTGGAGGCTGCACCACTCATCTCCACCAGCTGTCCCTCCTGGGAGGACCAGGGGTGAATGAGGTGGGGACAGAGAAAGGGCTTCATGGCCAGAGCTGCTCCCAGCCCCACGTCCCAGGGTACCAGGTTCCATGTTGATCCCCAAGCTGTCCAAACTTAACAGTCTGGGGTCCCACTTCTCAGCTGGATCCTAGCAGAAGTTTGTCTGACCAGCCAGTTCCATTCCAGACTTGGACACAGACACGTAGGACAGGACAGTTGGGTTTCTCAGGGAATTTCTGCCTTTGTTTAGGGTAAGGTGCCTTAACCCACAGATGTGTGGTGTGCCACCGCGGGCTTGGGACAGGGTCTGCCATTGGAGGGGTGCGTGCTGCTCCCAGCTCACTCCATGGAGGCACAGAGGGCCCCACGAGGGTCCACTTGGCTTTCCTTGCAGGCTCAGCTACAGGTTCCTGGGGTATCCCAGCTCAGTTTGTGGAGCAGGGGCACTCTGGGGAAGGAAGGAGTACCCTGCAGGGATCCAAGGGGTGGGGAACACTGGGTCCACAGTCTTTCATCTCCTGGGCCCTGTGAGCCTGGCCTTGGTCTCCCCATCTGTGCTGGAAGGTGACAAGTCACAGCCTAGTTGTTGGAGTTATGGTCAACCATGACGGGTGTCTGTAAGGAGCAGGACACCGTGGTTCTGGAGACATCCAGTGCAAGGACACTGAAGTGAGGGTGACTACCCAGTGTCACCTTCCCTGATACAAGCGGGGGAGCCCCACTTCTCCCCATCAAATCCCTGGGGCAGGGCACAGCGCCCCAGCCTTTTCCTCTCCACCCGCCTGGCCTGGCCCAGCTGACCAGCTGACCGTGCAGGCTGCTTGAGGCCAGGAGACAGCTTGAGCAGTCGTGACGCCAGCAGCCCTGTGGAGAGTGGGGGCCGGGAGTTCTGCTCCTTCTGCCCACGAACCCCACTCCGGACATATTCAGCCAGGCCTGGGCCCCTTGTCTTGGGCACTGCTCACTCTGAGACAGTGGGGGTGGGGGTCCCAGGGACGGCTCTGGGATTCCTGGCCCTGACTTCTGCCCCTTCTGAGGGCCTGGGAGAGGCCATGCTGCCAACATGGGGGGTGGGCTGGTTGGAGGCCATTGCCATCTTCTAGGGGAAGGAAGGGGCTGGATTGGGAAGCCCTTGTTCTGGGCACCCCAGCCTCTCAGCATGTGGAGAGGACAGCCAGTGAAGCCAGGTAACCAAGGAGCCCTGGGGAGGGGGAGGGGGCCAGGACTCTGGGCCTTGGGAAAAGCAGAAGTCCAGGGAGGACAGCTCAGCAGCAGCTGTGGAGGCAGCCCCTGTGGATAGGCCTTTCCAGAAGTTCAAGTGGGAGGAACTCAGCAGCCAAGGAGACTCATGACCTGGGGAGTGTCTGGGCTTCCAGGTGGGGTATTGCTGGGAGTGCAGGGGGCCCTGAGCTTGCTCCTGGGGTCCCAAGATCTCTGCTGTGGCTGCAACCTAATGGCTTACACATGGGGGTGGAGTCAGGTCAGCTCATCGGTGCACTGATGACATCCCACCATCCGTGGCCAAGCGAGGCTGGGACAGCAGTGCCAGCCCCTGGTGCCCCATGCTCTCTGCCTGAGGCACTCCTAGGCACATCTGCTCCTTCACAGCTGGCACAAGTTGTGCCCGAGGCCTGTCCCACTTTCCACCCGAAAAGGAGTGGTAGTAGTCATGACCCGCCTGCTGGGACCCGCCCCCGACATGTTGGGATGAGCATGGGCCCAGGGAGGTAGCCCCTGCCTCCTGAGGTGGTGTCAGGAAGCCTCATGCTTTGGGGCTTGGTCCCCATTTGGCCCTGAGCCCTGAGAACACTGCCCATGCTCCCTGGACCTCAGTCCCCTCGTCTGCAGATTGGCTGGTGGCAGATTTGGTCTCTGGGTGCTTCTGGCACCAGTGGGATCCTAGGGAGCAGCCTTCTCTCCTCAGCTGGTCCTGGTGCAGGCAGCCCCTCCCTCTGCCCCCAGCCATAGGCATCTCAGCCATTAACCTCCTCTGCCCGCTTACCCACGGCCTCCTGCCTGTCACCTCCATTAATGCCAGTACTTGTGTGCCAGGGGCACGGTTGGCAGGACAGACAGTGGGCACAGGGAAGGTAGGGAACAGTGGCGCAGTGCCTGGAGCAGGCCTGTCTCATCACCTCAGTGTCCACAGATAGCCCTCACCAGGACAGGTGTAGGAGGTCGGCCAGCCTCTGCATGCCCAGTGGGTAGAGGGATAGGGTGTTGAGCCCCTAGACAGAGTCTCAGAGCCCTTGGGAGGGGTCAGTACCAAGCAGGATGATGGCCATGGCTCATATTCACCCTGAGACACATGGTAGCCCGCAGAGGGTCTGAGCCCCACCCCTAGCCCCAGGCAAGAGCACGGGCTGTCCTAGGCACTTCCTCCTCCTTGCCCATTCAAGGTAGCCTCAGGGACCCCGATCTTGTTCAAAGTGGGCAGGGCCATACCTGAGGGCCCTGGACACCAGTCTGAGTCTTGTGACCCTGAGAGCTCTGGGAAGCCATAGCAGGTTCACAGCAGGTTTGTGAGGGAGCAGTGGAGCCAGAGTGATGAGGCTGGGTGACTGTATGGTCAGGGCTGCAAGGAGGTTTGGGGGAGCCCCCTTACTATAGACCTGTGAGGATGGGCAGAGTGTGGCCCACGGGGGCACATGCAAGGCCCAGGGATTCTCCAGGGAATGTTTGAGGGTCTGCCCAAGCTGGCCCAGGGACGTGCAGTGGGCAGGCTCACATGGAGGGAGAGGGCTTCCATCTTGGAGGCTCCTGGCACCCCAGGAGAAGGCCCCTGTCTGACTGCTGGGTGGCTGACCCCTGCCTAGTGACCCCAGCCTGCCCCATATCTGTTCACTGTAGTCCCTCCCCACAACTAGCTCCCTCCTTTGGGACCCCCACCTGCTATCCCAAACCATCCCCCACAATGTGCTCCACCTCAGGACCTGTGTGATCATCGGACACCCCTGGGGCAAGGTGTGGTGTGACCCTCTTCGCCTTAGACCCTGGGACAGACGGGCTCCAGGATGCTCTCTGGAGGCACCAAGGGGCTGCAGTGGGAGTGAGCTCCCCATCGTGGGAGGCATGCAAGCTAGGGGCAGGGGCCTTTCAAATCACTGAGTGAGCAGCCTGGCCAGGCGGGTGGGAGGAGCGGCTCAGGCCACGGAGCCCCCACCCAGCTTCAGAGCTGCACTAGCCGAGCAGCGCCCGGGGCCGACAGCAACCATATGCTGGAAAAGGAGCTGTGTGCGTCCCTCTGCGGCCCCGGGGGCCCGGCCTTCCTGGGCCTGTCACAGGCGATTTTCCCTGCCTGAGTGGCAGGCCGGCCAGCGGGCGGGGGCTGCGGAGCCGCTCTAGGTCCATCAGCACTGGTCCTGCCACTCGGGGAGATGCAGGTGCTGGGCCTGGAGCGTGAGACCACCGATATCCCACTGGACGCTTGCCCACTGTGGTCATCGCCATCCAGGTCAAGGTCGGGGGCCCTGAGAGGAGCCCCGGCCAGCAGGCGGGACCGGCCTGCTGCTCCATTGTGGGCAGGTGCCTGGAGCAGGCGGGAGAGTCAGCCCAAGCGCCCAGAGCCCAGAGCTGAGCGGGGAGGCGGGAGGCCGCGGCTAATTTGTACACTAAGTGCTTCTGACAGGGTTGCCTCACAAGTGAGAACACACCACTACTTGCCTCAGGAAGGCTGCGGCCAATGGGTGGGCAACCAGGCGGCCTGGGTGAGGGGCTGGAAGAGGGACAGTAGGGGGAGCTGCCCAGCAGAGGGCCTGGCAGAGATGGGGAGGGGGCCAGGGACATGGGAAGGGGAAGGTGGGGATGAGACAGGGAGAGAAGTGGGCTCAGGACCAGGAGCCCCAGTGGTCAGAGGGTCAGAGACGCAGTGGGCAGTAGGCTGAGCAGGGAGCCAGGGCCACAGTGCAGAGGTGGCTCGCCCTTGTCCGCTTCTGACACCTGGCCTGGGCCCAGGTGCCACCCTGTGATGGCCAAGGGCATGGGGGACAAAGTCCCCTCTCAGGCTGGCTCCCCCATCCTCTCCTCACAGGAGCTACCTCCCCAGGAGCCCCCGACCCTGGCCAGGCCCCTACCTCCACCCTCGCCAGCACTTCCCATGAGCTTTCACGTCCTGACAAAGCATCCCACCTGCAGGTCCCTGACTCCTGACACTTTGTACTCTTTGGGGTTGGGGGCTCCTGGCCCTCATTTCCCTCAGCCCCTCCCTGATGGAGCAGGGGTGGGGAGAGGGTGCTGGCTGGGGCAAGCTGGGCTCTGCAGGCCAGTTGACGGGGTGGGCATGCAGCCCCATCCCACTGTGGAGACCCCTGCCTGGCTGCACAAGGATGTTAGGCACCTGCTGTCAAATTTCACTTCCTCGGCCTTCCTGGGGCTGGAGGAATGCAAGTCCAGTCTGCCCAGGAGGCCCCAGGGGTGGTGGAGCCAGCTCTATGACGACATGGGGGTGCACACGGCTGTCCCTGCAACCCCCACTCCTGGGACAAGGTCCAGTGTGGCCAGCGCAGCCGTGGTGGAGGAAGGCGGGCATTTGCGGGCGCCGAGGTGAGATGTGTTGTGGCAGCTCCCCTGCTGCCCGAGGCCCGCCCGGAGCGAACACTGCTGGTGGCTTTAATTGCTTTCACATTCGATAGGCTGGCCTGTGACAGGCCTCTTACACCCACCAAGCGGCCTCTGCACCCTAGCTCCCCTCTCGGCAGCCCTCCGTCCAGGGAGACCAGCTTCTGCTGTGGATCCTGCCCAGGTGCCCAGGCTGAGACTGTCAACTGCGTGCCCAGCCTCGGCTACCACCTGTGCAACAAGGACGGCAGGGAAGGGGCACGCAGACCAACTTTTCTCTCCACACAGCCCCTTGCTCTATCTGCTTCTCTGAATGACGCTGATGGATTCAGACAGGCCCTCCGAACGCAGGTGTCTCTCTGGGAAAAGCTGCGCATGCATACAGTCTGTCTGCGTGGGGCTGAGGCCTTGTGGGGACCAGTCTGCCAACCATCGTGAGGTCTGGCCTGAGCATTCCCGCACTCCATCCTTCCTGGGGCACAGGCAGCTAGTGAGCAGGGTGTCCCTCAAGGCTCCCTGTGGGGCTGACCTCAGGCCCTGGCTGAGCAATCCCCACCTCCCAGGAGCTGTCGCCAGGTGGGCCTGGGTGCTCTCCAGCATAGTTCTGCCCCTGGAGGGGAGGGGAGGGGCCTGGAACCCCTCGGGGAGAGGGGAACAGATGAGGAGGAATCGTTACAAAACAAAACATTTTTATTTGGTCCTTCGGAGCCTGAGTCTGGGAACACCCATGGAGTCATCCTATAGGGATGGTACTGACAATTGATAAAATAGTCTCTGTGTCAGAAGAGCTGCCGTATGTACAGGGTTAAAAATACTCACAGCTCAGGTAAAAGGAGAAAGTATAAAGGAGGCCCAAGGGGTAGCCTAGTGCTTCTGGTTGCTTCTCCAGGTGTAAGCCCACCCCCTGCAAGCCCCATGGGAAGTGAGGGGCAGTGGGCAGGGCCACCTGCTACCTGGGGGCGCAGGGCAGGGGGCCGGATGGGCCTCGGGGAAGCTGGCCTCAGACGTTCCTGGGCAGATACAGAACTCAGGGCAGAGCAGCCATGGGGAGGATGCTGGGCTTCTGAGGTGGGGAGAGGCTGGGAGGGGCCGCACCCTGTGTGTGCCTGGATAGGGCTGGCCAAGGATTTCTGCTGGACTGTGTTCCTCCCGGCAGAGATCAGGTGGTGCCCACCTCACCTAGCAGCAGAGCTGGGCCCAGGCCCACCTGACCTGCTGCCCCCACCGCAGCCCGGGACATGGCTTCGATCCTGGCTGGCGCTCCAGGAATTGCATAGTGTCCCTCCCCACCCTTGTTTGAGCCCATGGTCACCAGGCACCTGCTTCCTGGGACACACTGCTGGACTCCAGGGACTCCTACGTGCCTCATGGGGGTTGAGGGGGGAGACGGATACCAGGGCCAAACTGGGGAGAAAAAGCTCCTGACCTCATGCCCCACTAGGGGAGTAGTCCCTGCTCTCGCCCTGGGGTTCTGGCCTGTGACCCCCCAAAGAGGTGGTCCCTGTTCTCATCCTGGGGTCCCAGCTTCTGGTCCCTGCTCACCCCAGCATCCTGGCCTCTGACTCCCACAGAGGGGCTGGTCTCTGCTCTCACTCTGGGGTCCTGGCCTTTGAACCGCCCAGATTTGGTTCTTTGAACGGAGCTCTTGGCTGCCTCACCCAGGAAGGAGGCCCTAGCAGTCTGAGCCCGACCTCAAGGTGGGCTGGTCAGAGGGGCTGCCACATAGCCCCTTTGAGCTAAAGGCCAGTTCGAGGTATTCTGCTTGGGCTGGGAGGCCCTGGACAGGAGGAAGGGGCAGGGAGGAAGGCCCAGGGGAAGCTGCACCCTGCGGCTGGCACTCCCTAGGTCGGGTCCTGAGATTCTGGTTCAAGCGTCCTGTGTTGGGGTCTCCCTCATAAAGTGCGTGTGGGGGCAGGCAGGTAGGCGTGGGGCGGTCACAGCGGCCGGGGCCCATGTAGGCCAGCAACCTCGGGGGTGAGTGGGGGGCTGTGGCTGCCCCTGGAAGCTGTCCAGTCGCTGAGGAAGGCCTGGGCTGCCTTGCGGTGCGCCAGGCGGTGGGTGATGGAGAAGCCGGCATTGCCCTCCAGCTGGGACAGGATCACCAGGACCTGCCTGGGGGAGGGGGGCAGTGAGGGCCTGCGGAGGCTGGGGAGCCACGGGGAGAGGGCGGTGCCCACCTGTGCAGGGGCGGGACGCTGTCCTGGGTGCGCAGGCTACCGCGTGTGGACACCACGTTGAAGCTGTCTGAGCAGTCGCACTGCACGTGCAGGTACGACTTGGGGTGCCGGTTCTCCACCACCACGATGAGCCCCGCCCAGCCATGCGTCAGGTAATAGCAGGTCATGCCCTCGCGTCCCTGGGCATAGGCAGTGCAGGTGTGGGTGGGTGGGCAGACCAGACTGCCTCCCCACCCCCCGGACCCACACCCATCTACCTCGTGCCGCTCGCCCCTGCTCTCCGTGAGCAGGATGATAGCGTCAGCTAGTGTGGTCGGCTGGGCCTCCACAGGCTCCACCATGACAAGCCTGGAGCTGTATATGGCCAGTACGTGGCCAGGCGGCTCTGGGGTGCTCCTCGGGACCCCCACTGAAGGGCTAGAGGCTGTGGGAGATGTTGGGTGAGGGGAGTAGGCAGCTCTTCCCACCAGGTGGCCAGAAGTGGGGACAGGGGCATGCCGGCATGGGGAGGCCATGCAGGGTGTGGAGGGGATTGTTATTCTGTGCAGTGGCCGATGGGTGTAGGCGGAGTCACACTGCTGGGTCTGGGTGAGGCAGGGATTCCACTACGGGGCGTGGGTGGTAGTGCATGCTGGGTGGGTGCCAAGGGCCCTCACCCTGCGTAGCCGGTGGACCCGGCGTGGGGCCCCAGTGGTTGAAGGCACAGCACACCACGGCATATTCGCCGGGCTCCAGCATCACATCGCAGTTGACGAACTTCTTGACGGCCCGTTTGCTGTGGGCCAGCAGGCGGCCCAGGCTCAGGCGGCCACCACTGCCAAAGGATGCCCGGAACACCAGTACACAAAGGTCCAGGAGGTGGCTGTCCACTGAGTCCGTGCGCCTGTGTCCATAGGAAGGGGTCATGGGCAGCCAGGCCCGGCCCCCCTGCTGCCCGACCCCCGCAGGCCTGACTCCGCTCACCTGCTGCCCTCTTGGAAAAGAGCAAACTCCAGGGATGCCCGTTCCAGCACTGTGAGGGCTGTCACGCCCACAGGCCCGCTGGCTGAGCTGGGAAAGCAGCCTTGCACCCGTGCCTCCTGCCAGTCTGAGTGCACCTTGCAGATGTCCACAGAGTCGAAGTACCTGGATGGCAAGAGGACAGCCCCCACCCCAGCTCCAGACACAGAGCACGTCCCTGGGCTGGGTGGCAGGCGTCCCTGCCCATTAGCATCTCTTGGGACCAGTTTCCCGGAAGCTCTGGTCCTGGCTGTTGCATGCGGACACCACCAGGGGGCACCAGGCCCTAAAAATGGCCCACAGACAGCCCTGGTGGCAGAAGCACCCCCACCCCCGCTTTTGCTGACCTGGATTCCAAGATGGCTCAGGCCCTTGGATGGCAGAAGGCACAGGCCAGGCTCCCAGGGAAGGACCACACATGCTGGGGTGAGTATCTGGGGCTGACATCAGACACTTGCTGCCCAGCATCCAGTACCTGATGAAGTCACTGTACTCCATCCAGAAAACGCCCTCGCTGCTGCCGTGCGGCATGAGCTCATTCCGCAGGTGCCCCGGCCAGTGTGGCCATTCGTCTGACCAGCTGCCATTCCAGGAAAAGCGGCCCCACGGGTTCCGGAGGCGCAAGAGCCTGTGGACCATGGGGCTGAGGGCCACAGCCACACCCCCCACAGCCTCCACCACACATCCACATGCCTAGCTGTCCGGGGCCAGCCCAGTCCTCACCTGGAGCCCTGTACATCCCGGACATCCAGGATGGAATAGGCATGGCGGGGGCGCAGGCCTAGGCTCTCGTACACAGCATCATCCACCTTCATATTGCCCCCCCCACAGGAGGCGCCCATGAGGAACCTGTGAGGGCAGAGCATCCCTGCTGACCAGGGCCCCTTTGTAACCAGAGGCTTCAATTATGGGGGTGTGGGGGTGGGCTCACTCTTTGGGGGATCCCTTCTGGCCCTGGCACTGCCCCCGGGGAGATACAGCACAGGGTGGGGGACCCATGTGAGAAGTGCTGGCCCAAGAGCTCAGAGAGCTTGGGCAGGAGGACGGGCAGGCTTGGGTCCCTTGGAGATCTTGTGAGGCTGGCTGGGCCAGCCAGCTCAGGGCTACAGCTCCCTGAGAGGGTGGGGCCGTGTACAGCTGAGTGTAAGGGTCCCAGTACCAATGATCTGTCTCCCTCAGGCCTGGAGTCCTGGGCCCTCCCCATAGACACTGGCTAGTTCATGCTATGCCCCTCCCCCATTGCTCCTGCCAGGTGCCTCCATGGGGCTCACTCTCCACGACTCCAACTGGATGCGGATGGCCATCATAGGCCCAGGTCAGGATGGGGCCTTCAAGGTACAGGCCAATGGGCAGCATCCCGCCTGCTTCCCACCTAGCGTGGGCAGGTGGGAAGACTGGCCCAGCAGGAAGAGCTAGGCTTGTGGCCAGCCCTTGCCAGAAACATCTTGTGAAACGTTAAGTGCAGGTCAGAGGATGCTGGCTCTGCTTCTCCCACCATTCCAGGCCCCAGTGCAGCCATCCCTCTTACCCAGCCTCCTTAGAACTCAGCATTTTGGCCCAGATGAGGTCAGTGTCCACAGGCTCCTCGCGGGGGTTGGTAGAGCTGACCTGCAAGGCCAGGCTCTCACAGGGGGCACCAGTAAGCGTGGCCAGGCCCTCGATGGCACGCCCGGCCTGGAGGGCAAAGTAGGAGCCGTGCAGCTTGGCCAGTGCCTTCTCGATGAGGGCCACCCACAGCTGCTTGCGCTGAGCCTATGTGGAGGGGCTGGAGTCATGAGGCCCGTCTCTGGGCCTGCGCCCACCAGGCCCACCCCGCGCATGCCCACCGCCACCTGTGAGAAGAGGAGGAAGCCGGCCTCATCACAGGGCAGCATGTCATCCACCAGCACCGTCGTCCATGTGCCATCCTTGCAGAGCCGCACCTGGTAGGCGCCCTCTGCACACAGGCTGCGTGTGACCATCACCCGCTCGACCAGGTCAGGCCGCTCGGCCAGCACCGCCAATGCACTCAGGAACCTGCCACAGCCAGGGTCATGGTGAGCATGGCCCGCCCACTGCCCACCCTACTTGGGCACCCCAAACTCACCAGCAGTTCCCCAGGAGGCCCTGTAGGATGTCCGAGGGCCGGACAGTGTGGAACACAGACCACGAGGTGCCATGGTCCCTGAACACGGAGCAATTGATCTCGTGGGGCCGCAGCCATTGTCGCACACGCTGCTGGACGCTGTCGCCCGCAGGAAAGCCCACAGACTTGGGCCCAGGGGGGAAGCTGTCGTCCACAAAGTTCACACTGTTCTGCAGAGACCATGGCCACATGCTCAGGCTGGGCTGGACCCCTGCCCAGGGGAGCACCCTGAAAATTCTGCCTGAGCCCCAGAAGGAAGAAGTGGGCATGCGTGCAGACCGTTGATCCCTATGGGTGGCTTGTGGGGCCCACACCACCCCATGCAAGGCATGGAGGACCACTGCCAATCAGGACGTTGCTGCAGGCTGGTGATGGGTCAGTAGGTGTGTGCACCCAGGGAGATGGTGCAGCCCCCAGCATGGAGGCTGCAGGGGGAGGGGGTGGGCATGGGGTTCGGGGAACCTGGGCTGCCTTCCTGCACCATCTGCTGCACTGAAGGCCCCAGGAAGAGAGGTGGGGGACAGCAGCCAGAACACAAGCTTCTGGGTGGGCTGCTGGCAGTGATGGAGGGCAGCAGCCCAAGGGGAGACAGATACCCACTCCGGCTGACCCTGGGGGTGATGTTGCCCTGGGCTCACATCTACTACAGCTCCAAGGTCAGAAGAGCATGAGGGGGTGCCGCAACCTGGAGTTTCAGCAGGGTCTCCATGGCTGCAGGAAGCACCAGGCCTGCCTGTTGGTATGAAGCCACTGCCTGCATCCCCACCTCCCTCGGCACCATCTGTAAGAAATCTCGCCCTAGCCAAGGGGTCATGGACCCTTGTGGGCACAGAGGCAGAAGGGCCCAGCACACTCAGGCAAGGGGTGTTGTGGTGGCCCACCCAAGCTCAGAGCCAGGAGGGTCCTACTCTCTCCCCAGACGGAGAAGGGACAGCAGGGAAGGACAAGCAATGCAGAGGGGGCCTCACTTGGGGCTAGGGAGGCGCAAGGGGGAGGTCCTGGGACCCACCTCCCGGCAGAAGGCCACGATGTTCTCCCACAGGGCCTTGGCCTCGCCCTCGTCTGTCTGCCGCCGCTTCTCCACATGCATGCTCTCCCTGCGCCTCAGGGCCGCTGCACCCCGGCGCTGGGCCACCAGAAGCTGGGGAGTGTGGCAGGCGGCACAGTGCTTGGCCCGGGATGTGTTGAGGAGAGTGCAGGCAGGGCAGGCCCACTGGCCTGGGCGCTCAGGTGGTGCTATGGGGAAGAGGCGGCTGGCCTTGTGGGCTGAGCAGGGCCCGGACTTGTCCGCACTGCAGTTGGGGCAGCGGGCGGAGGGCTCACTGTGCTCCTGGAAGCCGTGCAGCTTGGAGCAACCACATGCTGTGCACCGTGGGGCCGCCGTGGGGTTCCTGAGCGTGCACTTGGCACATGACCAGGTGGTGAAGTCAGGGCTGGAGGGGCTGGCAGGTGTGTAGCGCACAGTATCACCTGCCAGGTCAATGACGTCGCTGCCTGGCACGGCCCCGCCAGCCTCACAGTGGGCTGGGCTGGCAGGGCCAGGTGGGCGCAACGTGGGGCCACTCTCGGCCACCTCCTCCTCCAGGAAGCTCAGCCGCTTGCCGGAGAGCAGCTCTGCTAGACGGGAAGCCCCAGCCATGGTCCGTCCCAGGCCCTGTGGGGGCCCCTTGGAGCTGGGAGAGGGGGAGGGCTGGGTGGCCTCAGGCACCAGTGGCTGCGGCTGGGGGGGCACCTCGCGGCGGCTGCGAGGCACAGGGTTGTTCTGAAGGGTGGGCAAGAAGGGACTGAAGGGTGGCCCCCGGGGGGGCTCCTGGTCGACAGCAGAGGGAGGGTCAGCTTCGATGCCTTCCCCTGGCTGCGGTGGGGCAGGTGTGACATGGAAGCCAGCAGGAGCCAGGACTTCGGGGACCACCAGGGCCTCAGGAGGGATCCTGGGCAGTGAGAGTTTCCGGGGGCCCCCGCAGGCAGAGCAGGAGCTGGCCACGGGCGTGTTGTGCAGTGTGCAGCGCTGGCAGGCCCAGCCGCTCCCAGGCTCTGCTGCCGCCTCCCCACCTTCCCCTTCTTCCTCTTCCTGCTCTTCCTCAGGCTGCCCCCCAGCTGGTTCCACAGACCCTGCTGTCAGCACTGGCCCCGCCTCCTCCTTGCAGCTGCCCTTGGGCTCCAGCAGGACAGTAGGTGGCTTAGGCAGGACCCCGTTGATGACAGGCAGCAGGGAGGCCCCAGGGACGGGCTCCGGGGCAAAGCCACACACCTCGCAGGCCTCCCTGCCCAGGAGGTTACGGAATGTGCAGCGGGCACAGGGCCACTTCTGCTCCTCCACGCTGAGCCGCAGGATCTGGTCGAGGTCAGGCTTGTGTCGGGGAGCCTCACAGATGGAGCACTGGCGCTGGCCGGCAGGGTTCAGGAAGGTGCAGCGTGCACAGGACCACTCCCCAACTGCGGCCATGGGCCCAGGCGAGTGCGTGTGGCTGCAAGGAAAGGCAGCAGTCAGGGAGTGTTGACAAGACCGTCAAGATCATTTGATGGAGAGTGAATGGTCTTTTCAACAAATGGTGCTGGGAAAACTGGATCTAAATGCTGAAAAATGAGATTGGACCCCTACCTTACCCCATATTCAAAAATTAACTCAAGATAGATCAATGACCTAAGTGTAGGAATGAAAACTAGAAAACTCTTAGAAGAAGAGAGAAAGGTAAACTTTCACAACCTTGGATTTGGCAGTGATGACACCAAAAGCACAGGTAAATAAAGGAAAATAAGAGGACTTTATCAAGATTAGCAGCTTTCATGCTTTAAAAGACACCACTGAGAAAGTGAAGAGAACCCACAGCATAGAAAGTATCTGCAAATCATGTAACTGATAATGCTCTAGTATCCAGAATATGTAAATAGTTCTTGAAACTACACAACAGACAACCTGTTTTAAAAATGGGCAGAGGACTTGAAGACACGAAGAGATCCAGAATCAAAAGGGAGACTGAAACAGTGTTGGCAAGAACATGGAGAAACCAGAATCTTTCCTACATTGCTGGTGGGACTGGAAAAGTTTGACAGTTACCCCAAAAGTTGAAGAGGACCACCACGTGACCCAGCAATTCCATCCCTGGGTCCACACTCGAAGAGCTGAACACTGGCGCACTTCACAAACACACACAGCAGATCTGCTCACAACAGTCAAAAAGGTGGAAACCACCCAAGTATCCATCAATGAATAAATGGATAAACAAAATGTGGAATGTTATTCAGCCACCATGGAGGATGAAGCACAACACACTACAACACAGGTGAGCCTTGAGAGACACAAAAGGCCATGTGCGGTGTGATTCTGTCTGCAGGAAATCTTCAGGACGGGCAAATTCAGCGGGAGGAAGGAGCTGGAAATTCCCAGAGGGGAGGAAGGGAATGGGAGCATCTGGGGGTGGGCAGCGCCGGCCTTTTGACCTGCCTTTCGAGGGCTAATCCAGGTGCAAGCGGGTGTTCACACTCCTCAGCACACACAGTCTCCCACACTGTTTGGAGTCGCTCTGCTTGGCAGAAAAATCAATTGTTCTTCACAACAAGGCATGAAGCTTGTGCTTCTCATGCTACGTTTGTGCCAAACCCTTCAGGAAGAAAGAAAACTTGCCTCTTCAAAAACAATAAACCAAAAACCTCCCCCGAGCAGCACGACTGTTTCTCGGCCCAGAGCAAACTGTGAAGCCGCCCTGTGTGCCTGAGACTTAAGAGCTGCCCACAGCCTTGCCCAGGGCGCCCACGCGGATGGGCCCTGGTGAGGGTGGGTAGGTGGGGGCATCCAGCACCAGCAGGGTGGGCTGGCTAGGTCAGCTTTGGCCTTGGCCTTTGTACCACGAAAAGCCAAAGAAATCTGCCTGGAGACGACCGGGGGTTCCCCTACAACCAGGGCTCCCTGCTCAGAGAAGGGTCCATGCTTAAGGCATGGGCACATGTGTGCCCACACAGACAGACAGACAGACACACAGACAGACACACACACACTGGGTCCTGGGCAGCCTCCGCCCAGGCCCCAGGCTCAGAGGATGGTCACTCCCAGTGTGCCCCACCTGGCCTGGTCACATGGGCCTGCAGAGCTGGTCTGACCTTTTGTAGACCACCTGCTGCTGGGAGAGGTCTCCAGAGACAAGACTCAGGCCCCTGCCCCCAGCACAGGACAGGTGGGCTGGGGCCCTCCTAGGACACACCTGCCCTTGGCTCCCAATGGTTCCAGATGCGCTGAGCAGACCCTGGGGGAGAGAGGGAGCCCAAGTCTCACCCACCCTCACGACCCCATGATGGGGTGTCACGACCAGGACAGCGTGACACAGGGCAGGTTTCACAGCAGTTCTGGTGGACCCGCTGAATCAGGAAGATTGTGTGTGGAGTTCAGAAAGTTTGCCTGAAAACAGTGCCTGGAAGTCAAATACAGCCCCAGGGAGGCAGAGGGAAGCCCAGGGCTAGAAGGAGGCAGTGGGGGCTGCGTTCTCTCACCCCTGTGGCCCACACCTCAGTCCGTACCTCAACATCACCGGGTGGGCTGAGACAAGGTGACTCAGGGGTTGGTGATCGGGTGTCCTGAGGAGCCCTGAGCAGGGAGCTTGCCAGAGGGGATCCTGGGCCTGAGTCCCACTCAGCTCCCCAGCTCCAGTCTCTACAACCCAGGGTCACTCTCACGGCCACCTTGCCTCACTGGGGGCCCAGGCCTGGGATCCTTACAATGTGTGAAGGTGAGGGCAGACCACAGACAAAGCCTGGAAGTAAGAGACAGGCACCCAGAACCCAGGGTCAAACCAAACCCTCAACCCAACCCCTCCCATGCTCATGCAGAGGCCAGCACGCCCACCTCCAGGACATAGAGGAAACGACTCAAGTTACTCCTCACGACAGAAAGGCTGAGTGGGAAACTGAGGTGACTGTCCAGGAAAACCTGACACCGAATGCCTGCTCTGCTCTCAGTTATCTGGGAGCAGCAACACTTGGCCCCAACTCAAGAGAGAGGTGACGGAGGTGCCCAGGACATTCCGGGGACAACTGGGGACAGGCAGGGATGGCGTACCACCACCTTGGGTGCAGCCCAGGCCTGGGAGATGGCCTCCTCCTTCCCAGGGAAGCTGAGAGCAGTTAGTGGTCTCTGCACTCAAGGACCTCAGTCAGGCCACCAGACCTGAGGCCAGGCTCCTGGGCAGGATGTGGCTACCTGTCCCCTGACCCTCGCTGGTACTGAGGTACACCTAGGCGCCTCCCTCTGAGGTCACGCTCAGCTTGCCTCGGTTGTCCTCTGTCTGTGTCCCCAGGGAAGGCCTGGAGCTTGCAGGTGGTTGACACCCATATCAATGGGGATGGGTGACACGCCCAGACATGGAGGCTGTTCAGTGAGTGGGGCAGCCTAGGGCTGGTTTCTTCACCGTGCGCATGCCCACTGGAGCAAGGGAAGGGTCTGCCTGACTGTGTCCCATGCACGTGCCCAGCTGCCCCTGAGGTGCCAGAGCAGCACATGTGCGTGTCCAGGTGTCCAAGTGTAGGTGCAAAGAGGGGTTCTGTTGGGCCGCCTGCCTTTCTGCCCCTCTTCCCACCATCTGCCATGTCCAGCTCCCTGCACTGTCCCTTCTCACTGCTAGCCTGGGTGTCTGGACTCCTCGAGGTCACTAACAGCACTTCCTCCTGATCCGCTCTCAGTGGTGTCTGGAGGTCGGGCTGCCTGCCTGCATTGCCTGGGGAGAGGCCTGGCAGGAGGGAGAGAAGAAAGGGCAATGTCACCCAGGCCACCCGCAGGACAGTGTGAGCCAGGGTCCAACAGGCCCGAGCAGCCTGGGGCACGGGGTCTCCACCTCACTGCCGCTTGCTTCAGGCCCAGCCTCCCTCCTCAGACCCAGTAATTCTACTCCTAGCAATTTATCCTGAGGAAACAAATATGTGGAAATAAAATGCCATGTGTACTGGAGAGAGGTGTGAAGAGATGCACCAGCCACCAGGGAGACGCAGACCAAACCACCGGGAGGCTGGGACTGCGGGCAGTAACAGCGTCGGAGCGTGTGGAAACACCAGGGCCCTCCCCACATGGCTGCTGGGGACGCGAAACAGCACAGCCGCTAGAGAAAACAGCCTGGCAGTTTCTCAGAAAGTTAATCATAAACTTAAATAAACCTCAGCAATTCCGTTCGAGGTGTCTACCCAAGAGAAGTGAAAACATGTCCACGCAAAAACCCGCACAGAAACGTTCACAGCAGCAGATTCATAAAATCCAAACTCAAACGTCCATCAGCTAATGAGCAGGCCAACTCCATGCGTGGAGTGTTGCTTGGCTGTAAAGAAGAGAAGCACCAACACTCGCTATAACGTGGATGAGCCCTGAGAACACGAGGCTCAGTCACAAAAGCAGACACAGCAGGTCACACATTGCGTGATTCCCCTGATACCAAGCGTCCAGAACAAGCAATCCACAAACACCAAAAATGGATGAGTGGTTTCCAGGGGCTGGAGGGGAGGGGGTGACTGCAAGTGGGCAGGATCTTTTGGGGTCACCGAGATGCTGTGAAGCTGGGTTGTGGTAACAACTGCACAACCCCACAAATGGACTAAAACCACTGAGCTGAACACTTGTGAGTGGTCAATTTGACTGTATGTAAGTTACACCTCAATAAAAGTGTCATCGATACAGTAACAAGAGAACTGAAGCGATCTGCTAACTCGCTTGTCCCTGCCACCATCTGCTTCCCAGCACATCCCTCAGGACCTCAAGCTCCCATGACTGTCCACTGAAGATAACACAGACAAGACTTTGCGACAAGACTTTCCCAGGAGGCTGGTCCTGCTCCTGCACATTTGTCAGGGCCCTGCCTGCTAGTCACCTAGTGGGTAGGCCTGGGACACATATGGGGCCCACAGACCCTGGGGAATGTTCTGTACAAGTGGGCTGGGTCTGAGGGAAGTGACAGAAAAGGGCCACTGCAGGTGCCTTCAAGAGACAGAGGATGGTGTCTGCTACCCACGAACCCAGGCCTGGGCGCCCAGGAGTGAGGGCTGTCTTTGGCCCAAGGTCTGGGGACCCAAAAGTCTGCTGAGCCCTGGGCATCCTTCCCTCCAGTGAGGCCACAGGATGTGGTGAAGGCAGGGGTGTCAGTGTGGGTTGGGACGCTGGAGCCCAACTTGCCCCACTCTGTTACCCCAGCACCTAGCAGGGAAGCCCTCCAGGTTATCTGGGGCAGCCTGGGCAGAAACCTGGGCTGTGTCCGGCCACAGCTGTAGCTGGAAGAAGCTGACAGGTGAAGGTTTGCCAGTAGGGCCCCATAGTCCCCACTGCACCCCTGCAGGCAGCCATGTCAGAGCAGGAGCGCCCCCACACAGGCAGGGGGCCAGGGTAGTGCCCCAAAGTCCCATGAGAAGCAAGCCAGCATCCCCTGTGCACGCCCCTCCCCTGCAAGAAGCTCCAGCAGCAGCTCCAGCTTCAGTATTAGATAAGCAAGCCCCGGGCCAAAGGCAGGCAGTGTGTGCCTGTCCCAACTACCTCCAGCCAGCCAGGCTGAGACCCACTGCCATGCTAAGGGAGGGGCCGGCATCCCAGACCTTCTCTGCTGGGTGAGCAACCCCAGGGGACCCTAAGGAACAGAGACCCATTTCTCTGAAAGCCCTTCTGTCAAGGAGGGGGCACCCTGACAAAGCAGCACCCACCCTTCTGGGTCCTTTGGGGCCAACCCCTCCCCACCTTCTTACCTTTGGGCCCGGGGGCGTGGGGGCTGATGCTGCCGGGTGACCAGGGTGCTGCCCCAGACAGGCCCCCCGGGGCCACTCCTACACCAGCCGGCTGCTGCCGGGGGCCCTGGGTAGGACGGTCCCCCGGGGAAGCCGTGGTCCGACTCGGTCTCGGCGGCCAGCGAGGAGGCGGAGCTCCCCATGGCCTCCGCGACAGTGGCCACGCTGAGAGCCGGGCCTGGTCACATGTGGCCGGCGGTGGCGGGCGAGGTGGAGCATGGAGCACCCACACCGGAGACAGGGCAGCTGGGCTGGTCCAAGTCACACGACAACAACAGAAATAAACACAGAATAAAGAGAAAGAGAAAAGATAGCGTGATTTACAGGCATGGAGTCCCCAGAAGCCCTGGGAGGTTCTCCAGTGCCCCCACAGCAAGGGGTCCTACCAGGGCCTCGGGCTCAGCATTGACAGAGCTGCACCCAGGCACACGGCACGCCTCTGTGCGTAATGACGCCCTCTTCTCTGTTTCTGAAAACCCACACCAACCCATCAGCCACCCACGGAGGAGAGACGGCTGTGCCACAGCCACTGGTCTTTAAAGAGGGTGTTATCCTTAGACGAAAGGAAGGAGGAGATATTTAACTAGAGGAAAGGAAAGTAAGGGAAGAGAGCCCAGTGGGGCAGGTGAGCCCTGGCAGGATGGCCTCCGAGAGGGGCACTGGGTGCTGCCCGCAGCCACAGGGAGGCCACCATGGCCTTTCTAGAGGGATAGCCTTCCCAACCTAGAGATGGGTGACCCGAGAGGGACCAGGGAGGCTGCAAGGCCTCCAGCAGGGTGACTGCCTGCCCTCTCGGGAAGGCCGATGGGTCCAAGAGCATCTGCCCTGTAACAAGAGACCAGGTGCATCCCATTTCAAACGAGGCAAGTCCCAGTCAGGTTCAGGAAAGACACCTGGGCTGGGCTTTGGCCCACTGTGGGTGTCTGCTTGGCTTTCTGGCCTAGCAGGTGACCAGCAGCTCTGCCCCCACCACCTGGTCTGCATCACCCAATGACACCCTCCCCCAGCTTCCTAGTAAGTCCCTTGGGCACAGGGGTCAGCGGTGGGGTAAAACCGAGGGGAGCTGTCCTTGCATACAGGTGAGCCAGTGAGCGCCCAAGCCCCCTAGAAATACTGGTCCATGCTGCATCCAGGGTATACAAGTAAGTCTGCCTACACCTGGAGTGACCAGCATGCGCAGCTCTGGAACCTGGGGCACCAACCGCCACAGGACAGGGGTGGGAGAAGTCTGGGCCCACTGCCCCATTAGAGCTTCAGTCACAACAGCTGAGTCTCCTGCAGTGATATCGTTTGCCTGGACCCTTTCTTCTGAGGGACATGGACAGAGCAGCAAAGGCCCTGACAGGCTTGACGACCTTGAAAGTTACCTACCACTCAAGTGTCCTCTGCTCAGCAGGACCAGAGCCAAGTGGTGGTACAGAGGCCCCGTGTCCTACAAGCTGACAGTGCCCACCTGGACCCTGAAAGAACGGCTGGGCCTCCGGCTACACGAGTGCAGCCCAGTAGGAACATTGTGTGAGCTACATGTGTCATTTCTAACCCTCCGACAGCCACGTGAAAAAGATAAGACAGGTAAAAGGAGTCTTGATAACCTATCCTAGGTAACCCAACATATCCAAAACATCACCGTGTCATCTGGAAATCAGGATGAAGCCCCACGCAACTCACGCGCCACCTGTGTTCAGTCAAGGTCCTTCCCCTACGGTGGTTGATGCTCTTCTCCACGGAGACCGGCCACATTCCGGGGGCAGCAGCCACGCATGCCAGAGGTGAGCAGGGTCATTTGACATCTGCTTTGCCCATGGTTATGAGTCGGATACTAGAACCACTGGAACAGCTCCCCCAGGTTCCTGAACCCCACCGCATCCAGAAGGCCCTCACGGGAAGAGAGCTGAGGTGTTCCTGACACTCCCCTTTCACAGCCATATCCTGGGTGGGTGATGGCCTGAGCTGAAGCTGAGCTCAGCGAAGCTGCCCATGGAGCAGAACTGCTCAAGCCCGATCCAGGGCTGCTCTGCCCCTGAGTAAGAGCTCAACCCGTGTCCACTGTGAGAGCAGAGCACGGGTGAGAGTAGACAGTGTGCCCGAGGCCTGGTCAGCTGGCATCATGTGCATCTGATGCAGGTACAGCCAGGGAGGAAACCAGCCCCAGTGAAAAGTGAGGTGTAGCCCTGGGCCCATGGGGGATCTGCGGGCCACAGGGCCTGGCTCTGCCTGGAGAAAAGGGCACCAAAGTCCTGCGAGGACCGCCTACTCTTCATCGATGCTTTAAACTTTGGGGTAGTGGGTGCTCAGGCCTGCACAGACATTTGGGGTGCATGCCAGTGACCCCACTGCATGTGGGCAGAGCACACGGTACTGAGCAGGGCCAGCTCTGCACCCAAGTCTCAACAGCAGCCACACCCCATGTGCCGGCCTCCTGACCTGCCTTCAGGAAACATTGACCCTGCAAATAAGAGGGTCTGGGGCAGCCAGGCCACCATGTAGCCCACCCTCATTGAGGGCTCCAAGAGAAAGTATGGATGCCCCCTAGGAAGCAGCCAGCTCTGGAGTGGCCTCTCCTGGGATGCCAGAACCCAAAACCCTCACACTCTAGCTCTGGCCTGCGGGGGTGGTGAGGAGCCCTGGCTTGCCCTGGCTCAAGGGTCCCCCTGTCTGGGGTGATGCGTGGAAACCCATATCAGGACAACCCACCAGGGAGGTGGCTTTCACAAACACAGCTACCCAGACCCCAGGCAAGAGCCTCGTCACCTCTGCTCCTGCCCCAAGAGCCAAGTCCTTTCATCCCCTCCTTTCTGCGTCCTTGCTTACTAAGCCGGCACCCAGAGCACTATGTAAGCAGGCCTCCCAGCAGAAGCTGGAGCATACATGCCAGCAGCACCAGCCTCCCGCCAGCACGAGGGGCGGGCGCTCCAGGACAGGGTAGCAGGGGATGAGGTGCCTGCCCCACCACCCACAGACCATGCTGGCTCCTCCTTGTCCTCATTCTGGAACCACTGTCCTAGATCTGAATGGGATGGCGGCCTAGATCTGGCCTCAAGAAAACATGGAGGTGGGGCTGCAGCCACTCCCCGCCCCAACTGAAGACCAGGGTTAACCAGCACCCCCGTTAGGCGCCTGAGAAGACAGCAGGGGACTCTCCCCCAGAGTGATGAGAGCACGAAGGGCTCAATCAGGGCGACCCTCTCCTCAGGACCCTGTGTGGGGCACATCTGTCTCAGTGGTGGCAGGCCAGGCCCTGGGGGCGACACCCCACTTCCTCATCCAGTTCAGTGCCTCTCATTGCTCCCCAGAGCCTTCCAACACCTGAGGCAGGAAGGGGGCAGGTGCCATGAGGCAAGGACACAGGCTCGAGGGCACTTCCCCGCGGGTGACAGGTGAGTTGCTCCCACCAAGCGAGTTACCTGGCCAAGGACTGGGAGAATTGGGGAGCCGAGACCTGGCAGAAGTTGAGCCCCAGGTACTGGTCAGGGAGGGTGCACGGTCCTCATGCCTCATCCCCCCAAACTCGGGGGCTCCACACAGACATGTGTGTATACACCTGGCCCAGGTCTGTGTTCAGGACCCACGCACCTGATGCCTGGCTGATTCTCTCCAGGTGAGCAGGCCTGTCCCAACTGCACAACACCTTGGGCCCAGGGCCCAAGTCTCATTAAATCTCAAGACCCATCTCTCCATCCCGTAATAATGGTGTTCTCACCAACTGCAACAACCCTTACAGGATGCATGAACTAGGCCTGGGATGGGGTGCAAAGGAAGAAAGGCTCGCTGAGGGGACCCCAGGCTTTTCTGGGGCATCATTCCCTGGGCCACCAAGGCTGCACCCATTAGAGGTGAAGCCTGAACCCTGGGCAGAAATGCAGAGGACCTGAAACTTCTGCCTGAGTGAGGCATAGGCCAGGACAGTGAGTGAACCCTCCTAAGTCCCTTCCAGAAACCAGGCTGGGATCCCACCCTGGGAGGGCCTCGACTTTGACCTCTCTGCCCCCAGCATCGATGGGACAGCATCCTCTGGCAGCCACCCTCCCTCAAAGTGGTCAGCTGCCTGCATCAGCAGCTCATGTCAGAGGTGGGGCCATCAGGGATGTGGGGATTCTATGTGGAGGGAACACCAAAGGGACTACAGACACAGCCCAGCCAAAAGTCTGCCTTGCAGTGCACTTGGAACTATGGGACCACAGCCCCAGGCCTCAGATGCATGGCGGCACACAGGGCTGTGAGGACCAGGCTTGGTCAGGGCAGGAGTCAGGGAAGTGGGTCTTGGAAAGGTTCTATGAATCAAGGGTTTTGAGACAGGCCTGCACACCACCTCAGGGGGGTGCCCACACGGCTCCACTGCAGCAGGACAAACCCACAGAGCTCATGCCTGGATCTTTGTCTTGGGAGGCAAGGCTCCATGGCAAACTTGCCAAGAACACGTCTATCCAGAGGGCAAGCCCCGCTCTCCTGGGAGGGTCAGGACTCTGGCCCTGGAGCAGCAGCCCCAACCCCCAGGCTTATCAGCAGGAGCCACAGTCCACTGGAGAGTGGTACCAACCAGTCACGTGGTCTGGGCCTGGCAGCCACCTGAACTCCTAATAGAGGACTCTGTCCCCACCCCAAGAACAGTCCTATGGGAGGAAGTCAGGGACCATGTCTGTTTAGAAGCCACATATGTCCCTCACCCAGAGTAGGCTGGAGGCCCCAGGGGCATGTCGTGACCCAGCCACTCCTTGTTGCTTGCTCCAAGACCATGACCACCTCTAAGTCAGTCAGGGGCACAGGGGATAGTCCTCTGCCCATGGCTAGGGCCACCAGGGACAGGTGCCCAGGTAGGGCAGGGCTCTGGGTGAGCAGCCAGTAGCCATGGAGATTCACCTGGACCTAGGTCCCGGTACCACCTGGCCACTCCATTGGCCCACAGGGTACATGTGCCCCTTCCTGTCCTTCCCAAAACCAGTGTGAGGCCTGATGCCTCCCCTACCTGCTGGGCCAGCACCCTGCAACAGCACTATCAATCTCTGAGAGTGGACTGTAGAGGTTCTGCTGAAAATTATTATAAACATCCCTCTAAGAACCAGGTCCAGGAACAAAATCATAACCAGCACTTCCTAGTATCCAACTTCCTGGGAGGAATGCGTGGGCCCCAAACCCCTGCCCGCGTGTGCTCCAAGGCAGATGCTCTGCCTGGCGTTTCTGGACTTGTGTGTGTCTGTCAGCCCTGAAGGGTCAGGGTGCCCTGCATGCTCAGAGCCACTGACGCTGGTGACGTAAACGACTGGCAAGTGTCCGGCGGGATTTGCTCTGCTCCCGAGGCCCCTGCTTTCTGGCTGGGGTGGAGGAGCGGAGACAGGTCCCTCAAAATCAAACCCACAGGGGAGGGGCAGCTCACCAGCAGGGAGGCCAGAGCATGAGCACACAGGGGCCTTTGGCTACCTCCCGGAAGGCGAAGGAGGTCACTGTGTATCCTCTGGTATCTTTGAAGCCCAACCCACCTCACTCATGCATTGTGAAAAAGGAAACTGTCAGGGACGCCACCAGTTTCTAGTTCATGAGTTCAATATTGTCTAGTGACGAACACTATTTTTAATACTATTTTTAACAGGAAAAGAGAGGCACCAGACGAGCACTCTTGCTCTCTGGCACATCCACATTTCTGTTTGCCAAGTGGTGGCAGGAGCAACCCTGGCCTGGTCAGCCTGGTGACCTCGGGCCTCGCTAGTGGCACAGCTGCTGCACAGGGACATGAGGGCACTCAGCCTCCAGCTCACCCCAAAGGGAGGCAGATGTCGAGTAGGGGAGCCTCTGAAGCCACCTCTTCAGGAGCAGCAGGGGCTCCAAACACGCTGCCCTTCCTCTTCCACCGGGGCTGGGGCAGGAGATCCTAGAAGCACTGATGTGGAGGTGGACGGGTGTAGAGGAATTCCTCTACTCTATGTGTGGGCTGTGACCACCCAGAGGAGCAGAACCTATGTGGTTGCCTTCCCTGGGACCCAGACGCTGTGACTCTTCCCAACAGCAGCTATCGACCTGTTTTCCTCCTGATATCCTGCAGCACCATCCAGGCACGTCCCCTAGCCCGGCCACAGGGGATATGGAGGGGAACGGTGCAGTCCTTGACCTCAGGGAACAGGGTGTGGAGCAGCTGTCCAAGGGAGACAGAGCTGCTAGGGCAGAGAGTGAAGCCATGTGTTCCACTTGGTCTTGTATGAATCCACACTGGGTACCCTGGACAGGTCCTGCCGGAAGGACAGCACATCCCACAGGCACCAGGAGGCTCCATGGTGTCCTCCTCCAGCCTGCAGCTCCCTGCGCTTTCCTGGCAGCACCAACAGCTTCTGTGAGCCTCTGCTCAGACCCCACCCTGGGCCACTGCCAGAGTGACAGGGTGTGGCTAGGCAGGTCTCCAAGCCCAAACTCCACTCACAGCCTCCCTACTACTCATTCAAAGAAGGCAGAGGCAGGTGAGCCCCTCATCCCAAAGACCCTGTGGGTGCTGTTCCAGGCCACCCTGGGAGCTCCCCTCCAAGTTCAGAGCTGGGTCACCAGAGCTGCCTGCCTGTAAGTAGATGACTAAGGACGCTCTTGGACCACCCCCTCGGTGTGGATGGGGCAGTGCTGGACACGCCTGAGACCTTGGCAGAAGGGAGTAGGCGAGAAACACAACCATGTTCCTGCTTTGGGATGTTCCCACAGGTGCTGGAAGCCGAATAATGGGGTGCCATAATTATGGGGTGGGAGGTGCCAGAGGCAGTCCAGGCAGAAGAGCAGGGTAAAGAACCAGCTGATCAGAGCCCTCTGACCAGCTAGGGCCCACAAAGACATCTGTGGTTTCCGAGGATTTTTAGGGCAGCAGAATCCTTCCCTACTCTGTGCATAAAAGACAAACAGTAGGTGGTGGAACAAGGAAGTTGAAAGGCAATCCTGGAAGATCAGGGCTGAATGTGCAGTCTGTCTGCCCCTCCCCCACCAGCAACGGCTGCCCCTCAGCCTTGTCTCCTGACCCGCGAGACACGAGCCCTGAGAGCAAGGAGCTTCAGCAAAGGCACCCTATCACGAAGGGCAGAGGAGCTCAGAGCAACCCTCATGGATACAGGATTAGAGTGCCCATCCACTTCCTGTTCTTGGAGCCCGAAGTCTGGGGGGTCAAAGCAGAGACAGTGTATCTCAGACTGAAAGTCCCTTTTTAAAGCCATGCAGTCACTGAGCCTTGGGCCCAGGACGGCTTAAGCCTGGCTCTCAGTAGGTCACGAGGTCATCAGCCTGACAGGAAAAGCAGCTTGAGAGAGTTTCAGATGCAGAAGGGAAGAGGGGTGCTACTCTTGGGAGCAGAACGACCTAAGACGAAGTAAGAGGAGCCCAAAACCAAGGCTAGGCTGAGCTGGCTTCTCACAAGACCCACTTCCACCAGCCAGGCCACAGAGCAGTGCCTCCCAGGCTCCCCTGTCTGCCTGGGGCCTTCTTTCTGCCACTTTGGCCAGGGAAACACAATCTCTCTCTCTCTCCACACTTGAGAAAGTCACTTAGAAGTAGAAGGATGGAATTACCCCAGCCTAGCCTCTGGGGGTAGGAGGGTGATCACGGGCATCTTCCTGACAGTGGCTTACAGAGCTCCCCAGACCTGGGCAGAGGGAAGAGCTCAGGGATTCCTAAAGGAGGGGCTCCCAGGAAGAGTGTGGACCTACTCAGCACCTACCTGAGCCCCAGTTCCCCGACAGCATAACACAGCACCAAGCTGCAAGACCCCAAACTCTCGGGCCTGGTCTCACTGGGGTCCTGTTGCCCATGGTCCGGTCACAAATTCTTGTGGGTTATGGCCCTCCTCTCCTCCCGGAGCCAGTCCAGTCAGGGCCACTTGACCATACAACAAGGGTGCACTAGTCAGGACCGGAAGGGCCCCTCCTTAGGCAGTAAAACAGTCCCGTCGGCCGGTAGCCTGGCAAACATTCTTTGGGCCACCTTGGGTAACTTCTCCACAGCAACAGCAAGAGAGGAACCGGGAGGAGGAAGTATGGTGGCCAGTGGGCACCCAGGGCGCGCTTACGCTCCCCACTCCACGGGACCCCCGGACACATCCCCTAATGCTTCCAGAGCCAGGACACTGCCCAGAGATAAGGACACTCAAGGGCAGGAGGGGCTGAGGCCGCCTCCCGTGTCCGCAGCACCCTGGGCTGGTCTCCCGCTGCCCGGCGCCCCAGGTCACGCTGGCTCCCCTCTCCAGCAGCGCCCCCAGCCCGGCAGGACTGGCCAATGCCCAGCAGGCGCCGCTCGGCCGGCCCGGCTAGGAAGGGGTCCAGGCCGCGCCCCTGGCCCCGGTCCGGCCCGGTCGGCGGGACTCACCTCCACAACCCCGCGGCGCCTCCTCAGTCCCCGCGGCACGGGCCCGCTCCTCTGCGCCGGCCGGCCCACAACTTGTTCTCGAAGGGCAGGACGGCCCCTGTGCCGCCGGCGCGCTGCCCCGATGGCCTCCCGCACTGAGTGGCAGAGCCGGCAAGCACCACGACCGGGCCCAGCCCGCGCCGCGCCCTGCGCCGCTTCCGTAGCGTAGCGCCCGGCTGGGGCCCCGCGGCTACGGCGCGCCCGGGGCGCACGCGGCGCTGTGAATCGCGCGCTAGGACTACGGCTCCCACAGGGCGGCGCGGCGCGCCAGGCAGGCCGGGAGGCGGAGTTCGGGGCGGTGGCCAGTATTGGAGGCTCTCCAGGGGCCCGCCGACTTCCCGGGCCTACCGAACCGCGGGCGCTCAAGTAGGTGGCTGAGCCCTGGGTCCCAGGAGGCGCTGCAGGTCGTGGGGCGAGGGGCAGGCGCCGAGGACGGGACCCAGACTACAGCTCCTAGAATGCCCGGCGCGGGAGGAAGGGGCGGGACCCGAGTCGCGGCGCTTCCGGCTGCCGTACGGCGAAGCCGGGGTTGCGGCAGCCAACCCCAACGGGATCCCTGTGGTCCGCGGGGCCACCGGACCCATTAGCTTTCTTCTGGGACCCCTCTGGACATGTCTGTCTCCCTGGCTCCCCTCAGGTCATGGTCAAGAGCCCCAGTTTCGCTGGGACCGACCTGGGCTGAGCACGGCCGCGCCACTCGGTGTGACTTGGGCACGCCGCTTGTTTGAACCGGTTTCTCCTCGGCCAGCAGGGAAACTAGTATCCCGGCCACTGGGAGGACCGAGGGAGGCACAGCGCGCAGCTCAGTGCCTGGCGGGAAGGAATCCTGTGTTGTGCGCGGGGCCTCTGAGCAGAACTCGCGCTCTCGCCGCCCCCCGCCCCACCCCATTCGCAAAGAACTTCCTCAGGTGCGGTCACTCCCCGGGAGGTCACTCACACCCAGCAGCCACGGAACTGGGGCTGGGGGGATCCTGCCCTCCGTCGCCTTGATGTCATGGAGGCTGCGGGACCTGCAGGAAAGGGCTTTGGTGTCAGCGGTTTACCGAGTGCAACTAACTGAAGCACAGAGAGAGGGAGAGGCTGCATGGGGGAGTGGGGATGCTAAGGTCGGATCTCCAAGGATCTTGGCTTTCAGGGGCGGGTGGGGAGCCTGAGAAGGCACAGGCCTTGCTGGAGACAAGAAAGCGAGGCCCCTTGGCTAAGACAGATTTCAGGAAAGTGGGTTGTGGTCCAGCTCTACCTCCAGATGGAGTATAGTTTTGTAAAGCGGAGGTTGGGCGATTTTTGCTCAGCAGCACCTACAGGGACAGCACTCACTGCTCCTGGAACACCTCCGTCCTACTCTCCTGGTGTGGCAGCCAAGTCACCCAGAAGCCAACTGCAGAGGGTTGGACTTCAGCCACAGCCAAGATAGTGCCTGCGGGGACTCAGCCCACCCCCAACTTCCTCACCTGCATGGAAGTGACAACGAACAGCCTCTGACCGAGTGTGGCTGCGGGATCACGAGAAGATGGACTCAAGAGCCAGCTGCTAGTGTGGGCTCAGTGACCACGGTTCCCTCTCCTTCCCAGCCTCTTTCCCTGTGCACTGCCTGGGGTGATTGTGTCAGGACTGGTGTCCACAGCCCTATAACCTCCCTGAACAGCTGAAGTTGAGCCTCGTGGCCTGATAGCCAAGGTTCCTGCCCACTCACTGCACAGTTTTGTGGAGCCAGTCCCTACATGGGGGTGGGGAGAGAGCAGGAGCATACCAGCCCTCCCCAATAAGGGGCCAAGGCCTGTTATGGAGAGAAACCCCGGTCCCCAGAAAAGGGCCTCAGGGGGAGTCTTCAAGTCTGTCCCAGGAGGGAGCTGGAACAGGTTCTACATGCAGGGGAGGCAGGGGACCAGAGCACCATCTGTGGTGTCAGCCTGTAATCACCTCAGATGTTCTGAGGAACACAGATGGACAGTTTAACTCTAAAGCAAAAGATACGGGATTTCAAGGGATAGCAGCCCAGGGGGGGAGAGGAAAGAGCCCACCTGGAGGGGTCGGGGAGGGCAGAAAGAGTCCTCTGGGGTGGGATGGGAGGTATTAGGTCAAGCGTCCCTGGGTAGGTCTCACTGGTGCCCACGCTTGCCATGGCTTTGGGACACAGCAGTGAATAAGACACCCAGATGCCCTTAAGGAGTGGAGATTCTGTGGGATGAGGGACCCTCCCTGGTGTGACACACCTGTGGTCTGGCTAGTTTTACATAATGATCCATGGGTGAGCTACCTTCTTTAGGCCTCCATCTTCTGGTCCTGAACCACCCACAGATGGAGTGACAGGCACTGGGACACATTCCTTTAGAGTGGACAGGCTGGAGCAGGCCTGAGAGGAAGGCCTGCTAAGTGCCCATGGGACACTGGAGGAACCACGGGCAGGGGCCCGCCTGTGCAGCCACCTGCCAGCAGTCTTCTTCCAGGGGAGGGGCAGAGCCTTGCTCTGTGCTCTTCAGTCAAGAACTGGCCAAGACTTTGAATGGTCAAGCCACAGCTCTAGCAACATAAGTAGAGCCCAGGGCCAGGACACTTTGGGGCTGGGGGGTGGAAGGTCCCCATACAGAAGAGATGTACTTGGGCCTTGATACTGGCCTCATGTGTCCCACAGCGGCCCCCGCCAGCATGCTCTGCCCGGGCCACCTGTAAGCAGCTCTCTAGGAAGGTCTTCCTGGGCAGCAGCTGGGTACTGCCCTGTTTCCATTTACAATGGGTTTTTGTTACATGTTCTCCCACCCTACCGTATCCTGAGGGGAGGGCTGTGTCTCTCTGTTGGGCTGGGGATCCCTTCAAGACCAGGGAAGGGATCTCAGCATCAGCTGTTGGTGGGGCCAGCTGGACTGGAGAGAGGCCCCCACGTGTTTAAGAGTGGAAATGGAATGGAGGGGTTGGCAGGCACCGGTGGGCATGGGGAGGAGGAAGCTGCTCCCGCTCCTCCCCTTCCTGGTTCTGCCCTACCCTGATGGAGGGAGAGGCCCCACCCCATACCTGGATTGTCCTCCTAGCTGAGTTGGCCCTGCAGGCTCCAGGCAGAGACATAAGGATGTGTCATCAGAGTCAAAGCAGAGGCACTGGCTTCTTGGACCATCAGGGATCCCCTCAGTGCAGCTGGGCTGGGGACAAGGCCCTCCCAGGTGGCCTCCTGAACCCGCTGTGGCAGCTGGGCACCCCCAGCGCTGAGCCCCACCAGAAGCCTGAGGGTGAAGCCCACACACCAGTGCCCTCCCTGGCTGCTCCCTGGCTGTGTGGCCAGTTAGTCCCACCTGGCAAGGACTGGGCCCTGGGGGCAGTTAGGTACAAGTCCCAACCCCACTAATGGACTAGATGATGTGTTGGATTGACTCTGGGGAGCTACCACCTATGAGCACCAGGAGCCCAGGTGGGGGCCTGCATCCTCTCCAGACCCTCTCCTGGAATCCTGCTGGCTCCACACAGGAACTCTACACTCTCCAAGTTGCCTCCTCAGTGCCACCTTGTGCATCACCCAGGACTCCTGGCCTGACTGCTGACCCTTGGAGTCCTAATGCCACACCCTAGCTGAGGATGAGGCCTGGGGCCCTGCTCACTGCAGGCCAGGCCAGGTCAACCGTCGTCAGTCTGGACTGGGGAATCAAGTTGGGGGACTGTTAGCTAACAACCCCCCTTTCAAGTCAGATTTGGTCACTTACCCTTAGGACCTCCTTGGTGGTGTCCCCATGAGTATAGTAGCACCTGAGCTCTCCTTCCCCAGCCCCTTGCCCACATCTCCAGCCTAATTCCAGGGAGCCCTTGTATTTCCTGTGCTTTCATCTGGGTACTCTGTTCACAGCCCCTCCTGGGGCCCTTTTCTTCATTCCTGATTACATGTCCCACCGGAACGGGCCCCAGAGACTTGTGATGCTGCCCCTGTTCCTCCCTTTCCCACTAGGCTGGCCCTTGGCACTGTGCTGGCAGCTGGGCTGCACCTGGGTACCATGAATAAATGGTCCTCTACCTTGCTGCCCTGCCCCAGGAGCATCTTTGCTGGACTCCTCTTGGGGCCCAGCCTGGAGATACCAACCCGTGGCCTCTGGGAGGGGTTGGCTCGACCAGAAGGCCTCCCACTGTCTAAGCCCAGATGATGCCTTGGGGAGCTCCTGCCCGCCCCTCAGCCCTGGCAGAGGCAGCACTACCTCTCATCTGTGCGGCCCACCCCTCACCCCGCCTCACTCTCCCACGTCTAGGCCTCTGTCACTCTGCCTGGAAGTCTTTCTCGAAGGGGTAAAAACAGGGTCAGTGTGCAAGTCAGTGCCTGGCATTCGCATGAAGGTCACAGCCACAGCTATCAAGTGAGGCACAGAAACAGACCCAGTCTGCGTGGCGGGGCGCAGCAGGGCAGGAAGCAGAGTTCCAGTGTTTATTATCATACATATATATATATTTCATGTGTATACACAGATAGTTTTCTCTCTTGGAAGTATTAAAAAATTGATCAACCTTCAATCTATAAAAAATACCTACTCTACATGATAGAAAAATCTCTCCTCCAAGTTTACACTGATTTACACCCAAGGCTTTCCCCAAAATGTACAATACGAGGCAACGTCTTAAATCTTAGTGTAGAAGGTGGGCCACGTGAGGGTGGAGGGACACAGGGCCACACATGCTCACACACACACGCACACGTACACACACCCTCACATACGTGCTCACACACAGCAGTGGCCAGCCTGTTTGCAGGGTTGTGGCCCACCTGGGAGCACCCGGAGGCTCCTGGCCAGTGCTCAGGCTTGGGGTGGGGGGCAGGCCCAGCAGCCCCCGTGGAGTGACGCTGCTGCTCCTGGCAGTGCAGGCGCCGGGCAGGGGCTTCCTTAAAGGAACCCCAAGCCACCAGGAAGGCCTTGATCTGTGTACCTGGAGAGCCTGCCCTGCCCAGCCTCCTGCAAAATGCACCTCGGGGAGGCACGAGAACTTCTAAAGACTTCAAACCTCCAGAAGAGATGTGGTTCAGACCTAGGAAACCCGGGCTTCCCCAGAGACAGCCGAGGTCCGCACAGGGAAGGGGGACACACCCCTGGGGAGGCAGCACCTTGCCCCAGCCCTGCCTGCATCCCCAGACTCAGCAGGGACCAGTGACACCCACCCAGGCCAGACAGCACATTCCACCCTGTTGGATTCTCAAGTCAGAGCCCCTGAGAGTTACTGCAGCGAGGGCAAAGCTGTGTGGCCTGAAGCTGGACCAAGGTGCCCCTTCTGGTTGGGTGGTGGCCTGAGCAGCCCCACGAAAGCTGGGGGGTCCCTGCAGTTCCTGGTCAGACCCTGACTCTCACTGGCATCGCCCACCTGCCCTCCCCACTCCACCCTGTCTGGTGCCAGGGTCCTGGGGCCTCTACACCCTCCAGGAGCGGCCATGGTTTGGGCGGCACCAGGTAGCAGCACCCCCAGCAGGGACCCATTTCCTTCCTACCTTCTTTCCCTGACAAGGCAGGAAGTAGTTGAGAAGTCAGAAAGTCTCATCCCTAGACTGAGAGACTGTCCCCACCTCTGCACAGAGAGCTGCTGTGGGCTCAGTCCTGGCGTCTCTCCTCCCCCTGCCCCTGCCCAGTTGTGTGCTCTGGTGGTCAGCATGGGACCTCTGGTCTCTGCCCCCGTGTGTGTGCTGCGGTGAGTCCTGAATGCAGTGGGGGCGGGGCCTTCCTGCCTCTACTTGACCTCCAGGATGGACGGGTTGGTCTCCATAATGGCCACAATGATCCTGTCGATGTAGTCCTGCAGGCGGAAGTTGATCTCTTCCTGCTTCTGGATCGCTTCCATGAGCTGTGGGAGGAGCAAGGGTTGGTGTCTGGTATACAGACCGCAGGCACCTGCAGGTGGCCGGGCCAAGCCGGGGGTGGGGGACGCTACCTCGTCTCGAGAAACAGAGCTGATCTCTGCAGCCAGGGACTCAGAGAAGGATGTGGAGAAGAGGTTCTTGGCGCCCTGGATACTCAGGTTGATGATCTGCCCATTGAGCTCATCATTCTGCTCCTTCAGGCTGCGGTTGTCCTAGGGGGAACACAGCGGCCTCACTGCTGGGGCCATGGTCCCCAGACGGCCGAGGCTGCACAGAGACCAGCAGGGGCAGGACCCCGTCTGGGCGCTGACCTCCACACGCTCCACACCACCCCCAGAAGCCTGCCCAGCCCCTCACCTGCTTCAGCCTTCGGACCTCCTGCTCCAGCTCACTCTCCCGCGTGCGGCTGTTGTACTCCTGCAGGCCCACACTGCTGCTCCGGCCCCTCCTCTGCTCTGCCTCCAGCTTGAAGAGCTGCAGATGCTCCAGCTGCTTGCGCAGGTCCTCGATCAGCTGTGGCCGTGGGTGTCAGCTCAGCCTTGGCCTCAGGACCTCTGGGCAGCCTGAACACCAATCCCTCCATGCACCCAGCACCTCCATCCCAGGGGCCGGCTGCGGGCTGGCCTGCGTGCACCTGGGTGCCATACTCACCTCCTGGGTAGCCTCCTTGTCCCTCTGGAACTGGTGCCTCTCGTGGCTCAGTCTGTCCCCCAGCTTCCTCCTGTTCTCCTGCTCATCGCTGAGCCGCAGGGACAACTCCTCGATCTCATCCAGCAACTTCTGCTTCTCCTGCAAGTGACACAGTTGTGTGGCCATGCACACCTGCCACTGTTTGCACAGCTCTCTTCAGCTGTTGATGCCCTGGCTCTTGATGCACTGAGTCCAGGGGCTGCACCTGGGAACTTCCATCACGGGCGGGCGTGGATCCAGCCAACGCACATGGCAGGTGTGCCCGCGAGGTCCCAGGGACTGTTTCTCGGGGGCAGGGCAGAAAGGACCGACACAAGAGTAGGAGGTGACCCCAGCTACTCAGCAGGGGCTAGAAGTGCTCTCAGACGTCCCCAGGGTGCAGAGCTGTCTAGGGGACGCTGGGCGGGGTGGCTGAAGAAGGGGCACCAGGGGCCAAGCTGAAGTCGGCCCTCAAGGACATCATCCCTGGACTCAAACCAGGGGTTAATCTAAGCATGAATCTCTGAGCCCAAGAATCCTGAGAAGTGGGCAGGGTCCATCATCTTCCAGCAAAGTGACGACCAGGCCCAAGCTGTCCTTGTCTACCACCTCACCTCCCCAGGCCATAGGGCCTGGTGTCACCAGCCTGCACTTTGGAGCAGCACAGCTTGGCTGGCTACACCCTGGCAGACCCATGGGCAGACTGTGCAGCTGCCCCACTTTGGAGCACCTCTCAGCACATCCCAACAGGCGCAGAGGCGGGGAGACAGCTCAGCTGGCAGCTCACCTCCTCCAGGCGCTCGATGCTGGCCTTCAGGCAGGGCGTGCAGGACCTCAGCTCACTGTTCTCCTCATCCAGCTGCTGCAGCCTGGGGCACAGGAACAAGGCTGGGACCCGCTTCCCAGGAAATGCACCTCCTCGGGGAAACCTTGCTAGGAGCCGCCCAGGGACCCATGGAGCCGTCCCCCTACTGCCACATGCACCCACACAAGGGCTCTGGGCCAACGCTTCTTCATGAGTCTGGATGGTGTTTATATACAACTCTGGTTTGGGGACAATCTTAGGTTTACAGAAAAGTTGCAGATAGAGAGTGAGGTCCTGTGGACCCTGAGCCCACACCGGACACACCAGACACGCTGGTAACCAAAACACGGACTCCACCCAGCTTTCCCACCAGTGCGTGTTCTGGTCTGGGGTCCCTCCCTCCCAGGAGTGCCTGGCGTTAGCCCTCATGGCTCCTGAACTTCCTGTGGTCTATAAAAGTCTCTGGACATCCCTGGTTCTTCATGACCATGACAGTTTTGAGCAGTGTATTTGGTAGAATGTCCCTCAAATTGCCTTGTCCAGTGTTTTCTCCAGACTGGACAGGATGTGGGGTGGGGAGAGTCCCACAGAAGTGAGATGTCCTTCCTGTCACAGGCGACATTGACCTGGATCACCTGGTTGAGGTGTGTGCCAGGTGTCTCCCCTATCATATTCTACTCTTCCTGTCCATTCTCTGTTCTCTGGAAGCCAGCCATGGAGTACAGCCTGCACTCCAACTTCCGCCTCCATGTGTTATTTGGACCTCCTCTATGGGAGCCTCACATTGGGCTACGCCCTGGGTGGTGGTCTAGTGGTGTCATCAGCTCTGACTACTGGGGGTCCCTCAACACACTGTCATCCATGTGCCCTTCTGTTTGAGCATTTCCCTACTTTCTGCCTTTTCCATGTGCTCCCAGCTCAGCCACAGACCCGGCCCTTTCTCCATGGAGCCCTGGACCCCTCCACAGCCTGGCTGTCATCATCCTGCTACACTGCAGCTACTATTGTACACAATGGGCCGAGGCCAAGCCGAGGAGGCTCCTACGCTTGGCTGACCTCAGGGCACTGACCCAGGGCTCCAGGGCCTCTGAAGGTCTGAGCAAGAACCCCAGGGAGCTGTGGGAGGCCAATAGGGCCCAGGTACACAGAGCTGCTGGCCTGAGGTGCACAGAGCAAGCAGTGGGTTTGCTCAGAAGCAGTGGTGACCCTGAGTCCCGCCTCACTCCCTGAGAGCCTCAGGAGGCCCCATCCACTTTGTGCCCCTCCAGCTGCTGCCTGCTTGGCCAGCAGGATGCCCTGAGGTTCAGGGTCTGGTATGCAACCGTGGGAGATGGATGGCCCACCTCAGTATCCACAGCCCCTGTGGAGAGGGCCTCAGCATGCGGAGAGACACCGCTTTCTCTGAGTCCACTGGATGGCACCGTGCTGAGGCCCCAGAAAGGCCTGGCTGTCCCAGGAGGTGGCCTCCCTATCCAGGGAGACCCTGGCGCAGCTCTGCATGCAGCCCCTCTTGCCACCCTCCGTTTTGAAGATGTGTCAATGTGTATTTTCTGGGCTTTAAGAACTAGAGACAAACATACTAAGGGGCCTGGGGTTGTACACGAGTAAGTAAAACTACTGCACGCTGAACTCTTCGGGCGGTGCCAGCTCAGTTAAAAAAACTATGAAGTATCCCCACCCTCACTGCGCACCCAGGAGCGGAACTCTGGGGAAGGAGGATAGGCAGGAACCTCAGGGTGACCTTTAAGCTGTGGCCATTTAGGTTCTCCGCCGGTTTTCTTTGACAAACACGGTTTGAGAAGCACTGGTCACCATGAGTGCTGCCTGCCCTCCAGCCCAAGCTCCTGGTTCCTGGCTGTGCCTCTGTGTGGGGTCTGCATAGCCTTCCCTCTTCACCTCCCCTTCTTCCGACTCAGCTAAGGATTATGCTTCAGAGGAGCATCAGGGTAATTTTCTCAAGATGCCTTAAAAAGAGATTTCAACTTTGATTTCGATCGGTGTGACCTCCACTGGAGAAAGATTACGGAAGTAACATCTGTGTAGGGTCAGCCTTTGATTTCAGGTCTTTTGTGGCCTTTAGTAGAGTGGTACAGTTTTCTTCACAGACGCTTTTCACTGTTCCTAGAGTCAAACCTGTGCCTGGGTATCCTGCCCTCCTGGGGTGGGAGCTGTTGTTGCCTGCATGTCTCACGATCACTCTCCCCCGACCAGGCCTGCAGGGTCTCGATCCCACTCTCCCCGCACCTGGCCTGCAGGTTCTCGATCTCGATGCTCTTCTCCCGCTCCATCTTGCACAGGAGCTCCTTCTGCTTGCGCGTCTCTTCCAGAACCATTTCACAGGCTCTCAGCTCCTGCTCCTTCAGCTGCTCCTCCAAGGCATTGGCTCTGCAAAGGCAGATGGGGAGGGGAGAGACTGTCCTGAGACGCTGTGCCTGGTCCTGGAGAGAGAGGCCCTACCCGGAGGAGGACATCCCCCCACAACCCACAGCCCCAGTCAAGGGCAGTTCTGAAGCAGGGGATGTACCCTCCAAACAGCCTCCACCCCCACACTGAGGGTGCACGGGGTTCAGACCACAGCACAGTCCTGACAGCACGGAGAGTCCCTACCACTCTCGGGGAGACTCACCTTCAGCCCAGCCTGCACCAACAGTTGCCATCTGTTCACTCTGTGTGGGCAGGAGACCCTCTTGGGCACAAGCCCACCAGGTGCCGGTCCCCAGGGCACCTCACCTGACACTCCAGGCTGGGGACCTGGGGTACAGTCCCGCTCTGCCCAGGTCAGCCACAGCAGATGCAAAAGCAGGTTTAGCCAGAACACGGGGACAAAGGAAATGCTCACGTGGAGTCTTGACCCTGGCCCCTTCCCAAACCACCATGCCCACCTGCAGGAGACACGAAATGACCATCCCAAAGAGAAGGGCTCCAGACCCTGCCCATGGGTGGCATGGTCCACACACATGGGGCTTCTCGTCTGCTTTTTGGTGCCTCCCATCTGAGAATGAATAGACTGCCAAAGATCACCAGACACCACGAGAAAGCTCTTAACGCAGAATGGCTAAAGCAAACAGAAAAAATGACCTGAAGGAAACATACATTGCGCAGGAAATACACAGAAAGCCCTGTAGATAAAACCCTCAGAAGCCTGAGACACCACATCCATGAAACAGGAGCAGATGTCTCAGAGGGAATGGATAACAGAAGTAACTCAGTAATTAAAACTGGGATAAGGAGAAGTCTCAAATTCAACAGAATTGAAGGAGAAAACCACTGATACTACACACAAAAAAGGAAAACAGAGAGTAGGAAAGCACAGCAAATGAGAGGGAAAGCCCACAAGGTCTAACATTCGATTAACAGAAGTTCAGCCAGACAAGAAAGAGGGGAAAACCACACAGAGAAATAATTCTGGAAATCCTCCTGAAGTGGAGGGACACAGTCTCCAGATTTGAGGCTGGAAACCACTTGCGCAGCACAGGAAATTATGAGATCCTCATGTGTCCAGGAACAGAACAGGAAGAGAACATACAGAGCAGGGAGACCAGAGCACCAGCCCTTTTCCTACCAGAGCCTACTTCCAACCAGAACTACAGACTCAGCCACGCTGCCAAAGGGGAGGGGAGGAGTAGGGGACACCAAACACATTTTCATATGTGCGAGGTCCTAGAGGACCTGGCTCCTAAGCACACTTTCCCAGGCAATAGGGGATCTGTTCAGAAAATGAGTAAGCAGAGAACTTGTGGAATCTGGAAAGTCAGAAACCAAACACGGACAAAGCACGTGGAGTTCCTACAACGGCAGTCAAAGGAGAGCAGAAGAGGCAGCAGAAGCATGTCGTTTAGGGGAACTCAGGCAAACACCAGAAGAAACATCCCCAGGAACTGGACATGGCTGACCCTGGAGCTGCTGGCGGGTAGGGCACGGAGCGTGGACTCTCCATTATGTATGTGGATGACTGACAAATGCCCATCAGATTAGATGAACCTCCCTAGTCAGCTAGAGAAAGGATCTGGTGGCCCACCCAGATCCCTGGACAAGGATGGGGAAGGAGGAAGAGTGTCTCTGGAGATGCATCACATTCTTGGTGCGGCACTGGAAACCCAGCCCTCAAAGCAGTGTGTGGAGGAGCCCACGATGACATGCTGCACCCCAGCTCTCAGCCTCTAGAGAGCAGATTGCCTTCCTGACACCAGAGGACAGGTCGTGAAGGCCAGACTCGCCCAGGGTGGGAAGTAAGGCAGGGGTCCAGCAGCCACGGTGCACACGCCCGGTGCTGGGTTGTGGGGGAGGAGCCCGAGCAGAGCCAGGCCTCAATAGCCACCTGGCAAAAACATGCCACACGCACAGCGCTTCCAGCCTCCGGTGCCCACCAGCTTGGCCCCAGAATTGGTGTGTCCCCACAGCTCGTACTTTGCAGGAGAAGCACTGCTCTGAGGTTCACGTCATGACTGGCTTCCTGACACTGAAAAGGGCACCATCTGCTCTGAAAAGTCTGCAGAACAGAAGACAGGGAAGCACCCCTCTCCCTCCACCGCCTTCCACTTGGCTTTTATTGCTGACTTGGAGCTTGAGGCTCCCACTTGGGGCTTGTTTCTGCCGCTAAGCGCCCGAGAGGACCCCCACACTTCGAGGTGGGTCAGGTGTCCCCTTACAGGACAGCAGCAGGCCCGCCTCCAGGGAGACCGCAGCCCTCCCACCCGTGCCCACCTGTGCACGAGCTGCAGGTTCTCCTGCCTCAGCCGGCTGTGCTGCTCCCCGCTTGCAACCGTGTCCTTTTCCAGCTCTGACACTCGCTTCTCCAGGAAGACAACCTGGGGAGCGAGACAGCGGCTTGACAATCAAGGAGGTGGAGTGGTCTGTGCCCATGAGGCTGGAGCTGGGTCCGTCTCGTTCATGGAGACTATCCCACAAACAAGGCAGTGCAGCCCGATGGGCACTGGTGAGGACAGAGATATGCCGGGCCCACAAACCACAGGGGCAGACATCACCAGGGGCCCCCACACACAGGGGCTGAGGCTCAGCCACACCCAGCCTATGGAGGCAACACGCACCCAGAGTGCAAGTGACAGAAAGGCCCAGGGTTTGGTCCCACCCTCCTCCAGGAGCTCATTAACTAGACAGGAGACAGGCATGCACAACAGGTGGTGGGAAGTGTGATGGCCATCCTGGAGAGCCGGGGAAGGCTCTGCAGAGTGTGAGATGCTGGAGGTGCTGTAGAGAGGAGGTCCAGGAGGAGGTAGGGGTGGGGGAGGAGGTGAGGGGTCTGCTGTCCCCCTGCCTCTGCATTTCTGCTGGAGCTGGTCCTGAAGCCTTGGGGCCTTGGCTATAGTGAGGCTGCCCTGACCCAGGTGACCTCTCAGGAGCAGCCATTCCACCGTCCTGGCTCAGGGACCATTGCAGGCTGAGTGCCCCCAGGGTCTGGTGCACACTCAGCTGACCCACACGTTCACACAGGCTGTTCCCATCCTCCCTGTCACCTCTCCTTGTACAACATGAAACGCTCCTGTCAGTCCCATGACCACTGACACCTGAGGAAATCTGCTGGAGAGCATCAGGGCTGGTGGAGGTCTAACCAGCCCAGACAGTGCTATCACCGCCTCCTGCTGAGCTCTCTCCACACCTTGCTCCACACACCCTGCCATGGGCCCTGCCACCCGTCCAGGGCCTACCTTGTCAGCAATGTCCTCTTCCATGCACTCTGTGGGGTCTGGGGCAGGGTCCTGCAGGGCCTCCATGGTCAGGGCCCCCGAATGGTGTAGGTGCCTGTGGAGAAGAAAGGACAGCTCTGTCCAGAGATGGCCCTTCAGCAGAACAAGGATAGCAAACAAAGGGGATGACCGAGCAGCCAGTCCTATGAACATGAGCACCCCTAGGCCAGTCTGAAGGGCAGAACCAGCAGCAGGGGCCAGGTTTCCACTGAGGTACTTCCAGGCAGGACACTTTCCTGAGGGGCTGGGCCAGCAGGCCGCAGCCTGTGGGGCCCAACAGGCCCGGCCCCAGCCCCATTCCCTGCCAGCTACTGGGCGAGGGTACTTTGTACTCAGGCAATAAAACAGGACGTCATGCCTCTCCGTGATAAGAAATCATCTCATCCTGCACTGAGCTGCATGAAACATTAATTCAGGGTCATGACTTCTCGGCACACCATCACCTACATGCACCCTCCACTTCTGACTTTCAGGTGCATGTCTTGGGGCAGCGGTGGTGAGAGCCCCAGGGCAGCCAGGTCTCCAGCTGTGGGCACGTCGGGTGCCATGCAGCCCAGGCTCAGGTGGACCAGGCCATACCCTCAGAGCTCCTTCCTTTGCTCCTCGGCTGCTAGTACCTTAGGAGGTGCTCTGCAGACACAGCTGTGGTGATGTTGTATTGACTCACATTTACCCAGGACAAGTCTCCAAGCTGTGTGACCTGGAGGAAGCTACTCCCCTCACTCTGCTGTAGAATCAGCTCTGCTAAGGACACAGCACATTGTTATAAAATGCTCTTAAAAACTTTCTCTTTATTAACTGCACAAAGTTCTATGTCCTTTCTAGTACTGACTGAGCTGGTACCTTTCTTCAATTTTTTCCTAGAAATTCTCCAAGTGAAACAAAAAAGAAGGGCATCTTCATTGCCGGGGATCATGAGTCCCCAGACTGTGCCCTGGGCTGGGTGAGGGGAACATATGAGTACCTTTCTATAGATTTCATTTGATTCCTAAACTGGCGCTGAACCCAAAGGGCAGGAGGCAGACGGGACCACCATGTTCCTACCAAATCGCTCCTCTTAAACACCCACGACCCTGACCCAAATGTGAGCTCCTGTTGCCATTCCTGGGGCAGGAAGCTGCCCGCCCCAGGCCTGGAGACCACCCTGAGGAAAGGCCATGGCCAGGGGGGTTGTCACTCCTGAGCTCTTACCAGGGGTTCAGTGCACTTCCCAAGGTCTGAATCCAAGGACATGGTCCCCAGACACCCAGGGTGGGGCCCTAGCACATGGCCACCTCAGGGTAAGGCCAAGGTTCCTGGAGTGGTGAGTGGGGAGCTTGTTTATTTAAACTCACCCCTACTCAGGAGACCCAGTAGCAGAAGGGACTGGGGGAGTGCCTGATTCACCCCACAGGGAGGCAGGTCACGTCTGGCAGGTAGACAAGCAGGTGCTGGAATTGCACCCGAAATGTCATTGGAGCCCAGGCACACCGACTGTGGAGCCATCTGCATCCAGTCAAGGCCCACCACCAGGTCAGAGGTCAGGGCTGGTAGCTCCCAAACCCACGACCCAGCCACAACCCAACCACACGCAAGGGCTGAAACATGGCCAACAGCAGGCATTTCGGGTTTCGTTAGACGTCTGGAGGCAGTTTTAAGGGCAAAACAGCAGCAGGTTAAAATTGCATTTATATGTGGGGATGTGTGTCCAGACAGCAGAATATGACTGTTTGTTAACTACAAATACCTGTGGGTTGGGCTTGTTTTATAACAAAGGGTATCTGTGAAGGAAAAATCAAATTCTGAGAGCAGTGGCCACGAAGCCCAGCAGCCCAGGTGGCTCGGGCCCTGGTGGCTGTTGGGTCCACCCGTGTCCCTGATGGGGGAGTCTGAGAGGACAGGATAGTGGGAGTTCTACCTTCCTTAGTCTCACCAGCTGTAGCCTGTTCAGGTAAAAGATGGGCGTGAGAAGGAAAGTAATGCTAAAACTATAATCAAAGTGGGGTTTGGAATTAATACTATGTTCCTAAGACTTTTCTAAAGGGCTTTTCTAAGAGGGTGATGGAGAGAGCAAGTGAGGAGGGTGATGGATTCACCTCTGCTTCCTCTGGATCCCAAGCACTTAAAATGAGAAAAAGAAAAATAAATGGTTTACACCCTCAAGGAAACACAGAGCAGAAGACAGCACCAGAAAGGAGACATCAGGGTGCTGGAGAGCTGGTCAGGACGGCCCCTGAGGGGCAGAAGAGATGAGTGCAGAGGGGGAGGGGTCTCCACCACAACCCTGACTCAGGACACATGGGCCTACAAACAGAGACTGCAGCACAGTCTGAACAATACAGCAGGCCCGGCACAGCCCTGGAACGCTGGCACTAGGCAGGACTCCACTCTGGGGAAACTAGCCAGCTGCCATGGGCAGCACTGCCCACTCGCACGCTGGCCAGAGGCCCGTGCCAGCTGTGAGCCGCCACTCCAGCACAAATAGACAGCACCTCTGTGGTTTGAGGGAAACCTTTAGCAAGAAAGACAGAGCTCAGAGGAGATAGGGAGGAGGGGCCAGTGGCAGGCGCCTCAAGGAAGGACCCAGAGGCTCCGGCCACGGAGTTCCAGGAGCAGGAGGTGGGATGGAAGACTGTCAATCAATGGTCGAGAAAGGTCCCAGAACTCAGGGACAGAAGCTTCCAGACTGAAACAGCACATCTTTCATTCTGCCCAGCACAATCAATGGGGAAAAGACTCACAAGATATGTAAAGTGTCTGAATTTCAGGGATAGAGAAAATATCTTGAAAGCATCCAGAGAGGGAAAATAGTCAAAAAGAAAAATCAGAAAGCATCAGATGTCCTGCAGCAGCCCCAGGGCTAGAAGATAATGAGCAATGCCTTCCAAATGCTAAAGGGAAATCATTTCCAATCTAGAATTCTACACTGAGCCAAACTGTGAGAGTGAAATGTCTAGTAAGGTCCCCAAAATTTATTCCCTGGGCACTTCTTTTCTCAAGCAGCTACAGGAAGATGAAATGCTGGATGAAAAATGGAGACTAAAAAAAGGAAGACAGGGGACCAGGGAGCAACAGGGGACCACAGCCGTGCAGTCTGCACAGTATGGACACAAAGGGCCGAAGCTCTGGGAGGGACCATCCAGACAGGAGCAGGGCTGCCTGGTGGGCCCATTAGAGGGCTGGGCAGTGAAGACAGAAAAGCAGCCTGGAAGATAAAGCAAATGAAAACATAAAGGCAATCACTGAATCCAGGAGAAGCAACAGCCTGTCTTAGAAAGGAAACCTGGTAATATGTTACACGGCTGCCCTCGAAGAAAGCTGGTGTCTTGTAAACCCATGAATACTGTCACTAGGGCTAGCCTGGCAGGGGAGGGGTTGTGTGTGACGTCACCTTTCACTGCAGGAAGCCAGGAGGTAGCTTCCAAAACTGAAAAATGAAGAAATGGTCACAGATGCATGTTCTTTAGAAACTGGCAGTCTGGCACACCTCCTTCACCTCCTTCTCACCCTGGGGAACCAGCAGGGAGGGAAGAATGCGGTGGACCCAGACCAGGGCTGTGACATCAGGCCCCCCACAGACTCTCCACCAGCAGGCTAACCTATAGTCCTCGTGTAGTAAAGACTCAGATACAGGAGGAATGACAACAGCTTTCAACACAGACTTCCCAGCCACAAATCCAGGTCCCAATCCACTGCTGTGGAAATTCTTTTTTCAACCCATCCCCTCAAATTATTTTCAATCCCAAACTATGAGAAGTAAATTTCAAAAGTTTTTAAAAAATACCTTGGAAAATGGTATTTTCTAAAGATGGTATATTTAAAGAGCTGTGATGAGTGACATATTTCAGAAGAACACCTCGTGAGTAAGCAGGGTTTCTTACCTTGCCACCTTCTTGCTGGACAGCCGCTTCGTTGGACTGCAAAATCAAAATAAACAGGAAAATCGTATCAGAGAACAGACAGGGAGGAACAAGAGGAAACAGGAAATTTGGGCTAAAGAGATATGGGGATGGGGGCGCGTCCACAGGCATGCAGTTTCATGCACAGAAAGGCTCACTCAGCAAAACATTCAGGGACACAGGAACAATCCCAGGGGCTTGTCAAGGCTCCGCAAGTCACACGACTCCATCTCTCAAAGAGATTTTGGTTGGAGTTACAAACAAACCTCACTTCAGAGGCTGCCCCAGTGCCTGGACCCACCAGGTGGTTGCACTGTGTCTGAGCCATTGGCCAGTGCCACGCTCCAAATGCTTTTGAAGCCACATTACCCTCCAAACGCTTGGTCATCACAGTCCCCCACATGAAGCGTGACACGGGCTTGTCTGCGACAGGAAAGTTTTGTCGTCGGTTTTAACCTAGGCACTGACTTGTCACACTCCAGAATCCCACTGGAGCGGTGATTCAGAAAACTTTCCCGATGACATTTCAGGACAGCAGACCTGGTCAGGCATGTATGGCCTGTCTGATGCAATCATCTGCAGTGAAAAGGGGCCAAATTTACCTTCTCTCTCATTTCTGAAGTCCAAAGTTTTATTTCCAATTTAATTGCTAAACTATTAGCCTCAACCTATGAGAAAATATATATCAACTCTCTAAGAATAAGAACAGCTATTGTTTTGAGCTCACAACAGCCAGACAGGGCACATCCCTCTTCAGTTACTGTGACTCTTAAGTTGTCTGGGGAAATACATGCTGTACCAGCTATCAACTTACTGCCCCTTGGCTTCAAACCCGTCCTTCCCACTGGTTCTGGGAAAGTGGATCTGGGCCCTCCACAAAGTTGTACTTTGCAGTGTTTTGTCAGCAGAGGGCACTGGAGAGAGATGCACAGGAAACCATGGGTCTAACCTGGCACCAATGCTCTCACCCGAAAACCCCAGCCCTGACACTTCCCAGGGCAGTTCTGCAGCAAGGCCGCTCTAGTGAGGCCCCTCCAAAGGAAGAGATTTTCTGGCAATGAGTTCTAGAAGGGGGGTTGCTGACAAGCCCCTCACAGCGGCTGTTCCTGCCTCTGTCTGAGCTTTCTGAGTAGCCGAAACCACTCCATCTTCTGTCATAGTGACATTCCTTTTATTCAACTTCCCCTGTCCAATTCCCTCGTGGCTCCCCTCTGCTGACTGGACCATGACTGATACTGTATATTTCAATGCAACTCTAACTTAATTCTAAGCACTGAGCCTCCCTGTTCAGTTTACCACCGACCTCTCAGATAGCTGTACAGCGACGGGGTTTACAATTTGAAAACAGACCTCTGGGTAAAGCAGACTCCTTAATTTCTACAGGATGAACTGCTTTCACAGAGGCTCCAAGGTACCTGGAAAATACCATAGTTGTCAGTATGTTCCGAGGGTCACTGGATAGATGTTTTATCTGATGTCAAAGCTTCTGAATACAGTGTGGACAAAATCACCTTTTACCACCCACAAACCACGACAGAATACATTCACTATGAGGCAATTCCGTGGAAACCAACAGGTAAGATTAAGATCACCTTAAGTGAGTGTGCAGGGGGAACTTCCTGACTGATGGTTGTGTCCTGATTATAACTAGGATTTTGATGGTTTATCAACCTGCTTGTTGGTGTCTCTCTCAGGGAAAAGGTGGCTGAAACGATGTGAGACCCGCTAGACTGGCTGGTTGGACTTGGCCACATCCTAGTCTGTTCTCTGACCCACAGAACCTAGCAGAGGAGACCCTGGCCATCCTGGGGCAGGCTCTCAATGTGGGAAAAGATCACTCTCACCTCAGGAACCTGCAGAAAATGAGAGCTGAGACATGTGTCTCTGTGTTCACCCCCAAATACAGACATGGCAGGCCTCCAATCAGGAATGGCAAATGACCCAGCCAGGCTGAGCAGCCTTCTTGGAGCACTGAGCCCTCAACTGAACAAGAGAGGCAAACAGAGTCACATCAGTCACGAGGACACCCAGGGAGACCAAGCAGCTGTGGCCAAGGCCCTAAAGGGCAGGACAGTGGGCCTGGGAGGTAAGTGGACACCCCAAAGCCATCAGGATGGTTCACCTTTCGTGCAACTCCTTAGAGTTCAAGGCCCCTTCCTCCAGGAAGTCACCCTGGATTGTTGCCTGGGAGCCTGCAGTACTGATTGGCGCATACTGCCCCCTCATGTCCAGCACAAGTACTTGGTGGGTGACTCGCCTTCTCTGCTGGGTGCGCTGCATGAGGGGCCCATCTCTTCTCCAGATCCATGTAACAAGCTAAATCGACGATACGCATCATGAACACGTCAAGATGTGCAAACTACCCAAAAGGATTCTCTGTAACCGGAGTCTGTGAAGCTGTAAAAAGTCAGCTAAAGGACTGTCTCCTCCTGGAACTCTGACCTGGGACTGAGTACTGGGGATGGAGAGAGAAGGAATCAGCTTTAACGGGAACCAGGAGACGGAGAAGAGAGACAGACAAGGAGCAGTAGACATGTGCTGGGGCCTGGGCACTTGAATAGGGTAGTGAAGCTGGATCTTCTGGTAAGAGGCTGAGGCAGCCTTACAGTGACGGGCGCAGGGCAGGGCCCACCTGTGGTACGTTCCTGAAAGCGGCTTATATATCTGTGCTTAAAGACCTCATATCAATTTAGATTTCCCAACACTGCTTCATGTGACTCTCAATCAGAGAAGTCTGCTGATAAACCGGGAAAAGCATCTCTTTCTAACAGCAGACGCTCTTTCCTGGGCTGGATTTTCTCAGGCAGGACAGAATCAGATGACTGGGCTGTGGCATGAACACAGGGCGGCAAGGCGGAGGGCACTGACCATGGGCGCAGCAGCACATGCAGGGGAGGGCAGGGCCAGAGGGAGAGTCCGCTGTCTGCACGCTCGCCTCGGCCTCTGGAGGAAACACCCCTGGACTGGGCCCGGCAGAGTGATGGGCACCTGGGGCCAAACCAGTGAGGAGTTGTGGGCAGGCGGAGTCCCCCTCACCCTTGAATGAGAAGCAGGCTGGGCACCACATCGGTTACCTATTCTTTTCAAGATCACTCAGGCGAGCAGACAGATCCTCAAGGCGGTTGATTTGTTTGTGGCACTGGCTACAGTAAAACTCAAAAGCCTCATCAGTGAGGATGCTGTGCAGCTTGGCAGCAAGCGGGTCAGCGCTAGAGAGATGAGAAGTGTCAGTTCAGGAGAGAGCAAGGACTGTGGGGCCTGCTGGCGGAGGACCCCGGTCTCAGCACTGCCTCCAGGACCCATGGCACCCCCCCAGCTCAGCACCTGCTCGGAGGAAACAGGCGCAGCCCACCAGCTTCAGTGTAAAGTGAAACCCTGCTTTAACTGGACACGGCACTTTCAGCTTGGTCAAAAACAGGTCAGTGTGAGAGCAAAGCGTGTCACCAGGTGGCATCCTACTTCCTGTTCTGTCTCTTTCAGTAACTGTCTAAGAACCACCAGAATCAATAGCTGTGGGTGGACAACAAATCACCAGTGATTCTGTCATCTTTAAGACTCTGGTTAAAAACAGAGTTTCGCAACCTAAACTCAGTGGGCTTTCAGGGCAGTGGTGGTGAGGACCCCCAGGCTTTGGAGCCAATTTAAAGAAACAGCAACTGCAGCACAGAAGTTTCACCTGAAACAGCAAACAGCGAGAATGCCGGACAAGAGATAGGAGCACACAAAACAAATGGAGAGACCACCAAAACAGGACAGACACGCTCAGCAAGGCCACCGCCTGGGCCTTTACTTGAAGGCTACCGGGAGCACGTGTGGAAGAGGAAAGCCACTCCCAGACTCTCAGCCCCCAGAGGACACAGGGGGTCTGTCAGGCAGCCATCCCCCCGCCCAGCACTGCTCCTATCCAGGTCCTTGGCCTGGGTGACAGTTGGCACAGGAAGAATCTCACAGTTGCCGGTTTAAAGATACCAGTCCTCTGCTGTCGGTAGAGAGGGAGAACTGGGAGCAGAGAGGAGAGGTGACTGACATGGGCAGGCAGGTCAGCCAGCTCAGGGCCTCCTTGAGGGGCTGGCTGGTCCTGCCCCCCATCTGGATACGAGGGGTGGCCTTCTCCCAGGGCAGCCCAGAGAGGAGGGACCAGCTCTGTGAGCAAAGGTCTTGCTCTTTAGAGACCATAGTTCAGTTTATTCAAAGCTGGAACTTTCCAGGCAATTTGGGGATATCAGATAATTGTAAGAAGATGAATCCAAAGAGTCATTTATGATGTTAACACCTCCCTCATAGACTGGTCAGAAGGTACAGACTTTCAGCTGCTAGAGGAATAAGGTCTGAAGGTCTAATGTAAAACACGGTGACTACAGATGGTGACACTACACAGACCTCAAAGATACTGCAGGTTTGGTTCCAGACCCTCACAGTAAAGTGAATGTCACAATAAAGTGGGCCACATGGAGTTTTTGGTTTCAAGGTGGATGTAAAAGTGACGTTTACACTATACTGTAGTCTAATAAGTGTTTAATAGCATCACGTCTAAAAAAAACAGTGTGCACACCTTAACAAAAAAAATACTTTATTGCTAACCCCCTCCCCCCCCACCGGCTAACCACCATCTGAGCCTTCAGGGAGTTGTCATTTTTTTGCAACAGTAACATCCAAGATCACGGGTCACAAGTCACCACAACAAAGGTGATCCTATTGAAGTTTGAAATATCGCAAGAATTACCAAACCATGACAGAGATACGAAGTGAGCAAATGCTGTTGGGAAAACGGCGCAGGGTTTCCACAAGCCTTCAATTCCTAAGAGACTGACCATCTATGAAGCACAACCGGGACTGCAGTCTGCTAGGTCCACCTGCGCTGCACAGATGACCTGTGAGTAGGATGTAAATGCTCACACACACACACAGCCTCCCTCAAGTGCACTACAAACCACAAGGAGAGCCACAACCAGCGCTAAGAAACCCGTAAAGCCGAGCTTCCCAGTGTGGGCTCCAGGCTGCATGACTTAGCCGAGGCCTCACAAACCCCAGTGACCCAGGAACACAACTGGACCAGGGGATCTGCAGCGAACGTGCGTGCATCCCGGTAAATGCTACGACTTTGACTCCAGCATTGTTTCAGTACAGCCCAGTAAATAAAAAAGTTCTACCAGCCTGGGAACCAGAAGGGGCCCCTTCCCCGCTCAGGGCTGGTACCTGGGGATAAGGAAGACGGGGTCCCTGCAGCCGTGCTCCCCGTTGCAGACGGTCTCGGGGGACAGCTCCGCCTCGCTGCCCTCACCATAGTCCTCGAAATGCTCCTCGCCGCCTATCACCGCGACGACAGACTGGCCATGCAGGTGGGATCTGAAAGGGAAAAAATGACTGACGTGTCGGCTGCTGGCCCAGGCCGCAGGCACCCCAGAGCCCAGGGCGTGACCCGTGCCTTCTGGCAGACACACGCTGAGACTGCCTGCTCAGTTCAGGTGTTCCAGTGGCCGTGCCAAGAAAGGTGAATGGACGGCAAGACTGCTTTTAACATACTTCACTCACCAACATACCAAGATATCACCATTACAAAAACAAGATTTTTACTTCATATCCTTATTTCATAATATGCCTTTAGACCTGGTGTTTGCTGCACACCCCCAGCAGCTCTGCAGAGGATGGCCGCTGTCCACGCCAACCTGCGTCCAGGGCCAGCGCATCCGGCCGCAGAGGCTGAGCCCACTCTGGTGCCTCCAGGAGTCTTTGGGAGCTCCTCCACCCAACGGCCAGCCCGCTCCTCACCACAGACCCCGCGAGAATCCACGAGCCAGCACAGGAGCTGTCCCTCCAAGGAGCACAGGGCCTGGGGGCAGGAGTGAGTGGCCACTGGCCACTCAGAGCAAGTTCCACCATCACAGCCACCAGCACACACGAGCCGTGCTCCCCAGAGTTTGACTGTCACTCGCATGCCTCCAGCTCTGCATCCTCTTACACAGAGAGCGCGGGAAAGGATTCTGTCCAACAGTGGCCGTTTTAAACCGAGCTACCTCCTATCTGTCTAGGAGAGCTGCTCAGTGAGTCAACGTGCCAGGTCCTGCAAGAGGCAGCTGCCCCAGCATGAGGAGGACGGACACACAGCAAGCCCGCTGCTCCCGCTGCAGACAAGGGGGCTCCAGCCACCTCTCCCAAGGGCAATTTCCCTCGTCAGAGGGGACACTGGGGCCACAGGCAGCATGCTGGGGCCGAGGGGTCCAGACCAAGCAGCTGTCACATACTGAGTTACCAAGTTGACAGAAAAAGGGGACGTTGGCTTACAATTGGCATCATCACGCCAACAGGCTTTTCAAAATAGAAAATTTTCTCATATTGACACTAATGTGACTTCAACAAATCCTGAAGGCAAGTCACTGCTTACACAGCATGACAGCTCAGAGCCTAGAAACTCCCAGGGAAAGATTTAAGACCTCAAAGTGGTTTCCCAGACTTAGCTCTTCTTAAACTTTCTTTGATTACTGGATGCAAATCAAACTTAATTAGAAGAATTTAGCTTATTACCTTATAAAATATTGATAAGAAAGCTCTGATGAAGGTGGCATTCCCATTCCCACTGTATTTTGTCCTTACTTCTTCCTCCCCAGCCACGCCACACAAAGCTCCACTTCCACTCGTGCTGGGCTTGTGCCCCTCGTACCCCCAAAAAGTGTACTTCCAGGTCCCAGTAGAGTGCAAGGGCCCAGTGTGAATGCACACCCTCCCTACCTCCATCGGACGGTCACACCCAACTGTGGCAATCAAAGAAGACAAAAGTAAATGGAGTAAGGCCAGGAGACCCAATGTTGTCAAGATGTTGGTTCTCCCCAAATTAATCTACAGACCCAACACAATTCCAAACCCAAGTCCCAGCAGATACTTTTTTTTCCAGAGACTAACAGACAGAATCTAAAATCCATGTGGAAATGCAAAGGCCAAAGGTGCCAATGAAGCCTTGAATAGCGAGGCTGAGGGGGCACATGGCCAGACGGCACAGTTGGTGACCACTCGAGTAGAAACACTGTGTGGTAAGGACCCAAAGAGGGCAAACATGCAGAGCAGAGCATCCAGACACAGCCACCTCATGGGGCAGGAGGACGGAGGATGCTTCAGAACTGAGCCTGAGTCGATGGGACATCCACACGGGGAATGTGACCCAGCCTTACACCACACACAGAATCCGTAATGGAGAGATTACAGGTCTGAATATGAAGCCCCCAAAATAGAGCCTTTAAAGAAAAGCAGAAGTAGAGGTCCTAGTGACATGGAGTAAGCAGAGACTCCTGAAACAGAACAAGAAGTGCCAACCACAGAAGACAGACAGACAAATGGGACTGTGATGCGATGAAAAATGTCTATTCCACAGATGCTCCAGGGAAGTGAGAGGGAGGGACCTCCAGAGGGGAAAACACACATGTGGGACATGGACTCCCCTCTGAGATCAAGAGCTCCCACGACCAAGCAGGGAGGAAGACAGACCAGGGGACCGCACCCACAGCCTGTCTCTGCAGAGGTGGCTGGGACGCAGCCGCCAACAGTGGGTTTCAACAGCAGAGCTGACAAGCAGCGCTGAGACCATTGGGCCTGCGGGCCCATTTACCACCTGGCCTCTTGCAGAAAGTGCAGAACCCTGCAATCAACCAGTGGGCAAAAGGCTGGGACAGGCTCCACACAGAGGAGGGTCTCCACGGGGCAGCAAGTGCAAGAAGGGCTCCAGCCTTATCAGTCCCCTGGAGACAAACCCTTAGACCACGGGCACCAGGAAGCAGACAATGCCAGGCGCCACGATGCCAGGTGCTGCGATATCAGGCGCCGTGAGGACAGTAGCAGCCAGAACCCACCTGTAGCTGTCTGACCCGTAGAAACCCCTATGGATGAGCATGGGCCCAGGTGCGCCTGGCGCCACCCCAGGAACAAATCCGGCCACCAAAAGACCTGACGCTCACAGTGGCTCTACTCACAACACCAAGACTGTGAGCTCCCCAACATCCACTGACAATGAAGCAAAGAGCTGTGGCACATTCATACAGCAGAACGCCGCTCTAATGACAACAAAAGTAGAGCATTTATCACGGTGCACACAACAAAGACGAACTCACGGCCACATGCTGAGCAGAAGCAGCCAGGTGTAAAGAGGACACACGCTGGTGTGATGACCTTCACAGGGCGGGGCTGCTGTGCAGTGCGGAGCCAGGGCTCCTAGAAGGGAGCAGGGGCACCTGGCCCGGGTGTGTTTGTGCACTGGGACATCAGTAGGCGGTACTTCAATTAAAGAGAAAAAACACAGGCTCCGTGATGGCCAAAAGAGAAATGAAATGAAAAATAAGCAAAACCAAACCAAACCAAACCACTTTTGAGGCTTCCCAAGGCATCCAAGGCAGAACCTCAGCCATCACTTGGCATGTGGGCCGCCTGGCACCCCTCCAACCTCGTCCTCCCCAACGCCATCCTCAAATGCATGGAGTTGGAGTGCTGTATGGATGAACGGTTCTTAGAGCCTACGGCAGACATCCACTGAATGGGGTGTCTTGCCCTGCTTCCTAAGAACTGTGATGACAAAGTCCCAAAGACTGAGTTAACGTCTTGTCCTACAATTCCTGTCTCTGAGGGAGGAGCACCGCCTGACGGAAGACAGCATAGGACAGCTGGGCGCAGGCCCTACTGCAAGGTCACACTCTCCTTCTAAACCACCCCGACGTGACGTCCCTGCCTCCGTGAATCCAATCTGCCCACCAGATGTGGCCTCGCGGCACCCTTGGCACAAAACCCAGGCCATGCAGGTGGTACCGACCTGCCCGGGAGCAGCAGCAGGGCGCCGTGGCTGGGCTCCTCCGTGGCATCCAGGCACTCAGGGGGCACCAGGGTGCCTGTGTCCTCGTCCGTGAAGGTCTCACACTCGCTGTAGGTGCTCTCGGAGCCCATGTATGCACTGTCTGTCACCTCGTTGGCCTAGGAGAGAGCGCCGAGAGTGAGTCCCGGTGCCCTGGCATGGCTACAGCCACAAGTGACGCCCACACAGCAGAGGCACTGAAACACCGTGTGCACAGAGGGCCTTCATGGGGGAGACGGCCCTCCTGTATTTCTAAGCAGAAACATTAGCTTACAAAACAGTTCTGTTTTTTAAAAAATGAAAAACAGGCATGTGTCCAAGAGCAGAAAAGACTATTGGAGTGATTTTTGAAGTTAGTTATATAAACATACCTAAAACAGACACAAAGTATCAATATCACACGATAAACCCCAGTACAATCACCCATTTTGTGGCTTCCATCACTGCAATGATTTATATCCAAAGAATTAACACTCAGCAGTGTAAGAATATGCCTTTTAAAATTTAAAAGTCGTCTCAACATCTGTTAAGTGCGTTCAGGCTACTGCTCAAATTCAATTACATGGTCTAACCTAATTAGATCAAAGCACTAATTAACCAATTATTTCACCAATCAATTGTGTTTGCTGGTTAAATGTCTACTTTCCCACTAAACACATCTCTGTTATCACTCTTATGGACTCAGCATCGAGCACAGGGCCCAGCGAACAGTCAACAGTAGATATCTGTGGATTGTACAGATGAACTTGAAACCAAAGAACCATTGAGCAGGCCATTTTCAATTTAATAATCTCTGCTTTAATTAAAATGCAATTGCTCTGGTTCGGAAAAGTAGCCAACATTTCACGCTCAAAAGATTCCGAGGTTAACAATTTGCAAACAAGTAAGATTTCAGAAAAGCAGCAAGAACGGTGCACTCTGTCCTCAGTTCATCACAGGATGTGGGCAGCGTGGTCAAATGTGCCGCAGCCACATAGAGGTCCTTGGCTGACCCTGCACGACTGCACCCTCGCCCAGACAAGGAGACCCAGAGGGCCAGGCCAGGGGAGCTTGGTGTGGTGGTGAGAGGTCCAAGGTCCATCCCTGGTCTGCGGTCCTCCAGCTGTGTGACCCCAGACTGGGGCCCTCAAGGTCTCAACCACTCTGAGCCATGTCGGCTCACTTGTAAAACGGAGGTTGTAGTGCTGACCTCACAAGGTGACAACCACTCGGGATTTGGGGATCACACGGACAGGTACAGGAACAGAGATGGGAAGGCTGTGGGGTTCATGTGTCACTGGAGGTGGACACCCTGCAGCTGCTCATCAGGCTGGAATAAAACAGGGACTGGTGGGAGAGGTGCCTGCTGCAGGTGTTCGTGATGGCACTTCTACTTCCAAGGGAAAACCAATGTACCTGGGAATCTAAAGCTACTAAGTAATCCACAAAGAGCGTTCACTTCAAAACCTGAAACCAGGAAATCCCTTCAAAGGGCACTCACTCTAGTTCTCATCAGCCCTGAGCACGTGGCTCTGGGTTCAGCCTGCAGGAGGGAAGGGGCAGAATCCCCAGACTGCCAGCAACAACCATACAGACCCAAGCCAGCTCTCGGGCTTTCAGCCAAAACCTCTTACAAGAGCACTGCTCAGTGTCCACAGCTCCTCCTCCACCCGGATGCGGGCAGGGCCCACATACCCCAGGCTTTGACTGGGACCCTCTGAGATGGTTTCCTGTAGGGAGCCGCACTTGACTCTGAGGTCAGCATCTAAAAAGCCACCAGGTAGCACTTTTGACAGACGCACAACGCTTCTGGCCCCTGTGGCCCCTGTGTCCCCGCAGGCAGCTCAGCTTAGTGTGTGAGACCAGCTCAGTGCCAGGCTGCAGCCTAAACCCTCCCTGGACGTTGGACAGGACGGATCAGGATGGAGGTAACTCTCCACTGACACGGGAACAAGGAGGTGAATGCTGCACAAACCCGACCGCGCATCAGAGCGCTCACACATTCCTTCTGGGCGACTACCTGCTGAGCAGACAGAGGAAGACAAACACTCCCACCTTCCATCGTCACTCCCAGAGCAAGTCTGTCCCTGAGGACACACTGGACACTGACAGGCTCTGTAAGGACCCAGCCTGGGAAGGCTGAGGGGGCCGGGAGGACAGGACTGGGTCGTCTCATGGATGCTGCCCACCTGCTCACGACCTGGAGTTCAGCTCTTACTGGTCCAGGCTGCCCTGAATGTCAGTAAGCCAGGCAGTTTTCTGGGGGCAGAAGACCATCCGAGAGTATGGTCCCCTGGCTGAGCACAGAATGGCCGAGACGTCCCAGAGGTTCACATGCCGCCAGAGAGGACCTTGCTCCGCCCAGCCAACCGTCTACACCACCAAATTCAACATGTTTGGATGAATTAATGTGGGAGTCAAAGTGCACCTTACAAAGCTTGGTTGAGTATCCCTCACCAGTTCACAAACGTGCCAACAGGACAAGGACCACCAGGTGGACAAGGAAGCCCGTGCTCATGGTCATTGGCTAGGAACACAGGTGTGGACAAGCCTGCCCGGGCCCCCCCATCCATTCGTGGTCCCTCCAAGGAAAACCAGTGGCCAGGCACAGCCTCCTCTTACCCTCAGACGCCAGTCCAGGCTGGGCCTGGCTCCATACACCCACTCCAGGAAGGGCGTGCTCAGGGAGATATTCTCCCCGTCGAATCAGAGGTCGGGGGTCTCTGTCCAGACTAGCCGTCAGCTTCCGGCAGCCTCCTATTTGCCAGTCTTGCTGAGATTCTGCAAAACCCGTGTGTTCACCTGAAGGTGCATCACTGCTTTGGAAGAAGCCTAACCCGCTCCCAGACTTGCTCCAGGAAACCTGCCGAGCTGGCCCACGAGGTGGGCAAAGTTCAGAGAGTGCTGGCTGCGTTTTTAACAAACAGTTTAGTCAGATTTAAAACAGAGTGGCTTTTGTTCTTCATTTTCCAACCTTTCTGATAACAGTCTGCACAGAAGACATATTTCCCTAAGGCCGGGAGTGGGAGAAGGAGGGAGGGACAGAGAAGGCACAGCAGAGACAGTTCTTATCACTCGTTTGTGCCTGCTCTCTGCGACTTTCCCACCACTTTCCAAAAACCCTAACGCATGAGTTCGTCCCTGTGGGCGGCGGGGCCTTCCGCTCTCCACCCTTCTCCTCGCCCAGATTCTCAGACCTGGACATTTTTTTTTTCAGTTGAACTATATAGTTGATTTACAATGTTGTGTTAGTTTTAGGTGTACAGCAAAGTGATTCAGTTATACACGTACATATATACATTCCTTTTCATATTCTTTTCCATTATGGTTTATCACAAGATACTAAATATAGATGCCTGTGCTATACAGTAGGTCCTCATTGTTTCTATTTTGTATATAGTAATGTGTATATGGTAATCCCAAACTCCTAATTTATCCCTCCCGCCCATCCCTTTCCCTTTGGTAACCACAGCTTTCTGTGTCTGTGAGTCTGTTTCTGTTTTGTTCATTTGTATCACTTTTTAGATTCCACATATAAATGATACCATATGATATCTGTCTTCTCTGTCTGGCCTATTTCACTTAATATGATAACTTCTAGGTCCATCCATGTTGCTGCAAATGGCATTATTTCATTCCTTTTTATGGTCGAATAGTATTCCATCGTATATAAACACCACATCTTTATCTAGTCATCTGTTGATGGACACTTAGGTTGCTTCCATGTCAGATGTGAAGCTTTCTTCCTATTCGAATGAATGTCAGTGACAAAGCTGAAGTCACCCCTCACCTCTTCCCCTTCTCAGAAACGACAAATCAGTAACTTTCTCCTGGGAGTTCTGTTACAAGCTAGGAGCCAAACGGATGCTTGGGGAAACGCTGAAGTGTCCCCAGCAGGAAAAGGACACAGGAGCAGCAGCCCATTTGTAGTTACTGCACAGGACACCCCTGACCAGCACCACCGTGTGCTCCAGAATGTCAATAAAAGGCCTATTCATCTCTGAAGATCGCCAGCAGAGGGTCCCCAAATGTGGTATTGGATGTAATACACGTATTCTCCATTCATATTTTTAACTGGACTTATTAAGATCACACAACTTGCAAGTTTTTTAAAAACAGTTATCTTTTGGGGGAGGGGTATAGCTCAGCAGTAGAGCGTGTGCTTAGCATGCACGTGATCTTGTATTCAATCCCCAGTTCCTCTATTAAAAAGCAGTAAGTTTCTATACATTACCTAGTTTCATTTCCCTCAAAATTACATCCAAAAGCCTTAAAAAGCACACACACACACACACACACACACACACACACACACAAAACATGGAGGAACTTTAAAGGTCCCACACTGTATGATTCCAACCAACTCTACGACGTTCTGGAAAAACAAAACTACGAAGACAGACGTTCTGGAAAAACAAAACTACGAAGACAGTAAAAGATCAGAGGTTGCCAGGTGCCAGTGGGGAGGAACGGAACACAGAAGACGTTTAGGGCAGCAAAGCTACTCAGTGTGATGCTACAGTGGTGGATACACATCACTACACATTGATCAAAACCCACAGAACTACAGCACCAAGAGCAAACCCCAATGTGAACTGTGGGCTTTAGTGAGTGACAATGTATCCACCCCAATGCGAACTACGGGCTTTAGTGAGTGACAATGTATCCACATTGGTTCATCCATTAGAGCAAATGTAAGATGCTCGTGGTGGGAAAACTGTATGTGTGTGGGACGTAATGGGAACTCACTGTACTGTCTGCTCCATTTTCTGTAAACCTAAAACTGCTAAACTATAAAGTGTATTAATTTTTTAGAAAACAACAAAAAAATTAAAAAGAAATATTTCCTCCTTGTTGAAAAAAAATGAAGATCTGAAAACCTGAGACACATTCCTTTTGCATACTCTTTGAAACGTCAGGTTCCCACCCACAATTTCTGGAGGCAACGGGTGCGGCAGCGGGTGGACACCCAGAGCCAAGGTGCTGCAAAGGTGGGAAGGCCACACCAGTGTGTGGAGGACAAGAGGGGCTGAGAGTCAGACAGCACCCCATGCCTTCTTCCCCTGGCTTCAGGAGGCAGCCCCAGCATCAGCGGGTCTCATCCTTTCAGGTCAAACAAGCACTTGAAGTACAAAATGCACTGATGCCTTTTACCACCCTGAACAACAAAACTCTGTTAGTTTCCTGGGGCTTCCATTATCAAATCACCATACATTGGGTGGCTTAAAGCAACAGGAATGTATTCTCTCAGAGCTGGAGGCCAGGGGTTGGAAATCAAGGTGTCAGCAGGGTTGAGTTTCTCCTGAGGCTCCAGGGAGGATCCCTCCTGCCTTGTCTGGGTCTTGGTGGCCCCGGAAGGTCCTGGCCTTGTAGCTGCGTCACTCCAGCCTTCTCCCTGGTGGGTCATCTCCCTTTCTCTTCCAAGGACAACCGTCACTGGATTCAGGGGCCTCTCTACACAGCACGATCTCATTTTGAGATCTTTAACTTGATTAAATCTGCAAATCTAAATAAGCTCAAGATCACAGGTTCTGGTGAATGTACCTTTTAGGGGCTACCATCTAACCCATGACATCCACCTACACATAAAATACAAAAAAATCAATATAACGCCCTACCGGAAATATGAGAGAGAATAAAACAGAAGGCACTGATGACAAAATGTGTGCACTAGTGTGTCAATGGCGAGGCCTGACCCCGTGAGAGATGTGTGATGAGAGGTTAGCTGCTGGCCAGCCACGTGAGTGAGGAGACCCTGCACGGCTGCTGGGATCCAGGTTCCCCAGATGCTCCAAATAAGACAAGGAGCCTCTCCCCCGACCCAGCTGCATTACTGGGAAGTTCAAGGTGTGTTGATCCCCAGAGAGCCTTCCACGCCTTGCTGTCTCCATGGTCACCGGGTCTGGTGGTCGGTTTGAAAGCTGACAAGTCAGGATCCTGCACACCCTTGGCCCCTGTCCGGCCACACCAAACCTCAGCCAGCACATGTCCCAATTGGGCACCTGGCCTCCACACACCAGGCCTGGCACCCCAGGGAACCCCGGGGACACACGGAATGAACACACCAACTGTTGCTAAATATGAGGACACAAGGTGGGGTGGTCCCTGCCCTGGAGGGGCTCAGGCCCAGCTGGTATTCTGGTACAAAGCTGTGAGGTGGTCTGGAGGCCTGGGCTGGCAGAAGTGACAGACAATCCGGAAGTGAACTTGCATTATCTGAGGGGTGACCGACACCTGGGGCAGTTTCTTGGAGCAGGGACACGAGGCACTGAGGAGAGCAGTGGAGTCCTGTGGATGCCAGCATTCAGAGGGACTTTCAGAAGCTGCTCTGTGCCATTCCTCATTCTACAAAGGAGCCCAAGCTCAGGGGACTGAAGGCAGGGCCTCAGGCCCACTGAGTCACAGCCCAACCCTGCTCCCCACAGCCTCCAATGGGCAAAACAGGGCTTACGGGGCTGGAGGCTGCCATAAGTGTATTTTTTTTTAATTTTTTTTTGGAGGGGGTGGATTATGTATGTATGTTTATTTATTTATTTAATGGAGGTACTGTGGATTGAACCCAGGACCTCGTGCATGCTAAGCATGCACTCTACCACTGAGCTATACCCTCCCCGCAACAAGTGTATTTTCAAAAAGAAAAATTCCAGAACCAGCGCGTGGGCTCTCCAGTGTCTGCCCTCAATCCCATATTGTGGGATGAAGTTACAGTGACCTGTCTTCTGTGGCTGTGCACGCAGATCCTCTCCCTGCCGTGGCAGAGGGCAAATCACCCACAACTGCAGGCCATACCATGTAACTCTAACCACCCTGGCTTCTTCCCGAGGAAGAGGACAGAGGCCGGCAAGGTGTTAGTCAAATGTCCCTAGACTAGAAAATGGGTTCTTGATAAAACAAAAATATCACGACACAACCCATGCTCTGGCCTTGCGTGGCAACCTGGCAGAAGGTGACAACAATGTCACAGGAGAGCCTGGCCCTCTGCAGACACCTGCTGATCACACACAGTGGGCCCTGCCTGCCACTTCCTACAGGAACAGCCCTGGGGACCACAGAGTGAGGTGGGATTTAGGGTGCATGAATATGGGGGGTAGCATCAAATCCCCTCTCAGCTCTCCTGGGAAAACCACTTGCCTCAAAGGTAACAAAGTCGTCGAACTCCTCGGGGCAGGCGGGTGGCTCCTCGTCGGGGGCTGAGGTGACGCTGCAGAGCTGGCCATCAGGATCTGCTGGGAGAGAGAAGACCAGGTTCAGCAGGAGGCCCAGACCATCCCTGGGGGGCAGGGGGGAGGTGCATGAGTGGTGGGCACGAGCGGGGCTGGACTAGCTGGGAGAGGCCTGGGGAATGAAGTAGCGTGGCCCCCAGAGGAAAAGGCTTCGTGCCAGCTCTGAGAGGGGGTGTCAAGGCTGAATGATAAGATGTTTATTTGTCAAAGAGCTGGCAGTGTTGGGACAGAGAAGGACGCCATACCACTACGGCTCGAGAAAGCAGCAGGTGCCAGACTTCACGTCTGGAGAGGTGTAGGCATGATGCAGGACAAGGAACAACATCTGTCCAGGGTGCTGGACTCGCGGCAGCTTTTCTTTTCTTCTTTTTCACTCAAGTTTACCTTCTACAACAAACACTTAACTTGATAATGAAAATCCCGAGCAAAAGGCATAGTTTCGTGAGGGACAATGCTGACATCAGCATCACTTCTCAGACACGGCCGGCCTTCCGCTGGAAAGCCCCTGGCTTCCTGGCTTCCCAGCAGTGTGGACACAGCACCTTCCAAAGAGCACGCGAGACACTTCTGTGTCCCAATGATGTCTCACTACTGTGCCATCACAACAAACATTTATTTGCCCTTCGTCCTGGTTCCTGGCACAGAGCGCCTAAAACCCTGGGGATTGCCTGAGTGATGAGGCGAGAGGAGCATCTGTCATTCACAACAAGCCCGATTCAACCTCATGGATTTATACCGATAAGGTGACTCTTGGAGGATGGGGCTGGTTGCCAGGGGAACTTTCAGCCCCACTCCTTCCGACCTCCAGAAAGGGGGAGAGACAGGAGACTGAACTAATTTAATCAGTCATGCCTGTTTAATGGAACTTCCATAAGGCCCTGGAATGAAGGGGTTCAGAGGGCTCCCAGGTTGGGAACACCTCCAGATGCCAGGAGGGTGGCACATCCCCCTGCCATGGGGACAGAAGCCCCTCCACACCAGACCCTTCCAGACCTCATCCCACGGACCTCTTCTTCTTGGCTGTTCATTTGTAACCTTCATAGCACCCGTTGTAATAAACTGGTAACATAAGTAAAATGCTTCCCTGGGGTCTGTGAGCCATTCCAGCAAATTATCAAACCCGAGGAGGGAGTAGTGGGAACCCTCGTTGTGGAGTCAATTCAGGCAGGTGAGGGCCCTGGAGTGGGGCCTGTGCTTAACTTGGAGTGGCTGGTATCAGAAGGAATCACATAGCAGACACCCAGGCCAGGTCCAGAGCACTGGATTGCTGCTTGGTGAGGAAAACCCACACACCGGGTGTCAGAGTTGTCAGCAAAAATCAGATCATGGTAGTAATTGCTAATTTAAAATACCAGTTACTTATTGAATATATTTCACATATTCTGACACAGCATCAGTCACTTACTTAAAGGGCCAAGTGCGCCAGCAAGCCACCCAGACACTCCGGGGTAAAGGGCTCTGGAAGGTCAGCACTGGCTTCTTCAGCCAGAGGACGCTCTGCTCTGGCACCTGGACCCCCTGGGAGAATGTGGTCCTCCTGACCGTGTGTCCAGCCAGGCTCGGAGGGTCAGTGCCTGGAGTCACTGAGACAGCCCTGGCGGGGGCAGGGACAGAAGACAAGTGGAGATGCTGACAGATCCTCCCCACCACTGGATCCTCCCCACCACCGACAGGTTGCTTCTGAATAGCTCTCTCAATTTAAACAGAATAATAACGCTTCCCTTTGACAATCACTCGGATTCAAGTGCATTCAGTAACGATGAAATGTCACTGTCAATTCAACACTGCAAAAGCCCTGATGCGGCTTCCGTCTTCAGAATCACAAGTACTTTTAACGCTCTTGTTTTGTACTGTTTTCCCTAGAGTGTGGCTCAGACTGGGGTGGGAGTGAAGGTGCCTCAGAGCACGCAGGCTGGACCCAGACCCTGTGCTCATTGCCTGCCATGCCAGCCCACAGCCCTGGAGGCCCCAGGTCTGGGGTGTAAGTGAACTACAGCAGAACTGTGTATACTTCTCTTGACGGGGAGAGGGTTGCTGTGGACAGAAGTGTTTGGTTTCTGGAGCAGGAGAATGGAGAATGCCCAGTTCCCCCAGCGCACCTGGAGACCGCATGCACCCTTTTAAGAGGCTAGGCTATCTTTGCCCACTTTCCATTCCCAAACAGTAACAGTCTTGCTTTGCACTTCCAAAACTGAAACACAGAACTCAAAACTCTAAAGCACAGCCGATCTTTTCTGCCATGGGGGATGGGGGCTCAGATTCCTGCAGTGAGCGATCAATCTAGGAGTCCCACCCCACTCAGTAGAGAGGAGATGTAAAGGTAGCTGGCAATTCTATACTCTTGATGGGAACTCAATACGAGTCTTCTCTCAGTTTTCTCTATAAGAACTAAAACAACTTCAACTAAATATAAACTTTTAGTGTATGTTTATCTAAGTCTTCCAGAGGCTAGGGGGTGGGGGACCGAGCCAGAGCAACGGCCTATTTGTCACAATTCCCTTTCTAGCTTGTTCTATTCCTGAAATAAGGCCTATGGCTATGACAGTAAAAATCTCCTTGCGTTCTCCTGCAAAACTGGGTCAATGTACCATGTCACCTGCTCTGCCGCTCCGGATGCAGAATGAAAGTCCAGCAGACGAGACAGGCTGTCGGCAGCTACAACGGCACACGGGTGGGAGGACCTGAAGTGAACTGCAGCCCAAATGCAGTCCGGGCGGTCGTGCTGCCACGCTTTCAAATGCTATGAAATAACAACTTCCGAATCATCTCTGACTCTTCTTCAGATTTTATTTTCACTCTCCATTGCTAACACAAGTTAAATGATGAAGTCAAACTACCAAAAATTTTTTACAAATTACAGAAAAAAAAAAGAAAAGCTAAGCCAGAAGCACTGAGCCAGAAGCCCTGAGCCACCCTGGCAGTGCATTCCCAGAGGCCACACGAGCTGAAGTCACTTGCAGGCCCAGCCCCACACCCATCCCGGGAGACGGCCCTGCTGGGCTGAGAGGCCAGGTCTGCCCGCAGCACCCAAGCTGCTCAACCCAGCCAAACCAGCCTCCCTGCGGTTCCCAAACATGCTGGGCGCACCCCTTCAGGCACCCCTTCCCGGACACTCCCAGGGAGGCCTCCATGCCCACCCCAGCTCCACCACTTCCCGAGGCCTGTCACCTTTCAGAGCTGTCCTGCACCCAAGTTTGTGGGCTGCCCTCCACCAGAACTAAGGTCAGCTCCCTTCTTTCTTAACTTTTTTTTTTTAATGGAGGTACTAGGGATTGAACCCAGGACCTCGTGCATGCTAAGCATGCGCTCTACCACTGAGCTATACCCTCCCCCTGCAGCCACTTTTATCCTGCCTGATTCAAGTCCTCATCACAGCAGCCTCCCCTCATCCTGTTCCCCCCAGGACCCCACCCCCTCTGCTGGCCAGGCCAGGCCCCACTCCCACATTCTCTGCCCCTCAAACACACACCCCAGTGGCAGACTGTCTCCCAGTGTCCAGGGCCTGCCACCTCGTTTCAGGAGCGGGGTCTGTTCTGCACAAGCTAAACGGGGGCTGGGAGACACCACGTGCAATGTGGCATCATGTTGAGACCAAGCCTCACCCCTTGGGGATGCCGCTATTCCAGCTGTTCTCACCACTGAAAAAAACCACAGCACCACTTCCTGGAGTGTCCATGCTAACTCTGGGACTGTCTGAGAGGTTTTTATTTTTAATTAAATCAAAGTGGAAATAGCACCAAAAGAATGCAATAATGAGACTCAGTAGTGTGCAGGGGCCCTGGAGGCAGGACTCGTTGTCCTGAATGGGAGGCTCAGAATCTGAAGAAAGTGCGGCTGCAGGACAGGATGGAGAGGGCCCGGGTCTGGGAAAGGGAGGGCCAAGTGCAGCAGGCAGGTGGGTCAGGGGGCGGGTCCCAATGGGAAAGCCCCCCAGGGCCCCACCTCGGGTTCCTCTCTGCCAACCGTGGGGAGGACAAAGAGCACCCCGCTGCCATGGGAAGGGCCCAGGCCTAGGCAAGGAGGGAGGAGGGGAGTGTGAGTGGAGGTCCCTTCTCAGCATCAGGTGGAAGGCTGACCACAAGGGAACCATGAGGATCTGGGGGACAGGTCACTCTCACACAACCATTTTCTCTCACCAGGTTGATAACTACCACACACTAAACTTCGAGACACTTGAACCCACAGGGTAGCCACACCATCAGCAGCCGGCACCCATTCTGCACGAGAGACAGGGATCAGCCTCCGCTCCCTTGCCCAGGGCCTGGTGGCCTGGCAGTTGGCAAGCTCTGTGACAATGCCCTGGGTTGCGCCTGCCGTAGTCACAAGTTTTCCAGGAGCATGTCCTGATTCCTAAGGCCCAGGGTTGGGACTTCCCAGGTCAGGCCCCCCAGGAATTCCTATAGCTGAGTTTGCTCCAAGGTTGGGAACTCCCAGGTCAGGCTCCCCAGGAATTCCTACAGCTGAGTTTGCTCCGTTTCTTATTGCCCGTGGTCTATCGGAACAGACTGGCCACTGCTCGGCAACAGAATTGTGGATGTGGGCTCAGAGAGGCTCAGAGAGGGCCTCAAAGCCACACAGATGGCCAGCACTGTCTCTTGCTGGCCGCTCTCCTGGGCTCCTTCCTGTCCACACCCACACCCACAGGCCTGGCTGCCACTGCTGCCCCCATGCTGACCCTTCAGAGGAAGCCCAGTCTCGACCCTGGCTGGAAGGTGAGGAGACCACTGCGCTCCTCCCAGCCCCTTTGATTTTAGGCCCAGGAACCACTGATGCTATCGTCCCCTGTGGGTAAATTCATGCAGGAAGGTTCCTGCTAACAGGCAGGGCCAGTGCCCTGTGGTCAGCAGGCTGCTCCGTGGTCACCCAGGGAATCGGGCTGTCACAACAAACCCAGGGAGTCCAAGCCTGCCAGATGCCTAACACACACACACTGTTCACCTGAAGCTGGGCAATGAATCAGCGCCCACAGGCTAAGGGGAGCCAACGGCAGTGCTTAGCCTGTCTCGTGTTCCTCTGTGATTCTCCATGGTTCCCCTGGGCTCCTGAACTCTAGAATGTCCTCCTGACCTCCTGATATAGTACTCAAGGACTCCCCGCTTTCCCTCCCCCAATCTTCCAAAACAGTTTAGTTCCAGTCTATGGCTACATAAATATTCAATTTGTTTAATTATTAGCACCATGTAAGATACTGTTCATTACTGGGCCAAGCAGTGTTCCAGAAGCAGATTTTCCCTCTGAGTCCACGTCTTGTTTTCCCCAGCAAGAGTGACCGCTTTTCTGGTGTCCTGCGCTTGGCCTCCATGCACCCATCACCTTCCCACCCCAAACCCTCAGGCAGAGCTGCAAAGGCTTCTCCAGTGACCCACCAGTCCTGGGCTCCCTGGCTCCGTCACCATCAACCTGCGGCTGATTCCGTCACCTGAGAGCGAGGCTGAAATAGAACTGAGACAAGACTGACGATGCCACCACCCTCCTGGGAACCAATATCATCTCCACACGTATGTGATCTCCTTAAGTGGTCCCCATACGTGATCTCGTGACTGAGATCCAGCAGACCATTGGTGAGCCTCCAGCCCTGCACGTACACACCACTCACCCCCGCGGGGGAAGCGTTCTTTAAACACACACATTACACAGGTAAAAACTGGCCACATGGTAGACCTGAAAACAAACCCAACCCATGTCAGATACCTCATTCTCTACCACATACACAACTGGTTTGAAGTTAATGGCAAGATTTTAAAATGCACTTAGAAATTAAGATTAGTTTTAAATAATTGGTTAAATCCAAGAAGAAATCATACTGGATTGTCAAAACTAAGAGGAAAAAAGCCTATACCAAGAGTTTCCTGAAGGTAAACCGAGAAAGCTATGGGAGGACAAGGCCACCCCCTGTGTCCTGGGCACCAAGGCTGTGGCCCAGGAGGTGACCTGAGGAGAGGCAGACCTTCCAGAAGGCCCGGCATGAGTGCCTGCTTTGGGGTTGGGAGCAGGGGCCAGGCATTGCATTCAGGAAGCCACCAAAAGGCACTAGAGGTTGAGAAGAAGCAAAAGTTTGCATGAAACCAAGAGAAAAATCTTCATGCAAGGCTGAAGATTTAAATAACTCTGTGATTTAACTGCACACCTAACCTTGAAAAATCCCTGCAGGGCCACAACCCACTGGTTGCGCAGATAGACACCGGTATGGAAGCCTCGGCCTGGAGTTGGGGGTCCTCCAGGGTCCTCTCCCTCAGGGCTCGCCTTGCCCACACCTTGCCCACACCACCTCTAGAGGGTCTCCTCCCCGCCCGCTCTGCAGGCCCCTCCACAAGCCCCATTCACCTCAGAGGTGTCAGCACCTCCACGGCGGCCCTGCCAGCACAGCACACAGGCCTCGCCCAAGCTGGGCCTCCGGGAGGATGGCCTGCCTACAGCTGGTCTGCGAGACCCCTCAGCCCCATCCACACCCACTGCACTGCCGGCTGCTGCACTGCCCTCTGCAAGAAGGAAAGCTCTATTCAGAATTTTATTTCAAAGGACAGTAAATGGGCATCTGGTGAGAGTGGAAAATGGCATGACTACCTTGAAGAGCAGCTGGCAGCTCTGTAGGAAACTACACTTACAGCCATCCCAGGACCAGCCATCCCACCCCTAGGCAGGGGCCCCCAAGCCGAGAAAAAGACCTGTAGCCTGATGTCACTAGAAGGTTCCCTCATCATGGCCCAACCTGGAGGTATACTGCCTGTCATCTGGGGGACAGACAAGCTGTACCAGCACACGTGCAAGCACAGCTCTGCACCGATGTCTCCCGACACACTGGCAGCACAGCCAGTCTCCACATCACATGCTGGGGAGCCTGACGCAAGAGCATGTGCTGATGAGCTTACTGATGTCAGCCCACAAGCGGCAGAGCTCATCCACGGTGACAGGGATCAGCCAGGGGGTGCCGGTAGGAGGAAGGCATTACTGGAAAGCTGGGAGGGAACTGTCTCCAGTGATGGGAATGCTATGGGTAGGGATTTACATCACCAGGCGTAAGAATGTCAAAATTCACAGAACAGCACACTAAAGATCTGCACATTTGACTACAGGTAAATTTTTAATCAGAAAAAAGACTGCAGACAAATATTGAGCTCTAGGTTATGACTGACACACAGGATGAAGTGTTTAGGGTGGAGCGTACAGCAGGATACTGACTTAAAATGCATCTGTTAAAAAAGATGGATTGGGGGAGAGATGGATGGACAGAAAATACAAATGTAGTAAGGGAGCCTGTGGATTCTGGACGGCAAATACACATCCAAGGGCTCACTGTGTAAGTCTTGCAATATGGGGGGGGGGGGTTTGGGTTTTTTTAATTTGATTTTGTTTCTTTTTTGAGAGGAGGGGTAATCAGGTTTATTTATTTTTTTAATGGAGGTACTAGGGAACGAACCCAGGATCTTATGCATTCTAGGCAGGCGCTCTACCACTGAGCTATACCCTTCCCCACCTTGCAGTATTATTGTATGCTTGAAAGTTTTCATAAGACTTCCAGGGAAAGGAGCAGTAGATTTATGAATAAGTAGTTGAGTCAGTCAGTCCTGGAGGACAGGGTGTGTGAGGACAAAAGGACAGGATGGGGGAGCATCTTGAACCTTGGGTGTTTCAGGGGCTCCGGGAGGGAAGCTGGAAAGTTCAGCGAAGGGGGTCTGAGCAGGATCAATAATGGGTGGGGCTGAGGAATGGGGGAGGTGACAAAAGCACACGGTGTGAGGACTGACCTCCGCTCCTGATCGCTGTGATCCCCCGGTAGAAGTCTTCGAAGCTAATCACACCGAGTCCACTGGGATCCAAGTACCTTGTTAAGTCCGTCACCTGCAATTGCCAAGCGAGAGAAGATGTTACTGAGGCTTCACAAGAAGGGGAATGGGGAGTGGGGTTATGCACATGACCTTCTCGCCACATTCAGACAAGCAGCCTACTCCCAAGGGCCATGGGATCCTCCGTCCTGAATCCACCAACCACTCTAGCCAGAGGACAGGTGGCATCCTGGAGAGACACTGCCAACAGTGACCGGGACCATGAATCATGGAATCAGATCCTGCTCTCAAGCCAATAGCCGTGTTGCTATTTGTGCTGAAGTTTGAGGTATTCTAGGCTCTGTGCACAGCACAGACCCATCTACCCAACCCCACAGGCCTTCCAGCTGGGCAAAGGCCTCAGTAAAAATGACTTTGGCAAATAGACACTGGATATCGAAAATAATCTTAAGTGGGAAAATTCACACCTGATGTTCCAGAGAAAAGAAGAGCAAGAAGAAGAGGAAGAAGAAGAAGAGGAAGAAGAAGAAGAGGAGGAGGAGGAAGAGGAAGAGGAAGAGGAAGAGGAAGAAGAAGAAGAAGAAGAAGAAGAAGAAGAAGAAGAAGAAGAAGAAGAAGAAGAAGGAGAAGGAGAAGGAGAAGGAGAAGGAGAAGGAGAAGGAGAAGGAGAAGAAGAAGAAGAAGAAGAAGAAGAAGAAGAAGAAGAAGAAGAAGAAGAAGAAGAAGAAGAAGAAGAAGAAGAAGAAGAAGAAGAAGAAGAAGAAGAAGAAGGAAGAAGAAGAAGGAAGAAGGAAGGGGAAGAAGAAGAAAAGTTTATATTTCCAAGTATTAAACTGAATTTCATCAAAACTTAACACTTTTGCTCTTCAAAAGACATTATTAGTATAACTAAGACAGGACACAGACTGGACGAAAATATTTGCAAATCATATATCTGATAGAGGACCTGTATCCAGCATGTATAAAGAAACTGTACAATTCAAAAGGAGACAACACATTTTTTTTAAACGGGCAAAAGACTTAAACAGACATTTCATCAAACAAGATACACAAATGGCTAAGCAGCACATGAACAGACAGTCAAGCTCAGGAGTCCTCAGAGCAAATGCAAGTTAAACCCATGATGAGATCTCACTCATGAGAACGGCTGCAGTCAGAACAACTGACAGTAACAAGTGTCCACGAGGGAGTGGCGACATGGGAACTCAGACATTGCCAGGAAGAAGGGAAGCAGTTTGGCAAACTTGGAAAACCAGAGCTGATCATACGACATGGAAACTCCACTCTTAGGGATCGATGCAAGAGAAAGAAAAACACATGTCCAGACAAAGGCATGTGTGCAAATATTTATGCCCGCGGCAGTACTCATAACAGCCAAAGAGCAGAAGCACCCAAATGTCCATCCACTGAGGAATGGATAAGCAAAATGTGGTCCATCCATACAACAGACTTATTATTCAGCCATGAAAAGGAATGAAATGCTGATACAAACTACAACATGTATGAACCTCAAGAACATTCTGCTTGGGGGGAGATATAGCTCAAGTGGTAGAGCACATGCTTATCATGCATAAGGTCCTGGGTTCAATCCCCAGTACCTCCTCTAAAAAATAAATAAACCTAATTACCTCCCCCTACCTACAAAAAATAAAAAGTTAAAAAAAAAGAACATTCTGCTAAATAAAAAAGCAAGACACAAAAGACTACAAACTATATTCTTTCATTTATAGAAAATCTTCAGAAAAGGCAAATCCATAGAGATAAAAAGCAGATCTGTGGTTGCCCGGGATTCTAGGGTAGAAGCAAGGATTCAATGCAAACAGCATGAGAAATCTTTTTGGGGTGTGGAAATGTGAAACTAGGTTATGTTGATAGCCACAACTCTATAAATTTAGTAAAATTCACCAAGTTGTACACTTACGATGGGTGAATTTTATGGCACATAAATTATACTTCAACAAAGCTCTTAAAAAGTAAATGGGGGAGAGGGTAATAGCTCAGTGGCAGAGGGCGTGCTTAGTATGCACGAGGTCCTGGGTTCAATTCCCAGCACCTCCATTTAAAAAAATGTTTTAATAAAAAGATAAAAAGAATTCAAGAGAAAGTGACAAATATTGAAGGCAAAGAAGATCTAATATATGGATATCAGAAGTCCCTAAGAAAAAAAATCAAGACAAAGAACAAATATTAAAGCTGTATTTAAGAAAAATTCCCTAAAATTAAACAAAAAAGTTTTAAATTTACCTATTGAGAGAATATACTGGATATCTAAGAATATCAACTCCCAGCCCCAAAAGACCTCAACCAAGACTCATTGTGATGAATTTTTTAGACTTGAAAGGAAAAGAAAAAAAAATCCTTCAAATAGTGCTTTATAAAAGAAAATTAGCTTATCATTAACCTTTTTGGCAGCAACACCAAGTAGTAAGGATACTGTAATTCCATCATTCCATGTGTTGTTGAGAACTGGGATCCTCAAAAGAAGAAAAAGATGTTAAGACTGAAGATGTCAGGCAAATACCCTAGAATCCTGAATCTGAATTTGAAGTATCACTCACGATGTATTAAAACAAAACAAAGACTTCCTAACCCCGTCCAGGGAGTGGTCAGCACTCTGGCACCCAGGGAGCGGTACTTACACTCCATTTCCCATTAAGAGGAACCAGGACCCTTGGAGAAACGCTAGAAAATGTGCAGGTCTCCTAGAATATCTCAACATCCCTGGAGACAAAGGTGCTGCCGAAGACTTTACTAGGTCACATCACAGAACTCTGATTAGAGCCCTGGTGAGAGCGAGGAGGGCAGCGGACACTGAACAGATCAAACACGCTTCCACCCAGGGCAGCGCAGTAAAGTAACTGCCGGTCACTGCAGGACGCTCGGGAGCCAGTGTATTACTGGGGAAACTTATACCTAAGAGGAAGACTATGCAGCAAACCTGCCTCTCCCAGAGCCATGACAAGGCCACAGTAGATGAGTGCGGGCAAGCACCTCTGATAGAGATCCCAGCTAACCAGCGAGGGCACGATGGGGCCAGGACAGCCTGCCAACCTTGGGGAGGTGATGACACATCACATGACAGGGCTCCAGTCCCCCTGAGGACACAGCCATACACAATCACTGTGTGTCTCCTGACAGAAGCGTGCGACACCGCCTAAATCGAACCAACAACCTATTTACAGGAAATACATCGATCAAAGCAGCAGGTCAACAGTATCACAGGGATGGGTCAGAAAACCCAGTCCATGAGGAGACAGATATGTGCCCTGCAGTCTTCAAGGGGAAAAAGGGATGGAGAGAGGAAACCTTTATTTAGAGACTCAGGAGACATATGAACCTACTACCACATGGGGACTTTCTGGATCCAGATTCAAATTGTAATGTTTTAAAATCATATTTATAAGAAAACCAGAAATGTGAATACTGACTGATCCAGGATACTGAACACTGATTGAATATTTGATGATATGAAGGAACAGCTGTTAATTTTTGCAGGTGAAATATTTTAGTAATTTTTCCAAGTGCATTGCTTTTTTGATATATACTTATATATTTAGAGATACTTCAAAACTCTGGGGCTAAGGCACGTATATAGTGACATGTATGTAACCAGCTGACACCGCTAAAAGGTGCTGGGGGGGGCGGGTACTAGGGAGGCATCGCACAATTCTCTCCTCTTTTGCATAGGCCTGAACTTCCCATAATGAAAATGAGAGAGAAAAAGAGCAAAGACGAGCAAGAGAGGCAAGATGGGGGAGGGGAGGGAACAAAGGAGGAGGCAGTAGCAAGGCAGAGAGCTGACCTTGGACCATACAGGGAGGGTGTGAATGGGGTACACCTGGGGGTGGGGCACAGACAGGGTGTTTCAAAGGTGGAGAATCAGCAGGAAAGAGCCTGGGCTGAGGCCAAACCCACCCACCAACATTCCTCAGGGCTGTGTCTGCATCTGGTCCCTCAGGTGCTGCCTCATCTGGCCCTCCCAGCACCACCTGCGGCCGTGCGGTGGACAGTACCAGCTCGAGCTCACTGACCTAACTGTCCAGGATTCTCAAGCCAGAGGCGGCGTCTCCCCTCCCACTCCATAAAGGGAAGAAGATGGCAGCCCTGTCCCTCCATCCCTGGGCTCGGTGTGTTTCTGAGACATTGGGCTCGGAAGTCCACTCATCAGCTGACTCTTTGAAACAACTGAGTCGGAGTTCTTTACAAGATGCCTCCCTCCTTATCTCACAAAGACCTTCATTCCTAAAGCACACGATGTCTAGGGAGCATCTTGCTGGGGACCTGAGATCCACAGTGGTTGGTCTATCCTTAAGAGTCCTAAGAATTTCAACAGTGAAGCTACCAATAGGACACAAAGTACCAATGTGTTCATTCAGAAACATTAACCAGTGCTTTTTAAACAAATCATTAGGCAGTTAACCATGTTAGAATGAGCAAGGATGAATCAAAGCATGCATTTTTCAAAGTCCACTTTAACTATGTTTTCTTTATAATTTGGAGAATAAATCAACATCCATGTAGCTGATGATCTGGGGACACGGGAAGCCACAGAAATACCCCAGGAGAGAACCCCAGTCTGCAACCAGCTGCAGGCGGGCAGCCTGGCTCCCACGTGGTTATCCTGAAGTGAGAAATTTACTAGCAAATTATTTTGTTTCTGCTACAGATGTGCAGACATAATCTGCAGAAGAAACCAGAACAACTTTAACCACAGTTAACTCCAGCTATGGAAGCACCAAGCACAGAGATCACCCAGAAGGCACAGCATTTCACAGGGAGAAATGACCCTCCTAAAGCCTAAAGCTCTAATTCGAAAAGATACACGCACCCCAGTGTTCACAGCAGCACTATTTACAACAGCCAAGACACGGAAACAACCTAAGTGTCCATCAGCAGTTAAATGGATAAAGAAGTTGTGGTATACACACACACACATACACATACACACATAGACACACACAATGGAATTTCTCAGCCATAAAAAAGAATGAAATAATGCCACTTGCAGCAACATGGATGGACCTAGAGATTATCATACTAAGTGAAATTAAGTTAGAAAGAGAAAGACAAACATCATATGATATCACTTATATATGGAATCTAGAAAATGATACAAATTAACTTATTTACAAAACAAAAACAAACTCACAGACATAGAAGACAAACTATGGTTACCAAAGGGGAAAGGGTAGGGGGGAGGGACAAATTAGGAGTTTGGGATTAGCAGATACAAACTACTATATATAAAACAGATAAACAACAAGGTCCTACTGTACAGCACTGAGAACTAGATTCAGTATCTTGTAATAACCTATAACAGAAAAGAATTTGCAAGAGAATATACATATATATGTGTATAAGTGAATTACTTTGCTATACACCTGAAACACAACATTGTAAATCAACTATACTTCAACTAAAGTAAAAGATTAAAAGATTGAATTTTATGATTGCATTGATATAAAAGTGTTACCATTATATATTAAAACATTTTATCCAACCTAAAACAAAACAAAAAAAGCCTCCTTTCTGCATCTTGTCATTACTACCATCCTTGAATTACATTCCAAAAAAATCTCTTATCAGAAGCCATGTGATACTACCAAGCACCTCAACCTAGCTAACATTTACAGAACACTCTAGCCAATTCCTTCCAACTGCATGTGGAACATTTACCATGACAGAGTACACATATTCTGGACCATAAAGCAAGTTTCAATAGATTTAGGTTTCAAGTTGACATTAATGGTTAGGGAAATGTAAATGCACACTACCAAGAGGTATGTGTCTATTTGAATGGCTGAAATATAAAAGACTGGCCACACCACACACATCAAGTGTTTGGAGAACGTGGAGGAACTGTTATTCTCCTACACTGCTATTTCGACTGTAAAATTACACACCCATTTTGGAAAACAGGAAATTCCTGAAAAGGTTAGCCATATACCTACCATAAGATCCAGTCAGCCCACTCCTAGGTGTTGACCCAAGAGAAATGAAAGCAGAGGTCCACGCAAAGACCTGCACACGAAGGATCACATATGCCTCATGTGTAATGGCCAAACATGGAGACAATCCCAATGTCCACCAACATAAGAATGTATAAATTATGGAATTCCATGGGGGCGGGGCGGGGACAAGCAGCAGCCGCCCTGGTGACAATAAGCAAAATGTTCCTAGGAGCTCCTTTAGCTATTCATAAACTTCACACCAGACGTGTGAGTGGGCAGGAGGGACAGGGAGAGAAGTCTGCCTGTAGATCATTCTGAATACCCACACTGAGGCCTGCAGCTCGCCTACTTTATAGCATCTGCACTTCCTTCTAAGAGCATCTATAAGGCAGCTAATGTTGTATGTCGTATATATACAACAGGTTTTCCCTGCTGCCGAGAAGCCCTCTGAGCTGCCCTGAGTTGCTCCACTCATGCCCCTGACAGGACCAGCCAGTGCCCAAGGCGTCCAGAGCTCTGTGACACAGACAGGTCCACCTGCCTCTGCATGTGGAGGGCGTCCCAGCAGTACCAACACTCAAGACGCCACTTCCAACTTCCCTTACTTAGACTTCAGGGAAGGATTAAAAATAAAGTCACTTTGACTTAATTGGAAACGGCTGAATGTCATATCGTTTTCGAAGTTTATAAACAATTGGAGGCAGAAAGGGTATATATGTTGTTTCTTTACTGGCACCTTTGGAATTAAATCTGGAGTATTTTAAGTAAACAGAGCCATGATTCTTAGCATAAGTTTAAGATCATGGTTTCTCTTAGGGGTCAGGGGAGGGAGACAGAGATAAGGAAGGAAAAGGGGTGGACAAGGCTACAAGTACATCTGTAGTTATTTCTGAAAAAAGAACCACAGCAAATACAGCAACATGTTAGCATCTATTACCTTTGGATGGTGCTGACAAAACAGCTGATGACACTAAGGACTTATTTTAATTATTTTTAGATGTGATAACGGTATGTGATTTTCTTTTAAAGAATCCTTATCTTTTAGGAGTACATACTGAGAAGACTGTCAGAACAGTGCACAGATCACACACACCAGCCCCTGAAGATGGGGAACTGCCTCAAATCCCCCACGTCAGATGACATCTCCCTGCTTCACGAGACTCAGTCCCACCAGGCTAGTTTTGGCGAGCCACCACTGCAATACCAGGAACAGGTTCCAGTTCCAGTCTACCATCCAATACCTAGCCAGACTCACCTAGCAACTCAGCTGACTGAAGAGGAACAAATTAGGACAGTTCAAAGAACAGGACTTACACAGGATCTGCCTAGAGGAGTTTACGACCCTGGAAGAGATGGATCAGAAAAAAAGATCCAGGAGTGTGTGATCTGTATGATGGACTTTGTTTATGGGGACCCAATTAGATTTCTGCCCTGTATGCACATCTGTCACCTGGACTATAAAGATGACTGGTTGGTGAGTTCCTTCACGTGCCCCTCCCACATGGAGCCAGTTGATGCAGCACTGCTTTTGTCCTATGAGACTAACTGAGCCGGGGTCTCTTACCTGACTTCAAGTGAACCATGTGAACCATCATTTTGGTGGTTCTGATCTTTTGTCAGTGAGCCCAAAGAGCCAGGGATTAGGAATTAAGATCATGCACAAAAGTTTCCTAAAAATTCCTGAATGGCTGCAGATGCTGGAAGAAAGTACATGATATTTTAGAAACTTAGAGGGAAAGTAGAGTGGTATTTTTATGTAAAGCCTTGACCCAGTGTTTAAAAATATAATTGTATTTAGATCTTGTTATTGCTCCAGTACATGGGAACTGTGTAAAATGTTATAGCAGCTGTATATGTTTAAATTGTGCGTGTTGAAGATTAGGAAGAAGATAGTGGTTGTTCCTCCTAAATGAAATAACTTTCTTCTTCCCCTCACCCAAATTCTTTCCTGAAGTTGCTAGCATTTGGGTCAAGGTTTTATGAAAAGCTTCATTTTACTAAGAAAAGAAAAGAAAAGAAATAATCACTGTACTGAAATATTTATATTTATGAATAAAATGATACAATGTCTGGGACTGGCCTGAAAATACTGGTGAGGAGACAGGACAAGAGCTGATCATTTAGCAGAGCAATGGGAACAGAGTGGTTTATTACACTACTGTCTACTTTTGTATACACTTGAAAATTTCCATAATAGTAAGGTTTTTTTGAAGCACAGAATTGTACACCTTAATAAACCAAAAAAGAGGGAAGGCAAAGACACAGAAAAGCAAGAACTGGGTATGGAAGTACACATGTGGCTTAGTATTTGCACTACTCTAGGTGGGGGAGAGTATAGCTCACTGGTAGAGTGCATGCTTAGCACGCCCAAGGTCCTGGGTTCAATCTCCAGTACCTCCACTAATAAAATAAATGCACCTAATTACCCCTCAAAATTGGAAGTTTGTACTGTTCTGTTAGATAATTTAAAGGATGGAAATTTTCAAATTGGTTCCTACTTGCAAAGCAAAACAAGTTTTAATTAAGAGGACATTTTAACTGACCTAATTGGAGGGAAAAAAAACCCTCAGCTATGTAAATCCAAATCCTTCTGATTATCATAAAATCCTGTATTTGCTGTGTTGCTTCAAAGTCTACATTCACCTCAAGTAACTTACTAACAGTCAGTTTTCCAGCAGATTAAAAACTCAATCCAAAGAGGGAGCCCCCTCTCTGATGTGGTGTAAAAACCTTTCATCATGTCTAGGCCAGCGGCAGGAAGCAGAGGTAGGCGGGCACATCGGTCTCCCTCTTTTCCAGGAATGACTCCCTTTCTAAGAGGCCCAGGCGCTGCCCAGGACCTGCCTTTCCTCTGCAGCAAGTCTCTCCACTCATGAGAGAGCTGACACTACAGGCAGAGGTCACAGAAACCACATCTCTCCAGCTTTAAAAAGAAAAAACCCGAAACTGAATGTCCATGTTTCTGGGAAGCAGTGGGAGTGGGATGCAAGCCTTTCAGCACTGCTTTCGTCTTCTTTATCAAGAGGTCTTCTTACAGGAATCATATGGGCCACACAGTCTATCAGATGCAATGACTCTCACAAAGTCTAGACACGACAGGTGGATTAGGAACTGATTTAATTCCGTAAGACAGACCCATTGGAAGTCAGAGGTGTGGACAGATGCACGGAGAAGGGACAGCAGGCAGGAGAGAGGAGGGCAGTTCCCCACAGCACAGTAAACAACTGTTATTAATAAATGCAGGTATTTCACATATATTTACTAATTTACTAGTAAAAATTCTGATCTTTCTTGAGACAGTCCCCTGAAAATAATAGTTTCAAATCCCACAAGCAGCAGGCATCAATGAGTCACTCATTCCAGGCTGAACTTTGAGGAGGCTTCACTCTTGACGTTAATATTTGTAAAGAGCAAACTCATACTCGAGTTGGGCGGCGATTTTGCGGGTTGGCTCATTTTAACAGAGATACCTGAAGGAGTCTTAGGAATGTAAGGAGGTTTGATAAATTATTTTAGCAACACGTTTAATAGAAAACCTGAAAAAGCTGTGGGCTCACCAGAGTGGGCACTGGTTTGAGTTCACAGACCACACACACAAAAAAGACAACGGGATGGGGAGGGGAGCGATGAGGAGGGAGAGGTGGGGGGGATGGGAGAGAGGTAACCCCTTTCTCAGGGGTTACACTTAGCAATTTAGGCTTAAAGACCCTGTTCAGAGCTTTCTCTAGATGAGTAAATATATTTACTTCTTAAAAAACTGGCCAGCTGTCTGAACACATGATGAAAACTCACTGTCTCCCTCAACACCTTAACCACTCTGGAATTACTGGGCCCTGCTGGGGAAAAATGAAGTATTCAAGTAAATCTAGTGTTAACTTTGGGGCAACTTAAAAGGCAAGATATGTTTATTTCTAAACTTCAATGTGAAAGACAGGTAGGTTAACTGATAGAAAATGTGCTCAACTGGAGAAACTGGAGTGTTTCTGCCTAAAGTTCCGAGATGACCTGGGATAATGAACTGATTCACCGACCCTGGTCTAAAGTAAAAGCATCGTACTGGTCATACATTGAAAAGGCCATTCCCGTGTGCCATATTCAGGAATCCACTTGAGTCTTCTAGAGATAGATGTCGCCGTGTCCTTTACGGACGGAAGGTACCACCTACTCAGCACCAGGCTGTAACCGGTTACACACTCTTCTTGCCATGCTTTGGGACAGGGACGTGGGTCGTCTCTGGTACCGGAAGCTGCTGTCTCCCTACATCTGTCATCACCAGGATTCTGGCAGATTGCTGCTCTCTGGCAAATTCACCACCCATTCTGTTAGGAGATCTCCTCTGGTGGGGGATGGAGGGCTGGGGAGGTCAGGGTCTGGGGCAGTGGCACTTCCAGCTGCTTTGGGGACCCAGCAGTTCTGACCGTCCATGTGGTTTCTGTTACCAGCTTTACAGACATAAAACTCACACGCCATACAGTCTACCAATGTAAAGGGTATATAACTCAGTGGTTTTCAGTATATTCACAGAGCTGTCTTCATGTTATTTTAAAGACAATAATCTTTTGGGGGGGCGGTAATTAGGTTTACTTATTTATTTATTCTTAGAGGAGGTACTGGGGATTGAACCCGGAACCTCACGCATGCTAAGCATATACTCTACCACTTGAGCTATACCCTCCCCTTGACAATAAAGTCTTAAAAGGCGTGCGAGAATACTTGGAAAATGGTCAAGTGGATATATTTAAGCATCATGCAAATGTGCTGAAGAAATGAAAGAGAATTCACATAAGTCCTCAGAGAACACATCCGGTCAACTCTTAGGTAACCACAGAAACCAGAGCACAGAAGAGGCGTGATGGGAGGCAGAGGCCTCTCCGGCTCATTCCTGCAAGTCAGGTCGGTTCCCAGGAGGGGGCACTGTGGCTGCGCAGCCCCACTCCAAGGGCTAAAGTGTCCCCTCTCGAGCTTAGGCTTTGCTCCTGGCTGCGTAAGGGTAGCCTGCCCTCTGCCCTAACCCTTCATTCCTGCGGGACACCCTTCAACTCCCCCAGCCAAATCCCAGCCCCTGAATATAAGTGAAGGGGGAGAAAAGAAACTACACAGGCTACCAAGTGTAGGTTCAGAAAGTCACAGGCTGCAGGCCCGGACCCAAATGGCAGCTCCCACCCTTCTTGCCCTCCCCACTCCACTCCCAACCCTGCCCAGCTCCAGAGGCCCTTCTTCCTGCTCTTCAGCTTGGATGGTTCCATGTCGAATGTGCTCCTGGTGCTGTTTCTTGGCTTGTCAAATTTCCACGTTGCACTGTGGCCTCCTAGGTGAAAAGAGGGGATTCAACACCCTCCCCACCCCCAGGTTTGGCCAGGCCACGTGCAGCGCTTCCATGGGCCATGTTCATATTTTTCGCTGGTGAACCACATTTAAACTGTGGCGCTGCCTTTCTTATATAACCTTTCCTTAATACTGAGCTCTCCATTCCCTTCCCCGTCTCTACACCCATCGCTCTATCCCACCTTCTCCATAGTCACACACCTTCTCCTCCAGACCATCCCTGCCCCACCCAACGTCTCACTGTTTCCACCCCCCTCTGCACCTCTGCTGCCTTGCCCATCTTCCTTCCGTGCTGGGAGCTGCGTCCCCATCTTATGCTCCCTCATCTGAGAAGCCCCCAGAGCTTCCCGAGGAAGGGCGTGCGGACTGCACTCCTGCCTCACCTGGCCAGGTGTCTGCACACAGCCACAGTTTGGGAAGGCCGCCCCCTGCCCCAGCCCGGCTGCAGTGTCTTACGCTAACCCCATTCCAGAGCCGTGCCGGGCCTGTTTTAATCTTGAGAAGCTGGTGAGGACTTTCCTGTACTGAAAGGATTGGCTGTATGTGCTGGGGGTACTTTCCCCTCACTGCTTCACCTGGAGGCACAGTCCTCACATTCCAGAAGCATCTGGAAGGTGTCAACACCTCTGCCCACTCCCTGCTGTCAGGCCGCAGGCACACCTCGTCGTTCATTATGCACTTTATCTTTCATTCCCTAGTCTCTCTGCCCCTTAAAGAACTTTTGGGGATACATCCTGGACTTGATCCTCATTTTTAATTTCTTACTAAAGAAACACGTTCATTCCATTTTTAATTTTCTAAGAGTGCTTTCTAGTTCCCTGAATGTGATGTCTTCTTTAATCTGACAATATAAATTAAGCTTTATTAACCAAGCTTTCTTCTGTTCTCTGCACTGACTCTGCAACTCCCCTCCCCCTTCAAGTGCCTTCTGCTTTTCTCTCTGTTCTGGTTTTGCCGTTCTTGTTGGAGGTCTTCCTAAAGTACCTGAGGTCCCTGACCTACCCTTTCCACTTAAAAATGGTTACTAAAAAGCTCATTAAAAGTTTGGTCTGTGTGGTGGGCTTGTCAACTGGGGACCTTGTTGCAGGTGCCCTGGGCAGTAACCAAGCTCGTGTTGAGGGCTGGTCTGGGATGGGACACTGTCAGGGCAGAGTCCTGAGAGGGCTTGGGAATATGATGGGAAAGCTTGCATGCAAACACGAGGGGCCAAGCCAGTGCAGGCATTACTGTAGCAGACAGCTGGCTGCAAAGCTACTGTGCTATGAGAAGGCCGCGTGGCTGGACTTGAGGGCCACTGCCTGCCAACCAGCAGGGATCTCAGCCCTACAACCACAAGGAACTGAATCCTGTCAATCATCTAAACAAGTGTGGCGGGAAACCCTGAACCCCAGGTGGGAACATAAGTCTGCAGACACACTGGGCAGAGGACAGGTGGGACAGTGTCCCAGGCAGAGGACACAGCCAGTGCCAAGGGCTCAAGGCGGCAAGCCTGTGACATGTGGGAGCCTAAGGAGTCACAGGATTTGCCTTAACAGTACTGTTTGGCTACCTGCAGGGTGGGGCAGAGACAGATGAGGCTTGAGAAATGGGGGGGACCCTGATGTATTCTGACAACAGAACCAGAAGATTCCTGATGGATCAGATGTAGGGCCAGAAAAAGAGATTCTAGCCCAAGTCACCGGAAAGAGGGGATTGCTGTTAACTGTGATGGGGATGCTGTAGGTGGCACGCAAAGCTTCAGCCATGTGAGTGTGAGGTGTCTGTCTGACATCAACTATGAACCCAGTGTCCACGAGTGGGCCGGGCTGGAGAAGCTGGCGGTCATCAGCACAGAGGCCACCTTTACAGACTAGGAGTGAGTGAGATGGAGGATGTGAGGACAGAGGACCCAGGAACCAGAAAGGAGACTGAGCCGGGGACAACAGCGAGATGAGCCCGCACGAGCCAGCTGTGTAGGCCTGGTAAGGGAAACTGAGCATCACATGCTGAGTGGAAACTTGTGTGGAGAGTACCTGTCCATACTGACCTAGACATGGGGTTGCTTTGCTGAGCCTCACTTTCTGAAGGCTTTTAATGTCTATTGCTACTTCACCTTCAGAAGGCTATCATGGCACGCTATTACTACCTTTTAGTTGTGATAAAATACACAAAAGATTCACCATCTCAACCACTTCTAAGTGTACAACTCAGTGGTATTAACTGCATTCACATGGTTGTGCAACCGTATCACCACCACCTCCAGGGCTTTTTCATCTTTCCCAACTGAAACTCTGTACCCACTGAGCACTAACTCCCCACCCCTCCTCCAGCCCCAGGTAACCTCTACTGTCTCTGAATCTGACTGCTCTAGGGGCCTTATAGAAGTGGAACCATACAAGATGTGTCTTTTTGTGACCGATGTACTTCCCTGAGCATGTGACCTCCAGGTTCATCCATGTTGTAGCATGTGTCAGAACGTGCTTCCTCTATAAGGCGCAACAAGAGTCATTATATGTATACACTACATTCTGTTTCTCCACTCATCTGACCATGGACACTTGGAGTTGCTTCCACTTTTTGGCTACTGTAAATAGTGCTGCTAGGAATATGGGTGTGCAAATACATTATGGTTTTTTTTAACTGAAGTACAGCTGATGTAAATTATATAAGTTACAGATGTACAATGTAGTGATTATTAACGATTTTTAAAGGTTATATACTCCATTATAGTTATTATAAAATGTTGGCTATATTCCCTGTGCTGTGCAATAAATCCTTGTAACTTATTTTATATATAATAGTTTGTCCCTCTTAATCCCCTACCCCATCTTGCCCCTCCCTTCTTCCCTCCCCTCACTGTTCTAGTTTGTTCTCTGTATCTGTGAATCTGCTTTTTTGCTGTATTCATTAGTTTGTTCCGTTTTTTAGATTCCACATGTAAGTGATACCATGCAGTAGTTGTCTTTTTCTGCGTGACTTATTTCACTTAGCGTAATGTCATCCATGTCCATCCCTGTTGCTGCAAATGGCAAATTTTCATTTTTAGTAGCTAATTAGTATTCCATTGTGTGTATATACCACATCTTTTTCATCCATTCACCTGTTGATGGGCACTTAGGTTGCTTCTGTATCTTGGCAGTTGGAAATAATGCTGCTATGAACATTAGGGTGCATGTACCTTTTCAAATTAATGTTTTTGTTTTGTTTTGTTTTACAGATATATCTCCAGGCGTGGGACTGCTGGGTCACATGGTAGTTCTGTTTTTAGTTTTTTGAGACAACCTCCTTACTGTTTTCCACAGTGGCTACACCAGTTCACATTCACACCAATAGTTTATGAGGGTTCCCTTTTCTCCACACCCTCTCCAACATTAGTCATTTGTGCTCTTTTTGATGACGGCCATAATGGTATAACTTAAGACAAGAAAACATGTACAAGCAGTGTGATTGTAACACCATGACATTTAACAACCTGGGTAAACGTCATCGTTTTACATCTCAAGTGTCTAGATGTAAAACGATAGTGGTTTCTTCCCATCTCCAATCTTCCCTCCACAGCTTCTGAAGTGCTTTGAACTTCTATCTCCTTCATCTGAAGCTGTTAGTTTCCCTTTCTTGGATCGAGTAAACTTATCCCTATTCTATTAGCTTCCTACTGCTGCTGTAACAAATTACCACAAATTCAGAACCCTAAAACAACAGAAATCTATTCTCTTACAGTTCTGGGAGTCAGAGTCCAAAATGAGTCCTACGGGCTAAAATCAAAGAGTCCACAGGGCTGGTTCCTTTTGGAGGCTCCATGGGAGAACCCACTCCCCCACCTTCCAGCTGCTACACCCGGCTCTGCCTCCACCATCACACCACCTCCCTCTCTGTGGCCCCTGTGGTTCCATGTAGAGCCCACCAGGATAATCCCACCCAAGACCCTTAGTTTAATCTGCCCACGAAGCCCCATTTGCCAAGTTAGGTAACATTCACAGGCTCCAGGGATTAGGACCTGGATGACTTTGGGGGCCATACCTTCCACACCCACGGTACTTTTTAAAAACAGTTTATTGAGATACACCTTCCACTCTTCTGTCTTAAATTAATCTACTCTTCAGCTTATCTGAAGGCCAATTTTAAGCTTTTATTCTCACCCTTTTAGGGAGCCCACTGCCATGGTCCATTCTGCTCACTGCTGTACCCCTAAGGCATATTCGGGTCTGCCCTGGCCCACAACAGGTGCTCAGGAAATGTTTCCTCCAAGACAGTGCCCCTCCGCTGGAAGCAACAGAGATCCGCAGGTCGAGACCCTCTGATCCAGCCAGAACCACCACACACCAAAGAACACCTGCTTCTCCCTGCATGGGTGGCTGCCCAGAGTGGGTTTCCATGTCCCCCTTTTATGGTGACAGAGCCCCACCTCCCCACTAGGGAACCCAACGCCCTCCTAGACCCTGTGCTCTGCCTCAAGGAAAGGCCTCTCTCTCCTTGGGTGGAACCCTGGAGCCACCATGCACGGACAGCCTGCCTAGGAAAGACACCAACCACACAAGCCCAGGCTCCAAGTGGTGGAGAACTGACAAGGCTGGAGCACGGCACCTGCACAGGGCCTGGTGCCATGTGCAGTCATACACGGTCATAATGAAGACATGGTACAACTCCTAACTTTGTTTCCTACAAAGGGACATACAAGCACAGGGGACACACACATCTCAGGGCTCTCCAGCAGGCACAAATCCTGCAACATGGCAAAGCCTGTGATTTGCCCTTGCGTACTCTACTAGATTAGGAGACATACAGCTGCACAGGCCATTTGAAACTACAAATAAAATCCCTGACCACCCACAGCCCCAGCACTGACACTGCGTGCTCCAGATGGTTATACCCAGGACACCGGGTAAGCAGAGCTGGGATCCAAAACTCTTTCCCTTGTGCCTTCAGCTTCCACCTGGGTATATCTGAAGGCAAATTCACAAGCAACACAGAGACTTTACTATGTGATTTAAACTTACAATCATTCTGCTTTACAAAAGAGCCCTGGCACGTGTGAATAAGCAGCACCATGGGAACAGCCAGGCCGGGCACCATCTGCACACAGGTGTCTTCTGAAGGACACACTGGTCCCAGGCCCTAGCAGTCCTCTGCCCACTGCACACTGCCCAGGTGAGCAGTACCAAGGGCCACTCTGGGAGGACAGCCTGCAAATTATCAGACTTTAAGTCTTCAGAAGGAGACACCCTCCACCCCTCCACAAGGAGAGCCTCCTCTGCAAAGTCATCACCAAAAACAAGGCAGACCTTGCCACCCCCGTCCTCAAGTAGTACCAGTGTTTTGCTTCACTTGGATAACAAACTTTTTTTTTAATTGAAGTATAATTGATTCACAATGTTGTGTTAGTTTCTGGTGTACAGCATAGTGATTCAGTTATATATAATACATTCTTTCTCATATTCTTTTCCATTATAGGTTATAAGACACTACTGAACATAGCTATTGAATATAGTTCTCTGCGATACATAGTAGGACATTGTTTATCTATTTTTAATGTAATAATTAGTACCTGCAAATCCTGAACTCCTGATTTATCCCTCAACCCTCCCCTTTCCCCGCTGGTAACCACAAGTTTGTCTTCTATGCCTGTGAGTCTGTTTTGTAAATAAGTTCATTTGTATCATTTTTTAAAGATTCCATATAAGTGATATCATATGATAATTTGTCTTTCTCTGACTTACTTCACTTAGTATGACAATCTCTAGGTCATCCATGTTGCTGCAAATGGCATTATTTTATTATTTTTTATGGTTGAGTAGTATTCCATTGTGTACATACACTGTAACTTCTTTATCCAATAATCTGTCAATGGACATTTAGGTTGCTTCCATATCTAGCCTATTGTAAATAGTGCTGCTGTGAACATTGGGGTGCATACATCTTTTCGAATTGGAGTTTTCTCCAGATATATACCCAGAAGTGGGATTGCTAGATAGTACGGTAACTCTATTTTAAGTTTTTTAAGGAACCTCCAGTCTGTTTTCCATAGTGGCTGCACCAATTTACGTTCCCACCAACAGTGTAGGAGGGTTCCCTTTTCTCTACACCCTCTCCAGCATTTACTGTTGGTGGACTTTTTAATGATGGCATTCTGACTGGTGTGAAGTAATACCCCATTGTAGTTTTTTTCTTCAATTGAAGTATAGTCAGTTTACAATGCTGTGTCAATCACTGTAGTTTTGATTTGCATTTCTCTAATAAATTAGTGATGTTGAGCAGCTTTTCATGTGCCTATTGGCCACCTGTATGTCTTCATTGGAGAATTGCTTGTTTAGGTCTTCTGCCCATATTTTGATTGGTTGTTTGTTGAGTTGTATGAGCTGTTTGTATGTTTTGGTCGTATCATTTGCAAATATTTTCTCCCAGTCCATAGGGAAAACCAACTTATGACGTAGGCCAGAGAGAGGCCGAGGCGAGAGGCAAGGAAAGTAAGAGATGAGAAAAAGCCAAAGAGCATTCTCTTCTACAGGTCTGGGATCACCAGGTAGACTGGTACTCCTGCCCCTAGTATCATCACCTCCTCCCCCTTCCTCACTGCACTCTGGTCCTGTACCCACTGGCCCCACCCCTGCACACCAGGGCTTCTCCCAGAGCCTCAGGACTCACGCAGAGCACAACTTTCCTGGAGAGGCTTCCAGATGTGCACATCCTAGTGCTCTGTTTCCTCATCCACCTTCCCAGGCAAGGACCAGGCTGTCCGGTCTGCTGCTGGGAGCCTGCCCCTGGCCCAGAGTGGCACAAAGCACACCCCAACAAGCACACTGTGGGGAAGAAAGGGTTCTATCCTGCAGCCCCCTCAGGTCTACTGGCAGAACTTTTCTCCCTACAGGAAAACCTGGATTCAGGCCTCTGGTTCAGCCACCTGACTGGGGGCAATGCCCTTCAGATCTCACTTTGCAATACCAGACCAGACCAGAAAGAGCCACTCCCAGGTAGCTGTGGCTGGGTTTTGGTTGTTTTGTTTTGAACTTTGTTTAAATCTAAAAGTAACAGTTCCTAGACTGGGACAATACCTAGGACCCCAATTTTAAGAGGTCTAAAAAATTCCAGATGCTCTAAAATGCTAAGCAATAGATCCTGGAGCATCAGGCCACTACTGCTGAATAGAGTCAACTATGCAACTGGCCTAATGTCTAGGATTATCACAATTTTTTTTAATCATCAAGAGATCATTCAACAATGGAGAAAACCTCTAAATCAACACAAAATGAAGATTCTCCAGGTTCTCATTCTATTCCCATCTCTCATCCTGTCTTTCTCTGCCTTCATCTTTGCTCTTCAAAAGCAGAATGTTAAATCAAGACAAAGACAGTATTTACTCCTTACGGAATGATACGGATTGATGGCACCCATCTGAAACTTATAAGAAGGATAATACCACAAAAGAAAGGAACTCTACAGAAACTCATAATACTTTTATGGCTCCACAAGACTTCAGAAGACACCTGAGCCAACCACCACATCAAAGGTTAAGAAATGGAGGCCAGTGAGCATTCATGCTATGACACAGACGATAAACGCCCACAGAAATACTTGTTCACTAACACTTATAGAGGAATATCAGCTCAAATACACTCGAGAGAGATGCAAGTTAAAATGACACTGATATACCATTTTTCCTGATCAGATCAACAATACTTTTCTAGAGGGCAATTTGCTGTCAAAAAATATTTTAAAATCCTTTAATATCTGTACATGTTTCCCCAGTAATTCCATTTTCATGACTTTAACCTAAGGAAATAAACACTGTGCAGGGAGATTCAGCTAGAAGAATGCTTATAACAGCAGAAAAGTAAAAACCTAAAATCCTAAAGGCAGACAATTAATCAAATAAATGCTAGCACATTCACTCATATGAAGAAAAAGTAACCATTAAAATCATTGTAGATGTAAATATACTGACAGTGCGAGATGCTGACAACACAATGATTTAAAGTGGTTACAACTGTAAATTAATTATGACTCTGGTTTTATTTATTTCTCTTATATAAATACTGATTTAAAAGTCTAAAACGTTGAAAAGATTCACAATTCCAGATAAGGTTTTTGTTTTCTCCTTTATTTGTACATCTTTATATAAATGTACATTATCTTGTTATTGTTTTAAAGGCAACACCAACCTGAGAACAGCTTCTTGATTCACATGTCACAAATGCTAAGATTCCTCCTACTAGAAAGTTCTTAATGTAAAAGAGAGCCAAATGTTCCTCCAAATGCTGATTAGGCCTCACTAACCAGTACTTCTTGCAAAAGGCATCATAAGGCAGGATCCTTGAAGGGGGTTCTTAACAACAAACTTACCAAGAGAACAGCTGGCGACCTCACAGCTTCTCTCTCCTCACCAGCCACAGTGAGCCATGTTGATAAGGATGGACTTTCTCATAAAAGGGCTTTTTGTTTCCTGCAGCCAAAGTCAGCCTTGTTTTCCATGGATTTTAGTAAAGTAAACCACCCCACCCGATGCTGGAATGAAATAAAACCATAAACAAGCGGAAGAGAAGAAGCTGGAGGTAGAGGAGGGATGAGAGGGAGGGGCCTGCCCAGCAGGGTCTCTTCTGACTCTCAGGAGAACCCCCTCGGCCAGAAAGACTACCCCGCTGTCCCCTTTGCAGTCAAAGAGCCACCTGGTGAAGCAACCGGCAGAGCCTGAGCTCTGGTGCAGAGGGTCACGCACGGGTGCTGCCGCCCCTCAAGCGCACACGGGAAGCCCATCTCTGTGCTTTCCCACAGCTCGGCAAACAGGGCAGCTCCGTCTGAGAAAACTACAAGACGACACAGAGAACTATTCATCCTCCCCTGACTACCTTGGAGTGCTGCTCCAGAGCAGAACTCCATGAAAGCGTCAAGAGCCGGGCCAGAGCAAGCTGGCTCCTGACCACAGCCCCGTAGATCCTGCTCCTCTGCAAACACCAGCGGCCTCATGAGAATTACCAAAGGCTCCAGAAGGAAAAGGAAAAATGCATTAACTCAAAGCATGTGCACCCACAGCCATCCCGCCCCCTCATTTCTCCTTGAGTACCCTCACACTGACAGGGCCTGGGCAAGGCAGGAGTGTAGGACCCAGGCGGTACTCTCTGTGGTGACAACCACAAAGGAGTCCTGTGCCCAGGCCCAAGCACTGACCCTGAAGCCTGACCACAAAACATGCTTGTTCACTAACCACTTAAAAAGGTGACAAAGGGCCCACTGACATGCCCAGCTAGCGAGGCCCCGGTCTCCATCACCACAGCTCTGGGACTTTCTCCTGGAGAAGGCAGAGCCCCAAAGTGGAAATTAATTGGACTCTGGGCCTGATGGTTCCAGGTTCAAATGTAGCCTCTCTCCCCAGCTGTCTTTCTGGCTTTCTCGGAGCGGTTCCTCAAGAGCTCCTGGTCTAAGGTGACAGTCCTCACCCATAACACAAGAGAGGCACTGAGCTCCTGCTCAGGCAGGACAAAGGTTTTCCCTGACAGCAAAGCTGTCCACCTCTTCCCAGCTCTACCCCTGCCCCAAGAGAGTCAGACTGAAACTGTCCAAGGTGCAGCGGGCCCAGAAGCATCGGCCTGGAGGGAAGTCTTCAATGGATGCAGCATCACTATCCAGGAACTTGTTAGGAATGAAGACTCTCAGGCCCCACCCAGGACCTGCTGAAAAAGGGATGTGCCGATGAGACTGGGCACTGTGTTTTTAACAAGCCCTCCAGGTGATCCGATGCTGCTGCAGCTTTGGAACATCTGATATAGAGGGAGGAGCAGAGGCCAGTCTCAGGAGGACTTCATGGGACCACACAGGATAGGGTTAAAGGAGCCAAAGACCTTGGGTAAATATACAACTCCAACTACTGTCCCCAGACGCCCCCAAGACACCTACCACCTCAATAACACTGTCAGGGAGGGAATCTCCTATTTCAGTTTGTGGATTCAAACCTGGATTCTTCCTGCCTCAAAGACTTCGGTCAACAGTACATGCCTGACCCCAGTCACTTGAAGACTGTCACTGTATCACAGAAAGAGGGCTGGAGCTGCAACTGTCTGCTTAATGAGGAAGGACAGAGCAGCACAAGGCAAAGCGCTCCAGCTGGGGGGACAGCGGCGCCAACTATCCACAACCAGACACACTTCGTAGCAGACACTGCAGAGTATCAGGTGTAAGTATCCTGTATTACCACTACAGGAAATTTCATGTACTTTATCTCCGTTGCTTGTCTACCTGCAGGTCTGTAAATGAATCAGCAGCACTTTACTGGGAGGTGGGGGTGGACGTGGAGAGAGGCAAATTCGTCCCAAGTGAGAACAAGCTCCACTGTTGTTAGTGACTGGAGAAGATTTCATGTCTTATGGTACAGACTTCTAGAACTTTGGTTTTTTTAGTAATGAACAAATATGACTTGAGTCACCAGGAATATCAAATGTTGAAGAAAAACAAACCCAAGCTGACCTTCCTCATGCCTCTAGCAGATGGATGAGGAAGAAGGTAGATGTGTGTGGCTGGAGGTGTTCTTGCCCATTCTTGCCTCTGTCCTCCTCTCCCCTGCCCCTCCCCAGTTGAGCCACCGGGACACAGGGAGCCCCATTCCCCATCCAGAGATGGCTCTTCCTGGGATGGCTGGTCTTGAGCACTAACACCCAGACTCGGCACACAGTATCTTCAGAAGTAAGTCTTTCTCCCTTGGAGGGTAAGAGTCTTACTGTGCCCTTTGAGCATCTTTGGAGCAAGACACATCTCTGACTTTCTGTGAAACAACAGGTAGGATGTCGGGGCAAAGCAAAGGGATCTCTTTCAGCAAAGAGAACATTCTTCAGAGACTAAAGATGCCAGCCAGGCCTAAGGAGATCACCCAGCAGTGACACAGTCCTCAGGGAAGAAGAGAAGAGAGAAGAAGCCACCCTGGTCCAAACTCTCCCTGCACTTCTGGCTTTCACAGAAAGCAATTTCATTCCCAAGTTCTTTTTTTTTTTTTAATTTTATTTATTTATTTTTGTGGGGGAGGTAATTAGGGGATTGAACCCAGGACCTCCGGCATGCTAAGCATGCGCTCTACCACTTGAGCTATACCCTTCCCCATCCCCAAGTTCTTGAAGCCACTTAGTAAGTCTTCAATAAAAAGAAAAGCCAGGGTCCCCAGCCAAGCCCAGGAGGCCTTTGGTCCATGGGTGGTCTCCTCCAGGTAGAGAGGAACCGCCCCAAGGTCAGGCAGGAGCAGGACTCAGAGCCCACGGTCAGTGGTCCCTGGCCAGCAGTCGAGGAGGGCCATCTGCCCCAGAGACAGTCCTAACTGCAGAGTGATGGGGGCACAGCCCAGCTGGGAAGACACTCATGTCCTAGCAAATCACAGCAAGGGGCTGGTTTCAATCAAAATGTTCTGAACTTCCAGGAGGAAAAGAAAAAAAAAAAAAAAAAGGAACCCAGAAAGCAGAAACGTATGGTCTAGAAACATTTTAAGCACTTTCCAAATTTTGAAACTATTTACAAGCTCACCACATATATTAATAATACATACATGTTTTTGCAGTATGCCTATACTTACAAAATGGAAAGGTCATACTGAATATGCTATTCATACCTACAGAATTGGAGCAGGAGATTCCTAGGAGGCAGAACAAATGTTTTTCACAAAATAAAAATTAAATGAAAATCAACCAAAGGAAAAAATGCAGTCCTAGATAATCTGACATGGCAAAAACAAGCACACAGAAACCACAGACAAGAAATTGAGCCTCCCTTTAAAAGAAAAGTATTTACTTTTCCTACCCAATTTCAAACAGCCCCCAAACCAATAACTCCAAGAAGGCAGGAAAGTGTTTCCTAATTTCTTTTGGCCACTCCCCCTAAAAGGCCAGAACCCAGCTTTCAGGTTGCCCTGGGGCCAGGTTCTTAAGCCACAAGCCATAAATACATGTGCAGTGTTTTAAAGTTCCCCTAGGACATCCCAAAGGGGAATCAAAATCCAGAGAACACTGCTCTGCACACAGTGAGCCCTCAGTCACTCAGAGCACTACCCCCACATCCTGAGTGCCAGGAAGGGTTTAAGTACTACACTTGCCCTATTCATGGCTCACAACCACCTGTGAATTAAGTACTGCCAGGACCCACACTTAGGGAGAGGCCTAAAGCAGTTGAGTATCTTGCTAGGGCCCCTGGCCTCTGCCCCTCACACCCCTTCGTCAGCCCCCTCCCATCCTCCAGAGGCCCTCAACAGTGGTGTTTTCCTGAGGCTTCATCAGTAACTCTAGCTGGACGCCAGAGGCCACTGCCGGCTGGGCGCCAAGACTACTCCCCCTCTTCTCCTTGCTGACAGACCCCCAACCCTGTGCAGGTCTTCCTTCCTTCCTCTAGGTCAGCAAATACCTGGGAGGCCCAGCAGGCACATTCATGGCGGATAGGCAGGGATGGAAACAGACAAGAGGTGACGAATTGGAAAATAAGTAAAACATGGAGTTGCCTAGATGGTGGGGCATGCTAAGGAGAAAAAGGGGAGGGTGCAGAGTGAGTGCTGCATCCCCAACCTACCTCCAGGGACCCCACTGGGCAGGTACTGCGGGAGGAGTGTCTACGAGCAAAGTGGCCAACAAAGGGGAGGGGGTCAGTGGACCTGAGGAAGACTGGAGGAGAGCTTCTTAAATAGAGACGCAGGGAGGGGTTCCTCTTTTTGCCTCAGGACCCTGGCTGTTGAGGCACAGACAGGGCTGGATCTTAAGGACACTGTGAAGGCCACTCACTGGGGCCTGTCCTGAATGAGATGATGAACCTTCTTTATTCCTGGAGCCCCTCAGCTCAGCTTTCTGTTACTTTCTGCTCAAGTCCTCGCTGTTGAACTCTCAGATTTACCTATTCCCCGAGCTCCAAGCCCAGAAGGAACTGGACACCCTTGGAAACATCCAGAAGGGCTAAAAGAGAACTTCCACCTCCCAACTGCCTCCTCCCCATCCCCACCCAGGCCAAGCCCCTCTGTTCCGCCCACCCCCATTCAGCCACCAGGTGGTACCATTACTGCCTCCCAGGGTCTCTTCCAGGCCCCCTCTGCCCCATCTCCTTGAGCTCCAACTTGAGCCACCACCAGCCTGCACTGGCCTCCTGATGAGTCTCCCCCACCACTCTTGTCCTCTCCAAACTGAACCATCTCTTGAAAAAGCAAGTCCTATTACCTGCCCTTCTCTACTTGGACCCTCTAACGCCTTCCAACCACACTGAGACCAACGGCCCAGCGCTTCCTCCAGCCTTGAGGCTCCTCATCCTTCTCAAGTGCCCTTTCCTCCCACTCAGGCCTCTCCGTGGACTGTGCCTCCCCTGCTTGCTCTTCCTCTCCCACCATTGCCTCACTAACTCTACTCACCCTCAGAATGTCAGGTTACAGGTTACCTCAAAAAAAAAAAAAAAAAAAAAAAAAAAAAGAAGAAGAAGAGAAGAATCAACAAGAATAAACTGACTCCCCATGGGAAACACTCCTGACTAGGCTGGGTTCCCTGTTACACAACCTCAGATAATCCCTGCTTTTTCTCCACAGCATTTACATCAGCTTGCAGCTCCTGGAGACAAGAGTTTAACATCTTGAGAAAGACAGGAAGTGGGTCAGCCTTGCTTCTACCATGTCCCAGCACCGATCGCCCCACAGACACAGGATGGTGTTCATAAACACCATCACACAAGGCACTGAGTGAAAGAACAATTAGGGGCTGAGCCTGGACCAATGCCCAGGGCTGTCGGACCAACCCGCATCTTTGAAGGCATATAACATCCACTTTATGGATGGAAAACTAGCT